>NC_139461.1:298542500-299792500 GCF_057233095.1 Heloderma suspectum | reverse complement strand
AAAGCCAGATGTTGACTGAAGTGCACAGGGAGGCACTGTTATGAATTGCCAAAAAAAAAGAGAACAGCAATTTGTATGAAATTTTGCATATCTTAATTTAGGTGTATAGATGCACACTGAGAAATAATTATTAGAATTTAAATGGGAATAGAGTACATCTCCCATAATGCAGAAGACGGACCAGGTGACCTGTGTGCTTGCCAGTTCATTCTGCTGTCCAGGTGCTAACTGTTGATGACCATTGTCAAGGCCCAGCTCTCCCTCCAGATGGTTCTTTAACTTAAACTGGAATTGGACAAGACAATCTTTCAAACAGAGGATTACCACAAGATGTAGTGATGCCCACCAATTTGGATGGCTGTAAAGGGGGTTAGATGAATTCCTGGAGGAGAAGGCTATCAATGCCTACTAGTCCTGATGACTATATGCTACCTACATTATCAGAGGCAGTAGGCAGTTGCTGGGGAACATGGGCAGGAGGGTGCTGTTGCACTCATGTCCTGCTTGTGGGTTTCCTATGGGCGGCTGGTTGGCCACTGTGTGAACAGGATGCTGGACTAGATAGATCCTTGGACTAGATGGGTCCAGCAGGGCTCTTCTTATGTTTTTATGATATACCTCTGGCAGTCCTTCACATAGAGGGCTTTCCTCTGTAAAAGAGGACACATGGCCACCCTACAATACACAGTGTCAAGTACTTGGCCAATAGATAGTGAGGCTGAGAGTATCAAGGAGATGTAGATGACTGGGATGGTTCCGTAGTCCAAACAGAAGGTGAAAGCCCTGGCCACAGATTCTATGGTTGGAAGGCATGGTAGGATATACCAAAGTTGGAAAGGTGGTGGAATCAACCAAGAAACATGTACTGGAAGCATCAGGACTCATGGAAACAGGAGGCATAGAGGGGTAGCTTTCCCTCAGCAAGGCCTAACATCAGCATGTGGCAACCTCAAGCAACTGTCGGATATCCAGCAACCTGGCAAGGCCCACCACTGACGCTTGCCTAGGGCTGTCCCTAGGAGCTCCAGGCAGGAACTGCCATTTTAATGTTCCACAACTTCCTGGAACAATGCTACATTGGGGGCATTGGGGAAAATTTAAATGATGGCTCCCAGAAGCCCATTGGAGGCTATCTGCTGCTCCTTGGACCACTGCTGCTGCCCACTGGTGCTGCTGCCACCAGGAAAGCCCACATGGAGACCCACTGATGCAGGAAGGGCCTTACCAGTAGGCACTTTGCTAAGGACCCCCTCAAGCCCTGAGCTGTCCCAAGCCTCAGCAGCAACTTGTGAGGGAAGGCGAGGGGGGCAGCAGGCCTCAGAGCCTGTGCTTTCTGATTTGAAATGCCTGCAGCGACCTACTTGGATTGACTCGGTGGCTCAGGGAGTATAGAATCAGTGCCTGGCCTGCAGCTCTCCTTATCTTCACCCTGCTGTGCCTGACACCCATCTTGCAAATCCAAGGATGATTCACATGACTTTCACCTTTGCGTGGCCATGATTTTTGCAGGGTGGGGTTCAGTCTATAGGAGGTGTTTACTCAAGGCCCAAACTCGTGGTCAGCTTAATACCTCACTTTCAATATGGTTTGATGATGACATTTTCCAAGAACATCTTATGCTCACAGTGAACAAGTCAAGTGATAATAGTATATTGTCACCTAGCTGCAAGAATCAGGTAAAATTAGGTTGTCTGAAAGGTTAGTTCACACTTTCATTTACATCACTTGAATTCTTCTCACTTCGTGATTCACAGCTGAATGTTTAAATAGACTCTGTGGACAAGCACTGTGTTTGTGGTGGTATGAAGGTTCTGTCTGTGACAACTTATTCACACATGCAGATCACTCTTGTTGAGCATGAATAGCTCATCAAAACGAGTACATCTCTGTGGTTGAGCACATGCTTTGCATGTGGAAGGACCCAGGTTCAGTCCCTGGCATTTCCAGTTAGAAGGTTATTTATTTATTACATTTATATCCCAGATTTCTTCCATTGTGGAACTCAAGGTGGCTACATGTGGTTCCCAGGTGGTCTCCCCTCCAAGCACTGACCAGACCCAGACCTGCTTGGCTTCAGCAAGGTCGCTGCCTCATGGGCCTTTAGACCATGTCTTGAGACAAGGTTCAGGTAGCAGGTGATGGGAAAGATCCTCTCTCTGCCTTGAGAGCTGCTGCCAGTCAGCGTAGGCAATACCAGGATAGGTGACAGGACTAGGCCAAGGCATCTGCTGCCTGAGGCGGAACAGCAAATGGCTCCACCTCCCCCCACCAAACAAGCTGCACAGTACCCAAGTCTGTCCAAGTTATTTTGACATCTGAGGGAGAAAATCCCACAGGCTCCTCCCTGGACGTAAGAATACAATAATAACAAATTAAATAACTAGCAATTTGCTGCCCTTTCATGACACCCCAAATCTGCAGCTTGAGGCAGCCACCTCACTCTACCTAATGGTAGGGCCTGCCCTGCTAGATAGATAAATAGTCTGACCTGGTATAAGGCAGCTTCCCGTGTTCCCATAAGTATTCGACTTCACAACCACTTTTCATTGAGCAAGATAGATTTTCATAAGGAGTAATGGTGAGGGACCCTGGGTTACCTTTGAGCAAGTCTGGCATTTCTGCCAGACTTTGACTTATTGAACCCCCCCCCCCTCAAAAATGATGCAGGGGTTGGGGTAGGGCAATGGTGCAGCTTGGTAATTTTAGACCCTGGACTTCCTGGTCTTATGAGGCCCCTCTTTAGACAGCCATGGGTATTACTTCATTTGTGAAGCATACAGCCATCATTTCTGTTCTACCTTGTCCACCGCCAATCTATGCTTTACATCTGCGTCTGCATTCCTGAGATGTTAGAACAACAACAAAACTGTTTTCCAGCCATGACAACAAAACCAGTCCTGAGCATGTGCACTTTTGCATTTTAGATTCACTTAAATCATAGCAGGTGGTTCCTGGTCCTCCTGGTTCCTGGTTCTCACGAGGAGGCCTTTGGCTCAGTCTAGCACTCCTTCTGAGTTCCTGTATTTTCAGGTGGCATCTCTCCTGAAGGCTTGGTGGGGTTCTCTGCCACCACCTCTGAGGCAGAGTCCTTCTCCAAAGGTGATGCCCTCATGGTAGTCACCCCTGAGGGCCCGGATGCCTCTTGGTCTGCAGACAGATCCTGGGCATTGCTGGTGGCAGGTAACCAATTCCATGGTTACAGGAATAAATTGGAGTCTGTTTCTGCTGTCCTGATTTCTTCGTTTCCTGTCAAAGGCTTTAGAATAGTCAATAAAACAGAAATAGATGTTTTTCTGAAATTCCCTGGCTTTCTCCATTATCCAGCGGATATTGGCAATTTGGTGTCTAGTTCCTCTGCCTTTTCGAAACCCAGCTTGTGCATCTGGCAATTCTTGTTCCATGAATTGCTGGAGTCTACCTTGCAAGATCTTGAGCATTCCCTTACTGGCATGTGAAATAAGTGCCATTGTTAGATAGTTTGAACATTCTTTGGTGCGTCCCTTTTTTGGTATGGGGACATAGGTTGATCTTTTCCAATCTGTTGGCCGTTCTTGTGTTGTCCAAATTTGCTGGCATATGGCATGCATCACCTTGACAGCACCATCTTGCAAGATTTTAAACAGTTCAGCTGGGATACCATCATCTCCTGCTGCCTTGTTATTAGCAATGCTTCTTAAGGCCCATTCAACCTCACTCTTCAGGATGTCTGGCTCTAGCTCACTGACCACATGGTCAAATCTATCCCCGATATTATTATCCTTCCTATACAGATCTTCCGTATATTCTTGCCACCTTTTCTTGATCTCTTCTGCTTCTGTTAAGTCCTTGCCATCTTGTGGTAATTTGCCCCCCGCCCCAGGCTGTGGGGCCCTAGACTTCAGCCCCAAGGTCCAGGCCTAGCTGCACCACTGGGGTGGGGGATGGTTGCCTAAATTTGCCATTGTCAGGTGCCTGCTAGAAGGCTTCTCCACAGAGGAAGAGCTGGAGGACCAGGAACCACCTACCACCAGCAATGCCCAGGATCTGTCTGCAGACCAAGAGGCATCTGGGCCCTCAGGGGTGACTACCATGAGGGCATCACCTTTGGAGAAGGACTCTGCCTCAGAGGTGGTGGCAGAGAACCCCACCAAGCCTTCAGGAGAGATGCCACCTGAAAATACAGGAACTCAGAAGGAGTGCTAGACTGAGCCAAAGGCCTCCTTGTGAGAAAAGGTCTACTTGCACATAGGAGGCTTGGGTGTGGCTCTGAGAGGCTCTGCATAAAAAAGCAGTGTCAGGCTGAGAGAGTTACTGGAAACAATGTAAACCACGTTTTCATGACTCCAGCTTTCCTTGACTTCTGACTGCTTCCTTGTCTGCTTCCTGGCACGAGTACTTCTGAACTCTGACTCTCCTTCCACTTCCTTGTCTGCTGTGTTGCCTTGGAACCTTGTTGCCTGTGACCTGGATGGTTCAGACCTTGCCTTTTGCCCGATCCCTGTTTGTGCGGAACAACATGGAACTTTTGGACACTTGTACCTGCAACTGCTAGACTCAGGAACTGTGACAGCCATGAGTTGATTTCTATGTTCTTTGGGTTTTCAGTTTTTCTGTGTTTTCCCCACTGCCCCAGACTTTATTTCACTTATCTCCCCAGCCCCTCCAAATACAGTATGCTAATTTTGTTGTGCTTGCTCTTAAATTTCGGCATGCTCTCTGAAAGTACACCGTGGCCTAATTTATCACTATGGAAAATGGGTTGGCTTTGTGTGTGTGTGTATGTGTGGTGGGGTGGGCATGACAGTATAATTAGACATTCTCTTCAGGAGACATATGAAGCATATAAAAATCTATTAAACAGCTGCTGCACTTCCAATCCAGGTTGCTGATTTATGCCTCATCTCTGGCTAGCTTGCCTTATCATGAGAGCCCCTGCATCATGCATTCCCAGATGCTGTGGCGAGAAAAGCTCAGAGCAAGAATCCTGTTACGGCAGGACAGGGCAGCTCTCTCTGTGCGTGTTAAGCAGTAGGAGCTTGCACTGGGACTCTGCTCTCTTTGTAGAAGTTCAGCAAACATTAATTATGCAGCCATCAAAATAATTTCCCTGTGCATAATGCTGACCTCATTCACTAGAGGGCAACCAAACCCAGCTTAAAAAGCCTCCAACTTCTTTCAACTTCTCCTTTTGGTGACGGAGCACATTTAATAAGACTCTGCCTGGACTTTATAATGAATAATACCTTATTAATTTTGCATAAGTGCAAAGTTACTTCTCAAAAAGCCAGGAAGGTTGTTGAATATACATGATTTCAGCTCCCAACAGGTACCAAGGAGACATTTATTTCAGTCACATCCCCCCCTGTGCAGAAGGCAAGCAGTGGGTGTGTTCATGTGTTTGAGGTTTATTGTTTGACTGAAGTTCCCCCTCCAGAGCTCCATTTAATAAAGCCCTTTCCGAACGTTAAACAATTTCTGTAGATCAAAACATGTGGGTTTATCTGCAAGATCAGAAAGTGACTACTGTTCAAGCTACTGAGATTGTGCTGAATTAGGAGGAAAATGAAAGAGAAACCCTCCTGGTTAACTCAAACCAGACTTGTCCTCATTGAGCAGAGCTATTTCAAATGTTCCTTAGCCACCTCTCACCATGTTAGCTCATCACCCTTTTTTCTTTTCTTTTCTTTTCTTTTCTTTTCTTTTCTTTTCTTTCCCCTTTTTTCTTTTTGCCTCTGGAGGATGCAGGAGTTTTCTACCCGAATTCTGATGGCACAGCCCCTTTGCCTGCAGTTTTCTCTGAAATCTTAAAATGAAAACAAGAGAGCTGATATTCTCTCTGCCAAGAGCCTGAGAGCAGTAATTAGTTTACAACGAGCCGCTGTCGTTAGTGCCGCTAATTTAATTTTTAAAAAGTTCACCCTACATCATAAAAAATCTGATTGCTGGATCTTCTCCTTCTGAGCAGTAAATATGAAGGAGCTATCAACTGCTATGTTTTATTGAGGAAGGGCTCTGTATGATGTGAAGAGGGGGAAAAAATGATTACACAGGCATGGACCAAACCAACTGGAAAATAATTATAGGAATCTGTCTTTTGTTCTTAGATGCAATAATGGGCAATACAAATAAAGGCCCTGTGAATTATTTTCCCTTGCTAGTCATAGCCTAGATAGTGCTATATTTTCCCAGTTTATTTTTAAAAGTAAGAGTCTTTCCCTCCCCCCACCTTTGCTAACCAACATCTCTTTATGGAGGAGAATCATTAAGAACTGTTGAAAACATCCATAGTATAAAGCAATTGCTCTTGCTTATATAGCCAGGCGCTTCCTTTCTTCCCAAGAGTGACTGAATATGTAGCAATGCATTGTTTTGTTTTTCGAGTAGCAGGAGCAGAGTGTGGGATGCGGGGTGGGAGGGAGCTGGAAAGGGAAGATGTGCAAATACATTTCTCTATTACACAGTTGACAGCGCCTTGGGCAAACAAACCAAAGAAATGTGCAACCTTGAGAAGTGTGTATATACTGCCAGGGATACTTTCAATGTGAACCCTGCACTCTTATAGTCAGAGTCCTTAATCAACTGTGCTATGCTGGGCAAGGGGAGCCCTTTGGAATCTTCTAAAAAGAAATCGGCATGCGTGTTTTTGGCATGTTGTGCTGTTATCCTTGCAGTGGCATGTATTAAAGCTGAAGCTCTCATCAAAATCCTCCTCTACAAATTATGATGGCAAATATTAATTGGCTATGCAAATATTCAGCAACTATTTGCTCTTCAGCATCAGCATATGGCACCCAGTGATTTTTCAGTAGCAGTCAGCATTTGACAGTATCTGACATGGTAACATTCAGTATTTGACAGGTGACTATAGCTGCTATTCAGCAGCAGCAGGTACTGTTGGAAGGTCTTGCAGTGGCATTTCATAAATGTTCTAACTCCAGTCATTCATTTAATATCCAATACTATTCAAATCATCATCTTCCAATGATATTCATGTAATATTCTCCTCCTCCTTTTTTTTTTAGTAGCCCACTTCAGATCCATCCATCTTGATCTTGGTGTACTTCCAACAATTTCAACAGAAACACCCCAGGGCCTAGTGTCCTTGAAGCATGTCACACCCTTGCTAGTTTGAACTGGGTCCTCTCTGCCATGCACACACCATTAAATGATATGTGAGAGTGGCAGGGACAATGGGCAGGGGCTAACGTGTACAGAAATGGTGTGACAAGCTTGAAGGCCTCCAGGATAATCTTTGGAAGCCAGGCAGGGCCTGTAGAGGTCTCTTTGCAGCGGGTACTCATCCCATCTTGGAGAGGATTCTCCCTATTACTTCCTTGTATTATTTATTGGAGGTAGTGGGCAGGATGGTAGTAGCAGAGAGAATACCATCAACCTAAAGTGTAGGCTAAAGAGAGGCATTAGTTACTCATGCACATGAGCAGCATGTCCCAGACATATTCCATGAACATAAGGCACTTGCAGACTTTAGAGCAGAGTTAAGTTTTTTTCTTCAGCTCTAGGTATGCTCACACAGGTCTTCTCTGAGCATGGTGTGCCAAGGGATGCCTCCCTCCCGCAGATGTCCTGTCCCATCACTTCCTGTTCCCTTTCAAGATCTTGAACCTTCCTACTTTGTTCCATTACTCATGATACATCTTTCCCTTTCCCCCCTTTTTATGATAAACTTCTAGAAATAACATTACTTATTTACCATAAATATTTCACTCCTTAATACCTTACAACCCCTTGTCACTGAAGGCCAGAAGTTACAAGAACAGGAGCTTCATGGAATCATGACATGAACATGAATTTGGTTAGTCACACACTTAATGAGGTATGCTGGTTTCTTTAAAAGATGGTCTGAACTGGACATCTTCAGGTCTTGTCCTTGGTCATTTTTGTCTGAATCTCACCCTTGGATCTCTTCCAATCCTTGAAGTTTAGTCTCTGAGGGAGTTTCAGATTCTGGTAGTTGCTGCAACAGACCATGCTGTGCTGAAGCAACTCTCCCCCGTCCCTGCTTTTAAGAATGCAGTGCCTGTGATTCTGACTGTCAGGGGTGCCTCTGAGCATAGGCAGTGTCAGAGTAGCTCAGATTCTGAAGAGGAACCACAAAACATGGGGGAGGAACTTTCTCAGACTCTTCCAGACAGGGAGAGACAGACTCCTCAGGTTTCAATAGTCCAGCTGGACAGAGAGGGCCTCTCTTCACACACCCCTGTGAGAGATAGCGAACAGGGAGAGGTGGGGTGTGGACAGCCTGAACTCTTAGACATCAGGTGCAGTCGCAGAGGCAAGAGAGAGATAGCAGGGGTGGAGCTTAGGCGATCTGCCCGATTGGCCCCGTGGGAACAGCTATGTGTAAAGACCTCATGAGATAAGTACACATAGTACACTGTGTTTTGGAGTAGTCACCTGTGAAGGAACAGAACTGTGTATATAGTTATTCAGAAGTTGTGGGGTTAAATTTCTTCTCTCTCTGTGCTGGTCAGAATAAAATCAAAAGGTTAAACATTCAGTTAATGTGTGACTGGGTTTGGTTCCACCAGGTCTGTAAAGCAAGGGATGGAATAAGGTTCAGGAGACAGTAAGATAAGGAGTTGCAGAAGGGTTTTCATTTACACTGTGGCATCAAGGGGTCTGGAGTTTTGCAAGAAGTGGTTTTGATTTTTCAAAGAGCAGTTTGGGTTTTGTAAAGAGCTCAACGGAAGGAAATTAGGGCAAATGATTGGTCAGTTACAAGAGAACAGTCTAGCTTTAATATATAAAATGTTGAGGCAAAAAGGCAGTTTGTAAAGGAAGGCTGAAATAGGGAAGAAGGTTGAAACTGGAAGGAAAGAAGAAAACGGATCAAGAAAGAGAGCTCCTTGGGAAAGCCAAGAGCTCTGACAGTAGGATATTGCTGGGGAAAACAGTCTAGTTAGGTTTATCTGGATACATTTATCATGGTTATTTTCTTACCCTGTTTGTTTGTGTGTGTGTGTTTACTTTTTTAGTAAACTTTTATGATTTTGTTGTTTAAACTTTGTGGTCTCTTTCTTGTTGGGCTACCCACCCCATGCCTAAAATCCAAACCCCACACTATCTAAAGGTATTTTCAAGAGACCCAGAGGGTTAAGGCTGTTTGGTGGAGGCAGCTGGGGAAAATAAATAATTCCACTGGTGGCTGCAGAAGGGTAATTGGAAGGGCAGGGCAAACAGGAGTGAGACACTCTATTTGGCCTGGTCTCCCTTCCACATGTAGATCAGGGCATAGCTGGTCCTGTCACATCACCTCATAGAGTTCTGGGATCTACTGCTTCTGGTGACCATGTTTTTCTGTTTTTCACAGGCTATATTTTAGAGGCCTGGAAGTCTCTGGCTGAATGGTTGTAATACCCCACTTGTCTCCTTTGACTGCAAACCATCTTCTGCAATTTTCTATTAGTTCAGGAACTAGCAGATTTCTTCACGTTGGTAGGGTTTTGGTTCTGCACCACATCAGTGCTAGTTCTGGATTTGTCTGCTATGATAGTGGGAGCTGGGCTACCTGGCTGGCTCCTCAAGTGGTTCAGCATGAGAGTCCTTTTGCATTTAGGCTTTTATTTCCATAGATGAGGTTACACAGATATGCATTCCAAAGTCTTGTGAAATAGCTTGCAGCACTTAAGCTCCCCACAAAAACTTAAAATCCCCAACAATTGGCTTCTTTGCAGCAAGGGCCCCTCAACTTGATTTTCTTAAGCTAAGAGGAGTTCAGTGTTGTAATTCTCAGCAAAATATTGACATACTTAACTCAATACCAAATGATCATAAACAAGAGTTCATAGAGTGACCAAAAGAATTCAGACCTGGTAGATATCCAAGCATAAAAGACATTGATTTCCGTGAGGTTTCATTAGTTAGAGCTACTTTAATTATAAGGATAGGCCTAGTGAATGCCCCTCTTCTGAACACCATTCCCTGCCTGAACCTTTAGCCCATAAGAATGCCTCAGGGAGTGTTACTGTTCCTCCCTCTTGATTTGACATCTCACCCTGGGTGACCCGATCTGCCCTCCTCCTCTAAATCTTCTAATTCTCTGTTCCCACCATCTTGGGCCCTAAATCATGGGTGTGACATGAGGCCTTATCTGGTACTGGGACAGATCTGAAGTTACACTCCTCCTTGTCATGTAATCAGTTGCAGAGAATTCCCAGGCCTTGAGGTTTCTACTATAATACACGAGTCTAAATCATGCCTCTCTGATTTGGAATTGGGCCTAGACTTCTCAGTGTTAAGTCCCTCTGTGATGCTTAGGCCAGTCTCCACACTGATAGGGTATTTCACTGGGCCAGAAGAGACAGGTAGGGGTCAGATTATAAAAGACAGCTTTATGCAGCAGCTTCTTTGTTCTGAGGATATGCTGGGGGAGCAGATAAACTGGAAGAATACTCTGAATTCTTTGGATGTGAACTGGGCTCCGTTATCACTGTCGGTTATGTTCAGGTATCATGTAACTGCAAAAATGTGCCCTTAATTTCTGAATTACTTGTCAGGCTCCTGTATCCTGTAGACTATCAATTTCGCAGAAGCTGGAGTAGTAATGTACCATTATGATATAATGCTTTCCTTTAAAAGTAAGTAGGTCTATACAATCTTCTCCCATGGTCATGTGGGAAGTTCATGTGGCAATGAAGTCTCTCTTTCTGTTGATAGTTGTCATAAGAGTGGCATGTCTCACACCTTTCCATATAGACCCTCAATTGTGTGCTCATTTCAGGTCAATACATGCACTTGTGAACTGGCTACAGGCAGTTGTCAAATCCCATACGTGAAGAATATTTTCTGTGACTCTCTTGTGCAAAGACTCTGGAATGGCAAGTGTCTATTCATGTTATCTAAATCTGTCTTGGGCATTGACTTGTGTCAGGGGTGTTTCTGAGCGCAGGGAGTGGGATAGCAGTTCAGATTCTGAAGGAGAACAGTCAGACATGGGGGAGGTGCTTTCCCAGGCTAGTCCAGATATGAGTAGGCCTGCTTCGCAGGTTACAAACGTCCAGATGGCTGAGCATGACAGTTCCTCCTCACCCCCCCCCATGAGAGGCAGCGAACAGGAGGAGGTGGGGTTTGGGGAGGATGACTTAATACGTGCCAGACGCAGGTGTAGGGCAAAGAGAGAGAAGGCAGGGGTGGAACTTAGATGGTCTACCCGATCAGACTTGCGTGAAAAGCTGCGCTTAGAGGCCTTGCGAGAAGAGAGGGACCTCCCCCCCCTTAAGTTAGGCTAGCCAGAACTCCTCCCTTTTCGAATGGTGGGCAACTCTCGTAAATTCCATTTGAATCCCCTGAAGGCATTCCTTTGTAGATGGGGAGTCTCTGAGAATTTGCATCTGTATGACCCTGTGAAGTAATAGATTAAAAGCTATAGACCGAAGCCTCTCATCTGTGTATGTTTGGGAGATGAAGTAAAGTGGGGGCTAAGGGAATCCTGACAACTTTTTCCTTAAATTGAAAATATACTTCCTCATCTACAGGCATTTGGCTTTGGTTTGCATGCCATTTATCCAGAATTATCCATTGACCACTTAAAGCTGTGCATCCTGGTCTGCAGCCTCTTTAATTTCCTGTAGCTTTGTTTCGAATGGCAGATGGTCCACCATGCTGATTGGCTTGATGTTCCGATCCCCCCATATAGCTTCTCCAGTGCCGGGTAGACAAGCATATCGTGCCTGCCAACACTACAGCTTTTCCAGGATAATACCTGATCTCTCCCTGGTATTTCTGCAGGTGCATCACCATGTGCTGCAATCATTTAGGTGCACAAAGGAGAAGCTTTTTCATAATTGCCTCAAGTGGTTTGTGATCAGAAAGCTCTATTACTGGGTGCCCGTAAGTATACTGGTGGAACACTGCAGTCAGTAGCTCTTTTTCTGTTTGCGCACATCATTGTTCTGTCTCTGCAGGGGCTCTGCCTGCATATTCAGGAGGTTGCTCCTATAAAAGAAATGCACTTGCAGTCCTTTTTGGATGCATCACACTGCAGGGTCAGACGCAAGCTGGCTAGGGAATGGTGGGAGGTTTAGGACTTTTTTTCTGCCTAAACATGCATAGGATGACCCCCACCCCTGTCTCTCAAATGCTTCTTGCTGTGGCCCTGCCCAGTCCCATTTTACATTCTGTTTTGTCATCTGGCATAGGGGCTCTGTTTCAGTTGCCAAATGTGAGCGGACTTTAGCCAAGGAGTTTATCATTTCCATGAAGCGTGTCCCTTTGCCAAATTCATTGGTGGCAGCATGTTCTGAATTGCCTCTGTCTTGCTGAGAACTGGATGTAGTCCGTCAGCTGACAGAAAGTGCCCTGTGTAGGTCACCTGCTGCTGTTTGAGTTTCATTTTTTTCTGGATTTAGTTTGATGTTCCACTCTCTGCATCACTGAAAAAAAATGACTGTAGCTTGTAATTATGGTCTTTTTCTGCCTCTGTATCACTTGTCCCTTCTCCTATAATCAGGATGTCATCTGCAATTCTCTGTGCACCAGGCAAGCCCTTGAGTGCCTGGTTTAGTTTCTTTTGAAACACTTCAGATGCCGGTGAGATGCCCATGGGAAGATGTAGCCATCTATAGTGGCCAAAAGGTGTAGCAATGTAGTCCATTTGGTTGACCCTTCATCTACCTGTACATGCCAGAAGCTGTTGCTGATATCACAAACAACAAAATCCCTGGAGACATTAGGCAGGATATCATCAATTGTAGATAATGGATAATGGCATCTTTTGAGAGCCCCATTTAATGGTTTGGGGTCTGTAGATCCTTCATTTGCCTGGTGGCTTCTCTACTACAAGCATGCTGCTTATCAAAGGAGTGTTTTTTTGGGGGGGGATTCATATCATGAAACATATCAATATATAGTAATCATGAAGATGTCCCTTGATACAGGGAAAAGAAAAAAAAATAAAGAAAAAGGGGGGAAAACACAAGGAGGGGAAACAAAAGATTAACATTTGCATTTCAAATATATACGATAATATAGCCACACTCTGTAGCGATTATGCTAGAGTCTAATTCAGCCTATGCCAAGATGGTACCCTCCAGATCTGTTAGACTACAATTCCCATCAGCCCATCAGCACATCCAATAATATTTCTGGTCAGAGATGATAGGACTGGAATGGTTGTCAAAAACATCTGGAGAATGCCGGGTTGGGAAAGAGTATAGAATCATAGAATCATAGAATAGTAGGGTTGGAAGGGGCCTACAAGGCCATCGAGTCCAGCCCCCTGCTCAGTGCAGGAATCCAAGTCAGAGCATCCCTGACAGATGGCTGTCCAGCCTCGTCTTGAACGCGTCCAGTGTGGGAGAGCCCACCACGTCCCTAGGTCATTGGTTCCATTGTCGTATTGCTCTAACAGTCAGGAAGTTTTTCCTGATGTTCAGCCGGAATCTGGCTTCCTGGAACTTGAGCCCATGATTCCGTGTCCTGCACTCTGGGATGATCGAGAAGAGTTCCTGGCCTTCCTCTCTGTGACAACCTTTCAAGTACTTGAAGAGCACTATCATCTCTCCCCTCAGTCTTCTCTTCTCAAGGCTAAACATGCCCAGTTCTTTCAGTCTCTCTTCATAGGGCTTTGTTTCCAGTCCCCTGATCATCTTTGTTGCCCTCCTCTGAATCTTCTTCAGTTTGTCTGCATCCTTCTTAAAGTGTGTTGCCCAGAACTGGACACAGTACTCCAGATGAGGCCTAAGCAGTACTGAGTAGAGAGGAACTAGTACTTCCCAGGATTTGGAAGCTATGCTTCTATTAATGCAGCCCAAAAGAGCATTTGCCTTTTTTGCAGCCACATCACATTGTTGGCTCATATTCAGCTTGTGATCGACAACAATTCCAAGATCCTTCTCGCTTGTAGTGTTGTTGAGCCACGTATCCCCCATCTTGTAACTGTGCATTTGGTTTCTTTTTCCTAGATGCAGAACTTGGCATTTATCCCTATTAAATGTCATTCTGTTGTTTTCTGCCCAGCGCTCCAGTCTATCCAGATCACTTTGAATTTTGTTTCTGTCTTCCAAGGTATTAGCTATCCCACCCAATTTTGTGTCATCTGCACATTTGATCAGCATTCCCTGCACCTTCTCCTCCAAGTCATTAATAAAAATGTTGACAAGCACTGGGCCCAGGACTGAGCCCTGCAGTACCCCACTCGTTACTTCTCCCCAGTTTGAGAAGGTCCCATTGATAAGCACTCTTTGAGTCCGATTGTGTAGCCAACTGCGGATCCACCGGATCGTTGTTTCATCTAGCCCACTTTGAGCTAGTTTGCTCATCAGGATATCATGGGGCACTTTGTCGAAAGCTTTGCTGAAGTCGAGGTATATGATGTCTACAGCATTCCCACGGTCTACAAGGGAGGTGACTTGATCAAAAAATGAGATCAGATTTGTCTGGCAGGACTTGTTTTTGAGAAATCCATGTTGGCTTCGAGTAATCACGGCATTATTTTCAAGGTGCTTCCAAATGGATTGCTTTATCATCTGCTCCAGAATTTTCCCAGGGATTGATGTCAGACTGACTGGTCTGTAGTTCCCAGGTTCCTCCTTTGTACCCTTTTTGAAGAGAGGGACAACATTAGCCCTCCTCCAGTCATCTGGCACTTCCCCCGTCCTCCATGATTTCTCAAAGAGAATAGACAGCGGTTCTGAGAGTTCTTCTGCCAGTTCCTTTATTACTCTAGGATGCAGTTGGTGTTGTGAATAAGTAGTCTTATTCATACTGGGGAATCACATTGGCTGGTGCTCCACTGTCCAGCTGAAATCTCACAGGAGAGTCTCAGGTTGTAGGGAGGCCTCTTGGCCCCAGCATGAACACCCACTAAATTAATCACGTTTTAACAGATCAATTATCATCATTCACATTAACAGATATTTGCAGAAATAAGCCAATGGACAGACTGTCTGACCTAGTTCTTAGTCAGAAAATTGTCACAACACCAGCACTGTGGGAATCTGTTGGCATGGGTGGGCTACAGCTAAAACCAGATTTTTTTACTAAGAAAAAATATTATGCAAGGGGCAGGAACCCCTTTCCCATTTCCTCCCTTGCAAGAACATGTTTTACCACACACCACCTTAACGCCATTCTCCATGCATGCTTAGCAGTATTTTTCACCTTCCCCAAATGGTCCACAGTCCATTCCCTCTATCACCCAAGTATTTAACAATTTCTTTTGAAATGCAACTCATTATACAATAGCAGAACTAAATAAAAATACTCCAGAGAGGGGAACAGATTGTTAGATATAGATTAGATGTGCAGTCTAATCCTTCACCAGCATTAAATATTTAACCTAATCACACCACAGGTGACAGGAAGATATCTGCATTGTTTAATTAGAGTTAATTAAACATAAGAAAAAAATCTAATATTAATTTGGGTCTAGTTTCTGAATTGATTACAGGAGGAAGAAAGTCACCCTTCTTTTATTGAGAACCAAATGAAATGTGTTCCTTCATCCATTAACAAAAAAGGTTGGCTTGGCAGCGCTCAGGGTCAATGAAGAGAAGAGTCTGTTATCTTCAAAAACTCAGCACCGAAGCCTCACAGCAGCAATCTAACATTGAATCCCAGGTGTGGCATTGCTTCATGTCAAGGGTGTCCACCCCCATGTTCTCTGTGGCACTAATTGTGATTCCATTCAGTTTGTATCCTGCCTCATCCAATCTTATTACTTTGGCCACATTATGCCCTGAATTGGTCCTGGGACTGATGAGGAGCAGCTTTATTGATATCTCTCATCAAGTATCCAAACCTTTGCTGAACAGCTTATGATCAAAAGCAAGGCAAGCATCAACAACAACAACGTCAGCAGCAGCATTTTTATATAGCATTTTTGGAGTGCTCAGAGTGCTTTCCATATATTTTCTTGTAATCCTTACAATGGTCCCCTAAGATCAATATAATTGGAAGCCAAAGGGATTTTGGCTCACTGTGCAAAATACAGTTGGCCTTTAGTCACTGTCCGGACAGGAACTCTCCCTGTAGTACCAAGTACCAGGCCATCTCTCTCTCTCTTTCTCTCTGTGTATCTATAACTGTATATCTAGGGCTGTTACAAAGTGTCCTTCTCCAAGTTAACAATTCATTCACAGGGGGCAAATTAGGGAGAGCATTTTGGGGAAGGGAAATCTGCTTGTTTGGCACACTTTAAGAAGGATGCAGACAAACTGGAGAGGGTTCAGAGGAGGGCAACGAAGATGGTCAGATGAACTGGAAACAAAGCCCAAGAAGAGAAGACTGAGGGGAGATATGATAGCGCTCTTCAAGTACTTGAAAGGTTGTCACAGAGAGGAAGGCCAGGATCTCTTCTTGATCATCCCAGAGTGCAGGACATGGAATAATGGGCTCAAGTTACAGGAAGCCAGATTCTGACTGAACATCAGGAGAAACGTCCTGACTGTTAGAGCAATACAACAATGGAACCAGTTACCTAGGGAGGGAGTGGGGTCTCTCACACTGGAGGCATTCAAGATGAAGCTGGGCAGCCACTTGTCAGGGATGCTTTGACTTGGATTCCTGCACTGAGCAGGTTGGACTCAATGGTGATATAGGCCCCTTCCAACCCTACTATTCTATGATTCTATGGTTTACCTTATTTGTGCAGAGTGGCTAGAGGCCATCTCCTATCCCCTTCCTTCAGCCAGAGCAGAGTGGGAAGGAAATAAAATGTTGTACTTAGGAGTCCAGCCAGCCAGCAAGAGCTCTGTTAATGGGTATGCATAATAGAGCATCATTTTCTTGTTCTTGCTCATGCTGGCTGGCTGGGCTACTAAGTATATTATTCCCCATTTGCTGAAAAACCCACTTCAGTGAACCACACACACACAAATAGCTGTCTGTCCATCTAGCTCTTGAGATGGACAATGAAATCAGGAAGGCATCCAGATGAGGAAGTGTTGCAATAATGGGTGACTTCAATTACCCCCATATTGACTGGATAAATGCATATTCCAGTCATGGCAAAAAGGTTATATTTCTTGCTGCCCTAAATGATGGTGACCTAGTCGATCATGGAACTGACCAGAGGGGAGATAACCCTGGATGTAATCCTAAGTGGTGCCACCCAGGACCTAGTGCAAGATGTGAGTTGTCGAACCAACTGGAAACCATGACCATGGTGCTATTGGATTTAATATATGTTCAGGTGAAAAATGGCGAAGGAAGTCCAATACTATCACATTTGACTTAAAAAGAAGAAACTTCTCTAAAATGAGAGAACTGGTAAAAAGGGAGTTGAAATGGGGAGTCAAGAGGGTTAAATCCCTTCAAAATAGTTGGAGGTTATTCAAAACCACAATAATAGAAGCTCAGCTAGGATGTATACTACAGGTTAGGAAAGGTTAGGACCACATCCAAGAGGTCACCAGCATGGTT
Source organism: Heloderma suspectum (assembly GCF_057233095.1). NCBI lineage: Eukaryota > Metazoa > Chordata > Lepidosauria > Squamata > Helodermatidae > Heloderma > Heloderma suspectum. The sequence goes on along the minus strand of NC_139461.1, from coordinate 299,775,139 downwards.
AATGAGCAGTATAAAGAAAGCTGTTAGAGAAAAGAAGGCTTACTTCAGAAAATGGAAGTCTTGCCCAAATGAGAAGAAAATTGAACACAAACGTGCACACAGGAAATGGAAGTAGACAATAAGAGATGCAAAATAGCATTTTGAAGAGCATATCTCTAACAGTATCAAAGCCAACAATAAAGAATTCTTTAAATATATCAGAAGCAGGAAACCAGCTAGGGAAACAATTGGACTGTTGGATGACAATGGAGTTAAAGGAGTACTAAAGGAGATTGTGGAGAATCTGAATGAATTCTTTTCATTTGTCTTCCAGATACCTGTGCCTGAACTGATGTTTTCAGGAAGGGAATCTGAGGAACTGAGGCAAGTTCTCAACCTTATTGATAAACTGAAAGTTAATAACTCACTGGGACCATCCTAGTATCCATCCTAAAAAAACCTCAAATGTGAAATTCCTGATCTAACAGAAATATGTAAGATGCCCCTAAGATCAGCCTCTATACCAGCGAACTGGAGAATGGCCAATGTAATGCTCATTTAAAAAAAGGGATCTAGGACATTACAGGCTGGTTAGCATAATGTCTGTTCCAAGTAAATTGGTTGAAAACATTTTTAAAGATACAATTAATAAACATACAGAAGGAAAAGCCCTGCTGAAAAAGAATCAACGTGGCTTCTGCAAAGGTAAGCCATGACTCACTAACCCTTTAGAGTTCTTTGAGAGTGTCAATAAACATGTGGGCAGAGGTGATCTGGTAGTAGACATTGTTTAGAACCCGAGATATGAGGTGTTGTTATCCAGTCTCCTAGTCTGTTGGTGTTTTGCGGAAATACAGATGGGGCTTTGTCTGAATCCAGTTCACATCCCTAATAGGTATGAATAATACAGTTGTAGTTTGTACATGTTGGTGCTCTGCAAAGAGGCATAAAGGGTGGTGTTGTACCAGTTTTCTTGTGTCAGTGTAGGTCATGTAGTGCCAACTTGGATGCCATCATTTTAATAGAGTCTGAGGTAAACAAGGCTAGTGCACCATCTAGGCATGCTATGGATACCTTTTGGCTTGTGTAACCTGAGGACATGGATGAACTGCTTGAAAGGCTGGGGACTGAGGCCTACTACTGCTCTTTAGATCCTTGTCTATCCTGCCATAGTTGGGATGGGTACATGGATCTCCGAAGTGGTTAATGTCACCTTGAGGGACGGTGAGCTTCCTGCAGCTTTGAAAGAAGCAATGGTGACACCTTTGTTGAAGAAACCAAATCTAGATCATGTGGTTTCAGATAATTACTGCCCTGTATCAAATTTGCCATTCTTGGGCAAGGTGCTGGAGCCTGTGGTGGCTTCACAACTCCAAGCAGTGTTGGATGATACTAATTATTTAGATCCATTCCAGTCAGGTTTCAGACCTGGTTATGGAATGGAAACAGCCTTGGTCACCCTGGTTGATGACTTACTCCAGGGAATGGATGGGAGAGTGTAACCCTGTTGGTTGTTTTGGACCTCTCAGCAGTTTTTGGTACCATCGACCATGGTATCCTTCTGGATTGTTTGTCTGCATTGGGCTTGGCAGGCATAGTTTTAAAGTGGTTCCGGTCCTTCCTGGAGGAGCAGTCTCAGAAGGTGATGCTGGGGGGCTTTTGTTCCACCTCATGGTCGTTAGCCTGTGGGGTGTCACAAGATTCTGTCCTGTCCCCCATGCTTTTTAACATCTACATAAAACCACTGGGGGAGCTGAAGTGTTAATCAGTATGTGGGTGATACTCGGCTCTACCTCTCGTTTCCATCTACACCTCCCGGGGAGGCTGTCGAACGTGTGAACCTGTATCAGGAGGCGCTTTTGGGGTGGATGAGGGTAAACAAGCTGAAACTTAATCCCGACAAGACGGAGGTACTGTGGCTTGGGAATCCACCTACTCTGGATGGAGGTTAGCTGGTCTTAGATGTGGTTGCACTCCCCCTAAAACACCAAAGTGTGTAGTCTGGGCATCCTGGACTCTGCACTAACTGGGGAAGCCCAGGTGGCTGCAGTGTCCAGGAGTGCATTATACCACCTTAGGCTGGTATGCCAGCTGCAGCCCTATCTGGAGAGGATGGACCTCACCTCAGTTATCCATGCACTAGTGACCTCCAGGCTGAATTACTGTAATGCACTGTAGATGGGGCTGCCTTTGAAGATGGTCCAGAAACTTCAACTGGTGCAGAATGCAGCTGCCTGAGTGTTTAGTGGGGGTGAGGTGATTAGATGATATAATGCCTATACTGAGCCAGCTGCACTGGTTACCGGCAAGTTTCCAAGCCCGATTTAAAGTGCTGGTTGTGACCTTTAAAAGCTTAAATGGTTTGGGACCATATTACTTGAAAGACCGCTTTCACCCATATCAGCCTGCCTGCACTTTAATATCAGCAAGCGAGGCCTTTCTCATTTGCCCACCTGTGAGGGTAATTAGGTGGGTAACTACATGGAAAGGAAAGGTTCCTCCTGTGCAAGCACCGGGTCATTACTGACCCCTAGAGGGACGCCCTGCTTACACTGGCGTTTTCATGGCAGACTCTAGTGGGGTGGCTTGCCATTGCCTTCCCCAGTTATGACTATCTTTCCCCCAGAAAGCTGGGTACTCATTTTACCGACCTCGGAAGGATGGAAGGCTGAGTTGACCTGAGCCGGCTACCTGGGACCCAGCTTCCGCTGGGATCGAACTCAGGTTGTGGGGAGAGTTTCGGTTGCCCACGCCTCTGGAATAAGTTGCCATCAGTGGTCCACCAGGGCCCATCATTGCAGGTTTTTAAGAAGGCCCTGAAAACTTACTGTTTTGCTCTGGCCTTCCCCTGATGATGTGTTATCAGATCAGGTTGTAGCTCCAGTTGTCTGTTGTATACTTTATTTTATGCTGGTGTTTGCAGTTTTTTAGGACGTTTGCTACTGTTGCTGTTTTTACTGTGTTTTTAAACTATGCTTTTACTGCCATATCAATTTTTATTATGTGTTTTATTGTTTCATGCTGCCTTGGGAGGGCTCCTGCCCAGAAAGGCGGCCAAGGACAAACAAACAAACAAATAAATAAATAACATATCACACAAACTATGTGCAGGATGATGATAATCCAGAAGTATCATCTGCATGATCCTTGTGGAGGAAGGTAAATCCCCAAATGTGAGGATGTTTTTTTGGGATAGGGTTGCTTGCTGAACTCTGCCTACCTTTTAATAGCTGGGGCAACTTCTTCCATTTGGTAAAACGAAAAAGAACAATGCCTTTTATCGCATTGCAGTAATGGCTCTGGGCAGTAATCTGTTCTAGGTGGGCTAGCTCCCATTCCATTCACCCCCCAAATGACTCTGATACAGCATCATTTTGGGAGTAAAGTTGGGTGCTCCTCAGTGAGGCTTTTGTCCTGCAAAGGCCCTGCCTCAAACATGGAATTTGTGTGTGCATTTCCAAACACTGTCATCATCAATTTGTAGTCTTCCTAAACTTTCCCACTGCCTCTCTCTCTCTCTCTCTCTCTCTCTCTCTCTCTCTCACTCTCTCTCTCTCCCTTTCTCTCTCTTTACTATGAGAATAAGTCCAGTGAGGAGAAAAAGACAGAGTCCTTTTGATTGGTAGTGCCAGGATTCCTCTGTCTGGAAGCACTTACGGTGGCCATTACCAAAATGTGCCAGCCCAGCCCGCAATAGCAGGGGAAGGAAACAGTGGTTAGCCCATTGATTGCACAGCTGTATTGCTGTTGCTACCACCACATGGAGAAACACCGAGATGGGGGGCGGGGTTGTATAAAAGCTGCCCCACTCACCATTGCAGGAAAGTAAGGGGCAAATTTTGGTGTGCCCTCCCAAAATCAGAGGAACCCCCCCCCCAATATAATGTCCATGAATGGGGCCACAATTTTCAGGACTTATTTCAGGTCATCACCAATACAACCCCTTGGCAGTGTTTAAACAATATGGATTGCATGGGAAGGGTATATTTTCCCTATATTAACTTTTATGTTAGCATTGTTCACAAGAAAAATGGAGCATTTAATGATGAGATGGACCTAATGTCCTATAAAAATCAATTGCATGCAAGCCATTGACTCTAGAATTCTGTTCACAATTCATGCTAATGCTGCAAGTTGTGTGTGTGTGTGTGTGTGTGTGTGTGTGAGCTGAAATGAGATGTTGCCATGCAATATAGGGCTGGTATACAATGTTATGAATCATCTACTGGTAGCACTTTGGCACCTCTTTCTGGAAAAGTTATGGCTCAGAACTCTATTTAAGTGCCAATGAGCGTATCTGCCATAGTAGAGATCTACAGAAACTTTCTGTGGTTTGATACTTATTTTGCAATCATCATCTTTTTAAATGTCACTAATTGGAAGAACTGCCAGTGGACCTAACTCCATAGGAGGTCCTTGCATACATGCCAGTGCTTGAATACCTGGATGAATCTGAGTTTTTCTCTTTCTGCCTGCATGCCTGCTTGCCTGCCTTTGCATGTTTACTCAAATGTAAGCTCAATGTATGCTCCATTCCTATGGTAAAGGAACTTAGGATGTAAGAACTTTTGAACAGATCGATCTGCTATGATTTTGCAAAGCTAAATGTAATTTTAAATTTGCATAATCTCAGCTATTTGCCAGATTCTTACAATAATAATCTGACCTGCCTCCTCCTGATCACCCAGGTATAAAATGTCCTGAGAATGAGTGCAGTTTCCCAACTCTGGAATGATTCCTCCACCAGCAGCACCATCCCAGTCAGGACTCCTCCTCCAGTTCTCTCTCTCTCTCTCTCACACACACACACACACACACATCCATGGAGCCTCACTCTTCCTGTGTTGTCTAGAGAGTTGCCCATGGACCAGAAAAAGAAATGACTTGTCCTCTTATTGTGCCTTTAACACAATGTGGGTTGATATACAGGAACCAGCAGATCGGTGGCCCTTAGGAACATAGGAAGCTGCCTTATACTGAGTCAGACCATAGGTCCATCTAGCCCAGTATTGTCGACACTGACTGGCAGCGGCTCTCCAAGGTTTCAGGCAGGTGGTTTTTCCTGCCCTACCTGGAGATGCCGGGGATCGAACCTGGGACCTTCTGCATGCAAGGCAGGTGTTCTATCACAGTGAGCTGTGGCCCATGTTTATTGCCTTCCCTTATGTTTGATGCATAGGGGGTGGCAGCAGTGCTGGCTCCAGGTTCTTGAAGGCCCTTGGGCAAGACACCGGCCTCAATGAGTCCCTCAGCGAGTCTACCTTCCCACTGCCATTGTCCCCAAGTGCTCCTCATCTGCTCTCTCATCATTGCTATGACTTGCTTCCTTGACAGGCAGAGAGCCAGTGAGCAAGTAGGCAGCAGCATCCACTGCTCCTCCTTCTCACCACCATCGTTGTCCGGGCCAGAGTGAAAGGCAGGAGAACAAGCAGGTTGCAAGGGCGAAGAGGAGGAGCAACTCCAAGGGGCTCATGTCAGTGGGCCCCTGCTGGAGTGCAGACCCTTGGCAAGTGCCCAACCATGCCACCTCCTAGGTGGCGGGAAGGAAAGATTATATATCTGTGGCACAGTCTGGTGTTGGGCTCTCATCCAGCCATACTGCAGCCTTGCTTCCCCCCTCCCCCGGAACTAATCAGCTGCACTACTTAGTCCCCCACTGCCAGGACCTCAGAGCAGACCAGAGAGGGAACCCCTAACTTTTAGTCTATGCCTGGGCTTGTCCCGGGCTTTGGCATTGCTGTTGCTGACCCGCCCCGCCCCACCTGCACTTGTCTTGCATCACAGATCATCTTGCTATGGAATGATGTTAGTTGGTGATTGATGGGGCTGGGAAAGCTTTTGATCTGCATTCATAATTGGCATAAGCGATGCCTTCCCAATAGAAATGCTATTTGTTGCCTGTTCAACTATACTTTGCTAGGGGATTGTTGCAGCTTCATGGCAGGCGCCCAAGTTATTGGGCAGGATCCATGGAAGGGTAAGGGGGGATGGGCTCTGCATTCCCCACTGGGGCAGAAATTTAAGGGATCTTGAGGTGTCATTTCAAGTCTAAACCCAGCTTGGGAGCTGGCATGCCTGCTGCACCCTGATTGGCGGTGATGGGTCATGTTATTGGCAAATACCATGTTCGGCATGAACTTGCCTTTCTTGCACTAACATCTTCCCAGCATTCAGGCTGGGTAGTTGCATTGGTCAGCTTCTGGGATACCAAGGCATCTGGATCCTTTGCAATGTCAAGCTCTGTGTAAGCTTCAACCAATGCAGTTTAATTAACTTTAACACAACAGGATCTGGAGCAATCACAAACAATGCAGGTGATACTTCTAACGCAGAAACCACGTAGCAACTACCCTTTCCTTGAATGGGGAAGAGCCATATGTGGCCATGAGTTGGAGGTAGTGTACTAACTACCCCCCTCCCCACTGGCCACACTTTTGCAGGTGTTGAGGGGGTCCTTCCTGAATCACTACCCTCTCATCCCCCACAACACCAGATGGGTAAGATGAGTTGGCCCTAAACGGGTTTCATAGTAGAGATGGACAAACATTCAATGTTTGAGTTCGTCGAGGTTCTCTGAATTCTTCCTGGAAGCTTGTTCAGCCTCATTTGCATTTCCAAACTTGAGCGTCTTTATTTTCCAGGTGGGGAAAATGTGCATTTTTCAGAAGTACAACTTTTTCTCCAGTTGAAAATGCACATTTGCCCCCATAGGCTAAAGTATGGCACACATATTTTGGTGGGATATGCAGACTTGCGCTTTTGTGCACTTGGACGAATGAGCAGTTGTGTATATATGCAAGTGCACATTTTCAGAAGTGTGCACTTGTGCAAGTATGCATCTTTGAATGCAAATGCACATTTGGGAAATTGTGTTCATGTTCAGGGTTGTGAACAGGACATATATGCATGATTTGTGAACAGGAACAAAAATCTTGTACATCTGTGTTCCATACCCCAGGTCTCATGCCCTGAGGGGTAAGTTCTGGAATTCTCTGTCACCTTAAAGATGCCTCAGAGTGTTCACCTTTGTTCTTATCTGGCTGTGTGTTACTTTTTGTGCACAGCCCTGTCATCATGACTGAATAACCTGCCTAAAATAATCAGACACTCTCCAGGCACTAAGTGCCACACCCCATTAAGTGGGCGGTGTACAATAGATGGGAAACAAAACCTTGTCACCCTGTGCCAGTTTGGAGACAGGCAAAAAATCTCAGCCAATATGGTAAGTGACCAGCTAATCCTACGCTGTAATCTCAGGGTGCTGAGACAGCAGCAAAAGAGGGCTAGCAGGGGGCAGAGTGGGCTTAAACAGCCCGCCTTGGCTCCAACCACAGTCAGGGCCAGGATGGAGCATATCATAGAATCATAGAATAGTAAGGTTGGAAGGGGCCTATAAGACCATCGAGTCTACTCCCCTGCTCAGTGCAGGAATCCAATGCAGGGCTTAAACAGCCCACCTTGGCTCCAACCACAGTCAGGGCCAGGCCCTGCTCAGTGCAGGAATCCAGTGCAGGGCTTAAACAGCCCACCTTGGCTCCAACCACAGTCAGGGCCAGGATGGAGCATATCATAGAATCATAGAATAGTAAGGTTGGAAGGGGCCTATAAGACCATCAAGTCTACTCCCCTGCTCAGTGCAGGAATCCAAGTCAAAAAGCATTCCTGATAGATGGCTGTCCAGCTTCATCTTGAATGCCTCCAGTGTGGGAGAGCCTACCACCTCCCTAGGGAATTGGTTCTATTGTTGTATTGCTCTAACAATCAGGACATTTTTCCTGATGTTCAGCTGGAATCTGGCTTCCTGTAACTTGAGTCCTTTATTCCATGTCCTGCACTCTGGGATGATCAAGAAGAGATCCTGGCCTTCCTCTCTGTGACAACCTTTCAAGCACTTGAAGTTCACTATCATATCTCCACTCAGTCTTCTCTTCTCAAGGCTCAACATGCCCAGATTTTTCAGTCTCTCCTCATAGGGCTTTGTTTCTGAATGTTTTGGGGGTGGTTGTTTTTGGATGGTTGGGGACTCTACTTCTGAATGCTTTCAGTAGTAGTTCATTGTTAACTTTATAAAATTTATAAGGTCATTGTTAACTTTATAAAGTTAATAACAGGGAAGGACTGTTATGAACAGGGAAGGACTGCCTTCGTGCTCTGTTTGTGGGATTTTTTTTCAGAGGCATCTGTCTAGCTATGCTGGAAACGCTGCTGGACTAGATGGACCTTTGGTTTGATCCAGCAGGGGTCATTTGTTCTTCTTAGCAGAGTCCTGGTCAAACTTTTGAAAAGAGACTGAATAAGTTGATTTCCAGGGCCAGCCCAAGACAGTTTGCTGCCAGAAGCGGAGCAGCAAATGATGTCTCCTACCCACCCAAGTCAAAGTGCATAGTGCCCAAAGCCAACAAAGTTATTTTGGGACAGGAGAGAAAAAATCCCAGAAGCACCTCTCTCCATCATTGGCACAACCACACGACAATAAGAAATTAAGTAACGAATGATTTGCTGCCCTGTCATGACACCGCAAGGGCAGTATCCAACACTGTCACACTGCTAGAGCAAACTCATACTAGTACAACACCATTAGTGCTCGCTAGGCAAAGGGGAAATGCAGCAATTTGCTGCTGAATTTCAGCGTTGTGCTTGTGTTGATTTATGCTAGTGTGATGTCATTAGCACTAGTGGTGTTATATCATTGGATACTGCCCCCAACCTGCTGCCTGAGGTAGCCGCTTCATGCTGCCGAATGGTAGGGCCTGCCCTGTTGATTTCAGTTTTCCTTAGGAACATCTGATGTATGATAGTGATTTAGGGCATAGTCTCTTCTGTAAACTGCAGGAGGGGGTGGGGATTCACTTACTTGCATAGGAGTTTGTTTCTTCCCAAAGCAAAAATGCATACAACATCATGATGTAACCACCAAGACCAGAGTGACTTTTCAGACCCAGTTTTCTTCATCAAACGTAAGGGCAAAGTGAACTTGAAATAAAGTGCTGGAAGGAACACAGTGTTCTAAACAGATTCACGTTGATAGCAAAGATGCTTCCTTTATAGACATCAAGATTACACATTTCAAGAACACCAAATCAGATACACACAACAAATCTTGCCAGACTGAAAAAGATGAGACAGAGCAACGTTTCTCTTCAAAAATTGGGCTTTTCTATTCTTTCCTCCTGGCTCTCTCCCTTGTTGGTTTGCAGTGTGATCTCTGAGACAAAACTGCGAACCTTCCTCTGGAGGAAGAAGGAATTCATCAAGCAGTGATTCTGAAAAAGGAGTACAGTGACTCCAGGTCAGAGAAGATCTGAGATCATTCTGTCGTTTTTAAGATTGTACCCCAGTACTGCTCTTCCCACCCTTTTGTTGACTATGAGTGCTACTCCATTTCTTCTAAGGCATTCTTGCCCACAGTAGTAGATATGATGGTCACCTGAATTAAATTCACCATGCGTGTCCATTGTAGTTTGCTGTTTCCCAAGATGTCGCTGTTCAATCTTGCCATCTCATGTTTGACCACCTCCATCTTACCTTGATTCATTGATCTTACATTCCAGGTTCCTAAACAATATTGTTCTTTACAGCATCGGATTTTCTTTTCACCACCAGACATATCCACAGCTGAGTGTCCTTTTGGCTTTGGCCCAGCCATTTCACTCTTTCTGGTACTTCTTGGAAATTCCCTCTGCTCTTCCCCAGTAGTATATTGGACACCTTCTGACCTGAGGAGCTCATCTTCCGGTGTCATATCTTTTAGCCTTGTGATACGTTCCATGGGTTTTTCTTGGCAAGAATACTGGAGTGGGTTGCCATTTCCTTCTCCAGTGGACCACATTTTGTCAGAACTCTCCGCCATGACCTGTCCATCTTGGGTGTCCCTGCACGGCATAGCTTATGGCTTCACTGAGTTACGCAAGCCCCTTCAGCACAACAAGGCAGTGATCCATGAAGGGGAATGTGTACACAGGGCCTGTATAAGTACAGCTGTGTGCAGGCTCTGTACAATTTATCTAGCAAAATTGGAGGATACGAATTGCAGAGGGGCCCTTGTGCAAATGCAACCTTGGGCTCTGAATAGATGGAAACGGCCACCCTCTGTTTGCCACCTCACCTGCAGGTGGCAAATTTGTGGTGGTTGTTTGGGTGCCTTTGGGGGGGGGAGGAAAATTCAAACCCTGAAATGGTTTTGCTGGGGAGAATAGGGGCTGAAATGGTAGTGGTGTAGCTTTTCACCATTGCTGTCAGGATTCCCTTAGCCCCCACTTCACTTCAACTCTGAACATACACAGACGAGAGGCTTCAGTCTACAGCTTTTAATCCATTACTTCACAGGGTCATACAGATGCAAATTCTCAGAGACTCTCGGTCTACAAGGAATGCCTTCAGGGGATTCAAAGGGAATTTACCAGAGTTGCCTGTTGGAAGAGGGAGGCGGTCTGGCTAGTCTAACTTGAGAGGGGAGGTCCCTCTCTTGTCGTGAGGCCTCTAAGCACAGCTTTTCATGCAAGGCTAATCAAGTAGACTGTCTAAGTTCCACCCCAGCCTTCTCTGTCTTTGCTCTGTGCCTGCGCCTGGCATTAATGTCTCCCCTTACTCTCCTTTTTTCCAAGCTAAACAATCCCAGCTGTTGTAACCTTCTCTCACAGGGGAGATGCTCCAGCCCCTTGATCATTTATTTGCCCTTCTCTGCACCTTTTCCAGCTCTACAATATCTTTTTTTAGGTGTGGTGACCAGAACTGGACACAATATTCCAAATGTGGTTGCGCCATAGATTTGTATAGGAGCAATATGACACTGGCAGTTTTATTCTCAGTTCCTTTTCTAATTATGCCTAACATGGAGTTTGCCTTTTTTAAAGTGGCCACACACTGGGTTGACATCTTCATTGAGATGTCCACCCACCACAACCCCAATATCTCTTTCCTGATCAGTCACCGCTAGCATCAGGCTATACTTGAAGTTTGGATTTTAGCCCCAATGTGCATCACTTTACACTTGCTCACATTGAACCACATTTGCCATTTAGATGCCCATTCTCTCAGTTTGGAGAGATCCTTTTGGAGCTTTTCACAATCCCTTTTTGTTTTAACCACCCTAAATCATTTGGTGCCATCAGCAATCTTGGCCACTTCACTGCTCACTCATAATTCCAGATCATTTATGAATAAAAAAAGAAAAATGGGTTGGTAGCCTCCTGTCCATTCTGTAAACCTCCTTTTCTCAACATCGAAGTGGTGCAAAGTGATTTGGGCTACCCCTTTCTTCCCATTCTGAGATTCACCCAAAGTGCTCCCATCAGACTGGGCAAATGGTAAAATGGGGAGAGAAACCACCATCCCAAGCACATGGATGTTTCGTGTGCCAAGGGGTCAGGGCTACTGGATAGGATTCTCTCCAGTGCCAGCCCCGGGCTTTTGGAGGGCCCTTTGATTTGACAAGGCACCCTCAATGGGCCCCCTCCCTCAATGACTCTACCTTCTCACTGCCACTGTCACCAGCTGTAATTGCTCCTCATCCTCTTTCTCATCATTGTTACCACTTGCTTGCTTGACAGGCAGAGAGCCAGGAGCAAGCAGGCAGTGGCATCTCCTCCTCCTCCTCCATGCCACCACTGTTGACTGGGCCAGAGCAAGAGGCAGGTGAACAAGCAGGTTGAATGGTAAAGAGAAGGAAGAACTCCAGGGGGTTTTTGTCAGTAGGTCCCTGCTGGGATGTGGGCCCTCGGCGGGTGCCCAACCATGCCTCCACTTTACACTGGCCATGATCCTCTTCCCTTCCCATGTAGATGGGATCCACACTGATTGCCTGCACAGGGCTTTTATCTCTGTATCAGCAAGAATGTGAGAGCAACCTTTGATTCAAGGGGCTGCATTCCATTCCATTCCATTCCATTCCATTGTGCCTCAGCTTTGACCCTGTGGCCACACACCACCCAAGCCTTCAGTCCTTTCTTTTGTTGTTGTTGTTGTTCATCTTTTATGTGGCCCTGGTCTTTGTTCATGTGAATGAGTGATAAAAACAGGTCTACCTGTGGAGGTCCATTCTAGGGTACCAGATGTGTTAGTGGTACATATGGAACCAACACCCCCATAAAGGGCAAACCCAGCAGGGGTGGGGTGTCCCATGCTTTCTACCAGAAATGTGATTATTGCAAATACACTGATGTTACGCTAATTATTTCCCACTGCAAACACACACATACAGTGTGAATGCCTCCTTAAATGCTTGTTTGGTCAAAATATTGATTGATTGATTGATTGATTGCATTTATATCCCACCTTTTTTCCTCTTGCAAGGAACCCAAGGTGGCTTACATTATCCTTCTCCTCTCCATTTTATCCTGACAACAACCCTGTGAGGTAGGTTGGGCTGAGAGTCTGTGACTGGCCCAAAGTCACCCAGTGAACTTCCATGGCTGAGTGGGGACTAGAACCCGGATCTCCTGGCTCCCAGTCCAGTACTCTAGCCACTACACCACACTGGCTCTCATATATGGTTCCCAAATATGTGTACATGAGTTTTTAAAGACATTTGCAGGTGATCTACACTGTATGAGTTTGAGTGAGAAACTGCAGTGTAACATTGGCATATATATACACAGCAATTACACTGGTTGTGTAAAAGGTGGCCATTTGGCATCTGTGTAGATAGGTCAATTGCAAATGTCGGTCCTGGAGGATTCATTGAATTGGCCAAGGGCAGCCTGTACTAGCAATCCAGCATCAATACAAACAGCGAATTAATTACAATGGGTTCAAAAACACAGCAATTCATTAATTACAGTAGCTGGTAGCCTTAGGCTTCAATCCTATATGCACGTACCTGAAAGTAAATTGCATTGAATTCAATAGGATGTATATCAGAGCAGACATACAGAGGGTTGCACTGTTAGCGAAGCATTTCCAAAACAATTCCAAAATTTCCCTCTTCCCTAAAAGAGGATTGGTTTTTGGGAGGGGAAAAAAGGGGAATAAATCTAGTGCCAATCTTATTCATTGTTTTTTTTTTTTCACCTGGAGAACTTTCTGTGATGTGTTTTGACAAGGCAATTCATCAAATTATTGAAAGGCAAAGACCAGACAGATCTGCATTTATTGCCGCAGGCAGCATTTTAGCACTATCAATACCCTACTGTATTTGTCATAAATCTGACATTCAAATCCCGCCTAAATAGAAACCTACTTTCTGTGTATGGGTCAAGAATGGAATGAGGGGAGGGAAAGGACATCAAATCATTTGCATTTTCCTTGTAATTGGTAAGCTGATTACACACATTCAGGACTTTGTTAGACATAATCAATCAGCTCTGGAGGGAAAAAAAAAACTTTAAATGCTCATTATGCCGTGGTATTTCATCTACTTGAGCCAACCAAACCCTCCGCGAGGGAGAAAATGAGGCTCCCTGCAAATGTGGGAGGTGCAGTTTTATTTGTGCAGTACTGGAGCAGGAGAGGCGGGGGTTGCATTCACACTGTCCCTACAGCTGGAACTATTGATAGATGTGCTCCTACCACGGCATGGTTTGCACTCTATCTGAGGCCATTCAAGAGACATTGTGTGCCTGCTAGCCATCACTGACTTGTTTCCTGGAGGGAGGAGGAAGCCATACTGTTATCGGAGGTTATGGCTTGGAGGAGAATAGCAGGATGCTGCTCCCCTTGGCTGTATGATGCAGGATCCACAACCAGAATGCCTTTGGCGGCCCCCATGTAAATGACTTGGTCTTTCTGTCCCTCCTGGTCACTGCTAGCCATCGCAATATCCTTGTGCTGATATCAAGAGAGAGGGAGAAGGCGGACATGTAGTTCTGATGTAGCATCTGATGTAGTTCTCCTCTCTCAGTGGCTCGTCAGGGCTTCAGGAAGGAGTTTATCCAGACCTACTTGGAGGGACTGAGCTCAGGACTTTCTGCATGCAAAGCATGTGGTCTAGCATGAGGTAAGGCCCTCTCCCCTGCTACCAGTAATTCCCCATGGAAGTGAAGGTCAGGGAAACCCATGCTGCTTCCAGAAGACTGGGCTAAAGCCCTCTGAAAGATCTTCTATATTTATGCACTTCATTACTGGTACAAGTAAAACCCTCATGTGAGCACTCCATGGGGTCACGGATGGAACCACATGTTACAAGAAACCCATGGCACCCCTGTACCAACCTCTCCCACCCCTTAATGTCTGGTATCTTCATACCTTGCTGCCAAATGTATCCATTTAGGTCCCCTTCATAAGGTTGCTGAATATGTGGGGACACGAATGGCAGGTGCAGTGGGGGTGGGGCTATGCAGTATGACTCTGTAACTAGGGCTGTGCACTGCTTCGGCCTGAGACCCGAACCCCGAGTTGAAGCGGGCCACTTCGGGCCACTTTGTGTCCCTTCCGAGGTGAAGCGGAGGGGGCACAAAGTGGCCCGAAGTAGGTTGGGGGCTCAATGTGCTTTGGCCCCCGGCTCAGCCCTCCCCCCGGCGCCTCCAGCTCCTTACCTGGGCTGCTGCCTCCTCCTCTGCTGCCGCCACCACTGCCACCACGCCGCCGCCGCCCGCTGCTGCTGCCACCCGCCGCTGCCTCCTGAGGCCTGGACGCGTGGCTGGTGGTGACTGGTCTTTTTCCAGGGAGTCGTCATTTTAAAAATGGCAACTCCCTGGAAGAAGACCGGTTGCAGGCGTGTCCAGGCCTCAGGAGGCAGTGGCAGGGGGCGGCGGTGCGCAGCGCGGCAGCAGCAGAGGAGGAGGCGGCAGCCCAGGTAAGGAGCTGGGGGGTTGCATGGGGGTGTCGGGGGGGAACCGGCTTCGGGTTTGGGGCCAAGGCAGGTCAGGGCCCCCCAGATCTGCCTGAGCCGGATTGAGCCCAACTCGGAAGCGGCTTCTGAGGTGGGTCAGGGGGTCCCTGCGCAGCCGTATCTGTCACCCCCTTCACTTAGAATCCTAGAATCTTAGAATAGTAGGGTTGGGCCTATAAGACCATCGAGCCCAACCCCCTGCTCAATGCAGGAATCCAAGTCAAAGGTGGCTGTCCAGTCTTATCTCGAATGCCTCCAGTGTGGGAGAGCCCACCACCTCCCTGGGTAATTGGTTCCATTGTTGTTTTGCTCTACATTAGGACATTTTTCCTGATGTTCAGCCGGAATCTGGCTTCCTGTAACTTGAGCCCTTTATTCCATGTCCTGCACTCTGGGCTGATCGAGAAGAGATCCTGGCCTTCCTCTCTGTGTTCTTTCAATATACAAGGTGGCTTGAATGCACCTTCTTCCCCACCCGCAATATGCTGGGCAGCCAGCAATGATTGCTACTGTCAGGGCAGGGTGCAGAAACACATGGCCTAATGACATGGTTATGGGCACATTACAGGGAGAAGGGGATGTAAGATGCCTAGGGTATTTAAGTAGGGTCTCTAGAAGAGACCCCAGGAACTTTATTTCCTATACCACCAGAGGGAGCTATACTTCCGTCGTGCTGCAGCACCCATAGAGTCATTATCAGTGGTACTGCTGTTCTTCAGCCTACCTAGGCCAGGTGACCTGAAGAACCAATCGGGGCATGGATAGCTCTATATGACTGTCCCTCCCAGATTGTTTCTTTAGTCTGAGACTGAGTAAATTGTTGTTCAAGTAGCCATGCAAATGGTCTTGCCTACTGTCTGAGATCCAAACCTCTGCCTGTCTTGGACCACATGACCTGCCTCCTGCCCCTCCAATGTTTGCCTGCCTGGCCTGGAACCCAACCACTGGTCTGTCTTGGGCCATGTTGCTTGCTTCAGTCCCTTTGGGCTGTTGGTTGCTGCCTTTGGACTTGACCTGAGTTGTACCTGCCCTGGCCCATGACATTTGTGTCATGATCGGGGAGGGAAGTTGACACAAGGATGCCAATTTTTGACGGCAGCTCTGAGTTCCTTGTGACATTAGTTCCTCTTGAATATGTTGTTGTTCAGTCATTAAGTTGTGTCCGATTCTTCGTGACCCCATGGACCATAGCACACCAGGCCTTCCTGTCCTGAGCTCTCTCCCGGAGTGTGCTCAAGTTCATATTCATTGCATTGGTGATGCTATTTAGCCATCTCATCCTCTGCCATCCCCTTCTCCTTTTGCCTTCAATCTTTCCCAGCATCAGGGTCTTTTCCAGGGAGTTTTCTCTTCGCATTAGGTGGCCAAAATATTTGAGCTTCAGCTTCAGTATGACATGTTTCAAATTATAGGTGTTGGCAGGAGTGTTCAGGCTAGGAGTTTTGCATGCAATGCAACATTTTGAGAGAACGAGTGAATTGCAAGTTCATGTTGCATGTCTGGGGGGTGGGGAAATGACATCAATTACTAATCTGGAAAAAACTGGTGAAGCATGGGAGAGATCTACTTTCTCATTTTTGAGCCACCATACTCTTAGATTTAGGCTGCAATCCTTTATGCACATACCTGGGAGTAAGTCCCACTCAATTTCCACGTAGGTGTGTATAGGATTACGCTGTAAACAGCTAAATTTGCTTCTGTTTGTTAATTAATATAAAGTGTTCTTGTAGTATTTGTGTGTGTGACTATCACAATATAAATAGAAATGAGTCTAAGTACTCCATGGTAGGTTTTTTAATAAAAGCCCTGATGTTTCTCCAAGTAATTAATGAACCTGGTTACCTAAGAAAAGAAAACAGAATAATGATTATAATTAGAAGCATTCAGTGACTTTGCTTCCCACTATTTAGATGTAGTTACAGGCAGGGTTTCTAATTAAAACCCTCTTGATATTTAGGTACCTCTCTGTTCAGTTCTCATTAGAACAGAGAAATCCCCCCCTCCGCTTCAATTGGTGGAATTGCTTAATAATGGAAGCTACTTGTCATTACATTATTTATGTTGTTCGCAATGACAGTGAGTGAGCTGCAGGTGTGAAGGTGTACCAGAGCATTCTCTGACTAATTTGTTGGTTTTAATGATCAATTTTTATTCAGCATGGAAGTGCCATCTTAGGATGGTATATCAAAACAGCTGGGATCCCATCATGAGGACTAGTATCATAAAGGCTCATAATTAGGTTTGATGAACAAATAAGGATCCTTTTGGGTAGATTCAGGTGAAAAGGAGACCCCCCCTTTAGATAAGTTATTTGTAGTGCAATCCTATGTATCGGGGTGGGCAAGTTGCAGGCTAAAATATTTGGAGGACCACAACTCCCCTCATCCATCACCATTGGCTATGCTGGCTAGGGCTGATGGGAGTTGTAGGCCAGACAAGCAAAGGGATGGATGTGCCTGATCTCAGAAGCTAAGCAGGGTCAGCCCTGGTTAGTACTTGGATGGGAGACCGCCTGGGAATCAGGCTTCCTGCATTCAGCAGGGGGTTGGACTTGATGACTTGTAGGCCCCTTCCAACCCTATGATTCTATGAATACTTTCTATGAAAAACATCTGGAGGACCACAAGTTGCCCACCCTCATTGTATTCACTGAAATTTACTCCCAGGTAAATCTCTCTATGCACTCTTACATGAACTCATTGGGACTTAGCTGTGAGTAGGGATGTATGGATTTTGCAAAATCCATTCCATTTGCGTTTCACAGCTTGTCAGATGCTTTTTGTTCCATTGTCCACTCCTTGGCAGAATTGGATTTGCGCAGATTCGCAAATCCCCCCCAAATGCACATGTTCACGCTTTACCCTATGGGGGAAATGCACATTTTCAGCTGGTGTTTTTATTTTATGTATTTTTCTACAAATAAATTTGCGTAAAATCCCGGAAAGTAAAAAACCCGGTCCGCGGAATCCATGCAACTCAGGAAAAGCTGGTCTGCTGTAGAATCCATGGGTTGGATTCATAGACATCTGAACTCATTTGATTCTATTGTGGATTTCTCCGACTTCCCTAGTAGACATGTATAGAATTGCACAGTTTATCTAATCTATCTAATCTATCATCTATCTGTCTGCCTGTCTATCTGACCTGAAGTCTGAACACTCACTGAGTGGAGGGGCGATCCAAAAATATGCTAAATCAATCAATCAATCAATCCCATTATTCCTTTAGAAATCTGAGAGCCACTTTACCTGTTACATATTTAAGTGTACAATTAAAGTTTTTAGGCGTTTACACCTAAAAAAAAGTAAAGTGTTAATGCACTGAAAAAGTGCATGATACAGGTATGCTCAGTTCTATGAACATTTGGTCTCATCCCAATTTGCGTCTGTGTAATGCTTGAAGTGGACCTGAGATTGGTTAATTTGGGACCCCCTCAGTGATCTCCTATCCAGTCTGTGACCAGGACTAATTAAACCTGTTAATCATTCAGTGCTTTTCATGTTGTTAATATTAACTTTGTTTGGATATATCATGTCACCAGTAAGCATTACAGAGTAAGGATCTTCTTCATTCTCCCAACACAAGGACGCTCCTTGCACCAGGGAAATTCTCAAGGCTGGGATAATTATTTGTCCATGACCTCCCACAATAAATGCAGGGTATTCAGAGAGCTATTTCCATATGCAATGTGACATTTCCCTCATCCCATTAAAAAAGAATTACATAGGGAAGAAGCCCAAAACCAGGCAAGTGTGAAACCCTGCCTAGAAGACATCTTGCTTGTATACAGTGCAATCGTTGAAGATACACACCATCCTTGTTATAAAGAGCGCTAAAAATGCTTAGTGTCTGGATCGGGGAAGATTTGCCCCCCTCTCAGCTGTGTTGCAGGCTGGTTTTCCTTCTCCTGCTCCTTGCCAGTCTTGGAGAAGCTCCGATCCACAGCCCGACCAACTATGCAAGGGTTACCCAGTCCAAGGCACACAGGGCAACCCAAGAAGAGGGGCACATCCTGACCCATCAACAGTGGCAATCCCCAGCCTCCCCCACAGCCACCGTGCTACTGCATGAGTTCCAAAAGATGTATGTGGAGTAGCCAGCAGGGCCAGCATCAAGGGTAGGTATGGCTGGGCACCTGTTGAGGGCCCACATCCCAGTAGGAGTCCACTGAAAAGAGCTCCTTGGAGTTGTTCCTCCTCAGCATTGCAACCTGCTTCTTTACCTTGTTCAATCTGACCCATACAACAGTGGTGGTGTGAAGGGAGGAGTAAGAGTAGATGGCATTATCTGCTTGCTTACTGGGTCTCTGCCTGTCAAGCGAGCAAGTGGTAGCAGTGATGAGAAAGAGGATGAACAGCAATAGTGGCAAGAAGGTAGATTCAGTGCGGCAGGGGCCCATTGAGGGTGTCTTGTCCAAGTACCTTCCAAAACCTGGAGGTGGGACTAGTAGCCACACACAGGAGGAATGAGCATCAGTTGAGGGGATGGGGTCAATGATCCAATTAGGTAGGTC
This sequence comes from Heloderma suspectum, assembly GCF_057233095.1. NCBI lineage: Eukaryota > Metazoa > Chordata > Lepidosauria > Squamata > Helodermatidae > Heloderma > Heloderma suspectum. The sequence goes on along the minus strand of NC_139461.1, from coordinate 299,755,880 downwards.
TTATGAGTGTTTGTGGCAAGATTATCTGGGATGGGCATGTTACACCCTTCTTCCTCCATTAGTTACATGAGGACACAGACACTAAGTTAAGTTTAACACTGCTTTTATTTACAGGTTCCTTCCAGTTATTTCACTGGGCACAGGTAAGTTGGCAATCTCCAGTGACTTCACTGTTTATAGGTGAGTTGGCAGCCTTGCATTTCCTACTAGGGGAGAGAGTTCCATCATTTTCACTTTCCCATAAGTCCCATTCCTATGCCCATCATTCCACACCAGGTTCTACCCTGTAGTTTTTCTGGAACGTCTGCTTTTTCCTTCTCTGGCAGATACTCAGAAGGCCACAGTCTGCTAGAAAGGGGGCTCCAGTCACACCATTTCCCTTCTACTAGCCTCTCCCCAGGATAGCTGACCCTAGGTGTGGGCCGGTACCTTTCTGGGGTCATTAACTGAAAGCTCTCAGGTGGCTTCTCTGATAGAAAGGCTGAGGGTGCAATCCAATGCATGTTTAGATTGAAAAAAGTCCTACAATTCCCAGCATGGCTGGCTGGGGAATGCTGGGAATTGTAGGACATTTTCTGTCTAAACATGCATAGGGTTGCACCCTAAGGCTGGTTTTAGTGTGAGCAGCATCATGGTTTGCCTGAAATACCTTGCTGACTGGGAGAACTGCCGGCAAGCCGGGTGGCACCATTCTCGCCTCTCCTCAGAGGTGTGTGTGTGTGATCCCTCCTCCCTGCGCTCACCTTCTCCTTTTCTCCAACAGAGCTGTTTTTCTCCCTCTTGTGTTCTTCCTTTGCCCTCCAAGTTTCTTCCCTTTAACTGTTTTGCTGAGCTAGCCCTGTCTTCATGGATGCTGGGGAGTCTTGGCGGTCTGACACAGGGCCCCCCCTCTTTAGATGGAAATGTGCATTATCTCAGTAATTTTAAAATGTGGTATGCACCAGTCCTGCTGAGTTTGTGGGCACTCCTGCTCATTCTGCTGAGTGAGGCCCCGGATCTCTGCCCCATAATCCCACCCTCATGGCACTACTGGGTGTGGTGGCGAAGCCCAGTTGCTGGTCTGTTGAGCATAGAGTGTCTTTTGTCTTCCAGAGCCAAGAGGGATGTTTATGTCAAAAAGGGCCAGTTGCAAGAGAGGTCCCAGAGGCAGAGTGGCCAAGCAAGACCACCAGACACATCACACTAACCTGGCTAGAAGCACCCCATGGATTATCCCAGGGTGGGCCTCTGTTCTGGCAATGTTGAAAAAAGAGGCAAATCTTGCAACTGCCCATCTTGAAGAAATGGTGGTTTAAAGTGACTGAAAGGAGGCAGAAAAGAAGCTCTTCCCCTGGCATCTCCCATTTGTTATTTTCCTCCCTGCTATATAAGTAATGTAACTTGGACCCAACTTTTTTTCTTGATCTAGCCTACCTGTAAACCTCTGAGTATAGTTAACAGAGGCTTGATTTTTCTGAGATTCTGGAAGGCCCGCACCACCCCCCAGGCCATTTCATGTTTCCCTACCTCTCTACCTGTGAATTGAGCACTCAAAACCTGGTCATAACAATTATGGCTATTATTACCACCACCACCACTACTACTATGCATGTCACTTTACAAAACATAAGATGACATTTCTCTGCACCAAGGAACTTGCTTGCAATCTAAAATTCTACACTAGGGAGACAAGAGAGGAAGGTCAGGGCCAGCCTCAAGGGTAGGCATAATTGGGCACGTGTCGAGAGCCTACACCCAAACAGGGGATCAGTGAAAAAAGCCCCTGGACTTGTTCCTCTTCACCATTGCAACCTGCTTATTCGCCTGCTTTTGGCCCAGAGAATGGAGGTGGCGAGATGGAGGAGCAGTAGATGCTGCTACCTACTTGCTCACTGCCTGCCTGCCTGCCTGCCTGCCTGCCTGCCTGTCAAGCAAGCAAGTGGTAGCAATGATGAGGAAGATGATGAGGAGCAAGAGCAGCTGGTGACAATGGCAGGGAGTAGGTCCATTCACTGAGGGAGGGAGGTGGTCCATTGAGGGTGTCTTGCTCAAGGGCCCTCAAAATCTTGGAACCAGCACTGAGGAAGAGAATCAGAGGCAGAGGGTAAACAGGGAAGCAATATGCAGTTGTTTCAGTTTAGGGATGGATGGACTCATCTCCATCCAGGGCGTGGGGGAGCTCGACAAGCTGCCCCCTTGCTCGCGCAGCCCAGACCTGCTCAGCAAGACTCCTTGCTCACCCCACCCACTGGCCAAGCTACCCCTCCTCTGTGCACCAAGGACTCTGGCAGTCCAGCCCTTGTGCTTTATGTGCACAAGGGCTTGACTGCTGGAGTCCTCGGTGTGGTGCGCCCAGCCAAGCACTCTGGTCTTCTCTTCCTCCTGAGGAGGACAGGGCTAGAATGCTTGGGTGCCTGCCCCTGCCGGTTGTCAAGGGCTTCCTTGACAGCTGGCAGAAGCAGGATGAGTCCTCAGCACCACTCCCACTGTCAGCACCCCATGGCTCAGTGAGTTGGGTCCAGGAGTCTGGATGTGGGGGACTTGGTCAGACTCCACCACCTCCTTGGACTACCACACCATCTCTATTTCACTTATATACACGTAAGAGTTAGTTCCAGTAAGGCACAGGAATTAGAGGGTTGTGTCAAACAGTTCATGAAAAGTGTGGGTTCTGAGGAGGAATTTGAAGGAAGAAAGGTGGTGCTGCACGGGTGTTTTGAGAGGGCATTCCAAGCAAAAGGAACAGTGAGGGAGAAAGGGTGCAGTATTTTGAGGGAGCAGGAGATAGCCAGGGTGCTGAGGGTTTTGGACCTGAAGGAATAGATATCAGACAGGCAGGAATATTTTGGATATGAGAATAGAGAGATAAGGCAGGGGGAGACCATGGTAGGCTGTGGAGGAGCTTGTACTGGATCTGGGAGTGGACAGGAAGCCAATGCAGGATTTAAGGAGGGGTACCACATCACTGAAGCAATGAGGGAGGTGAATGATTTTAACAGTAGAGTGCTGGATAGAGGTCAGGGGACTGAAGTTTACTATGTTTATTTGAATTCAATGGGAACCATTGATAATGGAACTAGCCCCCATCTGAATAATACATCACCTGCATTGCCTCTCCCTTAGAATGTTCCAGAACCCTGGAATCTGCCTTATATATTGATGTTTCTGGTGGTGCCAAATGGTGGCAATTGAAAACATCTGTAGTCTAAGAAGCTGTGAGAAGACCATGACGACATAGTGCTGAATCTCCTGGTTTCTCCTCATGCCAGCAACAAAAAGGAGTGAATCATTAGCATTGACTAAAATAGGCCTCGTTGGCCATTAGGAACTTTTCAGCATACTGAAGAAATCCATGTGAAAAATCCTGGTGTGTAGTTTCTGGGTTTCATTAGCCAGAGCACAAAAGAAATCTGTGCCCCTTTGCTGCGATTTGTTGGACATCGGTAGAAACTTTAAAAGACGCTCTCTGGGAAAATGAGGAGTGTATGGGAGCTTGTGCAGGATTCTGTTATTAACACAGCTGCGCCCGGTCAGAAAAAAAGGTATAATTCAGTGCTGCCTCAGATGAAAAATAATTTCAAAGGAAAGTCTCTGTTGCTGGCTGCTTTGAATGGGTTTGTAAAATACCCGAACTCTGAAATCCAACCTGCTCTGAAGAATAGCAGATTAATGAACTGGCCTAAAACCCACAAAGAGCTGTCCATGAACTCGCATTTTTACCACTGAAATCAGCTTGAAAGTGTGATGGAACATTATTTCTTTGGAATTTACATTCATTCATTGTCATGTTGGGGGCAGGGCAAATGCAGCCTTGATTAATGAGTTCCTCATTGCATTATTTAACAATAAAACCTGAGATAAATCACCCTGTTCTTCACACATTCTCCCCTCCCCTGTTGAAATGAATGGAATACATGAATGCAGATCCCAAATTTAATATAGCCCTATTCACTTGCTCAGAAGCCTCCCTATGACCAGGAACCCTGTTTCTGATTACAGGAAGATGTCTTTGCACATTCAGCCGAACACATAGAATAACCCCACATAACTTTGCACTGAATGTATGAAGGTGTGGGTAGAGATGGCAGGATAAGGGATGTTGGGGGTGGGCTTCTGCATGTGGTTCTGCCCCCTTTTCACATGCTTTTCCCACATAGTTTGGAGTAACACCTGAACTGGTTTTGTGACACAATGCGGTCTATATTGAAATGCTCTAAAAAAAAATGAGGTGGCAGTGACTAGGTGAGCTGGCCTGATGTCACAAAGAGTTGAGGTAGTAAAAAAAAGTCTCTGGGCAAAATTGGCCAAACTGCTCAAACCCTAGAGAGAGCCAGAACAGGTATAGAGGTCTAGGGAAGTAATAGGTAGGGAAAGAAGATCCACTGAAGCAATGGGGCTAGGAATGAAGGGTTGGAACAGGGAACGGTCCAGAGGAAGGAGTGCAAGAGGAGAAGGCCAGGGGAGAAACTTAAGGGCTAAACTAAGCATGATTTTTAAACACATGAGTGACTCTGGCGTCTTGTTTTTAGTTTACTGAATAGCAGCCACAGAGAGTGTCATGTGGGTCAATACTGTATTGTAGGGGGTGGGGGGAGGTAAATTCAACCCTGTGCCACAACCTCTGTGCTGATCAGCATTGAGTTGCTGCACAGATGCTATTTGCTCCAGAAGGAAAACTGCCATTAGCACCTAGATCTGGACTGTGCTGGGGGTAATGGATTAAATCCCTTCTCCCCCTCCACATTGTGATCTTGATTAGGATCCCCTGAAGCTGCTATTTACTAGCAATCAAAAAACCAAGGATGCAAAGGCCTAAATTCACATCTAGTTTGGCCTTAAGAGGAGAGGGTAAACTGGGAGAGCATTTGCCCTCTCAGTAGGGCACATCATTTGATTTTTGTAGCATTTGGAAAGGGTTTAGCTACTCCCATCTAATGCTTTCCTCAATAGAAAAATCATCATCATCATCATCTTAGAACAGGACAGACTGTTTGTCCATCTAGCCCAGTTCTGTCGAATTGCCAGGAGCTCTCCAGAGGAAGTTTTTCCCATCACCTGCTAGCCTCTCAGCAGAGCTGATGGAGCAGGCCTGCTTCCTATCCCTCCCTCTGCTGCAGCCTGATGGAATGGCTCTTTTTGGATGACACTTGATGGAGGGAGGGACCTGATGGAACTGGCTTCTCAGTAGAGCTGATGGAGTGGCCCTGCATCCCACCTTCCCCTCTGCTGCGGCCTGCAGTATATTATTACACCATCAATATATATGGCACTTACAGAACAGAAGCAAAAAAAGATGGACCCCTGCCCTAATGCATTAGGGTGGTTGGCGGACAGCGGGACAAGACAAGAGAGGGAGGGAGGGAAGAGAAGGGAGAGGCAAGAGTAACAGGTGCACACACACTTGGGCTTGTTGCAGCTGGGGTGTCTGGACTGAGGGGTTAAGCCAACAGCTTCATGGAAAAGTTCGATTTTGAGGAGGGATTTGAGGGAAGAGAAAAAGAGATGTGAGCATCATGTAAGCACTTTGGGAGAGAGTTCCCGATATAAGAGTCAGCAAAAGAGAAAGTTCTGTGTGGTCTAAGGAGACTTCGGGGGCAGCTGAGGATGGTAGAGTTGGAGGAATGGAGCTTACAGGAACAAGTTGGGAGACAAAGGAAGAACAATAGGATGGGGACAACCCTGTGAAGGTGTTCGTGCTGCTTGTGGAAGGTGAGATGAGCATAAAGCCTCCTGCAACCAAACTTTTAAAATCTGCATCTTTTTTATTCTCAAAAAAGCATGCATGCTTTCCCATTGTTCTGATTTCCCATTTCCCATTGTTCTTATTGTTGCAAGCCTTCCTGTAGTGAGAATCGACTACATTCAAATGGATGGCAACATGACAGAATTAATGCAAGCCAAGCTAATTACTAGAAACCAAGAAGGGGGAGACTGACCCCCCCCCAATTGCTCAGAACTTCCAGTTTCAATCTAGCAGTTTCAAGAACAAAAGCCAAGATCATGAAGTATTCAAAAAGAACATAACTTTCAAAGTCCCTTGTTACAAGAGTGACTATACCCACTGCAGATACAGGGTTTTGTCATAGCCACAGATGGAGAGAGGGGGAAAGAAGCTGAAAGCTGAGGCCAGTGCGTAAACAAGCACCATTATGCAAATGAGTGCTATGCAAATGAGACAAATCTTTACTCAAGTTATTTACATGCTTTCTAATGGTTTCCAGAAACAATAATCTTTTTTTTTTAAACAAAACTAGCTGTCTTGCAATTGTGTGTTCTAGCTGTGTGTTAATGGCTTGGATCCTTTCTTGGCAACTGCTCCATTTTAGAGAACAAAATGTTCTGTTCATTGACCCCTGCTGTAAACGGCCTTCAAACTAAAGCTTTAGAAAATGCTTCACTAGGTCATATCAATGGTCCAACTAGTCCTGCACGTTGACAACGGCACCCATCTGGGGAGCAGATAGACAGGGCATGAGCTAACTTAACAGTGGGTAACCTGTGACTCTCCATATGTTTTTGCCCACAACTCCCATCATCCCTCATTATCGGCCATGCTGGCTAGGGCTGATGGGAATTGAAGGACAAAACATTTGCAGAGCCACACATTTCCCACCCTTGATCTAACTGCTTCCATCTTGTTTGCCTCCAGCACCTGTTGTTACCAGGTAGACTGACTCCAGTTGTAGAGCAGGGGTCATAGAATCATAGAATAGTAGGGTTGGAAGGGGCCTACAAGGCCATCGAGTCCAACCCCCTGCTCAATGCAGGAACCCAGGACCAAGTCAGAGCATCCCTGACAGATGGCTGTCCAGCCTCGTCTTGAACGCCCCCAGTGTGGGAGAGCCCACCACCTCCCTAGGTAAGTGGATCCATTGTCATATTGCTCTAACGGTTAGGAAGTTTTTCCTGATGTTCAGCTGGAATCTGGCTTCCTGTAACTTGAGCCCATGATTCCGTGTCCTGCACTCTGGGATGATCAAGAAGAGATCCTGGCCTTCCTCTCTGTGACAACCTTTCAAGTACTTGGAGAATGCTATCATATCTCCCCACAGTCTTCTCAAGGCTAAACATGCCCAGTTCTTTCAGTCTCTCTTCATAGGGCTTTGTTTCCAGTCCTCTGATCATCTTTGTTGCCCTTCTCTGAACCCTCTCCAGTTTGTCTGCATCCTTCTTAAAGTGTGGTGCCCAGAACTGGACACAGTACTCCAGATGAGGCCTAACCAGTGCTGAGTAGAGGGGAACTAGTACTTCCCAGGATTTGGAAGCTATGCTTCTATTAATGCAGCCCAAAAGAGCATTTGCCTTTTTTGCAGCCACATCACATTGTTGGCTCATATTCAGCTTGTGATCGACAACAATTCCAAAATCTTTCTCACTTGTAGTGTTGTTGAGCCACGTATCCCCCATCTTGTAACTGTGCATTTGGTTTCTTTTTCCTAGGTGCAGAACTTGGCATTTATCCCTATTAAATGTCATTCTGTTGTTTTCTGCCCAGCGCTCCAGTCTATCCAGATCACTTTGAATTTTGTTTCTGTCTTCCAAAGTATTCGCTATCCCGCCCAATTTTGTGTCATCTGCACATTTGTTCAGCATTCCCTGCACCTCCTCCTCCAAGTCATTAATAAACTTGTTGAAGAACACTGGGCCCAGGACTTAGCCCTGCGGTACCCCACACGTTACCTCTCCCCAGTTTGAGAAGTTCCCACTGATAAGCACTCTTGGAGTCCAATTCTATAGCCAACTGTGGATCCACCGGATCGTTGTTTCATCTAGCCCACTTTGAGCTAGTTTGCTCATCAGGATATCATGGGGCACTTTGTCAAAAGCTTTGCTGAAGTCGAGGTATATGATGTCTACAGCATTCCCATGGTCTACAAGGGAGGTGACTTGATCAAAAAATGAGATCAGATTTGTCTGGCAGGACTTGTTTTTGAGAAATCCATGTTGGCTTCGAGTAATCACGGCATTGTTTTCAAGGTGTTTCCAGATGGATTGCTTTATCATCTGCTCCAGAATTTTCCCAGGGATTGATGTCAGACTGACTGGTCTGTAGTTCCCAGGTTCCTCCTTTGTACCCTTTTTGAAGAGAGGGACAACATTAGCCCTCCTCCAGTCATCTGGCACTAGGGGTGCACGAAAGTCACTTACCTGTCCTCGAAGCTTTTCGTGGTGGGGGGGAGGCGCTTCGCTGCTCCCCCCGCGAAGTTCAGGCTGGGGGGGAGGCTTCCCGCCTCGCCCCGGCCGAAATTCAGGCCGGGGGGGAGGCTTCCCGCCTCGCCCCGGCCAAAATTCAGGCCGGGGAGGAGGCTTCCCACCTCGCCCGGCCGCGAACTTGAAAGTTTAAAAAAAAAAAAAAACACCCCCGTGATAGGCTACGTGACGATTAACGTAGCCTATCACGGCTAGATCTGCAAAGTCAGCCATGATAGGCTACGTTAATCGTGACGTAGCCTATCACGGGTGACTTAAAAAAAAAAGCGCGTACGCTAATGGCGGCCCCCATAGGGAGCCGCCATTTGCGTTCCTTATTTGGTCGCTGTAGTCTACATAAATCTTTACGTAGACTATGGCGAAAATAAGGGCAACGCAAATAGCGTTGCCCTTATTTTCGCCGTAGTCTATGTAAATCTTTATGTAGACTACAGCGACCAAATAAGGAATGGGAATGGCGGCTCCCTATGGGGGCCGCCATTATCCATACGCGCTTTTTTTTTTTTTAAGTCACCCGTGATAGGCTACGTGACGATTTACGTAGCCTATCACGGCTGACTTTGCAAATCTAGCCCTGATAGGCTACGTTAATTGTCACGTAGCCTATCACGGGGGCGGTTTTTTTCCTTTTATTGGAATGGCGGCGGCGGCAGCCGGTCGAAAGACTGGCTGCCGCTCCGGCCCCGCACGAACACCCGCTGAACCGCCGGCCGGACCCGCCGCCGGGAGGGACATTCGGCGAAGGTAAGTCCCGTCCCTGGGGGGGGGGGTGCGGGGGGTGCGGACGATTTCTCCCCGAAACTTGTTCGGGGGGCCAAATACGTTGGCGCTCGGCCCCCCGAAGTTTCGGGGAGAAATTCTCCACCATCCCTATCTGGCACTTCCCCCATCCTCCAAGATTTCTTAAAGAGAATAGACAGTGGTTCTGAGAATTCTTCTGCCAGGTCCTTTATTACTCTACGATGCAGTTCATCTGGCCCTGGAGATTTGAACTCATTCAAAGTAATGAGGTGTTCCTTGACCATATGCCTATCAATCTCAAGCTGCAATCCTGACCCTTCAGCCTGCACTTCACCTTTGCCAGGGGGGTCATGGCCCCTCTTTTGGGAGAAGACTAAGGCAAAGTAGGAATTGAGCACTTCTGCCTTTTCTTTGTCATCTGTTATCATTTTGCCATCCTTATTTAATAGCTGAACCACCATTTCTTTCCTCTGCCTTTTACTATGTACGTAGCTGAAGAAAGCCTTTTTGTTGTTTTTAACATCCCTTGCTAACCTCAGCTCATTCTCAGCTTTAGCCTTCTTGACGCCATCCCTGCAATTCTGTGCTACCTGCCTGCACTCTTCCTTTGTTACTTGGCCTTCTTTCCACTTGGTATATGTGTCCTTTTTTGTTTTCAGGTCATCCCTAAGCTTTTTGTGAAGCCACACTGGCTTCTTCTGTTGTCTTCCACCTTTTCTTCTTGTTGGAATTGTTTGTGATTGTGCCTTGAGAATTTCCTTTTTTAAAAGCTCCCACCCATCTTGGACTCCTTTTCTCATTAGCGTCACTTGCCATGGGACCTTACTGATCATTGTTCTGAGTTTATTAAAATCAGCTTTACTAAAATCCAGGGTACGTGTTTTGACTACACTCGGCTTTTGCTTCCCATAGAACCAAGAACTCAAGTGCAACATGTAGGGGTGCATGAAAGTCACTTACCTGGTCTCGCAGCTTGCTTCGCGGTGGGGGGGAGGCGCTTTGCTGCTCCCCCTGAAGTTCAGGCCGGGGGGTAGGCTTCCCACCTCGCCCGGCCGAAATTCAGGCCGGGGAGAAGCGCCCCGTCTCCCAGCCGTGAACTTCAAAAGAAAAAACAAAAACAAAAACTCCCCTATGATAGGCTACGTAATGATTAACGTAGCCTATCACGGCTAGATCTGAAAAGTCAGCTGTGATAGGCTATGTTAATCGTCACGTAGCCTATCACGGGTGACTTTTGAAAAAAAAAAAAGCACGTACGCAAATGGCGGCCCCCAAAGGGAGCTGCCATTCGCATTCCTTATTTGGTCCCTGTAGTCTACATAAAGATTTACATAGACTATGGCGAAAATAAGGGAAACGCCATTTGCGTTGTCCTTATTTTCGCCGTAGTCTACGTAAATCTTTATGTAGACTACAGGGACCAAATAAGGAACGTGAATGGCGACTCCCTATGGGGGCCGCCATTATCCGTACCTGCTTTTTTTTTTTTTTAAAGTCACCCATGATAGGCTACATGATGATTAACGTAGCCTATCACGGCTGACTTTGCAAATCTAGCCGTGATAGGCTACGTTAATCATTACGTAGCCTATCACAGGGGTGTTTGTTTTTTTTTTACTTTGCTTGTAATGGCGGCGGCGGCAGCCGGTCGAAAGGCCGGCTGCCGCCCCCGCCCCTGACAAAGACCTGCCGAACCGCCGCCGGGACCCGCCACTGGGAGGGACATTCGTGAAAGGTAAGTCCCATCCTGGGGGGGGGGAGGGGGGGCGGAGAATTTCTCCCCGAACAACCTTCGGAGGACCAAATGCGTTGGCGCTCGGCCCCCCGAAGTTTCGGGGAGAAATTCTCCCCCATCCCTACAACATGGTCGCTTTCCCCCAGAGTTCCTGTAACTGCTATTTTATCCACTAAGTCATCTCTGTTGGTTAGGATCAAGTCAAGGATAGCTGATCCTCTAGTTCCTTCCTCTACTTTCTGCAGGAGGAAGTTATCTGCCACACAAGTCAGGAATTTCCTGGAGGGGCCATGTTTTGCAGAATTTGTCTCCCAACAAATATCGGGGAAACTGAAGTCCCCCATTACTACTACATCATGCTTCCTTAAAACATTGGCTATTTGCTTTTCAAAAGTTTCATCCTCGTCTTCTCCTTGATTGGGTGGCCGGTAGTAGACTCTGACCACCATGTTCCTATTATTCTTTGCTCCGTTTATTTTGATCCAGATGCTCTTGATGGGGCTACCAAGCTCCTCCTCCTGTATTTCTGTGCAGAGATATGTATTTTTCACATACAGTGCAACCCCACCTCCCTTTCTGTTCCTCCTGTTCTTTTTGAACAAGTTATGTCCTTCAATTGCTGTATTCCAGTCATGAGAGTCATCCCACCAAGTCTCAGTTATACCTATCAAGTCATAATTTCCCTCCTGTATTAAGAGTTGAAGTTTGTTCTGTTTGTTTCCCATACTCTGAGCATTAGTATATAGACATCGAAGACCATGTGCTTCATAGTCTGGCTTTCTTCCTACATGTGTCTGAAGACTATTATTGGGCACTATCAGAGCTGTTCTCTCCGTTGCAGTGCATGCGCCTATGTCCATGCCTACCTAGGCATGCGCCCATGTCCATTGGAGGGTGCAGAACCTCCAGCCTGCAGAAGGCAAATCTGGCCCTCCACGGTTGCCCAGAAGGCCCCACCCTCTTTTCCTGGCCACACCTCTTCCCCAATCACTGATCATTTGGCATTTTCTCAGCTTTTTGTGCAGTTTCCCCCCATTCTAAAAGGTTGAAATGCTTCTCCTGAGGCTCAGATACTGGCAGTAAGAGCTTTCAGCCACAACATGCTGGTATTTTTGGAACTTTGGCTGCATCTCCTTTTGCCATCAGCCCCACCCATCCCTGGAATGTGGTCCCAGAGAGCTTCTTCAAAATGGAATGTGGCCTTTGGGCTGAAAGGAATTCTGCATCCCTGTTGTAGAGGTTCCATGTTGCTTGTCATGACACATGTCCCTAGGTAGATCTGTTTCCCATAAATTTATTAGTGCTGTGCTGAAAATTTCTCCCACATTTTTTTGAACATTCTCATTCAATTTGATAGAAGAGAAATTGCTTTTGATAAGAAATTCCATGTTGAAGAAATTTTGGAGAAATTCTCATGGGTTGGGTTTGGGTTTCTTGGGCTTACCTTACTTAGGATGTGGCAGAGGAGCGAGCACAAGTGTCCTGTTTTTCATTGTGCAATCATGGCTGTCTGTAGCCTCCTCAGCTTCCCACACTTCAATTAAAGCCCAGTTTAAGGCACCATGTGGTAATGCCTCCCATAGGGCTTTCTGAGATCAAGACGTGCAGGCAGCCTGGGAGGCTAGCAGTGATTAGGTAAGCTCAAAACACCACAAAAATACATTATAAAACATTCTGAATGAGGCAGAACAATGGAAGCCTCTTTAATGGAGAGAGAAAACTTTCAGGAAATTGGAGGAGAGATTTTGGCAGAGCACTAACTCCACCTCATCCCTGGAGCTAGACACAACACTGCCCCACCCGCATTGCAGTGGATGCAAAATGGACGCCAGCCTGCCAAGACAGTCATAGAATCATAGAATAGTAGAGTTGGAAGGTTCCTATAAGACCATCAAGTCCAACCCCCTGCTTAATGAAGGAATCCAAGTCAAACATCCCTGACAGATGGCTGTCCAGCTTCAACTTGAATGCCTCCAGTGTGGGCATTCGTGTTGCAGCACGAAGACCCCCCAAACCCTTATGAAAAAACAAGCTGTGCTGCAAGCCCTGCCAATGGGAAGCCCTACCTGGGGGAAATGGTTGAGAATTTCTCCTCCCCCTGGAGAAATTTGGTGAAATTGTCTCCCAAATTTCTCTGCCCACAAGGAAGGTGGAGAATTTCAAGAGGCCATTTGTGCACAGCTCTAGAATTTATATAATACTTAAAAAATTAAGCTAGTGACCATTACCACATTTATGATTGCTGTAAATTAATTATGTGCTGTGTAAAGAAGTACTTGTGGTTTGTCCCACACCCAATCAGTTTCATCGGGTGATCCTGGCTTATAACATTATGAGCAAAGGAGAAAAATGCCTCTCCATCCCCTCTCTCTCCATTATTTGTGATTTCCCAGGTACCAGATTCTGGGGACAAAACAGAAGGGAAGACCTTCATCCTTTGCTTGAGCTATGGGTACCCAGAAGGATCTGCTTAGCCACTGCTACAAATGTAATGCTATGCTGGACTAGATACAACCCGCAAAGCCATTTTGTATATTCTTTTGAAACTTCACATAATTCTCTGCAGCATTCAAGAGAAATGCCATTGCAAATAATTGAGGGTTTAAAAAAACCAATTGACCCACAAATTAACCAACCCATTTTTAATCAGCTCTAACATTCTTTTCAATGATTGTGAGAAAATGCTGCTTCACGTGTTTGTTGCCTGGAGCTGAGATAAAGAGACCAGGGTTGGGTCAAGTCAACCCAATCACGTTGGCCTTCAATCAGTGCAATCAGCCACTCTGTAATTTATCAGAAAACATTCAAAATAAGTGTGGGTTTTATTTTTCTCTTCTCATCATTAGCATTTGAAAGAGAAACACACGCACACACAAACCCACTCTATCAGTTTCAAAATCATTGGAACTTTGTCTTTACACTTTTGTGACATATGAAGAAGTAGTTGATTTGACATAAAAAAGATGTGCAATACTTTAAACATGGTAGGGTGACTTTATTCAATTACATGTCCGTTTCACAAAACTCATTATCCTCCCAAAGTCTGGCTATATTGCTTCATTTTTGTTTGCTTTCCTCTCCCTCTGAGTGATGAAACACCCTGACACTTCTGTCAGCCAGATCTTCTTCCAGTCTTGCAGTGTTCATCCAGTAGTCATATGCCCAGTATCAAAGTGAACGCTTCTCTCCTTTCCTGCTATGATCATTGTTTCTGCAAGCTATAGAACTCCAGGAGGTTTTCAAAAATACCAGCGCTCTTCCCCAGGTCTCAAACTCTGTGTTCAAAGGAGTATCAGTTACTTCAAGTGCCTTTTAAGTATCTCTTCTGGTAATATCAAATATCTTTTTCTCCCCCATAAATAATTAACATTAAGCAACAAGTCTGAAAACACTTCACCATAAGTAGATGATTGGTTTTTTGTTTCCTGCAAACAGAAGTTTTGGAGTTTGTTTGGAGAAAGGATTCTTGGTTGTATGGGTATATCCAGATGAGGGTCTTATTGTCAATCACGCCTGCCTCATTTTACAGGGAGTTTTACAGGAAGTCCAGATATCATTGTCTTCCATTTGTAGCTCTCCCAGGTTTTCCCAATGCTTCATCCATCTTTTTTTCTTACCAGAAAAAAAAGATCCACTAAGGAAGAAAAGATGGAATAGCTGCACAATGCTTTAGATCAGCCTCAGATGGCCTTCCCACTGTCCCATCAGCCAGGACAGCTAGGCTGGTGAGGACGAGGGAGAAGGACTTCGCTGTGGTGGCCCCCACTCTGTGGAACTCTCTCCCTAGGGAACTCCGCCATGCCCCCTCTTTAATGAGCTTCCCCCATACATTGAAAACTTGGTTGTTCAGGCAGGCATTTGGGGTGGGTTAGGGTATTTTCAGATGATGTTTTAATGTGTAATTTTACTGTTTTAAATTGTACTGTTGTACATCGCCCAGAGTGGCCAGGTGACCAGCCAGATGGGCAATTAAGAAAATAAATTCATTCATTCATTCATTCATTCATTCATTTTGATTGTTAGCACTAGGTGCCCTCTGTCTGGAAGCATCCTACCTCTCATAGGGAAGGACAAATCAGAATATTTCTGTTACTTTCACATGTAACTGAGTCCATCAAAGGGAGAGGAAGGAGCAGTCAGGCATCTTCCACCATGCCTAGATGTAGCTGCAGCTGAGAGCCCCCCTCCCTCCAACCAACAAATGCTATTGCTGAGGCCATGAGAGAGAGAAGATACAGGAGCCTTTCCACAGTGCTGTCAAGGGCTTCTTGGAGGCCTCTTTCAGTCTAATCCAGTAGCCAAGTCCAGACACAGACAAAGGGATTCTTTTCAAAGCTTTATTCCTTTTTTTACAAGTTAACAACTCTATTATCAGTGACTAGCTATGAGCAGCAGAGTACCTATGCCTTAAGTTGGAACAGTTGGTCCCCGTTTGAAGAAGGATCACTGGCAGACCCTGAACTTATGGACTAGGGATAATCCCTCCCCTTTTCCCTTGGATCCTCTGGGCGCAACCGTTGTTTGTGCGCCAACCGGGCACTACGCCTCTTTTCCGCGCCCTCCATTTGGCATCCCTGCGTCAGCGTCGCGCATCCAGAAAGTCTTCTTCCCGCGCTCTCTCACTCCCTGGAGCGCTATCTATGTCAGGAATGCCAGTGGGAGGAATCTCTGCCAGCTGTTGGCCCTGGGAAGGATGAGCGCACTCCTCTCCCAGGAGCGGCTGCTCCACCTCAGAATCAGAACTACTCTGGGATTCTATGGGCTCAGTGTCCACCCTGACAAGTGCTTAGAACAGACCCTTGTAACTAAGATCAGCCTTGGATGGCCTTCTCTCTGTCCCATCAGCCAGGACAGCTAGGCTGGTGAGGATGAGGGAGAGGGCCTTCTCTGTGGTGGCCCCCACTCTGAGGAACTCCCTCCCTAGGGAACTCCGCCATGCCCCCTCTTTAGTGAGCTTCTGCCATGCATTAAAAATGTGGTTGTTCAGGCTGGCATTTGGGGTGGGTTAGGGTATTTTTAGAAATATGATGTTTTTAATGTAGAATTTTATTGTTTTAAACTGTTTTTATTATTGTACATCGCCCAGAGTGGCTGGGTGACCAGCTAGATGGGCGATTAATAAATTTAATAAAATAAATAAATAAATAAATAAATAAACAGAAAATCCAGTGTCTGCTTTTTTTCCCTCCTCCATCCCAATCCTTTTTTCCTTTTGTGCTGTGTCTTTTAGATGGTAAAGCTGAAGGCAGAAATTGTCTTATTATTACTGATCTTTGTAAACCACCCTAGAAGGCTTTTTTTTTTTTACTGAGTGGGATAAAAAAATTAAATCAGCCAACCAATCCATTCCATCCCATTTCTGCCCTGATCTGAGATTTTAAATTTTTAGAAAAATTCTGCATGAAAAATTCTATTTGAATACACACTTTGAAACATATTTTCACTTAAAATATGACTTCCTAAATGTATATCTTTTTTCCAAATACAGATTTTAAATGCAGTTTGATACATTTTTTTTAAAGATGAGAACGGCAACAGAAGATTCAGAAAGTCAAAAGCTGATGGATAGCCAAATTCCAAACTGCACCTTAGTCTAGGAGGTGTGGATCAGTTTGCATTGGGATTCACAAATATCCAGTTCAAGCATCCCTAACCTCATATTCGGCCTCTTTGCACACAATATTTTGTAGGGGTAAATGCAATGCAAAAAGATACCATTTTCAAGGAAATTCTTGACACACTGATTGAACATCACTAAGCACTGGGAAGAAAAAGGAGAGCCACATATATCTAGCTGCATTTTGGGGTGGTCATGATGCTTCACATACATAATTTTCTAAAAAAAATCCCCCCACCAGACTAATACTGTTATCCTCATGATGTGGGCAGGCAGGACAGGGAGATTAGAATGTTGACATGCCTAGGACCGCATGGTGAGTTCATAGAGGGAGTGAGACAGAACTTGGGATTTTCTCCATGACAACTCAAATGCTTGGCAGCTGTAGTAGACCAAGGGATGTCTACTTCCACTGAGCTATGCCCCCAATAAAATGGAGTTGCAAAAAGACATATTTGCTTTCTTAAGTTTGTTTTCTTAAGAATGCCATCTGATGACTAGTGCCCCAGTCTTCACATTCCTTTCCTTCAAACCATGGTTTGGAGTATCTCACATGCCTCCCAGTCCCTCCCATTCCTTCCCTCTTGGGTTTGCAAGATCTTTCCCCCCGGCCCTTCCTACATGATTTTAATGGGTCTGCCTTAAGTATGACTAAGTCTTATATCAAACCCATTGTTTGCAAAGGCAGTTCAAACCATGCTTCCAGTCTCTGCTTTACAAGAACTAGGACAGATAAAAGGAAGTACTTCTTCACACAGCTCATTGTTAAACTATGGAATTTGCTACCACAGGATGTAGTGATGGCCACCAATTTGGAAGGCTTTAAAAGGGGGTTGGACAAATTCCTGGAGGAAAAGGCTATCAATGGCTACTAATCTTGATGGCTCTGTGCTTCCTCCAGTACCAGAGGCAGTGAGCTTACGCACACCAGTTACTGGGGAACATGGGTGGGAGGGTGCTGTTGCACTCATGCCCTGCTTGTGGTTCCCAGTCAACAGCTGGTTGGCTATCGTGTGGACAGAATGCTGGACTAGATGGACCCTTGGTCTGATCCAGCATGGTTCTTCTTATGTTCTTACGTTCTTAACAGAAGAAGGGTCAATGCCAATGGGTTTATGCCAATGGGCATGCTGTCTGGGAATGATGGGAGTTGCAGTCCAACACATCTGGCAGGCACCAGGTTAGGAAAGGCTGGTTTGCACTGGTGAACATGTAACAGAAAACCATGGTTAATGCAGTGCAAGGGAGTGAAGATGGGAGAACAAAGGGAGGAGGACCAAAAGAGCACACGACTCTGAATCCAACTTCTAAGCTGCAATTCATAGATTGCAGGGAGCAAGCATTATGTTAGCACATTTCTGTGTCAAGTTGTTGTTCAAGGCACTGGAATAGCACAGAATCAAAGAAGGAAACTCTACCAAGCATTGTCCTGCAGGTCCGAAAGCTTGTGCAGACATTGCTTTTTATTCACATGGATCTTGAGGCCTGTGTCCCAAGGTTCATGTAATCCCACCTGTGAACGGTCTCTTTCAAAAGCAATAGAAGAGTCCATCAGTTACCAATGCAAGGGATGACCAATGGCAAAAAGAAAGATCCTTCGTTCATGAATTGTATGCAGAGGACTTGCACCAGCATTCTCTCGACAGAAGGATATTCCCCCATCTAGTGGATTCACTTAACATTTATTTTCTAAGTGGAAAGAAAAATCAATGTTCATTAGATAATGTATGCCTTGGAAGGTAAGTAAAGCAATCTAAACCATCCATACATGTCTGCCTTGTGATAGCCGCATGCTGCTGATGCATTTCACATCTCCGGCTTCCACACACAGGTCCCTATCAGCTGCGAGAGATTTTCTCCCATTATTTAACATTGTTTTGAGGGTAATTTTATGCAAAGCCAACAGCATATCAACTTTCCAGATGGTTGGCAAGCAAACTGCCAGCCGATATTTGATGCCTTTGATGGGATACATTAATGAAGTAATTTTTAGCTTTGCAGAAGGAGAGCGCTATTCATCAGATAGCGTTTGTATTTTGTTATCAGCGTTGCTTCAGAGTGGACAAATAAAACACTCTGTTGACACTGCTGTGAAATTTGTCTATTATTCACCAAACTATTCCTCCCCTGGTTCATCATGTATGCGTGAAGACATAGGTAACATTTTAAGAGTGGCAAAGCCAGGAAGGCAGTATGATAGCTCCATCATGACTCTGCAGCCAAAGATACATTTTTCTCTCCTGGGGCAAACTGAAGGGGAGTGGAGACATGGAAAGCTTAGATGGCCCTTCAAGTTTCTGGAATGATTCAGCTTCGATAGGGAAATCTGGCTGTGGAGGTACTATTGGTGACCTCTGGTGGCATCTCTAGCACTCTTCACCCTAACAATCCCTGAACTAGCTTCTTTGCAATGGTTTTAAGGCCACAGGTTGACACACAGTTGCTTGACAATAAGCTTCACTGAACACTGTAGGGTTTGTGTCTGAATAAACATGCATACAACTGTTCTGTAAATGCTTGTGTATTTGGGGTTAATACCTGCTTTATTCATATTGTGACCAATGGCGGGAAGGGGGGAGTTAAAAAACTGAAAAAAGTTGCTGAGTTGAGTCATCACCAGACTTTAAATGGCTCAGTTTAATTCATGTAAAAATGACATCTTCCTGAAATCTCAATATTGGTTTATGGGGGTGGGGGAAATGGGAGATAATACACAATTTGGGAAACAAATGTTCTCCACTTGCTGCAATAAGAAAAGGCCACCTTTCATATATTTCCCCCCCTTCATTTCCTATTGCAATAATGCCCTAGAAATAACAGGGCTTTAAAATAGTCACATCTGTATTTTTATTATCCCAGATTCACTGGATATGTTGCCCTCTTCATTGGTCAACTAAAGCTTTAGCTGATTGATTTATCAACTAAACCAATTTAGGGCTCAATCCTATGGCTGACAGACAGTGGCTGGATGGCCGTAGGATTATTCAGTTTTCAAGAACTGACCTCGAAGCCCATGCTCCGAGGTTGGTTCCCAGAAAACCACCTCCCCTCCCCTCCCCCTCCCCCACTGCCTCAGATCATCCTGGGCTCCACGCTTATAAGAGTAGAGTGGAGTGGAAGAGAGGGGGTGTTCTCAGGGGTGGGGAGGGGAGGAGACCTCAGAAGGGATGGTAAGATGCTTCTTATGCATTGTCCAGCTGCCCTCCCCCCAGCTCTGAAGCACTGTGGCTAGACAGCCAAAATCAACTGTAAATGAAGGGTGGCTGGAGCACGGAGGAGAAGATCCCCTCCACACTTTGCCTGCCCTGCATTGGATAGGAGTTCACAGGTGGCCACCTATCCCCATGGGATTGCTCCCTAAAACACCCAGTGTCAGGATTCCTTTAGCCCCCACTTTACTTCTAAGCCCAAACATACACAGACGAGAGGCTTCAGTTTACAGCTTTTAATCCATTACTTCACAGGGTCATACAGATGCAAATTCTCAGTGACTCTCAGTCTACAAAGGAATGCCTTCAGGGAATTCAAAAGGAAGTTATGAGTTGCCGCCGTTTGAAGACGGAGGCGGTCTGGCTAGCCTAACTTAGAATCATAGAGTAGTAGGGTTGGAAGGGGCCTACAAGGCCATCGAGTCCAACCCCCTGCTCAGTGCAGGAATCCAAGTCAGAGCATCCCTGACAGATGGCTGTCCAGCCTCGTCTTGAATGCCTCCAGTGTGGGAATGCCCACTGCTCTAACCGTCAGGAAGTTTTTCCTGATGTTCAGCTGGAATCTGGCTTCCTGGAACTTGAGCCCATTATTCCGTGTCCTGCACTCTGGGATGATCGAGAAGAGATCCTGGCCTTCCTCTCTGTGACAACCTTTCAAGTATTTGAAGAGCGCTATCCTATCTCTCCTCAGTCTTCTCTTCTCAAGGCTAAACATGCCCAGTTCTTTCAGTCTCTCTTCATAGGGCTTTGTTTCCAGTCCCCTGATCATCTTTGTTGTCCTCCTCTGAACTCTCTCCAGTTTGTCTGCATCCTTCTTAAAGTGTGGTGCCCAGAACTGGACACAGTACTCCAGATGAGGCCTAACCAGGGCTGAGTAGAGGGGAACTAGTACTTCCCAGGATTTGGAAGCTATGCTTCTATTAATGCAGCCCAAAAGAGCATTTGCCTTTTTTGCAGCCACATCACATTGTTGGCTCATATTCAGCTTGTGATCTACAACAATTCCAAGATCCTTCTCGCTTGTAGTGTTGTTGGGGGGAGGACCCTCTCTTCTCGTGAGGCCTCTAAGCACAGCTTTTACATAAGGCCAATCAGGTAGACCATCTAAGTTCTGCCCCACCCTTCTCTCTCTTTGCTCTGCGCCTGCGTCTGGCGTCTATTAGGTCATACTCCCCAGACCCTGCCTCCTCCTGTTCTCTGCCTCTCATGGGTGGTGGTGGTGAAGAGGGGCCCTCATGCTCAGCCAACTGGACATTTGTAACCTGAGAAGCAGGCCTACTCATATCTGGACTAGCCTGGGAAAGCACCTCCCCCATGTCTGGCAGTTCTCCTTCAGAATCTGAAGTGCTACCCCACTCCCTGTGCTCAGAAACACCCTTGACACCCAGCCCATTAATCCCGAGGTGTCAAACATCTTTCAGCCCAAGGGTCAAATCTCATTTTGGAGAAGCTCTTGGAGGCTGCATCCAGTGGTGGGCGCTGCCAAAGGCAGAAGGGATGAGGCCCCAAATATTGGCATATTGTAGCTTAGGGATGGTTGGAAGGCTTACCTCCGGGTCCGGGGGCGGCGTGTCTGTGGGGGTGGGGGAGGTGATCCATCCCTCCCCCCAGGAATCCTAGCCAGCCAGCTCTGCTCTGCAGCGATTCCGGGAGCTGCGGGCCAGCTCCGGAATGCCAGTGATATGGCCGCCATTGATTGCCATATCGCTGGCTGGGTGGATTGACTGCAGATGCAAATGGTGTCCACTATGCCATTTGCAGCTGTAAAGGTCTTAGTTTAAGGTATATGCAGCTGTAAATGTCTGCATTTAGCTTAAACTAAGACCTTTATGGCCACAAATGGTGTAGTGGATGGCATTTGCGTCTGCAGTCAATCCGCCCAGCCAGCGATATGGCAATGGTGGCTGTATTGCTGGCACTTCAGAGCTGGCCGGCCAGCAAGGAGGATCTGGCCGGCGAGGACTCCTCCTAGAGGCGGAGGTAAGTCTTACGATCCTCCACGGACTCCAGGGGGGGGGGCGCGGATTCTTTTCAATCCGGCCTCACAGGGGTCCGTGGAGGATTTATCTCCCATCCCTATTGTAGCTTAAAGCTTTTACTGCCAGTAGATAACCCTTAGGAGAATAGCCCCTTTTGAACGGGGGAAAGCAGCTGCACAAAAGCCAGGAAACCACAAAATGATCAGTGGAAAGGGGGTGTGGACAGTGAAAGGGACATAGCCATCTGGAGAACCTCAGTGGGCCAGATTGGGACCCAAAGGGACCTGGATTTGTCCCCTGGGTCAAAGATTCTGTACCCCTATTTTAATTTGTTTGGTGGGAAAATGCAATTGCAGCAGCACTTGGAAAAGTGGTATTTTCCCTGGTCCCCTGCACCCACTGCACCTGTTAGGCCAATGGAGAGGAAGGGAGAAAAATCCTCTCCTTTTGCCACAAAGCCCTGCTGTTGTCCTGCTGCCACCAATTAAAGGGAAGACAGAGTGTTTTTTGGGGTGGGGAGGGTGGCCAAGGTAGGTAAGTCATTTTTCTGAACCCTCTTGGAAAAATAACACAAATTGTTTGGATTTCACACACCCCAATCCAAGTTAATCCATGTTAATCCAAGGTGATCTTGCTTCATCTTTCTTGTTTCATCAATGCCAAGAGCACATTGACCATCTTTCTGTGCTACTAATAAACTAAGCATAACTAGGCTCAGGTTACGTTGTAAACGTCACAAGCAACTTGGGCAAACATGGCAGTCTTTATGGCCTTATCTACACTATAAATGTTTATTGGTTTTATAGAGTGAGAAGATGCTGATGCTAGGGAAAGTGGAAGGCAAAAGGAAGAGGGGCCGACCAAGGGCAAGATGGTTGGATGATATTTTGGAGGTGACGGACTCGACCTTGGGGGAGCTGGGGGTGGCGACAGCCGACAGGAAGCTCTGGTGTGGGCTGGTCCGTGAAGTCACAAAGAGTCAGAAGCGACTGACCAAATAAACAACAACAACAACAACAACAACAACAACAACTGTCATTGGTCTCCCCACCCCACAAAGAAACCTAGGAACTGTAATTTGGTGGGATGCTAAGAATTCTCTGGTAGAGGTCCTAGACATTTTTTCACAGAATTACAATTCCCAGTCTTCCCCAAGAAGAGTTCATGGGTGTTTAAGCAGTTTAAGGCTTCAATCCTATTCCCACTTGCCTAGGAGTATGCCCCATTGAACTCAATGGGACTTCCTTCTGAATAAACATGTATAGGGTTGCACTGTAAGTCTATGGTTTAGATATGTCCTATAATATCTATTGAGTAACTTTTAGGGATGTACGAATCCCTTACCTGGCTCCGTTCTGGAGAACCGTGGTGGGGGGGAGGCAATCCGTCCCTCCCCCGGAATCCTCCTCGGCCGGGTCTGCTCTGCCATAGTGGCTGCCATTTGCATCCCTGCATTGCCCTCATAGGTTACGTATATATTTAAGTAGCCTATCACGGCAAAGAGCAGGGACACAAATGGCAGCCGCTACACCATTTCCATCCCTGCTCTTGTTGTGATAGGCTACGTAAATATATACGTAACCTATTACAGCAATGCAGGGATGCAAATGGTGTAGTGGCCGCCATTTGCATCCCTGTGTTAGCTGTGATAGGCTACATATATATTAACGTAGCCTATCACAAAAAGAGCAGGGACGCAAATGGCATAGCGGACGCTATTTGCTTCCCTGCTCTTTGCCGTGATAGGCTACGTAAATACTTATGTAGCCTATCACGGCTAACGTAGCGAGGGAAATGGCGGCTGCAGACTGGAGCCGCCATTCGCACCCACAGCCGAGGGCAGCGGATGACCGACAAAAGGTAGGGTCCGTCCCGGGAAGGTTTCGAGGGGGGTGGGGTGGGGATTGCTCAGCTCCGCCACGGACTCTGGGGGGCTGGATTCTAAAGAATCTGGCCTCACTGGAATCTGTGGCGGAATTCTCTAACATCCCTAGTAACTTTACAATGGGAGCAAAAATCAGAGCAAGGAAATAATCTGTAACTTCAGGGATATTTTATTACATTGCTCACGGGGATTTGTTTTGTTTTGTCACTAAGCCTTATTGAAGCATTTGTGTTTGAGTGAGGCAGAATTACTCTTACATCTCTCTACCCTGATAAGCTACTTAGGAAGACAGAAGTGAAGAAAATCATAATGCTATATGATAGCGAAGATACAGCCACTCTCTATAACATTGTTTTCACTTCCTGAATATTTATACTTCCTGCATGGTGCACTGATGTTTATCCTAAGAATTTCCAAAAAGATACCTGGCTTTGCTTATCATCAAATTCAAATTGTGAAATAATGTGTATTTCCCCCTGATGTGGTTCTCATGACTCCATGTATGGAGACTGGCTCATTTTTCAGCTTTCATTTGTTGAAGAGAAGACACAGGGTGGCCTGCCTTACCTTTGGAAGTCTGGTGGGCAAGGCATGGAGTCACTCAGAGTCGAACAGGCGGCAGCAGTGTCTGAAGCCAGAGGTCTAGACTAGGTAAACATAGGCTCAGAAGGACAGAGATCATTGACACTTCCTGGGCAAAGAATTTGTTCCAACAACAATCTCCAGAGTAGAACTGAAATCTCTATATAGAGGACTGCCTTTGTGAGGCAAGCACTCTTTAGATCAGCTTCCCCAACCTGGTATCCTCCAGGTGCATTAACTATGCAGGCTGGGAATGATAGGACTTGCAGTCCTACCACATCTGGAAGGTACCAAGTTGGGGAAAGCTGCTTTAGATATTCTGTATATCTTTGGGTTGGTCACTTCGGTACTCCGGGCTGCTGGGTCCCCCCAATTCAGACAAGGGGTTGGGGGTAACTCTGCATTGGAGTTCATGGTCTGCTCATCTTCCGACAGGGCTTCAGATCTGCCAGGATGCCATGTTTGGTCACTACCTGGCTCTAGGGATAGACCAACATCCTTTCTCAGTTCAGGACCATTCATCGCTAACTGGAGCCATGAGTGTAATATCACAAACATCTCTTTCCATTTTTTTGCTCGCAGTTCTCTTTCCTCATGTAGCAACAATTCTTTAAAATAAAGAGATGCATTTAAAATGAACTGAAACATTCTTGAGACTGCAGAGAATGGGAATATAAGCCTGGTCCAACTGTATACCTATCTCCATAGTGTGGCCCTCCCAGGACTTTTGACATGATGTATTACATTTCTTTCCTCCCACCACTGTAATGCAGCCCCTGAGACTTTTCCCAGATTGAAAGTTAGCCCTTGGGCTGAAAAAAGTCCCCTATCCCCACTCTTAAGGAATGTGAGAAAGACTGCCTAATCCAAGCTCCCCAAGCAACCAACTCTGGAGAATTCCAGGCAAGAGAGGTCGTCTAGTCAGCTCCAACCAGTTGAAAACCTGTGGGGTTGCACCAAGGGATGATCTTTGAAGGAAGTTTGTTAGGTACAAATCAAGGCAAACCCAACCCAGACCTACATCACATTTGGCCCAGCAAACTGAATGTCCAGTCATATATTTGGGCCTACCAAACAATCCCCATCCATTTTTGCACTCCCAGGCAGGCAGGTTTATTGAGCTCCTGGAGAGCTGCACTGCTATACCCAGCTGGTGGGTTGAGGTTGACTTGATCAGCTACAAGTTGGCCAGGCCAGCTCAAGCCTTGCCCTTATTCCTCCCTAGGGTGGCTGCTTTGGCATTGCCACAAAAGAGGACACCAGTTTGCATAACATTTGCATATGCTAATTTATATGTATAGATGCATTTTTAAAAGTAATTACTATAATTTAAATAGTAAGGTGCAAAAATGTAAATGAGCAACCTCAAGGCCTCTGCCCTTCCTTCTTATCATTCTTTTGCTTTAAGCTGGATTTGGACTGGACACCTTATCAACCAGAGGACACCTTCAAATAGAGGGCTGTCCTCTGTAGAGTAGAACATCAGGCCACCCTGTCATACACAGTCAGTAGGAAATAAAGCAATGCAGAATATGCTAAAATCACAGATGGCTGACAGTCAATCAACCAGCCTGTAGAAAAATTCCTCCCTGACCATCACTAGGGCAACCAGCTATAGCTTACAAAACCATGAAAGGTAAGGTAGGCTGCTGCTCTAGTTCTGACTGAGGGAGGCAATTCAAAACTGCTCCCATAGAAAGAAAAGGTGGCAAAGGATGATCTTCCTAGACAGTCTGATGACACCATGTGGCCATCTTGACTGGCTCTCAGTACCTGGCTTTCCCGTTCCCACTCTTTGCTCTAACTGGAAGGAGGCAAGTCCACCCTACAGAGCAGCAAGGAAGGGATGGTATACAAAGGCTTTGCCACATCGCAGTAAAACCAGTATACAGGGAAAACAAGATGAGACACTCTGCTTTCCTTCTTGCTACTATCCTCTAAATGCAAAAAGAAACTATAGCCTTGCTTTATTTGCAGAACACAGCAAAGATTGGGCTGCAATAGATTTCCAAAGGGAGGGAGCCCCATCACGAGGGTGCAACCACTGAGGATGGTTTTTCCCATGCCAGGGGAGTGCAGTGTGTGGCCCTCCAGAAATGTTGCCTACTGTTCCTATCATTCCTCACCATTTGGCTATGCTGGTTAGGACTGATCATAGAATCATAGAATAGTAAGGTTGGAAGGGGCCTATAAGACCATTGAGTCCAACCCCCAGTCTTGCAGCAAACAGTTCTAACTGCGGAAATACTCTTTGAATGACACACCCATCAGCATGATGGGCTACAGAGAACTCGAGGGAAGAGCAAAAGCCTCTTCTGCTCTAGAAATCCAGCAATCCTGATGTGAGACCAAAGCAGACAATGGTGATCATGGCCTGATAGGCCTTGAGAAAGTTTCTGTTAATGGAATAACTCCAGCCCTGCTCCCCTTTTTGACAACTTCATGCTTTTGACTCATCTTCCATTGGTCTTGTGCTTGAAGGATTCTCACAATGGAGGGAGACCACCTATATTTTATTCTGTTTTAAACTTTTAAAGGTTTTATATTTTGTTTTATGTTGTATTTTAGAGTTTTAATTTTTGTGAACCACCTAGAGAGCCTTGGCTGATGGGAGTTGTAGGCCAAAATGCCTGGAGAGCCACAAGTTGTTTACTCCTCTGTTTAAAAACCACCCAGCTTCTTTTTTAAAACCTCTAATGAAGGAGAATACACCAGCTTCAGAGGCAGTCTTTTCCATCTCATTTGGTTCTGTCCTGCATTTGCATTTACTTCAATCAGCAGTTTCATGTGAGAGGGTGATGATCAGTGCTTATTCCAAACTATTTAAGAAGGTAGCTGTTTATTGAAGTGCCAACAGAAGAGACTGATTTCCTATTAGTCTTGGGTGCATTTTTGGTTTGGTCTTGCCATATGACATCGTCACAATACAAAGCGGACTGCCCCGTTAGAAGACTCAGATGGACAACTAAAACATCTTTCTGTGCTCATCTCTCTGGTTGTCATCCAGAAAATACTATCAATTAGTAAGTCATATGTTCAAGGAATGGCTGTGCCAAAAGGAATTCTTTTATAGCTGGCATTTCTTAAAAAAAAAAAAAAAAGATAAGAAAAAAGACTGGGGGGTGAACCACATTTATATGGCATTCCCTAAAGAGGACATCTGTTCATGGAAGGGGGAATAAAAACAACCTGAAGTAGTGATTGACTTATGATCTGTTAAATTGTATCTGCGCGAAGCAAAAAAAAAATAAAATCCTCAAACGAAACAACAGAAGAAGAACTCAAAGGGGGAGAGGTTGTGGGAGGAATAGTGAACTTCTGGAGAACTGACAGCTGTTGTATGGGCTTCCTATGACAGCATCTGAACGCAGAGAAGTTGCAAAATCTGTGAGGCATTATCTTTTATAGCATCAGCACATAACTCTTGCATCCTGATTTTATAACTGTACAAGTCTTTTATTACATAGTAGAGATGGATGAATCTGCCCATTTCAATTTCTCTTGCTTTCTCATTATCCCAATCGTAAGTTTGGTTCATCTTGAAGTGATTTTTTTTTAAAGTTTGCATTAAAAAATTGTACATGTTTTGTGCACATTTCTCTTAATACATGCATCGTGTATGGAATTTTGCCTAATACACACATTTGCTTGCAAGCAAGTTCCCTAATACAATGCATATTATTTTCACGAATGTTTTTAAATGTTATTTCTGCATTTTGGTATGCATTTTTTGATTGGAGGACTCAACTAAAAAATTTGGAGAAGTGCAAGTTTCAGAGAATAACTGAGCTTTGCTTTTGCTTCAGAAGTGTGAAATTAGGTAAGTTAAAACATAAATTAAAAAAAATCTCTATTTACATACACAGTAGTCTGAGCTCTAACATTAGACAAAGTGAGGCAGCTGCATCAGGCAAGAGATGGGGATGGGTGGGAAACCACCCAATCCATTTCTCCTGAGACCCTGAGCCATTCCTATCCTCCTGAGCCAGTGCCCCAGTAGCACTGAGCCTTGCTTGATGCTGGCCTGATATGCCTTCTCCCAACATATCATAGACAGCACAATTTAGAAAGTCCCCTGACTGAGCAAACAGGCAGAGAGGTAGCCAGCCCAGGCAATGCACTCCATCAGGTATTAGACATGCACAGGTGTTAATGCTCTGCTCATGTGAATCCTGCTGGCAGCGCCACTGCTGCCTTACAGGTTTCATTGGAGTGGACAGTGAGCATGTGCCAGGAAGAGCAATGTGTGAGCAGCAGTGAGGTACACTGGTCTGCTGCCTGTCAGGACAGAGCGTCCTAGCTGCCTCTTGCAGTACCCTCCAATAGCCAACTCAGGACACAGACGACGAGGATTCTTTCCAAGGCTTTATTCCTTTATTCCTTTATGACTCTTTCAGATACTAATCACTAGCAGGGAACAGCACTGGGGAAAGATAGCAGAGTAGCCTAAGCTCCAGGTAAGGCAGTTGGTCCCCGTTGGAAGGAGAACTGCAGGAAGACCCTGAACTTATGGAATATGGAGAGATCCTCCCTCTTTCCCTTGGGTCCTCGGGATGCGACCGTTGTTTTAGTGCCAAACGAGCAGAGCACCTCCTTTTGGCACTCTCCATCTGTCGCCGCTCCCTGTGTCTGCGCCGAGCATCCAGCAAGCCACCCTCCAGCGCTCTCTCACTGCCAGGGTCACTATCTCTCCCAGGAATGCTGGCAGGAGGAGTCTCTGCCAGCTGCTGTGCTTGTGAGAGATGAGCGAGCTCCTCTCCCACGGATTGCTGTTCCTCCTCAGAATCAGAGGAACTGAAACTGACTCTGGGGCTCTATGGGCTCAATTTCCACCCTGACACTGCCCTTGGTTGTGTGGGAAGATGCTGTCCCATCACCAATGTTGAAGTAAGATTCACTGGCCAGTCTGGTCAGCTTCTGTACATGAAACTGAGGGTGGGGGTGGGAAGCATCATCTTGTCCTTTGCCTCAGGCAGCAACCCTGCATACATCATGGAGCTTAGCTTGACCCTAAAGTGGATGAGGATAAGTCCATGTCTGCAAAGTAGGAGCAGTGCTAGGTACCTTAAAAAGATCTGGGGCCCATGCCCAGGTAGCCCCGTAGAACACTGCCCATGTTGCAAGTAGAGCAGAGGTGAAAAAGTCCACCCCTCAAGTTCTGTCTGGGTGGTGGCCCCCTGACTCCCCACAAAAAAACCCTCAGAAAAAAGAAAAAAAATGCTTTTGGAATAAGCTCTGTTCTTCCGGCTGTAGAAGCCATGTTCCCAGCGCATCCTAGGAAGCAGTGCTCAGAGGCTCCGGACTACTTCCTAGGATGCTCTAAGAATCAGAGTTCTGTGTCAGGAACCATAGAGCCTGTTCCTATGGCATTTTATTCCTGTCCTTTCCCCTGAAAATGTTCCAGATATGAGAGTGTGGGATGTCAGGATCCTTCAGCAAGAGAGTGGATTAGAAAAGGGGAAAGGGTTAGGAGTCTGGATTCCTGGATGGTTGGGGTGGTTTGAGAACTGGGGTTCCTGGGAGGAATAGGTTTTATCTGATCAAAGTAGGTGCCAGGCCTCTGAAATCTCTTGGGCAGAAGTTGGGTGTGTGTGCATGTGTGCGTGTGTGTGTGTGAGAGAGAGAGAGAGAAAGAAAGAGAGAGATGCGTTGTATGTTGTATATGAGTTGTATGTCAATGTGCATATGTGTGTTCATGTATGTGTGTTCCCCTGCTCCCCCCGCCCCCAGAAAATACTCCTTGTGGCTGAAAAAATGTGCATCCCTTGTGGCTGAAAAGTTGAGCAGCCCTGACACTTTGCAGCTGGTCTCACTGGATCAGGCCTTGAGCTGGTGAAGTGCAGTTACAAAGGGCATGAACCTCAGAGGTCCCCAATTTGTTGCAAGTGACATTTGGAAGCTTCTATATGCCTGATCTTGTCTGATCTCGGAAGCTAAGCAGGGTCAGCCCTGGTTAGTACTTGGATGGGAGACCGCCAGAATCAGGCTTCCTGCACTCGATGGGGTTGGACTCGATGGTCTTGTAGTCCCCTTCCAACCCTATGATTCTAATCTGCTCGCTTGGCGTGTGAAGTGGGGTGGGGGAGAAGAGGAAGGCTTGCTGTGCCTTGTGCTCATAACAAGAAATCATGGTTTGTTGGGGAAGAGCTTGCTGGTAGAACACATGGTTTGTAGATCAAAAGTCACATGTTCAAGAGATAACCTTGACAGGTAGGGGTAGGGGAGAGTCCTGTCTGAAACTCCAGAGAGCCAATTGCCAGTCAATGTAGACCAGGGGTGGGCAACTTGTAGGCCAAAACAGCTGGAGGGTCACAACTCCCATCAGCCCGAGCCAACATAGCCAATGGTGAGGGATGATGGGAGTTGTAGGCTAAAACATCTGGAGGGCCATAAGTTGCCCACCTGCATTGAAGACAATGTTGAGATAGATGGACCAATGCTCTGAGTTGGTATAAGGCAACTTCCTGCATTACATTTGAACTGGTCCACTGTGACCTCTACAGTTTTGCTCCACTGCTCCTTCCCATCCACCCTACTCTCCTGCCTACTGTAGCAAGAAGCCCTCTCTTTTTACCCCCCAGCAGATGACAAGGGAAGTTGGAAGAGTTCCTCTACAGGGCAAGACTTGATCCAGTATAACAGTGTGAGAGAAGCAAAGCAGAGGGGAGAGAAGAAAGCAACAGACCCTAACCCAGCAGGAATAAAATAGAATACTTGTATTTATTAAAAACCTGTCAAAGGAAAGTGAATCACAGTGTGAGCCTGAAAATGCTGCTTTAAAATGTTCTGGCTTCTGGAGCCCCATTTCTCTATTTAACTCCTGGCCTTCGTAACAGAGGCTTCCAACCCCTGATACTTTCCCCCTCCACTACAAACCCTCCCCCCCTACACACACACGCGCGCACACACACACGCACGCACACTTCTGCTCCTTTCTTCTTCTGAATCACCAGGAAACATAACCTTTCTGATATTAAAATGCTGAACACAACCTGTTAAAAACACAAGAAGTTGCTTTTGTTCAATCACTAGAGTCAGATAACATTAAATGTACACCATTTGCCAGTATTGCTTTCAAACTTTTCTCAGGGCCAAACTACACATGACATTACAACACCTAGTTTGACGCTGCATGTATCTTATCAAAACTGTCCATGCAAGCCATGGTGTGACCAGGATTATGGCCTTTGCAAGCAAAGAGTTTTTTTTAACCCTTCCATCCCATGCTGCAGTACGGATGAAGATTGCTCCCTTCAAACCTGCTCTTAGCCCCAAGAGGGGAGCTTCCATTGGCACATTTTTGCTGCTGATGGTGCTACAGTTACAACAGTATCAACAACCAATGTTGGCCCTTGGGTAAGACACCATCAGTGGGTCCTCTTCCTCAGTGAGTTTACTTTCTCACAGCCATTATCACCACACGCTTTTGCGCCTCATCTTCTTTCTCATTATTGCTACCACTTGCTTAAGTGACAGGCAGGGAGCCAGGGAGCAAGCAGGCCGTAGCATCTCCTGCTCCTCCTTCTCACCACCGCTGTTGCCTGGGCCAGAGCGTGAGGCAGGTGAACAAGCAGGTTGTTATGGTGAAGAGGAGGAGCAACTCCAGGGGGCTTTTGTCAGTGAGACCCTGCTAGGCTGTGGGCCCTTGGCAGGTGCTCAACCATGCCTACCGCTGATGCTGGCTCAGACAACAATAAGGAAACAAACACACCATGCCTCACCCCTACCCCCTCATGGCCACCAAGCAGTGGAGTCTGGTGCCTCTGATTTCAGTGGGGCTGTGATTCCATTCTGGGTTTCAGTCAGAACCAGCCAGAACTCTAATGGAGCTATCCAAGTTGCTGAACCATATCCTCAAAAGATGTCCTGCATCGTGGATAGTTCCTTTATAGTTCTCGCTGGTTCTGACTGAAACCCAGAATGGATTCGTCGTCCCACCAAAATCGGAGCCTCCATCCTCCATTGCCACCAAGGTAAATGCAGGGAGGGCCTATGATATGGGAGGGGGTTAGGGATGGTGAGGGAGTCTGAAAAGGGGGTGGAGTCCAACGGACTCCGCCCCCATCTGGAGTCTTGAACCCTGCTTGCTGAGCCCTGAGGCTGTGACAGACACGGCTGTGAAGTGCTCTGGATCTCCGCGAGCAGCTGGGAGTGCTGTCGCACCCCAGCACTCTTACCCTGGCCTCCTCAGGAGGAGGCCAGGGTGACAGCCCTGGGGGCTGGCCACGCCAAGGCCTGTCCTCCCTACACTGGCTGTCAAGGAAGCCCTTGTGGGGAGGAATGGCCTCAGCGGCACCCCAGTGCTCTCACCCTGGCCTCCTCGAGAGGAGGCCTGGGCGAGAGCACTGGGGGCTGGCTGCTCTGGGACTGTCCTGCCTCTGCTGGCTGCCAAGGGCTTCCTTAACAGCTGGTGTGGGGAGGAAAGGCTTCTGTGGCACTCCAGTGCACTTGCCCTGGCCTCCTCCCGAGGAGGCCAGGGTGAGAGTGCAGTGGGCTGGCTGCACCAAGGATTGAGCAGTCAAGCCCTTGTGCTCATAAAGCAGAAGGGCTTGACTGCAAGAGTCCTTGGTGTGGAGAGGAGGGGCAGCTCGCATGCCTTGGTGTGTGGGTGGAGTGAGCAGGGAGGCTTACCGAGTGATTCTGGGCCACGCAAACTGCGGGGGAGCAGCTCATCGAGCCCCCCGCCCTGGATGGAAGTGGGTCTGTCCCTCCCTAGAGGGGGCCTTTTTCATGAGCCTTTGCTGAGAGAACTGCCAAACCTGGAGTCAGTTCTACAGATGCCACTTCCTTTTCTATGTATGATATGATGTGTAGGATCACATCCATTTCAGTTGGGCTTCAGGCCTGGGCATGGGACAGAAACGGCCTTGGTCGCCTTGGTGGATGATATGAGGAGGGCTCTGGATAGGGGCGAATGCTCCTTCTTTGTTCTCCTTGACCTCTCAGCGGCTTTTGATACCGTTGACCACGGTATCCTCCTGGACTGCCTGCAGGGGTTGGGCATTGGAGATACCGTATTACGGTGGTTCCGGTCCTTCCTCTCTGGAAGGTACCAGAGGGTAGCACTGGGAGAGGAGGTTTCAGACCCATGGCCACTCACTTGTGGGATGCCACAGGGTTCCATCCTCTCCCAATGCTATTTAACATCTATGTGAAGCCGCTGGGGTGCGGTGTCATCAGTACGCGGATGACATGCAGCTCTACGTCTCGTTCAAATCTTCACCAAGGTTGGCCATAGAATCCCTGTCCAGATGTCTGGAGATGGCGAGTGGCTGGATGGGGAGGAATAAGCTGAAGCTGAACCCTGACAAGACCAAGGTACTTTTAGTGGGAGACAAGAGGAGGTTGGGGGATGTTGACCTGGTGTTGAATGGGGTACGGTTACCCTTGAAAGACCAGGTCCGCAGCTTGGGGGTCATCTTAGACTCCCAGCTGTCCATGGAGGCTCAGGTGTCAGCTGTGAGCTGGACAGCGCTGTACCAACTCCATCTGATACGGCAGCTGCGCCCCTACCTTCCCAACCATCTGCTCCCATTGGTAGTACATGCCCTGGTCTCCTCTTGTTTAGACTACTGTAATGCGCTCTACGTGGGGTTACTCTTGAAGACGGTTTGGAAGCTGCAGCTGGTATAGAACGCGGCGGCTTGCCTGATTAAAGGCAGCCACCGGTGAGATCACATCAATCCAGTGCTGAAGGAGCTGCAGGCCTTTTGTTTTCCAGGCCAAATTCAAGGTGTTGGTTTTGACCTTTAAAACCCTATATGATTCCGGCCCAGCCTATCTCAAGGAGTGCCTCCAGCAACACCAGACAGGCCGCTCAACAAGATCAGCCTCAGATGGCCTTCTCTCTGTCCCATCAGCCAGGACAGCTAGGCTGGTGAGGACGAGGGAGAGGGCCTTCTCTGTGGTGGCCCCCACTCTGTGGAACTCCCTCCCTAGGGAACTCCGCCATGCCCCCTCTTTAATGATCTTCCAGCATGCATTAAAAACATGGTTGTTCAGACAGGCATTTGGGGTGGGTTAGAAATGTGATGTTTTTAATGTTGAATTTTATTGTTGTGCATCGCTCAGAGTGGCTGGGTGACTGGCCAGATGGGCAATTAATACATTTAATAATAAATAAATAAAATAAATAGGATCAATTGAAAATGTGTCCTTGCTCATACCATCTCTGTATTAAGTCCACACAATAAAGTCATACTGAAGCATGGTCCACAGTAGCTCCACAGTTATGGAACCCTCTTGGAAAACCTCATGAATTAACCTTTTGGAAGCACTAAAAGGCATCCTATTTGGGTTCAAGTGGCCTCTGAAATGAATGTAATTCTATGTACACTTCAAAGTGCATTTTGTGGTTTCTTCCAAGCAAGTTTCACTAAGGCTTCAGTCCTATACCCACTTGCGTGGGAGTAGGCCCAATCGAATTCAGTGGGGCTGGCTTCTGAGCAGACATGTATAGGATTGTACTGTGAGTCTTGCAAAATTTCTTGTCTAAAAAAGTTGCTAACTACTAGATTTCATCTAACGTCTAATCAAAGAGAATTTGGAGGTACCTTCTCAAGCAAAGTATCTGATGAATGTCAAGGGAAGTCAAAAAGAATTTTGAATAGACTGACAAAATTATCATGGCAATTTCGCATATCCTGCATTTGGCTGGGTTTCTAATGACTTTAATAAATATGTTATTTAATTTTATTTAATTTGTTCCGTTTTTAAACAGATCGCAGATAATGAGCTATCAAATTACCCCGTTGTGCTCGGCTTCAGTGTCCTCCATCAAAAGAGTTAAAGCAGGAAGAAGGGAGCGCATGTAAAGGGAGTCAGTTGTGATCTGGATTAGTCATTAACTGTCATCTACTATTATTGTGGATTGCCCTCGGGAAGAGGGGTAGTGGGTTAAAATAATTATTTGAAAAGTAAATACATGCACAGGTGGTTTGGCTTATGTTCTATAGATCTATATTTTAGCATTGATCTGTTCTAATTTTTTTAAAAAAACTCTATATTATCCCATTTCAGATAATGGTATTGAGGTATAGTCTCAGTTGCTTATCCCTGACTTCCATGTTTCGATCAGAACGGATCGACTTGGTTGGAAAGTGGGAACAGTGGGCGTGACCTCCCTTGTCCCTCCATGGATTAAGTATTCACAGTTTTGAAGATCTGAAAAGAGGTACTGTTATATACAAGAAGCCGCCCATTGATCTCCTCTCCAGATCCACTGGAATGACCATTTGCACATGACAATAAATACTGGACAAATGAAAACAAAGTCTGCCACTTCTCAGAATCTTCTATGATGAATGAATATGGAAAAGGTATGTTTTAGGAATATGCCCAAGCAAGCATTGTTAGTTTGTATGAAGGCATGTAGTAAAAGTTGTGCATTTTGAACTGGAGATATGGCTTGCTGTCTTGTCCTTTGTACACTTTGTACAATAGTGAAAGTACAATGAAAGCTCTTCAACAGAGATGTTATTGATTTCTACTAAATGTACTTCAGAAGATAGGAGTAGTCATTGTATTGGATTTTCTAAAGAGCTTTTCTTTCATATCAACAAGTGCTTATTTTATGACAAAGCTTTCCTCTCTGAGTACCAAAATTATAAATACTTAGAGGGGTGGGTTTTTGAAATTGCACGTGAGTCTCTCAGTGAAGGGACAAACTAAGGGAGGTGCTAGGGCCTTCATTCCCCCCCCCTTCACCTACATTTTTGGTACCATTTCCCCAATTTTCTAGATTTCTGCATCTCTCCAGCACATACAGGGAGAACTCTGTTCCCCCCCCTCAGCCTTTATAACAAGCCTGGGCAACATGTGCCCTCCCCCAGATGTTTTGGCCTACAGCTCTCATGGGGCATTTCTACAACAGCCTAAAATCCTGCATTTAAAATGGGGCTTTCTGCTTCCGTTTTAAATGCCAGATCACAACTGACTCCCTTTACATGCACTCCCTTTCCCTGCTCCCATTCCTCCCTCCTTCTCCCCATCTCTGAGTCTTCCATTATCTGTCACTGATCTTGCACCTCTCCTTGATGCTTTAACTCTTTTGATGGAGGAAACTGAAGCTGAGCACAACAGGGTAATTTGATAGGTCATTATCTGCGATCTATTTAAAAATGGAACAAAGGGCATTTAGTGCAGGAGGGTCACGGCGTCATGTAAAGAGCCCGCAAACTTCCGTGAAGGAGCCATCTCAATCTCAGGATAAAAGCCCGGTGTGAAGGAGCCCATGATCTCTTACCACTGCCTATGCTAGCTAGGGTTGATGGGAGCTGTAGGCCAAAACAACCTATGGATTCCACCCTCGATGATCGTAAGCCCCTGAACTCAGGGTCCTATGATCATGCTATGCAGGGTGACAGAAGCGCGCTCCTCTCACCTTGCATTTTTGCTAGATGGGCAGTTTTGCCCATCCCACTGGGGCTGTGTGGAGGGGGAGGGAAGGAGGCTGGGGCAGCTGGAGGATTCTTTGTAAGCCAGCCACCCAGGTCTCCTCCCCTCTTTGTGAGCTCGTGGAGGCAGCTGGAGCGGTTCTGTCTATGCTGGCTGTGAGGGGGGGGAGGCAGGGAGCTCTGATTCCCAGCTCCAAGGTTGTAATGCTGTCTATGACCTTGGCCCTGGTAATCTGAACAATCCTATCCCCCCTCCCCTCTGTCTTGGGGCCATAGGATTGTTCTGGCTGGGGCATGCTGGGAGTTGTAGGCCCTTTTTCTGTCTAAACATGCATAGGATTGTGCCCTTAAAGCATTTTTACCCCACTCTTCAGCAGGAAAGGCCTTCAGAGTATCTGGCATATGATCAATAAAAACAAAAACAAAAATGGGATGAGGTGGGAATGGAAGAACAAGCAAACTCAGGCTGCAATCCTGTACGCATTTACCTGGGAGTACATCTCATGGAACACAATAGGGCTTAGAAGTAGATGTATACTGGACTGCAGTGTCAGGCACCAGCTTTTAAAGTTACATAGTACTTATGTATTTATTATTGTATTTATTTGATTTGTACCTCAACTTTCTACAAAGAAAAACATGGCTCTGAAGGCAGCTTAGAGTCATAGAAGGATACAAATTGATCAAAATGATAATTAAACAAATACATTAAAGCACAATTAAAAACAGAAAAATAACAGAATAAAAAAACAGCACCCATCCTGGCAGCTCACCTACAAGGCAAAGGCCTGCCTGAATAAAAATGTCTTTGCCTTCCAGCAGAAAGACAACACAAAGGCCTCCTCAGCAGGGCCCTCCACAGCCTTTGCAAGACAATTCAAGGGATCCACCACCACAAAGGGATGGTGGGGTGATGGGAGTCTCTCCTTTGTTGGATATATAAGCAGAGGCTGGATGGCCATCCGTCAGGGATGCTGCTGTTGTGCATCCTGCCTTGCAAACCTATGTTGAGCATGAGATTGGAATAGATGTCCTCCAAGGTCCCATACAATTCTATGACCCTCACAGAAGGTGATAATAGAAGACCGACCAGGAAAGAGATCTTGAGGTTGTGGTGGACAGGCTCAATGAAGACGTCAACCCAGTGTGCGGCCGCTGTAAAAAAAAAAAAGGTAAACTCCATGTTAGGCATAACTAGGAAAGGAATTGAGAATAAAACTGCCAATATCATACTGCTCCTATACAAATCTACGGTGTGGTCACACTTGGAATAATGAGTCCAGTTCTGGTCACACCTAATCAAATATTGTAGAGCTGGAAAAAGAGCAGAAAAGGGCAACTAAAATGATCAAGGGGCTGGAGCATCTCCCCTATGAGAGAAAGTTACAACAGCTGGCATTGTTTAGCTTGGAAAAAAGGAGGGTAAGGGGAGACATGATAGAGGTGTACAAAATGATGCAAGGTGTGGAGAATGTGGATAGGGGGACATTTCTCTCTCTTGCGCAAAATACTAGAACCCAGGGTCATCCTATGAAACTGATTGGTGGGAGATTCAGGACACATAAAAGGAGGTACTTCTTCACACAGCACATAGTTAAACTATGGAATTCACTACCACAGGATGTAGTGACGGCCATCAACTTGGATGGCTTTGAAAGGGGTTTGGACACATTCCTGGAGGAGACTATTGATGGCTACTAGCCTTGATGGCTATGTGCTACCTCCAGTACCAGAGGCAGTGAGCCTAGGTACACCAGTTGCTGGGGAACATGGGTGGGAGGGTGCTGTTGTGCTCATGCCCTGCTTGTGGGTTCCTGGTCAACAGCTGGTTGGCCACTGTGTGAACAGAATGCTGGACTACATGGACCCTTGGCTCTTCTTATGTTCTTATGAAAGAAACAGAGGGACATCCAGGGGAAAGGCAAACAGATGCCAGGGAATCTATGATCAATAAAGAAGCAAGGCTTAACACCAGGGCCAGAGTCAAGGTCAGGCATTACTCCTCCTCTTCACCATGGCAACCTGTTTGTTCACCTGCCTTTTGCTCTGGCCCAGGTGATGGAGGTGGTGAGAAGGAGAGCAGCAGCAGACACTACTGCCTACTTGCTCACTGGCTCTCTGTTTGTCCATCAAGCAATGAAGTAGTAACAACGATGGGAAAGAGGATGAGGACGAGTAATAGCAGCTGGTGTCAGTGATGGAGAGAAGGTAGAGCCCCTGAGGGAGGGGCCCCATTGAAGGTGTCTTGCCCAAAGGTCATCAAAAACCTGGAGTCAGCACAGTTTAACACTTTTCAGTAGTTCTGTGCCTGCAACCAGCTCCAGCTCTTGCACTGTGCACATCCTGTTGCAGACCCTTTTGCTGGCTAATGTGACTGCTACATGCTCTCCCCTATCAGTCCTGAGAGTTTTAGAGCCCAGCTACTAGGTAAAGCCACATTTGAAGCAAATGGTAGGTTTGCCTCATAGTGAGCTTCCCCAAAGGCCAACTGAAAATGTTCTCATCTCTCCTTCTCCATTGTTTGGTCTGCAAAGCCTTCACTAAGAGCATGAATACCTTGCAAAACTTACTATGCATGGTCACAGCAGGGAAACTCCCAGCTGTTTGCAACTTGAAGGGCAAATGTATACCGCAAAGAATGAACTTAATGAAAATGTTTAGGATATCAAATTTGGCATCAGGGATCTTTAGAAATGCACTTACCAGTTGAGAAGGGCAAAACAACGCAATCT
This sequence comes from Heloderma suspectum, assembly GCF_057233095.1. Taxonomy (NCBI): domain Eukaryota; kingdom Metazoa; phylum Chordata; class Lepidosauria; order Squamata; family Helodermatidae; genus Heloderma; species Heloderma suspectum. Next base: position 299,716,815 of record NC_139461.1, on the reverse strand, counting down.
GTTTTCAGAAGGGGAGAGAGAAAAGATACACTCAGATAAAATTTCTCCCCAGAGATTTTCCTGAAGCATAAGGCAGTGCAACCACCAAACCCAAGAAATAACACTGATAATTTTGGAACCAAAATCTTTGCTATTCCCCATCCCCAATTATGCTGCCTACGCCTAATTTACAAATCTGAATTGCAAAGTGAGTTCTAAATTACATGCTACATGGAAGAAGCGAAACTATGGCCCCAGACAGAATCGGGGTGGGGGTGCGGGTGGGGATAGGATCATTCAGATTCCTGGATCCGAGGTTGGAGTCAGTGTCTGGCCTCAGAGCCAGGTATCCGAGCTCCCCTCCCCTTCCCCCTTGAAGCCGGTGATGACAGAACTGGGCTGGATGCCTCCCTGAGGTCACAAAGGCGACCGTGGAGGGAACGTAAAGGGAGCATTCCCTTGGGTGGGGAGGGGAGGGGACTGGGGAGGCCAGCTTATGAGGAATCCTCCATCCTCCCCAGTCTCTGACCCTCCCCTTCTCCAGTGCCTCAGCTAGATGGGCAAATATACCTGTCTAGCTAAAATGCAGAGCAGGGAGAGCGCAGAGGTGAAGATCACCTCCACTCTCCTCCTGCTCTGCATTGGATGGCCCACAGCATTGTGCCCTAAAATATGTAAAATGCAACTGATGTTCACCTCTTCTTCTTTTTTAATCCCGTCCCTGCCCTAGTATTTACAGTAGTCAAGACCAGGCTAGAGTAGGGATGGGAGATCGGCAAGGCTCAAATTCATCGAGGTTCTGCTAGTTCTACCCCGAAGCTCTGTCCACCTCATTCCCATTCCCCAATCCCCAATTTTGTTGTTGTAGTTTGAATGGGAAAAATGCATTTTTGGGTCACTTTTTTTTTTTAGCGCACACCTAAATGCATACTTTCCCCCGAATTGAATGAAGTGTGAAAATGAGTATGTTTTCAAAATGTGCATTGTTAAAGTGAACATTCTTCTAATGAAAGCATGTTCAGACATGATAGCAAGCTTGGGAATATGTGAGCTTTGCCTGAAAATTCAATCACATTTGTGTTTGGGGTGTGAATGGGCATATTCTGGTCCAAAACAAATCAAGATGAATTTTTTTTACATCCCTAGGCTAGAGCCATGAGTAGTAATAGCCATATCCAAATCTGGACCTAGAAGGAATGCTGTCCATCAAGAAGAAGGGGAGGCATGGTTGGGCACCTGCCAAGAGCAGGGGCCCATTGATAAGAGTGCTCTGAATTTGTTTCTCCTTTTCACTGTTTTATTTATTCATTTTATTTATGAATTCCATCTCTATACTGTCCATAAGTTGAAGCTCTCTGGGTTACTTACAAGACAAAGGGCTTCTTCACATGGAGCTTTTATCCTGCTATTGAGATTGCTCACTCACAGAAGTTTGCAGGCCGTTCAGATGACATTGTGAACCTCCAGGGCTTCTCCTGCGCTAAATGATCTTTATTCCATTTTTAAATAGATCGGAGATAATGAGCTATCAGATTACCCCATTTGTGTTCCTCTTGAGTTCCCTCTGTGAAAAAGGAAAAGCCGCAAGAAGAGGAGCGAGATCAATGAAACGTATGGAAGACTCAGATAAGGGGGAGAAGGAGGGGGAGAAGGAAGCATGTGTAAATGGAGTCCGTTGTGATCCTGCATTTAAAAAGGAAGCAGAAAGCCCCATTTTAAATGTGGGATTTTGGGCTGGTGTAAAGATGCTCAAAGGTTAAAATCATAAAATGAGATAACGCAATGCCACGGTAACACAACCATTGCATTCTGCTTGTTCGCCTGCCTCTCGCTCTGGCCCAGACAATGGTGGTGGTAAGAAGGATGAGCAGCAGATGTCAGTGCTGACTTGCTCCTTGGCTCTCTGCCTGTCAAGTGAGCCGGTGGTAGCAATGATGAGAAGGAGGAGGAGCAATGGCAGCTGGTGACAATGGTGGTGAGAAGGCGGACTCACTGAGGGAGGGGGGCCATGGAGGGTGTCTTGCCCAAGGGTCCCCCAAAACCTCGAGCCAGCTCTGTTCTCCATTTCAGCATCCCTGGGGTCAGAGTCTTAAGCTGGAGCCTGGCATAAAGCAGGCAAGACAAGAGATCTTGATCAGACCAGGTCAGAAAACCAACGTCCCAGTATTAAGCTGTGTTAGGGTGTGTGGGCTGGTGGTTGTCTGGGAAAATGGGATGAAATCAATACTTCAATAAAATAATATAAACTTCACATAGTTATTGAAGCATTTTTACTTGTGATGTGAGATAATGGTGGGCTGGGTAGGTATGGGGAGTACAAATTCATGGGCGGTTTTGGGGGTGAAGCTTTGAACCTAACCACTGGAGGAGGGGATACTTGCTGCCCCCAAATTATCACTGCTCAGGTATGAAGCTGTCTATCTCCCAGACATGCATTCCCTAGCCACCTTGACCTCTGAAAAAAACTGAAAAAAAAACTTTGGACTGAAAAAAAAACATCCTGAAAATAGGGGGCAGGATTCGGCACAGCACTAGTTGCACCATCTGTTTTTTGCTTTACCACATGTTTCTGCTTGGCTTGGTTTATTGGTGTTTCAGTTATTTCACTGCAGTATTTTATGTATATTTGATTTGGCATGCAAACCCATGTCATTTTATCTGCCTTCTTCTGCTGTCTTATGACTTGCATGAAAGAAGCAAAGGTGAAAGGGTACCAAATGCAAGAAAACTGAGAGGAGACCTCAAAGGGGCAAGAGGCAGGCTCTTTGGCTCAACACCTTTCAACTTTTTCTACTACATTTTTATGGATGATTTTTTCTATCAGTTTCACCACTGAATTGTAATAGTTATTCCCGAGGAAGACTCAGACTCAAACCATATTGGCCCAATAAATCATGTACTAGGCCAAAACCATGCTCTGTACACCTTTGACTTCTCCTCTCTACATTTTCGAGGCTGTATCCAGTGTTAGTTCTACTTAGAGTAGACCTTCTGAAATGGATGGAACTTAAAGTAGACTAACATCGGCCACAATCCAACACGTTAGGCTACCTTGAACAGCATTTATGGCAAGATGGTATCATGCAAAACTTTTATATAAATAAATGCATGAGCTATATCTGATCCATGTATATATATATATATATATATATATATATATTGGTTTGGGGAGGGGGAGGCACTTCAAATAATATAGGTTGAGTTCCTGAGTTTGCACCCACTGTCAGGAGAATTCCTTGAGCAGAACTCTGCTTATGGGATGCTCTTGCAAGCAAAAGGGAAGGAGGTGACATTGACTGATTCTCCCTCCTCCTGAAATTCCTTGTGCCTTCTGAAAATGTGCTCCAGAGGGTTAGGAGGCCCTGTGGAACAGTGGAGAGGGAGAGACTGCAGGGAAAGGGGGAATAAGTAAAAATGGCCCCTCCCCTTCCACCAGAGGGACCCTCCATTGGAACATGGTTCTCTCCACAAACGGAAGGAGCCATTCTGTTTTCAGAAGCCTAGTTAGGATCCAACCAATAGCTTGGATCTTGTTCTCTATCCTCTTCTTTTATTAAATAAGCAGAGACTACAAGCTTTGTTTTCCAGAACAAGATAAAGGGTGCCAGGATATCTTTGTGAGCATGTTGTGCTGTCTCCCTGCATTCAGGGATAGCATCTGCCTCACTGTTCTAAATATAGCCTAGTCCTCAACATTGACTATAAAGAGAAGAGCAACCTCCAAGTTTTCAACTCAGGGAGGACACTTTTGCGGGTGGCTCATTTTATCTGCAGTGGTCAATTGCCATCTGCTCCTGACAGAGCTTTCGGACAGTTGCATAGGCTCAGCATTATCACTGGTCTGTCCTGGAATTTAAATAAAGGGATAGAATACTGGAAGGTTAAGCTAGCACGCAATCACCACGGGTGAAGGAAGTCCAATAATACATATGAACAAACTGTGGTGGAACGAACGTAATGCATTCTGAGCTTTCAGACAAGTCAAGTATCTTTTACGACGCTGTAGACCTGCAGCTCCTGCAAAAAGTTCTCCTGGGTTTCAATTTCATTCTCTGCTCCCCATCCCCAAAGAACAGCTTTTGAAAGCTTGAAATGTGTTGTCATTTAATCAATTTCTGTTTCTACCAATTGTTGAACTTACTAATGGGGCAGATCAGATGATGCTTTCTCCAACTGCTACCTTAAACATGGGAGGGGTGGGGACGAAAATGAGAGCATATCTTGTGCCTCTGCCAATCTCATCTCTCATGCCACCGCCAGCCATTCATCTGTGAGGTTAATGTTCCAGTTGGGTGCATATGTGTACATTCTATTGTGTGTACGCTTGTATTGATTTGTCAGTTGCTGGATTTTATCTGGAAAATTGGCCACATGAAATGGGCCCATGTACAGTGGATAACCCATGCCCTGGGTCTCCAGTGTGCTGCCCACAGGCACCAATATAGTGCACAGCACATTCCATAGTTGAACTATGCACAGCACATAGTTAACTATGGAATTTACTTCCACAAGATGACCACCACTTTGGATGGCTTTAAAAGACAAATTCATGGAGGATAAGGTATCAATGGCTACTGTTTCTGATGGCTATATGCTACCTCCAGTATCAGAGGCAGTATGGGTATGTACACCAGTCGCTGGGGAACATGGGTGGGAGGGTGCTGTTGCACTTGTGTCCTGCTTGTGGGTTCCTGGTCAACAGCTGGTTAGCCACTGTGAGAACAGAATGCTGGATGAGATGGATCTTTGGTTTGATCCAGCAAGGCTCTTCTTATGTTCTTATATTCTTAATATGCCCACAACACTTCTCTTGGCAACCTCCAGTCTCCCTGTCCCTCCTGATTTTTATTTTATTTCTTAGGGGTTTTGTTAATTAAAAAAAAGAAAGCCGGTATGCTGCAAAACCAAGTTCCGCCCTCCAGCACCATCTTTATTTGGGTTCAAACAAGTGGTTTTGTGTTTTGGAGCTCAGACCCCACCTCTTCCTTGTACTTAGGTTCTTTGGCAAGTTGTTTTTCTTTTAGTCTCACCAGTTTGCCTTTTTGGGATAATGGCAGCCATTCTATGAATGGGATAAACCCCCTTGCTTGCAGCCATTTTGCGAGAGTGCCATGACACTCCCTTAACATTGCAAATGTCTCCACTGGCCCAGAAAGATTGTGGACCCTCCATAGGCCTCCATTGGAATGATATGCCAGTGCCTGAATTGCCAATGTCATCAGAGCAGGTGAGGCATGCTGGGTGGTCTGGGAGTTAACGTGCCCTCTTGCTCCTTCTCCCCACTATGTATAGGGGAACAACTGGAGAAAGTACATTCTACCTGGCCCAGTTATTCGTCTGCGAGCTTTAACTGATTAGTCAGTTGGGGGAATATTAATTCACAAGGGAAAATATTAATAGTAGGGATGTACGAAAGTCACTTACCTTTTTGCAGCTTGGCTTCGCGGTGGGGGGGAGGCACTTCGCTTCTCCCCCCGAAGTTCAGGCGACGAGGGGGAGGCGTCCCGCCTCGCCCGGCCGAAATTCAGGCTGGGGAGAAGTGCCCCGTCTCCCCGGCCGCGAAACAAAAAGTAAAAAAAAAAAAAAAGACCCTGTGATAGGCTACGTGACGATTTACGTAGCCTATCATGGCTCGATTTCCAAAGTCAGCCATGATAGGCTATGTAAATCGTCACGTAGCCTATCACGGGTGACTTTGGGGGAAAAAAAGCGCAAATAGCGTGCCCTTATTTTCGCCGTAGTCTACATAAATCTTTACGTAGACAAGACGTGCCAAAATAAGGAACGCAAATGGCGGCACCCCATGGGCACCGCCATTTGCGTACGTGCTTTTTTTTTTTCAAAGTCACCCATGATAGTCTACGTGACGATTTACGTAGCCTATCACGGCTGACTTTGGAAATCTAGCCGTGATAGGCTACGTAAATCGTTACGTAGCCTATCACGGGTGATTGGTTTTTTTTTTACTTTAGTTTTTTGTTTTTTGCAATGGTGGCGGTGGCAGCCGGTCAGGAGACTGGCCGCTGCACCTGCCCATGTCGAACCGCCGCCGAACCGCCGCCGGGACCCGCTGCCGAGAGGGACATTCGCCGAAGGTAAGTCCCGTCCTGGGGGGGGCGGGGGGCCGGCAGAGAATTTCCCAACCAACTTCGGGGGGCCGAATGCATCGGCGCTCGGCCTACCGAAGATTCGGGGAGAAATTCTCCGCCATCCCTAATTAATAGGTTAATAGAGCTAAGGGAATATCTGTTCATTATATTGAGGTCATTTCAGATCTGGTGTATTACTGTAATAGGTGGTAAAAAGAATAATATTTGAGATGGCCTTTCACTCTAATAACAAACTTTGTCTTGGTAAGCATTCAGGGCCAAAGTAGACCTGATGTTAATTGTGTGAATGCAACAAACTGGCTTTTTTGTTTGTTTTTTCATGGAGGGGGGCTGAACAGCTCTGGAATTATGGGGTGTGTGCATGATGAAGAAGTTTAACTCTTTCTCGCCCTGCCACAGTCCTTACAAAAATTGTCTCTCTGAAATGACTATTTGCATTTCAAGGGAAATTCCCATTGGCACCAATGGAGGCTTTCCTTGAAATGCAAATACCAGTTGAGAGAGAAGAATTTTGATGGGACCATGTCAGGGAGAGAAAGAGTTAAACTTTTAGGCCTCCCCAATGCCCCACAATCCTGAGGCTGCTCAGGCCGCTATTTCCATAACGAAAACATGTCTGTTAATTGCACTCATGCCATTGGCCCTTAGTTATCTTGCACTTCCTTCACTTTCTCAAAAAGGCACCTATGCTGATGTTTTTGTAGTACACACATTTATTTGAACTTAATCATGGAAAAGGCAAATGCTTAATGAACAAAAAAATATTTAATAGGTCGGCCGCACAAGTAGTTACCTCCTTAGTGACTTCGTTTTCACGTCTTCTTAATTCCTCTGTTGCTTCAAAAGCAACATAATTCTTGCAAGCAGGTGAACAAGTCAAGCGACTCATAGTTTCTGTGATCCTTCTTGGTCCCCAGAGAAATACTTGCAGGTTGCTGTTGCAATGGAGGGGGCAGGGATGTTATAAAGCAGCTTAATTTCCACAGGTACTAATCCAGGGAGAACTCAATTTTGTGTGAAATGGTGGCTCCTGGGGGAGAGAAAAAAGAATACAGGAAAAAGATGCAGGCCCAGGATGTGTGTGTGTGTGTGATACACTTGACTCTGGCTCCTGGTCTCCTGATGCCATTTCAGAATGAGGTAGTAACCACATTTCTTTTGTTCCTTTGTCAAGCCACTCACCCATCTTCCTGCAAATCAGTCCAGTGTTAATAAAGGAGTCATCAGAAAGAAAATGTTGGAATTACCTTGATGTATCATTTTACAAAAGAAGAAAAGCACTTAAGGTATCTAGGTTCTTTATATATTTCATGAAAGATGAGCATTGATTGTTTCTTTTTGTCATATGATTCTAGGATCAAGCTCCAGGTCAAGGAGACCTGAAATACAGATTGTTGCTGCTTTCAATTTATGAGATCATGGGTTTTCTTTTGAAAAAGGAGGTATGGGTGTTAAAGAAATAGGAGACATGTTTATGGCACTTGTTTTTCTTCTCCTGTTGCTTAGCCTTGAATTAAGTAAAATAAAGAGTCTCAGGATTCTGTTTTCCCCATCATGTAGTGACTTCTGTGGTCACCCCATTTGTGGGCCTCACACGCCACTAAGATGTTCTGCATGATGGAGTCAAATGGACTCACTTTTGACAAGATGAAAAGAAAATATTGCTTACTGATCATTTTGTGGAAACAGAGCTCCATGGCTGGGATTTGAATTGGGAACCCTTTGTGGTAAACCAGCCAAGGCTGAAGAATAGAGGACAAAGGCGCAGCATTGCTTTTCCTAATCTGAACAGAACTCCACTCTGCTTCACTCATTGGTTCCTCCTGACCTGACCTGACAATAAATACTTCCAGGTCAGAAATGTGTTCTTTGCATGGGCATCAGCTGTGTTCTGACTTTTCTGAATGGCAACCTAAAGCCAGGTATGTTTCTGTATTGTTGTCTCTCAATTTGCCCATTTTGCTCTTGATCTGTTAGCTTCCATATCTCATTGTCTACTGTTGATGGGGAACTTCAAGCTCCCTGCTCTCTCTTTTTATGGTTCTTTATGTTTAAACTCAACTTGGACTGTACAGCCCTTCAAATAAAGAACTGCTTCATATGGAAGGCTGTCCTTTGTAAAGTTGTCCAACCTTTTTCCAGTCCCCTGGTCCCTTTTTTCTGTTTTTTGGGTGGTGGTGGTGGTGGTGGTGGTTATGGCATGTAGCTATGGCATGTAGCTCACTGCCTCCATATTAATTCTCTTATGAATCTGCCGTGGTGCTCCATCCAACTCTGGTTCCAATCCTGTTTGGACGCACTTATCAGCTCCATGGCTGCTTACAGCCACGCACAGACACCATGTGATAACCAGGTCCTTCTCAACTACTCATCTTGGGGATGTATAGAACCCTGATGGTACCTCATTTGCTAGGGAGAGAAAATATTGTGAAACAGTCTCTACCTGTGATGGATTTGGTTCTAAAGGGGCAGTGACGAATCCATACAACCTTTTCTATCGTGTAGTGATTAGGGATGGATGGATATGTCAATCTTGGTCTTGCCAAATTTGCCGGTGTTTTGAGCTTGTTTCATCCCATTTACCCATGAGCTTGAGATTTTTTTTTAAAAGAAAATCCATACAGGAATTCATACCTTTGTTGTGAGCATTTTTCATAATGCATACATCAGCATACACCTTTCTGTGCTAATTTTTAAACATAAACATTTTCCCCAGGAATTTCACAGTGCTGAAAAGCTATTTTTGCACACTTACCCATAATATGCACATTCTTGCATGCCTTTTCCCTGAGTTGAGCTGCATTGGAAAGCTTGCCAAAATGCAGATTTTGGGATGCAACCCTGTCTCGGTTCAGCAAAAGGCTTGAGTGGTGTGAGTTGGGTAAGTCTGTTAGAAAACAGTAACGGAGAGCATTTCTTACCCATCCCTAAGAAATGGATGACTATTTCCTTCATCGGTGTGCTGTCTTGGCCTTCTCAGACAAGGTCTCTGGGATCCTTGATTGAGGCCATGGGACATTGGCTCTTTCCAGCCTAGGGATGGCAAATGTATGGCCCTCCAGAGATGTTGTTGAATGGTAATTCTCACCATCCCTCACCACTAGCTATGCTGGCAAGAACTGATGAGAGTTTGGATGGCCACATGCTCACCATCCCTGAGCTAGCCTAATACTGTCTGTTCTGGCTAGCAGGTTCTCTCCAGGGATTCAGGGAGAGGACTTCCTGTCATTGGATAGCTGAAGATGCTAGGGACCAAACCTGCAACCTTCTGCATGTGCTCTATCACTCAGCTATGGTCTCCCCGTATTAGAGCAGCCGTGCACAGGCTGACTCTCTGCTTGATATCCTCCCAGTTCCAAATTCAGGTCTTCCCTGGTCTTGATTCCCAAACTTCTATTGTGAGGTTTTGAACTTGCTCACAGAATGCAATTTTGTTTTGAGAGAGAGCTCACTGGTCCCTAGAAACTGATCCAATCTATATGTGAAAACAGCTTAATGCTAGCGCAACATATTTTATGCCATCACTTGTGTCCTACTGGATATTGCCCTAGGTTTATAACTGGTGGGTGCTGTTTATTTCTCATCTCTTTTTAACTGATGTGGTTGTTTTAATTATGTAACATTTTATCAGTATTTCATTATTGTTAGCTGCTTTGAACAGTCATTGTAGTGGAAAGGGGGGATATCAAACTAATGAATTAAGTTCAGATTGCACTGGTGGGAGCTTATTAGAGGGGATCAAAATTGTAGTTTCAAGCCACATTTTTGGAGGTGGTGTCCCTGGAATTGCAATATAGCAGTGACATCATGGACAGCGAAGCCTCTCGCTTCCTTCTGGCCCTCTGTTTCATATAACAAATAGGAGGTGGGCTGGGTAATGTCCTTACAGGAAATGATGTAAAGAAGGGAGAGACATAGGCCTTTTATACCCTAGATTGCAAGTAAAAAGAAAGAATATTAGAGCTGAAACACATGGGTAGCAGGACCACAGGGTAGAATAAATGGGTTGAATGCTCCCTCATATAAAATTAGTGGCTCAGAGAAAAAGAATACCATAGAACCCTTCCCCTTAGTACATCAGTTTTGTATGTGCGGGCAGTTTAAACAAAATATGGGAGAGCATTCAAACATTTGTTTCCCTACCTAAAGTTTAAAGTGGTGCACTCCAGCAGCAAATTTATGACATAAGCCTGTTGATCATGTAGCTCATCTCTTAGTGTGTGTGTATTTTGTAAGTCCAGCGTGTGCATTTTCTAAGTCCCTAGCTCCAGCTTACTAGCTCTATGATAATATTCAGGTGTAATGCTAAACCATGGTTTAGCATTATGAGCGTTGGGCTTACAAACTCCTTACTTCATTACCTTGTGTGGTGATTGAAAGCTCCCATTTCTGGTTTCATGGTTTGGAATCCTGGCTCGCAGGCAACTTATGATTTGTGCAAGCCATAGTTTTCTGACTTTGGATAAAATGCGAACTATGGTCTGCTGCAAACCAGGAACACAAGGATTTAATTGCCACGTGAGATTGGCTTGATGGATGTAGCACTTGGCTCTTCACAAGTATAATGGTGCAGTTTTCTTTATATCCCACATAGCAATGTCCCAGTCAAATTTATTTTTATGGGTTCCTTAGAAAATGCATTGCCTGCTAGAATAAGCTGAAATACTATTGCCTTGTGCATTTGCATTCGTGACACTTTTGTGAGATTTCAAAGCATTCAGATAAAGATTGTCTAGCACACCTCACATAATTATGTCTATCAGAATATGCTAACATCTGTACAAAATGCTTGAAGAAGGCACTCAGGATCTCTACAGATAGAGGCACTGTGAAACTGTTACTGAGAAGGCAGGTATCTATAGTAACAGCATGCAGCTATTCTAATATCAGTGTATTTTCTGATAATGGTTCCAATAATGAAATAGTTGCTTGATGTTCAATCACATATAATGATAGCTTTTTCCACAATAAGTATTCGCACTATACAGATGTGTGCAGATAACATTATATATATATATATATATATATATATAAAATCTCCCGGTGACTGCATCTCTGAGATGCAGTCACTCGGATGGGTATTGTTCTCTCTCCTTGCTTTCTTTGATTTATAGTTAAAATATTCGGAATGCATGCTGGATAATAAAATAATACCTGTAATTTTATAGCTCTGTTGGATTTTCTACATTCTAGAGGGGTTTTTTAAAAATAAAAAATAAAAATAAGTAAATAAATGAGTTCTATTAGACTGATGGATGTTACTGGTTTATACATGCAGGTTCATCACTTGATGACTTGCATGTGTGAAGAAGACCATCAGCTATCAGACCTGAGGGTGAAAACTACATGTGATACATGGGAATGCCATGATCAGTTCACCTGACATCTTCTTCTTTGGTTAGTAGCAGCCATGGGTATAGGTGTGTGTGTCTGTGTTGTGCTTTGGATCAGGGTGATGATGTCAGAGGAGGTTTAACCCTTTCTTCCTGTATCATTTTAACAACTGAAGTCACCTTCCTGAAGCTGCTAGTAGCAACAAAGTAGTGACGGGGCAGGTGCAATAATTACCTATCAGTTTAAGGGGTACAATCCTATGCATCTTTAGACAGAATAAATTCCTACAATTCCCAGCATCCCAGCTGGACATGCTGGGAATTGTAGGACTTTTTCTGCCTAAACATGCAGAAGATTACACCCTATGTTGTGAAAAATTGGATGCTCTACCATCCCCCAATGCTGAAGCTCTGACCACATTGCTGCCTCTCTACCCTCTCTTGCCCCCCAAACTGGTTTTAACCAAAGGAAAAATAATATACGGGTCTCAAGGTGCTCCCATCTCATAGAATCATAGAATAGTAGGATTGGAAGGGGCCTAGAAGACATCGAGTCCAATCCCCTGCTCAATGCAGGTACCCAAGTCAAAGCATCCCTGACAGGTGGCTGTCCAGCTTCATCTTGAATGCCTTCAGTGTGGGAGAGCCCACCACCTCCCTAGGTAAATCATTCCATTGTCATATTGCTCTAACAGTCAGGAAGTTTTTCCTGATGTTCAGCCAGAATCTGGCTTCCTGTAACTTGAGCCCATTATTCCATGTCCTGCACTCTGGGCTGATGTGAAGAGCTCCTGGCCTTCCTCTCTGTGGCAACCTTTCAAATACTTGAAGAGTGCTATCATCTCTCCCCTCAGTCTTCTCTTCTCAAGGCTAAACATGCCCAGTTCTTTCCGTCTCACCTCACAGGACTTTGTTTCCAGTCCCCTGATCATCTTCGTTGCCCTCTTCTGAACCCTCACCAGTTTGTCTGCATCCTTCTTAAAGTGTGGTGCCCAGAAATGGACACAGTACTCAAAATGAGGCCTAACCAGTGCTGAGTAGAAAGGAACTAGTACTTCATGTGATTTGGAACCTATACTTCTGTTAATGTTGTTTGGGCCTAAGGTGCCCTGGCCTAGCTGCACGAAGGTGTTGTTGTTGTTGTTGTTGTTGTTGTTGTTGCCAACGCTGCTTCCTGGTCAGGGCCTGGTTCTGGCTTGTACTGTACCACATCAGGCTGCAGGCAGGATTAAAAACTCTTCTGTACAATATTATATCTTTCCCACATATAGGAAACTAGTATGTCAGGGAGAAGGCGAGACTAAAACCCTTCCTTACCTGCAGTCTCAAATGATACAGCCCAGACACAGGGCTATCACCTCAGGTGAGAAATGGCCTAGGCATAGGCCTAGTTCTTACTTACACATTGCCCCAAAGAGGAAATGCATCATCAAAGAGGGGGAGAAAAGAGGACACAGATTTGTCTAAAATTTGCATATGTTAGTTTATATATATATTCTAGAGATGTAAACGTAGAAATAACTACTATCATTTAAATAGACATACAATACATTTCACCAGAGTGGAAGAAGAGAGTGATCAGGTGACCTTTCTGCTCAGTCTGCTGTCCCAGGGCTGACTACTGATGGGCAACTTCATCACATCTGCTTTCCCTTCTTTTTCTTTCTTTCGTTTTTTTAATCTTTCCATTGGACTTGCACTGGGCAGACTTTCAAATAGAGAGCTGTCCTCTGCGAAGCAGGACACAGTGCCACCCTACCTCAGAGCGAGGAGACTTTTCTTAACAATCCCTTGCGAATCAACAGGCATGAACAGCAATGCTGCTATGGGATGGCTTTGTTTCCATTTTTCTCTCCTCCAAGGTCCAATACACTTGCTGCTGCTGTTGCTGCTGCTGCTGTTGTTGCTGCTGTTGTTGTTGTAGCAAAGGGGTTTCTTAATCTTCTCAAGCTCTGTTGTTTGAAATAGAAAAGGCTCATTAGGTATGGAGACAGCTACCCTGCCAGGCGTTCTGTTATCTTTTGCTTCTAATGTGCTTAGATACGCGATGGCAGCAGGCGCATGGGATGCAGGGATCCTCTGGGCACTGGGAGTCTTTTCTCACATTTTCTGGACTTGCCTATCTGTATGTATGTGTGTATGTATGTATGTGTGTGTGTGTGTATGTGTGTGTGTGTGTATGTGTATGTGTGTGTGTGTGTGTGTGTGTATATATATATATATATATATATTTGTTGTTGTTCAGTCGTTCAGTCGTGTCTGACTCTTCGTGATGCCTGGTGCTGAAGGTAGTCCTGGTAATTGCTACATCACCAAGGACATGTGTCACATTGCTGTGACACAGCCATCCCATATCAGCATTCTGTTCATGCCTGTTGAATCGCAAGAGATGGTTAAGAAAAGCCTCCTCACTCCGAGGCAGGGTGGCTCTGTGTCCTACATCACAGAGGACAGCTTTCTGTTTGAAAGTCTGTCCAGTGCAAGTCTACTTGAAAGATTAAAAGAAACAGAGGTAACGTTCAAAAGTAGATTGTGCTATAGGGGAGAATCTGGTCTTTAAACAAATGAAGTCAGAATTCCTACTGGGAATGCCCAAGTCCTTGTGAAAGCCTGAAGTAGCTTTTTGGATACTTGCCAATCTGGTCTCTGTCTTGTATTACGAATCTATTTTGTATTACGAGTCTAGGAATAGAGAACTCATAAGGCCATTTTCACAATAATGCCATTTATTGTCTGGTATGATTCTTTAACGTACTCCTTAATTATATATTTATATATATATATATATATATATATATATATATATATATATATATAAAATCACAATGCTATGTTTTTAAATATTCATAAATTATAGTAGATACAACTTGGAAAATTTATACAAATCTTTATACTTTATGTGGTTACAGGGCATGGTCTGCAGGCACATGAGGCAGCTACCATGCTGAAGCTAAGCAAGTCTGGGTCTGGTCAGTCCTTGGAGGGGAGACCACCTGGGAACCACTTTGAGTTCCACAATGGAAGAAAGGAGGGATATAAATGTAGTAAATAAGTAATAAACAATAAGATTTGTGGCGTGGCCACAGTTGGAATGCTGGGTACGGTTCTGGTCACAAAAAGGAAATTGAAGCACTGGAAAGTATGATTAGGGGGTTGGAGCACCTCCCCTTAGAGCAGCCATTGGCTATGCTGACTATGAATGATGGGAGTTGTAAGCCAACACAACTGGAGGGCATCAGATTGGGGAAGCCTACTTTAGAGGAAAGATGACATAATTTGCAGCTTTGTAGGTTAGAAAAAGGGCAACTAAGGGAGAACATGATCAAGGTTTATAAAATTATGCATTGGTTAGAGAAAGTGAATAGAGTGAAGTGCTTTAACTCTCATGATTCTAGAACGAGGAATGAGGGAGAAATTTGTTTGGTTCACATTTTAAATTTTACACTTGTGAAACCATATGTGAACTGAAACTCATTTATCCCTTGAAATTCGCACTTCTCTGAATTTTGTGATAGAATTCTCCAATCAAAAACACACATATTAAGAGAAATGCACACAAAAAGGCAGTGAAAATCATGTTAAATGATGCAATATATTAGGAAAGCTGCTTGAAAAAAATTTGTATATTAGGCAAAATTCCATACAAAATTCATGTATTTGGAGGAAAAAACACAAAGTACATTTTAATTTTCATGTGAACTGTATTTTAAAGAATGCTCAAAGTTTGAGAAAATCCAAACGTAAGATTGGAAAAATTCAGGATGAATTGAACTTTAAGACTGGAGGAAGGAGAAACTGGGAGAAACTGAGCTGAAATTGACAGATTTGTCTATCCCTGTCTAGAACTCAGGGTCATCCAATGGGTCATCCAGATTCAACGAAGAGAAAAGGAAGTAATTCTTCACATGACATGTAATTTATTTGTGGAATTCCCTGCCATTGACTTGGATGGCTATAAAAGGGGATTAAATAAATTCATGGAAGATATGTCTATCAATGCTTAGTAGTCATTATGGAACCTTCAGGTTCACTGGCAGTGAGCCACTGAAGACCAGCTGCTGGGGAATAGAAGACCTTTATGCCCTGCCTGGGACTTCCCAGAGGTAACTGTTTGGCCACTGTGGGAAACTGATTGCTGGACTAGACAGAATTTTGGTTGGGGCTCTTCTTACATTTCTATGAGATGGAACTAAGTCATAGAATCATAGAATCATAGAATAGTAGGGTTGGAAGGGGCCTACAAGGCCATCGAGTCCAACCCCCTGCTCAATGCAGGAATCCAAGTCAGAGCATCCCTGACAAATGGCTGTCCAGCCTCGTCTTGAAGGCCTCCAGTGTGGGAGAGCCCACCACCTCCCCAGGTAATTGGTTCCATTGCCGTATTGCTCTGACACTCAGGAAGTTTTTCCTGATGTTCAGTCGGAATCTGGCTTCCTGTAACTTGAGCCCATTATTCCGTGTCCTGCACTCTGGGATGATCAAGAAGAGATCCTGGCCTTCTTCTCTGTGACAACCTTTCAAGTACTTGAAGAGTGCTATCATATCTCCCCTCAGTCTTCTCTTCTCAAGGCTAAACATGCCCAGTTCTTTCAGTCTCTCTTCATAGGGCTTTGTTTCCAGTCCCCTGATCATCTTTGTTGCCCTCCTTTGAACCCTCTCCAGCTTGTCTGCATCCTTCTTAAAGTGTGGTGCCCAGAACTGGACACAGTACTCCAGATGAGGCCTAACCAGTGCTGAGTAGAGGGGAACTAGTACTTCCCGGGATTTGGAAGCAATGCTTCTATGAATGCAGCCCAAAATAGCATTTGCCTTTTTTGCAGCCACATCACATTGTTGGCTCATATTCAGCTTGTGATCGACGACAATTCCAAGATCCTTCTCGCTCGTAGTGTGGTTGAGCCACGTATCCCCCATCTTGTAACTGTGCATTTGGTTTCTTTTTCCTAGGTGCAGAACTTGGCATTTGTCCCTATTAAATGCCATTCTGTTGTTTTCTGCCCAGCACTCCAGTCTATCCAGATCACTTTGAATTTTGTTTCTGTCTTCCAAAGTATTAGCTATCCCTCCCAATTTTGTGTCATCTGCAAATTTGATCAGCATTCCCTGCACCTCCTCCTCCAAGTCATTAATAAAAATATTGAAGAGCACTGGGCCCAGGACTGAGCCCTGCGGTACCCCACTCGTTACCTCTCCCCAGCTTGAGAAGGTCCCATTGATAAGCACTCTTTGAGTCCGATTCTGTAGCCAACTGTGGATCCACATGATCGTTGTTTCATCTAGCCCACTTCGAGCTAGTTTGCTCATCAGGATATCATGGGGCACTTTGTCGAAAGCTTTGCTGAAGTCGAGGTATATGATGTCTACAGCATTCCCACGGTCTACAAGGGAGGTGACTTGATCAAAAAATGAGATCAGATTTGTCTGGCAGGACTTGTTTTTGACAAATCCATGTTGGCTTCGAGTAATCACGGCATTGTTGTCAAGGTGCTTCCAGATGGATTGCTTTATGATCTGCTCCAGAATTTTCCCAGGGATTGATGTCAGACTGACTGGTCTGTAGTTCCCAGGTTCCTCCTTTTTACCCTTTTTGAAGATAGGGACAACGTTAGCCCTCCTCCAGTCATCTGGCACTTCCCCGGTCCTCCATGATTTCTCAAAGAGAATAGACAGCGGTTCTGAGAGTTCTTCTGCCAGTTCCTTTATGACTCTAGGATGCAGTTCATCTGGCCCTGGAGATTTGAACTCATTCAAAGTAATGAGGTGTTCCTTGACCATATGCCTGTCGATCTCAAGCTGCAATCCTGCCCCTTCAGCCTGTACTTCGCCTTTGCCAGGGGGGTCATAGACCCTCTTTTGGGAGAAGACTGAGCCAAAGTAGGAATTGAGCACCTCTGCCTTTTCTTTGTCCTCTGTTATCATTTTGCCATCCTTATTTAATAGCTGAACCACCATTTCTTTCCTCTGCCTTTTACTATGCACGTAGCTGAAGAAAGCCTTTTTGTTGTTTTTAGCATCCCTCGCTAACCTCACCTCGTTCTCCGCTTTAGCCTTCCTGACGCCATCCCTGCAATTCTGTGCTACCTGCCTGTACTCTTCCTTTGTTACTTGGCCTTCTTTCCACTTCCTATATGTGTCCTTTTTTGTTTTCAGGTCATCCCTAAGCTTTTTGTGAAGCCACATTGGCTTCTTCTGTTGTCTTCCACCTTTTCTTCTTGTTGGAATTGTTTGTGATTGTGCCTTGAGAATTTCCTTTTTTAAAAGTTCCCACCCATCTTGGACTCCTTTTCTCGCTAGCATTGCTTGCCATGGGACCTTACTGATCATTGTTCTGAGTTTATTAAAATCAGCTTTCCTAAAATCCAGGGTACGCGTTTGAGTACACTCGGCTTTTGCTTCCCTTAGAACCAAGAACTCAAGTACAACATGGTCGCTTTCCCCCAGAGTTCCTGTAACTGCTACTTTATCCACTAAGTCATCTCTGTTGGTTAGGATCAAGTCAAGGATAGCCGATCCTCTAGTTCCTTCCTCTACTTTCTGTAGGAGGAAGTTATCCGCCACACAAGTCAGGAATTTCCTGGAGGGGCCATGTTTTGCAGAATTTGTCTCCCAACAAATATCGGGGAAATTGAAGTCCCCCATTACTACTACATCATGCTTCCTTAAAACATTGGCTATTTGCTTTTCAAAAGTTTCATCCTTGTCTTCTCCTTGATTGGGTGGCCGGTAGTAGACTCCGACCACCAGGTTCCTTTTATTCTTTGCTCCATTTATTTCAACCCAGATGCTCTCGATGGGGCTACCAAGCTCCTCCTCCTGTATTTCTGTGCAGAGATATGTATTTTTCACATACAGTGCAACCCCGCCTCCCTTTCTGTTCCTCCTGTTCTTTTTGAACAAGTTATATCCTTCAACTGCTGTATTCCAGTCATGAGAGTCATCCCACCAAGTCTCAGTTATACCTATCAAGTCATAATTTCCCTCCTGTATTAAGAGTTCAAGTTCGTTCTGTTTGTTTCCCATACTCTGGGCATTAGTATATAGACATCGAAGACCATGTGCTTCATAGTCTGGCTTTCTTCCTACCTGTGTCTGAAGACTATTATTGGACGCTATCAGAGCTGTTCTCTCCATTGCAGTGCATGCGCCTACGTCCATTGTTACCCCCAACATTACATCTCCCTTCCCCGTAGGATTCAGTTTAAAGCCCTCCTGATGAAGTTCTTCATGCTGTGGCCAAACACATTCTTCCCAGCCTTTGTGAGGTGCAACCCATCCCTAGCCAACAGCCCATCTTCCAGGAAGTATAGCCCGTGGTCCCAGAATCCAAATCTCTCTCGTCGGCACCACCTTCGTAGCCAGTCATTCACCCGGAGTATTTTTCGTTCCCTTTCTATCCCTCTTCTAACTACTGGAAGGATGGATGAGAAAACTATCTGGGCCCCAAAGTTCTTGAGTTTCCTTCCCAAAGCTTCAAAGTCTGACGTGATCTCTTCGTAGCTCCGCTTGGCGGTATCATTTGTTCCCACATGGATGAGAAGAAAGGGATACCTGTCAGTGGGCTTTATGAGTGCAGGCAACCTTTCAGTCACGTCTCTAATCTGTCCTCCCGGGAGACAACATACCTGGCGAGTCCACGGGTCTTCGCGACATACTTGGGTCTCGATCCCACGCAGCAAGGAGTCTCCCACTACTACCACTCTTCTCTTCTTCTTCTTGTAGGCCTGGGTTTCATCGCCTCTGTTTGACTGACCTTTAGCCTCTTGCTCACTCTCATGCAGGTTCCCCTGTGATTCTTCCTCTGCAGGCTGTCCTCCAGTCTCATCTGCAAGTACCTGGAATCGGTTCCACAGCTCCACCGCTTCCACTGGTGCAGAGTGTCGTCTAGTTCTTCTTCTCCTAACTGTCACCGTTTTCCAAGGAGTATCCTCTACTCCATTTTTCTTCACCTCAGAATTTCCCACTGCCTCATCTTGCTGTTGCTCTTCAAGCTTGTGGTCTGCCCTTTGCTGCTGTAGTTCCCCCATTCTGTCCAAGAACTCTTCGTGTTCTCTTATTCCCCGGAGGGTTGACAGTCGCTGCTCCAGTCCACTTACTTTTTCCTCCAGCAGCGTGATCAACTTGCACTTGTTGCAGGTGTAGGCCATGTTGTTCTCAGGCAAGAAAACAAACATTGCACACACCTTGCAGGTCACCACCACTGGAGAGTCTTGTCCTTCCATAGCCTCTTTTCCCTTTTTGTGTCTAGCTTTGTGATTGTTCTAGACTAGCCTGTGCCTGCTCCTCTACTCAGTAGAGGTTAAAAGCAGAGTCCCACTGGTGTGGAAGTGTGTGTTACAAGACAAATAAATGAAAAAAAGTTAGTAAAAAAAAAATAAAATAAAAAAAATAAAAAAAATGTTAGGGGCCTCCCCCTTGACCTCCCCTGCCGAACTCCCCTGGCCAACTCCTGTTTGCTCCCCCTGTTCACTCACTCTGGTTGCTCGCTCTCTGGGAGCTTGCTTGCTTCTGTAGTCCCTGGAGCAGCTTCCTCGGCTCTGCTCAGCTGGGAGGCGGGAAACAGACTGAAGCTTCCCGCCCAGTCAGCTGCTGGGAGTACTCAGGCCACACCCCTCCAATTCAGTTGGAGCTCTCAGAAGCTCCTGGTGAGCTCACAGCCAGTCAGAAGGATAAAGGGCAGCGCCCTGGGCTTCCTGCAACCCACTTACCTCTTAGCCTCTGTCTCCTTTGTCTCCTTTGTCTCTTCAACCACTGCAACTCCCCTGGCCAACTCCTGTTTGCTCCCCCTGTTCGCTCGCTCTGTTCGCTCGCTCTCTGGGAGCTTGCCTGCTTCTGTAGTCCCTGGACCAGCTGGAGCAGCTTGCTCTGCTCTGCTCTGCTCAGCTGGGAGGCGGGAAACAGACTGAAGCTTCCCGCCCAGTCAGCTGCTGGGAGTACTCAGGCCACACCCCTCCAATTCAGTTGGAGCTCTCAGAAGCTCCTGGTGAGCTCACAGCCAGTCAGAAGGATAAAGGGCAGCGCCCTGGGCTTCCTGCAACCCACTTACCTCTTAGCCTCTGTCTCCTTTGTCTCCTTTGTCTCTTCAACCACTGCAACTCCCCTGGCCAACTCCTGTTTGCTCCCCCTGTTCGCTCGCTCTGTTCGCTCGCTCTCTGGGAGCTTGCCTGCTTCTGTAGTCCCTGGACCAGCTGAAATTGACAGATTTCAATTTCAAGTCGTGAAGGCTTTGTTAAAAGGATGGTGAAGATGTTTTTGAGCAGAGCCAGCTCCAGGCTTCAGTGGGTCATTGGCATAGTGCTGTTCATCCCTTAGGGATGTCAGTATTACAATCAATCAGGCCCACTGATGGGGTCCAACACCCCCCCCCCATAGCCTTACCTGGCAGTGCCAACTCTCTTCCAATTGCTACTTCTTCCACTGGGATTGGCAGCATGGGAGGGGTCTGCTTGGCAGTACCCACTGCAGGGCAGGGTGGGTCAGCACCAGTCCTGGGCAGCCCTAGTGGGACACATGGCTCACAGCAGCTGCCTCAGCATGGCAAATGCTGATGCCACACCTACTTTCTAATGTGCCACTTTCACAAACATATACTTTGTGTCTGCTTTACTAATAATATGTGGGTGTATCTGCACTACAAATATATATTGGTTTTATTATGCAGATTTGACTTCCAAGGTTTCCCGCACAGAATCTTGGAAAATATATTTTGTGTAAGTTACCTTGGGGATTCTGTTGAAGAACCCTAGCTCTTCTCATAGAACTGCAGTTCCCAAGGTTTCTTGGGAAAAAGGGAATTCCCATAAAATTAGTTTAGGTCTTTGGTGTAGATGTGTGTATTCAAGATCTCCATATCATTTTTGGATTTTGAAAGCTTGATTTCTGAACTGGGACTTCCTGCATTTTGCATCCATCTAGATGAATGTCTTCCCACATATAATTAGGCTGAATTCTCACTGAGGTGGTAAACTTGTGTCTGGGCTGTACCACTTCAGAAGGCAGGTGGGAGCTCCCATGAGCAAACACTTCTTCTTCATAGAATATTCCCTGCACACAGAGAACTAGATGTAAGGAAAAGTTCTATTCTATATTTCTCCCTGACATATTATTTTTCTATGGATAGGGAATTTCCACCCATTGGGGAACGTTCAGTTATATGATGCTCCCACTTTTGGTCTGAACTGGTACAGTCTAGGAACAGTTGTACTAGGTGGTGTTAGTCAAGATTCTGCTTCACAGTGTATTCATGTTCACCTGACATCAAATCTGCCTATTCTCATCAGAAGACTTTTTCTCGGTGAACAGGGCAGTCAATATGAGAACACCCTAGGGTGGTTCACCCAATCCCCGATGCACGCCCCTCAGGAATGTGCAACTGTGTGGGTGGGGGGAGCACATGCCAGGCCACTGTTGCCAGTGGCAGAAATTCCTCCCTGCCTTCTGGGCATACAGCCAGTGTGGGAATGGGCTCTCCGTGTACACTAATGTACACCTATAGGGCTCCTCCATGGAAGGAGGGACTTCGGCCCAGTCAAGGCTCCTCCTTTCCTGAAGGAGCTCTACACACATACATCTGTGTGCACAGAGAGCCCTTTCCTACACCTTCTGAACATGTGTGTGTTGGGGTAGCAGTTCTGCCATGGGTGTTGGTGGCTGGGGGAATGCCTGCTGTCTGCCGTAGGTGTTTATGGCATGTCTGTGGTGGCAACAGGGGTGGGGCTGGCCTGCATACCCCTGCAGGACACCTAATGCATTCTTTGAACACATGGAGGGTTTGGGTGAAATACAGTCATGGAGCCAAAGAACAAGGAATGCTGGTATGGCCAACAGTCTAGCTCCTGTAAGGGTTTATTTTCCCCTAAGGTCTGATTTCCTTGTTGAGAGTTTATTTCTGGAGCAATGCTCAAGACAGAATTAGGCCATGTGTTCCAAAGGCAGTTGAGAAATGTAGTAGGGAGAGACATAAGTTATGAGCAAAACAAGTTCTGCAGGCACACCATCATGCATGCATTTTTCAAGGAGGCCTGGAGATCAGTATGGGAGTAAGTCTGAGTCCAAAATATTCTTTAGGGCCTGCATCAGGGGTTTTAAAATGGAAGGAAAGGATGGAAGGGCAGTGGACTTGTAGTACATAGATAGAACAGAAAAGGAACCCAAAGTTCTGGGATGGGAGGTATTTTGTTATGTCAGGAGATGGACAGAAGATGGAATGTTTATCTCTTGGAAGTAGAAGAGAAGGAATAGCTTTGGTACAGGCTACTAGGAACATTTTCAGGGTATAACCACACACACAATATAAAGACACTTGCAGTGTTCTCAGTGCCACATGGCAAGGATCTACTGGTAAAATTCCACTCAAAGTCAGCTTTCCCTATTGGATCACATTATCATTGCTGCTACTTTAAATTTGTTCTGATCTGAATTAGCCTGGGGTTTATTCAGAGGCTGCACCTACATTATGGAATGCCTTAACTCGAGACGTTGGCCAGGTGCCTTCTCTAGATTCACTGGGCATCAGATTAAGACCTATCTTGTTTCAAAAGGGCTTCCCCAGTTTTTGAATTGGTTCTGATGAGCTGCTCTACTTCTGTAGCATATTTTACTGTGGATCTGTTGCTGTTTCTTAATATTTCTTTTTAGTGGCTTCTGTTTATCATATGGATGGTTTTTAGGATGTTGATATGGTATCTCTAGTGTTATTATTTTTAATCACTGGAAGTTGCCTCGAATACATTTTATCAAAAAAACAACACACACATTAATACGTTCACTTTTTTATAGGGTGTAATTTATTTTTTATTGGTGAACCACTTTGAGTGCACTGGATGCAAAAAAAGAAAGAATATAAATTGTAGTATGAAATTATAATTGTAAACATATTTATCAATGAAAAGCATCATATATAAGCCAGCCAGCCAACCAATTTACGGATCATTTTAAGGCTTACGGACCCCAGGAGCTGTGGAATCAAGAAAGTAGTCACCTACATCACAGTCAGCAGTGGCTGGAACAGGGCCAGCCCTACAATTAGGCAGGTTCTTTATCTTTAAGCTGGAATTGCACAGACATTCAAATATAGCAGGGGTGGACAGCTAGAGGTGTATGGATTGTGTAAAAGTCTCTCCATTTGTGTTCCAGGGATTATCAGGAGGCTTTTGTTCCATCATCCATTCACAGATGGACGGATTGGAATTATTTTTCGTTGGGTTGAAAAAATGCTCAAATGAAGTTGTAAGAGGGTTTGCAACAATTTACATAATTTACCTTCATATGTAACATTCAGTGTGTTGTCCCTGATTCCATTCAACTTTTGTCTGCATATATTGAAACTGCATCCTGGAGTAATAAAGGAACTGGCAGAAGAACTCTCAGAACTACTGTCCATTATCTTTGAGGAATCATGGAGGATGGGTGAAGTGCCAGATGACTGGAGGAGGGCTAAGGTTGTCCCTCTCTTCAAAAAGGGCAAAAAAGGAGGAACCTGTGGAGTACAGACCAGTCAGTCTGACATCAATCCCTGGGAAAATTCTGGAGCAGATGATAAAGCAATCCATTTGTAAGCACCTTGAAAACAATGCAGTGATTACTCGAAGCCAACATTGATTTGTCAAAAACAAATCCTGCCAGACGAATCTGATCTCTAGCTTCTTAGCCTTTAGCTTTGGTGTTTTAAATCTGTATTTTAAATTTCTGCATTTCTGCTAGGTTTTATTCAGGTTTTATTCTGGTTGTATTGTTATATTATGGTTTTAATACTTTTATATTTTATATTGTTTTATCTTGTGCTTTTTGATTTTAAGTTTAGTGAACTGCCCAGAGAGCTTTGGCTATTGGGCGTTATAGAAATGAAATAAATAAATTCATTTTTTGATCAGGTCACCTCCCTTACGGACTGTGGGAATGCTGTGGACATAATATACCTCGACCTCAGCAAAGCTTTTGACAAAGTGCCCCATGAGCTCCTGATGAGCAAACTAGCTCAAAGTGGGCTAGATGAGCAACTATCAGGTGGCTCCACAGTTGGCTACAGAATCGGACTCAAAGAGTGCTTATCAATGGGATCTTCTCAAATTGGGGAGAGATAATGAGCTGGGTACCGCAGGGCTCAGTCCTGGGCCCAGTGCTCTTCCACATTTTTATTAATGACTTGGAGGAGGAGGTGCAGGGAATGCTGATCAAATTTGCAGATGACACAAAAATTGGGCAGGATAGCTAATACCCTGGAAGACAGAACAAAATTGTGATCTTGATATACTGGAGCACTGGGTAGAAAAAAACAGAATGAAATTTAATAGGGATAAATGCCAAGTTCTGCACCTAGGAAAAAGAAACCAAATGTACAAGATGGGGGATACGTGGTTCAACAACACTACAAGCGAGTAGGGAAAGGTAACTTACCTTTTCGTGGATTGTGTTCGTGGTGGAGGGGGAGGCGCTCCATCCCTCACCCTGGAATCCTTGATGGGGGGGAGGCGATCCGGTCCTCCCCCACAGAATCCTCGACAGCCGGCTCTGCTCCGCGGTGGCTGTCAGCCAGGCCAGGGCAGGTCCACAGCCAGATTTCCAGACGTGGACTGGCTGGTGCAGACGCAAATGGCGGCCACCGTAGTGGCGGCCATTTGCATCCAGCCAGGGAGCTGTGATAGGCTACGTAAGTCTTTATGTAGCCTATCACATCTGGGTAAAAAAACAAACAAAAAAAAACCGGCTTACGCTAATGGTGGTGGCTACAGCGGCCGCCATTTGCGTTCCTTTTTTATTCGCCGTTTTAGCCTATGTAAATATTTACGTAGACTATTACGGCAAAAAAAAGGGGAACGGAAATAGCGTAGTGGGAGCTATTTGTGTTCCTTTTTTATTCGCTGTTTTAGTTTACGTAAATATTTGTTGTTGTTGTTGTTCAGTCGTTCAGTCGTGTCCAACTCTTCGTGACCCCATGGACCATAGCACGCCAGGCCTTCCTGTCCTGCGCTCTCTCCCGGAGCGTGCTCAAGTTCATATTCATTGCATCCGTGATGCTATCTAGCCATCTCATCCTCTGCCGTCCCCTTCTCCTTTGGCCTTCAGTCTTTCCCAGCATCAGGGTCTTTTCCAGGGAGTTTTCTCTTCGCATTAGGTGGCCAAAATATTGGAGCTTCAGCTTCAGTCTCTGTCCTTCCAATGAGCACTCAGGGTTGATTTCCTTTAGGATGGACTGATTTGACCTCCTTGCAGTCCAGGGCACTCGTAAGAGTCTTCTCCAGCACCACAGTTTGAAAGCATCGATTCTTCGGTGCTCAGCCTTCCTTATAGTCCAGCTCTCACAGCCATACATTACTACTGGGAAAACCATAGCTTTGATTAGACGGACCTTTGTCGGCAAGGTGATGTCTCTGCTTCTTACTATGCTGTCTAGGTTTGCCATAGCTTTCCTCCCAAGGAGCAAGCGTCTTTTAATTTCATGGCTACAGTCACCGTCTGTGGTGATCTTGGAGCCCAAGAAAGTAAAATCTGTCACTGCTTCCATTTCTTCCCCTTCTATATGCCAGGAAGTGATGGGGCCAGATGCCATGATCTTAGTTTTTTTAATGTTGAGTTTCAAACCAGCTTTTGCACTCTCCTCTTTCACCCTCAACAAGAGGCTCTTTAGATCCTCTTCGCTTTCTGCTATTAGGGTGGTATCGTCTGCATATCGGAGGTTGTTGATAATTCTCCCAGCAATCTTAATTCCGACCTCTGATTCATCCAACCCGGCATTTCTCATGATGTACTCTGCATATAAGTTAAATAAGCAGGGTGACAATATGCAGCCTTGTTGTACTCCTTTCCCAATTTTGAACCAATCGGTTGTTCCATGTCTGGTTCTTACTGTTGCTTCTTGACCCTGGTACAGGTTTCTCAGGAGACAGGTAAGGTGGTCTGGTACTCCCATCACTTTCAGAATTTGCCACAGTTTGTTGTGATCCACACAATCAAAGGCTTTAGCATAGTCAATGAAGCAGAAATAGACGTTTTTCTGGAATTCTCTTGCTTTCTCCATGATCCAGTGAATGTTGGCGATTTGATCTCTAGTTCCTCTGCCTCTTCTAAACCCAGCTTGTACTTCCGGTAGTTCTCGGTTCGCATACTGCTGAAGCCTAGCTTGTAGGATTTTGAGCATCACCTTGCTGGCATGTGAAATGAGCGCAATTGTGTGGTAGTTTGAACACTCTTTGGCGTTGCCCTTCTTTGGAATTGGAATGTAAACTGACCTTTTCCAGTCTTGTGGCCACTGTTGAGTGTTCCAGATTTGTTGGCATATTGAATGCAGCACTTTAACAGCATCATCTTTTAGGATTTTAAATAGCTCGGCTGGAATACTGTCATCTCCGCTAGCTTTGTTGTTACTAATGCTTCCTAAGGCCCACTTGGCTTCACTCTCTAGGATGTCCGGCTCAAGTTCAGTGACCGCACTATCATGGCTATCAGGGACATTCAGATCTTTCCTGTATAGTTCTTCTGTGTATTCTTGCCACCTCTTCTTAATCTCATCTGCTTCTGTTAGGTCCCTGCCTTCTTTGTCCTTTATCATGCCTGTCTTTGCACAAAACGTTCCCTTGAGATCTCCAATTTTCTTGAAGAGATGTCTAGTCTTTCCCATTCTGTTGTTTTCCTTGATTTCTTTGCATTGTTCATTTAAGAAGGCCTTCTTGTCTCTCCTTGCTATTCTCTGGAACTCTGCATTCAGTTGGGTATATCTTCCCCTTTCTCCCTTGCTTTTCGCTTCCCTTCTTTCCTCAGCTACTTGTAAAGCCTCATCAGACAGCCACTTTGCTTTCTTGCATTTCTTTTTCTTTGGGATGGATTTCGTTGCTGCCTCCTGAACAATGTTACGGACCTCCATCCATAGTTCCTCAGGTCTATCAGGTCTGTCTATCAGGTCTAATCCCTGAAATCTATTCCTCACCTCCACTGTATATTCATCAGGGATATGATTTAGGTCATACCTGAATGGTTTAGTGGTTTTCCCGACATTCTTCAATTTAAGCCGAAATTTTGCAAGAAGCAGCTCATGATCTGAGCCACAGTCAGCTCCAGGTCTTGTTTTTACTGACTGTATGGAGCTTCTCCATCTTTGGCTGCAAAGGACATAATCAATCTGATTTCGATATTGACCATCTGGTGATGTCCATGTGTAGAGTCGCCTCTTGTGCTGTTGGAAAAGAGTGATTGCTATGATCAGCATGTTCTCTTGGCAAAATTCTATTAGCTTTTGTCCTGCTTCATTTTGTACACCAAGGCCATGCCTGCCTGTTATCCCGGTGATTTCTTGACTTCCTACTTTAGCATTCCAATCCCCTATGATGAAGAGGACATCTTTTTTTGGTGTTAGTTCTAGAAGGTGTTGTAGGTCTTCATAGAACCCATCAACCTCAGCTTCTTTGGCCTCAGTGGTTGGGGCATAGACTTGAATTACTGTGATGTTGAATGGTTTGCCTTGGATTCGTACTGAGATCATTCTATCATTTTTGAGATTGTACCCCAGTACTGCTTTTCCCACCCTTTTGTTGACTATGAGTGCTACTCCATTTCTTCTAAGGGATTCTTGCCCACAATAGTAGATATGATAGTCACCTGAATTAAATTCACCCATGCCTGTCCATTTTAGTTCGCTGATTCCCAAGATGTCGATGTTCAATCTTGCCATCTCATGTTTGACCACCTCCAGCTTACCTTGATTCATTGATCTTACATTCCAAGTTCCTAAACAATATTGTTCTTTACAGCATCGGATTTTCTTTTCACCACCAGAGACATCCACAGCTGAGTGTCCTTTCAGGTTTGGCCCAGCCACTTCACTCTTTCTGGCGCTACTTGGAAATACCCTCTGCTCTTCCCCAGTAGCATATTGGACACCTTCCGACCTGAGGGGCTCATCTTCCAGCGTCATATCTTTTAGCATTGTGATATGTTCCATGGGGTTTTCTTGGCAAGAATACTGGAGTGGGTTGCCATTTCCTTCTCCAGTGGACCACATTTTGTCAGAACTCTCTGCCATGACCTGTCCGTCTTGGGTGGCCCTTCACGGCATAGCTTATGGCTTCACTGAGTTACACAAGCCCCTTCGCCACAACAAGGCAGTGATCCATGAAGGGGCGTAAATATTTACGTAGGCTGAAACGGCGAATAAAAAAGGAACGCAAATAGCACCCACTACGCTATTTGTGTTCCCCCTTTTTTTGCCATAATAGTTTATGTAAATAGTCTACGTAGACTAAAAACGGCGAAAAATAAGGAATGCAAATGGCAGCCGCCATAGCCGCTGCCATTTGTGTACGCCGTTTTTTTTTTTTTATTGGCTTGCCATGATAGGCTACGTAAAGACTTATGTAGCCTATCATGGCAAAGACCAGAATGCAAATGGCAGTCGCAGCAGCCGGTCTGATTCACTCGTCCTGAGGATCCCAGTCATAACTCTTTATCTGCTTGGGAATTTACTCAAGTGAAAAGGATCTGCAGTGTGCAGGGAAGCATATAGGATTACCTTCTTGAGTGGGTAGTGGCTGTGTCTCTGAAGCATTGTTTTCCCATTTCAGGTCATGTTCTAGCAAGATGTCAGCGAATAAAGTGGTCTGTTTATTAGTAATTATTCCTATTGCTATAGAAACAGAACCAAAACAAATATAAATTACCTGTAATTTACCCATTGCTGAACTTCACATACATGATTACACTGTTGAAGTAAATCCCTAGAATACTTGAGACATTATATAATTATCTCCAAAGGGTGCTAATATCACCATCACAAATAGCATTTTCATCCTTGTGGCTCCTAGTGACCCCTTGGCGGAATGACTTGGGGAAAGGTGATTGCAGCCACTTTAAGGCTAATGGATTAGAGCAACTGCTTGGTGATTTGTGGTCGTTTCTGGCATAACCTGGCAATTAATTCTTTAAAACAGACAGAGTGATATTAGAGGAAAAATAGATGTCTCAAGGGTTGTTTGCCTCCCAGAAAGGGAACATACAAAAGTGAACTGGATCACTGTAGAAGAGAAGTATATGCTTGCCAAGTTGAGAACAGATTCAAATGTGCTGGTATAGTTCTCTCATAGGACTGTGCCTCAGCAGAATGCATGTGGATGATCGCAAAAGCTCCTTGCACATAGGGATGGCAGACAATTCCGGCACGGATCTCGGTGAGGCCGAATGCCAGT
The DNA here is from genome assembly GCF_057233095.1 of Heloderma suspectum. Taxonomy (NCBI): domain Eukaryota; kingdom Metazoa; phylum Chordata; class Lepidosauria; order Squamata; family Helodermatidae; genus Heloderma; species Heloderma suspectum. Next base: position 299,687,223 of record NC_139461.1, on the reverse strand, counting down.
GCATTCGGCCCCCTGAAATCTGTGGCGGAATGGCCTGCCCCCCGCCCCCCCATGGATCCCCCCCGGGATGAGACTTACCTGGGGCGGATCTTCCGGGCTGCAGCGGCTGTGGTGGTGGCTGGTCTTCCGACTGGCTGCCGCCGCCGCCATTTGCAGTCTTGTCGGGGTTTCCCCCCCCCACAAGACATGATAGGCTACGTAAAGACTTATGTAGCCTATCATATCTGGCTTAAAAAAAAGAAAAGTGTACACAAATGGCAGCGGCTATGGCTGCCGCCATTTGCGTTCCTTATTTTTGGCCGTCTTAGTCTACGTAAATATTTACCTAGACTAAGATGGCAAAAATAAGGGGAACGCAAATAGCGTAGCCGACGCTATTTGCGTTCCCCCTTATTTTCGCCATCTTAGTCTATGTAAATATTTACGTTGACTAAGACAGCCAAAAATAAGGAACGCAAATGGCGGCGGCCATAGCAGCCGCCATTTGCGTACGCGCATTTTTTTTTTTAAAGCCAGATGTGAAAGGCTACGTGTTTACGTAGCCTATCACGGCTGACTACAGGGATGCAGACAGCGGCGGCTATGGCTGCCGCCATTTGCGTCCCTGTTAGCTAGCGGCCGGATGTCCGGCTGCTGGTGGAGCCAGGCGGCGGCTCCGCGGAATCCCCGCGGAGCACAGTCGGCCGGCGAGGATTCTGGGGGGATGGATGGCACGCCTCCCCCCCCTAGTGGAACCCGGCGGAGCCAGGTAAGGGGAGTTTCATACATCCCTACTTGCACATCTAAAGCTAATACCTAAGTGTTGCACAAAATGTGCCTAAATTCGTTCCCTCTAGGAGGGGTATGCCAATATCCCCTTACAGACACACAGAACTCTGAGATTCAGTCCAACACAGTTTTGTTCAACAGTAGACAAACAGCACTGCTGAAGTGGATTGTCACAGCTAGTGCCACATAGGAGAACCACACCTTGGGTGGTTTTGGTACAGCTTATATACACTCTGGTTACATAGCTTGTTGACGTGTCTTTTCAAGCGGGTCAGGAAGCAATCTAGCTGGAACTGGTTCTAGCTGCAGGCGTGGTGGCTTTGCAAGGGTGGGGGCGACTCCTCTGGCTGTACATGATATGAAACAGACTGTTGCTGTTGGTGTCAACAAGGCAGTTGATAAGACTATCCTCCTCTGGGACTTTCCACTGTAGGAGGCTGCCTGAGATGGCTGCCACTACTTTAAGATGGTGTCTCTTAGGTTCTATCATAAGGGAGACCCGCTTTCTTACTTGTAAGCTTTCTATATGCAGAGAGACTTTGAGAAGAGGAGACAGTCAAACAAGCAACCCCTGCTGAGGGGCAGTCCCATGAAAAGATGGTTAGGCCTCATCTGGAGTACTGTGTCCAGTTCTGGGCACCACACTTTGAGAAGGATGCAGACAAACTGGAGAGGGTTCAGAGGAGGGCAACAAAGATGATCAGGGGACTGGAAACAAAGCCCTGTGAAGAGAGACTGAAAGAAATGGAGAACCACACCCTGGGTGGTTTTGGTACAGCTTATATACACTCTGGTTACATAGATTGTTGGCATGTCTTTTCAAGCGGGGCAGGAAACAATCTAGCTGGAATTGGTTCTAGCTGCAGGTGTGGCAGCTTGGCAAGGGTGGGGGCAACAAGGCAATTGATGAGACTATCCTCCTCTGGGACTTTCCACTGTAGGAGGCTGCCTGAGATGGCTGCCACTACTTTAAGATGGTGTCTTTTTGGTTCCATCAATCCCCTCTTAAAAGCCTTTCATAGAGCATTAAACACATTAGTCAGCTATCTTGACTTTGTCATAAAGCAAAAGCATTTGTTTTGACAAGGCAGCTTCAATTAACCTTTGGGACAGACCCCTAGTGCAGGGGATGATGCAACAGCCAAACAGAACCAAAACTCCGACTACCACTACAAGTGAGATAAGGATAGAGGCTGCCAAATGTTTCCATTTACCAAGCCATTTTTCCAGCCAAACGGTTAAGGGTTGTCAGGGTGGAAACTGAGCCCAGAGAGCCCCAGAGCAGTTCTGATTCTGAGGTAGGGATGTCAGAGAATTCCACCACGGATCTCAGTGAGACCGAATGCCAGTGCATTCAGCCCCCTGAAATCTGTGGCGGACTGGCCTGCCCCCCCGCGGATCCCCCCCGGGACGAGACTTACCTGGGGCGGATGTTCCGGGTGGCGGCGGCGGCTCCGGCGGCGGCTTTGGCAGTGGCGGCTGCGGCAGCTGGTCTTCCGACCGGCTGCCGCCGCCACCATTTGCAGTCTTGTCTCTGTAAAACAAACAAACAAACAAACAAAAAAACAATGTGATAGGCTACGTAAAGACTTACATAGCCTATCACAACCCAGTTAAAAAAAAAACGCGTACGCAAATGGCGGCGGCTATGGCCGCCGTCATTTGCATTCCTTATGTTTCGCCATCTTAGTCTATGTAAATATTTATGTAGACTAAGACGGCGAAAAATAAGGAACACAAATGGCAGCAGCCGTAGCCGCTGCCATTTGCGTACGTGTTTTTTTTTTTTAACCCAGAGCCCTCCACAGCTGGAAATCCAGCTGCGGACGGCTCTGGCCTGGGACTGGCCAGCAGCTCTGTGAAGCCACCGCGGAGCACAGCCGGCCGTCGAGGATTCCGGGGGGGAGGACCAGATCGCCTCCCCCCCGTCGAGGATTCCAGGGGGAGGGACGGAACGCTTCCCCCCCACCATGAACATAATCTGCGGAAAGGTAAGTGACTTTCGTACATCCCTATAAAATCTGAGGAGGAACAGCAATCTGTGGGAGTGTAGCCTGCTCATCCCTCACAGGCTCAGCGCCTGGCAGAGATTCCTCCTCCCGGCATTCCAGAGATAGTTAGTGACCCGGGTAGTGAGGGAGTGCAGAAGGGGGGCTTCTTAGATGCTCGACGCAGATGCAAAGAATGACGAGCGATGGAGGGCGTGGAAAGGAGGCGAAGCGCCCATTTGGTGCTCAAGCAACGGCCGCCTCCCATGGACCCAAGGGAAAGAGGGAGGATTTCTCCCTAGCCCATAAGTTCTGGGTCTTCAAGTGACTCTCTTTTAAACAGGGATCAACTGCCTTCCTGAAGCTTAGGCCACGCTGCTGTTCCTTGCTTTAGCCGCTGGTGATTGGCATCTGAAAGAGTCATTAAGTTGTAATGGGATTAAAGCTTTGAAAAGAATTCCCTTTCGTCTATGTCTTGAGGTGGCTATTGGAATCTACTGAGAGAGGCCGCCAAGGCATTCCTGACAGCTTGATCCCTGTTCCTCTTTTCTCTCTCTCTCTCTCTCTTTTCTCCTCCTGCCGAATGGAGGGTGCCAGGGACCCGGCAGTGCAAGCTCTGGCGCAAGAGAACCAGATCCTCCATGATCAAGTGGCTCAACTGATGACTGCCATACAGAATCTGCAAGCTGCGGTTCAACCCCCGCCACCTCCGATTCCCCCCCGCCGCAAGTGCCCGGTGGCTTTGCCAGAGAAGTTTTCTGGTGAGAAAGGACTTTTTCAGATTTTCAGGGCCCAATTGGAGCTGAACATGCACCTTCGACCTGAGGATTTCCTGAAGGTACAGGTTCGTGTGGGTTTTATCATTAACGTACTTTCAGGCGTGGCAGCTAAATGGGCTTCGGGTCTCCTTCTCGCTAATGACCCCCTGCTCGGGGACTATCAAGGTTTCATGACAGTGATGGCCAGATTTTTCGGTGACCCCCTGTGCACGCAGATGGCTTCTTGGGAGATTCTCCGCCTCAGGCAGGGCAAGGACTCAGTTTCCAGCTATGCAACAACTTTTCGCTTGCTGATTCAGGATTTACAGTGGAATGATGCCACGCTGGTGGCTCAGTTTTTGGATGGTTTGAATGATGAGATCTTGGATGAGTTGGCGCGCACGCCTAGCCTGCCTACGTTGGAGGACCTCATCCAGACCTGCCTCCAGATAGATAGTTGGCTGGAGGGGCACTGGCAGACCCGGCGGGGCGCCAGGGGCCGAGATTTCCCTCCTCCCATTCCCCCCTGTTTCCTGCCCCCTCCCCCACCCCCCACCCCTGCGGTGGGGGTGTAGGAGACCCCGATGCAGCTGGGAGCTACCCGAGCCCCACTGCCACTGGAGGAACTAAAGCGGCGGCATGCTGAGCGCCGATGCTTTCGGTGTGGAAAACTGGGACATTTGGCCAAAACCTGCCACACTAGACCCGCAGCTCCTCTGCCTCCCCCTCCTCTTCTTCCTCCTCCTCCTCCTCACCCCCAGGCCTGACTAGGCTGCCCCCCAAGCCTGTTGGGGGTCTCCAGTGTGGGGGTGGGTTCCACACCCGGTGGGTGTCTTACGCAACCCTCCCATCTCCTATTGCATGTTCACCTCTGCGCCTCCCAGTAGGGTGGGGTGGAGGCCCTGGCTTTAGTGGACTCGGGGGCTACGACCAGTTTCATGGATGAAATGTTCACCCTCTTCCACAAGATTCCTACCCTGCCTCTTCCTGCTTCCTTGGCAGTGGAGACCATTGATGGGTGTCCTCTTTCTTTGGGCATGGTGACCCGGATTACAACTCCGCTCACTCTGCGTGCCCAGTCCCACATTGAGCAAATTCAGTTTCACTTGGCCAAGGTTCCCCAAAACCCAATCGTGCTGGGTGTTTCCTGGCTCTCTAAGCATAATCCTCAGATTTCTTGGGAGCTTCAGCAAATGGAGTTTGCATCTCCCTACTGCTGGGAGCATTGCCTCCCAATCGAGGTGCCAGTCTCAGCCCAGGCCTTAACCCTTTCCTCCCTCTCCTCATCTGCTTCTGGCAGTTCTTCAGCTATCGTGATCCTCCCAGAGAAGTATGCGGCTTTTCGGGATGTTTTCGACAAGAAGGAGGCTGACCAGCTCCCCCCCCACCGCCCATTTGACTGTGCCATTAACCTCATTCCAGGGGCAACCATCCCCACTGGATGGCTGTATTTGATGTCGGAGCTGGAACTTCGAGCTCTGCATGAGTTTTTGGACAAAAACCTCAAACATGGCTCCATTCGCCCTTCCTCCTCCCCCGCTTGCACCCCTACCATCTTTGTGGCCAAGAAATCTGGAGAACTTCACCCGGTGCATGATTACAGATCTTTGAATTCAGTCTCGGTCCCCGACAAGTATCCCCTCCCCCTCATACTGGAGATGCTGGAACGCCTGGGGCGAGCCAAGATTTTCACAAAGTTGGACCTGTGTGGTGCCCACAATCTGATTCACATCCGGGAGGGGGATGAGTGGAAGACCTATTTTGGCACCCGGTACGGAGCGTATGAATACCTAGTGATGCCGTTTGGGCTCTCCTGCGCCCCCCCCCCACTTTTTCGCGTTTTATGAATGCCATCTTCCAAGACTATTTGGACACTTTCCTCATTGTGTATCTCGATGATTTATTTATATTTCCTGAAGACCCCCATGCCCATCAGCACCATGTCTCCGCTGTCCTACAGTGCCTCCGCGAGAACCATCTTTATGCCAAGCTGGAGAAATGTGCATTTGATCTAACCTCTTTGGACTTTCTTGGCTACATTATCTCAGCTGACGGCATCAGGATGGATCCTGCAAAGTTCCAGGCTGTCCTCTCCTGGCAGGCTCCATCCACCAAGAAGGACTCCCAACGTTTTCTGGGGTTTGCTAATTTCTATAGAAAGTTCCTGCACAGCTTTGCTCAGTTGACATCTCCTCTCACAGACCTCCTTAAGGGCAGGAAATCTCCTTTTCATTGGACGGCATCTGCCCAACAGGCTTTCGAGGAACTTAAGAAGCTTTTTAGTTCTGAGCTGATCCTGTTGCATCCCAACCCGAGGAAGCCGTTTGTAGTGCAAACTGATGCCTCTGACTTTGCGGTGGGAGCGGTGCTTTTTCAGCCAGATCAGGCAGGCAGTGGTTTGCAACACTGCGCCTACCACTCCAGAAAGCTGAACATGTCTGAGAGGAATTATACCATCTGGGAAAAGGAACTGCTGGCCATCAAATCTACTTTGGAGACCTGGCGTCATCTGCTGGAGGGGGCACAGCACCCAGTTGAAGTTAGAACCCACCACCGCAACCTGGAACATCTTCAGACAGCCTGTGCCTTAAATCAGAGGCAGATTAGATGGTTGCTTTCCCCCCCCTCAGTTCCTTAAGATTTGCCATGTGAAGGCCTATGACAACCTACAAGCAGATGCTCTTTCTCGTAAGCTGGACCTCCAGCCAGGGGGTGAGGGCAATCCCCCCCTCTGATTCTTCCCCCCCCCAGAGCCTGTGGCAGCAGCTGTGGTGCCTCACTCTTGGGAGGAGCTCCTTCACTCTGCACAGGCTCAGGATGATTTTGTTCACACAAAAGTGGAGGAATTGGGGCTAGTCTCTGCCCCCCGCCACTCTATCCCCTTCTCTTTATGAGGTGGCCTGCTTTACAATTCCGGCCAGGTCTATGTGCCCTCTAGACCCCTCCGTGAGAAGGTCCTCCATTAGTGCCACGACTCCCCCACTGCTGGGCATTTTGGCTTCACCAAGACCCTGCACAGAGTGACGCGGGATTTTTGGTGGCCTCGTGTGTGTTGGGACATCAAGACCTATGTCGCCTCCTGCTCAACCTGCCAGCAGGCAAAGGCTCCCTCAGGCAAGCCCACAGGCTTGCTTCACTCCCTGCCTACCCCCTCAGGACCTTGGAAACTGCTCTCCCTTGACTTCATCACTGACTTGCCTCTCTCACATGGTAAGACCACCATTCTGGTGGTGGTGGATTTGTTTTCTAAGATGGCCCATTTCATCCCCTGCTCTGGGTTGCCCACAGGCAGGGAGACAGCAGAGCTGTTTTTGGCCCACGTTTTCCAGCTCCACGGATGGTCCGAGGGTCTCATTTCAGATAGGGGGGCCCAATTCACTGCCCATTTCTGGAGGGAGCTACTTGGGCTTCTCCATGTGATGCTCCATCTTTCCTCCACCCACCATCCACAGACGGACAATCAGACCGAGTGCACCAATGTGACTCTGGAGCAGTATTTGCACTGTTATGTCAATTACCAGCAGGATGACTGGTTTTCCTTGCTTCCTCTCACAGGATTTGCTTATAACAATGCCTGCCATGCTTCCACCCACCAAACTCCATTTTTTTGCCAATTTTGGTTACCACCCCAAGGCTTTCCCATCCACCTTAGCTCCCTCTTCAGTGCCAGCGGCCCATGACTTTTTGGAGGAGTTGCGAGCGGTACACCACCTCTTACGGGACTCCCTCGAGCAAGCCAAGGCAGCCTACAAGTCCTCTGCAGACCTTCGGTGCCAGCCGGGTCCGTCTCTGCAACTGGGGGACTGGGTTTGGCTGTCCACCCAATACCTCCCCTCTCACTCACCCTCAAGGAAGCTCCCACCTCACCGCATGGGGCCTTTCCAGATTACAGCCCAAATTAACCCTGTTGCTTTTCGCCTGGCTCTTCCCCGGTCCATGAAGATCCATCCTGTTTTTCATCGGTCCTTGCTGTCCCCCCTGGTTTCTGGCAATCCTCATTGCTCGGACAGCTCCCCCGCACTGCCAGTGCTAGTGGAGGGGGAGGAGGACTTTGAGGTCGTGGAGATTCTGGACCCCTGCCTTTCTTGCGGCCGCCTGCAATATCTAGTGGACTGGAAGGGGTATGGGCCAGATGAGCAATCCTGGGAACCCACGGAAAATGTGCATGCTCTGATGCTGCTGAGGCACTTCCACCAGCTGTACCCCCACAAACCCGGGGCCCCAGGGGAGGAGCACGAAGGGGGGCCTCATGGGAGCGGAGATGATGTCAGGGTGGAAACTAAGCCCAGAGAGCCCCAGAGCAGTTCTGATTCTGAGGAGGAACAGCAATCCGTGGGAGTGGAGCCAGTTCATCCCTCACAGGCTCAGCACCTGGCAGAGATTCCTCCTGCTGGCATTCCAGAGATAGTTAGTGACCCGGGTAGTGAGGGAGTGCTGGAGGGGGGCTTCCTAGATGCTCAATGCAGACGCAAAGAGCGACGAGCGATGGAGGGCATGGAAAGGAGGTGTAGTGCCCGTTTGGCGTGCAAGCAACGGCTGCATCCCAAGGACCCAAGGGAAAGAGGGAGGATCTCTCCCTAGCCCATAAGTTCTGGGCCTTTGAGTGACTCTCTTTCAAATGGGGATCAACTGCCTTCCTGAAGCTTAGGCCACGCTGCTGTTCCTTGCTTTAGCTGCTGGTGATTAGCATCTGAAAGAGTCATTAAGTTGTAATGGGATTAAAGCTTTGAAAAGAATTCCCTTTCGTCTGTGTCTTGAGTTGGCTATTGGAATCTCCTGAGAGAGGTTGCCAAGGCATTCCTGACAAGGGGTTGTTAACTCCTGAATTGTCAGCTAATTCTTCAGATAGGGTGGTGAGGTCTTGCAACGCCTTCATTACAGTTCCGTCAGGGGCAGTGTTGTTAGGGATGAAGGTGCAGCATCTCCCGCCTAATATAACGCACACTCCTCCTTTTTCTGCTAACATCATGTCAAGAACATGCCGAGTTTCCCAGGCCATTTGGCTAATGGCATCTAATTGTTCAACCAATCCCTTTATAGCATCTCGGGTATAGTTTATAAACCTTTGCTGATTATAATAGATGTAATTAATCCAATCTACATTTTTGTTAATGGTTGCCTACCAAAACAGAGTAGAATCGAATCCTGCGGCTATTTGGTTTCGTCCTTCAAACTCATCAGGGACTCCTCTTGGCACTCCTATTGAAGCTCTATATATTTGATTGTCAAACGGGGTCGCCCTTCGCCTTCGGCGGGAACAGGCAGGCTGTTTTCCTTTGCTGTGTGTTTTAAGGCAAGCAGGGCAGTGTGTGACTATTCTTTGTGCCTCCGCGTGGCGGGCCCTAGGATGGTGCGTCTAGCTAAATCTACCATGGGTCCAGTTCCCATATAGCCCTGGGTATTGTGCAGGTCTTCCAAGTTCTGCCTTAAAATTACCAAGAGGGAGTACATGATTCCATGGGGCAGGATCCACCACCCATCTGGCTCCTTTTGCCCTCCGCAGAACTTGGCTTGTGTCTCTTCTTCCTCAGTATATGGGGGCTTTGTTACTGGAATGGGCTTAGCCAGGCATATCGAGGTCATCCTGTCCTCGGCAGCTTCTTTCGCTGCGATGTCAGCTTGGTGATTTCCCCGCTTTTGAGCAGGATCCTTGGCCTGTCCATGTGCACATACATGCTTGACTGCTAATTCCTTTGGCAGCATCAGGGCTTCAAGGAGGGCTTAGATCAGACGTCCGTGGGCCACCTTGTGTCCAGAGGCGGTTATGAAACCTCGCTCTTTCCACAGCTTGCCGTGTGCATGCACTGTTGTGAATACATACTTGGAGTCGGTGTAAATGTTCGCCTGTTTACCGGAGGCCATTTTTAAAGCTTCTGTCATCGCGACCATCTCGGTGGCCTGGGCCGAAAGGTGGGCTGGGAGTTTATATAGCCAGCGGTCTGAGCCAGATACCACAGCTGCTCCGGTGTGTCGATGCCCATTTTTCATGAAACTGGACCCGTCAACGTAGAATTCTTCATTGGGGTCAGGCCTAGGGGTGTACGAAACCCCGCTTACCTGGCTCCTCCGGGTTCTGCAGGTGGGGGGAGGCGATCCGTTCCTCCCCCCAGAATCCTCAACGGGGGGGAGGCGATCTGTTCCCCCCCCCGAAATCCTGCCCAGCTGGCTCCACTACTTCCGCCTCTTCTGTGGGTTGGCCAGGCTAACCCGCAGTGGGGCCTCCAGCTGGAATTCAGCCCCCCTGGGATCCGTGGTGGAATTCTCTAACATCCCTAGTCAGGCCAGGGAACATCTTGCAGGTCTGGTCGAGCCAGGGTTTCTTCACTGAGGACCTCTAGGCAGTTGTGGGCAGCTCCTTGGCCTGGCTCCAGAAAGAGGGTTGCTGGATTCAGAGTCGTGGAGGTTTCAAAGGTGAGATTTGGGGCAAGCAGAAGGGCGATCTCATAGCACGAATGTCAGGCAGGGTTGAGGTATTTTTCTCCCCCCCCCCGAGCCTAATATTTGCAGAACCCCATGGGGAACAACCACTTCCATGTCTCCTCCTAAGGTTAGTTTTTCTGCCTCTTGAACGAGGAGGGTGCAGGCTGCAACAGCTCACAAACAGGCGGGCCATGATTGAGCAATGAGGTCCAGCACCCTTGAGTAATATCCTACTGGGTAAAGGGAGGGCCCATACTCCTGGCAAAGCACACCTGCCGCCACCCCCCTTCGCTCATGCATGAAAAGGTGGAAGTAGGGATGTACGAAAGTCACTTACCTTTTCATGGACTCTTTCGTGGGGGGGGGGAGGCACTCCGTCCCTCCCCCTGGAATCCTCGATGGGGGGGAGGCGATCCGGTCCTCCCCCCCAGAATCCTCAACGGCCGGCTCTGGGCCGTCCGCAGCCGGATTTCCGGCCACGGACGGGCTGCTGCGGACGCAAATGGTGGCCACCGTAGCAGCCGCCATTTGCATCCAGCCAGGCAGCTGTGATAGGCTACGTAAGAATTTATGTAGCCTATCACGGCTAACCCCCCCCCAAAGCGAGCGTACGCAATGGCGGCAGCTACGGTGGCTGCCATTTGCGTTCCCTATTTTTGGCCGATTTATCTTACGTAAATATTTACGTAGGCTAGAATGGCGAAAAATAAAGGAACGCAAATAGCACTCACTACAGTATTTGCGTTCCTCTTTTTTTCTCCGTTTTATCTTACGTAAATATTTATGTAAGATAAATTGGCCAAAAATAGGGAACGCAAATGGCGGCCGCCGTAGTCGCCGCCATTTGTGTACGCTCAGTTTTTTTGGGGGTGGGGTTAGCCGTGATAGGCTACGTAAATTCTTACGTAGCCTATCACGGCTGCAAGGATGGCAATGGCGGCGGCAGCAGCCCGGCCGTGGCTGGCCAGGATGCTGCATCCACCGCATCCGCCCCAGGTAAGTGCCATCCCGGGGGGATTCCATGGGGGGGCGGGGGGGCAGGAGGCTGTTCCGCCATGGATTTCAGGGGGCTGAATGCACCGGCATTCGGCCTCACTGATATCCATGGCCGAATTCTCCGCCATCCCTAAGCAGAAGGCCCTGGCAGGATTTGGGATCATCAGGGCCGGGGGAGACATTAGGGACCATTTAAGCTCTTGAAAGGCTTTTTCCATATCCCTGGTCCAGGTCCAATTGAGCACTCCTTCCTTTGTTAAGGATTCATAGAGTGGCTTAGCCTTGCCACCATAGTCCGCAATCCATAAGCGGCAGGACCCGGTGAGGCCCAAAAATGCCCTAAGTTCACACGGGCAGGGAGGGGTAGTCTTGAATGACCTATATTCGGCTATGATCAAGGCGGTGCTGGCCTTTTGAGACCTTATAGCCTAAAAAGGTGACTTCTGCTTTTACGAGCTGCGCCTTTTTGCCAGAGATTTTGTATCCGCAGTTGGCCAGCAAATTAAGCAATTCGCGGGTATAACATTCACAGCCTTGAGGGGTCTTGGCGGCGATCAGCAGATTGTCACAATACTGTAAGACTTGGCCCTTTTCAAGGTGGGTCGTACGACTCTCAATGCCCTGGATCTGCACACTCCCTCCTGAGCCCCCTGGAGCCCTTGCAAAGGGGATGAGGCTAAGGGTAGCCCCAATATCAATTAAGGCACTTCAATTTTTACTGCAGGGTCCAGGTATGCTCATTGTTGAGCCAAGGGGGGGTATCCGGCACCCTGATGCCCCTATTCTGAATGATTTTTGGCACAGAACAGAGGAGCGGGGGGGGGGCGGTGCCTGTGCAGGACCAGTGGGTGTATTGTTGTCCTGGTTCTGGGGGCATTCATTTTTCCAATGGCCATATTGTTTAGAGTGGGCGCACTGGTTCCTGTCCAAACGACGGCCCATGTTTTTATTGTTCTTGCCGTGCCCTGGTCCGCTGCATGAGGACACTCCCCATCTCCCATGGCCTCTTCCTCGGCATCTGGGATCTTCACCCCAGATGGCCATTGCAAGGAGCTTGGCCCCTCAACTTTCTCTTTTTCTTCCCGCCTATCATAGCCTTTCATAGCAATCTCAATAAGCTCTTCAATGCCCTTTCCCATTACTCCTTCTACCTTTTGCAACTTTCTTCTAATGTCATCATAAGACTGGCTGACAAAAAGGGACACCAGCACCCGCCGATTGTTGGGGATCTCAGGATCCAGGTTAGTATACTTCCGACACACCTCACACATAGGGATGGTGGAGAATTTCTCCACGAATCTTCGGGAGGCCGAGTGCCGATGCATTTGTCCCCCCGAAAGTGTTGGGGAAATTCTCCGCCGGCCCCCCGCCCCCCCCCGGGATGGGACTTATTGTGGCCGATTGTCCCTCTCGGCAGCGGGTCCCGGCGCCGTTTCGGCGGCGTTTCGTCAGGGGCAGGGGCCGGTCTCCCGACCGGCTGCCGCCGCCGCCATTACAAAATAAAAAAGTAAAAAAACAAAACAAAACACACACCCGTGATAGGCTACGTGACGATTTACGTAGCCTATCACGGCTAGATTTCCAAAGTCAGCCATGATAGGCTATGTAAATCGTCACGTAGCCTATCACGGATGACTTTGGAAAAAAAAAAAGTGCGTACGCAAATGGTGGCAGCCCATGGGTGCCGCCATTTGCATTCCTTATTTTGGCACGTCTAGTCTACATAAAGATTTACGTAGACTACGGCGAAAATAAGGGCAATGCAAATAGCATTCCCTTATTTTCGCCGTAGTCTACGTAAATCTTTATGTAGACTAGACGTGCCAAAATAAGGAACGCAAATGGCGGCGCCCATGGGCTGCCGCCATTTGCGTACGCGCTTTCCCCCCCCCAAAGGCACCCATGATAGGCTACGTGACGATTTACGTAGCCTATCATGGCTGACTTTGGAAATCTAGCCGTGATAGGCTACGTTAATCGTTACGTAGCCTATCATGGGTTTTCCCCCCACCCCACTTTTTCTTTCGTGGCCGGGGAGATGGGGCGCTTCTCCCCGGCCTAAATTTTGGCCGGGCGAGGCGGGGTGCCTCCCCCCCTCGCCTGAACTTCGGGGGGAGAAGCAAAGCGCCTCCCCCCCACCGTGAAGCAAGCTGCGGGACAAGGTAAGTCCCTTTCGTACATCCCTACTCACACAGCCTTTCATAGAATCCTGCTGGGGATTCTTCTTTTGTCTGCTTTACTTCATACAACTTAGGTAAGTTCACTGTCTTTCTACTACACTTTCTCATTCCCTTTACAATCAGATTAACATAGCTGGCATGCAGCTTGCGCGCCGCATCAGTCCCATGTGATCACCCTCAGCTTCGTCCCATGTGATCACCCTCAGCCTTGCCTCAGCTTCGCTAATTTTATCTTCGTCTTTGCCTTGTGCTTGAGCCGTCTCAAAAACACATTCCTTTGCTTTTGTTTTTATTAGTCTACGCTCCTCAGCTGTCAGTAGGGTGTGCATGACAATCTGCATGTCTTGCCAAGTGGGCTTGTGAGTGGCAATGATAGTCTCGAAGACCCCAGCCATTCAGCCCAGGTCTTTGGAGAATGTAGGATTTTGATGTTTCCAATTATAGAGGTCGCTGGTAGTAAAGGGGACATACACATAGGCTGTGTGTCCCTCTGAGTCAAGAACTTCCCTTAAGGGAGCTTGGAGAGATGTTTCTGGCACTGCCTCAGGGTCATTTTTGGGAGGGTCCGATTCGTGACTTTGGAGAGACTTTAACTGAGCCTTGGCAGCGGCCACCTCCCTCTCTTCATGTTCCTTTTTCCAAAAATTCTCCCAAAATCTCTTCTCGGCCTCAATCTCGGCCGGAGTTTTCTGGGTCACAGGTTGTGGGAGGTTGGGATATAAAGGGGGGGCTAAAAGGTCCTCAGGAGCCGGGGGAATAATGGGGGCTGACGGGGGGCAGAGGCCGTCGGAAGCTGCAGCCTTCAGGGGACCTCTGCGGACAATCATCATTTTACACGGAGACATTTTACATTTTAATAACCATGACGGTGAAGGTTTTCTTGTAACCATGGATTCCTAGGAATCGATATTTGGAAGTTGGTCTAAATGGCTGTCTCTGGTGACTACTTGGTAAACAGAAGAGACCAGCGAAGGGTCATAAGAGCCTCCCTCGGGCCATCCAACGCCAAACATTGGCCACCCATGATTACAAAACTTCTCCAAAGTTTCTCTAGACATTTTGACACCATTTGTTGTTGTTCAGTCGTTCAGTCGTTCAGTCATGTCCGACTCTTCGTGACCCCATGGACCATAGAATGCCAGGCCTTCCTGTCCTGCGCTCTCTCCTGGAGTGTGCTCAAGTTCATATTCATTGCATCGGTGATGCTATCTAGCCATCTCATCCTCTGTTGTCCCCTTCTCCTTTTGTCTTCAGTATTTCCCAGCATCAGGGTCTTTTCCAGAGAGTTTTCTCTTCACATTAGGTGGCCAAAATATTTCAGCTTCAGCTTCAGTATCTGTCCTTCCAATGAGCAGTCAGGGTTGATTTCCTTTAGGATGGACTGATTTGACCTTGCAGTCCAGGGGACTCGTAAGAGTCTTCTCCAGCACCACAGTTCGAAAGCATCAATTCTTCGGTGCTCAGCCTTCCTTATAGTCCAGCTCTCACAGCCATACATTACTACTGGGAAAACCATAGCTTTGATTAGACGGACCTTTGTTGGCAAGGTGATTTCTCTGCTTCTTACTATGCTGTCTAGGTTGGCCATAGCTTTCCTCCCAAGGAGCAAGTGTCTTTTAATTTCATGGCTACAGTCACCATCTGCAGTGATCTTGGAGCCCAAGAAAGTAAAATCTGTCACTGCTTCCATCTCTTCCCCTTCTATATGCCAGGAAGTGATGGGGCCAGATGCCATGATCTTCGTTTTTTTAATGTTGAGTTTCAAACCAGCTTTTGCACTCTCCACTTTCACTCTCAACAAGAGGCTCTTGAGATCCTCTTCGCTTTCTGCCATTAGGGTGGTATCATCTGTATATCGGAGGTTGTTGATAATTCTCCCAGCAATCTTAATTCCGACCTCTGATTCATCCAACCCGGCGTTTCTCATGATGTACTCTGCATATAAGTTAAATAAGCAGGGTGACAATATGCAGCCTTGTCGTACTGCTTTCCCAATTTTGAACCAATCGGTTGTTCCATGTCTGGTTCTTACTGTTGCTTCTTGACCCTGGTACAGGTTTCTCAGGAGACAGGTAAGGTGGTCTGGTACTCCCATCACTTTCAGAATTTGCCACAGTTTGTTGTGATCCACACAATCAAAGGCTTTAGCGTAGTCAATGAAGCAGAAATAGACGTTTTTCTGGAATTCTCTTGCTTTCTCCATGATCCAGCGAACGTTGGCGATTTGATCTCTAGTTCCTCTGCCTCTTCGAAACCCAGCTTGTACTTCCAGGAGTTCTCGGTTCGCATACTGCTGAAGCCTAGCTTGTAGGATTTTGAGCATCACCTTGCTGGCATGTGAAATGAGCGCAATTGTGTGGTAGTTTGAACACTCTTTGGCGTTGCCCTTCTTTGGAATTGGAATGTAAACTGACCTTTTCCAGTCTTGCGGCCATTGTTGAGTGTTCCAAATTTGTTGGCATATTGAATGCAGCACTTTAACAGCATCATCTTTTAGGATTTTAAATAGCTCAGCTGGAATACTGTCATCTCCGCTAGCTTTGTTGTTACTAATGCTTCCTAAGGCCCATTTGACTTCACTCTCGAGGATGTCCGGCTCAAGTTCAGTGGCCGCACTATCATGGCTATCAGGGACATTCAGATCTTTCCTGCATCGTTCTTCTGTGTATTCTTGCCACCACTTCTTAATCTCATCTGCTTCTGTTAGGTCCCTGCCTTCTTTGTCCTTTATCATGCCTGTCTTTGCACAAAACGTTCCCTTGAGATCTCCAATTTTCTTGAAGAGATCTCTAGTCTTTCCCATTCTGTTGTTTTCCTTGATTTCTTTGCATTGTTCATTTAAGAAGGCCTTCTTGTCTCTCCTTGCTATTCTCTGGAACTCTGCATTCAGTTGGATATATCTTCCCCTTTCTCCCTTGCTTTTCGCTTCCCTTCTTTCTTCAGCTACTTGTAAAGCCTCATCAGACAGCCACTTTGCTTTCTTGCATTTCTTTTTCTTTGGGATGGATTTCGTTGCTGCCTCCTGAACAATGTTACGGACCTCCGTCCATAGTTCCTCAGGCACTCTGTCTATCAGGTCTAATTCCTTAAATCTATTCCTCACCTCCACTGTATATTCATAAGGGATATGATTTAGGTCATACCTGAATGGTTTAGTGATTTTCCCTACATTCTTCAATTTAAGCTGAAATTTTGCAAGAAGCAGCTCATGATCGGAGCCACAGTAAGCTCCAGGTCTTGTTTTTACTGACTGTATAGAGCTTCTCCATCTTTGACTTCAAAGGACATAATCAATCTGATTTCGATATTGACCATCTGGTGATGTCCATGTGTAGAGTTGCCTCTTGTGCTGTTGGAAAAGAGTGTTTGCAATGATCAGCGTGTTCTCCTGGCAAAACTCTATTAGCTTTTGTCCTGCTTCATTTTGTACACCAAGGCCATGCCTGCCTGTTATCCTGGTGATTTCTTGACTTCCTACTTTAGCATTCCAATCCCCTATGATGAAGAGGACATCTTTTTTTGGTGTTAGTTCTAGAAGGTGTTGTAGGTCTTCATAGAACCCATCAACCTCAGCTTCTTCGGCATCAGTGGTTGGGGCATTGACTTGTATTACTGTGATGTTGAATGGTTTGCCTTGGATTCGTACTGAGATCATTCTATCATTTTTGAGATTGTACCCCAGTACTGCTTTTCCCACCCTTTTGTTGACTATGAGTGCTACTCCATTTTTTCTAAGGGATTCTTGCCCACAGTAGTAGATATAATGGTCACCTGAATTAAATTCACCCATGCCTGTCCATTTTAGTTCGCTGATTCCCAAGATGTCGATGTTCAATCTTGCCATCTCATGTTTGACCACCTCCAGCTTACCTTGATTCATTGATCTTACATTCCAGGTTCCTAAACAATATTGTTCTTTACAGCATCGGATTTTCTTTTCACCACCAGACACATCCACAGCTGAGTGTCCTTTCGGGTTTGGCCTAGCCGCTTCACTCTTTCTGGCGCTACTTGGAAATACCCTCTGGTCTTCCCCAGTAGCATATTGGACACCTTCCGACCTGAGGGGCTCATCTTCCGGCATCATCTCTTTTAGCCTTGTGATATGTTCCATGGGGTTTTCTTGGCAAGAATACTGGAGTGGGTTGCCATTTCCTTCTCCAGTGGACCACATTTTGTCAGAACTCTCCGCCATGACCTGTCCGTCTTGGGTGGCCCTGCACGGCATAGCTTATGGCTTCACTGAGTTACGCAAGCCCCTTCGCCACAACAAGGCAGTAATCCATGAAGTGGTTTGACACCATAATCACCTGTAAACTGTTTCCAGTTTTGAAGCATACACCCCAGAGGTGTGTTCTCCAAACATTTATTAGAGGCAGAACCCATGGTCCTCCTGGCCCCTGTTCCAATGTTAATCCCAAAAGAGAAACACACTCTTACCTCATCTGAGGTGGCTGCGTCCGGCTGCTTCAAACCGTCACCTCTGAGTGGAGGACTGCTTGTTCTGTGTCCAGGAAGGGACTTCCCCTCTAGGGTCCCTGGTGCCAGTCGACACACATCCGAGAAGCAGGGGAATGATGAATCCTAATTTCAGGCTTCCGGTGAGCACTTCATTCCCCGCTGTTGGAGGTTGTTTGGCCAAGGGGGTCGACTAGAGGAAGGGTCCCGGCGGAGTCGCCATTTGTTGCACAAAATGTACCTAAGTTTGTTCCCTCTAGGAGGGGTATGCCAATATCCCCTTAGAGGCACACAGAACTCTGAGATTCAGTCCAACTCAGTTTTATTCGACAGGAGACAAACAGCGCTGCTTGGGTGGATTCTCACAGCTAGCGCCACATAGGAGAACCACACCTTGGGTGGTTTTGGTACAGCTTATATACACTCTGGTTACATAGCTTGTTGACGTGTCTTTTCAAGCGGGTCAGGAAGCAATCTAGCTGGAACTGGTTCTAGCTGCAGGCGTGGTGGCTTTGCAAGGGTGGGGGCGACTCCTCTGGCTGTACATGATATGAAACAGACTGTTGCTGTTGGTGTCAACAAGGCAGTTGATAAGACTATCCTCCTCTGGGACTTTCCGCTGTAGGAGGCTGCCTGAGATGGCTGCCACTACTTTAAGATGATGTCTCTTTGGTTCTATCATAAGGGAGACCCGCTTTCTTACTTGTAAGCTTTCTATATGCAGAGAGACTTTGAGAAGAGGAGACAGTCAAACAAGCAACCCCTGCTGAGGGGCAGTCCCATGAAAAGATGGTTAGGCCTCATCTGGAGTACTGTGTCCAGTTCTGGGCACCACACTTTGAGAAGGATGCAGACAAACTGGAGAGGGTTCAGAGGAGGGCAACAAAGATGATCAGGGGACTGGAAACAAAGCCCTGTGAAGAGAGACTGAAAGAAATGGGCATGTTTAGCCTTGAGAAGAGAAGACTGAGGGGAGATAGGATAGCACTGTTGAAAGGGGAGATATGATAGCGCTCTTGACAACCTTTCAAGATACTTGAAAGGTTGTCACAGAGAAGAAGGCCAGGATCTCTTCTCGATCATCCCAGAGTGCAGGACACAGAATCATGAGCTCAAGTTACAGGAAGCCAGATTTCGGCTGAACATCAGGAAAACTTCCTGAGTGTTACAGCAATACGACGATGGAACCAATTACCTGGGGAGGTGGTGGGCTCTCCCACACTGGAGGCACTCAAGACGAGGCTGGACAGCCATCTGTCAGGGATGCTCTGACTTGGATTCATGCATTGAGCAGAGGGTTGGACTCGATGGCCTTGTAGGCCCCTTCCAACCCTACTATTCTATGATTCTATGATTCTAAGTGGACTGGGCCAGTCATGTAGCTTCTGGTATCTTTGGCCCTTTACTTACACTACATACATTGTAGGTTGTAGAAGGACAGCAAAGCACCCTTAAGGTTAGTGCTGAGAAGAAATGGGGTGCATTTTGCAAACACGTTTTTTCCATCCCAGTAAAATGAACCCCCAATTTTCAGCAATGTGGGGCACCTCTTTGTAAAAGAATATGAAACTGTGTGCAAGGTGTCAGGTGTCAGGGGAATCATCATAGAATCATAGAATAGGAGGGTTGGAAGGGGCCTCATAACTGATAATCAAACTGACACTTCCCTACCTTGATATGATCATTCATAGTTGACTAATTTGGGCAGAACAGGAATGGGGATGAATGAATCACAGAATCATAGAATAGGAGGGTTGGAAGGGGCCTATAAGACCATGCATATCTGAATGAAAGTTCTGCTGGAAGCAATGCAGTTTGGATGGACATCATCCCGATACCTCCTCCCTCAACTAGTCATGCATAACTATGTGGGGCTAGAGATGGACTGCAGTCAAAAGCTTTACCGTGCAGTACCAGCAAATAATCAAACCTATTGCCTGGGCAATGGGAATCTATCCTCTTTCTCCCTTTCAGATTACAGCGAGGGCTTTGCTTGCCTTCAGTGATGTCATTACGTAGACAGATCTGATTAGTTACATGATGCTGTGAATCATGTTCACCACATGATCCCTGATTGGCTGGGATGATGCAATGGAGAAAAAATACTTTTTTTCAAGTTAAAAAAAATGGAGCTGCAGTAAATCCAAAGAAGTACAGATACCCCCCACCACACACAACATATAACAACTTTCCCATCAAAATGTAAAACTCACAAAAAATTGCTGCAGCATTTTTTCCCTAGTGGTTCCTTCCTCTCTGGTGAATCGCAACCAGGGTCATGTCCATTAACAGATGTGATGAGATATGGCAGTACAGACACCCTTGGACTGAAGGATCATTATTTTCAATTAACTGACCTTTTAGCAAGTAAAAGTGGTTGACCTAGTCAAAGCTGTGTGTTTTAGTTTTGAAGGGGGTGAGGGAGTTCAAACTCTGTAACTAGGAAACCCAAATCAAGGATATATTCACAGCTGTGTTTAGCTTTGCATAATCTACGCTGCTTCTGGGTTTCAGATTTGCAAGTAATTGGGCAAAGTAGTGGGTGATAGAGGAGAAGGGAGGGTGTGATGGAATTCCCAAATAAAGATGGGCCAGCTACTAGTCACTTCTACACCTTGGGCACAGTTGCCTCTCTAAAAACCCCCTCCTCTCCTTCCATGAACCAGCTGCAAGATGAGTTAAGATCTTCTAGAATTTTTAGGGTTCTGCAGTTGAAATCCTGAGTTCCCCATGCTCAGATAGACTGTTCCTGCTGAAATTCTGTTCTGCAAAAGATTATGCTGCTGACAATTGTTCCACATCTCTGATTTTCTCCTTCCTTATCAGCAGTTTTCAGAGTCTGGATGTACATTACTTTATTAGGCTGCATGAATAGGGCCAGTGAGAAGGTGCGACTGTGCCACACTGCCAAATTTGCTTCCTTCACTAAGCCTCCAGGGAAGCTGGTGCTTGGCGTTCCATTTATTTATGTATTTATGTATTTATTTATTAAATGTCTTAAAATTAAATGTTAAAACATCCTGTTCTAAAAATACCCTAACCCACCCCAAATGCCTGCCTGAAAAACCAAGTTTTCAATGCATGGCGGAAGCTCATGAAAGAGTTTAATCTATTCCCTTGGAGACATGTTTATTTATTCCATACTGACAATAAAGTGTTACATGATTTAACCTATCTTCAACAACTGTCAATATATTTCTATTTCTTTGATGCTAATTTACACCCTGTTTAGGATCCTCTTGATTTTTAAAGCAACCATGAGACTAGAAAGTTGTGTTTTTTTAAACAAAACAAAACAAAACTGAAAGGTGACATTCTTAGGATGTTGCTGTGCTAGATAAATAAATATTGCCCTTTCATGACAGAGCTGTGGGCAGTGCCACCTCCAGGTTTTTGAGGGTCTTTGGACAAGACACTCTCAGTGAGTCTACCTTCTCACCTCCATTGTCACTAGCCGCTATTGCTCCTCAGACTCTTTCTCATCATTGCTACCACTTGCATGGTTGACAGGCAGAGAGCCAGTGAGCAAACAGGCTCTGGCATCTACTGTTCCTCCTTCTCATCACCGCTGTTATCTGGGCCAGAGTGAAAGGCAGGTGAACAAGCAGGTTGCAATGGCGAAGAGGAGGAGCAACTCCAGGGGGTTCTTGCCAGTGGGCCTCCTGGGGGTGTGGGCCTTCTGCAGGTGTACGACCATGCTGATCCTTGATGCCGCCCCTGGCTAGAGATGTGCTGAATAAAAACTGCTCTGGCCAAAATGCATAAATGCTTTCACACCTCTTCCTGCAATAGAGTTATCCAAAGATTCCCAAAAGCCATTATCTCATTATTCTTTCACAGTAAAGGCTGCAATCTTATGGTCCCTAGGAGGGCATCCCAGGGGCTATTATAGACCTCCCTCTCTATGGGTAGAGAGGGTGGCTTGCCTCTGGAGGCATCCTTGTTGTAGTGGAAGAAACCTTTGTCCCATTGCTCCTTCACCATTGGTGCCCTGATGGCAGTGAGGTGGAGGCAGCTTAAGGCCATGTTTGATCCACAGGATCCAAAGCTCTCCCATTCTCCAACAACCTCTTGACAAAGCAAGACAGTTACACCAGTTCTGGAGTTGGCATAGTTATTTCCTCTTCCACTGGAAACAGTGAGAGGGGCAAGTAGGAGAAGGGGGGGAACAGAATGAAACAAGCTCTCTCCTGACACGCACATGAGGCATTTATAGTGAACTCGTAATTCCTTGCTCATAATCTATTGTTTATAGGTTCTTTAAATAATGTCACAACCCTCCAGTTTCACCTCTGTTTTTTAAGAGCACTTTCCTGTTTTGTTTTGTTAAAATGGTGATAATGGAATATTATTTCTGAAAGTGGAAGAAAATGTATTTTTCTAGAGGATATGTAGTGGGAAAACAGGAAAGGAAAAGCTCTTTGTGTAGAGCTCGGATCTCAATTCTGCGACAAACCTGAAAATAGCTACAGCAGTGAAGAGCCATGTGTAGAAAAGCTCATATTCTGCCCTTGCTGCTGTGAGTCTGGCCAATCCCCCCCCCATGCCACCAAACCCATAGGATTGTTCTGCCCATGGTATGAAATTGAAAATCCATACCCTGTTGCTTATCATACATTGAAAATGCATTATGTGATTTTTAGCAATATTTGCTTTCTAGCTTGTTTTAAATAGCAGGAAATATTTAGCTGAACCCAGTAATAATTAAGTCTTGACATGCACTTTTAAACCCAGTCTGTTGGTAAACAGATCCAGGGGCTACCAGGTAAAAATAATGACTCCACTCTCCATGACAAAGGATCTCTGTAATTGCTTAAGGAGACACAGGAGAGAGTCATGTGTCGGTCAATCAAAACATAAAAATTAATTAATAAAGCATGGATTTTGTTGTATCTGGCTGGAGCCAAGAGTTCCTTGTATCTGTTGTGTTCTTGATTAAAACAGACAATAAAGTTAATGTCTAGCTACGTGAGCAGTGTATCCACTAAGCCTTCCATGACTGTAGCTCACAGCCACTCCTATTTCCCAATCTAATCTATTTCACAGAGTTGTTAAAACTATAAAGTGTGTGTGTGTGTGTGTGTGTGTGTGTACACTATGTACCACCAAGCTACTGGGAGGAAAGGTGAAATATAAATGTAATAAATTCCAACATTTTATGTAACCAAATTGTAGGGGCACATTTGGACCATCTTCTCTTCTCTGCTGGACCTAGCTTCATTGTGGGAAAACAGGAAAATCTTGTGGTAGCATAAAAATGAACAAATTTGCTGTGACATAAGCTTTTCTGGAGAACAGTCCAGTTCATTGATGCATAAAGTGTTAACCTGAGCTATAGTTATATACAGATACCTGGGGTGGTGATTTGTAAACAATGATATCAGAGGGAAATGAAATACAGATTGTACAGACAGTGCAGATTGTACAGACATTATGAAGAATGAGCATTCACACAACAGTTGCTACTGATAATGCACACTTTCTGGCACTGCTAAGCTAATTAACTGATCTGGTGCAATAAAAACAGATTTTTCCCTATTCAAGCCACAAGTCATAACCCAACTGTTTTACATTGCAATCTACCTGTAATGTTCCTTTGCTGTATTGTCACCTCCTTCCCTCATGTGAAATTTCGTAGGGATGGCGGAGAATTTCTCCACGAATCTCCAGGAGGCCGAATGCCAACGCATTCGGCCCCCCGAAATTAGTGGAGAAACGGTCTGCCCTCCTGCCCCCCCCCGGGATGGGACTTACCTTTGGTGAATGTCCCTGGTGCTGGCGGCTCCTGGTGGCGGTTCGGCGGCGGTGGTGGCCGGTCTTCTGACCAGCTGCCGCCGCCGCCATTTCCAAGTAAAAAAAAAAAACCTCAAGCAAACGTGATAGGCTACATAAAGATTTACGTAGCCTATCACGGCTAGATTTTCAAAAAACACCGTGATAGCCTACGTAAATCTTTACGTAGCCTATCACGGCTGACTTTGGGGGAAAAAAAAGCGCGTACGCAAATGGCGGCGCCCATGGGTGCTGCCATTTGCGTTCCTTATTTGGGCATGTGTAGTCTACGTAAACATTTACGTAGACTACAGTGAAAATAAGGGCAACGCAAATAGCGTTGCCCTTATTTTCGCCGTAGTCTACGTAAATCTTTACATAGACTACACATGCTCAAATAAGGAACGCAAATGGCGGCGCCCATGGGCGCCGCCATTTGCGTACGCGCTTCCCCCCCCAAAGTCAGCTGTGATAGGCTACGTAAGGATTTACGTAGCCTATCACGGCTGACTGCAGGGACGCAAACGGCGGCGGCTATGGCCGCCGCCATTTGCATCCCGGCCGGCAAGGAGGATTCGCGGCCGGAGGGACGGGGCGCCTCCCCCCCGGCCAGAATTTCGGCGGGGAGGGATGGGGCGCCTCCCCCCCACCAAGAATTTTCGCCGTAGTCTACATAAATGTTTACATAGACTACACGTGCCCAAATAAGGAACGCAAATGGCACCTCCCCCCCACCGCGAAGCAAGCTGCGGGACCAGGTAAGGGACTTTCATTCATGCCTAGAAATTTGTGGACACACTTTTGGTTTTAGCCCTGGAAGGGCGCAATCCTATCCAGATAGTGGGCAGACTCTGAACTTGGAGGCTGCCAAGTATCCAATGCAGGTGGGAGTCTTTGCTTCTGTGCTCCAGCTGCCCTGCATTTCTGCTAGTCTGGTGATTTCGCCCATCTATCAGTGGTGCCTTGGAGTGGGAGGGAAGGAGGCTGGGGCAGCCGTAGGAAACAGCATACTACAGCCGGCCCAGTCTCCTCTCCTCCCCATCCCTGGGAATGCCCCCTTTCCCCATCTCTATGCTCCAGTTTCCGAGTGTGGAGACATAGTCAGCATGGTTCTCTCCATGCTGGCTTTGAGGGGCAGGGAGTGCAGTTTCCTGGATCTGAGGTCAGAGCCCTGTCTCTGATCTCGGAGCCAGGAAACCAAACAATCCTATGGCCTCCCAGATGCTGTAGGCATAGGATTGCTCTCAAAGTGACCAAATTGAAGCTAGGGACGAATGAAATTTTCATTTCAGTTCGCAAATCATTCAGAAATGCCTTGTTCACAATCCTGAACATGAATAGGAGCACATTTCTCTGAAATTCCTGAATGTGCCTTTTTAAATCACCCATTTTAAATCATACATGCTTTAGTTTATGGGGATTTTTTTATTTTTTTTATTTTTGGAGATGTGCCCCAATTTGGGAATTGCTCAACTTTCATGTTAGATAGCAGCCATCCATTTTGCGCAAATTTCCCATTTGCACAAAATGATCAGTGGTTGCAAAGACCAATGCAAATCGAGGAGAGATGGGCAGGGAGCTAATATCCACAGAATCTTGGTGAGCCTGAACATCGCTTGTTCACCTATCCCTAACTGAAGCATTTTTGTCTTTTGTTCTTACCCCCTACTCTTCCAGCTCTTTCTCCCCCTCTCTTCCTCTAAATGGGCTGAGAGAGAAGAGAAGCAGGAGCTTGCTGCTGACGTCAAAGATAAAACAAAACTCAAATCCAAAGGCCTATTACTCTAACAACTGTGCCATTTGTAAGGGTAAGGGTGGGGGGGAGAAACAATTTAAATCATAATGAAATGCTAAGAGGCCAGGAAGACCCATTTGTACGTTGGTTTCTCAGACTAAAGCAGTTGCGTCACCTTGCCTGTAATTGCTGTCAGCTTTAAAAGCTATCCTCTTTTCAGAAAACACTTTTGAATGCACCTGGGGGGAAAAGGGGGGAAGGGAATCAGTTACCAAGCAACCAGCAAGTTCTGAGTGTCCAGAATTCAAACTTGATTGACGTGTACTTTTTCAAAGTGAGTAGCTGCCGCTGCTACTACAATGGGTACCATGATCTTGCCTGATATGATGGTGAGAGATGGTGCTTAATAGTGACAAGCTGTGAAGTCTCAGGTAATGCTGGGAACAATGGAATATCAATGCTTAATGTGTCTGACTTCTGTTTGTTTTGAGGACCATTGAGAAGTCCAAATATCCACCTACCATAGTGGTTACATCCTCCTGTTAGGGCTGGGAATACAGGCGAGAGTCAAATCTAAACACAAATGATTTAAAGAGAGATTATGGTGGAACAGGATACATTTGCCGTTCATACTAATGAGTATGAATGGCAAATGCTGTTTCCCGCCTCCCAGCTCAGCAGAGCAGAGGAAGCTGCTTCAGCTGGTCTTGGGGCTATAGAAGCAAGCAAGCTCCCAGTGAGCGAGCAATCCGAGTGAGCGAACAGGGGGAGCAAACAGGAGTTGGCCAAGGGAGTTGCAGGTACAGAGGAGACAAAGGAGACAAAGACAAAGAGTGAGTAGAGGAGCAGGCACAGGCTACTCTAGAACAACCAGAAACCTAGACACAAAAAGGGAAAAGAGGCTATGGAAGGACAAGACTCTCCAGTGGTGGTGACCTGCAAGGTGTGTGCCATGTTCACTTTCTTGCCTGAAAACAACATGGCCTACACCTGCAACAAGTGCAAGTTGATCACGCTGCTGGAAGAAAAAGTAAGAGGACTGGAGTAGTGAGTGGTGACCCTCCAGGGAATAAGAGAACACGAAGAGTTCTTGGACAGAATGGTGGAACTACAACAGTAAAGCAAAGTACAGGAGTTAGAAGAGCAACAGCAAGCTGAGGCAGAAGAGGGAAATGCTGAGGTAAGGAAAAATGCAGTAGAGGATACTCCTTGGAAAAGGGTGACAGGAGCAGAAGAACTAGAAGACACTCGGCACCAGTGGAGGCAGTGGAGCTGTGGAACCGATTCCAGGTACTTGCGGATGAGACTGGAGGACAGCCTGCAGAGGAGGGGAACCTGCATGAGAGCGAACAAGAGGCTGAAGGTCAGCCAAGCAGAGGTGATGAAACCAAGGCCTACAACAACAAGAAGAGAAGAGCAGTAGTAGTGGGAGACTCCTTGCTGTGTGGGATCAAAACCTAAGTATGTTGTGAAGACCTGTGGACTCGCTAGGCATGCTGTCTCCCGGGAGGATGGATTAGAGACGTGACTGAAGGGTTGCCTGCACTCATAAAGCCCACTGACAGGTATCCCTTTCTTCTCATCCATGTGAGAATTTGATACAAATGATACCACCAAGTGGAGCTACGAAGAAATCACATCAGACTTTGAAGCTTTGGGCAGGAAACTCAAGAACTTTGGGGCCCAGATAGTTTACTCATCCATCCTTCCAGTAGTTAGGAGAGGGATAGAAAGGGAAAGAAAAATACTCTGGGTGAATGACTGGCTATGAAGGTGGTGCTGACGAGAGAGATTTGGATTCTGGGACCATGGCCTATGCTTCCTGGAAGATGGACTGTTGGCAAGGGATGGGTTGCATCTCACAAAGGCTGGGAAGAATGTATTTGGCCATGGCCACAGCATGAAGAACTTCATCAGGAGGAAACTGAATCCTACAGGGAAGGGAGATGTAAAGTTGGGGGTAACAATGGTCGAAGGCTCATGCACCACAATGGAGAGAACAGCTCTAATAGCACCCAATAATAGTCTTCACAAACATGTAGGAAGAAAGCCAGACCATGAAGCGCATGGTCTTCGATGTCTATATACTATAGGGATGTTGGAGAAATCCACCACGGACTCCAATGAGCCTGGATTCCACTCCGGAATCCACAGCAGAACGGCCCCACTTGCCTCCAAGTCCAGAGGATTCCCTGCGGAACGGCACTCCTGCTCTGCAGCGTTTGCGATACGGTAATGGCATCCACCATTACCGTATTCCTTGGGTTAATGCAGCCACAAATGGCGTAGTGGATGCCACTTGTGGCTGTAAAGCACTGGTTTTTAAGTAAATAGAGCCGTAAACAGGTGCAATTAGGGTAAACTCATGGCTTTATGGCCACAAGTGGCGTCCACTACGCCATTTACAGCTATGTTTTTAACACAGATACAAATGGTGTATTGGACGCCACTTGCATCCAATTACCATATCGCCAGCCCCGTGGAGCAGGAGTGTGGCTGTGCGAAATGCTCCAGATGTGGAGCAGCCCTGGAGGATTCCAGGAGGGGGGAGGAACGGATCGCATCCCCCCCCCCGTGGACACTGTCGCAGAATGGACAGTGAGTGATCCACCCACCCCTAATATACTAATGCCCAGAGTATGGGAAACAAACAGAACTAACTTGAACTCTTAATACAGGAGGGAAATTATAACTTCATAGGTATAACTGAGACTTGGTGGGATGACTCTCATGACTGGAATACAGCAATTGAACAATATAACTTGTTCCAAAAGAACAGGAGGAACAGAAAGGGGAGTGGGGTTGCACTATATGTAAAAAATACATATCTTTGTACAGAAATATGGGAGGATGAGCGTGGTAGCCCCATCGAGAGCATCTGGGTTAAAATAAATGAAGCAAAGAATAAAAGGAACATGGTGGTCGGAGTCTACTACCGGCCACCCAACCAAGGAGAAGACGAGGATGAAACTTTTGAAAAGCAAATAGCAAATGTTTTAAGGAAGCATGATGTAGTAGTAATGGGGGACGTCAATTTCCCTGATATTTGTTGGGAGACAAATTCTGCAAAACATGGCCCCTCCAGGAAATTCCTGACTTGTGTGGTGGATAACTTCCTTCTACATAAAGTAGAGGAAGGAACTAGAGGATCGGCTATCCTTGTCTTGATCCTAACCAACAGAGATGACTTAGTTGGTAAAGTAGCAGTTACAGAAACTCTGGGAGAAAGCGACCATGTTATACTTGAGTTCATGGTTCTAAAGGAAGCAAAAACCGAGTGTAGCCAAACACGTACCCTGGATTTTAGGAAAGCTGATTTTAATAATCTCAGAACAATGATCAATAAGGTCCCATGGCAAGTAACGAGAAAAGGACTCTATGATGGGTGGGAGAAAAGGAAATTCTCCAGGCACAATTACAAACAATTCCAACAAGAAAAAAAGGTGGAAGATAACAGAAGAAGCCAATGTGCTTCACAGAAAGCTTAGGGATGACCTGAAAACAAAAAAGCACACATATAGGAAGTGGAAGGAAGGCCAAGCAACAAAGGAAGAGTACAGGCAGGTAGCACAGAATTGCAGGGATGGCGTCAGGAAGGCTAAAGCTGAGAACGAGCTGAGGTTAGCGAGGGCTGCTAAAAACAACAAAAAGGCTTTCTTCAGCTACGTGCATAGTAAAAGGCAGAGGAAAGAAATGGTGGTTCAGCTATTAAATAAGGATGGCAAAATGATAACAGATGACAAAGAAAAGGCAGAGGTGCTCAATTCCTACTTTGGCTCAGTCTTCTTCCAAAAGAGGGGCTATGACCCCCCTGGCAAAGGCGAAATACAGGCTGAAGGGGCAGGATTGCAGCTTGAGATCGATAGGCATACAGTCAAGGAACACCTAATTACTTTGAATGAGTTCAGATCTCCAGGGCCAGATGAACTGCATCCTAGAGGAATAAAGGAACTGGCAGAAGAGCTCTCAGAACCACTGTCTATTCTCTTTGAGAAATCATGGAGGACGGGTGAAGTGCCAGATGACTGAAGGAGGGCTAATGTTGTCTCTCTCTTCAAAAAGGGTAAAAAGGAGGAACCGGGGAACTACAGACCAGTCAGTCTGACATCAATCCCTGGGAACATTCTGGAGCAGATGATAAAGCAATCCATCTGGAAGCACCTTGAAAACAATGCAATGATTACTCGAAGCCAACACAGATTTGTCAAGAACAAATCCTGCCAGATGAATCTGATCTCATTTTTTGATCAGGTAACCTCCCTTGTGGCCTGTGGGAATGCTGTGGACGTCATATACCTCGACTTCAGCAAAGCTTTGGACAAAGTGCCCCATGATATCCTGATGAGCAAACTAGCTCAAAGTGGGCTAGATGAAACATCGATCCGATGGATCCACACTTGGCTACAGAATCGGACTCAAAGGGTGCTTATCAATGGGACCTTCTCAAACTGGGGAGAGGTAACGAGCGGGGTACCGCAGGGCTCAGTCCTGGGCCCAGCGCTCTTCAACATTTTTATTAATTACTTGGAGGAGGAGGTGCAGGGAATGCTGATCAAATTTGCAGGTGACACAAAATTGGGCGGGGCAGTTAATACTTTGGAGGAGAGAAACAAAATTCAAAGTGACCTTAATAGACTGGAGTGCTGGGCAGAAAATAACAGAATGAAATTTAATAAGGATAAATGCCAAGTTATGCATCTAGGAAAAAGACACCAAATGCACAGTTACAAGATGGGGGATACTTGGCTCAACAATACTACAAGAGAGAAGGATCTTGGAATTGTTGTAGATCCCCAGGTGAATATGAGCCAACAATGTGATGTGACTGCAAAAAAGGCCAATGCTATTTTGGGCTGCATTCATAGAAGCATCGCTTCCAAATCCCGGGAAGTACTAGTTCCCCTCTACTGGTTAGGCTTCATTTGGATTACTGTGTCCAGTTCTGGGCACAACACTTTAAGAAGGATGCAGACAAGCTGGAAAGGGTTTAGAGGAGGGCAACAAAGATGATCAGGGGACTGGACACAAAGCCCCATGAAGAGAGACTGAAAGAACTGGGTAGGGATGTACAAAAGTCACTTACCGTTTCGCGGATCTGCTTCGCGGTGGGGAGGAGGCGCTCCATCCCCCCCCCCCAGAGTCCTGCCCAGCCGGCTCCGTGGAGCCTCCCGCCAGCTCTGCCCGCAGCCAGACATCCAGCCGCTGGGCAGCAGGGATGCAAATGGTGGCGGCCGTAGCCGCTGCCGTTTGCGTCCCTGTACTTAACCGTGATAGGCTACGTAAATATTTACGTAGCCTATCACGGCAAAGTAAAAAAAAAAATGTATGCAAATGGCGGCGGCTGAGGTGGCCGCCATTTGCGTTCGCTATTTTTCACTGTTCTAGCCTACATAAATATTTTCGTAGGCTAGAACAGCGAAAAATAGCCATAGCCGCCGCCACTTGTGTACGCTGCGCCCAGCCATGGCCGGCCAGGAGACCAGCCGCTGCACCCACCGTCGCACCTGCTGCCGCACTCGCTGCCGCCCCTGCTGCCGCAGCCGCCCCCGCTGCTGCCCCCGCTGACACCCCACTGCCCCCGCTGCCGCCCCGCCACACCTGCTGCCGCTGCACTCACCACCGCCGCCGCACCCGCCGCCGCACCTTGGTCGCCTTGGTGGATGATATGAGGAGGGCTCTGGATAGGGGTGAATGCTCCTTCCCTGTTCTCCTCGACCTCTCAGCGGCTTTTGATACCGTTGACCACGGTATCCTCCTGGACCACCTGGAGGGGTTGGGCATTGGACAGACCATATTGAGGTGGTTCCAGTCCTTCCTCTCCGGCAGGTAACAGAGGATTCTTGCACTGAGCAGGAGGTTGGACTCACTGGTCTTGTAGGACCCTCCCAACCCTACTATTCTATGATTCTATGATTCATGTGACCAAATATAATAGACTTAATTTATCTGAACTAAGTCACAGGGATAGATATGTGCTTTTCCACACATATAGATGTTTTTTAAAGTATAGGTTTATCAATGGCTGTCACAGATAGCTGGATGAAACATCCATATATTAAGCTTCACCATTTTCTGCTCCCAAGCTTCTTCTATCTTAGCTCTGTATGAGCTTTTAAAATTCATTAATTTTTAATCCATTTTGAGCACATTTTTCAAACGTACACATTTTTGTACACATGCCCTCATTGACTAAAGCATGTTTGTGCACATTTTAGAAATGCATGCAGTGTTTTTTGCAAATTTTAAAAATATGTACATGCCAAACACTTTTGTTACCTTTCAAGGAACACAGAGCAAGCCCAGAAATCTATGGATTTCTGTCTGCAAGTTTCCTCTGCTTCCATGTTTAGTTCTGGGAGGTACTGATTGGGGAAATCCATAAAAAACCCTCAATGCAGCAAATTTCTCATCCATCTCTGCAGTATGCCACTGAATAGCACTTGCTTGGGAGTCTCTAAGGGTGCAATCCTATGCATGTTTAGACAGAAGAAAGTCCTACAGCTCCCAGCATTTCCCAGCCAGCTATGCTGGGGAATATGCTGGGAGTTGTAGGACTTTCTTCTGTCTAAACATGCTAGGATTACGCCCTGAAGGTGGAGTATTAAGACAAGAGTGGTTTACAACCATCCTGCACCACTGAGTATGGACGGTAATAGTTATTTATTTGTTGTGCAGATCTCTAAAATACTCATGGACTATATAAAGTTATTATTTTTGTAATTTTTTTAGACAGATCACTAAAATTCTCAATGCATTTCAAGACTATGTCTCTTCCTTAGGAGCAATTGATTTGTGCAAAATATATAAAATACATGTTTTTGTTGTACAATAAAATTAGCATATACAATTCCTCAAAATCTTAAAAATTAATTCTCAACCATAATATTTAAAGCTGTTTTCCTTTACAACACATACACTTGATAAAAACTATACTCATATCATAGAATAATGAGGAGTGAGACATGCTTCCTTATATTATTCTTTCTATTGAATGTAATGATTATAAAATTGAAATATATACTTAATCTTTATCTCAAACATATGTCAAATTCATATTGACAAACATATAACAAATCCTTATTTTACCAACTACTTTATGAAATTATTCTATGTAACCCATTTGTTTCTTGCTGTGTTTTTCTATCTGTCTGTCTGTCTGTCTGTCTATCAATCAATCAATATTTTGCTAATTTTATTTCCAAACAAACTTTTAATATACCGTACATGTACTATATTGACAGAAAAGAAATTCAAATTAACCTTGGGCAAACCATCTTCTCTAATTGTAAAACTTGTCTCTAACAACAGTTGTAAATTACGCATTTTTAAAAAAGCTTTTCTTAAATCTATTGTATAATGCTGCTACTGCCAACAAAGTATAACTTGATAACTCCACTGCTGTATCTTCAACCATCAATAGATCTTCCTCCCCTACTTGCCCTGTTACTGATTAGCATTAACCCTCCTATAAGCACCATCTCTTACCCCTTAAACTCTAACCACCCCATACCCCATATTGTACCCAAATCTAAATTGCAAGGCCCAAGATAATCCTTACAATGGCAGCTCCCACAACAGCAAGGAATATATTAGTTCTTACACTTATATGCTCTGTTTCTTCCATCATGGAACTCTTCCATGTCAGGCAGTCTTCCATCTGTGCTCTCGCCAGACCCGTGTTTGCTTTGCTAAACATTAGGAGCAATGTCCTAACAGTAAGACCTGTTTGACAGTGGAATAGACTGCCCCAGGGCCAGGAGGTGGTGGTGTCTCCTTTGCTGGAGGTATTTCAATGGAGACTGGAGGGCCATCTCTCAGGGATGCTGTAGTTGCATCCTACATTGCCATCCTGCGTGGAGCAGGAAGCTCGGGCTGGATGCACTCCGTGGTCCCGTCCAACTTGATGATTTTGTATAATACCTTCTGGGTTCTGTATTTACATTGCCTTGATGTGGAATTTGGATTGGGGGGAGCAGTTCACACACAGCCCTGCCAAACTCAGCCAGGCCCCAATCATTGGCCAGAGGCCTAGCACCTGCCACGAACCTGCTTCTTCCTCTTTTCTAGAAAGAGCTCCACTGCGCTGGTCAGTTGTTCTGTTGGTGAAGAGGTGAGTAGAAAAACAATCAGGTTCTGGATATCAGACTGGCCATCTCCAAGTGCAGATATGTATTACAAAGTAGAAAAAGAGGCAGTGTGGTGTTGTGGTTAGAGGGTTGGACTAGGACTGGGGTCAAGGTCAAATCCCCACCACTCAGCTACAAAGCTCACCTGGCGACTTTGGGCCAGTTGCTGTCTCTCAGCCTAACCTACTTCTCAGGGTTGTTGTTAGGATAAAATGAGGAAGGGGAACATGTATACCAGTTTGAGCTCCTTGAAGAAAATGTGGGATAGAAATGTAATAAATGAAATGAACTATTATCGGAACCACTTCCATGGCATATTGGGTGTTTTTGAAGAGTTCCTGGAATACTTAGGGAAATTCTATTTCTGCAGGGAGGTCCCGCCTCCCCCACTTTTTTAAGGTGACATTTTAAATATTGCCTAATGCACTCAGAGCTTTTAGGGTACAGCATGAAATAAATTGAGTGGGTTGATGAATAGATAGAACTTATTAGTCTCTCCAGGATACATGCCTGTTCAACTATAGAGGCTAGTAGTCTAGTATAGACAGCATTTTTGTGAAAGAACAAATGAACGAACGATATTGCTCTCAAAGAAAGGGCAGTGAAATTCAATATTCTACTCTTTTCCTTCAAGGACAGCTAGGAGGACTACTTGGTCCAAACCCTGGAAGAAGTACTGAGTTCATTCCCTGGAGTGCCCAGCAGTTTACAATTTTTTTTCTCAACTTGAATGGAGGTTAATAATATCTAAATTGCTTTGGCTTTCCACCCTCTAGTTCCCATAGCTGGTCCTTATCTGATGGATAAAAGTGGCAGATGTCCTTGATGCTTCAGCAAATAGATTGTAAGAGCTAGAGCGAACTTCGCAGGCTCCAAGACAAAGATAAATGGCTACCACAATCTCGATTTTGCACCAGCGTTACTGAACATGTATCATTCATAACGAATAGGGAGGTGAGTGCCTGGAAAGGAAACTGGACAAAACGTTCCTCCCAGTTTGTACCACAGGTCTGGTAAGGACAAATTGGAAAGCCTGGGGGGAAATGGACCAGGAGCAATTTTAATTATTCTGTCATTTTTAGGGGGTATAATAAAGTATTTAGGAGTTCTTGCGTGTATACTTGTTTTTGTTAATTTTTGGAGCACATGTAATTATGCTATGGCTTGATAATTGTATAGGAGTCTGAAACAGTGGTTCTTAGGAGTGCTGCTAAGCCTGTTGGCAATTTCAAACTGAGATACCTAATTATCTTTTGAAATGATCAGGTGTGTGAGACATCATATCACCGAGGACTCCTGATTGCCTCAGTTTCCCCCTTCTTCCCTTTCCCACATTGATAGCCCTGCTCCTTCCCTCTGTACATTCTGGTGTGCCCAGAGTCTAGGCATTTGTACATGAACATGTGGAAAGGGCTGTTCTCTTTTCTCGGGCCAAAGCAGTGTATGTTTAAGGTGTATTTGCATTTGTTTAAAGTGTATTTGCATTTAACATGAATATTAAAAATCCAAATAGCCACTGGGGATGCTGATAATGATTTTTATTTATTACATTCTTATTACATTTCTATTCCACCCAGTAGCTAAAGCTCTCTGAGCAGTTCACAAAAATTAAACCATAAAATGCAACATAAGATACAGCATCAAAGTTTGAAAATTATTGAGATCAAAGCAAACAAGCCGGAGGGGATCCTACTGTTGCTTCTCCTGCTGTGGTCCTACAAAAAAAAATTGCTCCTCCGAAGCTTCCATTTGCATTGGGAAGAAAGCTCCACTGGCACTAAAGATTAGGGATGTACGGAATTTGTTAAATCTGTTCTGTCTGTGTTTTGTGGATTGTCAAGTGTCTTTCATTACATCGTCCTCTCATTGAGAGAACTGGATTTTTTAAAGGGATGTATGAGAATTTCATTCCTGTTTGCAAATGCGCATTTGCGTTAATGTGCATTTGTGCAAGTGTGCATTTGGGAATGTGCGCACACACACAAATGCACACTTGAACTTAGGGATGGTGTGGGTGCCTGATTCCATCTGGGAATCCAGCAGAACCACCCCTGCCCGCACCCCCGAGCCCCGCTTGCTGAGCCCCTGCCCCTGCTCGCCCCTTGCCTGCACTCGCCAAATGGCCTGCACTCGCTCCGGTGGCCTCGTTGAGCTTCACAGTCGCCATTTTTTGAGAAATAAAACGGCGATTGTAAAAACGTGCATTTTTGTGCACACACAAATATGCACCTTCACAAAAATGTACACCTCACATACGAGAATATGTGCATTTGCAAAATGCACATTTTTGCACATACAAAGACATGCACATTTTTGTGATCGCCATTTTATTTTTTTTTAAAAAATGGTAACCATGGAGCTTGACAAGGCTGCTGGGGTGAGTGCAAGATGCTCGCCGAGTATGGGAGGAGCTTGAGTGTGGTCCAGGGACCAGCAAGCAGGGGCAGGGGCTGGGGGGGCATCCGGAGAACCCGGATGAGGGTGAGTTTGCACATCCCTACTTGAACTAATGCTCATTAGCACAAGTGTGCACTTGTGTGCCCTTCCAAAAAACCCCAAACCTCAGCCTGCAAGTATGTCAAATGGATGCTATTTAGTAATGCTGGTCTATGGCAGAATTTGCAGGTCAGATTCATAGAAATCCAAGCTCATTTGAATCTGTTGCAGATTTCTCTGACATCCCTACGTAAAGACACATCTGATGCCAAAGACATCAGACATTTGATGCCAAAGACTTCTCTTCCTCGTAAAGGCTGGACTGAGATTTGCTAGCTGTTAAGAATTCATTTTTGCTCCCCTCCCCTCCCCTTTTATTTTATTTATTTATTTATTTCATTTCTATACCGCCCAATAGCCGAAGCTTTTTCACAATGTTGTTGTCTAATTGCCCTTACCTTATTTCTATGGTTTTTATTCTTTCTTTCTTTCTTTCTTTCTTTCTTTCTTTCTTTCTTTCATTTCTATACTGCCCAATAGCCAAAGCTCTCTGGGCGGTTCACAAAAATTAAAACCAAACAACACACAATAAAACAATTTAAAATATATAGAACATTAAAACCACAATCATTCTGGGGTTGATTTTAATATTGTATCTCTTTACATTTGTGTTGTTAACTCTCTTGAGAATCCTTGGGAGTGCATAATGTGCCTTGTTCGGGTATTCTAACCCCCCATGTAATTATAGTCATATGAGGGAGAGTGGGGTGAGCATGCAAGCTCCTCCCCCTCCACCGCTGTCCTGAGCTGGAGGGCAAATGTCTGCAGTAGGAAGCCTGCTTTACAGGAAGCTTGTAATGATGGCCACCAACATGGATGGCTTTAAAAGGGGAATAGAGAAATTCGTGGAGGATAAGACTATCAATGGCTACTAGTGGTGATGGCTATATATGTTACCTCCAGTATCAGGGAAAGAATGCTTCTTTATACCAGTTGCTGGAGAACATGAATGAGAGCGTGTGATTGCCTTCGTGTCCTCCTTGGAGGCATCCCACAGGCAGCTGGTTGGCCACTGTGTGAACAGAGTGCTGGTCTAGATAGGCTTTTGGTTTGATCCAGCATGGCCTCTCTTAGGTTCTTTTGAAGGCTCCTTGCATGATTTAAAGTCCTGATTGTCCAGACAGAGTTCTAAATCCTGTGGAGAGCCTACACAAGTAGAGCAGGCTCCCTACAGCAGATGTTCATTGTCTAACTCATGGACGGCAATGAGCATGTTGATGGAGAGGGTGGAGGTAGCTCATTCATCCCTGCTCTCTCTTACACAATTCTAATTGTGTGGGATTAGAATGCCTGAAAGGGTCTATGGTGATGCAAGTCAATCAATCGATCAATCAATCAATCACCTCAAAAATAGGGACAGTTGAGTTCATGCATCTATCAGTGACCTAAAAATAATTTTAAATAAAATAAAATAATAATGAAAGATTATGCTAATACATGAAGCTGGCATGCCATCTGGAGGCCAATACATGTGGATTCCCAGTTCATGCCATCTTTCCTCTTTTTCACAGATCAGACAGTCACACGGAATAGTCTTCTACTCTGGAGCAACTCCTTCATAAGGAAAGGTAGCAAAGTTTGGGATGTCTTAACACAGAAACAAGGCAAAGAATGAGGGACCAGATAGCAGTGTATAAAACTGTCAGATTGTACAGTCTGGAATGATGTACGTTATATTCCCCGACAGAGACTGGTTGTTTCATCTATGTACGTGATGATGTAATTCTTGGCCTCAGAAAGGGATGCGGGGAGGCTGCCACTCTATAAAGGCCCTAACAGTTGCTCATATGATGGGCTGTTTTGGAGATGCCACAACATTTGTAAAATGTCTAGACAGTCAATCTTTTGATACCTTATGATGTATTTTGACATGGCTTCTTGGACTATGAGCTCTTTGGAGGAAAGAAGGGATAAAAATGTAATGAATAAATAAAATGTCATCACATTCAGAGTTTCCCTGCCCCTGATAAATAGTGATATTTAGGGACTTAAAAAGATCCATGCTGGATCAGACCAAAGATCTATCTAGTCCAGTATTATGTTCCCACAGTGGCCAACAAGTTGCCTATGGGGACCCACAAGCAGGACATGAGTGCAATATCAACTTCCTGGACATGTTTCCTAGCAATTGGCATATGGAGGAATGCTGCCTCATGACTAAGAACCATTGATAGCCTTATCCTCCATTAATTTGTCTAACCCCCTTCCTTTTGTCTGTCCTGAACGTCCCACTATTGACTTCATTGGATCATCCCTGGCTGTAGTATTTTGACAGAGATAGAAAAGCTTCTCCATGTTCCCCTTCTCAGCACCATGCATCATCTTATACCTCACTATCATGTGTCCCCCCTCCCCCTTCCTTGTTTTTTTCTGCACAAGAAAGCCCATCAGGGCAACACACACATGTGGTATTATTATGCCCTTGATCCCCAATTCTCTGAGCAGTGAGAATTAGGGATGTACGGATTTCATACAATTTATTTATTTATTACATTATGACATCATTACATTTCTATCCTGCCTTTTTTCCTCCTTAAGGAACCCAAGGCAGCATACATAATCCTCCCCCTCCATTTTATCCTCACAACAACAACCCTGTGAGTTGGGTTGGGTTGAGAGTCCATGACTGGCCCAAAGTCACCCAGGAACTTCCATGGCTGAGTGGGGACTAGAACCCTGCAGATCTCCTGACTCCCAGTCCAACTCTCTAGCCCCTACACCACACTGGCTCTCTCAAAATCCATTCTGTCTGCATTTTACAGATTGCCAGGTGCCTTTTGTTCCATTGTCTGCTCATTGAAGGAATCAGAATTGTTCCAATTTCCTGAATTTGCTCCAATTTGCGCTTGTGAAAATGCGCAGATCCCCCCCAAATGCACATTTTCATGCCTTAGCCTATGGGGGGAAAGCAATTTTTAGCTAAATTTGCATAAAATTCCAGAAAGTTTAAAAAAAAACAACAGTCCACAAGTCCAGGGAATCTGTGCAACTCGGGAAAAGCCAGTCTACTGTAGAATCCATGGGTCAGACTGATATAAATCTGAACTCATTTGATTCTGTTGTGGATTTCTCCAAGATCCCTAGTGAGAACTCCAGATGTGCAAGATTTATTGAGGGTCTTCAGGTTTGTTGGAATGAGGTAGTGAAGGCTTGTGATGTTTTTCTGATAGGTGGTTTATTTACACCTACATACAGGTTCAGCACTGATGAGGATTCACAGGATTAACACTCTGACAGATTTCTGCTTCCCCAGTAGGGGTGGGTGGCCCTTGTACTCTAAGGAGGCCTGTAGAGCTCCAAATAATCTCTCTCACCTCCAGCCCAATCATGTCTCAGTCGGACTCTAACTGCAACTCTCTTTGCCTCTAAATCTAAACTGGCAGGGTTTTTGCAAACGACTTGATGACATCATCTTCTCCAGGGAGGAGGGAAGCTAAGCACTGATACCAAAAAGTCTCTTTCTTATATCAAAGTCTAGCTATGTAGATAAACCTCTTTCACAAAAGAAAAGGTACTTGGGCACTCTTTTACCTGAGAAAGAAAGACTTGTTTGTAGGTTAGACAACTAAGGGCACAATTCTATGGGGATAAGCGGCTGCCTCCAAACTCAGAGGCGACCGCCTATCCAATGCAGGGCAGGAGAAGCATGGAAGGGATGGTTCCTTCCGCACTTCTCCTGACCCACATTTGTGGCTAGACAGGAGATTTCGGCTGTCTAGCCACAGGAAGGCGAAGTGGGGGAGGAGGCTGCCAGATGACACATAGGATGTGTTGTACTGGCATTTCCACCTTCCCCACCCCGTAACACCACCTGGAATGCCCCATTGTGGCCGCTCTGCGCTTCTCTTTGGATAGCGAAGGATGGGGCTTCTCCACACTGCCTGAGAGGCAGTGCGGGGAGGGGGAAAAGTCTGTTCTCTGGGAACCGACCTTGGAGGTTGGTACCCAGAAAACTAGATACCCTATGGCCGTCTAGCTGCTGACTAGCAGCCATAGGATTGCTCCCTTAAACAGTCTTTCTGTTCTCCATACCCCAATTTGGTGTCCAACATTCAAACCACTACACCACAATAGGGGAGATGGAGTATGTAAAATCATAGAATCATAGAATAGAATCATAGAATAGTAGGGTTGGAAGGGGCCTACAAGGCCATCGAGTCCAACCCCCTGCTCAGTGCAGGAATCCAAGTCAGAGCATCCCTGACAAATGGCTGTCCAGCCTCGTCTTGAAGGCCTCCAGTGTGGGAGAGCCCACCATCTCCCCAGGTCATTGGTTCCATTGTCGTATTGCTCTAACAGTCAGGATGTTTTTCCTGATGTTCAGCCGGAATCTGGCTTCCTGTAACTTGAGCCCATTATTCCGTGTCCTGCACTCTGGGATGATCAAGAAGAGATCCTGGCCTTCTTCTCTGTGACAACCTTTCAAGTACTTGAAGAGTGCTATCATATCTCCCCTCAGTCTTCTCTTCTCAAGGCTAAACATGCCCAGTTCCTTCAGTCTCCCTTCATAAGGCTTTGTTTCCAGTCCCCTGATCATCTTTGTTGCCCTCCTCTGAACCCTCTCCAGCTTGTCTGCATCCTTCTTAAAGTGTGGTGCCCAGAACTGGACACAGTACTCCAGATGAGGCCTAACCAGTGCTGAGTAGAGGGGAACTAGTACTTCCCGGGATTTGGAAGTGATGCTTCTATGAATGCAGCCCAAAAGAGCATTGGCCTTTTTTGCAGCCACATGACATTGTTGGCTCATATTCAGCTTGTGATCTACAACAATTCCAAGATCCTTCTCACTTGTAGTGTGGTTGAGCCACATATCCCCCATCTTGTAACTGTGCATTTGGTTTCTTTTTCCTAGGTGCAGAACTTGGCATTTATCCCTATTAAATGTCATTCTGTTGTTTTCTGCCCAGCACTCCAGTCTATCCAGATCACTTTGAATTTTGTTT
This sequence comes from Heloderma suspectum, assembly GCF_057233095.1. Classification (NCBI taxonomy): domain Eukaryota; kingdom Metazoa; phylum Chordata; class Lepidosauria; order Squamata; family Helodermatidae; genus Heloderma; species Heloderma suspectum. Next base: position 299,646,583 of record NC_139461.1, on the reverse strand, counting down.
CTCTCCTCCAAAGTATTAACTGCCCCGCCCAATTTTGTGTCACCTGCAAATTTGATCAGCATTCCCTGCACCTCCTCCTCCAAGTAATTAATAAAAATGTTGAAGAGCGCTGGGCCCAGGACTGAGCCCTGCGGTACCCCGCTCGTTACCTCTCCCCAGTTTGAGAAGGTCCCATTGATAAGCACTCTTGGAGTCCGGTTCTGTAGCCAACTGTGGATCCACCAGATCGTTGTTTCATCTAGCCCACTTTGAGCTAGTTTGGTCATCAGGATATCATGGGGACTTTGTCGAAAGCTTTTCTGAAGTCGAGGTATATGATGTCTACAGCATTCCCACGGTCTACAAGGGAGGTGACTTGATCAAAAAATGAGATCATATTTGTCTGGCAGGACTTGTTTTTGACAAATCCATGTTGGCTTCGAGTAATCACGGCATTGTTGTCAAGGTGCTTCCAGATGGATTGCTTTATGATCTGCTCTGGAATTTTCCCTGGGGTTGATGTCAGACTGACTGGTCTGTAGTTCCCAGGTTCCTCCTTTTTACCCTTTTTGAAGATAGGGACCACATGCGCCCTCTTCCAGTCATCTGGCACTTCCCCCGTCCTCCATGATTTCTCAAAGAGAATAGACAGCGGTTCTGAGAGTTCTTCTGCCAGGTCCTTTATGACTCTAGGATGCAGTTCATCTGGCCCTGGAGATTTGAACTCATTCAAAGTAATGAGGTGTTCCTTGACCATATGCCTGTCGATCTCAAGCTGCAATCCTGCCCCTTCAGCCTGTACTTTGCCTTTGCCAGGGGGGTCATAGCCCCTCTTTTGGGAGAAGACTGAGCCAAAGTAGGAATTGAGCACCTCTGCCTTTTCTTTGTCATCTGTTATCGTTTTGCCATCCTTATTTAATAGCTGAACCACCATTTCTTTCCTCTGCCTTTTACTATGCACGTAGCTGAAGAAAGCCTTTTTGTTGTTTTTAACATCCCTTGCTAACCTCAGCTCATTCTCAGCTCATTCTCATTCTCAGAAATCTGTTCTGTCTGTGTTTCACAGGTTGTCAGGTGCCTTTTGTTCCATTGTCCGCCCATTGACAGAATTGGATTTTTTCTTTCGTTTCCAAATTTGCACAAATCTACATGTGCAAAAATAACAAATTCTCACAAAAATACACAAATCCTCCCCAAATGTGCATTCTCACACTTTAGCCTATGGGGGAAATAGGCATTTTCAACTGGCTTCTTTTAAATTTTTTGTGCATTGTTCTACAATGAAATTTGCGCAAATGCCCAAAGGTTAGAAAAATGGTCTGCAAGCCCGCGGAATCTGCCTGACAGGGGAAAAGCCAGTCTGCTGCAGTATCCACAGGTCTGATTAATAAAAATTCAAACTCATTTGGTTCCATTGTGGATTTCCAACATCCCTACACCACACTGATTCTGATCATGCCTTATTTTTCTTTAAGTCAACATTGCTAGAGGAGGGTTTGGAAGAAACCTGAATTGTTCTCAGCAGTTGCATTCCATATGGCAGGAGCTCGAGGGAGGGCCTTCTCAGTGGCTGCTCCCAAGCTTTAGAAGCCCTTGCCAAGGGAGGTCCATCTAGCCCAGGCATGGGCAATCCGTGGCCCTTAGCCCAATTTCATGCAACTCTCAGCCTAATTTCAAAATCCCTCTGCTTGTAATCCGTTCAGATCTCTGGCAAGAGCAACCTGTCTCTTCCTTGGGAGGCTGCCTGGCAGGAAGCAAGAGGCACAGAGAGAAAATAGTGTACAAAGAGAAAATAGAGAGATAAAAGGAGGTGGCAGAAAGAGAAAGGGGGTAATAGTGATGCACCCACTTTTGCCTTTATCCCTGTTCACTGCTGGTTTTGGCTCCACCCACAACTGACGAGAAGCTCCCAACAAATTATCTTTATGGGAATGCAGCCTTCAACAGAGAAAGGCTGCCCACCCCTGATCTATCCTCTACTCTGATGGTGATCTGCAGGCAGACAATGGTGTTTTCATTCCCATGACCTCATAAGCTGACTGTAAGTATTGTAAATATTGGCCACTGTAAATATTACAATTTGGTCAATTGGCTGTTTGTTTTTATTGGTTTTACCAATAAATGTTGGAAAGGCGGGGTATAAATTTTACAGACAGAGCAATAAGCAAATTGTTTAGGCCATATTTAACACTTTAAGCAATCAAATACCAAGGAATTAATTTCTCCTCTGATACATTTCCAAGAGATATGTAAAATCCATGCTCATGAGGACGTGTTATGTCTGAACAAGAAAAATTTTGTCTGCATTTGAGCAGGGGAGTGAGTTGCAGAGACATCATCTCAAGCAGAAAGTTCCAGCTCATTGAAAGCAACAGTAGATGCATCATATGCATGAATGAGCTGCAGAACAACAAAAAATTAGAACATGAGCAAGCAAGCAAGTATATAAGTGCAGATTTTGTCCTCCCACACAGTCGAACCTGAGAGTGTCTTTGCAAAGCTTCCCATGGGAGGTCAGCACCAATGATGCATTCTTAAGTCAGGATGTACTTCAAAGGATCAGGCTGCTTCACCATGGAGGGAACACAGAATTCTTGTAGAAACACAAAGAAGGAGCTGTTGTCAGCCTAATGTCACATATGCACATCATGTGAATCCATCCAGCATAACTCCCCTCCCCCCCACCAGAGCAAATGGAAAGCAGGCTGCAGTGCTTGCAGAAGTGTGTTAATCCCAGAGCAGTAGGGAGATATTATGGACCAATGGCTTATCTTACCCTTACATTTAGAATAATGATAATAGTTGGGGGAACAGTTGTCCCTTGCAAGCATTCAGTCTGTGGCAGGCCTTTGAATTATTTCTGCTAGGCAAGCTACTCTGAGAAAGTGATACCAGCTTTCTCTGCTGAAATAGATCCTGTAATACAGAGTGACACTTTATATTTTTGGCACTAAACTGGCACTTAGTTATTTTAAGCTATCACATTACATGATGTAATGGCAGAGAGAGTGAGAGAGCGAGAGAGAGAGGGAGAGAGGGAGAGAGGGAGAGAGAGTGCCGAGGTGATAAAAAAAAAAGCCAGCTTCTGGCTATGGATTCAAAAAGCCTATTTTTCCATTCATCTATTTTTAGGTATTCCAGTCACTATCAACTCAATTCATACCCATTACTGGGAGAAATAACATGACAAGACCAACAATTCAGTGGAGGCACTTTATACATACTTGTCAAGTTCTTGGGCTGTCAAGAGGGACCACTTTGTTGGTATTCAAATTGTGGCTAAGTTGAGCAGCTCGTATGTACCTTGGAAGGGGGAAAAGGGAAATCACGCAGTCATAGTCGCCGTCATGCTTAATTGATCTATCTATCTAAAATTATTTCTAGGCCACCTTTAAGGGTGGAGCTCTCTCAAGGCTGCATACAAAATTAAAACCACATGAAGTGGATATAGTAAAAATCCATTAAACATATTCAATAAAACCCTTAAAAATAGAGATTGCCTTCCATAACCCAAAACTTACCAGTACAAACTAACAGCCTAGATTTAGAAGAAGGCCAGTGAAAACAGATGGGTCTTCAGAGCTTTTCTGATAATCTGCCAAGAAGGGTCCTGATGAACCTCTGATGGAAGTTCATTCCAGAGATGTAGAGCTACCACCTTTGTACTCACCAGCCTACCCAACCTTAGCTGTGGGCAGGTTAGAAGAGCCTCTGTTAATGATCCCAGAGTGTGGGCAGGCTGGTACAGGAGGAGACAGTATGCTTACAACAATATGGTAAAGTAGGCTGGAATGGCTGTCCCATAAAACTGATGAGAGGCTGTGAAATAGTGACATGCTTGGGGCTACCCATTCTGCTCATGAACTGAGCTGAAATCTGAAATATGTTGTTCTGTAGCAGCAGATTTTATAAATCAAATAAATTTGATTTATTTTATTTGGGCATTCATGCCACTAATGTCCATCTTGTCTGCACTGGGCACACTGGTTCTTTCTTAAGAATCTTTTGCCTCTGCCGGGTCTTCTATTCCTCGCCCATGTCTTCTTGGGCCTCTGGGTTGAGGGGGCATACTGGCGATAGGCATTTAAAAGACACCCCAAGTACGCTCTGGGGGCTTCTGGCTCTTTGGAAATGATTCCAGCCTTAAGCCCACACGTTAAATAAAGAAACTCTTTTTCCTTCACTCTGTGGTCTCTCTGACTCTGAGTTCTGCAACAGTTCTGGCTCATAGTCCATGCACTACCTCACTGGCTTTGGGATTAATGCCTGAAGGAGACAGGCAACTGATTGTAGAAGGCTCAGATTTCTTCTGCTGAGTGTCCTATACAGGGACAAAGCTCAAAGGAAGCCCCAGGCAGTCCCAATTAATTAATTAATTAATTAATTAATTAATTAACATATTTACACCCTGCCTATTAATCAAAATTGTCATGGTGGATTAGAATACTTGTAAAAGAAAACAGATGATCAGGATGTTCGAGTCCCACACTGGGAGGGTCTTTTTCACCCAGGCTGCCAATGACATCACTTGTAGCTCCCAGCCACGGATGCAAGAGGCACAGGGTGGTCATATGTCCTTTTTTAAAAAAGAACCACCCTCTGTTTGAGGGTCTGTCCTGTCCAATTCCATCTTAAAGATAAAGAACTGTAAGAACTGTTACCCATCAACAGTTAGCACCTGAACAGGCAAGGCACACAGCTCACCTGGACAGTCTTCCACACTATGGTGTGATGTATTTTTATTTAAAGTATAATGATAATTTCTCAATTTGCATCTATATAAAAAAATAATATATGTAAATTTTATGCAAATCACTGTCTTTGCTTGTTCTTTGTTTTGGTGATGCATTCCTTCTTTTGTGGCAGTGTGGTGTAGTGGTTAGAGTGTTGGGCTGGGACTTGGGGGACTTGGGAGTGGCATTCTAATCTCTACTCAGCCATAATGCTCATGGAGTGACTTTACCAATCACTGACTAACCTTCTGTGATTCTATGATTCTAAGAGGATAAAATAGCAAGGAGGAGGGGAACCATGTGAGCTACCTTGGGTTCCTTGCTAGAGGAGAAAAGGTGGGGTATAAGTGTAAAACAACAATTCATACAGTTGTTGTTGTAGTGCCAGCATGGTGTAGTGGCAAGAGTGTTGGACTAGGAGCTGGGAGATCTGGGTTCTAGTCCCCACTTGGCCATGGAAGCTCACTGGGTGACTTTGGGCCAGTCACAGACTCTCAGCCCAACCCACCTCACAGGGTTGTTGTTGTGAGGATAAAATGGAGAGGAGGAGGATAATGTAAGCCGCCTTGGGTTCCTTGCGAGAGGAAGAAAGGCGGGGTATAAATGCAATAAATAAATAAATACATACATACATAACCCTAAAGAGGCACTGAGGGGGCCAAAACCTCTCCACATTCTTCAGCTGTTCCAGCTGCTGAATTTCTGCGCTGAGCTTGTGTTAGGGGACAAAACCAAACTCCTGAAAATGGCCAGATGTTAGAGTGAGCACATGGATTGGAGTCAGACTTCCTCACCAAGTCTGCCAATGGTGTCTCTTGAAGTTCCTAGCCTCCAGCGGCAGAAGAAGCCTGGGGGGTAGCAGTGAAGAGCTGCCTGTTTACAAGTTTCTTCTTTGAAAGCTACAGTTTAACAAATGTGCTAGCGGGGATGGGAGAACCAGGGATGCTCAAGGTTGCTGAAATTCTCTGAACTTTACTTCAAGGCTCGGTTTGGCTCACTCGACCTGTTTTTTAGTTTGTTCAAATGGGAAAAGTGCTCATTTTTCAAAAGGTTAAAAAAAATGCACACTTTTAAGTTATGGGTTTTTAAAATCATGCATTTTTCAAAAATTGTACATTTTTCAAAACTTACGCATTTTTAAAGTAGTGCATTTTTTAAAAAAGTGCACATTTTGTGAACACAAGTTTGGGAATTTGTGAACATTTTTGGAAAACACGCACTCCTGTTTGCATTCACGTCCAGAGTTGTAAGCGGGGCATTTTTGAGTGATTTGCAAACATTCCTATATGCTAGGTTGTTTTAAACTTTGATCACCTGGTCTGATTTTGGAAAGGGGGAAGAGAAGGAAAGGTGGAGGGAAGTTAGCTTTGTGATTGCATTGCATGTCTAATGGGGAGGAAACGTGAGGCAACCCAAAATTTCCACAGTGCAAAACAAACAGCTCCCCTATCCCAGGCAGCAGGAAAACCCCGTTCTCTCCAAGCAGTGGCAACAACCCTTTCCTACTGCTATACCGACATCGTTTCCAGGAAGCAAGCATGTGCTTCCTTGCCTCCTTCAGTTCTAATATTGTACTCCCTCACTGAGAAAGAGCTTCAGCTATTGGGTGGCATAGAAATGTAATAAATAAATAAATGCATGCATGCATGCCATGTAGGTGGGAGAGAGGGAGAGAGAGAGATCATACTGAAAGTGCATACACAGAGAGTAATAATGATAACAAAGAGTAGGGATTGGTGAACAAGCAATGTTCAAGATTGCTAGGAGTCTCCCAACAGTCCTCCTTGAGCTGTTTTTGAGTCATTATTCCCCCCCACCCAGATTTTTTGTATTTGCAAACCTCAGGGTTCCCATATTGATACCTTCATGTTGTTGTTGTTGTTGTTGTTGCATTTATATCCCACCTTTTTTCCTCTTGCAAGGAACCCAAGGCGGCTTACATTATTCTCCTCCTCTCCATTTTATCCTCACAACAACAACCCTGTGAGGTAGGTTGGGCTGAGAATGTGTGACTGGCCCAAAGTCGCCCAGTGAGCTTCCATGGCCGAGTGGGGACTAGAACCCGGATCTCCCAGCTCCCACTACACCACACTGGCTCTCCTCTATTGTTTCTCAGAGGTCCCATTTTGGCTATAATCCTGTTTGCACTCAAAAGCTGAGTTCGCTATTTGAAGGAGTGACAGACCTAACCTCCATGATATGCTGAAACCTTTCTCAGTTCATCTAAGCTAGAAGCTATTGCCACTTTTTGTGGTAATGAATTTTATATCTTAAGCACACGTTGTGTGAAGTAGTATTTTTGGCTGAACCTATTGCTAATCAATTTTATTGAGTGACCCTGAGTTCCAGTATTATGATGGATAAACAGAACATTCTTTCTGTTCAGTCTCCATACTATTTATAAGTTTGTAAACAGGAAACGTGATGTTTCCCCTTTTTTTCTGAACTAAACAGCCCAAATTGTTTTAGCATTTGCTAACCAATCATTTTGCTAACCAACGAGGAAAAAATGTGTGGCTTCTGCTAGTTTGATAAAATATATAAAAAAGAGAAACCTGCTCCCAGATGTGTTGGACTTTGACTCCCATCTCCCCAGCCAGCATGGCCAACAATCAAGAATGCTGGGAGTTGTCATTCAAAACATCTGGGGGCACCAGTCTGGGAAAGGCTGTCCTATAGCATTGATCAATTTAGGGCACAATCCTATGCATGTTTAGATGGAAATAAGTCCTACAACTCCCAGCATTCCCCAGCCAGCCAAGCCGGCTGGGGAATGCTGGAACTTATAGGACTATCTTTTGTCTAGACATGCACAGGGTTGCACCCTTAATGTATTTTTCATGTATCCATGGACTACATTGTTAATTAGTCTGGATATTTCTGATATACTGTAAGGCCATTTTCTTCCTATGCAATCAAGACATTTTGATTGATTAAAGTTTTGCCTCCTATAGTAAGATAACACTACATTGCTGATTAATTGGTCATTTACACTTGAAAACTAGATTATATCTTTTGCTGTCACCTTGATATTCATGTACATATCCACCACTCTTGAAGTACATGCTGGATTTGCCAACTGTGCTTTCAACATGTGCATGACACGAAGGGGGAGGGGGAAGATCTAATTAGAAATAACAAGTATGCAGTGCTATATTGTTTGGCAATTACTCTTCTCCCAGTGGAGCTCTTCTGACTCAAAGTTCACCCATGAGAAAACTGTGCTCATCAAAATGAAAGTAATTAATGGGGTGGGGGTCAGCAAAGTGATGGAGATGATGAAGAAACACCTGGGAGGTGAGATTGGCTTTTAAATATTGCGCCAAGAGAAAGCTTAGAAAGTATTATATTTCCTCATCCTAACAGATATTTAATATACATTGATCAGTTATTACTTCCCATATATACATGGCATATCTGTTTATCAGCAACCTGAGCTTTAGTGCCAACCATCCAGACAGATTGCCGATAAGGATAATATGAGGCTGAGGACCAAAAGTAAATGGGTAGATCCATCTTTCAATGCCTACTGCCATCTTAGGAGATCAATACCTGTCATAATATCCTTATCATTCTGGGAACAGAAATTCTATTTGGGCAATAAAGCTTTCCTGTTTTAGTTGTTAATTTAGATCAGTTCTGGCAGATCTCTGAAATTTTGGTTTGGAACAGGATGGAGCGTTACAAGCGCATGTATGCATGCACACCTGTATGCTCAGTTAGCATTCTGTTACTCTAACTCCTTTTCAATTAATTGCAGATTGGGAGCATTACACTTCAGGGTTGAGCCAAAATTTGTAACGCTGAGGAATAGAAAACTGTAATACGAATGTTCTTTGCTCACACTATTTTCATTATGAATCAGTCTCTCTTACCCTGAAACTCTTATTCCAGTAATAAATGATGAGCCATATTTTGAGCTGATGTCCCACTTTTGCACTTGCACAGTCAGCATTCATCGGTCCAAGCTTGCAAGACTGGTAGCCACTGCTGATGCATGTGTAGAACTGGACTTATTTAATCTTTGACTTGGCCTTGATGAGAAACTGCCCTTCCTTCCTTATACCTGCATTTTACTTCCTCCTTTGTATCCCCATTGCTAGAAAGGGTGGTCCCCCATCCAAATCCAAGTCCTGCTGCTGTCCCTGGGAGCTACACTGCCACTTACTGGCCTTAAGCTCCACTTCCACATGGGGAAGAGTGCGGCATTCGGGGATGTGAAAATCTGTAAAAGCCGTGCTCATCAAGGCTGTCTGATTTCCACTTCAAAGCATGTTCTGACCTGAGCCAATATATGGCTGCATTTTTTTTTTCTTATTTCAGTGCAAATTAGGGGGGGAAATATGTTGGCCCCATTTTTAGAATTTATTGTTTTTATCTAATTTTAGTCAGTTGTATCTGCCTTTTGCATAAAAACTTGTATGGGTCTATGACCGCAATGAACAATTCATTCATATATGATTGCAAGATTGTTTCCTCCCTGCATGAAAATATGCACACATTTCCATGCACATTTTTCCAAAGGTACAAACAACCCAGAGTTCTGTGGCACCTTAAAGACTAACACATTTATTATGCCATAAACTTTCATGTTGTGCATGTATCTGATGAAGTGGATCGTGGTCCACAAAGGTTTATGCCATACAAACTTGTTTATCTTTAATGTGCCACAATACTCTGGTAGGGAAGTCAGAGGAATCCATTTGAAGGGTGCAGCTTGGTGAGCATTCATCAGCTCAGCCCTCTGGACTTCAACCTGATATCCACCAGCTGGCCAAACCCAGGGCCAGTGAGCAGATTATTGGTTGTGAGACGGCGATGTGGCAGCAGTGGCAGGAGGATGAGAGAGGAGTGCCATGGTGCTTCCCTCTTATCCTCCAACTGGCATGCAACCATCCCTCTCTTCCTGCTGCCATCAGGCCCCAGCCCAGAAAGCCAACCACCTTAGCTTTCTGATGTGTGTGGGCTCTCCAGGCTAGGGGCTAACAGCAGCAGGGAGATAGGTATGATGGTGGTGCAGTGGCAGAGTGGTTTTATTCTCCCCAACGTAAACCCAATTTCCACCAATTACAGTTGTAATTTATGGGCATTACAGCCAGAATTCCCACAAATTATGCAAATTATGGCTGTAAATTGCATAATTTGTGCAAATAACAGCTGTAATATGCAGAAATGGGGTTTATGGAGGGGTTTATGTGGGGGAACACCCCCTGAAAAAGTTCCTGGATTTTGGGAACAGACCCCTAAATCGGCTCACAAAGGCAAGCTGAGCTGGGGAGAGGGGAGTCTGTTGTGCCCTAAAAGGGCCAGATTTAATCATGACAGACTTCCCTAGATTCTGGCTCATTTTTGCTGCATCAGAATAATATGGCCACCCCTCTGGAAATTGGCACACACAGGACTGAGAGACTGAATATCTAAGCAGTTTTCAGAAGAAAGTTCCACCCCATCAAAATGGCTAGCTGTGCCCTGAAAATGAAAAATGTTTTCTTTTAAATCCATCCCAAGATTTGTACTGCATTATTCTAAATATTCAGTGGGCAACCTGGCTGTGAGTGTGTGTGTATTCCTCAGAAAAGAGGTGCACAATCTTTTGGCCCTGAGTATCAGATGCAAGGCCAAATACACACATATACACATTCACATTCTCCACCCGCCCCCCATACATAGAGACCCTTCCCCCAATAAGGCAAGTTAATTTAATTTTTCAAATTTATTTATTTAATTTGTGGTGTGCATTGGTGTTTTGGTTGATATCCCTCCACTTCCACCAGTCTGGCAGTTTATATACTTTAGCTTCAATAATTTGCAGACCTTGCTTTTGAATACTGCACTCCTCTCTGCCTCCTGGCAGTAGCGGCAGCAGGACCAGCAGCAGAAGCAGTCACAACAAAGAGGGCGCAGCAAAGAGGGCAAAGCTCCCAGCACATCTTCTCGAAGACGATCTAGTCACTGCTCACGGCAGGCTTTATGGTTCCTGCCCTCCGTCATCTCCAGATCCTAGAGTGTCCTCCTCACAGAAGTGAGAAGATGCTTTTCAGAGAAGTAGCTGGAAGGTCATGGAATCATAGAGTCATAGGGTTGGAAGGGGCCTACAAGACCATCGAGTCCAACCCCCTGATCAATGCAGGAAGCCTGATTCCCAGGCGGTCTCCCATCCAAGTACTAACCAGGGCTGATCCTGCTTAGCTTTCGAGATCAGACGAGATCAGGCACATCCAGCCCTGGTCATTATGGGAAGAAGATGAGGTGGGGAGAATCAAGAGTCAAAACTCTGGATTTGATAAGGAAGAAAATGTTTGTAGAGCCTTGAACTATCAATCGGGAAGTAAATAAGGAGTGATGCATCTCTGGCTTACATAAAAGTGATTGTTTGCTACAGGCACATACAGGGTTATAGAATCATAGGGTTGGAAGGGGCCTACAAGACCATTGAGTCCAACCCCTTGCTCAATGCAGGAAGCCTGGTTCCCAGGCGGTCTCCTGTCCAAGTACTAACCAGGGCTGACCCTGCTTAGCTTCCGAGATCAGACAAGATCGGGCGCATCCAGCCCTTTGCTCGTGAGCTAGGCATGATTGGCAGCGGGGTGGGAGGTGTCCAAAGCATGATGAGCCAGCAGTAGTGTTCGAGGAAGGGGTAAGCAACTTCAGGGATGGCACCACAGAGCACTCAGCAGTACTGCAGTGACTTTAGTGGCAGGAGCAGCAGTGCATTATTTGGGCAGGATGGGGATTTTCGTAGTGGCAGCTAGGGGGTCTTGTGGGGTCACACAAGAGGGCTTGTGGGGCCATGGGTTGTTCACCCCTGCTGTAAAATGAAACAGGCAATCCTGACTTGGGTTGTGGCCTTCACTTTCCAATATGGCTCACATTTACATGTGGCAAAGGCAAGAGGCAGTCAAATAGGTCAAACCAATACATGTACGGCAAGCCAATGGAAATAAAGCCCACAGATTTCGAGGAGCTTAATTTCAAGGCGCCTGTGCATAAATTAGAATTGCAGCCTTAGCTGTGTAACAGCTAGGTTGCATTTGGCCATTAACTCCACCCCACCCCGCATACTTTAGGATCTAGTACCCACGTTTTCAGAAAAAAAGCATATAATTCAATCCTCCTGGAACTGTACTGCTTCAGAATAAATGTGGGAGAGCCCCAGAATAAACGTTGGAGAGACAAGGGATCAAACCTGGGATATTCTGCAGTGCATGTGGTTTTTCGCTGAGCTATGGCTGGGGGGGAGTGTCCTACTTTGCAGAGGAGAGTCCTCAGTTTGAAGGCATCCTTGATTTGAAGGGCTGTCCTGTTCAAGTCCAGTTTAACACTAAAGAACCACACAGGGGGAGACAAAGGTCCTTGAGTTTGCTCATCAACAGGTTGACAGCAGAGGACTTTGTCAGGTTCTGCAAGGATGGCAGGGACACATGTGAACACACATGTACACACACAGACTCGCAATGGCCATGTGTCCTCTTACAGAGGACAGTCCTCTATTTGAAAGGCTGCCCAGCCCAAGTTCAGTTTAAAGATAAAAGAACCATCCAAAGGAAAGCTGAGCCTTGAAGTTGCCCATCAACAGCACCTGGACTGCAGACTGAGCAGGCATATACGTCACCTGGTTACAATCCTCCCCACTCCGTGGTGAGATGTATTATATTTATCGCTAAATGAGCATCTATGCATATTTATCTCTACATGTGCATCTCTACATAGGTTGTTGTTGTTGTTCAGTCATTAAGTTGTGTCCGACTCTTCGTGACCCCATGGACCATAGCACACCAGGCCTTCCTGTCCTCCACTCTCTCCCGGAGTGTGCTCAAGTTCATATTCATTGCATTGGTGATGCTATCTAGCCATCTCATCCCCTGCCGTCCCCTTCTCCTTTTGCCTTCTATCTTTCCCAGCATCAGGGTCTTTTCCAGGGAGTTTTCTCTTTGCATAAGGTGGCCAAAATATTTGACCACTTCAGTATCTGTCCTTCCAATGAGCAGTCAGGGTTGATTTCCTTTAGGATGGACTGATTTGACCTCCTTGCAGTCCAGGGGACCCGTAAGAGTCTTCTCCAGCACCACAGTTTGAAAGCATCAATTCTTCGGCACTCAGCCTCCCTTATAGTCCAGCTCTCACAGCCATACGTTGCTACTGGGAAAACCATAGCTTTGATTATATGGGCCTTTGTTGGCAAGGTGATGTCTCTGCTTCTTACTATGCTGTCTAGGTTTGCCATAGCTTTCCTCCCAAGGAGCAAGCGTCTCTTAATTTCATGGCTACAGTCACCATCTGCGGTGATCTTGGAGCCCAAGAAAATAAAATCTGTCACTGCTTCCATTTCTTCCCCTTCAATATGCCAGGAAGTGATGGGGCCAGATGCCATGATCTTAGATTTTTAATGTTGAGTTTCAGACCAGCTTTTGCATTCTCCACTTTCACCCTCAACAAGAGGCTCTTGTTCATCGAGGATTCCAGGGGGAGGGATGGAGCGCTTCCCCCCCCCACTGCGAAGCAGATCCGCAAAATGGTAAGCGACTTTCGTACATCCCTAGGCAATCTTAATTCCGACCTGTGATTCATCCAGCCCGGCATTTCTCATGATGTACTCTGCATATAAATTAAATAAGCAGGGTGACAATATGCAGCCTTATCGTACTCCTTTCCCAGTTTTGAACCAATTGGTTGTTCCATGTCTGGTTCTTACTGTTGCTTCTTGACCCTAGTACAGGTTTCTCAGGAGACAGATAAGGTGGTCTGGTACTCCCATCTCTTTAAGAATTTGCCACAGTTTGTTGTGTTCCACACAATCAAAGGCTTTAGCATAGTCAGTGAAGCAGAAATAGATGTTTTTCTGGAATTCTCTTGCTTTCTCCATGATCCAGCAAATGTTGGCGATTTGATCTCTAGTTCCTCTGCCTCTTCGGAACCCAGCTTGTACTTCTGGTAGTTCTCGGTTCACATACTGCTGAAGCCTAGCTTGTAGGATTTTGAGCGTCACCTTGCTGGCATGTGAAATGAGCGCAATTGTATGGTAGTTTGAACACTCTTTGGCATTGACCTTCTTTGGAATTGGAATGTAAACTGACCTTTTCCAGTCTTGTGGCCATTGTTGAGTGTTCCAAACATGTTGGCATATTGAGTACAGCACTTTAACAGCATCATCTTTTAGGATTTTAAATAGCTCAGATGGAATACTGTCATTTCCGCTAGTTTTGTTGTACTAATGCTTCCTAAGGCCCACTTGACTTCACTCTCTAGGATGTCCAGCTCAAGTTCAGTGACTGCACTATCATGGCTATCAGGGACATTCAGATCTTTCCTGCATAGTTCACCTGTGTATTCTTGCCACCTCTTCTTAATCTCATCTGCTTCTGTTAGGTCTCTGCCTTCTTTCTCCTTTATCATGCCCATCTTTGCACAAAACATTCCCTTGAGATCTCCGATTTTCTTGAAGAGATCTCTAGTCTTTCCCATTCTGTTGTTTTCCTCGATTCCTTTGCATTGTTCATTTAAGAAGGCCTTCTTGTCTCTCCTTGCTATTCCCTGGAACTCTGCATTCAGTTGGATGTATCTTCCCCTTTCTCCTTTCCTTTTCACTTCCCTTCTTTCCTCAGCTACTTGTAAAGCCTCATCAGACAGCCACTTTGCTTTCTTGCATTTCTTTTTCTTTGGGATGGATTGAGTTGCTGCCTCCTGAACAATGTTACGGACCTCCGTCCATAGTTCCTCAGGCACTCTGTCTATCAGGTCTAATCCCTGAAATCTATTCCTCACCTCCACTGTATATTCATAAGGGATATGATTTAGGTCATACCTGAATGGTTTAGTGGTTTTCCCTACATTCTTCAATTTAAGCCGAAATAAATAAGAAGCAGCTGATGATCTGAGCCACAGTCAGCTCCAGGTCTTGTTTTTACTGACTGTATAGAGCTTCTCCATCTTTGGCTGCAAAGGACATAATCAATCTGATTTTGATATTGACCATCTGGTGATGTCCATGTGTAGAGTTGCCTCTTGTGCTGTTGGAAAAGAGTGTGTGCTATGATCAGTGTGTTCTCTTGGCAAAACTCTATGAGCCTTTGTCCTGCTTCATTTTGTACACCAAGGTAGGGATGGCAGAGAATTCCGCCATGGATCTCAGTGAGGCTGAATGCCAGTGCATTCAGCCCCCTGAACTCCGTGGTGGAATGGCCTGCCCCCCTGCCCCCCCACGGATCCCCCTGCAGATCCCCCCCGGGACGAGACTTACCTGGGGCGGATCTTCCCTATCCGGCTCCAGCGGCGGCTTCGGCGGCAGCGACAGCTGGTCTTCCAACCGGCTGCCACCGCCGCCATTTCCAGTGTTGTAAAAAAAAAAAAAAAGACATGATAGGCTACGTAAAGATTTATGTAGCCTATCATGGCTAGGTTAAAAAAAAACCACACACGACGTGATAGGCTACGTAAATCTTTACGTAGCATATCACGTCTGACTTAAAAAAACCACACAAAATGTGCGTATGCAAATGGCGGCGGCTATGGCCGCTGCCATTTGCATTCCTTATTTTTGGCCATCTTAGTCTACATAAATATTTACGTAGACTAAGACGGTGAAAATAAGGGGGAACGCAAATAGCGTCTGCTACGCTATTTGCGTTCCCCTTAGTTTTGCTGTCTTAGCCTGGGAATCCCTGCGGAGCGGAGCCGGCCAGTGAGGATTCCGGGCAGGAGGCTCGGAGCGCCTCCCCCCCGGTGAGGATTCCGGGGGGAGGGATGGAGCGCCTCCCCCCCCAGCGGAACCCAGCAGAGCCAGGTAAGGGCACTGTCATACATCCCTACACCAAAGCCATGCTTGCCTGTTATCCCGGTGATTTCTTGACTTCCTACTTTAGCATTCCAATCCCCTATGATGAAAAGGACATCTTTTTTTGTTGTTAGTTCTAGAAGGTGGAAAGGTAGTCACAACTGGGGAAGGCAATGGCAAACCACCCCACTATTTGTTGTTGTTGTTCAGTCATTCAGTCGTGTCTGCCATGAAAACGCCAGCGCAAGCAGCGTCCCTCTAGGGGTCAGTAATGACCCAGTGCTTGCACAGGAGGAACCTTTCCTTTCCTTTCCTTTCCTTTCCTTTCCTTTCCTTTCCTTTCCTTTCCTTTCCTTTCCTTTCCTTTCCTTTCCTTTCCTTTCCTTTCCTAGAAGGTGTTGTTGGTCTTCATAGAACTGATCAACCTCAGCTTCTTCAGCCTCAGTGGTTGGGGCATAGACTTGAATTACTGTGATGTTGAATGGTTTGCTTTGGAGTCATACTGAGATCATTCTATCGTTTTTGACATTGTACCCCAGTACTGCTTTTCCCACCCTTTTGTTGACTATGAGTGCTACTCCATTTCTTCTAAGGGATTCTTGCCCACAGTAGGAGATATAATGGTCACCTGAATTAAATTCGCCCATGCCTGTCCATTTGAGTTCGCTGATTCCCAAGATGTCGATGTTCAATCTTGCTATCTCATGTTTGACCACCTCCAGCTTACCTTGATTCATTGACCTTACATTCCAGGTTCCTAAACAATATTGTTCTTTACAGCATCGGACTTTCTTTTCACCACCAGACACATCCACAGCTGAGTGTCCTTTCAGCTTCGGCCCAGCCGCTTCACTCTTTCTGGCGCTACTTGGAAATACTCTCTGCTCTTCCCCAGTAGTATATTGGACACCTTCCGACCTGAGGGGCTCATCTTCCAGCATCGTATCTTTTAGCCTTGTGATACGTTCCATGGGGTTTTCTTGGCAGGAATAGTGGAGTGGGTTGCCATTTCCTTCTCCAGTGGACCACATTTTGTCAGAACTCTCCACCATGACCTGTCTGTTTTGGGTGGCCCTGCACGGCATAGCTTATGGCTTCACTGAATTACACAAGCCCCTTTGCCACAACAAGGCAGTGATCCATGAAGGGGATCTCTACATATACTTTAGCATTTAAAAAAAATTCATACAAATCTGCACCCTCTTTTGTCGTCTACTTGGTTATGCATAAGCAGCCACTCTAGCTATGTCCCTACACCCCCTCCCATCCTCCCCCCTCCCCCCTTTTATCATCTTCTATTTCGATTCTTATCTTCCTGCTCTTTTAGATTAAATAAAATAGTGGGATTATCAATAATTCTGCAGAGGACTAAGACTGCAATGCCAGGGGAATAGTTTTATTATTAGAAGCCTTTTTTCTTCCTGGCAGGGTTTAAAAACAAACAAACAAAAAAAAAACTACCACCAAGAACCTTATGCATATTTTTTGTTCTGATTTTAGTTATAACTTTTCTCCTTCATTGCTACTATCATTTGTTGTTTTTGGTATATAGAAAAATCATAACAGAACTACAGAAAGAAACAACAAAATCAAAGCAGAAGCTCAATTCAGGAGAAACCAAGATGCTGATAGTGCAAAGGACCAAATTTAGCAGCATGTCCTCTGCCTCCAGATGCATCTTTTGTGTCTCCTCCTAGTGGCCAAGAGCCTTGTGTGGCACAGTGTGGTAGGTGGCAGTATTGCAACCAAAACTCTCCCCATGACCTGAGTTCGATCCCAGTGGAAGCTGGGTCTCAGGTAGCCAGCTCTGGTCGACTCAGCCTTCCATCCTTTCAAGGTTGGTAAAATGAGTACCCAGCTTGCTGGGGGAAAGGTAGTCATGACTGGGGAAGGCAATGGCAAACCACCCCGCTATAGTCTGCCATGAAAATGCCAGCAAAAGCAGTGTCCCTCTAGGGGTCAGTAATGACCTGGTGCTTGCACAGGAGGAACCTTTCCTTTTTTTCCTTCCTAGTAGCCAAAGGAAATGTTCATCTCTCTTTCCTGGTTGGTTCCCCTTCTTCTGCAGGTGATTTCCACATTGTTTTAGATTCCAGTTGGAAAGAAGTCACGTTGTCAAAGAGAGAGAGAGAGAGAGAGAAAACCAAACCACCACTCAGTTTTCTCAGGGTTTCTAATTGGAAAGGTTGGCAAGGCTGACATCCGTGATCAAAAATGAAATGTGTGGAAATGAACATTTCCTTGCAATGTGCAAATTTGAAAGGAAGAGAAAGAGGGGTGGTGGTGGTGGGGAAAGAATATATAAAATATGAACCGTGCTGCAGAGAAAGGAACAATATGGAAGCTGAGTATTCAAAGTAGAGCTGTGCACAAATGGTCTCTCAAAATTCTCCAGCCTATTTGTGGGCAGAGAAATTGGAGGGACAATTTCACCGAATTTCTCTTAGGGGAGGAGACATTCTCCAGCAATTTCTCGCAGATAGGGCTCCCCATTGGCAGGGGCTGTAGCACAGGTTCTTTCTTTTTTCCTAAAGGTTTTTGGTTTATTGCACTGCTTCAGTAAGTGGCAACAGCATCAACTGTGCTGAGGTTTCGATGCTTCTAAGGCAGAATTCTGAATTTCTTTTGCTCTGCAACCTCCCAGGCCACCTGCATTTCCTGAACTGAAAAAGCCCCATGGGAGGAATTGCCTCATGGTATCTTCCTCATGATGGCTTTAACTGAAGTGCGGGAAGCTGAGGAGGCTACAGGCTGCCACAGAGATGACTGTACAATGACAGATAGGACACTCATGCACATTCCTCAGCCACCTCATGAGTGAGGTAAGCACAAGAACCCCAAACCCAACCCATGATAATTTCTCCAAAATTTCTCCTTTTTTGAATTTCTTTTCGAAAGCCACTTCTTACTGATCAAATTGAATGAGAATGGTCGAACAAAATGTGGGAGACATTTTTGGCACAGCACTAATTCAAAATCACATTTCAACAGTGCCCTTTGTGTCTACACCTCTGCCATTGGAAGTGGTGTAGTTGAGGTGAAATGGAGAGGAGCACAGCACCAGGACTTTTTCAGATCAGGAACAATGCTGTCATCTGCTGGAGCTCCGGAGTAATGGATAGATCCTTCTTAAGGTGGGAAGTGAATGAGGTGATAACAAGGCTTTCAAGACAGATTAGCAAAGAGGAAGTCAGAGAAAGTAGGGATGTACGAAAGTTACTTACCTTTCCGTGGATTATGTTGATGGTGGGGGGGAGGTGTTCTGTCCCTCCCCCCGGAATCCTCGATGGGGGGGGAGGTGATCCGTTCCTCCCCCCCCCCGGAATCCTCCACGGCCGGCTATGCTCCGCGGCAGCTCCACGGAGCAGCCGGCCAGGCCCAGCCCAGCCCAGAGCCGTCCGCAGCCGGATTTCTGGCCGCGGAGGGCTCTGGGGGAAAAAAAACCACCGCGTACGCAAATGGCAGCGGCTACGGCTGCCGCCATTTGCGTTCCTTATTTTTTGGCCGTCTTAATCTATGTAAATATTTACGTAGACTATGATGGCGAAAATAAAGGGGAACGCAAATAGCATAGCGGGCGCCATTTGCGTCCCTTTTTGATTCACTGTTTTAGCCTACGTAAATATTTACGTAGGCTAAGATGGCGAATCAAAAAGGGACGCAAATAGCGCCCGCTACGCTATTTGCGTTTCCCTTTATTTTCGCCTTCATAGTCTACGTAAATATTTACGTAGGCTAAGACGGCCAAAAATAAGGAACGCAAATGGCGGCGGCCATAGCTGCCACCATTTGCGTATGCGGTTTTTTTTTTTTTTAACCCAGCCATGATAGGCTACATAAATCTTTATGTAGCCTATCACGTCGTTTTTTGTTTTTTGTTTTTAACCCAGCCATGATAGGCTACATAAATGTTTATGTAGCCTATCACGGCATTTTTTTTTTTTTGCAAGACAAATGGCGGCGGTGGCAGCCGGTCGGAAGATCAGCCGCCGCCGCTGCCAGAGCTGCCGCCGGAGCCGCCGCCGCCCGGAAGATCCACCCCAGGTAAGTCTCGTCCTGGGGGGGATCCGCGGGAGGGCAGGGGGGTGGCAGGCCGGTCCGCCACAGAGTTTTGGTGGGCCAAATGCACTGGCATTCGGCCTCACCAAGATCCGTGGCAGAATTCTCTGACATCCCTAAGAGAAAGAGGAAAATAATCAAGCAGAGGCTGCTTTCAAGCTGCTGCTTTCAAGTTGCTGTTTTCCTTTCCTTTGATGTGGTTCTGTTTCATACTAGCACGTTAAATTAGTGCTGCGCTGAAACCTCACCTGTCTTTTCTCAACTTCTTCATTTCCCTGGGAAAGAGGAAGTCATTTTTCTGCCTCATTCACAGGGATTTTGAGAATTTTGGAGAAATTTCTCAGAGTGCAGGGATTAGTGCTTACCTTACTGTAAGGAGGCACCTGAGTATTGTGTGTACACTCTTTATCTTTCAACTTAAATCCAATTCTCCTGCTTTTCCAGCCTCCCTTGTTGCTTGTGCTTCCTGGAAAGCCCGCTAGATGACTAAATTGTGACCTCGTCCCTTGGGGCTCTTCAGTGCTGCTGTCTGTGGAGTGCCTGAAAGCTGAGCTAGGTAGTAGTTGTTGTTCACAGAATCATAGAATAGTGGGGTTGGAAGGGGCCTACAAGGCCATCGAGTCCCACCCCCTGCTCAATGCAGGAATCCAAGTCAGAGCATCCCTGACAGGTGGCTGTCCAGCCTCATCTTGAATGCCTCCAGTGTGGGAGAGCCCACCACCTCCCTAGCTAATTGTCGTATTGCTCTCACAGTCAGGAATTTTCTCCTGATGTTCAGCCAGAATCTGGCTTCCTGTAACTTGAGCCCATTATTCTGTATCCTGCATTCTGGGATGATCGAGAAGAGATCCTGGCCTTCCTCTCCGTGACAACCTTTTAAGTACTTGAAGAGCACTATCCTATCTCCCCTCAGTCTTCTCTTCTCAAGGCTAAACATGCCAGTTCTTTCAGTCTCTCCTCATAGTCCTCTGATCATCTTTGTTGCCCTCCTCTGAACCCGCTCCAGCTTGTCTGCATCCTTCTTGAAGTGCGGTGCCCAGAACTGGACAGATGAGACCTAACGAGATGAGGCCTAACCAGTGCTGAGTAGAGGGGAACTAGTACTTCCCGGGATTTGAAAGCGATGCTTCTATGAATGCAGCCCAAAATAGCATTGGCCTTTTTTGCAGCCACATCACATTGTTGGCTCCTATTCAGCTTGTGATCTACAACAATTCCAAGATCCTTCTCACTTGCAGTATTGCTGAGCCAAGTATCCCTCATCTTGTAACTGTGCATTTGGTTTCTCTTTTCTAGGTGCAGAACTGGGCATTTATCCCTATTAAATTTCATTCTGTTGTTTTCTGCCCAGCACTCCAGTCTATCAAGATCACTTTGAATTTTGTTTCTGTCTTCGAAAGTATTAGCTATCCTGCCCAATTTTGTGTCATCCACAAATTTGATCAGCATTCCCTGCACCTCCTCCTCCAAGTCATTAATCAAAATGTGGAAGAGCACTTGGCACAGGACTGAGCCCTGCGGTACCCCACTCGTTACCTCTCCCCAGCTTGAGAAGGTCCCATTGATAAGCAATCTTTGAGTCCGATTCTGTAGCCAACTGTGGATCCACCGGATCGTTGTTTCATCTAGCCCACTTCGAGCTAGTTTGCTCATCAGGATATCATGGGGCACTTTGTCCAAAGCTTTGCTGAAGTTGAGGTATATGATGTCCACAGCATTCCCACAGTCCACAAGGGAGGTTACTTGATCAAAAAATGAGATCAGTTTCATCTGGCAGGATTTGTTTTTGACAAATCCATGTTGGCTTCGAGTAATCACGGCATTGTTTTCAAGGTGCTTCCAGATGGATTGCTTTATCATCTGCTCCAGAATTTTCCCCCGGATTGATGTCAGACTGACTGGTCTGTAGTTCCCAGGTTCCTCCTTTTTACCCTTTTTGAAGATAGGGACGACATTAGCCCTCTTCCAATCATTTGGCACTTCACCCGTCCTCCATGATTTCTCAAAAAGAATAGACAGTGGCTCTGAGAGTTCTTCTGCCTGTTCCTTTATTACTCTAGGGTGCAGTTCATCTGGCCCTGGAGATTTGAACTCATTCAAAGTAATTGTTGTTGTTCAGTCATTCAGTCGTGTCTGACTCTTCGTGACCCCATGGAACATAGCATACCAGGCCTTCCTGTCCTGCACTCTCTCCCGGAGCGTGCTCAAGTTCATATTCATTGCATCAGTGATGCTATCTAGCCATCTAATCCTCTGCCGTCCCCTTCTCCTTTTGCCTTCACTCTTCCTTGACCATATGCCTATCGATCTCAAGCTGCAATCCCACCCCTTCAGCCTGTATTTCACCTTTGCAGGGTGGTCATAGACCCTCTTTTGGGCGAAGATTGTCTTCCACCTTTTCTTCTTGTTGGAATTGATTGTAACTGTGCCTTGAGAATTTCCTTTTTTAAAAACTCCCACCCATCTTGGACTCCTTTTCTCATTAGCGTCACTTGCCATGGGACCTTGCTTATCATTGTTCTGAGTTGATTAAAATCAACTTTCCTAAAATCCAGGGTACGTGTTTGACTACACTCGGCTTTTGCTTCCCTTCGAACCAAGAACTCAAATCCCACTCTGTGGAACTCCCTCCCTAGGGAACTCCATCATGCTCCCTCTTTAATGAGCTTCCGTCATGCATTAAAAACGTGGTTGTTCAGGCAGGCATTTGGGGTGGGCTAGGGTATTTTAGAAAATGTTTTTATTGTAGAATGTTATTGTTTTAAACTGTTTTATTGTATGTTGTACATTGCCCAGAGTGCAACTGTTAATACATTTAGGGTTAATACATGGGCGATTAATACATTTAATAATAAATAAATTTAATTTAATAATAAATAAACATGGTTGCTTTCCCCCAGAGTTCCTGTAACTGCTACTTTACCCACTAAGTCATCTCTGTTGGTTAGGATCAAGTCAAGGATAGCCGATCCTCTAGTTCCTTCCTCTACTTTCTGTAGGTGGAAGTTCTTTGCCACACAAGTCAGGAATTTCCTGGAGAGGCCATGCTCGTAAATAGAAAGTTGTATATGTTGCATATGCACTTTGCATAATTTGTGCAAATTCTAGCTGTAATTTGCACAATTTTCTATTTACAAGGGAAACAAACCTGAAAAATCCGTGAGCTGGACTGGCTCACTGATGATTGAGTCAGGCCAACTCATGGGGAAGCAAGCTGGAGTATGGAGTGTTGAGCTGAAGAAAGCTTGAACACCACTCCCCAGATGAATTCCTCTGACATCCCTATGAAACCAAACCAGAAATGCATCGCTCAGCGTTCAGGCACTTATCAGGCAGCGGAACTGGAGAGCTTCAAGGGGTGTGTGTGTGTCCTGGTAAATTCCTTGAGGACAGTGATCTTCAACCTTTCATACCTTCCATCCCACCAATCACTCTATCTATGAACCTGGGTCCCACCATGGCAGAAACAAGAAGCCCACTTTTTCCAAGAAGGAAATTTATATGTTTACAGGGATTCTTTTATTATATTTATCATTTACAGTTTTAAGGACATAAAAAATTGCAGTAGTATTGTTGGAAATAGATTTTATTGCTATGGCTTTAAAACACAAACAAAAATAATTCCATTAGTAGATGAAAATTGTAATAAGACTTGGAGTATAAATTTTAATGCTGCTGAAACACCAAGATAATATATTACAAATCACTGTAGTATTATTGGGAACAAATTATATTGCTATGACAACCCCCCCCCCACAACAACAATAATTCCACTAGTAGTTAAAAAGGTTACTACTACCATGCACAGATGGATACTCTGTGACAGGTAGGGTTGAGAGGAGATGTATGTCACCCTTGCAGAAGGACATGGGGATTGAAAGAGAGGGAATTCATAGTAATTATTATGAAAACCATGCATCCCACCAAGACTACATTTCTAGGAAGCACAATCATCCAGGGAGGCTGCAAAGCACAGAACAAGACACAGGTTGTAAAACAAAGAGCAAACATGCTCCCCTTAGCCACATCCTTACAGTAAAGTTAGGACTGAAGCCCTGCACACTGAGAATCTTTTCAAAAATTCTCAACCCTGTTTTTTTAAAAAAATATTTTTTATTCTATTTTTTAACTTTATAAATGAAATAAACAATACCAACAACCTAATCAATAACTACAATTTCCCAACAATACAATATTCTTAAGACGACACAGCAATAATGGAAAAGAAAGAGAAAACAGAAGAAGGAGAAGGAAGGGGGGAAAAAGAAAAAAATATATAAAGAATTATTTTAAGAAATTAAACTTAAACTCCATTACATAGAAACTTCAAATCCCATTCTGCTTAAAAATTATACCTATAACATTGGCAATATTACAGTTCAGTACAGCATAAATAATCAACCTAACATTTCAATATCATCAGTCTTATAGCAAGGGAGCAGGCCTACAATTCATTTCCAGTAACCATATATTGCCCTTCAGCTAACATATAGTAATAAAGCTTAACAATTTAACCAGCCAAAAATCTTACTAACCAATAATATTGGTAATAAAAATTAAAAAAGATTTAAAAAGATACATCATCATCACAAATCACAAATAGGTTTTATAATGTTATATAATAATAAAGCTTAAAATCAACCATACAACAGTCACTAATGTATTTTGTACTAGATATATAAATGAGTGTTTACGTTGTACAGTATATCATATCCATTTTAAAAAGAAAAGATTTAAAGAAAAGAGAAAAAGAAAGAAAAAATAAGAGAGGAAAAAATAATCTCTGGCCTAGCCTGTATCTTCCAGGCTAAACATAGCCAGTTAGCAAAACATGTTTGTAGATTCCAGTTCATGGTGCAGGAACAGAAATGTCACATGATTTTCCATTTAGCCACGCCTCTGCCATTTCATGATTTAGAAACTTCTTCATCTGACCTTCAGAAAAAATGCAAGATGTAGCAGGATATTTTAAGTGATATTGTAAGTTCATTTGTTTTGCCATATTTTTCGCCTTGGTAAATTGCCTTCTTTAATCAAGAATTTATTTGATGCAATCCAGAAATAGCATAACTTTATCTAGTTTCCAAAAAGGGTTTCCAGCCTCTCTTGCCAAATGCAGGATATAATTTTTTGTGGAGATTCTTGCAAATTGGACTATAATCGTATAACCAGTCCCTTTGGCATTTGACACATGGAATACCTGATCAATATAAAATGAATGATCAGATGGCACAGGGAGTATCTCATGCAGGAACTTATCTACAAAAGTAGACAGATTACATCAGTAGGTAAATATTTAATACCAATAATACGTACATTTGCCCTGCACACTAACACCTCCAGTTGAGAAATTCTGACAGAAAAATTGTTGAAAAGAGCTTGTAACATAGTTTCATTCCCTGCCAGCTGATCTTGCAACTTGCTAACCTTCGCCTCCACTTTTTGCCAAGAATTGTTAATTAAATCCACAGCCCCTTGCAGGGTGGTGATGGACTTTTGGATGGTATCCAGCCTCTTAGTCTGTTCCGCAAATTGCAAGGACAAAGTTTTTTATCAAAGCAAGTAACTCCTCTGTATCTCCACTTCTCGAAGCCTTTGCCAAGGGAGTTGTGGGGGGTGGGTGGGCAAAGATCTTTTTTTTTTTCTGCCTTAGTGTAGTCATCCTTCTCTTCAAACAAATCTTGCAGGTCCTCAAATATTATTGATATTTCTTAATCCATTCCTCAGATGTTGCTGGAGTTTCTTAATCCAAAAACTACAGTAGAGCGTGTCAGCCCTAGTTTCTCCTAATTAATTAGGAGGTTCAAACAGCTTTGAGCGATGATTAAGCTCTGGCAGACTAGCCCCAGAGTGCAGCCCCCCTGCTACCACGCCGAGAGAGCTGTTCTTCCAAAACTTCATCCAGAGCTGCTCCCGCCTCCCCTTTTAATTCCAGGGGAGAGATTAAAAGGTTTTTCAACCTTTTAAAAAGTTGTTTGAGATAGCATCCTGCAGAGCCCTGCGGGATGCTGCAAGGGCAACATTGGCTCCGACCGGAAGTTCCTCACCCCTGTTTTTTCATACAATTTCTTTTCACCCCTTCCATAATGAATGGTTGAAGGTAAATAGATCAAAAAATTTGGCACAGTACTAGTTTAAAAGACATGACTCCTTTGCAATACTCTTTGCATTGCAAAGGAGTCTTTCTGAAGATGTTTTTGTTAAGGAGCAACACGTTTGCAGTGCAGTCAGAAGAAAGCATCACAACATTCAATGGAGTTTATTCCCAGGTAACTATGGATAGGATTGCTGTAGCAATGGGTGAGAATTTGTTCAGTTTTTTTTTTCAATAATAACTTGCCAAATTTGCAAATTTCTTCATAAACGGGACAGAAAGAACTTGAGTGTTTTTTTTAAAAGTGAATTTGGGAGAAAGCAAAGCTGAGACACTTGTCCAGCCCTAGATAAATAACAGACAGTCATGCCGGATAAACAATTGTGAGAATTCTGTGACTGTGAGATGCCTGTGTTTTACAATGGAGTCTTTAACCAGGGTGTTACATCCATTGAGTGTTTTATCCCAGAGGCATGATGACAGAGTCTCCTTGCAGACGTGACTTTGGGCACTGTCTCCACTTCAAGATGTACCACTACACCACTAGTCATTGGAGATGGGCCACCTTGCCTTGCATAATGCCTACTGGAACCTTTCCTAGTGCAGTACCCTCCAGATGTTTTAGATGACAACTCCCATCATCCCTGACCATCAGCCATGTTGGTTGGGAGTTGTAGTCAAAAAAATCTGGAGGGCACAGCATTGGGGATGGCTGGTCTACTGTTTTTGTCTTTGCAGTGCTGCATATGGAGGGAGCAAGATGCATAGGTAAATAGATCAAAAAATTTGGCACAGTACTAGTTTAAAAGACATGACTCCTTTGCAATACTCTTTGCATTGCTAAGGATGGGACTCAACTCCACCTGGGGTCATTGCTTGTTCTCTGACCTGCCACCACCTGTGCCTGCTTGCCATGCCATGCGAGCCCCTCGATGGCTTGGTGAGTGACCAGCAAGTGCAGTGGGGCTGCCCGCTCCTTCCCCAAGCTGCCCTTTTGCATAGAAATGGTGGCTCTGGTCTTTCCAGAACAGCAATGTTGTGCAGATTGCAGCCATAAAGGGGTGATCTATGCAACATTACATGTGTGAATGGCCCATTCATGCCTGTAATGTTGCGTAGACTGCCCCTTTATGGCTGCAATCTGTAAAACATTGCTGTTCTGGAAAGACCGGAGCCACCATCTCTACACTAAATGGCTCAGGGAAGGAAAGGGCGGCTGTCAGATGTTTGCAGACCACACAGCACTCACGGATGGGTCCAGTGAGTGCCGTGCGGTCTGTGAACAGGGCTCCAGGGGTCTGAGCCAGGGGGAGTCCATCGGACTCTACCTCCATAGCAGGTGCTGGCAACAACCCTACTTAAGGCCACTTAGTAAGTTCTTGAATGAGGTGAGTGTTCAGTCACTGACTTTTTCTTCCTGAGCTTAGTCATGATGCTGTGATACTTTTCCACTTTGCCGCACTCCTCTTCAGCCATTTCCACAGCTGCACCAGCCAGCTTTCTATCTCCAATTAATGATCCTGGCTTTGCTTTTTCCATCCACATCTCCCTTGTCTCTGTTAGCACTTGCCTCCGTATTCTAACAGAAGGGCTGTCAGAATATTTGGGGAACTTGGCAAAAGGCCCCCTGGCCAGCTCTCTCCTATAGGGCTTGCCAAACGGCAATGGTGAGCAGCAGCAGCAGAGCTCCCATGAGTGCCACACAGCTGGGCCTGGAAGCCACCACCATCTGAATGTCCTGCAATGCTCCCTGACATAGCATTGTTCCTGGACATTGTGGGGAATTTAAATGGTGGTGGCTCCAGAACCAGCCCCCTGGTACTAAACTGAGCACCTGGGAAAAAACAACAACCCTCACACAATTATTTTAAAGGGTAGCCAAGGCCAGGTGTCAGCAGTGGGCACTTCTGGGGTGCTGTGGTCCTGCAATTACCTGAGGGTGCCACATGGGGATGTCCAGCTGATGTTCACCCATCCGTGCTGCAGTCCCAGATTTTGTTCTAGTGGGACCCCCATACTTCCCTTTTATCTTGCATCCCTTACCTAGCTTTGCCCTTCTTCTATTTCATATGGCATGCCCACCACCCTTCCTTTCTTCCCCTTCTATGCTTTGGTAGAATATATATGAAGACAGTACTAAGAAGGTAGAGTCCATCACAGCTGGTTGGTATGAGGCTGACCATAATTGGGGAAATTTATGGGTTACTCTGCCATTGCAATGGACAATGACCTTTACTCATAGAGATGCTGTCCACAATTGAAGGAATGTAAGAACTAGGGATGTACGAAAGTCACTTACCTGGTCCCGCAGCTTGCTTCGCGGTGGGGGGGAGGCGCTTCGGTTCTCTACCCGAAGTTCAGGCCGGGGGGGGGAGGTGCCCCGCCTCACCCGGCCGAAATTCAGGCCGGGGAGAAGCGCCCTGTCTCCCTGGCCGCGAAATAAAAAAGTGAATGTAAAAAAACAACAACCCACACACGTGATAGGCTACGTAAATCATTACGTAGCCTATCACCTATGTGTGTTGTGTTTTTTTTACATTCACTTTGTAATGGCAGTGGCAGCAGCCGGTCGGAAGACTGGCTGCCACCACCGCCGAAATGCCGCCGAAACGCCGCTGGGACCCGCCTCCGAGAGGGCCATTCGAGGGAGGTCAGGTAAGTCTCATCCTGGGGGGGGGGTGGCGGGGGGTGGCGGAGAATTTCACCGCCAATTTTGGGGGGCTGAATGCGTTGGCATTCGGCCTCCCCGAGATTCGTGGAGAAATTCTCCGCCATCCCTAGAAGAACTCGAAACAGATGACGAATCAGAGATACATTCAGTTGCTGATTAATTCCCAGTCTTATTAAACAAGAGCAGTACATCTTTTTCTCACATTTCCCCCTTTTCCAATATTCTCAGGAGAGAAGCCTGAGAAGAAATAAAATGGGGGTGATAGTGTTGGTGGGGTGAGAAACACATATAATTTGAAATAGGAAAAATACTGTTTTTTTCCCCAACCACCTGGGGAGCTGAGGCCTTGGATTGCTTGAGCATCTGGTGTGACCCTGTAGCAGAAGAACTTTCCTTGAGAGCGGACACTCATTGTAGTAAACTAGCCTTCTTTATATTTCTTAGTCTAAGCTTGCTGCTGTTTGCTTTAAAGGCAGTTTGAGTCTTGATAAGTGTCTCAGACCAGACCAGTGAAGAAATCAGTGAACAGGGAAACAAAAAGTCGATTCAATTGGCGAGTTATCTGACAGAAAATAAAAGATTATGGTGTGTGTGTGTGTGTGTGGGGTATTGTGTCTATACATTTATAAAAAAAAAAATATCTTCTGAAGGAGGAAGGGAAACATTTCTTTACAATATCCTTGGGGAATATGACAAGGAGGCAACAGATTTAAGGCTGCATATATAAGAAATGGACTTCATGGCATTCTGGAGTGCACACGCTGCATCATTGACACAGGCTGCAATCCTAGACCTTCCGGTAAGGATGTACAAATTGTGTAAAATCTGTTTTGTCTGTGTTTCGCAGATCGTCAGGTGCCTTTCGTTTTCATCCCTGGAATCGGATTTTTTTTTGTTTCAAAATTTTTGCAATTTCGCGTGTGCAAAAATGCGCAAATTCCCCCCAAATGAACATTTTCACGCTTTAGCCTATGGGGGAAATGTGCATTTTTGGCTGTTTTTTAAAAAGAGGAAAAAAAACCCAGCAAAAACATCTGAGGAACAAATCAGTATATATTTCTCATCTCAAAAGTACTGAGAGAATGTATATTTTTGGCTTGGTTGTTTTTGTGTATTTTTCTTCAACAAAAGTTGCACACAATTCAGGAAAGTTAGAAAACAGTCCACAAATCCGAAGAATCGACCTAATGGGGAAAAGCCGGTCTGCTGCATAATCCATGGGTTGGATTCATGAAAATCCAAACTTGTTTGGTTCCATTTAGGATTTCTCTGATATCCCTACCTTCCGGCTCAAGGGTCCCTGAAGCCATTGGCTTGAGCTAGGATTGGGAGGAGCTGGGGAGGGAAGTGCAGGAGGCAGAAGGTTTTGTTTTGTTGATCAGGCAAAGGTGGAAGACTGGGCTCATGGCTGACGCCAGCACCTGGATTTGTCTGGCAGGACTTGTTTTTGACAAATCCATGTTGGTTTTGAGTAATCACGGCATTGTTTTCAAGGTGCTTCCAGATGGATTGCTTTATCATCTGCTCCAGAATTTTCCCAGGGATTGATGTCAGACTGACTGGTCTGTAGTTCCCAGGTTCCTCCTTTTTACCCTTTTTGAAGATAGGGACAACGTTAGCCCTCCTCCAGTCATCTGGCACTTCCCCCGTCCTCCATGATTTCTCAAAGAGAATAGACAGCGGTTCTGAGAGTTCTTCTGCCAGTTCCTTTATGACTCTAGGATGCAGTTCATCTGGCCCTGGAGATTTGAACTCATTCAAAGTAATGAGGTGTTCCTTGGCCATATGCCTGTCGATCTCAAGCTGCAATCCTGCCCCTTCAGCCTGTACTTCGCCTTTGCCGGGGGGGTCATAGCCCCTCTTTTGGGAGAAGACTGAGCCAAAGTAGGAATTGAGCACCTCTGCCTTTTCTTTGTCATCTGTTATTGTTTTGCCATCCTTATTTAATAGCTGAACCACCATTTCTTTCCTCTGCCTTTTACTATGCACTTAGCTGAAGAAAGCCTTTTTGTTGTTTTTAACATCCCTTGCTAACCTCAGCTCATTCTCAGCTTTAGCCTTCCTGACGCCATCCTAGGGTTGGCGGAGAATATCTCCCCGAAACTTCGGGGGGCCGAGCGCCAACGTGTTCGGCCCCCCGAACAAGTTTCGGGGAGAAATTCTCCACACACACCCCACCCCCCGCACCCCCCCGGGACGGGACTTACCTTTGGCGAATGTCCCTCCCGGCGGTGGGTCCAGCCGGCGGTTTGGTGGGTGTTCGTCCAGGGCAGGAGTGGCAGCCGGTCTTTTGACCGGCTGCCGCCGCCGCCATTCCAATAAAAGAAAAAAGAAAAAACACACCCCCGTGATAGGCTAAGTGACGATTAACGTAGCCTATCACGGCTAGATTTGCAAAGTCAGCCATGATAGGCTACGTAAATCGTCACGTAGCCTATCACGGGTGACTTAAAAAAAAAAAAGCGTGTACGGATAATGGCGGCCCCCATAGGGAGCCGCCATTCCCGTTCCTTATTTGGTCGCTATAGTCTACGTAAAGATTTACGTTATTTGCTATTTGCGTTGCCCTTATTTTTGCCGTAGTCTACGTAAATCTTTACGTAGACTACAACGACCAAATAAGGAACGTGAATGGCGGCTCTCTATGGGGGCCGCCATTGGCGTACGCGCTTTTTTTTTTTTTAAAGTCACCCGTGATAGGCTACGTGACAATTAACGTAGCCTATCACAGCTGATTTTGCAGATCTAGCCATGATAGGCTACGTTAATCGTCACGTAGCCTATCACGGGGGCGTTTTTTTTTTTTAAAAAAAACTTTTGAGTTCGCAGGCGGGCGAGGCTAGGCACCTCCTCCCCAGCCTGAATTTCGGCCGGGCGAGGCGGGAAGCCTCCCCCCCCGGCCCTAATTTCAGCCGGGCGAGGCGGGAAGCCTCCCCCCCTGGCCTGAACTTCGCCGGGGGAGCAGCGAAGCGCCTCCCCCCCACCGCGACCAAGCTTCGAGGACAGGTAAGTGACTTTCGTCCATCCCTACGCCATCCCTGCAATTCTGTGCCTGTACTCTTCCTTTGTTACTTGGCCTTCTTTCCACTTCCTATATGTGTCCTTTTTTGTTTTCAGGTCATCCCTAAGCTTTTTGTGAAGCCACATTGGCTTCTTCTGTTGTCTTCCACCTTTTCTTCTTGTTGGAATTGCTTGTGATTGTGCCTTGAGAATTTCCTTTTTTAAAAACTCCCACCCATCTTGGACTCCTTTTCTCACTAGCATCGCTTGCCATGGGACCTTACTGATCATTGTTCTGAGTTTATGAAAATCAGCTTTCCTAAAATCCAGGGTACGCGTTTGACTACACTCAGCTTTTGCTTCCCTTAGAACCAAGAACTCAAGTACAACATGGTCACTTTCCCCCAGAGTTCCTGTAACTGCTACTTTATCCACTAAGTCATCTCTGTTGGTTAGGATCAAGTCAAGGATAGCCGATCCTCTAGTTCCTTCCTCTACTTTCTGTAGGAGGAAGTTATCCGCCACACAAGTCAGGAATTTCCTGGAAGGGCCATGTTTTGCAGAATTTGTCTCCCAACAAATATCGGGGAAATTGAAGTCCCCCATTACTACTACATCATGCTTCCTTAAAACATTGGCTATTTGCTTTTCAAAAATTTCATCCTTGTCTTCTCCTTGATTGGGTGGCCGGTAGTAGACTCTGACCACCAGGTTCCTTTTATTCTTTGCTCCATTTATTTCAACCCAGATGCTCTCGATGGGGCTACCAAGCTCCTCCTCCTGTATTTCTGTGCAGAGATATTTATTTTTCACATACAGTGCAACCCCACCTCCCTTTCTGTTCCTCCTGTTCTTTTTGAACAAGTTATATCCTTCAATTGCTGTATTCCAGTCCTGAGAGTCATCCCACCAAGTCTCAGTTATACCTATCAGGTCATAATTTCCCTCTTGTATTAAGAGTACAAGTTAGTTCTATTTGTTTCCCATACTCTGGGCAGTAGTATATAGACATCGAAGACCATGTGCTTCATAGTCTGGCTTTCTTCCTACATGTGTCTGAAGACTATTATTGGGCGTTATCAGAGCTGTTCTCTCCATTGCAGTGCATGCGCCTATGTCCATCGTTACCCCCAACATTACATCTCCCTTCCCCGTAGAATTCAGTTTAAAGCCCTCCTGATGAAGTTCTTCATGCTGTGGCCAAACACATTCTTCCCATCCTTTGTGAGGTGCAACCCATCCATAGCCAACAGCCCATCTTCCAGGAAGCATAGCTCGTGGTCCCAGAATCCAAATCTCTCTCGTCAGCACCACCTTCGTAGCCAGTCATTCACCTGGAATATTTTTCGTTCCCTTTCAATCCCTCTTCTAAGTACTGGAAGGATGGATGAGAAAACTATCTGGGCCCCAAAGTTCTTGAGTTTCCTTCCCAAAGCTTCAAAGTCTGACGTGATCTCTTCGTAGCTCCGCTTGGCGGTATCATTTGTTCCCACATGGATGAGAAGAAAGGGATACCTGTCAGTGGGCTTTATGAGTGCAGGTAACCTTTCAGTCACGTCTCTAATCTATCCTCCCGGGAGACAACATACCTGGCGAGTCCATGGGTCTTCGCGACATACTTGGGTCTCGATCCCACGCAGCAAGGAGTCTCCCACTACTACCACTCTTCTCTTCTTCTTCTTGTAGGCCTGGGTTTCATCGCCTCTGTTTGACTGACCTTTAGCCTCTTGCTCACTCTCATGCAGGTTCCTCTGTGATTCTTCCTCTGCAGGCTGTCCTCCAGTCTCATCCGCAAGTACCTGGAATCGGTTCCACAGCTCCACTGCTTCCACTGGCGCAGAGTAGTGTCTAGTTCTTCTTCTCCTAACTGTCACCCTTTTCCAAGGAGTATCGTCTATTCCATTTTTCTTCACCTCAGCATTTCCCACTGCCTCATCTTGCTGTTGCTCCTCAAGTTTCTGGTCTGCCCTTTGCTGCTGTAGTTCCCCCATTCTGTCCAAGAACTCTTCGTGTTCTCTTATTCCCCGGAGGGTCGACAGTTGCCACTCCAGTCCAGCTAGTTCTGTAGCTGGTATTTCTCAGAAAGTTTGTTTGCCCTTGCTTAAGTTGTTAATCAGGGTAAAGTTAATCAGGCTAGAATGGCAAAAAATAAAGGAATGCAAACAGCACCCACTACGCTATTTGTGTTCCCCTTTTTTTGCCATTTTATCTTACATAAATATTTACGTAAGATAAATTGGCGAAAAATAGGGAACGCAAATGGCGGCCGCCGTAGCCGCCGCCATTTGCATATGCTGGGTTTTTTTGGGGGGGGTTAGCCATGATAGGCTACGTAAATTCTTATGTAGCCTATCACAGCTGCCTGGCTGGATGCAAATGGCGGCCACTACGGCGGCTGCCATTTGTGTCCGTAGCAGCCCATCCGCAGCTGGAAATCCGGAGCAGAGCCAGCCATCGAGGATCCTGGGGGGAGGACCGGATCGCCTCCCCCTCTGTTGAAGATCCCGGGGGGAGGACTGGATCACCTCCCCTCTGTTGAGGATTCCAGGGGGAGGGACGGGGCACCTCCCCCCCACTGCGAAAGATTCTGCGAAAAGCTAAGTGAGTTTCGTACATCCCTAGGGATGTACGAAAGTCACTTACCTTTTCGCAGGGGTGATGTG
This sequence comes from Heloderma suspectum, assembly GCF_057233095.1. Classification (NCBI taxonomy): domain Eukaryota; kingdom Metazoa; phylum Chordata; class Lepidosauria; order Squamata; family Helodermatidae; genus Heloderma; species Heloderma suspectum. The sequence goes on along the minus strand of NC_139461.1, from coordinate 299,612,613 downwards.
CAGTGGGGGGGAGGCGCTCCACACCTCCCCCCGAAATCCTAACCTGGCTGGCTCCGCTCCCTGGCAACTCTGCGGAGCCGCCGGCCAGGTGCGTTCGCAGGCATGTGGAGCCTGCAGATGCAAATGTGGCAGCTATGGCGGCCGCCATTTGCGTTCATGTTTTTGGCCGTGATAGGCTATGTAAATATTTACGTAGCCTATCTCAGTGAATGACAGGGGCGCAAATCTGTTCACAATCTGTTCACTGCCAGAAAAACACACACACACACGCTTTTTAATCTATTGCTTTTAGTTTGGGTTAAGTGTTTTAATGTTCAGTTTCTGATTTATGTTTTTTATTGTGATATAATTTTAAATAGTACTTAAACCCCAATAGTGTGAGAAACAGGAGATAAATATTTTTAATAAATTAATCAGTTCAATAGAGATGAAATGATTTTCCACATTCTGTTCCTTTCTGGTTCCATGGGTCTACTCTGCCCCAGGGTGGTGATGTATGCATCCCCAAAGAAGAGGACAAAGGAAGGTACAGATGTGCACAAAATTTGGATGTGCTAATTTATATGAATAGATGCAGATTTAGAAATAATTACTATAATTTAAATAGAAATACAGTACATCTCACTGGAGTTGGGAAGACTATGACTGGGTGACTTGTATGTCTTCAAATCACTGCAAATTTTGAGGTCTCCACCCCCCCAAGTCAGCTGATACTTCCCTCTTGTGTGTGGGTGGTGCCATTTTGGCTGCATAAACAATTTCACTGACCTCTGAACATCGGAGATAGAGGGAGTGATAAATAAAAATAAAATGTGTAGGTACTTGCAATGGCCATGTGGTTCCAGGAAGAACCTTCATGTCCTCCAGTGTGTTTCCATTCCATAGTGTGTTGGGATAAACCCTAGTGACACTGAGGCAATGACTGATAGCACTAGATTAAGACAATCTACTCATTACACACAAATGCATGTAATGAAGCCCTTTTAAATTTTTAATACTAAAAATTAGCCTCAGGGGCCTCCAATTTTAGGTGGAGAAGTAGTGCGTGTGTGCCTAGCTATTTCCCAACTGGCTGATTTTCCAATAAAAAAGCATACATACATATCCCAAGAAACATTTCCTTCTTCAGGGTTCCAGAGGCATGTGTAGCCTTCTAAACATAGAATCCGCCAACGGGAGAAAGACCGAAGCAATCCTGCTGCTCCTCTTCTCAGCATTGCAGCTTCCCAAGACTACTTTTCACTGGGAAAAAGTCACGGGGGCTTCGTTACACTCTTTTATATATAATGTATAGTTAGGGAGCTAGATAGCGGCTAGATGGCCATAGGATATCGCAGAAAACTGACCTCCCCCCATGTACATGCTGCCTCAGAGGCAGTGTGGAGAAGCCTCATCCTCCGTGCTCAGAAGAGGAGTGCAAAGCAGCTGAAAAGGGGCAGATCTGAGGGCGTTCCAGGGCGGGGAGAGCAGAACTGCGTGTATGACACATCCTATGTGTCATACAGCAGCCCCCTCTCTTGCTCCCCCCCCCCAGCTAGACAGCTGAAAACGGCTGTCTAGCAGAAAAAGCAGGGCAGGAGAGGTGTGGAGGGAATGATTCCCCCCCCCCCAATGCTTCTCCTGCCGTACTTTGGATAGGCGGTCGCCTCCGAGTTCGGAGGCGGCCGCCTATCTAGATAGGATTGCACCCTTAAAATTGTGGGTAGGGATGGGCAAATATTCTTTGGTTCATGCTACTTTGACATTTGCTCACCTGGAAGTCCATTCTGTCCAGTTTCTGCATTTCAAAGTTGAACGCACACACAAATCACAGCTGGCCTTTATATGGCCAAAAATGCTTTTATTTTTTAAAAATGGTCAGCTATTGTTTTGTTAGTTTCTTCATCCCAGCAATACTAGAGACAGTCCTAGGTGTAATTTTTAAGCATCAGAGTACCTAGAGAGCCTAATTTGAACATCTGCAACCTCTTTCCACATTCTAAGACAAGACTGTGACAAAATATACTCTCCATCACTTCAGCATGGAGAGCCAGTGTGGTGTAGTGTCTAAAGTGTTGGACTGGGAGTCAGGAGATCTGGGTTCTAGTCCCCACTCGGCCATGGAAGCTCACTGGGTGACTTTGGGCCAGTCACAGATTCTCAGCCCAACCCACCTCACAGGGTTGTTGTTGTGAGTATAAAATGGAAGAAGAGGATAAGGTAAGCCACCTTGAGTTCCTTATGGAGGAAAAAAGGTGGGATAGGTCAGTTCACATTCCAATTCCAAAGAAGGGCAATGCCAAAGAGTGTTCAAACTACCGCACAATTGCGCTCATTTCACATGCCAGCAAGGTGATGCTCAAAATCCTACAAGCTAGGCTTCAGCAGTATGCGAACCGAGAACTACCGGAAGTACAAGCTGGGTTTCGAAGAGGCAGAGGAACTAGAGATCAAATCGCCAACATTCGCTGCATCATGGAGAAAGCAAGAGAATTCCAGAAAAACATCTATTTCTGCTTCATTGACTATGCTAAAGCCTTTGATTGTGTGGATCACAACAAAATGTGGCAAATTCTTAAAGTGATGGGAGTACCAGACCACCTTACCTGTCTCCTGAGAAACCTGTACGAGGGTCAAGAAGCAACAGTAAGAACCAGACATGGAACAACCGATTGGTTCAAAATTGGGAAAGGAGTATGACAAGGCTGCATATTGTCACCCTGCTTATTTAACTTATATGCAGAGTACATCATGAGAAATGCTGGGTTGGATGAATCACAGGTCGGAATTAAGATTGCTGGGAGAATTATCAACAACCTCCGATATGCAGACAATACCACCCTAATGGCAGAAAGCGAAGAGGATCTCAAGAGCCTCTTGTTGAGGGTGAAAGAGGAGAGTGCAAAAGCTGGCTTGAAACTCAACATTAAAAAAACGAAGATCATGGCATCTGGCCCCATCACTTCCTGGCATATAGAAGGGGAAGAAATGGAAGCAGTGACAGATTTTACTTTCTTGGGCTCAAGATCACTGCAGACGGTGACTGTAGCCATGAAATTAAAGGACGCTTGCTCCTTGGGAGGAAAGCTATGGCAAACCTAGACAGCATAGTAAGAAGCAGAGACATCACCTTGCCGACAAAGGCCCATATAATCAAAGCTATGGTTTTCCCAGTAGTAATGTATGGCTGTGAGAGCTGGACTATAAGGAAGGCTGAGCGCCGAAGAATTGATGCTTTCGAACTGTGGTGCTGGAGAAGACTCTTACGAGTCCCCTGGACTGCAAGGAGGTCAAATCAGTCAATCCTAGAGGAAATAAACCCTGAGTGCTCATAGGAAGGACAGATACTGAAGCTGAAGCTCCAATATTTTGGCCACCTAATGTGAAGAGAAAACTCACTGGAAAAGACCCTGATGCTGGGAAAGACTGAAGGCAAAAGGAGAAGGGGATGACAAAGGATGAGAAGGCTAGATAGCATCACCGATGCAATGAATATGAACTTGAGCACACTCCGGGAGAGAGCGCAGGACAGGAAGGCCTGGCGTGCTATGGTCCATGGGGTCACGAAGAGTCGGACACGACTGAACGACTGAACAACAACAATAAATGTAATAAATAAGTAAGTAAACATAAGCCAGATTTCCCCCTCTACTCATCCCACCCTTTGTTTTGCTTACTATTTAACCTGATGAAGAGTTCTGGAGAACCTGAAGGCCTGTACACTATTTTGTGACCTTTGGATTGGCCTAATGAAGTCATTGCCCTAATATAGATTTTGGATTTTTTTTTCCTTGCAGACAACACAGTTGCTTTTCTGAGCAAAGAACTGTGCTAGAATATTCAGGAAGTGCAAAAAACAGTGAAAAATCAAGTTGTGATCCACATATAAGTCTGGGAGGTGTGGATCAGATTACATCAGAATTCAAATATTGCATTCCTCAAGCATCCTTAGTTCTGGATAGGAATGGGAGAACCAGTAATTTTTGAGCGCACCTACATTCTCTGAAAAATCATGTCAAATCTCATTTTGGATCACTCTTGTTTTCATTTTTGAACAGTTTTTCAGCTCATTCAAATGGGAAAACTGCGCATTTCAAATGGGAAAGGTGAGCATTTCTGTGTGTATTTTTCAAAAGTAAACACTTTCCCCCCATTGACTAAAGCATGAAAATGCATATTTGTTTTGAAAAATGCCCATTTCAAAATTGTATTTTTTTTTTAAATGCAGTTTTGAGCATGATTGCAAATTCAGGAATTTGACAATGTTTCTCAAAAGAAAGCACTCCTACTTGCATTTGCATTCAGGATTGCAAATGGGACATGTCTGCATGATTTCTGAACACAAATGAAATTCTCGTAGATCTCTAGTTCCTGTCAATGCTGGGAGAATTCCTTGCTTGCTCCTTGGAAAGTGTCTCCCTTCTGAATTTGTATGAATGGTGCATGAACCACAAATGTGTAGAGAAAACAATAACAGCAACATACAGCAGCTTTACATGAATAGGAAAATCCCTCAACACTTCTCTCTAAGCACAGGTCCCTTTGGAAAGCAGAACCAAGGAAAGAGTTCAGAGATGTGTGTTAAAAAGAAAGTCTGGGGGATTTTCTTCCTCGTATGCAAGCTTTTCCTCTTCATCAGAAAAACTACTGAAGAACAAAAATGGGGTGGGTCAAGCACAAGTCTCCAAAGGAATCCCACTCTCCATTGCAACAACAGCTATGACCTAGTCTTAAATCACTCAAGAGGAAAATGATGCGTTAATAACAGCAAGTGACAATACTCTGGTCTTAGCAAGTGATGTGTGGATGCTCCCCGCCACCCCTCTGCAGACTGCACTGGAAACAATTTGAGGGAACAGGATTGTTTTGCTGGACATCCTGCTGATAGGTGAGAGGACATCACTCAGTGATAGAGCACATGCTGGGCATGTGGAAGGACTCAGGTTCAATCCCAGTATCTCAATTTAAAAGGGTCTGGTAGGAGGTGATGGGAAAGATCTCTGCCTGAGACTTTGGAGATCCACTGCCAGTCAGAGTAAACAACATGTGGCTAGATAGGCAAATAGTCTGACCTGTTATAAAGGAGCTTCAGCATCCATTGCACCAAGAAGCAGATTCTACCCTCCCTCTCACATGCCCCTTTCTTCCTATTGACTCTGAAAACCAGGGTAACTACATTTTCCATAGTTCCCAATGGCCCCAGATCTTGCCATGCATGCTTGCCAAAGTGTCTAGGGCCTAATGGAAGCCCCACTTTGAGCCCTAACCACTACTGCCTTCAGTCAAGCCAGGGAAAGGGAAGGAATCAGGGGGAGGGCTCCAGGGTGGGGTGGGGTGGAGGTAGGGATGTGAGAGAATTTTGCCATGAATCTCGGGGAGACCGAATGCCAGAGCATTCGGCCCCCCCGAAATCGGTGGCGAAACGGTCTCCCCCCCCCGCCCCCCCCAGGACAGGACTTACCTTCGCCACATCTTTCTGGCGGCGGCGGCGGCTGCGGCGGTGGTGGCTGCGGCAGCCGGTCTTCTGACCGGCTGCCACCGCTGCCATTTCCAAGTTTAAAAAAAAACAAAAACAAAAAAATGTGATAGGCTACGTAAAGATTTACATAGCCTATCATGGCTAAATTTTAAAAAAACACCATGATAGGCTACATCACGGCTGAGTAAAACAAACAAACAAAAAACGCGCGTACGCTATTTGCGTTCCCCTTATTTTCGCCATAGTCTATGTAAATGTTTACGTAGACTAAGATGTGCCAAAATAAGGAACGCAAATGGTGGCGCCCATGGGTGCCGCCATTTGTGTATGCGTTTTTTTTTTTTTACTCAGCCGTGATAGGCTACGTAAACATTTATGTAGCCTATCATGGCTGACTGCGGTGGCTACAGCCGCCGCCATTTGCGGACCCGGCCGGCCAGGATTCGGGGGGGGGAGGGACAGAGCGCCTCCCCCCCGGCCAGAATTTTGGGGGGAGGGACGGAGCGCCTCCCCCCCACCTTGAATCAATTTCATTAAAAGGTAAGTCACTTTCGTACATCCCTAAGTGGAGGCTGATTACCTTGCCAACTGTCTGGAGCAGCCATCTCCAACCTGGTTCCCTCCAGATGTTTTGCATTACAACTCCAGGTAGGATCATAGTTAACTATATATATCACCCTAAGATGATAAAAGTTGCTCTAAGCCACCAAGGCCATCTCTGCCTCTAGAGCACCCCCAAACTACGACCCTGCTCCTTGGGGGGGGGGGGCTCCAGAACAGGTTGAATGCCACTTAACTGGACAGATTGCCCACCTACAACAAGTATATCCATCTTGTCTGGATTGAGTTTCAGTTTATTGGCCCTCATCCAGTCCATTACTGCACCCAAGCAGAATATCAACTGCCTCACCTGTATTAGATGAAAGAAGAGGTAGAATGGGGTGTCATCTGCATATTGGTGACACTTCAGCCCACATCCCTGGATAACCTCTCCCAACAGTTTCATGTAGATGTTTAAAGGCATGGGGGATAAATAGAGCCCTGAGGAATCCCATACCACAATTGCCATGGGGCAGAGCAATAATCCCCCAGCACCCCCTTCTGGAATTGTCCATCCAAGTAAAAGCAGAACCACTGCAATACAGTACCCTCACATCCCAACTCAGAGAGCCTATCCAGGAGGATAGCATGATTGATGGTATTGCAAGCAGCTGAGAGGTCCAAGAGAACCAACAGGTCCACAACCCTCCTGTCCCTCTTCTGGCACAGGTCATTCCACAGGGCTACCAATGCAGGTTCCCCCCCCCCAGATCCAGGCCTGAAACCACATTGAAATGGATCTAGAAAACTGATTTCATCGAAGAGAGATCGATGTTGATCAGCCATCATTCGACTGAGTACTTTGTCCAGGAAGTGTATAGTTGTTTTCAGTTTCTGTGTTTAGGTTAGGTTTCTTAAGGAGTGGCTTGATTGCTGCCTCTTTTTAGAGTGGTCGGCACCACTCACTCTCTCAAAGATAAATTTACAAGCTGGACCTTGAAAAGAAAATAACAGAAGACCATCTGTTGTCACCTAATAGCTCCCAGGCCCTGCTAAAACTGCTCAGACATACCCACTCAGTGTGATCTATAGCCCATGCTGGACAATGAAACTTCCCTCTCACAGGCCATGGTTGGTAGACCTGTGCCAGTGGTTGTGCAAGATGTCCTACTGCTTGGGTGGGAGGACACACAGCACCATCACTCCACCCTGCCACAGCAGGAAAACAACTGGCGGACTCTACAGAGGGTCTGCCCAAATAATGTCTTGCTGTGAAGAATCCTCAGATAGATGCATTGGGTGGACAGTTGCTTTGATGCAAGGATGTCACAGGAATCTGAGAGGGGGGTGGAGTCAGGCAGACTCCCCTCCGCTTGGCCTCCTGGGACCCATTTGCCGAACTGCCAGGCTTACCGGACCTGCTCACCAAACTGCTGCGTGGTCCTCAAGTGCCCAGAAGCTACCCGACCTCTCAGTGGCTGTAAAGGGGCCATTTACGCTACATTACGGGTGTCAATGTTCCATTTATAGCTGTAATTTTGCATAAATGGCCCCTTTACAACCGCCACTTATGCAAAGTTACATTTATGGAAAAAACAGAGCTGCCGTTTTTGTCATAAAATGGCAGCTCACTGAGGGGTTGGGCAGCCACCGGGCACCTGTGGACCATGCAACAGTGTCCATGGAGCTAAACAGGGGTGGATGGATGGCAGTGGTTTGGTGAGTGCCCAGTGGTATGGACAGAGGTGAGTCCATCCATCCATCCCTACTCTAGTGATCCACGCTGCCTGCTCTCCTGCTGTGGTATATTTGCCACAGTGGGACAGCAGACAGTGAGTCACTCTGGAATGCCCACCTATTCTGGTGCCTTGTGAGGTGGAAGGCAGGAGTCCACCCAGCAATGGCAGGATGCATGATCCACTACCCCTCCTGATATGCGGCCTGAGGTAGGAATTCACCCTGCCTCCTAGGAGAGACAACCCTGGCCAGTACTTGAGAACAACCACAGTGGATATATAGACACCCAGGGCCAGACTGTTTGGCAGACCCAGATGCCTACTCTGTCCACTTTGTCTGCTCTGGCAACACAATTACAGGACCTAAGAATCCTTAATTCACTACTATAGGGATTCATTCATCTGACCATTTTCTCTCTGTGGAAAAGAAAATAATACTTGTGGCTCAACTTGCCACAGGCCTTGGCTTGATGGAAGGCTGGAAAGGATGTCTGCCCCAGATCTGTGGGCATGGGATAGATGGCTTGGATTTTCAAGGCAGAGCTCTGAAACACGACACCATGGGTGGGTTTTTGATCGTGATGAGATGGTGAATAAACATGCCCAATGTGCAGGTTTCTTTGCAGACCACCTTTGCTAACTTAAGGGTGATGAGCACCTGCTAAACCAAAGGAAAAATAAACAAAATGTAATCTCAACAACCGGTTTTGCTAGAATCTGATCCAGCAGCAACAAGGAGCTGGAGACCAAACAATAAAGGAATCTTTGGATTAGTCACACCCTTTGTTCCTGCCATGTCTCTGTTCAGTTAAACTCACCCTGCCTGACCTGCCTTCAAGATACGTTATCATATTTTCTCTGAGTATTATTTTCTTTGGGGAAAAAAATGAGAAGAGAAGAAAGGAAACAAAAACAAGACAAGCAATTCCTTTTTTATTGATTTCTCCTGTCATCTTTTGCGGTACAGAAGTACAGTTTAGGATCACTCCTCAGCCTTTGCTTTCACAATGGCAAACAATGTATGGTGTATCTTCATCTTTAATATATATACACATCTGAGGGGAAAGTTGGGGAAAATTGTCTTGGATTTCCAGATCATTTCCCCAGACTTCCTGTTTTCTTTTAAAAAAACCACCACTGTTAAGTCCAACTTCTCCAGCAGTGGCAACTATGTTCCTGTCGCAGAAGTAAAGAACAACTCATATCCTTCTGCCACCACATAATTGCCAATTAAATTCATTCAAAGAGCAATCCTATGGCCCACTAGACACTGTCTAGAGGGCCATAGGATATGCTCTTTTCTGGGAACCGACCTCGGAGCCCGTGCCCTGAGGTTGGTTCCTGGAGAACAGGGCTTCTCCATGCTCATAAGAGGAGTGCGGAGTGACTGAAAAAGGGCATTCCGAGGGATGTTCCAGGGCAGGGAGAGTGGAGCTGCGTGTATGACACATTCAATGTGTTGTACAGCAGCTTCCTCTCCTGGATGCCCCCCCTCCACTGCTAGACAGCTGAAAACGTTTGTCTAGCAAAAAATAGCAAGGCAAGACAGGTGCGGAGGGAATGATCCCCCCGTGCCTCTCCTGCCTTGCTTTGGATAGGTGGTCAACTCCGAGTTGGGAGGCGGCTGCCTATCTTGTTAGGATTGCACCTTCAGTCTACACTTTTGAAATTACTCATTTCTTCTCATAGACTAAGGATGTTGCAGGAGTCCGGGAAGGGAGTGGAGTCTGGTGGACTTCACTCTGCTTGGCCTCCTGGACTCTAGTCCGCAGCCCACCACACTTGCCCAAGTCGGTGTGTGCTAAGCTGGGCAAGCACAGCGGTCCCCACTGGTCCTCTGAGGCACCATTTTATGTAAAGATGGCAGCTTGGCCTTTTCGTACATCCCCATTTACCCAAAATGGCAGCCATAACAGGGCCATTTACACAAGATTACACATGTAAATGGACAATGTACACCTGTAAGCTTGCATAAATGGCTACTTTACGGCTATCATTTATGCAAAATGGCAGCTTGGCGAGGGATGGGTGGCTGCTCGACACTCGCCGGGCACTGGCAGACTGCCTAGTGGCTCCCTGCATGCGGTGAACAGGGTCAGGCAGCTGGCAAGGGTCCAGCAAGTGGCAGGTGGCGGGGAGTGAGTTCGGCCATCCCTATCATAGACTCATAGTCTTCTCAAAAGACTGGAAAAATTATGTCAAGGTGCATATTAACACATTCTATACCTCGATCATTTCTAACACACGCACATGTTTATACAAACATGATCCACTGGCAGCAGCCACCAAATTTCCCAGAAGCCCCCATCATCCAGTAGTGATGCCCCAGAGCAGGAATGGGTAACTTATTTCACCCCAAGAGCCAAATTCAATTCTGGGGAAGCTTTTGGGGGCTGCATTCCAGTGGTGGGCTGGGCAGAAGGCCAACGGGAATGGGCCCAAAGGGAATGGGGGCCAACATTCCAAAAATGCCAGCATATTTTAGCTTCAAGCTCTGATTGCCAGTGAGTAAGCTGTAGGAAAGGCATCTCAGTCTTTTAGAATGGGGAGAACATTGCCCAAATGTTGGGAATCCACCAAATGGTCAATGGTTGGGGGGGAAAGGGATGGGGCTGGCTGAAAGGGGCATGGCCATCTGGGAAACCCTGAAACCCCCAAGAAGACTAGATTGGGTCCCCAGGCCTCTGCCACAGCACAAGCGAGAGATGTAGCCAGCACAATGGAGAGGGAGAAGGGAGGGGAGGATGCAGGAACCACAGGAACTGTGGTAAGGACCGGCAATGATGGAGGGAAAGGAGGAGGACACCCTGAGGTTAGAGGAGGGGGCATGAGGGGTCTGGCAGGTGCATTGGGGAGTTGGGGGAGTAGGTGTGCCTGTGGGTGACGTGTTGCCAACCCCTGTCCTGTTGAGTTCAGTGGAACTGACTGGGAAGGACCAATGGTGCCCTTGCATGGGCAGCCAGGTCCACTGGTGCACGTGCTGCAGTCGCCACCATCCCTCTCCCTTCTAGAAATGAGTGTTTCTGCTCATTTCAGGGCTTGCCCCCAGAAGCGCTACAATGTAGCCACCCCTGGTAGGGGCTATGCGCACACTGGGACCAGCAGAACTGGCTGCCTGCGCAAGTGCACCATTGGATCCTGTCCTCTTCCTGGTAAGTATGTGCACACTATATAGGATTGCATCCTGAAATGTTATAGTGTCCGTATTATTGAAATATGTTGTTTGTTTGGAATGCTATATTGTATTTTGAAATGAACTGGTAGTATTGAATTAATTTATATCCTGTCCTTCCACCAAAATGTGGTTTCAAGGTGGCTGACAAAAATAAAACACAGATTAAAATGAAATCTGGACATGTGCTCCACAGGCCAGGTCTTGTCACCAATGCAGTGTAGTGGTTAAAGTGTCAAGCTTAGAGTGGTGAGACTTTGGTTCAGATCCCCATTCACCCATGGGGCTCACTGGGTGACCGTGGAACAGTCACCGTCTTTCAGCCTAACCCAGCTCACAGGGTTGTTGTGAGGATAGAGTGTGTATGCCACCTTGAGCTCCTTGGAGGTATGGCAGGATACAAATGTAATAATTAAATCTGAACTGGACACAATAATAGCAGGATGCTACAGATGAGCATTTTGAAGTAAGAATGTAAGAAGACCCATGCTGAATCAGACCAAGGGTCCATCAAATCCAGCATTCTGTTCATACAGTGGTCAACCAGCTGTCACCCGGGACCCCACAAGCAGGGCATGGGTGCAACAACACCCATCTACCCATGTTCCCCAGCAACTGGTGAACCTAGGCTCATTGCCTCTGGTACTGGAGGTAGCACATAGCTATCAGGACTAGTAGCCATCGATAGCCTTCTCCTCCAGGAATTTGTCCAACCCCCTTTTAAAGCCATCCAAATTGGTGGCCATCACTACACCCTGTGGTAGCCAATTCCATAGTTTAAATATGAGCTGTGTGGAGAAGTCCTTCCTTTTATCTGTCCTGAATCTCCTGCCAATCAGCTTCATAGGATGACCCCAGGTTCTAGTATTTTGAGAGAGGAAGCAAAATGTCTCCCTATTCTCCACACCATGCATGATTTTGTAGATCTCTATCACATCTCCCCTTACCCTCCTTTTTTCCAAGCTAAACAATCCCAGCTGTTGTAAACTTCTTTCATGGGGAGATGCTCCAGCCCCTTGATCATTTTAGTTGCCCTTTTCTGCACTTTTTCCAGCTCTACAATACCTTTTTTTAGGTGTGGTGATCAGAACTGCGCACAGTATTCCAAGTGTGGCCGCACCATAGATTTGTATAGGGGCAGTATGATGTTGGCAGTTTTATTCATAATTCCTTTTCTTATTATGCCTAACATGGAGTTAGGCATAATTAGTAGGAACAGAAAACTGAAATAGAATTGGTCATACATGTTCCAAGTGGCTTTTTTATATTGAGGATTGCAAGCCAAAGGGTGCTTTTTATTTTTTATTTGGAGAAAAGTAGCTGCCGCAAGGAATAGTCTCAGCCACATTGCTGATTTTCCAAAAAAAGCAAAACAAAAACCTGTGCTGTTACCCACAGTTAAGTCATTCTTCAATTGCTTTTGTTCCCCTGGAGTATCATGCAATGAAGTCCATAACTCTATTAGCTTTAATTTTGCACGACAAGCTCAAGAAACAATTGCCTCTTTAAATTACCAAAGACCTCTCGGGATAGAAAGACACAAAGCAAGGCAGTTAAAAAAATGTTAAGGTCTCTCCCCAAACTCTTACACATAACAGAGGCAGCCTTGTTTATTTTTCGATAAAACACTATTTTCCAGGGATCCTGAGTAAGATGGCTGTGATGATGATAGGAAGAATTATCAGTTTACAGGCAGGTGTAGTCCTGATTCAGTGACCCAGTTCACATGTCACAAAAACCCAGGGTTGTTTAAACCCTGGTTTGTTTAAAGGAAGTAGGAACAAGTGAATGTGCTGATTCTCATCACTCAATCACTCCCGCTGCAGCCAGGAAGAGCGAAACAACCCAGGGACATTGCAGCCTGAGTTGTTGTCCGTGACATCTGAACCCGAAATTCTGGGTCTTTGCGGGAGAGATAACTCAGAGTTAGAATTCAACAACAAACTACAATTCCCGGTTTCAACATCACAGACAACAACCCAGGGACAGAGTAGGTTGGCGGGAACCAGCATGCTCATTTGCTCCCACACATTCACGCCCACTCAGGATTTAAACAAACCCTGGGTAGCTGTGATGTTTTTGTCTGCTCTGGGCAAGAAAAAAAGTTGAGCACCACTTTGCATCCACATGCCCCTCTTCCCTCCTCCATTTTACCTACAAGGGTAGTTGGTTGCTGTTGTGCGGCTCCTGGCCAACCCGAGCTCAGAGGAGACCTCTTTGGAGGAGGAGACCAGGCATTCTACAACAAACCCCACTCCAAGAGAACATACTGGACAGCCTGCCTTGGTTCCCGACTCTCCTCCCTCAGCTCGCAGCTCTCCAGAGCACACATGGCAGACCATCATCAGAGCCATCATCCGAATGGCTGCCTGGCTGCCAGAAGACTGTTTTGCCCCAGGTCTACTCAGGAGCAAGGAGGGAAATGCAGACCCAGCGGCAACTGCTAAACCAGGAAGAGAGGCATCTGACAGCATGCAGGTAAGCTCTTAGTCTCCTCCCAGATGATTGCTGAGTTAATAGCTCCCTTTGAGCCATCACTTCCAGCTCCTGAGAAGGGAATATTTTAATGTATTTTATCCAGTTAATCAAACTATCTGACTCAGTTGTGGCAAGCCCCTTCTACTTGACAGGTAACTTGATTTAGGGTGAGAGATTAGGGGTGTATGGACTGTATAAAATCCATTCTGTCTGTGTTTCATGGATTGTCAGGCGACTTTCATTTCATCATCTGCCCATGGATAGAATTGTATTCCCCCCCAATTTCCCCCCCAAATGTGCATTTGCACACTTCAGCCTATAGGGGAAATGTGCATCTTGGGCTGTTTTTTTTTTTTAAAAAAATCTGCATATTTTTCTACAACAAAATTTGTGCAAAATTCAGGAAAGTTAGAAAAACTAGTCTGCAAGTCCGTGGAATCCACCTGATAGGGGAAAAGCTACTCCACTGAGGAATCCATGGGTCAGATTGATGAAAATCTGAACTCATGTGATTCCGTTGCAGATTTCTCTGACATCCCTATTAGAGATGTGGTCCGTCTTGCTGCAAGGATGCACTGATTCATATGACATAGTTACTTTATAAATAGATGTTCATTTACTTAAATTAAGTTTTAAAACATTTACTTTAAAAAGAAATATATTTAAGACAAGAATAGAAAGAAAATAGTGCCTTGGTACTTGTTGAAAAACTTTAAAACAGGAAAAGAAAACAAGACAAAACATAATGCATACATTACCAATACAGCTTTCTGCTAGCAGACGTTACCCCCTGTAGGGAGCGACCCCACCCAGTATCTTTCCTTTCCTTTTATAGTTTTACACTTGAATGTGGCATGTGATTGGCTACTATACTCTGATTGGTTACTATGCTCTGATAGGGTGATCTAGCCTCCTCCAAGACCCCTCCTCTACTTAGGGTAACACCATCTTTCCTCACATCTTTTACTGAAATCTTATTTATTGCATAATTCTACAGAAGTTCCCCAGGTTTCCCAATATGTTCTCTGTGTGTACCCTGTGGTTAGACCTGTCTGGGGCATAAACTCTATGGGACAAGAACTATTTTCATCAAGTTCTCTTTTCCCCAGATGAAGCTGACCTGATAAACTACCAGTAATAGGCCAAGAGCAAATTTTGATTCAGAAAGCACCCTTTTTCGCTATGCTTCTTTGCTATGCCTAATATGACCGTTGCCTTAAAAAGCTTTTTTGCATTTGCAGTCACCTTCATTTGGACAGCTTTCTGCCTTCCAACCTGCTGCTGCATAACTAGGCAAGTTAAATTGCAAAGGAGACCAAGTCCAATGAGGAAAAAGGTTTCAGGAGTTGGGTATGTTTAGCCTGGAGAAAAGCCAATTAACAGGTGATATGATGATAGGGATCTTCAAATATTTGGAAGGCTGTCACATATCATGGCGATCACTCATAACCCAGTAAGATTGTCTTCCAGGGGCAGAGTCTTAGCAGTGGGTCTGCAGGTGGCTGTAAAGGCTGATTCTGGATCTACACAGCCTCCCACGGTGAGAACATAGGTTTCCAGGTGGAAGGCGGTCACGGTGAGCATTTACTTGACATGCCTTCCGCTGAGCTCGTTTCTCCCTTTCGCCCTGTACTCGTGCTTCTTCAAAGTCCACAGCGCCTTTAATATAGGCTGACCTCCAGTTGGAACGCTCATGGGTTAAAGCTTCCCAGTTCTCAATGCTTATGTTACATTTTCTTAGATTAGCTTTGAGAACATCTTTAAATCTCTTTTGCTGTCCACCAATATTCCGTTTTCCATTCATCAGTTGGGAACAGAGTAGCTACTTTGGAAGACGATGATCAGGCACTCAAACAACATGGCCTGTCCAGCAAAGCTGATGTTGGAGAATCATTGTTTCAACGCTGGTGTTCTTTGCTTCTTCCAATATACTGACATTAGTCCATCTGTCTTCCCAAATAATTTGCAGAATTTTTCGGAGGCATCGTTGACGAAATCTTTCGAGAAGTTGGAGGTGGCGTTTATAGATGGTCCACGTTTCACAGGCGTACAGTAAGGTCGGTAGTACAATGGCTTTGTAAACAAGCATTTTGGTCTCCCTGCAAATGTCCCAATCCTCGAACACTCTACGCTTCATTCAGGAGAATGCTACACTCGCAGAGCTCAGGCGATGCTGAATTTCAGCGTCGATGTCGGCTTTTGTGGAGAGATGGCTGCCAAGATAAGAAAAGTGATCGACATTTTCCAGCATCACACTGTCAAGCTGGATTGATGGCACTACAGAGGGGTTGGCTTGTGCTTGCTGGTAAAGCACTTCGGTTTTTTTGATGTTGAGTGAGAGGTCAAGCTTTTCATATGCTTCTGCGAAGATGTCCAGGATGCTGTCACATATACGATAGAGTGGATTTGTTTTCTGTTGCTCCAGGCGGGAGGATGCCAACCAATAGGTTCAAATTTGTGAAAAGGATTTTGGCTAAATGTGAGGAAGAACTTCTTGATTCTGTTAGACAGAGAAACAGACTTCCTCAGAAGGCAGTGGACTCTCTTTCATAGGAGCTTTTTAAAGCCAAGGCTTGATGGCTTCCTTTCAGGGATGCTGCTGTTGTGGATTTCCTGCTTGAGTGAGGGGGTGGGCTGGAGAACCTTTGAGGCTGCCTCTGTTTCTGTGAGACACATATGGGTAGGATAGCTCCATTGCCCCATGTTTTGTATAGGTGAGCATTACAATTGGCCCCGACTTGCTTTTTGTGCATCAATCATATTTTAAAAAGTTGAGATCTTTCAAAAGTCCAATGATTAGAACTTTTCTAAGGGAAGAAATGCATTTCATGCCACACAGAGAAAACCAACATCCATGCTACAAAACATGATGCAGCATCAGTCAATGCCTTGTTCTTCATAAGCCGTGCCGAGGGCCTCTAATGCAGAAGTCTGTGGGCTCTGGATTAGGGATGCTGGAGAAATCCACCCCAGACTCCAGTGAGGCTGGATTATTCCCAAGGATTCAACCTCTGGAATCCACAGCAGACCAGCACCCCCTTACCTGGCTCATCCACAATAGTTCATGGGATGGCTCTCTGGCTGTCTACAAGGCACAATATGCTAATGGAGACGATTACCCTATTGCACAAAAATTACGGCCGTAAATTGTAGGGGCATATGAACCCCACTCCCCATTCCGCCTGGGGGTTCCCAGGCAGGAGGTGATTCATCCCTCCCTCCAGAATCCTCCCTCGCTGGCTCCACTGTGCGGCAAGTCTGTGGAGCCACCGGCTGGGCTCTTCCGCAGCTGGACTTCCATCCACTGCCGGTCTGCATCTACAAATAGCGTCAGGTGTGGCAGACACCATTTGCAGATGCAGACCAGCAGTGGACGTGGCTGCGGACTCAGCGGATGGAGCCAGACCCTGCCGGCAGAAGGTAGGGTCTGTCCACAGCGAACTTTGTGGGCTGGCAGGGGTAAGGGGTACTGAAGCTGAAGCTGAAATATTTTGGCCACCTAATGCGAAGAGAAAACTCTCTGGAAAAGACCCTGATGCTGGGAAAGACTGAAGGCAAAAGGAGAAGGGGATGACAGAGGATGAGATGGCTAGATAGCATCACCGATGCAATGAATATGAACTTGAGCACACTCCGGGAGAGAGCGCAGGACAGGAAGGCCTGGCGTGCTATGGTCCATGGGGTCACGAAGAGTCGGACACGACTGAATGACTGAACAACAACAACAACAAGAGGTAAGGGGTCTGTTCCATCATGGACTCCGGGGGGCCGGATTCTAAAGAATCCGGCCTCATTGGAGTCCATGGTGGAATTCTCCGCCATCCCTAGTAAATTGCACAGTTTACAGCATTCACAGTAAATTGCAGTGTAAAAGGCCACAATTTACATAGAAGGAAGTGCTTTACATCCACAAATTCCACAAACTACATAATTTATGGCCTTAATTTTTCCATGATAGGCTAATGGCGGCCGCCATTAGCCTATCACACCTTTTAGGCAGCCAGAGAGCTGCCTTGTGAACGATGGTGGATGTGGCAGGGCTCCAGAGAAATCTGTGGGGCCCTAAGCATCCTGGGTTTTCTCACAGCAGACCCCCTCCCCAGACCTGATGTTTTGGGGTTCACACATCCCTACTCTGAATATGGGATAAGTACCAGTGAAGTGACAGAGATGGGCAAATTTTGGTTTCTCCCTGTTTATACTTTTTCCTAGTGCTGTGCCAAAAATTTCTCCCACATTTTTGTGACCATTCTCATTCAACATGATGGAAGAGAAATTGCTTTTGATAAGAAAATCAATGTTGAAGAAATTTCAGAGAAATTCTCATGGGTTGGGTTTGGGTTTCCTGGGCTTACCTTAGGAGGTGGCTGAGGAGTGAGCACAAGTGTCCTGTTTTTCATTGTACAATCATCTCTCTGGCTGCTTGTAGCCTCCTCAGTTTCCCACACTTCAATTAAAGCACAGGTTAAGGCACCATGTGGTAATTCCTCCCATAGGGCTTTTTCAGGTCAAGACGGGCAGGCAGCCTGGGAGGCTAGCTGTGATGAGGTAAGCTCAAAACACCACAAAAATAAATTATAAAACATCCTGAATGAGGCAGAACAATGCAAGCCCCTTTCATGGGGGGAGAAAACTTTCAGGAAATTGGATGAGAGATTTTGGCAGAGCACTAACTCCGCCTCATCCCTGGAGCTGGACACAACACTGCCCCCACCTGCATTGCAGTGGATGCAAACCGGGGGCCAGCCTGCCAAGGCAGTTGATGCTGTTGCAGCACAACTCCCACCCCTCCCCAAACCCTTACCAAGAAATAAAGAAGCTGTGCTACAAGCCCTGCCAGTGGGGAGCCCCACCTGGGAGAAACTGTTGAGAATTTCTCCTCCCTTTGGAGAAATTCATTGACATTGTCTCCCAGATTTCTTTGCCCAGAAGTAAGTTGGAGAATTTCAAGAGGCCATTTGCGCACAGCTCTTTGTCTTTTTCCAATCTTAAGTTTGGTTTGTCTCACACTTTGAGGATTTTTCCAATCCCATGTCTGGATCATTCCAAACTTTGAGTGTTCTTTAAAAAAAAATTTGCATGAAAATGCCCACATATTTTTTGTGCACATTTCTCCAGATTCATGTGTTTTTTTTTGTATACAATTTTGCTTAATATAGGTATTTTGTCAAGCAATTTTCCTAATATAAATAATTTTAATGTTTTCACTAATATGTGGATTTTGGTATGGATTTTTTGATTGGAGAACTCCATTGCAACATTTGGAGAAGTGTGATTTTCTAAAGGTAACTGATTTTTGGTTCAAAAGTGTGAAATTAGGTAAGTTCACATTAAAATGCAAACTGAATCAATTTCTCCCCCATGCCTATGAAGTGAAAACTGACATTCACTTCATGGTGATGGGTGAACTTACCTTGTTTCAGTTTAGAATTTGATCTGATTTAATTTAATCTAAGAACTGTCTCCATGAGCATTTGGTAAAATAGGACATTTATTTTCAAAACATGAGGTATTTGTGCACATTTTTGTCTCCCCAGGTTGGTACATGGTCCTGTCTGGATTTACCTTATCATATTGATACTGGAAATTGCACTACCTAGTTCCAGGCATGGTGGAAAATCACCATGATCTGATTAGAAAATCACCCGACACCCCGCCACTGTGGTAAAACAAATATGCCTGGTAATAAAAGAGGGTTGTTGTTGTTTTTAAAAAAGAGTTCTGCTTGGGGTCCAACAAAAGCACAAAATGTATCCATGAAACAAATTAAGAAAAACAGGGCCAAAATGGACATGAAGCCTAATAATTGCATGACTTCAAAAAACAAACACAAAAAGTCAACAGGATCACAGCTGTAGGATCACAGTGTGTGTTGGGAAGGGGATGTAACCCTTTGCTCTCATTGTGTTCCTCATTCAGATGGTGGGGGGGGATCAGAGTTGCTTGGGGGAGGACTCCTATTACTGCCAAGGGAGACTTTATTCATAGAATCATAGAAGAGTAGGGTTGCAAGGGGCCTACAAGGCCATTGAGTCCAACCCCCTGCTCAATGCAGGAATTGAAGTCAGAGCATCCCTGACAGATGGCTGTCCAGTCTCATCTTGAATGCCTCCAGCGTGGGAGAGCCCACCACCTCCCTAGGTCATTGGTTCCATGGTCGTATTGCTCTAACAGTCAAGAAGCTTTTCCTGAAGTTCAGTTGGAATCTGGCTTCCTGTAGCTTGAGCCCATCATTCTGTGTCCTGCACTCAGGGATGATCAAGAAGAGATCCTGGCCTTCCTTTCTGTGGCCTTTCAAGTACTTAAAGACTGCTATCCTATCTCCCCTCAGTCTTCTCTTCTCAAGGCTAAACATGCCCAGTCCGTCCAGTCTCTCTTTATAGGGCTCTGTTTCCAGTCCCCTAATCATCCTGAATGATGCAACTAGCTCCTGTGGGGTCTCCCAACCTCAGTTGGGACAATGTTGAGGGCAAAGGGCTAAAGAGCTCTCTCCTCCGCCCCTACCCATGCCACAGATCCAATCTGGATCAACAAGAGTTTCAACTAGGGATGTTGGAGGAATCCATTTGGGGGCTAGAGCTTGGCAGGTTTTCACCAGCTTGGCCCCCCAGACTCTGGCTCATGCATCCCTGAGCTTGCCCAACTTGTCATGCACAGAGTCAGGTCAGCTCGCGGTTCCCCGCTTTTATATTAGCGCAAATCACAATTTTTTACAGAAATCACGATTTGTGCAACATTATAGCCATGAATAGTGCAATTTGTGCAGAACTGCAGGTGTAAATGGTCTAATTAGACCATTTACACCTGCAATTTAGTGCAAATAGTGCTATTTAAGGCTGTAATTTTGTGCATATTGTGATTTCTGTAAATATTTACACTCGCGATTTTGAGAAAATCATGACTCGAGAATTTTTTTTTTTTTAAAAAGGCTGCAAAGTTCCCAAATTTCTGGAACTGGATGCTGCTCAGCTCACAAATGTGTGCTGAGTTGGGGGTGCCATGAGGATCCATTGAGCCAAAAAATGAACAGGATTTCTCAGCAACTAGAATGTCATTGATGAAAGAATGATTAACAGCAAAGAACTTTTGTGCATGAACCTAACATGAACCTGGTCCTGTTAAGTTCATGAACTCTGAAAGTGCATCCACAGAATCATCTCATTTTATACTTAAAGCTGGGGAAAGCCTCCTGCAGAAAATGGTGCTCTGTTCGTGGTATATCCTGATATTGTGAGCAGGACAAATTTATATTCTAAACCAAGTTATTAAGAAATTCAGCAACTTCTTGAGCAATTCTCTCCATACAAAGGGAGCCAAGGAGGTGTAGTGTCTAGACTGGCCATTGAGAATACTCAGCTAGATGGACCAATGGTCTTACTCAGTATAAGGCAGGTTCCTATCGTCTTATGGCTCTGGAGAGAGACCCAAATTCAAATCCATTCAACCACAAAGCTCACTGAGTAGTTTTGGCCCAGTCATTACCTTTCAGCTTAACCAGCTTTGCAGGGTTGTTGTGATGATTAAATGCAAATATATAAGCTGCCTTATATATTTAGTTTTAATATATTCTGGAAACATCTCTTTGTTACTGTGTGTGTGTGTGTTAGATGGCTCAGATAATTGCCGAAAAGCACACTATCTGGTTCTACTGCTCAAGCTAGCCAAGTCTGAGCCTATTATCTGCCTGGACAGGAGACCACCTGAGAAACTTATATAAGAAGCTCTGACCTTTTCAAAGAAAGGTCAAAGTGTAAGCGTGATAAACAAACATGGGGTAAGCATGTGTGACCAGTGCTCTTGAAATGAATGCCCTTGCAGGCAAGAGATCTCTGTCTGTACATCGAGGGTTGTGTTCTTAAATGTATGTATGCAGCTATGTTTCCAAATTAAGGTAGCGTCTCCCACTTACGGGTGCATGAAAGTCACTTACCTGGTCCCGCAGCTTGCTTCGCAGTGGGGGGGAGGCGCTTCGCTGCTCCCCCCGAAGTTCAGGCTGGGGGGGGAGGCTTCCCTCCTTGCCTGGCCGAAATTCAGGCTGGGGGGGAGGCTTCCCGCCTCGCCCGGCCGAAATTCAGGCCGGGGAGAAGCGCCCCGTCTCCCCAGCCGCGAACTTCAAAAGAAAAAAAAACAAAAAAACAACGCCCCTGTGATAGGCTACGTAACGATTAACGTAGCCTATCACGGCTAGATTTGCAAAGTCAGCCGTGATAGGCTACGTTAATCGTCACGTAGCCTATCACGGGTGACTTTAAAAAAAAAAGCCCGTACGGCTAATGGTGGCCCCCATAGGGAGCCGCCATTCACGTTCCTTATTTGGTTGCTGTAGTCTACGTAAATCTTTACGTAGACTACAGGGACCAAATAAGGAACGCGAATGGCGGCTCCCTATGGGGGCCACCATTAGCCGTACGGGCTTTTTTTTTTTAAAGTCACCCGTGATAGGCTACGTGACGATTAACGTAGCCTATCACGGCTGACTTTGCAAATCTAGCCGTGATAGGCTACGTTAATCGTTACGTAGCCTATCACAGGGGCGTTTTTGTTTTGTTTTTACTTTGCTTGTAATGGCGGTGGTGGCAGCTGGTCAAAAGACCGGCTGCCACCCCCGCCCCTGACGAAGACCTGCCGAACCGCCGCCGGGACCCACCGCCAGGAGGGACATTCGTGAAAGGTAAGTCCCATCCTGGGGGGGGGGCAGGGGGAGAAGTTCTCCCCGAACAACCTTCGGAGGACCGAATGCGTTGGCGCTCGGCCCCCCGAAGTTTCGGGGAGAAATTCTCCCCCATCCCTACTCCCATTACCTTCTGCTTATGTGGGGCCTTTTCGGTAGCTGAACACGCCCTCAGCATACGCACACGTACAGAGATACTGTGGTAGTTTTTCCAAAACTCATTTCAAGTTTGAGTTTTGGGAGCCACAAACCCTACCCTCCAACAAAATTAATCTTCCGTGACACTGAAAAATTAAATTACTGTCAACTGGGCAATGGAGGGTTCAAACCCTCATGTGACAATTTTAAAAAGCTAAAAACAAGGCAAATGCACACTGTGAGTAATACAATATGTACAAGAAGAAACAGAAATAAGATTAGAAGTGATGTGTGTGCCAAGAGGTCTCCTCCAGGCAGCGTAGATGCAAGAGAACAAGGTTAATATATTTGATTTTCCCCCCTTCCCAAGAGCTGGCAGAAGTCCTCATAGTAGCAAGGTCAATTCTAACCTTATTTCTGTATTTTTTCCACATTTTTTTTCATTTCTTCTCTCCTTTTTAAAGAAGAAAACAGGAACCATTTCATTGAAGCGGTAACCATTTTGTTTCTAGAAACTTTCTTTTTTTTATAATGAAAAGGATGCAAGTAAAGATACCTGCTGTTTTTCAACAATAGCCTTCTGCTCCTGCAAACACTTTAGAAATTAACTTTTTCAACCCCCCCCTACTATTTCCCACTTACAGAGATTACTTAAAGACTTGTGGTCTACGTCTCTCTCTCTCTCTCCCTTTCTCTCGCACGCACACACACCAATTATTGTTGTAGTCTAGCAATATCAGCATGTTGTTGTTGTTGTTGTTCAGTCATTAACTCATGTCCGACTCTTTGTGACCCCATAGACCATAGCACGCCAGGCCTTCCTGTCCTCCGCTCTCTCCTGGAGTGTGCTCAAGTTCATATTCATTGCATCGGTGATACTATCTAGCCATCTCATCCTCTGTCGTCCCCTTCTCCTTTCGCCTTCAATCTTTCCCATCATCAGGGTCTTTTCCAGAGAGTTTTCTCTTCGCATTAGGTGGCCAAAATTAGGGATGTATGAAACTGACTTACCTTTTTGCGGAATCTTTCGCAGTGGGGGGGAGGCGATCTGCTCCTCCCCGCCGGAATCCTCGACGGCCGGCTCCGCCCTGCAGCCAGGCCGCGGAGCAGCTGGCCAGGGCCATCTGCAGCTGGATTTCCAGCTGAGGACGGCTGGTGTGGATGCAAATGGCGGCCGCCATAGCGGCTGCCATTTGCGTCCACCCAGACAGCCGTGATAGGCTACATAAGAATTTACGTAGCCTATCACGGCTAACCTAACCCCCCCCAAAACGCAGCGTATGCAAATGGCGGCGGCTACAGCGGCCGCCATTTGCGTTCCCTATTTTTCACTGATTTATCTTACGTAAATATTTATGTAAGATAAAATGGCGAAAAAAAAGGGGAATGCAAATAGCATAGTGGACGCTATTTGTGTTCCTTTATTTTTCGTAGAGATGGCGGAGAATTTCTCCCTGAAACTTCGGGGGGCTGAGCGCCAACGTGTTCGGCCCCCCAAAAAAGTTTCGGGGAGAAATCCTCCACCCCCCCACACCCGCACCCCCCCCGGGACGGGACTTACCTTTGCCGAATGTCCCTCCCGGCGGCGGGTCTGGCCGGTGGTTCGGCGGGTGTTCGAGCGGGGCGGGAGTGGCAGCCGGTCTTTTGACCGGCTGCCGCCATTCCAATAAAAGAAAAAAAAACCCACCCCCGTGATAGGCTACGTGACGATTAACGTAGCCTATCACGGCTAGATCTGCAAAGTCAGCCGTGATAGGCTACGTTAATCGTCACGTAGCCTATCACGGGTGACTTAAAAAAAAAAAAAAAGCGCGTACGGATAATGGCGGCCCCCATAGGGAACCGCCATTCCCATTCCTTATTTGGTCAATGTAGTCTACGTAAACATTTACGTAGACTACAGTGACTAAATAAGGAACGCGAATGGCGGTTCCCTATGGGGGCTGCCATTAGCGTACGCGCTTTTTTTTTTAAAGTCACCCATGATAGGCTATGTGACGATTAACGTAGCCTATCATGGCTGACTTTGCAGATCTAGCCATGATAGGCTACGTTAATCGTCATGTAGCCTATCACGGGGGCGTTTTTTTTTTTTTTAAACGATGGAGTTCGCGGCCGGGCAAGGCGGGAAGCCTCCTCCCCGGCCTGAATTTCGGCCGGGCGAGAAGCCTCCCCCCCAGCCTGTATTTCGGCCGGGGTGAGGTGGGAAGCCTCCCCCCCCAGCCTGAACTTCGCGGGGGGAGCCGAAGCGCCTCCCCCCCACCGCGAACAAGCTTCGACGAAAGGTAAGTGCCTTTCGTCCACCCCTAAATTTTTGGCCTTTCTAGCCTATGTAAATATTTGCGTAGGCTAGAATGGCGAAAAATAAAGGAATGCAAATAGCGTCCACTACGCTATTTGCGTTCCCCTTTTTTCCTGCCATTTTATCTTACGTAAATATTTATGTAAGATAAATCGGCGAACAATAGGGAATGCAAATGGCAGCCACCATAGTCGCCACCATTTGCATACGCTGCGTTTTTTTGTTTTGTTTTTTAGGTTAGCTGTGATAGGCTACGTAAATTCTTACGTAGCCTATCACAGCTGCAAGGAAGGCGAAGGGCGGCGGCAGCAGCCCTGCCACGGCCGGCCAGGAGAAGCAGCTGCTGCAGCCGCAGCCGCTGGAACTGCCGCTGCCGCCGCCACATCCACCGCATCCACCCCAGGTAAGTGCTGTTCTGGGGGGATTCCGCGGGGGGGTAGGGGGGGGAGGAGGCCATTCCGCCACAGATTCCAGGGGATTCCGATGGCGGAGAATTCTGTGGATCCTCACTGGAATCAGTGGAGGAATTCTCTACCATCCCTAGCCAAAATATTTGAGCTTCAGCTTCAGTATCTGTCCTTCCAATGAGCAGTCAGGGTTGATTTCCTTTAGGATTGACTGATTTGACCTCCTTGCAGTCCAGGGAACTCGTAAGAGTCTTCTCCAGCATCACAGTTCGAAAGCAGCAATTCTTCGGCGCTCAGCCTTCCTTATAGTCCAGCTCTCACAGCCATACGTTACTACTGGGAAAACCATAGCTTTGATTATATGGGCCTTTGTCGGCAAGGTGATGTCTCTGCTTCTTACTATGCTGTCTAGGTTTGCCATAGCTTTCCTCCCAAGGAGCAAGCGTCTTTCAGTTTCATGGCTACAGTCACCGTCTGCAGTGATCTTGGAGCCCAAGGAAATAAAATCTATCACTGCTTCCATTTCTTCCCCTTCTATATGCCAGGAAGTGATGGGGCCAGACGCCATGATCTTAGTTTTTTTTAAGGATGGACAAAAGTCCCTTACCTTGTCCCGCAGCTTGCTTCGAGGTGGGGTATAGGCGCTTCGGTACTCCCCCTGAAGTTCTTGGTGGGGGGGAGGCGCCCCGCCCTTCCCGGCAGAAATTCAGGCTGGGGGGGAGGTGCCCCATCCCTCGCTGCCGAAATTCAGGCCGGGGGGGAGCGCCCCATCTCCCCGGCCATGAAATAAAAAAAGTAATAAAAAAAACAACAACCACATGATAGGCTACGTAATGATTTACGTAGCCTATCACGGCTAGATTTTCAAACGCAGCCATGATAGCCTACGTAAATCTTTACGTAGCCTATCACGGGTGACTTTGGAAAAAAAAAGCGCGTACGCAAATGGCAGCGCCCATGGGCGCCGCCATTTGCATTCCTTGTTTGGGCAGGGGTAGTCAACGTAAAGATTTACGTAGACTACGGTGAAAATAAGGGCAATGCAAATAGCCGCCACCCCCGCCCCTGCCGAAACGCAGCTGAAACGCCGCCAGGACCTGCCGCCGAGAGGGACATTCGAAGGACGTAAGTTCCATCCCGAGGGGTGGCAAGGGGTGGCGGAGAATTTCACCACCAATTTTGGTGAATTTCACCACCAACCTGGAGATTCGTGGAGAAATTCTCCGCCATCCCTAGTTTTTTTAATGTTGAGTTTCAAACCAGCTTTTGCACTCTCCACTTTCACCCTGAACAAGAGGCTCTTTAGATCCTCTTCGCTTTCTGCCATTAGAGTGGTATCGTCTGCATATCTGAGGCTGTTGATAGTTCTCCTGGCAATCTTAATTCTGACGTGTGATTCATCTAGCCCGGCGTTTCTCATGTTGTACTCTGCATATAAGTTAAATAAGCGGGGCGACAATATGCAGCCTTGTCATACTCCTTTCCCAGTTTTGAACCATTCGGTTGTTCCATGTCTGGTTCTTACTGTTGCTTGCTTCTTGACTCTCGTACAGGTTTCTCAGGAGACAGGTAAGGTGGTCTGGTACTCCCATCTCTTTAAGAATTTACCACAGTTTGTTGTGATCCACACAATCAAAGGCTTTAGTGTAGTCAATGAAGCAGAAATAGACGTTTTTCTGGAATTCTCTTGCTTTCTCCATGATCCAGCGAATGTTGGCGATTTGATCTCTAGTTCCTCTGCCTCTTCGAAACCCCGCTTGTACTTCCGGTAGTCCTTAGTAGGGATGTACGAAAGGGACTTAACTTGTCCCGCAGCTTTTTTCGCAGTGGGGGGGAGGCGCTTTGCTTCTGCCCCCAAAGTTCAGGCAAGGGGGGGGAGGTGTCCTGCCTCGCCCGGCCGAAATTCAGGCTGGGGGGGGAGGCGCCCCGCCTTGCCCGGCTGAAATTCAGGCCAGGGAGAAGTGCCCCATCTCCCCGGCTGCGAAAGAAAAAGTAAAAATCACACACACAAAAAACCACCCCGTGATAGGCTACGTAACGATTAACGTAGCCTATCACGGCTAGATTTCCAAAGTCAGCCGTGATAGGCTACGTTAATCGTCACGTAGCCTATCACGGGTGACTTTGGAAAAAAAAAAGTGCGTATGCAAATGGCGGCGGCCCATGGGCGCTGCCATTTGCATTCCTTATTTTGGCACTTCTAGTCTATGTAAAGATTTACGTAGACTACGGCGAAAATAAGGGAACGCTATTTGCGTTGCCCTTATTTTCGCCGTAGTCTACGTAAATCTTTACGTAGACTAGACGTGCCAAAATAAGGAACGCAAATGGCGGTGCCCATGGGCTGCCACCATCTGCGCACATGCTTTTTTCCCCCCCCAAAGTCACCCGTGATAGGCTACGTGACGATTTACGTAGCCTATCACAGCTGACTTTGGAAATCTAGCCGTGATAGGCTACGTAAATCGTCATGTAGCCTATCACGGGTGTGTGTGTGTGTTTTTTTACTTTTTTATTTTGTAATGGCGGCAGCGGCAGCCGGTTGGGAGACCGGCCACCGCCCCCGGCCCCGACAAAACGCTGCCGAACCGCCACCTAGACCCGCTGCCGAGAGGGACATTCGCTGAAGGTAAGTCCCATCCCAGGGGGAGGGCGGGGGACCAGGGGAGAATTTCCCCAACACTTTCGGGGGGCCGAATGCCTCAGCGCTCGGCCTCCCGAAGATTCGTGGAGAAATTTTCTGCCATCCCTAGTTCTTGGTTCACATACTGCTGAAGCCTAGCTTGTTGAATTTTGAGCATCACCTTGCTGGCATGTGAAATGAGCGCAATTGTGTGGTAGTTTGAACACTCTTTGGCATTGCCCTTCTTTGGGATTGGAATGTAAACCGACTAGGGTTGGCGGAGAATTTCTCCCCGAAACTTCGGGGGGCCGAGGGCCAATGTGTTCGGCCCCCTGAAAAAGTTTCAGGGAGAAATTCTCCGCACCCCCCCACACCCTGCACCCCCCCCCCGGGACGGGACTTACTTTTGGCGAATGTCCCTCCCAGCGGCGGGTCCGGCCGGCGGTTCGTCAGGTCTTTGTCAGGGGCAGGGGCGGCAGCCGATCTTTCGACCGGCTGCCGCCGCCGCCATTCCAATAACAGTAAAAAAAAAAAAAAATGCTCCCGTGATAGGCTACGTGACCATTAACGTAGCCTATCACGGCTAGATTTGCAAAGTCAGCTGTGATAGGCTATGTAAATCGTCACGTAGCCTATCACGGGTGACTTAAAAAAAAAAAAAGCGCGTACGGATAATGGCGGCCCCCATAGGGAGCCGCCATTTGCGTTCCTTATTTGCTTTTTTTTTTTTTAAAGTCACCCGTGATAGGCTACATGACGATTTACGTAGCCTATCACGGCTGACTTTGCAGGTCTAGCTGTGATAGGCTACGTTAATCGTCACATAGCCTATCACGGGGGCGTTTTTTTTTTAACTTTTTAGTTCGCGGCCGGGCAAGGCGAGGCGCCTCCTCCCCGGCCTGAATTTTGGCCGGGCGAGGTGGGAAGCCTCCCCCCCAGCCTGAATTTCGGCCGGGTGATGCGGGAAGCCTCCCTCCCCAGCCTGAACTTCGCGGGGGGAGCAGTGAAGCGCCTCCCCCCCACCGCGAAAAGCTGCGAGACCAGGTAAGTGACTTTTGTGCACCCCTAAAACCGACCTTTTCCAGTCTTGTGACCACTGCTGAGTGTTCCAAATTTGTTGGCATATTGAGTGCAGCACTTTAACAGCATCATCTTTAGGATTTTAAATAGCTCGGCTGGAATACTGTCATCTCCGCTAGCTTTGTTGTTACTAATGCTTCCTAAGGCCCACTTGACTTCACTCTCGAGGATGTCCGGCTCAAGTTCAGTGACCGCACTATCATGGCTATCAGGGACATTCAGATCTTTCCTGTATAGTTCTGCTGTGTATTCTTTCCACCTCTTCTTAATCTCATCTGCCTCTGTTAGGTCCCTGCCTTCTTTGTCCTTTATCATGCCCGTCTTTGCACAAAACGTTCCCTTGAGATCTCCCATTTTCTTGAAAAGATCTCTAGTCTTTCCCATTCTATTGTTTTCCTTGATTTCTTTGCATTGTTCATTTAAGAAGGCATACTTGGCATTTCAGTGAGTAATATCACCTTCCACTATTACTCTGTCCCATGGAGCCTACAGACTAATTGTATACATGTCAATGCAGAAGGAAGTCTCACTGAGGTTAGTCGGGGCTCATTCCCAGGTAAATGGGCATGGGATTGACATCTAGATGTTAGCCATAGAGAGAAGTGACACAGAGAGGGGACAGTTGGGAACCCTAGGAAGACCTTAATCTCCAGTCAACCACTGTGTTTTGCTCTCCCATGAGCTGCTGATCAGCATGTTGGGGAGAAGCAGGGAAGGGGGAAAACTTCATTTTAAAATTTCCTGTGTGCTACCGCTGTTCCCCCCATCCTGCCCCACACACTTGAAATGGAAGTGAATGTGAAGTGTGTCTGTGAAGGTGGGATGATGAAGGATGAGGGCAGGCATTTTTCCAACACCCCCCATTTTGGCTGAGGGAAAACAAAAATGATTCAGAGTCTTCTGATTTTTTGGAAGTGTGTGTGTGTGTGTGTGTGTGTGTTGGGGGGAGCAGAGTCCTTGGATCTGTTTTGAATTACAATAGGGAGAGCTTTGGGGAAGTCATCCATCTCTGAAAATAACTGAAAGGTGTGGCAAACCCTTTCAAGAGTTTGAAAGACCGTGCAAAATTCAGACTTGTGTAAATAAAACAACAAAACAGAACAGAATAATGGGAGGATTCTTCATGCAACAGTTCCAAGTTTGGAAATCAAACAAGGTAATTCAGAACTCCCGAATCTGTGGCGCAATTTGGATGAGGAGAATTTTGGAAGCATCCCTCCTTAAGGCTAGAAAATGATTTGCTTTAGGGTGGTGGGGTGGTTTTTTTGGCTTCATTTTGTATCTCCACCTGAGACATTGCATTTTAAGTTTTAGCCTGGAGCAAATTACTAAGGTTGAGTTACTGTCTAAATCCTTGAAAATGGGGGAGGGAGTTTAAAAAGTGGAAAGAAAAATGGGATGGAGGAAGGAAGAGAAACCCCTGACTGGTCCGTAACTACATCCAATACAAATAAGAACTTACATCAAAATGTAGAAATGATAATGTAATTTAATGGCTTAAGGAATTTTTAAAAGGATGAAAATGCCTGCGATATTTTGACAGCACAAAGAAATCTGAGCAGAATGCCGGGGATGCAGTGGAGTCTAGCTCTATACGTCTTCGAGATGATTTGACAAGAACAATTTCAATGTTCAGTTTAATGCACTTATGACAAATTTAAGTGATGAATTGATGCCCAAGAGGCCATGTGACTGGAATTGGGAGGCACAAATTCCCTTGTTATGGGAGCAGCTACAGGGCAGTTCAGTGCTGACAGGCATACTAAAAGTTAGGTAAAGGAAATCTACAAAGAACATTATGTCAATGGCAGAGGAAATGGAAAGCTATATATTTGTCAAACCATAATGTCACCAGGTGAAGCTTTGCAACACTACAGAGACAATGAGGCCTCTTGGTCCCTTGGCACACAAGAAGATGAACAGATTTGTTTTGCTGTAATGTCAGCCTGCTGAGAAAAGCAAACATTAGTGGTGCAATTCCCGGAGTTGCTCTTGCAGACCAGAACTCAGTTTTCTGTGCACTCGTGGCTTCCTCTGCTGTAAGGGAAAAACTGGAGGCTAAAATTTCAGGGTCCTTGGTATTGGGTATCTAGGTACACCTGCTTTAATGAATCAGCCTGAGTGGTCCTGAGTGGTCCTGATGTGGTAGACATGGTTCCTTGGGGGACTGAGACCAGAGTGTTCACATTCACCCAGATTTACTTAAGTTCTATAAATAAGGATTAAAACAATATAAGCTAAATGCATTTATTAAAGAAAGATAAAGAAAAGTTTAAAAGCACACAAACCTTCAACCAGGCAAAGCCATACTCACAAAGCACTACTTCAGCCAAAACGGTAAAGGGACTCTCTCCCACTCTGAACCCTGGCTTCAACCATGGCCTATAACATAGCCCACAGTGTAGCAAGCTTGGCTCAGAGTAAAGAAAGAAGACCCAGATCTCTTTTGTGTACCCCATTATATACCCTCTAAAAGTTGGTGTCCTCCCCTCTAATACATATTCCAAAATCTTTACAACTACTGGCCCATGTCATCCTATATGTCCCATCTCATGACACATTTCCCATTTATTCCCTCCTACCTCTGACTCATCTTGTTTCCTAAAGAAACAGGACTAAATTCTCCTTTTATGTGGTCAACAGCTCCTTTTTTCTTCCCTTTATTTCCAGACAACGGAATCCCAAACCACAATGTGTTCTTATCTATGACCCCTTACCTTTTACCCAGTTTCCTTATAAGGAAGACACAGTTGATAAGGTTGGAAGGTTATCAAAAATCTCTTATCAGCATCTAGCATGCTTTTACCACAGTGGATCTTACTCCCCTATTTGCCCCATTGCCCATTAGCTTTAACCCCCTCCCCATATTGAACTCAAATGTAAATTGCAAGGCCCAAGGAAATCCTTACACTGCCACTGATGTGTTGATCAACATGGGTTCTGCATGGATCCTGCTTCCAGGAGCTCTTCTAGGTCAGATAAGAATGTGAGAAAAAACTAAGAAAAGCCCTGCAGGATCAGACCAAAGTCCCATCTAGTTCAGCCTTCTGCATCCCATAGTGGCCAGCCAGATGTCTATGTAGAATGGCCATGTGTCTTCTTCATAGAATCATAGGGTTGGAAGGGGCCTACAAGACAATCGAGACCAATCCCCTGCTCCATGCAGGAAGCCTGATTCCCAGGAGGTCTCCCATCCAGGTACTAACCAGGGCTGACTGTGCTTAGCTTCAGAGATCAGACAAGATCAGGCACATTCATCTATATGAAGGACTGCCAGACTCAATTTGAAGGTGTCCTCTATTAGAAGGACTGTCCTATTCACTTCCAGTTTAAGGGTAAAGAACCATAAGAATGGATGCCCACAAACAGTTAGCAGCTGGACACCAGACTGAACAGGCAGATAAACAGGTGACCTGGGCACAGCCTTCCACACTGTGGTGAGATGTATCATATGTCTATTTAAATTCTTATAATTCTTTCTCAGTTTGCATCTAAACATATAAATTAGCATATGTTCATTTGATGCAAATCACTCTCCTCTATTGTCCTCTTTTTGGTGGTGCTTTTCTTCTTTTGGGCAGTTCATAAGTGACCACCCTATGTCTGTGGGAAGTCCAGAATCAGGTCTGGAATGCAGGAATGTTGCTTTTAGGGGAGTCATGAGAAATTGACTGGGGAAGCTTGCAAATGGAAAGCCCCCTGTTTGAGGAGAGTCGGGATGTATGCAGCTCCTTACTGTACACTAACCCCAGGGGCTTTCTTCTCAGCACAGAGCATCTTATGTCTTGGAGAAGATGCCACACTGGGGACCAGGTTAATTTTTGTAGGGTACTCTGAAGCAGAGAAAGGGAGGAAGTGGCAGAGATGGAGGCAGCAGCCGGCAACTATCTTGCCAGAGTTTGAACTGAATGCTCATAAAGCCTCAGTCCTTTCTGAGCATTGGCTTGGAATGATAAAAAAAGCATTCAGGGGAACAGCAAGATATCAGTCCATCCCTAATTGCCTCTGAACCTGAAGGTTCTACGTAAGTAACAGCAAGTGATAGAGCTGTTCTCCATTTGTCTCATTCACTAGCCATCTAGGCTGCTGACCATTCTCACATCTTATGCACAGTGACCTACATATGCAGTAATGTACGATGGTAGAATCCTGAGATGGTATTGTTTGGATAGTTAAGGAAGGATCATATTTTTCAGTGGTGCAGTTTAGTGGTTAAGAGGCAGAGCTATGAATCAGAAAACTCGCAGATTTAATCTTGCTGCTGTCCAGAACTGACAAGGGGGTGTTAAGGATGCACAAATCTGTTAGTTTTGCTTTCTCCCACATTTGTATTTTTAAAACCTCGTTCATGAGGAAATTTGCAAATGTTGTTATATTCTTTTCTAAATGCACCAAACAAAATTTGTGCCCATCTGCATTGGCCAAAGATAGGTAGGTACAGCTATTCTCAGCATGGAGAATACCACATTCTACCTGCTAAAGATGAGGAGAATGTTAGAAGAAAAAAGTGGCAACCCTAATTCAGCCCCACAAACATGGTGGAATGCATAGGGATTCAAACCCAGACATTTAAGAGCTAAGCACTCAAAGCTATGGGCTGGGATAGATGCATCTGTCAGTTATGTTTTCTCTCACATTTGAATTTTTTAAATCTCAAGTTCATTCTGTGCTGTTCATGAAGAAATGTGTTAATCTAGTAAGTTCTTATTTTTTTAAAAAAACCTGAACAATATTCTAGGCATTATATTTCCTCGTTCCCCTTATCTGCAACACGGGAATGGAAATATTGAACCTCACAGGGTTGTTGTAAGGATTATAACATCATAATGCATATGCATGGGAGGCTATTTCAGCATTTGAATATGGTGTTTAAATTCTAAGGGTGATGATGATGATAAAAATTCCCTGCAAACAGAGAACAAATCCAGCAGAGAGGTGCTGGACAAGATGCTGGACTTTCTCTCTGATGTGGTATTTTTCTATTTGCAGGGATTTTGTTTCTATTTTTCTTACATGGGTGAACATTTAAGGATAGTGCTAAACTGCTTCTTAAGGGCTACCTGTTATTACTACATGTATTCTGAGATCACCTTCTGAGGCTATTCCCTCGGAGCCTCTGTCATCTGGGGTGGTACTAAGCGAGTGGTGATAATGGAAAACGCCTTTACACAGTGGCACCCCACCTGTGGAACTCTGTCCCCAAAGAAACACACTTGTTGCCAAGTCCTTTATATTCTCTGCTAATCTTACAATTTTCTCTGTTTTAATGATTTACCGTAATTTGACATTTTAAAAATAGTTTTCTATTTTTGCACTTTTGAACCAATACATGACCTAAAACTTAGTTATCCTTTGAAATTCACACTTATCTGAATTTGACAGTGGAGTTTTTCAATAACTAAATGTGTACAAAAATGCATATATTAGAGAAAATAATGTAAAGAATGCATTATATCAATAAAATTGTATATATTAGGCACAACTGTATGCATTAGGCAAAATTGCATACAAAATGCACATATTCGGAGAAATGCACACAACAATGCGTACATTCAAACCTTCTTTTAAAAAAATCAAACTTCACAATGGACTGAACAAGATTGGAAAACTTCTCAAAGTTTGTGAAGAACCAAAGTTAAGGCTGGGAAAATGGGAAAGAGAGAGAAACCCAAACTGACAGATAGGATGGGTGAACTCACTCCATCTCGCACCATGCGCCATGCACCAGACCCCTACACTCTGGCTGACCCTGCTTGCTGCATGCAGCAAGCCATTGGGAGGTCCCTGGATGCCCGGCAAGTGGCACATGGCTTGCCGCTCCCATGCCGAGCCACCATTTTGCATAAAAATGGCAGCTCAGCCTTTTTCGTAAATAACCATTACAGGTGTAAATGGACCGTTTACACCTGTAGTGTTGCATAAGTGGCCCCTTTACAGTGGGGATCTGACGAGTGGCATCCAGGGGGCTGAGCTGGTGAGAAAGCACTGAGCTACAAGCCCCAACTGGATGCTCATGCCATCCCTATGCTCAAGCAATCCCTAATTATGAGGTGCTCTGAGAAATCTAATTTAGATTGAAGGGTGGGGTATTACTTTTTATAAATAACTAAGTGATACAGTCCACACAAGCCTCTCAGGCCTCCATCTCTGCCATTCATCTACCTGTGTAAATGGGAATGTAGAAGGCAGACAGAGCTAGCAGAATTCTTTGGCTGTGCAACTATAGGATTTAGTGGGGATGTCAGAGAATTCCGCCACGGATCTTGGTGAAGCCGAATGCCAGTGCATTCAGCCCCCCGAACTCCGTGGCGGAAAGGCCTGCCCCCCATCCCCCGTGGATCCCCTCCGGGATGAGACTTACCTGGGGCGGATCTTCTGGGCAGCGGCGGCTGCGGCGCGTGGTCTTCCAACCGGCTGCTGCCGCCGCCATTTGCAGTCTTGTAAAAAACAAACAAACAAATGACTTGATAGGCTACGTAAAGATTTGCGTAGCCTATCATGGCTAGTTTTTTTTTAAAAAAAGATGTGACAGGCTACATAAAGATTTACGTAGCCTATCATGGCTGGGTTTAAAAAAACAAACAAACCGCGTACGCAAATGGCGGCGGCTATGGCCGCCGCCATTTGCGTTCCTTATTTTTGGCCATCTTAGTCTACATAAATATTTACATAGACTATGACAGCGAAAGTAAAGGAGAACGCAAATAGCGTAGCAGGCGCTATTTGCATCCCTTTTTGATTTGCTGTTTTAGCCTACATAAATATTTAATGTCCTGCTTATTGTCCATAAGCAGGACATGAGTGCAATAGCACGTTCCCACCCATGCTGCCTCTGATATTGGAGGTAATATATAGCCTAGTAGCCATTGTTAGTCTTATCCTCCATGGATTTGTCTACTTCCTTTTTAAAGCCATCAAAGTTGATGGTCTTCCCTACATCTTGTGGTAGCAAATTCCACAGTTTAACTATGTCCTAAGTGAAGAACTACTTATTTTTGTCTGTCCTGAATCTCCCACCATTCAGCTTCATTGGATGACCCCAAGTTCTAGTATTATATGAGAGGGAGAAGTTTTTCTCACTCTCAGTTCTTCTTATACTTTCAACTTTCTCTACACTATTCCTAATTTTATACACCTCTGTTATGTTCTCCTTTACACACCTTTTTTCTAAGCTAAAAAAAAACTCCAGATGTTGTAACCTTTCCTCATAGAGTAGTTGCTCCAGCCCCTTGATTATTTTGGTTGCCCTTTTTCGCACCTTCTCCAGCTCTACAATATCATTTTTAGGTGCAGTGACCAGAACAGTACACAGTATTCTGAAAGTGCGTGCACCATAGATTTGTATAAAGGCAATATGATATTGGCAGTTCTATTCTCAATTCTTTTCCTAATGTTCCCCCAACACAGAATTTGCATTTTTCACAGCACTGGGTCATTGTTTTCATTGACCTATCCACCAGAATCACAAGACCTATTTCTTGGTCAGTCACCATAACTCAGACCCCATCAGTGATGTTTTCACTCCAATCTGCATTACTTTACCCTGGCTTATATTGAACTCCATTTGCCATTTCAATTCCCATTTCCCCAGTTTGGAGGGATCATTCTGATTCTGGAGCTCTTTGCTGTCTCTTTTTGTTTTAACCATGCTAAATAATTTGGTGTCTTCACCAAATCTGGCCACCTCACTGCTCACCCCTAACTCCAAATCATTCATGAACAAGTTAAAAAATACACTGGTCCTAGTACAGATTCTGGGTGGATTCCAGTGTTTACATCCTTCCATTGTGAGAACTGTCCATTTATTCTTACTCTCTGCTTCTTGTTGTTGAACCAGTTACCAATCCATAAACAGACCTCTCTTCTTATCCCATGAGTATCTTGTTTGCTCAAGAGTCTTTGGTGAGGGACATGTAAAAAGCCATTTTGAAAATACAGGGGAACAATGTTTATTGGATCACCCCTACGCACATGCTCATCACTACTCTCAACAAACTCTCTTTGATCAGCTGTATTCATCTTCACATTTCTGGTTACTACAAACTGCCATCTCAACATTGTGTTGCTACCTTCTAAATTTGTCAACATGCTGTATGGGTTGTCTGAACTCAGCAATACCTGGGGCTGGCTTTTTATACTAATCTATAATGATGAAGATGAAATGAGACAGATGCAGATTCATATTTCTTCCCATTTTAAAAACTGCAGTGTTTGCTTAGCTAGAAAAGTTTTGCCAGCCTGATAGTCAGGAACCAGGGTGGGCAGACAGGCAAAGGCAATTAGTGATGGATCAGACTGAACTGTCACTACTCCAGACGCTATGCCAGTGAAATTGCAATAGATTGCTCTCTGCAGAATGCCTGCAATTATGAGGATTTCTACAGCTGGTCAGTTGAGATCTTGCATTGCCATTTGCAGCCTCCTCTGCTTTAATGAACAAAATTTAGCTCTTCTGGGTCATGGAGTAAAGTCTGATGATTCTAAGCTACAAATGTCACCAATTTTCAAGTTTGCTGGTGCGGCCTTTGCCTGGTTGCCCGCCAGTCTCGCTATTAAGATAATTTCTAAATCCACAGAGAGTGGAGATAACAAAGTCCCTGGCTCATCTAATGTAATGACAGTACATTTGGGTTTAGTGCTGGCCCTATAAGGGGTGTTAAGCAGTGAGCCGCTGTCAGCCATTTTGTCAGGGCCATGGAAAGTTAATTCCTCAGCCAGAGTGAGGGATGCTTCCTGTGGTTCCCTAACAACAGCGATGCTCTTATAAATGGTAAAATGGCCATGAAATATGCCTAGAGAAGCTAATTCATATAATAAACTGCTCATTCATGTAATTCATTTGGCCGAGATTTATATGTACATGTGCCCACACAAGTGAAATAGTGATGATGATAATAATATCTTCCTAAAGTTGCACTAGACATTGCTCATGTTTTTTTTTTAATCAAGTCCCTACAAATAAGACAAAAAAATGGGACAGGGAATGGGAAGTGAAAGAATTAAAGGATCAAACACTGATAACAAAATAGATAGAAATTGTTGATGATTTCGAGAAGCAAAGAGTACTGTTAGGAGAAGGCAACAGAGAAGTGGTAGGTTTTAAGATATCTCTCTCTCTCTGTTTCTTGCTCTCTTGCAGCTGAGTTGTTTTCCTCAAAAGTGTTCAGTTGAATTATTTACCCAGCATTACATAAAAGGCTTTCTTGAAATATTTCTTTTCACCCACTCCTCCAAACACTATTTGCAGTCTGAAAATTAGGGATGTACGAAAGTCATTTATCTTTTTGAAGGGTGACATTCGCGGTGGGGGGGAGGTGCTCTGTCCCTCCCCCCGAAATTCTCTCTAGCCAGGTCTTCTCCATGGAGATTCTGTGGAGCTACCGGCCGGGGCCACCTGCAGCCAGACATCCGTCTGCTGGGCAGCCTGCAGGGACGCAAATGGCGGCTGCCATAGCCGCCGCCATTTGCGTCTCTGTATTTTGCTGTGATAGGCTACATAAATATTTACGTAGCCTATCACAGCAAAAATACAAACAAACAGCGGACGCAAATGGCGGTGGCTATGGCGGCCGCCATTTGCATTCCCTTTTTTTTTGCCGTTTTAGCCTATGTAAATATTTACGTAGGCTATTACGGCAACAAAAAAAAAGGAATGCAAATGGCGTAGTGGCCGCCATTTGTGTTCCCTTTTTCCCCCGCCGTAATAGCCTACATAAATATTTACGTAGGCTAAAACAGCAAAAAAAAGGGAACGCAAATGGCGGCCGCCATAGCTGCCGCCATTTGCGTTCACATTTTTTTTTTTTGCCATGATAGGCTACGTAAATACTTACGTAGCCTATCACGGCCTCCTCAGGGATGCAATGGCATCCCTGTGTTAGCCGTGATAGGCTACGTAATTATTTACGTAGCATATCACAGCTATAATGAGGAAGCGAATGGTGGCCGCAGATGTGGCCGCCATTTGCAAGTCAGCGCGGACAGCAGCAGGTAAGTGCTCCGTTTCGCGCACCTTTAGTGGGGTGGGGGGGTGGGGGGCTTCATTTCGCCATGGATTTCGGGGGGCCGAATGCACTGGCATTCAGCCTCACCGAGATTCGTGGCAGAATTCTCTGACATACCTACTGAAAACTGAAATGGGTACAATACCCTGGTTCAGAGATTCTCTCAAACTATATTGTCAGTACATTGGCAAGCACTGATTACTTGTCTCCTGCGTATATAATCAGATTTCTCTTACAACCAGATACCATCTAAAGCCAGTTCAATACTTCACTCTGATATGGGTAATACAGTATTCTAATTCTTAAGAAACCCTCTCTCAGACAAGATTTGTCTTTTTCTCTTTTACTACAAAGTATTAGCATAACAGTACTAAATACAAGAGCTTATGCATGCATAAATTCAAACACATGAAACATCGAACATCATTCTTAAACAAGGCTTCTAAGCAGAGTCAAGTACATTTGCTAGCTCTCAGTGATAATCAGTATCAAGCTTGCCAGGTTGATTCTACAGGCAATGTGTTAAGGAAAGCTGACACTAAAGGATAGCTTCACCTGTTGCATGTTCTGAGTCCCCTTCATAGACTTTTTGGATGCTATAAACTATGTCCAAACTATTTTTACTACAGTTTATATTTCTTATCCAAGAATTCCAAAGATAACTTTTCTAATCTAAATCCTCATATGTCTAAATAAGATCATCAAATTTTGAAGTTTCTTATCAAGAGTAATGTGCATACCAACATATCTAAACATTGTAGCTTTCTTTGACATGTTGCAGGTATGTTTGTGACACAAACGTATTTACTTGATATCATCCTGTCTTGTGAGCTTGTTTTTCTTACATATAGACAGTCTCCAGTGAGGCTTAAGGTGGAACTGAGAAAAAAAAAGCGACCACCTAATCTGCCACTGGTTTAAGGCATGGGCTGTCTGAAGATGTTTGAGATTGCGATGGTCGGTTCTAACTTCTACTGGGTGCTGCGCCCCTCCAGGAGATGATGCCAGGTCTCCAAAGCAGACTTGATGGCCAACAGTTCCTTCTCCCAGATGGTATAATTCCTCTCAGACATGGTCAGTTTCCTGGAGTGGTAGGCGCAGGGTTGCAGCCCACCGCCCTCCCGATCTGGCTGAAAGAGCACCGCCCCCACCGCGAAGTCGGAGGCATCAGTTTGCACTACAAATGGCTTCCTCGGGTCGGGATGTAACAGGATCAGCTCAGAACTGAAAAGCTTCTTAAGTTCCTCGAAAGCCTGTTGGGCAGATGCCGTCCAATGAAAAGGAGATTTCTTGCCCTTAAGGAGGTCCGTGAGAGGAGAAGTGAGCTGTGCAAAACTCGGCAGGAACTTTCTGTAAAAATTAGCAAAACCCAGAAAATGTTGCAAGTCCTTCTTGGTGGATGGAGCCTGCCAGGAGAGGACAGCCTGGACCTTTGCAGGATCCATCCTGATACCGTCAGGTGAAATAATGTAGCCAAGAAAGTCCAAAGAGGTTAGGTCAAACGCACATTTCTCCAGCTTGGCATAAAGATGGTTCTCACGGAGGAGCTGGAGTACGGCAGAGACATGGTGCTGATGGGCATTGGAGTCCTCAGAAAATATAACTAAATCATCGAGATAAAAAATGAGGAAAGTGTCCAAATAGTCCCTGAAGATGGCATTCATAAAACGCAAAAAAGTGGGGGGGGGGGCGCAGGCGAGCCCAAAAGGCATTACTAGGTATTCATACGCTCCGTACCAGGTCCCAAAACAGGTCTTCCACTCATCCCCCTCCCGGATGTGAATGAGATTGTATGCGTTACGCAGGTCCAACTTTGTGAAAATCTTGGCTCGCCCCAGGCGCTCCAGCATCTCAGGTATGAGGGGGAGGGGGTACTTGTCAGGGATGGAAATGGAATTTAGATTTCTGAAATCGTGCACAGGGTGGAGCTCTCCAGATCTCTTGGTCACAAAGAAGGTAGGAGCGCAGGCGGGGGAGGAGGAGGGGCGAGTGAAACTGCGTTTGAGATTTGTGTCCAAAAACTCCTGCAGAGCTCGAAGTTCCGGCTCCGACATCGGATACAGCCGGCCAGCGGGGATGGTCGCCCCCGGAATGAGGTTAATGGCACAGTCAAAAGGGCAGTGTGGGGGAAGCTGGTCAGCCTCCTTCTTGTCAAACACATCCCAAAAAGCTGCATACTTCTCTGGGAGGATGACGGTACCTGAAGGACTGCCGGAAGCAGACAAGGAGGGGGAGGAAAGGGTTAAGGCCTGGGCTGGGACTGGCGCCTCCTCCGGGAGGCAATGCTCCCGGCAGTAGGGAGATGCAAACTCCACTTGCTGAAGCCCCCAAGAAATCTGAGGGTTGTGCTTAGAGAGCCAGGAAACACCCAGCACGATTGGGTATAAGGGAACCTTGGCTAAGTGAAACTGAATCTGCTCAACATGGGACTGGGTGCGCAGAGTGAGCGGAACTGTAATACGGGTCACCGCGCCCGAAGAGAGAGGACGCCCATCAATGGTCTCCACTGCCAAGGGGGCAGGAAGGGGCAGGGTAGGAATCTTGTGGAAAAGGGCGAAGGTCTCATCCATGAAACTGGTCATAGCCCCTGATTCCACTAAAGCTAGGGCCTCCACCCCCCCACTGAGAGGAGCGTAGGTGAACATGCAACAGGACATGGGAGGGTGGGGGGGTTGGGGAAGGCACCCACCGGGTGGGGAACTGACCCCCACACTGGAGGCCCCCAACAAGCTTGGGGGGCAGTCTAGTCAGGCCTGGGGACGAGGAGGAGGAGGAGGAGGGGGAAGGAGAGGAGAAGGAGGCAGCGGAGCTGTGGATTTCACTTGGCACATCTTGGTGAAATGCCCCCTCATTCCGCATTGAAAACATCGGCACTCAGCACGCTGGTGCTCAAACTCCTCTGGCGGCAGCAAGGCTCAGGTAGCTCCCAGCTGCATCGGGGTCTCCTCCACCCCCAGTGCCAGAGCGGGGGGTGGGGGAGGAGGCAGGAAACGTGGGGGAATGAGAGGAGGGAAATCCTGGCCCCCAGCGCCCCGCCGGGTCTGCCAGCACCCCTCCAGCTGACTATCTATCTGAAGGCAGGTCTGGATGAGGTCCTCCAAAGTAGGCAGGCTGGGCGTGCGTGCCAACTCATCCAAGATCTCATCGTTCAAACCATCCAAAAACTGAGCCACTAGCGTGGCATCATTCCACTGTAAATCCTGCATCAGCAAGCGAAAAGTTGTCGCGTAGCTGGAAACTGAGTCCTTGCCCTGCCGGAGGCGGCGAATCTCCCGAGAAGCCATCTGCATGCACAGGGGGTCACTGAAAAATGTGCCATGGCTGTCATGAAACCTTGATAGTCCCTGAGCAGGGGGTCATTAGTGAGCAGGAGCCCTGAAGCCCATTTAGCTGCCATGCCTGACAGTAGGTTAATGATGAAACCCACACGAACCTGTTCCGTCAGGAAATCCTCAGGTCTAAGACGCATGTACAGCTCTGATTGGGCCCTGAAAATCTGAAAAAGTCCTTTCTCACCAGAAAACTTCTCTGGCAACGCCACCGGGCACTTGCGGCGTGGGGGAATCGGAGGTGGGGGAGAGGGTTGAACCACAGCCTGTAGATTTTGCATGGCAGCCGTCAGTTGAGCCATCTGATCACGGAGCAACTGGTTCTCTTGCGCCAGAGCTTGCACCGCTGGGTCCCCGGCACCCTCCATAAGGCAATCGGAGAAGAGAGAGAGAGAGGGGAGAGAGAGAGAGAGAAAAAAAGAGGAACGGGGACCAAGCTGTCAAGGGCTCCTTGGAGGCCTCTTTCAGTCTAATCCAGTAGCCAACTTAAAAAAAAAAAAGCGCGTACGCAAATGGCGGCCCCCATAGGGAGCCGCCATTCGCGTTCCTGATTTGCTCCCTGTAGTCTACGTAAAGATTTACGTAGACTACGGCGAAAATAAGGGTAACGCAATTTGCGTTGCCCTTATTTTCGCCGTAGTCTACGTAAATGTTTACGTAGACTACACGTGCCCAAGTAAGGAACGCGAATGGCGGCTCCCTATGGGGGCCGCCATTAGCGTACGCGCTTTTTTTTTTTAAGTCACCCGTGATAGGCTACGTGACGATTAATGTAGCCTATCACGGCTGACTTTGCAAATCTAGCTGTGATAGGCTACGTTAATCGTTACGTAGCCTATCAAAGGGGCGGTTTTTTTTTTTTTTACTTTTCTTGTAATGGCGGTGGCGGCAGCCGGTCGAAAGACTGGCTGCCGCCCCCGCCCCTGACAAAGACCTGCCGAACCGCTGCCGGGACCTGCCGCCAGGAGCGACATTCGTAAAAGGTAAGTCCCATCCCAGGTGGGGTGGCGGGGGGTGGGGGGGGTGGCGGAGAATTTCTCCCCGAACCTTTGGAGGACCGAATGCGTTGGCACTTGGCCCCCCAAAGTTGCGGGGAGAAATTCTCCCCCATCCCTAGAGGAATCTCCGTCAGCTGTTGGCCCTGGGAAAGAGGAGCGCGCTCCCCTCCCAGGAGCGACTGCTCTTCCTCAGAATCAGAACTACTCTGGGATTCTATGGGCTCAGTGTCCACCCTGACAGCAATACTACACATGAGAAGGATCTTGGAATTGTTGTAGATCACAAGCTGAATATGAGCCAACAGTGTGATGTGACTGCAAAAAAGGCCAATGCTATTTTGGGCTACATTAATAGAAGTATAGCTTCCAAATCACATAAAGTACTAGTTCCCCTCTACTCAGCACTGGTTAGTCCTCATCTTGAGTACTGTGTCCAGTTCTGGGCACCACACTTTAAGAAGGATGCAGACAAATTGGAAAGGGTTCAGAGGAGGGCAATGAAGATGATCAGGGGACTGGAAACAAAGCCCTATGAGAAGAGACTGAAAGAA
Source organism: Heloderma suspectum (assembly GCF_057233095.1). Lineage (NCBI taxonomy): Eukaryota > Metazoa > Chordata > Lepidosauria > Squamata > Helodermatidae > Heloderma > Heloderma suspectum. The sequence goes on along the minus strand of NC_139461.1, from coordinate 299,569,126 downwards.
CTGGGCATGTTTAGCCTTGAGAAGAAAAGACTGAGGGGAGATATGATAACGCTCTTCAATTTCTTGAATTGAAATTCAGAGATGATCTCTTCTCAATCATCTCAGAGTGCAGGACATGGAATAATGGGCTCAAGTTACAGGAAGCCAGATTCCAGCTGAACAGCAGGAAAAACGTCCTGACTGTTAGAGCAGTACGACAATGGAACCAATGACCTGGGGAGGTGGTTGCCTCTCCCACACTGGAGGCATTCAAGATGAAGCTGGAGAGCCATCTGTCAGGGATACCTGCATTGAGTTGGATACCTGCATTGAGCAGGGGGTTGGACTCGATGGTCTTGTAGGCCCCTTCCAACCCTACTATTCTATGATTCTATGATTCTTTGAGGGAGATGGCTGCAGGTTCATTCCCACAAGATGAGGAAAATGCCCCTGGAGAGTGTCATTGTCTCAAGAGGCAGGCCAGTAGGACTCCTATGGGAAGGAGTGTTCAATTGCAAAGTAAGATACCTCAAGACTAAAGGCCTCCTTATGAGCAAGGCTCTTTTCATGAGTAGGACTTTTGCCAGAGGGCATGAGATGAACTGCAGCTGAGCCCTGGATGGGGCTATATAATTTTTCAGTCTGAACTTGCTAGTTGTTGGAATAATGCTTTACTACCAGTGCCTTGTTTTTCTGACCTTGCTCTGTGACTGAACCTCCATAGTATTGACCTTTGGACTCTTGCTTGATTCTTCTTCTTTGTTTCTGGTTGACTACTCAGCTGTGTTTGGACTTTGGCGGCACCTCAGACCTTGCTTTTGGAACTCACCCTCTTGTCTGGCTATACTGTGCCTTTCACCATGGCCTATTTCCTGACAATTCCTGCCTTGCTCTGCTCTTTTGCTGGACTGATACCTCTGTGCTTGACCATTTGTCTGTTCACTGACTTGCCATTGTATTTGTCCTAATGCTGAGTCTGACCTAGGGATGGATAAACTCCTCCATGCCCTGTTTGCATGCTGCTCGCGGGACTCCCACTGGTTGCTCGACCCTAGAGGGGGTGCAGGATAACCTACCAAGCAGTCTGTGGGTGCCTGGTTAGAGCTCGTGACTTCTCTTTTTTTGCCACGAGCTGTGATTTTACACAAAATTGTGAGTATAGCTATTTATGGAAATTGCGATTTGTGCAAAATAGTGGCTGTAAATGGTGTCATTTCCACAAAATTGCAAGCATAATGGCCTAATTATGCTTGCAATTTTGCACAAATCACACTATTGATTGCTGCGATTTTGTGCAAATGGCGATTTCCATAAATAGCTATACCTGCAATTTTGTGCATAATCGTGGCATGTGGCAAAAAAAAGTGGGAAACTGAGAGTTTGCCTAACTCGATGCATGCTGAGTTGGGCAAGCTCAGGAATCCATGAGCTGGCATCTGGGGGGCTGAGCTGGTAAAAACTTACCAAGCTCCACCCCCAATCCAGATTCCTCCAACATCGCTAGTCTGACCCAGTGAAAGCAGGACACTGAGGTTGCAACCAGACCTATCTGCTTGATCAAAGCATGCTTGTTTCCCCCAACAACTCCCCCCCCCCCGCTGCCGAAACTCCTCCAAATATGCCGTCCCTGGCTCAGTCTATTTCCCTTCCTGGTAATGTCAATGAGAGAGAGAAGGAAACATTTTAAAAGGCTAAATGGGAGGAGGGGATGGAAAACTCTTCCCAACCCTCTGCCCTGCCGAGTGCAAGGAAGTGGCTGTTCCTTCACTACTAAATCTACCCCCACAAATACATATCACTACCGTCTCAGGCTTCCTCTGTTGAACTGTTCTAACTGTAATCGAAATGAAAAGATTAAGGGAGGAAAGATAAACATTGTGAAACATTTCTGGCAGATGCATTTTAGTTTGCTTCATACATTCAATAGTTTCAATCACTGAATTCTTTTCTTTTGTACAAAGCAAAAATAGCTGTCCTAGAATGATAGCCAAAATATTTTTTTTGTTTAGTCCTTCTTCAAGTAAACAAACAAAATCCCATTGATTTGTTTTGTTCTGAATCAAATCCTGATCAAGAGGAATCTTTTGTTAGCTTTCTGTATGTAATTATATCTATTCATTCGATTGGAGGATATTTTCCCCTCATCAAGTTATAAGGTACACATGCATTAGAAGGCACTGACTTCCCTTCATCTATAATACCACAAAGGATGTGAGTTAATTATACCAGAGGATATGCTGTCATTTTTAAATTTGCATATACAATAGGTTTACTAATACTGATTGCTAATTTTCCATTTATCAAGCCTCTGCTTAATAAATTCTGTGGCTTTCAAATATAGAGATATATAGATTCAACAAGAGAGAGAGACATGAGGAAGGCTATTAATGTCATACCTGAACTGGGTGATATTCTCAGACCTCAAGGAATATCCAGGCAATGACATCAAGGAGATGTGTTGTGCAGATGTCAAGTAGTGTTGACAGTGCATATGACTGTTGGAGTCTTGCCCAAATGAGAAGAACAAAAAAGAACAGAAATGTTGGTAAAAGAAATGCAAGCAGACAGTAAGGGATGCAAAGAATAACAACTGAGGGCCATATTGCTAAAACATGCTAACCACATTAACATTAAACAGAAGCAGAGAACTGGCTAGGCAGGTAATTAACATAAGAAGATCCATGCTGGATCAGAACAAGGGTCCATTAGTCCAGCATTCTGTTCACACAGTGGCCAACCAGCTGTCATCTGGAAACCCACATGCAGGACAAGAGCGCAACAGCACGCTCCCAACCATGTTCCCCAGAAACTGGTGTATATAGGCATACTGCCTCTGGTACTGGAGGTAGCACATAGCATGGTTGGGTTGTTGGATAACAGGGGAGTTAAAGTTGTACTAAAGGGGGATAAGGACAGAGAGAAGCTTAGTGGATCCATCTTCACTGTGGAAGATGTATAGCAGATACCAGTGCCTAAATGGATTTTTTTTTCAGAAAGGTAGTATAAAGAACTCAGGGAAGTGGTGTTGACAAAAGATGCAGTTCTAGGCCTTAACAACAGATCAAAATAATAATAAGCAGGTCCAGATGATATCCACATGACAGTTCTTAAATACTTCAAATGTGAAATTCCTGATCTTCTAACAAAAGTATGTAATTTGTCCCCAAGATCAGCCTCTTTACCTGAAGAGCAGAAAGTGGCCAACACAACAGAATTTTTTTAAAGGGATCCAGGGGGATCCAGGAAATTACAGGTCACTTAGCTGAAAATACGCTCCAGATAGGGATGTTAGAGAATTCCGCCACAGATCCCAGGGAGGCCAAATTCCAGTGAATTCAGCCCACCGGAATCTGTGGTGGAACGGAGCAACCCACCCCACCACCCTGCGAATGCCCCACAAAATGGAGCCTATCTGGCTGCGGCTCCGGTGGTGGCAGCGGCGGCTCCAGCGGTGGTGGCTCTGGCGGCGGCTCCGGCAGCAGTGGAGGCTCTGGTGGCTCCAGCCGCTGCCGGGCTGCGGCCGCAAATGGTGGCCACTACGGTGGCTGCCATTTGCGTCCCTGGCAAGCCATGATAGGCTACATAAGTATCTACGTAGCCTATCACGGCTCAGGGCAGGGATGCAAATGGTGTAGCCGCTGCCATTTGTGCCCCTGTCTTTAGCTGTGATAGGCTACATATATATTTATGTAGCCTATCATGGCTAAAGACATGGACGCAGATGGCAGTGGCTACGGCGGCTGCCATTTGTGTCCCTGTGCAGCCCAGCAGCAGCCAGATGTCCAGCTGCAGGTGGCCCTGGCTGGTGGCTCCGTGGAGTTGCCGCGGAGGATTCCAGGAGCAGGGACGGAGTGCCTCCCCCCCTCCAGTGGACACTGCCACCGAAACAAGGTAAGGGATTCGTACATCCCTAGCTCCAGATAAATTAATGGAAAGGGTTATTAAATGTGAAATTTTCAAATATATAGAAAAACAAGTCTTGCTGATGAAGAAACAGCATGGCTTCTGTGAAGATAAATTACTTACAGCTGCATTTAGGCTAATCTACCAGCTTTATGGCCGCAAATGGTGCCCACTATACCATTTGCGTCCAGAGACATAGCACAGCGATATGGCACGGCAATGGCTGCCAACTGTATCGCCATTCGCCAGCAATGTAGAGCAGGCGGCTGGCTCCGCAGGATGAATGCAGAGCAGAGCTGGCCTGGATGGATTCTGGGGGGAGGGATGGATCACCTCCCCCTGCCTGTGGACTCCCCCAGCTGGAACTCGGTAAGTGATCCACCCATCCCTATCAAGAGGACAGGCCCATTTATGGATCAGTAACTGGTTAAAGAGCAGAAAGTAGACAGCAGGAATAAATGGAGAGTTGTCAAAGTGGAGTGATGTAAGAACTGGATATCCCCAAGATTTTGTACTGGGATCTAGGCTTTTTAACTTGTTCAGAAATGCTCTGGAGATTGGAGTGATCAGAACAGGAAGTTGTTTGATACAATCAGCTCTGCCTGTTATTCCAGATGATTGTGAATGGCTTTCAGAAAAGTGGTATACAAATCTTGTAAAGTAATATTAAAAATAAAAATGTCTTAGGGTGCAACCTTATGAAATTAACATCCGCTAAATGGAAGCCTGTGAGATTGGAAGCTTCTGAGTATCCAATGCCCAACTGGGTTCTTTCCAGCAGGGCTCAGGAAGGACAGAGGCTTTTTGGTCTCTCTGACCTCCTGTCCCATATTTTCTGATGGGCATTCCTAAGTGCCTGTCTACCTGTGGCACATGGGTCGGTACAGGAGCTGAGGGGCTTGTAGATCTGGTGGATCCATAGCCTCTCCCCTCCCTGCCCGCTTGCCCTTCCCAAACACACCCATTTCCTCCCCTCCTGAGGTTGCAACATCAACCACAGGAGAGGAAGCCATCACAGAGCTTTCTGTGGTGGCTGGGGGGTGGCATGAGTGTGTGTGTATGAAAAATCCCCACTCATATCCCACCCCCAGGTGATAATATTATCTACTGCCCCCACCCCCAGGGGGGAGAATCTTCAGCCCTCTAGAGGGTGTAGGGTTATGCTCTTAACTAATTTTCCTGTATCTTTAACAACATTGTATTGATTTATTTACATCATCGTCATCATCATTTCAATTTGAGTCACCCTATAGCCAAAGCTCTCGGACATAATAAAAACAAATATGATGCCTCTCGCTCTTAAACAAAAAGCATGAGAAACATGATCTAGCCATACTTGATCAGTTTTTAAAACACGTATTAATTTCAATGGGTGAAATACAAGCACACACTTAACTCTCACATTAAAACTAATGGGACTTGAGTGTGCTTAACTGGAGCTGGATTGTGCACATGGTTTGGTTGCACTCTACATCTATTCTCCATAAGGCAAATAGATACCATTTTGCTCATTGCTTGGGTATAAAATAGAATTTACTAAGATTTCGTTCATTTTTCCCCAGGATAATTAACAAAAAAAAAATCAGTCCAATTTTGTTTTATCTTTACCATGTTCTTTTCTTTTTCTTTTTAAAGGGGCATTATTAATTTTGGTTTCTACAACTTTTTTTTGTGTATTCATATTTAAATTCGGTTCCCTCGAGACAGGAGAAAAGCAAATAAGTTTTTATCAAGAGAAACTAATCATATGGCGTGCAAAGCATCTGAGACTTTTTGTATTGAATATATACATCATGCTAGCAGTAACAAAAATGTTTAAATAATAGAGAGAGTCTAGCAATAATATTCTTATTAGTTTAAGTAATTTGGGTGCTCTTGTTCACATGGCAAATCACTCATAGAAAATTTTCTCAGCTAATCATTAGATAACTGAAGCCAAAGTAGGGATATTCATATTATTCATTCCGTAATTCTTTAGAGCTGAAGTGTTATCATAGATCTTTGCACTATGCACTGGTCGATAAAGCATTTATTTAGGATGTTCTTGGGCCCCTATTAAAAACATTATTTCCTCTTTGCTCTAGAAAAGCCCCTCACATAAAGAATTCAAAGGAAAGGGAAAGGTTCAATAATTAAAATGTTCAAGTTTAATACTTCCTTAATGAAAATTACATTATTGCTATAGAGATATCAGAAAATCAGGGCTGTTGTGAAAAGTCCCCCCCCACACACACACATACATATCACTTGCACTATTCACAAGCTGTGAAAATGTCTAGGACATTTTATTTGTTTTGGGCAGGGAAGGAAATTAGATTCCTGCATTGAGCAGGGGGTTGGACTCAACTGTCTTATAGGCCCCTTCCAACCCTACTATTCTACTAGTATTCTATGAAAATGAATTGGGGTGAAACATTTAATAGCAGGACTTACTAATGGTGGTAAAAGCAGGAAGTCCACTCAGTGGTTGCCAGCTGGTGACTGCCATTCCACCCTCTACAAGGAAGCTACTTTTGCAGAATGGTACATCATAACATCATGCACAGAGAGCTTCTGGGTGGAAAATGGTGGAAAATACTGGGAGGAATGTTGTTGTTGTTCAGTCGTTCAGTCGTGTCCGACTCTTCGTGACCCCATGGACCATAGCACGCCAGGCCTTCCTGTCCTGCGCTCTCTCCCGGAGCGTGCTCAAGTTCATATTCATTGCATCCGTGATGCTATCTAGCCATCTCATCCTCTGCCGTCCCCTTCTCCTTTTGCCTTCAGTCTTTCCCAGCATCAGGGTCTTTTCCAGGGAGTTTTCTCTTCGCATTAGGTGGCCAAAATATTGGAGCTTCAGCTTCATTATCTGTCCTTCCAATGAGCACTCAGGGTTGATTTCCTTTAGGATGGACTGATTGGACCTCCTTGCAGTCCAGGGGACTCGTAAGAGTCTTCTCCAGCACCACAGTTCGAAAGCATCAATTCTTCAGCGCTCAGCCTTCCTTATAGTCCAGCTCTCACAGCCATACATTACTACTGGGAAAACCATAGCTTTGATTAGACGGACCTTTGTCGGCAAGGTGATGTCTCTGCTTCTTACTATGCTGTCTAGGTTGGCCATAGCTTTCCTCCCAAGGAGCAAGCGTCTTTTAATTTCATGGCTACAGTCACCGTCTGCGGTGATCTTGGAGCCCAAGAAAGTAAAATCTGTCACTGCTTCCATTTCTTCCCCTTCTATATGCCAGGAAGTGATAGGGCCAGATGACATGATCTTAGTTTTTTTAATGTTGAGTTTCAAACCAGCTTTTGCACTCTCCTCTTTCACCCTCAACAAGAGGCTCTTGAGATCCTCTTCGCTTTCTGCCATTAGGGTGGTATCGTCTGCATATCGGAGGTTGTTGATAATTCTCCCAGCAATCTTAATTCCGACCTCTGATTCATCCAACCCGGCATTTCTCATGATGTACTCTGCATATAAGTTAAATAAGCAGGGTGACAATATGCAGCCTTGTCGTACTCCTTTCCCAATTTTGAACCAATCGGTTGTTCCATGTCTGGTTCTGACTGTTGCTTCTTGACCCTCGTACAGGTTTCTCAGGAGACAGGTAAGGTGGTCTGGTACTCCCATCACTTTAAGAATTTGCCACAGTTTGTTGTGATCCACACAATCAAAGGCTTTAGCGTAGTCAATGAAGCAGAAATAGACGTTTTTCTGGAATTCTCTTGCTTTCTCCATGATGCAGCGAATGTTGGCGATTTGATCTCTAGTTCCTCTGCCTCTTCGAAACCCAGCTTGTACTTCCGGTAGTTCTCGGTTCGCATACTGCTGAAGCCTAGCTTGTAGGATTTTGAGCATCACCTTGCTGGCATGTGAAATGAGCGCAATGGTGCGGTAGTTTGAACACTCTTTGGCGTTGCCCTTCTTTGGAATTGGAATGTAAACTGACCTTTTCCAGTCTTGTGGCCACTGTTGAGTGTTCCAGATTTGTTGGCATATTGAATGCAGCACTTTAACAGCATCATCTTTTAGGATTTTAAATAGCTCGGCTGGAATACTGTCATCTCCGCTAGCTTTGTTGTTACTAATGCTTCCTAAGGCCCACTTGACTTCACTCTCGAGGATGTCCGGCTCAAGTTCAGTGACCGCACTATCATGGCTATCAGGGACATTCAGATCTTTCCTGTATAGTTCTTCTGTGTATTCTTGCCACCTCTTCTTAATCTCATCTGCTTCTGTTAGGTCCCTGCCTTCTTTGTCCTTTATCATGCCCGTCTTTGCACAAAACGTTCCCTTGAGATCTCCAATTTTCTTGAAGAGATCTCTAGTCTTTCCCATTCTGTTGTTTTCCTCGATTTCTTTGCATTGTTCATTTAAGAAGGCCTTCTTGTCTCTCCTTGCTATTCTCTGGAACTCTGCATTCAGTTGGGTATATCTTCCCCTTTCTCCTTTGCTTTTCGCTTCCCTTCTTTCGTGAGCTACTTGTAAAGCCTCATCAGACAGCCACTTGGCTTTCTTGCATTTCTTTTTCTTTGGGACGGATTTCGTTGCTGCCTCCTGAACAATGTTACGGACCTCCGTCCATAGTTCCTCAGGCACTCTGTCTATCAGGTCTAATCCCTGAAATCTATTCCTCACCTCCACTGTATATTCATCAGGGATATGATTTAGGTCATACTTGAACGGTTTAGTGGTTTTCCCGACGTTCTTCAATTTAAGCCGAAATTTTGCAAGAAGCAGCTCATGATCTGAGCCACAGTCAGCTCCAGGTCTTGTTTTTACTGACTGTATGGAGCTTCTCCATCTTTGGCTGCAAAGGACATAATCAATCTGATTTCGATATTGACCATCTGGCGACGTCCATGTGTAGAGTCGCCTCTTGTGCTGTTGGAAAAGAGTGTTTGCTATGATCAGCATGTTCTCTTGGCAAAACTCTATTAGCTTTTGTCCTGCTTCATTTTGTACACCAAGGCCATGCCTGCCTGTTATCCCGGTGATTTCTTGACTTCCTACTTTAGCATTCCAATCCCCTATGATGAAGAGGACATCTTTTTTTGGTGTTAGTTCTAGAAGGTGTTGTAGGTCTTCATAGAACCGATCAACCTCAGCTTCTTCGGCCTCAGTGGTTGGGGCATAGACTTGAATTACTGTGATGTTGAATGGTTTGCCTTGGATTCGTACTGAGATCATTCTATCATTTTTAAGATTGTACCCCAGTACTGCTTTTCCCACCCTTTTGTTGACTATGAGTGCTACTCCATTTCTTCGAAGGGATTCTTGCCCACAATAGTAGATATGATGGTCACCTGAATTAAATTCGCCCATGCCTGTCCATTTTAGTTCGCTGATTCCCAAGATGTCGATGTTCAATCTTGCCATCTCATGTTTGACCACCTCCAGCTTACCTTGATTCATTGATCTGACATTCCAGGTTCCTAAACAATATTGTTCTTTACAGCATCGGATTTTCTTTTCACCGCCAGACACATCCACAGCTGAGTGTCCTTTCGGGTTTGGCCCAGCCGCTTCACTCTTTCTGGCGCTACTTGGAAATACCCTCTGCTCTTCCCCAGTAGCATATTGGACACCTTCCGACCTGAGGGGCTCATCTTCCGGTGTCATATCTTTTAGCCTTGTGATACGTTCCATGGGGTTTTCTTGGCAAGAATACTGGAGTGGGTTGCCATTTCCTTCTCCAGTGGACCACATTTTGTCAGAACTCTCTGCCATGACCTGTCCGTCTTGGGTGGCCCTGCACGGCATAGCTTATGGCTTCACTGAGTTACGCAAGCCCCTTCGCCACAACAAGGCAGTGATCCATGAAGGGGACTGGGAGGAATACTGCTAGTTTTTAACATGATTTTTAATATAAAAATGGTATCCACTCCCATTCTTTCTTTGTGGATGCAAAGCTGGTAGGTTTAAAAAGAAAATATAAGAAAGAAGTGGTGGTGGTGGTGGTGGTGGTGGTGGTGGTGAGACTAGTTTAGAAGAAAACAACAACAGTGGAGGAAAAAAAGAAGCCCTCTCATGCACCAGGGTTATAAGATCCCCCACAATCATTTTACCTTTCCCCTTTCATTCAGCTTCTGCATTTAACCAAAATGCCCCCCCCCGCCACCTGAAGCAAAGCAAAATGAGTTGTACGCTGCATTCAGAAATTTGTCCTGCCATGGATCAGTGGGGCAGTAAGGGCGGTCTCACAGACAGAGCACTGCACAGACTGTGCAGGCCCTCTAAAACCTGCTCACAGTCACCAGATCCAACAATGGTCAGGAAGGATCCTACTGGCCTGCTCAGTTGCTGCACTCATCATCAGGAGACACACCCCCTGGTGGTACCCAGGTTTTAAAAGTCTGGTCCATCATAGCTCAGAGGTATTGTAGTGCCTTCTCTCTAGAACTCCCTACCATTATGAATTAGGGAGGCCAGGCACCAACCCTTCTGGGTTTTCAGCACCCACTGAAAACACACCGCTTCCAACGGGCATTCCCAGGAAGGTCATCTTGTCTTCTGTAAGAAGTCTTGTTTTTTTGTATATCACATAGAAATGTCTTTAATGTATTTAACCATCTATAACTCTTGTTAAATAAATAAGGATCACAACATCCTCATCCTTCCTCCTCCAGAGTTCTCTCCTAATATTCCAGGAGCTCCATTCCTTCCTTTCCCTTTTAACTGTCCTGATTGCACCAGCGTGACTTCACAAGGCACAATGCATAAATGCGGGAGCCTAGTCAATCTGGTAGGAGGTAGCATCAAGCTGGTATTTCAGGACTGGGGACAGCTCCAAGCAAACAGCTTGCTTGCTCCAACACATTCTTTTGGGCCAGACCAACCTTCTCAGGCTCAAGTCCCTTTGTGGCATACCACCTGAGGTTCCACCTTTTCCCAGCCTCCTCCTCAGAAACTGAGAACAAAACCCCTCAGGCATGCCCTCTTTCACTTTGGGACAGCGTACCCACTGTCCCATAAGCTCCAGCCCTTTCACTCTCTCTGGGTTCCAAGGAAACCCAATATGCTCAATTAGTTATCTCAACCCACTACAGGAGAAATAACAAGGAAATAGATATAATAAAAGTAGCTTAAAATCCAATAATATGTGAAAATTTGGATTTTTAAAAACAAACAAATAATTCATTTAACACAAGGAGAGAGATATGTTATTATTATTCATTAATGCTTGTTCCTAGATTCCTCACCTACTCTACTCCTTCTAAAATCCTACACAACCCCCCAATAACTAGATGTTGCTTCCACAATCCCCAAGGCCCTATCTGACTTCTAACTAGGGGTGTGCAAGCTTTGGATTCTGATTTCTGAAGCATGGTGGCTGTTTTGTGACATCTGTCATTTGTGCAATCCCTAACACCACAGCACTGGGCAGAGTTGATACTGCAGTCTTATGATGAGTCATCCCTTTGAAACTGAAACTTCCTAGCTCCACACAATCATCCCCTTGAATCCCACTGCTCCAGACACATCCCACTTTATGCAAATCATTCCCAGGCTCACCCCACTTTTTGTGGTGAAGCAATGTCAGCATTGCAAAATGCAAAAAGCACATGGCTTATTCCTTGTCATGACAATGTCAAATGACAAAAGATAACTCCTTCCATCTCCCTCCCTCTCCCCCTCCCTCTCCCCATTTACACCTGTAATATTGTGTAGATGGGGCCTTTTCTTCTGCTATGTGGGCAGTATTAAATTTACAGACGTTCCTGAGTCGTCCCCCCCCCACTTTTTTGTGCATAATGGCAACTGCAGGAATGACAGACCCTCGCAAATGGATCAGGGTAAGTGTGGGAGGCTCGGCAAGCATGGGGGGACGTGAGTGGGGGCAGAAGCTTGGCAGGCACAGCCCAGAGGCACAAGCAGGGCAGAGTCCGTTCGACTGCCAGACTCAGCTGAGTGCCCGTGCCACCCCTGCTCAGATGCAATGATGGAATGGATATGAGCTGACAACCTGAAGTTCAGTCTAGACAAGACAGAGGTAGTGAAGGTCAGGTGATCTGGGACTGTGAGTTCAGCCTGTTTTTAATTTATTGTCAGGGTGGAAACTGAGCCGATAGAACCCCAGAGCAGTTCTGATTCTGAGGAGGAACAGCAATCCGTGGGAGAGGAGCTCGCTCATCTCTCACAAGCACAGCAGCTGGCAGAGATTCCTCCTGCCAGCATTCCTGGGATAGATAGTGACCCTGGCAGTGAGAGAGTGCTGGAGGGGGGCTTGCTGGATGCTCGACGCCAATGCCGGGAGTGATGACAGTTGGAGGGCGTGGAAAGGAGGCGTAGCACTCGTTTGGCACACAAGCAACGCATCCCGAGGACCCAAGGGAAAGAGGGAGGATCTCTCCCTAGCCCATAAGTTCAGGATCTTCCCGTGATTCTCCTTCAAACAGGGACCAACTGCCTAACCTGAAGCATAGGCTACTCTGCTATCTTTCCCCAGTGCTGTTCCTTGCTTAGTCTCTGGTGATTAGCATCTGAAAGAGTCATTAAGTTGTAAAAAGGTTAAAGCCTTGGAAAGAATCCTTTTGTCTGTGTCTTGAGTTAGCTATTGGAGTAGACTGAAAGAGGCAGCTAGGGCGCTCCTGACATTCATTTATTTTAAATGATCTTGGGGACACCTGTAAAGGTAGCAACTGTTATACATGAGGTTGTACCCCCAAGGATCAGGTTCACAGTTTGTGGTGTTCCTAGATCCATGATTGCTTTTGGATGCTGAAGTGATAGCTGTGTCCAGGAGAAGGGATGTCACAAGCACTCAGGTTGGTCTGGGAGGCCAACAGACTCCCTTGTGGCTGGCCCCTGCTCACTGAGCTGTGGAGTGCTGACAGACCTGGCTGCTGAGTGTCACAGAATTTGGTGAGAGGCTGGGAGCAGATTGGAGTTGTCATCACTGCACATGCCCCAACCACTCAAGCCATCTCCTCCTTGTGAAGGGGAGATGGCTAGAATGCTTGGGGCATGCATGGCACCAAGGACTTGCCCTGTTTCCTCCGGCTGTCAAGGAAGACCTTAACAGCCAGTGGAGGCAAGGTGAGGCCTCAGTGCTCCAAGCACTCTTGCCATCTCCTCCTCATGAAGAGGAGATAGCTAGAATGCTTTGGTCATGTGCAGCACCGAGAACTCTGGCAGTCAAGCCCTTGTGGGCATAAAGCATAAGGGCTTGACTGATGGAGTCCTCGGTGCACAGAGGAGCGGCAGCTTGCTTGGCGGACAGGGGCGGGGCAAGCAGGGATGCTCACCAAGTGGGTCTGGGCCATGCGGTTGGGGATCATAGAATCATAGAATAGTAGGGTTGGAAGGGGCCTATAAGACCATCGAGTCCAATCCCCTGCTCAATGAAGGAATCCAAGACAGATCATCCCTGTCAGGGGCGCCTCTGAGCAGAGGCAGTGGCAGAGTAGCTCATAGTCTGAAGAGAAACCACAAAACATGGGGGAGAAACTTTCCCAGACTCTTCCAGACAGGGAGGGACAGACTCCTCAGGTTTCAATAGTCCAGCTGGACAGAGAGGGCCTCTCTTTACACACCCCTGTGAGAGATAGCGAACAGGGAGAGGTGGGGCTTGGAGAGCCTGAATTCTTAGATGCCAGGTGCAGAGCCAAGAGAGAGATGGCAGGGATGGAGCTGAGGCAATCTGCCCATTTGGCTCGGTGGGAACAGCTATGCATGGATACCTCACGAGACAGAGGGAGATCCCCCCACCCCTTAAGTTAGGAAAGCATACCTGCCTTTTCTCAAATGGTAGGCAACTTTCAGCCTTCCTGGTTTCCCTTTGAACTCCCGGAAGGCTTTTCCTTTGTAGACTGTGAGTTACTGACAATTAGCATCTGTATGACCCATTGAAGTAAAAGGATTAAAGAGTCATGGATAGAAGCCTCTTGTTTGTGTTTTGATTTTGTTATTGGAGTTCAGCGGGGACAAAAGGGAAAACTGACAGCCCCTGACAGGTGGCTGTCCAGCCTCGTCTTGAATGCCTCCAGTGTGGGAGACCCCACCACCTCCCTACAGATCATCGAGCTCCCCTGTACTCCGGACAGAGATGAGTCTGTCCATCCTTAGCTAGGAGTGCCTTTGCTCAGCTTTGGGTACCAACTGTGCCCCTTCCTGGAGAAAACAGCTGTGGACACAGTAACACAGGCCTTGTGCATCTCCAGATTTGATTACTGTAACACACTGCATGTGGGGCTAGCCCTGAAGGTTGTTTGAAAACTACAGTTCATTAATTTTTATGTAATGTATATCCTACCTTTTTGCCCCAAAGTGGTGCTCAGGGGGTTCTGGTATGCGCAGCTCAGACCATATTACCCCAGTCTTATATCAATCAATCTAATTTCCAATCCATTGCCAGAACCCAATTCAAGGTGCTGGTTCTTACCTAAAAAGTCTGAAATTCCTTGGGGTCAGGATCTGTGAAAGACCACCTTCTCCCATACGAACCTGCCTGTAGATGATGGTAATTTTTTGAGACCCTGTTCTATATCCAACCACCAAAAGAGGGTTGGCTGGTAGGCATGTAGGACAAAGCATTTCTGTGGCAGCACCCCTCCCATGGAACTCCCTCCCAAAGGAAGGTATACTGGCCGCGTCTCTGATGGTTTTTAGGTGAGCAGTAGAACCGTTTTTATTTTAACTGGGTTTAATTTAATTATGAGATGGAAGGTTTAACTTCTCCACTCTTGTGGGCTGTAAATCTCTGGTCTTAATTGTGCTTAATGTTTAAATTGTTTAAACTAATGTTACTGGTTTTTAATGTTGTTATAAACTGCTTTGGGGACCCTTGTTAGGCCTAAAAAGCATTCCAGAAATGTTTTTATAAAATACATACATGCGTGTGGAGGAGCTCTTGTGAACACCCTGCAGTTACTGGAGATAAGCAAACTGCCCTGTGCCCTGCTCTGCTGCCATTTGCCAGGCTCCCAGTGGTTGCTCAACCCTGTCAGGGACACATGGCAAGCTGGCAGACAGTCCACAGGGGCCTGGTGAGAGCTTGCAGTTTCCTGGCCCTGGTGGTTTTGCAGAAATGTTTCCTTCTCCTGCAGGGGCCCCCTTCAGAGAGAAGGAAACTTTTCTGCAAAAGGACCAAGGATGGCCAATTAGCATCAGCTATTTGGTGCAAGTGTTTCCTTCTCCCTGAAGGAGCCCCTTTAGGGAGAAGGACACACTTGCACCAGATGACTAGCACTTGATTGGCCGAAATAATGGGGACAGGAGGGGGAGAAGGGAGCACTGCTTCCCTCTCCTCCCATCTTTGTTACCATGGCAGCGGTGATGGAGATAGGCCGGTCATTTTACGTAAGTGTCAGACACTTATGTAAAATGACCGGGGTCTGTCCCCATTGCCTCTGCTACTGTGGTAGTGCGGATGGAAGAGGAGAGGGGAGGTGCTTCCCCTCTCCTCCTCCCATTCCCTGTACTGCAGTAGCAGTGGTGGGGACAGGCAGCTTGGTCAGGGACTGGGCAGCCGCATGATTTCTCAACTCAGCGCATGCTGAGGTGGGCAAGCGTGAGTGGCTGTGAACTGGCACAGCCGGGCTTTGAGCCCCAACCTGAACCCTAGCAGTTATGTCAGAACATGGCAAATTATTATTAGCACAAGCCATAGTTTGGCTCTAAGAAAAATGGGACCCCCCCTTCAAACGCTGGGTTCATGGTATCCCTAGTTTAACTAATTCATATGTAACAGGAAACTGTAGTCATTGTGAACCAGGAAATGGAGCAGGGAACCAGATCATATTGGGAGTGGTGGTGAAGGAGTATGTAAGTAGGTCTGAGGAATGACCTGATGGCCAAGCCATGGGTTGCCCATGATGTCTGAACCAGACCAAAGAATTAAACTGAGATAAAAGCTTCCTCTTTCTACATAAAGGGGAAATTAAAGATCATATTGGGAGTGGTGGTGAAGGAGTATGTAAGTAGGTCTGAGGAATGACCTGATGGCCAAGCCATGGGTTGCCCATGATGTCTGAACCAGACCAAAGAATTAAACTGAGATAAAAGCTTCCTCTTTCTACATAAAGGGGAAATTAAAGACCAGGCTGCTTGTCAGAGATAATCACAAGTAATTGGGAAAACACTAGTGTTAGAAATGGAGGGTTCTTGTTCAAGAAATAGAAATTAAAGAGATCTTGAAGTCTCTTGACAAAAAAACAAGCACATTTCTTCTATTCAAGCACAAAGGGAGATGAATAATAAAACAATACATGTTTGGAGGAAGCTATTTTATCTTTCAGGAAGAATGCCAAATATGCAGAAATGGTAAAGTTCAGTCAAAAGTGCTTCAAAATGAAATACAAAGACAATCAAGGAAAATAAATTGTTGCATGCTGCAAGGCCTTCCTGAAAGGGGTGAAATCTGTATTGTTCTATTCCTGTGTGACTCCCCCCTCCTCCCTCCCCACACACACTTAGCTGAGGTAGCCACAAATAAATAACCCTTACATAGCTACAGATCAAAGGCACTTAAGTGTGGATGAAGAGATGAAATACTGGTGCAATTTTGTTTTTTTTGTTTGTTACTGGAGGCAACAAGAGGATGAAGAAGAGAAGGTTAAGGGAAAAAAAGCAAAAGAAGAAAGAAAAAGGTGTAGAAGGTCCCTCTATAAATAAAAGCAAGATGGATGAAGATAAGCAGAGGGGAATTACAAGGCTTGTCGCAGGACTTTTTTTTCAGGTTCTCTTGGGGAAAGTTGAAAGTCTGATGTACAGCTGCAAAAGTCCATGAAAGAATGTTTTAATATTTTCAGCTGAAGGCTGCATCATTTTCAAGCACTGATGATATACACAGTAGTGTCTTCTGCTTTTAGAATATGCACCTGCTTAGAAAGTATTTCCAACCATTTGTTTGCTTGCTGCTTTCTTCACTCTATTTATATGCCACTTTTCTGGTTCCGCCAAAGCACTCCAGCTTAAAAAGAATGGCTTGCATTCCAAGAAATGTGATATAAATGGGGAGGGGGGGGCAGAGGGAAGTGGAAAAGAAGAAAAGAAAAAGCAGGTACTTAACGCTTTCAAAATAATACGTAAGGGAGTCAGACAATGACCCAGTGGGATGGGCACTGCAGGAAACTTCAGAGAGAGAAGGAGCCAAATGGCAGTTGATCCCAGCTGAGCTGAGGGAGGTGTCCTCCTTGTCTTGCCTCTCCCTCTGGTGCAGCCTGGTGGATTGGCTGCTTGTGGAACCAGCTCTGGGAGGGGAGGAGCCAAATAGCAACTTGTCCGAGCCAAGCCAATGGAGGGGGGCTCACTTCTGCCCTCGAATGTAGCCAAGTGGGTGCAGTTTGTTGAATTTCAGGTACATGTTAGAACAGGGGTGGGGAATCTCTTTCAGCCCAATGGCTGAAAGCAATTTCAGAGAAGCTCTCGGGGGCTGCATTCCAGTGGTGGGTGGGGCCAGAGGCAAAGTGGGTGGGGCCAAAATACAAAAAAATATCAACGTAATTTAGCTTAAAGCCCTTACTGTCAGTAATGAAACCTTAAGAGGCATTTCTGTCATGCTCTACCTGGAGAAAGAGTCATCTGAGGAAGAAGAGGAGGGGAGAGGCAGCTCAATGGGCCCCAGCCAGAGCCAAGCAAGGAACAGGAGGCCTTGACTGACAGTCCTCCCCTCGAAACATTACAAGAGCAACCTGGCCCCTGTTGAACAGTCCCTGAATTCCCCCAAATGCTGGAAGCAGAGCCTGAGATAATTTATCCCTCTGAACAGCGTAGAATCGAGAGATGTATGAATTCCCTTACCTTGAGTCTGTGGGGGGGTCCGCAGGGGGGGAAGCAATCCGTTCCTCCCCCCCAGAATCCTCGCTGGCCAGCTCTGCTCCGCAGCGAGCCCGCTGAGCTAGGGATGGTGGAGAATTTCTCCCCGAAACTTCGGGGGGCCGAGCGCCAATGTGTTCGGCCCCCCAAACAAGTTTCAGGGAGAAATCCTCCGCACCCCCCCACCCCCCGCACCCCCTCCGGGACGGGACTTACCTTCGCCGAATGTCCCTCCCGGCAGTGGGTCTGGCCGGCGGTTCGGCGGCTGTTCGTGCGGGGCGGGAGCGGCAGCTGGTCTTTCGACCGGCTGCCGCCGCCGCCATTCCAAGAAAAGAAAAAAAAAAACCGCCCCCGTGATAGGCTACGTGACGATTAATGTAGCCTATCACGGCTAGATTTGCAAAGTCAGCCGTGACAGGCTACGTGACGATTAACGTAGCCTATCATGGCTGACTTTGCAGATCTAGCCGTGTTAGGCTACGTTAATCGTCACGTAGCCTATCACGGGGGCGTTTTTTTTTTAAAAAAACTTTTGAGTTCGTGGCCGGGGCGAGGCGGGAAGCCTCCCTCCCGGCCTGAATTTCGGCCGGGGCGAGGCGGGAAGCCTCCCCCCCGGCCTGAACTTCGCGGGGGGAGCAGCGAAGCACCTCCCCCCCACCGCGAACTAGCTTCGGCGAAAGGTAAGGGACTTTCATCCACCCCTACCGTGGAGCCCCAGCTGGCTCCGTTCCACAAGTGATACGGCCACCATTGCCATGCCGTATCACTGCTGAGCAGAAACAGGAAGTGATCCAGATGCAAATGGCGTCCGCTATGCCATTTGTGTCCCTGTTTTTCCTTGTGATAGGCTTCGTAAATATCTACGTAAATATCTACATAAATACAGACGCGTAGCCTATCGTGAGGAAAAACAGGGACGCAAACGGCATAGCGGATGCCATTTGCATCCGGATCACTTCCTGCTTCTGCTCAGTAGCGATACAGATGGCAATGGTGGCCATATCACTTGCGGAATGGAGCCACCAGTGAGGAGGATTCAGCTCAGCGATGGTCCGGCGGGAGGCAGAGGTGAGTGGGATCGTTCTGCCATGGACTCCGGAGGCTGGATGCCCTGGAATTTGGCCTCATTGGAGTCCGTGGTGGAATTCTCGGACATCGCTAGTAGAATCAGATGCGAGCAGCAAAACAACAAGAGGAAGTCACAGCATGGGGCCTCCCTTAAAGCAGCATGCTGACCTAATTAGCCAGATGTGCTGGTGAACGACCAGCCATAAATCAGTCCAGCCGACGGCAGCTCTCTGCTGCAAATAACAGCACCTTAACCTTGGAACGACTGAACAACAAACCTTGGCATTGCATTCCAAGACACCCGATCTGACGGGCTTCTAGACCCTTGGCTACCCATCTGTACAATGCTTTTGGACACCTCCCTACTGGTCTTGATACTTGATAAAACTGATGTTTGTGAACTGACCTTTGGACTGCTTTGACCTCACCTGTGCCTGTGCCTCTAAAGCCTCCTCAGATCTCCTGTGTATGACCTTGAACTTGAACTGGTTGCTGTCTTGCTTCTGCTCCTGGGACTATCTGCGTCTTGCCCAAGGCCCTGGCCTGCACTGAAACAGGATGATTTCAATCTTTTAGAATAGGAGAAAGCTGCACAAAGCCAGGAAACCACCAAATGATTTTTGGAAGGAGGAAAGGGAGTGGGGCCAGTGGATGGGGGCATGGCCAAAGGGTTGGGTGGAGAACCCCAGGAGTCCTGGGTTCTATACCTCTGCATTACAAGTTGACATTAATTTAGGGATGGCGGAGAATTTCTCCCCGAAACTTTGGGGGGCCGAGTGCCAACGTGTTCGGCCCCCCGAACAAGTTTCCAGGAGAAATTCTCCGCACCCCCTGCCCCCTACACCCCCCCCCCGGGATGGGACTTACCTTGGCTGAATGTCCCTCCCGGCGGTAGGTCCGGCCGGCGGTTCGGCGGGTCTTCGTCAGGGGCGGGGGCGGCAGCCGATCTTTCGACCGGCTGCCGCCGCCGCCATTGCAACAAAAAACAAACAAACAAACCGCCCCTGTGATAGGCTACATGACGATTAACGTAGCCTATCACGGCTAAATTTGCAAAGTCAGCCGTGATAGGCTACGTAAATCGTCACTTAGCCTATCACGGGTGACATTAAAAAAAAACAAAAAACGCGTACGGATAATGGCAGCCCCCATAGGGAGCCGCCATTCCCGTTCCTTATTTGGTCGCTGTAGTCTACGTAAATGTTTACGTAGACTACGGCGAAAATAAGGGCAACGCTATTTGCGTTGCCCTTATTTTCGCTGTAGTCTACGTAAAGATTTACGTAGACTACAGCGACCAAATAAGGAACATGAATGGCGGCTCCCTATGGGGGCCGCCATTTGCATACGCGCTTTTTTTTTTTTTTTTTAAAGTCACCCGTGATAGGCTACGTGGCGATTTATGTAGCCTATCACGGCTGACTTTGCAGATCTAGCCATGATAGGCTACGTTAATCGTCACATAGCCTATCACGGGGGCGGGTTTTTTTTTTTTAACTGTTTAGTTCGCGGCCGGGTGAGGCAAGGCGCCTCCCCCCCTGGCCTGAATTTCGGCCGGGCAAGGCAGGAAGCCTCCCCCCCCTGCCTGAACTTCGCGGTGGGAGCAACGAAGTGCCTCTCCCCCACCGCGGGAAATCTTCGAGGACAGGTAAGTGACTTTCGTCCACCCCTACATTAATTATTTAATTATAATTAAGTATGGGGATGGCACAAGCACCTGATTCCATCTGGGAATCTGGGGGGGACAACCCCACCCATGCCCCCGAACCATGCTCTCCAAGGCCCTGTCCCCACTCAACACCCCGCCCCCCCCACTCGGCAAACCAGCCACACTCACCCAGGCCCTGTTCTCTAGTTCCGTGATCATCATTTTGGGGGGGAAATGGCAATTGCGAAAATGCACATATTTAGATATATACAAAATGGGAGCATGAATAGCCCATCGCTCATATATACAAGATCACAGGCGTAAACAGGTGCATAATCTAAATATGCACATCTTTGTGACTGCCATTTCCCCCCCCCCCAAAAAAAAATGGCAATTGTGAAAGTCGAGAACTGGACCTGGGTGAGTGTGGGTGGCTTGCCAAGTGGCAGGGAATTCAAGTGTGGGTCCAGGGGCATTCAAGTAGGGGCAGGGGCTGGGCAGGTACCCAGAGAATCCAGATGGGGGGGTGGGGCTGTCCATCCCTAATGAGTATGCTTATATCTTGCTCTTCTTCCAGCTCAAGGCAGTGTACATGGGATTCCTAAGCAGTCTTCCATGTAGGTAGTGAGTAGACCCAGACCTGCTTAGCTTTAGCGGAGGCATTGAGCCACCCTTTGGATCCAATGCAAATCAAACAGAGTAGTTTGACTCCAAGCAACCTGCATTTAGTACAAAAAATGGTCAGTGCTCAGTCCCAAAGAATGAAATAATTCCACCCTACGATGTCTGTCTTGGATAAAGGTAGGGAATTATTTGCACCAGTAATAACTCCTTCAGCAAATGAGATTTAGAGAAATGATTTTGAAGAGGCCAGAAGAGTTAGTGAATTCCAACTTAGCAGGATTGCTGAATTTACTGAGTTGTAGATATTAAAAAAAAAAGATGGACAACTTACTACAATTAATAATGTAAGCGATAAGATGGATGGCTGTGTCCCTCCTTTCCCCCCAATATTTCCAAATGAGACATTTTAATTACTGAAATTCAATGATCATATGATATTAAAAGGACATTAATTAAATGAACATGAAATCTTACAAGGGCTGCGTTCTAAAATGCATGCAATTTTGATAAAAATAGAGGTAAGAGATACCAGATACAAGCAATTGTCAGGAGGAGAATAGGACATGAAAAATACTGGACATATATACATACAGTGGGGATCTATATATATGTAAGAGTGGGTCCTTATTAGATACTGAATGTATCATTGAAAAAAAGCATCTCCAGAATTGGGCCGTCCAGGGCTTGCATGGTGGGGCTTGAGGGGGGTGGCAGCGGTGGTTTGCGAGTGCCCAGTGAGCACACAGCAAATGCCCAGTGAGCACGGACAGATGAAGTCCATCCATCCCTACTTTTTAGGTAAGAGGTAATAGGCCAATTGCCCTGGGCCTCACACATAGTCTTTATATGGAATGTGATATTCTATCAGTTTGTGAATGTCAAATATCCAGCAGTGAAGGAGGATAATGTAAGCCGCCTTGGGTTCCTTGCAAGAGGAATAAAGGCGGGATATAAATGCAATAATAAATAAATAAATAAATAAATAAATAAATAAATAAAAGCATTGGAGTCCCAAGCATCAAACACCAAATGCTGCTTCCATATATTAAATACTTCCATGGCTATAGCTATGGATGGTGCAGGTGCCTGATTCGGTCTGGGAGTCCCCCCCCCCCCGAATCCCTGGGCTGTTTCCACCAAGCAAATACTGTAATCTTGCATATATGGGTGATTCATGGCACCATTTCACTTATAGCGAAATGTGAGCATATTCTATGTGCGCATATTCATGACTGCCATGTTTTTTTTTTTTTTGCAAAATGGAGATCACAACACCCAGAGGAAAGGGCCTGGGTGAGTGCAGGTGGCTTGGTGACCACAGTGGGGTGTGTGTGTCGAGCACGGGACTGAGGGTGCACAAGCGCAGGCAGTGGCTGGGTGGGTGCCTGGAGAACCCAGATGGGGGAGTGGGTGCCTGTCCATCCCTAATTACAGTATGTTTCATGCATCATGATTCATGCATCATCATCATACATCTGTCATGTAATGTGTGGAGCAGAGTTGCACAACCTGTAGTCTGGGGACCATAGGTGGCCCTCCAAGGCTTTTCCTGCACCCCTGGCCCATTTCCCAGTCACTTCCTTCCCCAAAGATCCTCATACCTATCTTTTCCCATCACTGCCAGCAGTGAGGAAAGAGCATTCTGTATCAGGATATCTGTGCATATATATCCAGTTGCGAGCAGAGATGGCTTAAAGAACACGCAGACAACAAAGTTTGGGTTGAAAATTGGGCCACATTTATTGATAATATCTGCAAAGGGGTACCTAGGACGGGCACCTGACTGTGTCAGCGACTAGCTGGCACTTCTTGGGTGAAAACACACCCAGCCTGAGGGGTGGTGGTGATCTCGCCATCCTTCCAGTCTGCCCCTTCTGGGGGAGGTAGACCTTCCCCTGTCACCCCCTCCTGGTGCCACACAACACTTGGGTAGTGAGGACGGTTGGTCTCCCAGGCAACCCTTATCCCCCCGCCAAGCCACACAACCTGTTCAGGGGGCCTCAGGCATTACCTGTCACCATAAGGTGCCTCTGCATGCACACCATCCCTAATCTCTTTCTGCTTTTGCCCATCCTAGCCACCACAGGAGTCACAAGCCTATGGCTTTGAAACTCCCCCCACCGGCAAAGAATTTCCGCAGGCCCCTTTGCAGATCAGACAGAAACATGACATTCCCTGTGTTGGACAGGTGGACAGCGTCCTGCCTGTAAAGCTCCCTCTTACGTCCACAGAATTTCCTGATGGGCGATGAACCCATCACAATGTTCCAATAGCCCCCGTGCCACTTTTCTGTTCTCCTTCTGACGTGCCCATTAAATGGCAGTGTTACTCTGCGCCCTCCAACTGATTCTCAGGAGCATTGAGGACCACACTACAGTTACTTCCAGCCCACGCTGCCAGACCACCTGCAGTCGACCAACGTCTGCTCAGTCAGGCCCTTTCCTGGCTTGCAGCCCAAGTCGTTCCCTCCCAGGTGCAGCACCAGTACCTGTGGAGAAAGACTGATCAAAACTTGATGAAACAGGGTGGGAAGGAGGGAGTCCCACTGCATATCTCATCTGCCAGGCCACTGTATCTGCCAAGCCCTGCCATGACTTTGGACAGAACATTCCGCACATCCTCCTTGTGAACCGACTAGACCAACTGTAGTTATTCCCAGTAAACGGTGCCAGATATCTCAAATTCAGTCCAAGGCCTACAATGAGTTCCTTGGCTTTGGGCAGACAGGTCATACCCCCATAGATGTGGCAACAGGCCTGCGGCGGAACCTGCATGTCACATTGATGGAGTGGAGAATAGGGAAGTCAGAGAATTTCACCACGGATCTTGGTGAGGCTGAATGCCAATGCATTCGGCCCCCTGAAATCCATGGCGGAACAAAGCCCCCCCGACCCCCCTGCGCAATGGGCCCAGAACGGAGCACCTACCTGCTTCCGCCAATGCTGAATTGCGAATGGCGGCCGCATCTGCGGCCGCCATTCGCTTCTTCCATATAGCCGTGATAGGCTACATAAATACTTACGCAGCCTATCACAGCTAGCGCAGGGATGCCATTTGCATCCATAAATACTTACGTAGCCTATCATGGCAAAACTAAGGGAACGCAAATGGTGGCGGCTACGGCAGCCGCCATTTGCATTCCCTTTTTTTTTTGCCGTTTTAGCCTACGTAAATATTTACGTAGGCTATTATGGCAAAAAAAAAAGGAACGCAAATGGCGTAGTGGCCGCCATCTGCGTTCCTTTTTTTTTTTTTTTGCCGTAATAGCCTACATAAATATTTATGTAGGCTAAAATGGCAAAAAAAGGGAACGCAAATGGCGGCCGCCATAGCCGCCACCATTTGCGTTCGCTGGTTTGGTTTTTCTTTTTCGTGATAGGCTATGTAAATATTTACACACACAAGGGTTCAGATCCATTCCGCTGATCTAAGGGGGATAAAAAAGTGTAGTAAGAAGCAAGAGGAGTGGCAGCACGTGCTGGGGGCTGCAGGGCAGGGTGAGCCAACCGAGCCAGGACCGCCACTGCCCCGTGGCAGAGAAGCACAGCCTCCACCACCGGCAGGGGCAGGCAAAGCTACCCGCTGCGCTGGAGGAGAGGCGAGGGGCTTGTGTGCCACCGGAGCGGGATCCACTCCGTCTGCGGATTTAATACAGTCAGGCATCTTTTGTTCCATCGTATGCTCACAGTAGGCATGGTGGAGAATTCCTCCACAGAACTCGATGAGGCCGAATGCCAACACATTCAGCCCCCTGAAATCCATGGTGGAACGAAGCCCCCCGCCCCCTCACAAAATGGGCCCAGAACGGAGCACCTACCTGCTGCCATCTGTGCTGACTTGTGAATGGCGGCCACGTCTGCAGCCATCATTCGCTTCTTCCATGTAGCCGTGATAGGCTACGTAAATACTTACGTAGCCTATCACAGCTAACACAGGGACGCCATTTGCATCCCTGCGGAAGCCGTGATAGGCTACATAAGTATTTACGTAGCCTATCACGGCAAAACTAAGGGAACGGAAATGGCGGTGGCTACAGCGGCCGCCATTTGCGTTCCCTTTTTTTTTGCCGTTGTAGCCTACGTAAATATTTACGTAGGCCATTACAGCAAAAAAAAAAAAAAGGAATGCAAATGGCGGTGGCCATAGCCGCTGCCATTTGCGTTCGATGGTTGTTTTGTTTTTGTGATAGGCTACATAAATATTTACGTAGCCTATCATGGCAAAATACAGGGACGCAAAAGGCGGCGGCTATGGCCGCCACCATTTGCATCCCTGCAGGCTGCCCAGTGGCTGGATGTCCGGCTGTGGGTGGCCCCGGGCGGCGGCTCCACGGAATTTCTGTGGAGTGGAGCTGGCTGGAGAGAATTTCGGGGGGAGGGATGGAGCGCCTCCCCCCCACTGTGAATGTCACCCTTCGAAAAGGTAAGTGACTTCCGTACATCCCTAGTGGAGCAACACTCTAGCTGCATACCACATCTGCCATGCCCCTGTACACAAGGATACTGGGTCAGTCGGAGCTGGGAACCACAGCTTGACATGGGATCACCGACCATCCCAAACACCATGCTGTGACACCATGTGCACACACAAGGGTTCATATTAGGGATGTCGGAGAATTTCTCCACGAATCTCTGGGAGGCCGAATGCCAACGCATTCGGCCCCCCCAAAATTGGTGGGGAAATTCTCCGACGGCCCCCCGCCCCCCCGGGACGGGACTTACCGTGGCCAAATGCCCCTTGCGGCAGCGGGTCCCGGCGGCGTTTCGGCAACGTTTTGGTGGCGGCGGCGGCGGCCAGTCTTCCGACCGGCTGCCGCCACCGCCATTTCCTAGTAAAATGTAAAAAAAAACCAAAAAACATGATAGGCTACGTAAAGATTTACGTAGCCTATCACGGCTGACTTTTTTTTTAAAAAAAAAAGCGCGTACGCAAATGGTGGCACCCATGGGCGTCACCGTTTGTGTTCCTTATTTGGGCATGGATTGTCTACGTAAAGATTTACGTAGACTACGGCGAAAATAAGGGCAACGCTGCGTTGCCCTTATTTTCGCCGTAGTCTCCGTAAATCTTTATGTAGACTACCCATGCCCAAATAAGGAACGCAAATGGCGGTGCCCATGGGTGCCACCATTTGCGTACACGCTTTTTTTTTTTAAGTCAGCCATGACAGGCTACGTAAATCTTTACGTAGCCTATCATGGTTGACTTTGAAAATCTAGCCGTGATAGGCTACATAAATCTTTATGTAGCCTATCACGTGTTTTTTTTAAAAAAACTTTACTTTTTTCTTTCGCAGCCGGGGAGATGGGGCGCTCCCCCTGGGCCAGAACTTCGGCGGGGAGGGATGGGGCACCTCCCCCCTGGCCAGAATTTCGGCAGGGAGGGGCAGAGCTCCTCCCCACCCACCAAGAATTTTCGGGGGGAGAAACGAAGTACCTCCCCCCCACCCCCAAAAAAGCTGCGGGACCAGGTAAGGGACTTTCATCCATCCCTAGTTCATATCTATTCCACTGATCTAAGGGGGATAAAAGAATGTAGTAAGAGGCAAGGGGAGTGGCAGCACCATGGTATAGAGGAAGACCCATAAGGAAGATTTGAAGCCTTGGAGTGCCCCCCGGCCATCACCTTCGCTTATCTCTTGGAAAGGAGGATGCCAGGAGTTTGCAGATGCATGTGATGTCTTTGCCCTACAGTGGATGGTATGCCGTGCGGACCTGCGAGGGAACTCACACCCACCCAAAATGGAATGGTGTGGGAAGCAGGCGCCCCTACAGTATTTGCGTGTGAAGCCACTGACACTTGCGACTGGAACAGTCTGCTCTAGGATCCACATCCTGACCCATGAGCCCACTGACCAGCCTCTACCGCCATGCTGAGTCCAGACATGAGCATGTGCATGTACGGGTTTGTGTCCATTCCTTTAATCCAAGGAAAATAACAGTAAAGACAAAAGAAAATGCTGATCTGTGCAACCCCACTCTAGGAATGGACAAAAGACCCTGACTGTAAGCTTACTGGGAAGGCTGCAGCTGCTGCAGCCGAAAGTGGGAGCGAATCCAAAGGCTCGCTATTGACCCAGGTACAGGAGGCCCATTGCCCCGGGAGGCATGATTGCAGCATGGCTTAAACCATTAACACCTGATACTCGACAAGAGCCTCCTAGTATGATCTCTGTGAGTGCCGTCATTCAGGATTGTAAATCTTGGCACTGGCAGCCAATCTGTTGTTTATGTGTCTTAATAGACAGAGATAGTACCCAGGAGGTGATTGGATCGGATTGTGGGAGGACTGCATTTAATGGCATGAAATGGGGCCTGCCCTCTTTTGGGGAGTGGACGTAGAGCCTTGAAACGGCCCATCTAAACAATGCCACATACTTAAGTCAGAATAATGGGGTCACAAAATGAAAAGATGGGTACGGCACTACACACCTGATTATTCTCTAAGTTGGTCCTAAAACCCCAGCCCGCTAGGTTATATTACATCTACAACTAAAACTTTGGGGATTAACCCAAGTCCCTGCATGAAAAGGCTGGAATCACCAGATTAAAACTCCAGCGGGATCTGCTCGGGTGGGTGGGGGGCTAGCTCAATAGCAAGGGAGGCTAACATTTGTGGGTAAATGCAGATTGACATCACTGGAACCTCTGTATGGGTTAACCAGCAACATCCCCCCAACACCTGGTGGGCGATATTGATCTGAAGATGCCCACGATAAGAGCAAAGAAGGCCATGCGCTGGCCCAAAACCCGCCAACCGTATCTTGACTTGTGTGCATCCCAATCTTCCGGCTGTAGAGCAATCTCAGATTCAGAAAAGTGGGCTGTGTACCATCCCTGGGATGTGTCAGGGTGGAAACTGAGCTGATAGAACCCCAGAGCAGTTCTGATTCTGAGGAGGATCAGCAATCCGTGTGAGAGGAGCCAGCTCATCCCTCACAGGCACAGCAGCTGGCAGAGATTCCTTCTGCCTGCATTCCTGGGATAGATAGTGATCCTAGCAGAGAGAAAGTGCAGGAACGGGGCTTGCTAGATATAGATACTCTACGCAGACACAGGGAGCGACGAGTGATGGAGGGTGCAGAAAGAAGGCACAGCGCCCATTTGGTGTGCAAGCAATGGCCGCCTCCCATGGACCCAAGGGAGAGAGGGAGGATCTCTCCCTAGCCCATAAGTTCTGGTCTTCAAGTGACTTTCTTTGAAACGGGGATCAACTGCCTATTCGAAGCTTAGGCCACTCTGCTGTTCCTTGCTTAGTCACTGGTGATTAGCATCTGAAAGAGTCATTAAGTTGTAAAAGGATTAAAGCCTTGAAAAGAACCCTTTCATCTGTGTCTTGAGTTGGCTATTGGAGTCTACTGAAAGAGGCTGCTAGGGCGCTCCTGATAGGATGACACCAAAACTTCTGAAGATGTGGCTGACAAAGCACACTGTAACTGCTGGGTACGGAACCACAAAAATTCACTAGAAGGTGCCCAGTCACGACTGGGCTGGCCCCTTTTGAATGCGGCCACTGCACCATGCTCTCATCTCGTCACCATAATGACATAAGGCAACGTGACCATACTTCCCCTTCACCATATGGGAGAGGAGAGCATCTACCCACTCCACCTACCAAACTTGATAGCTAACAGGGTGTAGGCAGTGAGGAATTCCCTCTTTACAAACTGTAACAAGCAAGACCTCCTCCCTTAAATGCTGAATGAGATTGTGCAAGTTGGTGAGGACAGGTACACCTTATTTAAACCCCGTCCCCATGTGATGTGTAAAAGCAAGCACAGGTTGAGTGAACACAAGACCCATCTCCCGAGATCTGGATTTACTATGGAGAAGGTATAAAGTAGCCCCCCATGATGGTTCCGCTATTGCAGCCTCATGGAAGGGGGGGCTGATCCTGTAACGCTAACGGCAAGGTTGCACTGCACTAGGTAGAATAAGACTACATAAAACTAATGCAAAGGTGCCCTGGGTCTGTAATTAGCACAAGGGGCTGTGGACTGGCCTGGATGCTGCTACCACGTATTATACCAAAATGGCACAGGATGCCTTGGTCCTGCAAGAGGTGCAGATCTTGATCTCGGAGTATGAGCTGAGGTGGGTGATACCTGAAGACACCTGGACAGATGAATGACACCAGATGACTTGGACCTTCCGGTGTTGCACAAGAAAGGGCGTTGAGTCTACCGTGGAGCCGTGCTGGAGGAAGGTATATCAGAGAATTCCACCACGGATCTCAGTGAAGCCAAATGCCAGTGCATTCAGCCACCCGAAATCCGTGGCAGAACGAAGCCCCCTGCCTCGCCACCCCGCGAAAGGCGCATGAAATGGAGCACTTACCTGGTGCTGTTCACGCTGCTTTGCAAATGGCAGCTGTATCTGCAGCCGCCATTTGCTTCCCCATTTAGGCTGTGATAGGCTACGTAAATACTTACGTAGCCTATCATGGCTAATGCAGGGATGCCATTTGTGTCCCTGCGGAGGCCGTGATAGGCTACATAAGTATTTACGTAGCCTATCAAGGCAAAAAAGGGAATGTAAATGCTGGCCGCTGTAGCTGCCATTTGCGTTCCTGTTATTTTGCTGTGATAGGCTACGTAAATATTTACATAGCCTAACATGGTAAAAAAACAGGAACGCAAATGGCATAGTGGCCGCCATTTGTGCCCCCGTCTTTCACTGTGATAGGCTACATCAATATTTACATAGCCTATCATGGCCAAAACCATGAATGCAAATGGTGGCCACCGTAGCTGCTGCCATTTGCGTCCGCAGGCCCCAGATGCCTGCGAATGCACCCAGCCGGCGGCTCTGCAGAGTTGCCGCGGAGCAGAACAGGCCGGTTTAGGATTTTGGGGGGAGTTGCGGAGCGCCTCCCCCCCCCATGAATCACCCCTGCGAAAAGGTAAGTGACTTTCGTACATCCCTAGATGGAGGAAGCTTTGATCATGGCCAATCGTGCTGCAACAAAGGAATGGGTTACACTGGGTCTGTCTCGAGGTTTTGTCTTGGGCAAAGAGCTCGCCACATTCAAACGAACCAGAGAAGGATGGCGAGCCGAGAACCATCCCTTAGCCTGATCCGTCACCTTGAGAAAGCATGGCTCGAGGTGGGACCGGTTGAATCTCTGCCCCAGAGGAAGAATCCGGCTTTCTCCTTTGTCTATTGCAAACTGTGCAGGGTACTTCCCCCCGCCCCACAGCTTGCCCATCCAGTGGGGCATCATATACACCATGGAGCCATGGCTCGGGAGGCCAACAAACCCACTACAGAGGTGGTAAAATATAAAAAAAAGACATATTTGACCACTGGAATCCCTTTTCACATTCCCTTGGAAAGTAATGCTATACTTACGTATGGACCTGGGATACAGGTCACGCGATGACCAACCAGACCCAACCCTGCTTTGCATCAGCAAAGCAGAAACAGCTGTCCCAAGCCGTGCCCCTTGGTGCCAAAGTTAAAGCCACTGCCAAGTAATGAATACAGAGCAAACTAACGGCAACCCAGTGAGGCAAGTTGGCAGAGGACCAGGGTATTGGCCCAGGGGACCTGGTGCAGTGAGCTAATGGCCATGGGGGGACAAGAGCCCACATCTCCCAGACCCAGAACGGCATTAACCATCACGCAATAGAATAGAATCATAGGATTGGAAGGGGCCAATGAGACCATCGAGTCCAACCCCCTGCTCAGTGCTGGTGGCCTAATTCCCGGGCAGTCTCCCATCTTAGTACTAACCAGTTAGGTTAGTACTTAGTACTAACTTAGTACTGCCCTGCCTAACTTCGAGATCAGATGAGATTAGGCACATCCTGCCCCATGCCCATGATAAGGTGGTCTAAGCTGCCCAGGAGGTGAGAAAACAGGAGAACCACAGGCCCGAAGGGCTACTGTTCTGCTTGCACAGCATTGACAAAGGCCTTACTCGGGTGATGAGAAAGATCCTTGCCCTACCCCAGAAAAGCTGAGGATTGAGCCTCAACCTTCTGAGTTGAAACAGGGACATGAATGGTCAAAACCTGACAAAAGCAGGGGGAGGGGCCCTGCAAGATGCCCAAGATGGAGTGGGCAATCAAAGCCCATGAGGCAGAGCATCCACCCCACCCCCTGACGAAGGAGTCACGGGCGAGGCCACGGGCGGGGGGGGGGGGGGCAAATCTGTCAATGCCAGACCCCACTCAGCCCCAGCAAGGCAGAACCCAACCCCACTAGACCGGTAAGGCAGCAGGCCAGACCAATGAGGATTGCCTCCCCACAACATCTAATGCCCAAGTAACCGTTGGGAAGTCCAACACCAATGGTGCTGCACAACCACAGGCCGGGGAGTGCAAAGGAGGCGTGAGCCGCATGCGTTGTCTGCTGGGGCCACCGCCGCCCTGTGGCGGAGGAGTGCAGCCGCCGCCGCCGGCAGAGACTGGCAAGGCTGCCTGCCATGTCCGCTGGGTGAGAGGGAGGCAAGGGGTGGTCAGAGGCGAGGGGTGGACGCAAGCATAGCCGTCGCCACCGGTGGGGACCAGCCAGGCTGCCCGCCGGGTTGGGAGAGGCGAGGGGCATGTGTGCCACCGGAGCGGGCGCCAGCGCCCCCAGAAGCACAGCATGTGCTGGCGGCTGCAGGGCAGGGCAAGCAGGCAGAGCTGGGACCGCCGCCATAGAGGAATGCAGCCGCTGCCAGAGGCGGAGGCCAGCAAGGCTACCCGCAGCATCAGGCGAGAGGAGATCCTGAGAGGAGGTTGGAGGCAAATGTTCTCTCTTTTGCTCTGAAGCTGTGTGAGCTAGAGAGCTGAGACTGGGAGGGGGGCAGAGCTTAAGGCAACTCTGTCTGCCCCTCCCTGCTTGGTAGTGCCACTGTGGATGCCAATGACAAACACTCACGCCATCTCTCCCCACCCGCCCGCAATATCCCCCCCCCCTTTCAGCCAGACAAGCTGGCGCCGGGGTTAGGGCATTTCTGGGAGCCACACTTTAAGAAGGATGCAGACAAACTGGAGAGGGTTCAGAGGAGGGCAACAAAGATGATCAGGGGACTGGAAACAAAGCCCTATCAGGAGAGACCGAAAGAACCAGGCATGTTTAGCCTTGAGAAGAGAAGACTGAGGGGAGATAGCACTTGAAGTTAGCGTTCTTCAAGTACTTGAGGGTTGGAAGAGAGGAAGGCCAGGATCTCTTCTCAATCATCCCAGAGTGCAGGACACAGAATAATGGGCTCAAGGGACAGGAAGCCAGATTCCGGCTGAACATCAGGAAAAACTTCCTGACTGTTAGAGCAATACGACAACGGAACCAATGACCTAGGGAGGTGGTGGGCAATCCCACACTGGAGGCGTTCAAGATGAGGCTGGACAGCCATCTGTTGGGGATGCTCTGGCTTGGATTCCTGCATTGAGCAGGGGATTGGACTCGATGGCCTTTTAGGCCCCTTCCAACCCTACTGTTCTATGATTCTATGATTCTATGACCCCCCCCCCCGGCAGTTTCTTTATTTGGAGAGCTTGGGTCAGGGGAGAGGCTGTATTAATCATTGCAGACACACTGCTTGTTTCCCTCCAAATCTCTGAAGGGGGTCCAAATCTTCAAAAGAGCCTAATTCAGTCCAGGCTGCTTTGGAGACCCCCAATTCATTATATACACATCCCAAATCTCTCCAAAGCAGCCCATTTATTTATTTATAATACTTAATACATATAAAAAACTTAATACATATAAAAAATCTCTAAGGTCACAGTCCTATGGGTTGTACCTTCGATGTTCATAAGCCCCCAAACTTGAAGGCTTATGCTCCTCCTATGCAGGGTGAGAGGAGCTCACACCTCTTGCCCTGCATTTTTCCTAGACAGGCAATTTTGTCCATCTAGCTGGGGTTGTGCAGATGGAGAGGGAAGGAGGCTAGGGTGCCAGAGGATTCTTCGTAAGCTGGCCACCCTGATCTCCTTCCCTCCCTGCCCACAGAACTTCCCCCTTTCCCTCCCTATGAGCTTGTGTTTGCGAGCTCTTAGATGCAGCTGGCACAGTTCCTTCCACGCTGGCTGTGGGGGGGGGGAAGGGGCAGGGAGCTCTGATTTCCAGCTCTGAGACTGTAACACTGTCTATGACCTTGGCATTGGGAATCCAAACAATCCTATGCCCCCCCAACTCTGTATAGGGACCATAGGATTGCTCCCTCCACCATTCACATCTAAATATTAAAAATCACACTAAATACACTATTAAAACACTGTTAAGAACAATGTCTGTTAAAATAACAATACAAATACATTTAAAATACATTATGAAATACATTTTCAAACTACACTAACAATAGAAGGAACAGTAAGGTTTTGGTTCAGGATAAAGGATTTATCTGAAATGCACACCCCTAATAAATACTTTCATGGTCCCTTGGTTTCTGATGGGCCACAATCATAACTCACCCCACTGAATTCACTGGGGCTGACTGTGGAGTAGACGCATGCAGGAGTGCATTCTAATCTCTCATTCCAGGCAAATCCTACTTTGAGGATATGACGGCATTATTGTCCCCTCCATGGCTCATTCCCTAGAGGATTACCTCACAGTTTGAACACTCTGGCCTCGAAGGCACGGAAAGACATCATCCCATGACATGGAGCTTTCTGCCTGACCGGACTTGATAGAGCTATCGACATAAATTGAAAGAAGAAGAAAGTTCACTGGCTGATACGAATCAGCTTGTCCAGCCGAGAGGCAAAGATGACAGCTGAAAGATTCATGCTTTGGTACAGACGCAGATTTTCAGGGAGAGGAAACTGCTGACATCTCTGCAAGTTTAGAGATGAAAGGATTGGTATCATTGAGAGGATGTACTCTGCCACCCTCCCTTTAATACAATGGCTATATTTTTATTGATCCCATGGGCAGAAGAGAATGATAACAACTATAGAACAGCGCATGTTTGTCGGTGTGCTTACTTCTTTGAAATCAAGTTAAATTAAATTAAATTAAATTGCCTCCTCTCAATCTGCCCCAAAGAAACTGCCACCATGGATTCAGATGTCATATAAGTTTTATTCATGTCTTATTTGTGAGGGGCTATTGTGAATAGAAGGGAGAACAGGACCCTGCCACTGCCTCACCCCCAATGACATGTCTTTGCTTGCTCCACCCCCTCAAGGTCCATACATTTAACATCTGCAAAGAGGTGCCTGAGCATGAGCAGCTGATCACGCACAAGTACTCAATGTGTTGTGGATGACCCCTCTGAAAACAGGGCTCCTGATTTTGTGAGACACCTGTGTTCATTCAGCTATGCACATGTAGATGCCCCTTTTGCTGGCATCCATGCTGAACACACAAACCTTGGAGATATGGACCGTGCAGGACACACATTGATGGCAATGGGGACAGTCTCTACATCAGGGATGCACAACCTTTACTGGGTCAGTGGCTGCATGTGCGCACACACACACACACACACACACACACAAATACTCATGCACGCACACACATATACACACACACATCATAGAATCATAGAAGAACCATAGAATAGTAGGGTTGGAAGGGGCCTAGAAGACCATCGAGTCCAATCCCCTGCTCAATGCAGGAACCCAAGTCAGAGCATCCCTGACAGATGGCTGTCCAGCTGCATTTTGAATGCCTCCAATGTGGGACAGCCCACTACCTCCCAAGGTAGTTGGTTCCATTGTCATATTGCTCTAACAGTCAGGAAGTTTTTCCTGATGTTCAGCCGGAAACTGGCTTCCTGTAACTTGAGCCCATGATTCCGTGTCCTGCACTCTGGGATGATCGAGAAGAGATCCTGGCCTTCCTCTCTGTGACAACCTTTCAAGTACTTGAAGAGCGCTATCCTATCTCCCCTCAGTCTTCTCTTCTCAAGGCTAAACATGCCTGGTTCTTTCGGTCTCTCCTCATAGGGCTTTGTTTCCAGTCCCCTGATCATCTTTGTTGCCTTCCTCTGAACCCTTTCCAGTTTGTCTGCATCCTTCTTAAAGTGTGGCTCCCAGAAATGCCCTAACCCCGGCACCAGCTTGTCTGGCTAAAAGGGGGGGGGGATATTGCAGGCAGGTGGGGAGAGATGACGTGAGTGTTTATCATTGGCACCCACAGTGGTACCACCAAGCACGGAGGGGCAGACAGAGTTGCCTTAAGTTCTGCCCCCCTCCCAATCTCAGCTCTCTCACTGATGTGGCTTCGGAGTGACAACCTTTCAAGATTGAAGAGCGCTATCATATCTCCCCTTAGTCATCTCTTCTCAAGCCTAAACATGCCCAGTTCTTTCAGTCAAGAACGGCTGGGCATGTAGGCAAACCGGTCATTTGGGGACTAACAGCTCTAGTGTCTGACTAAGGAATAACTTTACCAGTGCTCTCCTTTTTACTTCCAATCACAGTGTGTGTGTTTTGGAAGGATGTAGATGGAACTTATCCATCTACATTCAATAGGAACTAAAACAAAAAAGGGGATGGGGGAGAAATTTGTTTGGTTCACATTTTAATGCTAATTGACCTACATTTGCATTTTTGAACCAATACACAAACTGAAACTCAGACATCCTTCGAAACTCAGATTCACTACCCCAGTGCCATTGGAGCCACCAGCCTCCACTGCTCACCATTGACCCTTGATCTCAGCCTTAATTTGTAGAACAGCTATAAAAGGTTTCAAGTGGAATCTGTAAGCAGATGTTGCAGTGGTGGAGTGCTGTTGTTCAGGATTCCAGCCTTTCCCAGCCAGCCATACCCCATTCCACCCCACCTCAAGCTTGTCAGTATTCTGTGCCCACTGAGTATGCTTAATCCTTGTTGAGCTGTTGATGGGTAGTTCCTCCCCCAGCTGTTAAGATTTTCTCTACATACATACATACATACAGACATACACATATTGGTACTTCTGAAAAACTTGTGGTTCCTCCACGGCTGTTGATACCTCCCTCTTCTGTGTTGGTGGAACTATTTTGCATACATAAGAGTTGGCCTTCAGGAAATTGTTTGCTGCTAATATATATTAGGGAAGTGTGGACTGTATAAAATCCGCTCTGTCTGTGGATTTAATACAGTCAGGCATCTTTTGTTCCATCGTATGCTCACAGTAGGCATGGTGGAGAATTCCGCCACGGATCTCGTTGAGGCTAAATGCCAACGCATTCGGCCCCCCGAAATCCGTGGTGGAACGAAGCCCCCTGCCCCCCATGAAATGGGCTCAGAATGGAGCACCTACCTGCTGCTGTCCGCCCTGCATTGTGGATGGTGTCTGCGTCTGCAGCCACCATTCACATGTCTTTCGAATGGCCGTGATAAGCTACATAAATACTTACATAGCCTGTCACGGCTAACGCAGGGACGCCATTTGTATCCCTGCGGAGACTGTGATAGGCTACGTAAATATTTCCATAGCCTATCACGGCAAAACAAGGGAACGCAAATGGCAGCTGCCGTAGCTGCCACCATTTGCGTTCCCTTTTTTTATGCCGTGATAGGCTACGTAAATATTTACGTAGGCTATCACAGCTAAAGTGGGAATGCAAATGGCATAGGGGATGCCATTTGCATCCCTGCTTTAGCCATGATAGGCTACGTAAATATTTACGTAGCCTATCATGGGCCGGTGTAGGGACACAAATGGCGTCCCCTATACAGGACGCCAATTGCGTCCGCACCAGCCCTGCAGCGGCTGGAGGCCCCGCTGCGGGTTGGCCTGGCCAGCGGCTCTGTGGCCTGGCTGCAGAGCAGAGCCAACCGGGCAGGATTCCAGGGGGGAGGAACGGATCGCCTCCCCCCACCTGCGGAACCTGGCGGAGCCAGGTAAGCGGGGTTTTGTACACCTATAGCTCACAGTCATGTGGAAAAATAGGCAAATAATTATGTAAGAGGTTTTGTACCAATTTACATAATTTATCTTAGTACGTAACATTTAGCGTATTGTCCTCCATTCCTTTCCACTTTTCTTCAGCAGAAATTTGCATATTTTCCTATGAGTAAATTTTGGGAAAGTAAAAAACAAAAACAAGAAAAAATCAGAAAGTCCACAGATTCCACATGGCCTGAGGTGGTCACTCTGCAGCAGATTCCACAGGTCAGATTCTTAGAAATCCAAGCTCATTGTAGGGGTGGACGAAAGTCCCTTACCTTTCGCCAAAGCTTGTTCGCGGTGGGGGGAGGCGCTTTGCTGCCTCCCCTGCGAAGTTCAGGCTGGGGGGGGAGGCTTCCCGCCTCGCCCTGGCCGAAATTCAGGCCGGGGAGGAGGCTTCCTGCCTTGCCTGGCCGCGAACACGAAAGTTTAAAAAAAACAAAACAAACGCCCCCGTGATAGGCTACGTGAGGATTAACGTAGCCTATCACAGCTAAATCTGCAAAGTCAGCCGTGATAGGCTACGTTAATTGTCACGTAGCCTATCACGGGTGACTTAAAAAAAAAAAAAAGCGCGTATGGATAATGGCGGCCCCCATAGGGAGCCGCCATTCGCGTTCCTTATTTGGTCGCTGTAGTCTACGTAAATCTTTACGTAGACTACGGCGAAAATAAGGGCAACACTATGCCCTTATTATAACGCTATGCCCTTATATACGCTATGAGTTGCCCTTATTTTCTCCGTAGTCTACGTAAATCTTTACGTAGACTACAGCGACCAAATAAGGAACAGGAATGGCGGCTCCCTATGGGGGCCGCCATTATCCGTACACACTTTTTTTTTTTTTAAGTCACCCGTGATAGGCTACGTGACGATTTACGTAGCCTATCATGGCTGGCTTTGCAGATCTAGCCATGATAGGCTACGTTAATCCTCACGTAGCCTATCACGGGGGCATTTTTGTTATTGTTGTTGTTGGAATGGCGGCGGCGGCAGCCAGTCGAAAGACCGGCTGCCGCTCCTGCCCCGCACGAACAGCTGCTGAACCGCCGGCCGGACCCGCCGCCGGGAGGGACATTCGGCAAAGGTAAGTCCCGTCCCGGGGGGGTGTGCGGGGTGTGTGTGGGGGTGCGGAGGATTTCTCCCCGAAACTTGCTCGGGGGGCCGAACACGTTGGTGCTCGGCCCCCCGAAGTTTCGGGGAGAAATTCTCCGCCATCCCTACATTGTAGTCCATCTTGAATTTCTCCAGCATCCCTACTATATATATACAGAAAAACACTCCAAGCAAAGACCTTTTTATTCTCATAGGACTTAAAACTTTTTTTAACTACTCCTTGCTTTCTTTTTTATATGTTTAATGCTGTGTTTTAAAATAATCCCCCCCCCCATGTTTTAGATGCTTGGATATTTATCTCTTCTTTTAAAATTATTTTAAATTATCATTGCTGTTTCAAAAACCTTTAAAAACTTGTTTTATCACTGGATTTATCATATTTGTTTTTATTATGCATGTTGCCCTAAGTGCTTCAGCTATAGGGTGACTGATAGACTGAATAAATTAGATAAAAATAAAATAGTATTTGATATTAGTGTAAAACTCTAACTTTCCAGGGACTGATGCTTGGGCTTCTGTTAATGCTGTAAAATATTTAGACAGATGTACTCCAACATTCCCTCTCAAATGGCATCTATACCTGGCAGAAAATACAAATCACTAAGGAGGGTACTTACAAAAGATAGAACTGACAAGGGGCTTGTTAATTGGCTTGTTCTGGCAACTCAGAAAATGAGGTAGGGCTCCCCAACCTTGGAGGTAAATAAAGTTTTATATGATATTGTTACACACAGCCCAATTCTCTCAGCAGTGAGACACTCAGGGGGCACAGTGGTTACCCAGGTTCATTTTCTTTGGAAGGAAGTCCCTGGGGGCTTCTTGGCATGTTAAAATATGTGCATTTGTATCCAAGTATACAGGTTGAGCATAGATGGAAGCACACTACTTAAAACATTCCAAGGGTCATTCAAAGTAGGGATGTATGAGAATTTTTGTTTCAGTTCTTGCGTTGTTCACAACTCTGTATGCGAATGGGAGTGCATTTCCTCAAAAAATGATCACACATTCCCAAACTTGTGATCATGTGTTTTTTTTAAAAAAAGCATTGTCATGCTTCAGTCAATGGGGGGAAAGTGTACACTTTTCAAAAATATGCATGGGAATGTATATTTTCCCCAGGTAGACAAACTGAAAAACACGTTGCAAAGGAACATGGGAAAGTGCCAAACTGAGCTTCAAAGTGAAGTTTGGAAAGTTTTGGCAAGCTCTAACATCCCTGCTTCTCCCGCCTCTAAGCCAAAGTCTGCTTCTGCTACATCATATCTCTATAGAGACAACCAGCACCCCAAAATGCTGTTAGTTTACAGAATTCAAAGACTCAGCTCTCTGTGTCTGTCTCAATCTGCAGTCTCTCTCTCTCTCTCTCGCACACACGCACGCACGCGCGCGCGCGCGCGCACACACACACTCCTTGTTGTCTCCCTCTTGCTAGAAGGGGGGATGTGGATGAGATCTTCTTTGACCAACACCCAACCTTCTTAGATCATTTTAGCTCCCGTGAAAACACATCGCTGGGGTATTACTACTGTCAAGTCCAGGTATAGTCTCAGGGGAATCCATACGGATAACTCAGCACACAGAAATCAAATAGGAAACACACGACATTGTGTATTTTAAATCGATTGTTGTCTTGGGCTCTGTTAGACCTGGCTTCCCTAAAATTGAAGGAAAGGCAGAGGAATGTACAAAGCAGTCAGACCATTGGCCCATCTAGGTCAGTATTGTCAAAAGTGACCAGCAGTGGACCTCTAGGATTTCAGACAAGAATCTTTCCCAGCTCTACCTGGATTGATTGAACCTAGAATGTTCTGTACCTATAGTAACTTATTACTGTTGTAATTTCCAGTTAGAGAACTTCCCAGGATGTGTTGTTTCAGGATGTCATGCTTGGGCAGCAGACCTGCCCAGTGATGTGTCAGGGTGGACACTGAGCCCATAGAATCCCAGAGTAGTTCTGATTCTGAGGTGGAACAGCCGCTTATGGGAGACGAGCGCGCTCATCCCTCGCAGGGCCAACAGCTGGCAGAGATTCCTCCCACTGACATTCCTGACATAGATAGCAGTCCCGGGAGTGAGAGAGTGTGGGAAGAGGGCTTGCTGGACGCACGACACCGACGCAGGGAGCGGCGCCAAATGGAGGGCACGGAAAGGAGGCGTAGTGCCCGGTTGGGGCGCAAAGAATGGAAAAAAGGGGAGGGACTCTCTCTAGCCCATACGTTCAGGGTCTGCCAGTGATTCTCCTTCAAACGGGGACCAACTGTTCCAACTCAGGGCATAGGTACTCTGCTGCACATAGCTAGTCGCTGATAGTAGAGTTGTTAAGTTGTAAAAGGAATAAAGCTTTGAAAAGAATCCCTTTGTCTGTGTCTGGACTTGGCTACTGGATTAGACTGAAAGAGGCCTCCAACTAAGGAGCTCCTGACATGATGTTTGTTTGTTTCTTACATTTATATTCCACCAAGGAGCCAAGGTGACGTACATGATCCTCCTCCAGCTGCTATCATCTTCAGTGGGGGTCCCCATTTCCCTACCATATGATTTTTCTGTCTCACCTGCAAATAAATCCAGCTTCTTTCCTCCATTAGTTTGCATTGGGGCGGGGGACAGGGGGGAGAAACTACTGTGGGGAAAATTGTGGTGTGAAACAGAGGCTGGAACAATTGCAGTTGCCCCCCCCCATACCTCTGATTTTGGTTCCTCCCACATTCAAACTGATGGAGCCGCTTTCCTCTATTATCTTGCATGAGGGTGGGTAAATAACCCTTTAGGGGCAAAGGTGGGAGGTGGGGCAGGGGCACTTCGAATTTTGTCCCTGCAGGGTTTTTTCCCCATTCCCTCTTGCAAACTAATGAAGCAAAGCATCTTCATTAGGTTGCATTGGAGCTGGAAAAAAATGCTCTTTGATTTCTTTCCCCAAGCAGCTGGATTTTGAGTGCTTGGGAAAGGACTTTGGGGGCTAGAAAGATTGTGCCCAGTTCAGAGCCAGGCTTAGATGAATTCTCTCAGGATCTCAATTTGGGTGCAGGGAAATTTTTACCTTTTCCTTTTTATAATACAATGGCCTTGGCTGGGTGGTTGTCTTATGTTGCAAATATGCTAATTTGCTAGAAGTGTTTACTACAAATTAGGGGTGCACGAAAGTCACTTACCTGGTCTCGCAGCTTGCTTCGTGGTGGGGGGGAGGCGCTTCGCTGCTCCCCCTGAAGTTCAGGCCAGGGGGGGGGCTTCCCTCCTCGCCTGGCCAAAATTCAGGCCGGGGGGGAGGCTTCCCGCCTCGCCCGGCCGAAATTCAGGCCGGGGAGAAGCGCCCCGTTTCCCCGGCCGCGAACTTCAAAAGAAAAGTAAAAAAAAAGCCCCGTGATAGGCTACGTGACGATTAACGTAGCCTATCACGGCTAGATCTGCAAAGACCTGCCGAACCGCCGCTGGGACCCGCCGCCGGGAGGGACATTCGTGAAAGGTAAGTCCCATCCCGGGGGGGGGGCGGGGGGCGGGGGGGTGGAGAAGTTCTCCGCGAACAACCTTCGGAGGACCGAATGCATTGGCGCTTGGCCCCCCGAAGTTTCGGGGAGAAATTCTCCCCATCCCTAAATGCAGCTTTGGATCCACATGAAATGCTTTGAAATATCACACTGGCTATGAATAACAATAACAACATATGCAGGTCTGCAGATGACACGTGAGATTTGTTAGATTTGAAAATATTGGCCCTCATGCAGTGAGGGTCAATAAACTAACTTTTGTTTAATATACTCTTTCTATGCTTCTACTGAACTCTGTGGAAAGCAGTTCTATAGGTCTTTCTGAGTGTGTCAACCTATCGCGGCATTTTGTACAGATCGTTATCTGGCTCTTCGGCATTGTTTGCTCCTTATTTATTTTATCTTTCTTGAGGAGGAGAAAAAGAGCTTTGGCGACAAGGACACCGCCTTTACTGGAAAACGACAATGTGATGAATACGCTATCATCTTTCATATAGATTCTGTATATATAAAGAGAATCTGTACATAACCCACACCTTTGCATGAATAAGAAACGTGAATTATGGCTGCACAAAGGTTCTCCCATAACTCCCTTCATCACAGCTTTGTTACCAAGTATATCTTGGTAACAAATATATCTGTGTGTCTGTGTGTGTGTGTGGGAGTGTATAGAGTGGGAATTCAGCAACGTCTTTGGAGGTGGAAACAAGTCAAGTATGAGAATTTTGTTTTTATTCACAAAAGATGTGAGGATGCCTTGCTCAAAGCCCTGAATGTGGTAGCAAGCATGAGTATGTGTCTGCTGAGAATATTCACAAATTGCCAGTCATATGCTCATGTTCGATTTGCGCAACTCTCCCACTTCGATATTGTACAAATTTCCTAATGTTTGCAAATTTCCCGCTGTAGACTGTAAGCTCCACTTTAGTCTATGGAGGAAAGTTGCACAAGTTTGGGGAAAGTTGCGTGAATTTCACATTTGATTGCAGCTTGATTTGTGTTAGGGTTGGCGGAGAATTTCTCCCCAAAACTTCGGGGGGCCGAGCGCCAACGTGTTCGGCCCCCCGAACAAGTTTCGGGGAGAAATCCTCCGAACGCCCCCTGCACCCCGCACCCCCCCCGGGACAGGACTTACCTTCGCCGAATGTCCCTCCCGGCGGCGGGTCCGGCTGGCGGTTCGGCGGGTGTTCGAGCGGGGCGGGAGCGGCAGCTGGTCTTTTGACCGGCTGCCGCCGCCGCCATTGCAATAAAAGAAAAAAAAACACGCCCCCTGATAGGCTACGTGACGATTCACGTAGCCTATCACGGCTAGATTTGCAAAGTCAGCCGTGATAGGCTACGTCAATCGTCACGTAGCCTATCACGGGTGACTTTAAAAAAAAAAAAAGTGTGTACAGATAATGGCGGCCCCCATAGGGAGCCGCCATTCCCGTTCCTTATTTGGTCGCTGTAGTCTACGTAAAGATTTACGTAGACTACGGCGAAAATAAGGGCAACGCTATTTGCGTTGCCCTTATTTTCGCCGTAGTCTACGTAAACATTTACGTAGACTACAGCGACTAAATAAGGAACGCGAATGGCAGCTCCCTATGGGGGCCGCCATTATCCGTACACACTTTTTTTTTTTTTTAAAGTCACCCGTGATAGGCTACGTGACGATTGACGTAGCCTATCACGGCTGACTTTGCAAATCTAGCCGTGATAGGCTACGTGAATCATCACATAGCCTATCAGGGGGCGTTTTTTTTTTTTTTTTAACTTTCGCGTTCGCGGCCGGGCGAGGCGGGAAGCCTCCTCCGAGGCGGGAAGCCTCCCCCCCGGCC
This sequence comes from Heloderma suspectum, assembly GCF_057233095.1. Taxonomy (NCBI): domain Eukaryota; kingdom Metazoa; phylum Chordata; class Lepidosauria; order Squamata; family Helodermatidae; genus Heloderma; species Heloderma suspectum. The sequence continues at coordinate 299,525,926 of NC_139461.1, read as the reverse complement.
TGAATTTCGGCCGGGGCGAGGCGGGAAGCCTCCCCCCCGGCCTGAACTTCGCGGGGGGACCAGCGAAGCACCTCCCCCCCACCGCGAACGTCCTTCGAGGACAGGTAAGGGACTTTCGTCCACCCCTAATTTGTGTAGTTTTCCCATTTGCACAGAGTGGGCAGTGATTGAAAACCCTGAACAGGAATGAGGCACAAGATGAGTGGTGAGACAATGTTTGGTGAATCCTAGTGATCTCGAACATTGTTCATTTGGCATCCCTACTTTGTGCGTGTGTGTGCATGTGTGTGCATGTGCATGTGTGTACATGTGTTATCTAGTAAAACAGAGTTACAGTTAAGAGGTGATCTGAGGGTTATTTCCCATTTTTCTTCTTCTTGTGATCTTCCTCCTCCTCCCTCTCAGCCTTCCCCTTTAGTCAGTATAGGTAATCCAGTGGAGGGCTTTGAGAATCTCCTAAACTTCGCATGTACCCTTGGGACGGAATGATATCGAGTGGGCAGGTACACATCCATGCTACCTTGCCCATTGTGGGATCATGCCCACAGTATTTTCACATGACACTTGGCAACAACTTCCATCTTTTATCATTCCAACCTTATTTATTAATTTTATTTACAGTATTTATATACTGCTCCACATCAGAAGATTTCAGAGTGCTGAACGACAAAGATAAAAGAATAAAACACCAGTTAAAACAGTTAAAACATTCTTTTTTAAAAAGCCAAATTCCAATAAGGTTGAATTTAATAAACTTCGGCTGGTCATGCAATGAAGGTCTCGCAGAATCACAATGTCTCCAGGAGGCATAGACATAGACATAGAATTATAGGGTTGGAAGGGGCCTACAAGACCACCGAGTCCAACTCCTTGCTCAATGCAGGAACCCTGATTTCCAGGCAGTCTCCCATCCAAGTAGTAACCAGGGCTGACCCTGCTTAACTTCTGAGCCAGAAGGAACACAACATTGGTGCCAGCCTGACCTCCAAAGGCAGGGAATTCCACAGGAAGGGGGCCATCACACTGAAGGGTCTTTTCCTGGTGGACTCTAACTGGGCCATGGGTCCATGTGGAACCACTAGGAACATACCCTCTGATGACCTCAGTGACTGGGCAGGTTGGTAAAGGATTCACACTCTCAGGTATTCTGGTCCCAAGTTGTTTAGGGCTTTGTACACTAGTACCAAAACATGAAACCTGGCCTGGTAATGAATAGGCAGCCAGTGCAGTTCCCTCAGCAAAAGAGTTGCACACTGAAAAGGGACAGATCTCGACAACAGCTGGGCTTGCCAACCTTGCCAACCTTCCCAGCATTATGAATTTAACCAATCTCTGCTGGGGTTGAGGAACCATGGAGGACTGAACTTGAAATAACCTTCTTTTTGATTTACAAAAGGGTTATTTTCCTAATTAGTCACCCTTTTCTAATTATACCTGCAAAGAAAGGAGGGAGCCCAATTAGCCAAAGGAAACTGTAAAAATATATTGAATTATTAAATTAACATTCAGGTGACATTTTTTCCAGTTAAGAAATGTAGAAGACTGCCAACCCAAACAAGCAATTGCAAACAAAGCAAGACAAGGTCAGGATGGTGAGTAGCATCCAGCCCTTTAGCAATGTTTAAGGATAATGGAAAATTAATTGTTGGTTTGGCAGCTTCCCTGCCAGTAAAACTGCGTTGCATCTCTTCATGTTTTATTCACATCTTCCAGAGCCTTGCTAGTATTAGCACACCAGTTGAGACCAAAGCTACTTTTAGCCATTGTGCCATTGATGGCTGCTTCTCACTGGTCATGTCATCCTTTGATAGAGATGCTCAAGTACAAAGTCATGAGCCTTGCAAATCTTTTGAATGGCACATGTTCATTTAAGGCTGGGATAGACTATTACGCCTGTCAGGTTGCATGAATTAGGTTATTTACAGCTGCCATTTGCGTAAAAAGACACTTTATGTAAAAGAATGAGCCACCATTTTCTGCAAATGGCAGCTCAGCGAGGGAGTGGGTGGCTTCCTGCCACTTCATGGGCACCTGCAGACTTGCTGGAAGCTCCCCCCCCCCCGCCGAACAGGGTCAGCCACACGGCGGGAGTCAGGTAAGTCTGCCCATCCCTATTCCTTCCCATCCCTATTCTAGGGATGTCAGAGAATTTCTCCACGAATCTCGGGGAGGCCGAATGCCAGCGCATTCGGCCCCCTTAAATTGGTGGAGAAACGGTCTGCCCCCCCCCCCCCCCGGGATGGGACTTACCTTGCTTGAATGTCCCTGGCGGCGGCGGCTCCGGTGGCAGTTCAGTGGTGGTGTGGCGGTGGCGGCCGGTCTTCTGACCGGCCGCCACCATTTCCAAGTACAAACAAACAAACGTGATAGGCTACGTAAAGATTTACATAGCCTATCACGGCTAGATTTAAAAAAACACTGTGATAGGCTATGTAAATGTTTACGTAGCCTATCATGGCTGACTTTGAAAAAAAAAAGCGCGTACGCAAATGGCGCCGCCCATCGGCGACGCCATTTGCGTTCCTTATTTTGGCATGTCTAGTCTACGTAAACATTTACGTAGACTATGGCAAAAATAAGGGGAATGCAAATAGCGTTGCCCTTATTTTCACCGTAGTCTACGTAAATGTTTTCATAGACTACACGTGCCAAAATAAGGAACGCAAATGGTGGCGCCCATGGGCCCTGCTATTTACATATGGGTTTTTTTTTTTTTTAAGTCAGCCGTGATAGGCTACATAAACATTTACGTAGCCTATCACGGCTGACTGCAGGGACGCAAACGGCGGCGGCTACGGCCGCCGCCATTTGCATCCTGGCAGGAGATGAGGTTTCGCGGCTGGAGGGACGGGGCGCCTCCCCCCCGGCAGAATTTTGGCGGGGAGGGATGGGGCGCCTCCCCGCCGGCCAGAATTTCGCGGGGAGGGATGGAGCGCCTCCCCCCCACCGCGATGCAAGCTTCGGGATCAGGTAAGGGACTTTCGTCCATCCCTACCCTATTCCTGGACCCAGGTAAGTCTGCCCATCCCTATTTCCGATCTATGTATGATAAAGACATGAGGAGGGGCGCATTGGTCCATCTCTGCCATCATTTCCATTGCCCTCTGCATGTGGAGGGTGACCTTATAAAAGGGAGAGCCCCCTGTATCCATAGAGGTGCTCCACGCAATTTCAAATTGCAGAAAATCACCATTCAAAATTGCCTAGGGATGTTGTAGGCATCTGGCTGGGGCTTGAATCTTGGCAATTTCTTGCCAGCTCGGCCCTCCGGATGCCAGTCCTCAGACCCCTTCACTTGGCCAACTCAGCACATGCCTTTCAGGGAAGTGCAGGGATCCCAGATTCCTCACCGAGCCACCATTTTGTAAAAATGGCTGCTCGGCCTTTTACAGAAAGGCTGATTTTGCACAAAGGGAAGCCATAAAGACTCCCATTTACACAACATTACATGCACATCTGTGATTTTGTGTAAGTGGGCACCTTTTTGGCCACCATTTGCACAAATTTGCACAAAGTGGTGGGTCTGCAAGGGAGTGGGAGGCCGTGTGCTACTTGCTGGGTACCTGTGGGCTGCCTGGTGGTTTGACACAGAGCAGGTTGCGTTGGGCGGCTGGTGGGGGGGTCTTTCAAGTGGCATGCAAGGCAGGATGCAGTGAGCTCACTCATCCTTAAAATCACCTGGGAAGCCTCCATGGATACAGGAGTCTCTCCCCTTCATAAAGTCACCTTCCACGAAAAGGGCGATGGAAACAGTGATGGAGGGTAAGTATGCTTCCCCTCCTTGTGTGTTTACAGTACACAGATCAGGCATGCCTGAACAGGGCTAGATCCTGGTTTACATGTGGCTATTCCTGAGAAACCTGGGTTAAGAAGCAACAGTAAGAACTGGACATGGAACAACCGATTGGTTCAAAATTGGGAAAGGAGTACGACAAGGCTGTATATTGTAGGGATGTCAGAGAATTTCGCCACGAATCTCGGGGAGGCCAAATGCCAGTGCATTCGGCCCCCCGAAATCGGTGGCAAAATGGTCTGCCCCCCGCCCCCCCCGGGACGGGATTTACTTTGGGCGAATCTCCCTGGCGGTGGTGTCTCCGGTGGCGGTTCAGCGGCGGTTCGGCGGCAGTTCGGCGGTGGTGGCTGCAGCAGCCGGTCTTCCGACCGGCCGCCGCCATTTCCAGTAAAAACAAACAAACAAACAAACAAAGAAACATGATAGGCTACGTAAAGATTTACATAGCCTTTCACAGCCAGATTTTTAAAAAATACCGTGATAGGCTATGTAAATGTTTACGTAGCCTATCACGGCTGAGTAAAAAACAAAACAAAACACCACGCGTATGCAAATGGTGGCGCCCATGGGCGCCGCCATTTGCGTTCCTTATTTTGGCACATCTAGTCTACATAAACATTTATGTAGACTACGGAGAAAATAAGGGGAACGCAAATAGCGTTGCCCTTATTTTCGCCGTAGTTTACGTAATCTTTACGTAGACTACAGCGACCAAATAAGGAACGCGAATGGCGGCTCCCTATGGGGGCCGCCATTAGCGTACGCGCTTTTTTTTTTAAGTCACCCGTGATAGGCTATGTGACGATTTACGTAGCCTATCACAGCTGACTTTGCAAATCTAGCCGTGATAGGCTACGTTAATCGTCACGTAGCCTATTACGGGGGCGTTTTTTTGTTTTTTTTTTACTTTTCTTGGAATGGCAGCGGCAGCAGCCGGTCAAAAGACCGGCTGCCGCCCCTGCCCCTGTCGAAGCCCTGCCAAACCGCTGCTGCGACCCACCACCAGGAGCGACATTTGGGAAAGGTAAGTCCCATCCTGGGTGGGGTGCGGGGGGGTGCGGAGAATTTCTCCCCGAAACTACTTCGGGGAGCCAAATACGTTAGCACTCAGCACCCCGAAGTTTCAGGGAGAAATTCTCCCCCATCCCTAACAGATACTGAAGCTGAAGCTCCAATATTTTGGCCACCTAATGCGAAGAGAAAACTCTCTGGAAAAGACCCTGATGCTGGGAAAGACTGAAGGCAAAAGGAGAAGGGGACGGCAGAGGATGAGATGGCTCGATAGCATCACGGATGCAATGAATATGGACTTGAGCACGCTCCGGGAGAGAGCGCAGGACAGGAAGGCCTGGCGTGCTATGGTCCATGGGGTCACAAAGAGTTAGACATGACTGAACGACTGAACAACAACAACAACAATTTTTTTTTCATATGATGGGTATAGTGTGTCATCAGGATTTCTAACAGATGATCTAAGTCAGCATTGACATGAAAGAAACCTCATGTTTGGGATATGAGAGGAGGTCCCTCAAGGTCCATGTCATTCCTCCACCAAATTGATTCTCCACAAGGATTCAACAGTCAGGGAAGAGCCATTAGGTTCAATGGCAGAGTTCCTGATTCAGTCACTGGCATATCCAGGTAGGGCTGGGAAAGATCCTGCCCCCTCAAACCCTAGAGAGGGGATGCCAGTCAGTGTGCACAGTTCTGAGTGTGGTGGACCGATGGCTTGACTCGGCTAAGGCAGCATCCTACATTCAATGTCATTTAGAAAATGTGAGATGTACGTTCAACTTTTCAATTTACTTTAACAAGTACACACTTTCACATGCACACACATGTATTCACACTAGGGATGTACAGACTGTGTAAAATCCTCTCCATCTGTGTTTTGTGGATTGTCAGGTACCTTTTTTCCGTCATCCACTCACAGACAGATGCATTTTCTTTCATCATGTGGAAAAATATGCAAATAATTATCTAAGAGGTTTTGTAACAATTCACATCATTTATGTTAGTACGTAACATTTAGTGTATTGTCCCCCATTCCATCCAACTTTTCCTCAGCAGAAACATGCATATTTTCCTACGAATAAATATGTGTAAATTTCAGGAATGTAAAAATAATAATAATAATAATAATAATTTTTAACTTGAGGCACAGGTGAACTCAGTGGCACGGAGCACTTTTTATCAGCTTAGGCTGGTATACCAACTACGCCCTTATCTGGACAGAGATAGCCTAGCCACAGTGATCCATGCTCTGATAACTTCTCGTCTGGATTACTGCAATGCGTTATACGTGGGGCTGCCTTTGAAAATGGTCCGGAAACTTCAGCTGGTCCAAAATAGGGCAGCAAGATTGTTAACAGGGACTGGCCTGTGAGCTCATATTACGCCAGTACTTTTCCAGCTGCACTGGCTGCCAGTCCATTTCCGGGCCCAATTCAAAGTGCTGGTATTAACATTTAAAGCCCTTAACGGCTTGGGGCCAGGTTATCTGAAGGATCGCCTCCTCCCATATGTGCCTGCCCGGACCTTAAGATCATCATCAGTGGCCCTTCTCCGTGAGCCCCTGCCAAAGGAAGTGAGGCGGGTGGCTACTAGGAGGAGGGCTTTTTCTGCTGTGGCACCCCGGCTCTGGAATGAGCTTCCTAGCGAGGTTCGCCTGGCACCTACATTGTATTCCTTTCAGCACCAGGTGAAGACCTTTTTATTCTCCCAGGCATTTTAGCATTTTAGCTTTCTGTACTTTTAGCTTTGCTGTTTTAAATCTGTATTTTTTAAACTCCTGCACTGCTGCTAGGTTTTATTGTGGTTCCATTGTTATATTGTGGTTTTAATGTTCTATATGTTTTATATTGTTTTATTGTGTGCTGTTTGGTTTTAATTTTTGTGAACCACCCAGAGAGCTTTGGCTATTGGGCAGTATAGAAATAAATAAATAAATAAGTAAATGAAATAAATAAAAATCTGAAAATCCACAGACTCCATGTGGACTGAGGGGGTGGGGAGTTGCCCTGCAGCAGATTCCACAGGTCAGATTCCTAGAAATCCAAGCTCATTTAAGTCCATCTCAAATTTCTCCAGCATCCCCAATTCTCCCCCCCACACACACATGCATTCACACAGACATGCGTTCCCATACATGCATTCCCACACACACATGAACACATATGCACACTTATGCAGGAATTTGGGTTCCATCTACAGCCCACAATGTCAAAACTGTATCCATGATGGCTTTCCTGATCTGCTAGGGGAAAAGCATTCTCCAGGTATGTCCAGAATAAAGTGTATCAGTCTGAGTTGGGGATCTGTCCATTTGAGTTAGCGCTCACATTATCAGGGGCTGGAGGTGAAGTTTATCAAATCAGCTCGAAATTCAGCCCTGAGTGGCTTTCCGCAGCCTCCATGGTAATCAACAACCCACTCTTGGAGATTTTTGGCAGCCTCACCTGGTTACGCCAATAAATCTGAGTGAGTAGCTGGCCTGATTTGTTATTGATTTCCCAGAGGATATATGCGAGGCTGCAACTTTAGTGATAGGTCTTCAGAGAAGCAATGCTGGGCAAAGAAAAACACTCTGACCATAAAGAAGGACTCCAATGGTCAATCACTAATATCATCAGAAGATTAATGGCTGGTAATGAACTCAGTTTAGGCCTCCTTCCTTCAAATTGAAGCAGGGAACAGGAAAAGGGGGTCAGGAAGGGCATCTGAAAGTATATTCACAATTAGGAAAAAGGTCTTCAGCTACAGCATACCTTTGCTCAGGCTGTTTCAAACAGTACAGACCTTGGCAGAGATCCTTACACAGTTCAGTCATTCCTAAACTATCTGTCAGGGCACACTGTCAAGATTTGTCTTCAAACAGGATTAACCCTTCAAGAGCAGCCCAGCCTGAACGTGGAGTTGCTTAGATGGTGGGGCCCAAGCCAGAGCTCACAGTTTTATAGGACCAGCTGGAATCCTTGTTTTGTCACCTACTGGGCTGGTAGCTTCAGTATCACTGTTGTCCATCTTTTGTGCAATGCATCAGACAGAAGGCCAGCAATTCCTCCCTCCAGCAAACAGTCACAGTAGAAGACATAGTACAGCGTTTACTAGAGTCCCTGGTTTGAAACCTCTGGCTCCTTGTACACACTAGTGCAGGGGTGAGAGACATGTAGCCCTCCAGATGTTGCTGGACTTCAACTCCCATAAGGCTTTACCCAGTGGTGGCTGGTGACTCCAGTTCTGGAGGGGCTGTGATTCCATTCAGGATTTTAGTTATCACCAGCCAAAACTCTAATGGTGCTATTGAAAGTGTTGAACCCATTTTGGGGATAGGGTTCAGCATCTTGGATAGTACCTTTCAGCATCTTGGATAGCACTATTAGAGTCTGGCTGGTAACTGAAAACCTGAATGGAATCACAGCCACCCTGGCACTGGAGTCATCATCTGCCACTGGTCTTACCCAACATAGCCAGTCATGAGGGATGGTGGGAGTTGCAGTCCATCAACATCTGGTGGGCCACATGCTCTCCATCCTTGCACTCATGTGCTGCATAACATGCCAACTGAATCTGTAAAGGCTGCTGTGAATTCTAAATCATTCCATCTGCAGAAGGCTGCACCTCTGTATGATGCACTGTTGAAGATTCTTCAGAGGCCCAGAAAAAGCCAGAGACAGTGTTCAGAGTGAAGTGTGGTTTTATTAAAATTATTTTAATAATAATAAAAAACTAAGGGTGTGCACAAAACACAACATTCAGTTCAGATTTGGCTTGGACTGCTTCAGACTCTACCTGATCCAACCCAGCAATTTACTGGAATCTTGCTTCAGAAATCTGCAGCTTCATGCCTTCCCAGTGACTATGACTGAAAATGACAAATATCTCTTGACTTGGAAAGATGGGCATCACTTAATTTAAATACTCCGGGTAAGGTTAACATACTTAAGATGAATGTCTTGCCACAGGTAGTTTATGTATTACATAGCATTCTTTTATATATCCCCCAAACATATTTTCAAAAATGTTATGCAGCATTTTGGATGGTTGTTGGGGGTGGGGTGAGGTGTCTCCTCAACATTTTTTCACTAAAGAAGATGCAGTCATCATTTAACAGGGCAGATTTAATTTTCTAGATATTAGTTTATATCATAAAGTTTATTCATTAACCCACACTAATGACTGGGAAACTACTTTTTCTTTTAATACTTCTCCATGGGTTGTTTTGGAGTCAGACTATTTGGGTACCCCTTTCTGGCTGAATGGTGTTAGGATAGGGATGTCAGAGAATTTCGCCACGGATCTCAGTGAAGCCGAATGCCAGTGCATTCGGCTGCCCAAAATCTGTGGTGGAATGAAGCCCTCCGCCCCCCCACCCCGCGAAAGGTGCGCGAAACAGAGCACTTACCTGCTGCCGTTCATACTGCTTTGTGAATGGTGGCCGCGACTGCGGCCGCCATTCGCTTCTTCATTATAGCCGTGATAGGCTACGTAAATATTTACATAGCCTATCACGGCAAAAAAACAGGAACGCAAATGGCAGCCACTGTAGCCACCGCCATTTGCTTTCACTTTTTTTCCCCGCGATAGGCTATGTAAATACATACGTAGCCTATCATGGCAAAATAAAAAGGTGTCCCCAACCAGTCGTGTCCGACTCTAGGGTGTAGGGATGTCAGAGAATTTCTCCCCGAATCTCGGGGAGGCTGAAAGCCAACGCATTCGGCCCTCCGAAATTGGCGGTGAAATTCTCCACCCCCCCGCCCCCACTGGGATGGGACTTACCTCCTGCGAATGTCCCTCCTGGCGGCGGGTCCCGGCAGCGGTTCGGCGGACGGTCTTCCAACCGGCTGCCGCCGCCACCATTACAAAATAAAATAAAAAACAAAACAAAGCCCGTGATAGGCTACATAACGATTAACGTAGCCTATCACGGCTAGATTTGCAAAGTCAGCCATGATAGGCTATGTTAATTGTTATGTAGCCTATCATGGGTGATTTTGAAAAAGAAAAAAAAAGCATATACGCAAATGGCGGCGCCCATGGGCGCCACCATTTGCGTTCCTTATTTGTTCGCAGTAGTCTACGTAAAGATTTACGTAGACTACGGCGAAAATAAGGGCAACGCTATTTGCATTGCCCTTATTTTCGCCGTAGTCTACATAAATCTTTACGTAGACTAGCCGGGATCAAATAAGGAACGCAAATGGCGGCGCCCATGGGTGCCGCCATTTGCGTATGTGCTTTTTTTTTTCTTTTTCAAAATCACCCGTGATAGGCTACGTAACAATTAACATAGCCTATCATGGCTGACTTTGCAAATCTAGCCATGATAGGCTCTGTAAATCGTTACGTAGCCTATCACGGTTTTTTTTCCCCACTTTTTCTTTCGCGGCCGGGGAAATGGGGCGCTTCTCCCCGGCATGAATGTTGGGCAGTCTAGGCGGGGCACCTCCCCCCTGGCCTGAATTTTGGGGGGAGAAGCGAAGATCCTCCCCCCCACTGCGAAGCCAGCTGCGGGACCAGGTAAGTCCCTTTCGTACATCACTACTAGGGTGTGGCGCTCATCTCCATTTCTAAGCCTAAAAGCCAGCGGTGTCTGAAGACGCTTCCATGGTCATGTGGCCAGCATGACTGAACACCAAGGTGCACGGAACGCTGTTACCTTTCCCACCAAAGCGGTACCTATTTATCTACTTGCAATTTCTTGCTTTCGAACTGCTATGTTGGCAGGAGCTGGGACTGAAGACGGGAGCTCACTCCGTCACGCGGCACTCGGGTCTCGAACTGCTGTCCTGCCGACTTTCCAGTCTGCAGTTCAGTGTCTTAACCACTAAGCCACCGTGGCCCTTATCATGGCAAAATACAGGGACGCAAATGGTGATGGCTACGGCGGCTGCCATTTGCGTCCCTGTGCAGCCCAGCGGCTGGATGTCTGGCTGCAGGTGGCCCTGGCTGGTGGCTCCACAGAGTCACTGTGGAGCGGAGCCGGCCAGGGAGAATTTCGGGGATAGGGACAGAGCGCCTTCCCCCCACCACGAATGTCACCCTTCGAAAAGGTAAGTGACTTCCATACATCCCTATGTTAGGATCGAGGTATATTAAAAAGAAAGGAATGGCTCCACTAACTGTTTTAGCAGCGAGAAAGACTTTGGAATGCAGTGGCTCATTAGCTGCAGTTTGATCCATATTCTCATTCTAAATTAATTTTATGGGATATTCCAGCTTTGAAAGTAGGATGATGACCTTTTATGTGGAGGAGTTGGGCTGGCAATGGAATTCATACTTAGGGTTGGCGGAGAATTTCTCCCCGAAACTTTGGGGGGCCGAGCGCCAACGTGTTCGGCCCCCCGAACAAGTTTCGGGGAGAAATTCTCTGCCCCCCCGCACCCAGCACCCCCCCCCCCGGGATGGGACTTACCTTTGGCGAATGTCCCTCCCGGCGGTGGGTCCGGCCGGCGGTTCCGCGGGTCTTCGTCCAGGGAGGGAGCAGCAGCCGGTCTTTCGACCGGCTGCTGCCGCCGCCGCCATTCCAATAAAAAAAAAAATAAACCGCCCCCGTGATAGGCTATGTGACGATTAACGTAGCCTATCACGGCTAGATTTGCAAAGTCAGCCGTGATAGGCTACGTAAATCATCACGTAGCCAGCACGGGTGACTTAAAAAAAAAAAAAAGCGCGTACGGCTAATGGCGGCCCCCATAGGGAGCCGCCATTCACGTTCCTTATTTGGTCGCTGTAGTCTACGTAAAGATTTACGTAGACTACGGCGAAAATAAGGGCAATGCTATGTAAAGGTTTGCGTAGACTACAGCGACCAAATAAGGAACACGAATGGCGGCTCCCTATGGGGGCTGCCATTTGCGTACGCGCTTTTTTTTTTTTTAAGTCATCCGTGATAGGCTACGTGACGATTAACGTAGCCTATCACGGCTGACTTTGCAGATCTAGCCGTGATAGGCTATGTTAATCGTCACGTAGCCTATCACGGGGGCATTTTTTTTTTTAACTTTTTAGTTCGCGGCCGGGCGAGGTGAGGCGCCTCCTCCCCGGCCTGAATTTCGACCGGGCGAGGCGGGAAGCCTCCCCCCCCAGCCTGAACTTCGCGGGGGGAGCAGCGAAGCGCCTCCTGCCACCGCGAAAAGCTTCGAGGACAGGTAAGTGACTTTTGTCCATCCCTATTCATACTTTAGATCAGTTAATAGGCTTGGATGATGAATTTTTACCATTTTCAGTATTGCAGATTAGATACCATTTACCGTCTAGTGCTAGCTGGTGGTACAGTCAGCTTCAGCATTTGCTGGGGTCTATGTACGGGCCATCAGCAATGAGTGCTTCAGCACTTCCTGCACTGTTGGAGGAATTAATTGGTTCCGTACAGAAAGCTTTGCCTACAACAACTGTTTATAAAAGTCTTTTGGAAGGTAGTAAAGTAGAAGTTTAGAAGGTCATAGATGAATGGAATGAGGAATTGGAATGATCTGTACAGTCTAATCAATGGAATGTTGCCTTAGCTTCCATATATGCTTTTTGTGTAGATTTAAAACAGATGAATTCAACAAAAAATGATGTTTCATGTATATTGGACACCACAGAGGCTTGTTAAGAAGGAGTTAGCTAGCTCAGGTAGATGCTGGCAATGTAATGAAGAAAATACCTCATTGAGCCATACAATATGGGTGTGTCCTGTTATGGCTTCTTTTTGGTTGTACCCAGTTCTGTGCCACCAAAGTTTGCAGCTGGTAGTAGTAGTAGTAGTAGTAGTAGTAGTAATAATAATAATAATAATAATAATAATACAAATTGGAGGTTTGTCACTGAATTTAGGTGTAGGGATGGGGGAGAATTTCTCCCCGAAACTTCGGGGGACCGAGTGCCAATGTTTTTGGCCCCCCGAAGTAGTTTTTGGCCCCCGAAGTAGTACGGGGGCCCCCGAAGTCACCCGTGATAGGCTACGTGACGATTAATGTCGCCTATCATGGCTGACTTCGCAGATCTAGCCGTGATAGGCTACGTAAATTGTCACGTAGCCTATCATGGGGGCGTGTTTTTTTTTAACTTTTTATTTTGCGACCGGGCGAGGTGAGGCGCCTCCTCCCTGGCCTGAATTTCAGCCGGGCGAGGCGGGAAGCCTCCCCCCCGGCCTGAATTTCAGCCGGGCGAGGAGGGAAGCCTCCCCCCCGGCCTGAACTTCGGGGGGAGCAGCGAAGCACCTCCCCCCCACCGCGAAGCAAGCTGCGAGACCAGGTACGTGACTTTCGTGCACCCCTACCCCTGTCTAAACAGAGTGTCACTGCTCATCCCTCCAGAATTGACGCTTCAACCTGGGGGACCCTTCTGCAAACCCCACCTGTCCTCTGTCAGGTTCTCATGGCCAGCTTCCAGCCTCCCTGCCTGCCAAGGCCAGACTAGCAGGTGGGCAGGCAGTTGGGTGACTCCCCCTGGCTCTGCTCTGAGAACACTGACAGAGAGAAGTTCATACAGATTCTGACATTTCAGAGGCTGAATAGGCCCAAGCCCTTCCAGGCTACTTCTAATCAAATCTTAGGTATAAACTAAAATGCCCACTGCAGTACTGAAGCTGGGCCTTGACAGTTCCTTCCAAATCCCTTACAAAGTTTCTGTAGGACCCAGATTCATTTTGCCATGGCTTGGAGGACCTTTGCTTTACTATGAATGAATCCCACATCTGCCCGAATCTGCCTGATTTGGCTTATGATTCAGGATGTGTCTGAATCTGATGCTTGCTCCTAATAGAAACAAGTACATAGACTGAGGTTGTCAGGGGTCTTTGGGTCTGCTAAGGGATAGATGTGTGGAGTCCTTCCTGTTCAAAATTCAAGCCACTCCATTCTAGGGACATTGGAGGAATCCATCCAGAGGGTGAAGTTTGACAATCTTTCAGCAGCTCGCCCCCCCCCCCCAACTCCAGCCCATTTACCCATGAGCAGGCCTGACTCAGTCTGTATCAAATCAGGCCAGCTCATGGATTTTTGGTTTTATTTTTAATTGCCATTTACACACATTGCAGCTGCAATTTGCTTAGGGATGTGTGAACTCACCACCATCTGGTTCTCTGGGCACCCACCCAGCCCCTGCCCCCGCTTGCCAGTCCCTGGACCACGCTAGAGCCCCTCCCATCCTCGGCAAGCAGCCTGCACTCACCCTGGTGACCCCATTGAACTCTGTGGTCACCATTTTTTGAAAAATAAAATGGTGATCGCAAAAATGCGCATATTTGTGTATGCGTGATAATGCGGATTTTTATAAGTGTACATATTATATACATATATAATATTTGTGCATGCAAAATCTGTATTTTGCAAATGTGCATATTTGTGTATACATGAAATGAGTATTTTTGCGCATACACAAATATGCACATTTTTGTGATCACCATTTTATTTTTCAAAAAATGGCGACCGCGGAGCTTGAAAAGGCCACCAGGGTGAGTGCAGGCTACTTGCTGAGTGTGGGTCGGGGGTGAGCGGGGTCAGGGGCTTGGCAAGTGGGGCTTGGGGGTGTGGGCAGGGGTGGTTCTGCTAGATTCCTGGATGGAATTGGGTGCCCGTGCCTTCCCTAAATTTGCATAATGTACACAATAGTTTTCAGCCATAATTTGCTTAAATGGTGCAATGTAACCATATCGTGGCTGTGATTTACATACATTATGATGGTGATTAAAAAAAAACAAAAAACACCCAAGAAAGTTCCCGGATTTCATGGAAAACCCCACAGCTCATCTTGCAAATGCACGCTGAGCCAGGGACTCGAGAGAAATCCGGCAAGCTCAAAAAGGCCTGCATTTCCCTGCAATCATAGAATCATAGAATCATAGAATAGTAGGGTTGGAAGGGGCCTACAAGGCCATCGAGTCCAACCTCCTGCTCAATGCAGGAATCCAAGTCAGAGCATCTCTGACAAATGGCTGTCCAGCCTCATCTTGAAGGCCTCCAGTGTGGGAGAGCCCACCACCTCCCCAGGTAATCAGTTCCATTGTCGTATTGCTCTTACAGTCGGGAATTTTTCCTGATGTTCAGCCGGAATCTGGCTTCCTGTAACTTGAGTCCATTATTCCGTGTCCTGCACTCTGGGATGATCGAGAAGAGATCCTGGCCTTCTTCTCTGTGACAACCTTTCAAATACTTGAAGAGTGCTATCATATCTCCCCTCAGTCTTCTCTTCTCAAGGCTAAACATGACCAGTTCTTTGAGTCTCTCTTCATAGGGCTTTGTTGCCAGTCCCCTGATCATCTTTGTTGCCCTCCTCTGAACCCTCTCCAGTTTGTCTGCATCCTTCTTAAAGTGTGGTGCCCAGAACTGGACACAGTACTCCAGATGAGGCCTAACCAGTGCTGAGTAGAGGGGAACTAGTACTTCCCGGGATTTGGAAGAGATGCTTCTATGAATGCAGCCTAAAATAGCATTTGTTTTTTTTTGCAGCCACATCACATTGTTGGCTCATATTCAGCTTGTGATCGACAACAATTCCAAGATCCTTCTTGCTTGTAGTGTGGTTGAGCCACGTATCCCCCATCTTGTAACTGTGCATTTGGTTTCTTTTTCCTAGGTGCAGAACTTGGCATTTGTCCCTATTAAATGTCATTCTGTTGTTTTCTGCCCAGCGCTCCAGTCTACCAAGATCACTTTGAATTTTGTTTCTGTCTTCCAAATTATTAGCTATCCCTCCCAATTTTGTGTCATCTGCAAATTTGATCAGCATTCCCTGCACCTCCTCCTCCAAGTCATTAATCAAAATGTGGAAGAGCACTGGGCCCAGGACTGAGCCCTGCGGTACCCCACTTGTTACCTCTCCCCAGTTTGAGAAGGTCCCATTGATAAGCACTCTTTGAGTCCGATTCTGTAGCCAAGTGTGGATCCACCGGATCGTTGTTTCATCTAGCCCACT
Organism: Heloderma suspectum; assembly: GCF_057233095.1. Classification (NCBI taxonomy): domain Eukaryota; kingdom Metazoa; phylum Chordata; class Lepidosauria; order Squamata; family Helodermatidae; genus Heloderma; species Heloderma suspectum. The sequence goes on along the minus strand of NC_139461.1, from coordinate 299,510,229 downwards.
TTGAGCTAGTTTGCTCATCAGGATATCATGGGGCACTTTGTCGAAAGCTTTGCTGAAGTCGAGGTATATGATGTCTACAGCATTCCCATGGTCTACAAGGGAGGTTACTTGATCAAAAAATGAGATCAGATTTGTCTGGCAGGACTTGTTTTTGACAAATCCATGTTGGCTTCGAGTAATCACGGCATTGTTGTCAAGGTGCTTCCAGATGGATTGCTTTATCATCTTCTCCAGAATTTTCCCAGGGATTGATGTCAGACTGACTGGTCTGTAGTTCTCAGGTTCCTCCTTTTTACCCTTTTTGAAGAGAGGGACAACGTTAGCCCTCCTCCAGTCATCTGGTACTTCCCCCATCCTCCATGATTTCTCAAAGAGAATAGACAGCGGTTCTGAGAGTTCTTCTGCCAGTTCCTTTCTTACTCTAGGATGCAGTTCATCTGGCCCTGGAGATTTGAACTCATTCAAAGTAATGAGGTGTTCCTTGACCATATGCCTGTCGATCTCAAGCTGAAATCCTGCCCCTTCAGCCTGTACTTCGCCTTTGCCAGGGAGGTCATAGACCCTCTTTTGGGAGAAGACTGAGCCAAAGTAGGAATTGAGCACCTCTGCCTTTTCTTTGTCATCTGTTATCGTTTTGCCATCCTTATTTAATAGCTGAACCACCATTTCTTTCCTCTGCCTTTTACTATGCACGTAGCTGAAGAAAGCCTTTTTGTTGTTTTTAACATCCCTTGCTAACCTCAGCTCATTCTCAGTTTTAGCCTTCCTGACGCCATCCCTGCAATTCTGTGCTATCTGCCTGTACTCTTCCTTTGTTACTTGGCCTTCTTTCCACTTCCTATATGTGTCCTTTTTTGTTTTCAGGTCATCACTAAGCTTTTTGTGAAGCCACATTGGCTTCTTCTGTTGTCTTCCACCTTTTCTTCTTGTTGGAATTGCTTGTGATTGTGCCTTGAGAATTTCCTTTTTTAAAAGCTCCCACCCATCTTGGACTCCTTTTCTCGCTAGCGTCACTTGCCATGGGACCTTACTGATCATTGTTCTGAGTTTATGAAAATCAGCTTTCCTAAAATCCAGGGTACGCGTTTGACTACACTCGGCTTTTGCTTCCCTTAGAACCAAGAACTCAAGTACAACATGGTCGCTTTCCCCCAGAGTTCCTGTAACTGCTACTTTATCCACTATGTCATCTCTGTTGGTTAGGATCAAGTCAAGGATAGCCGATCCTCTAGTTCCTTCCTCTACTTTCTGTAGGAGGAAGTTATCTGCCACACAAGTCAGGAATTTCCTGGAGGGGCCATGTTTTGCAGAATTTGTCTCCCAACAAATATTGGGGAAATTGAAGTCCCCCATTACTACTACATCATGCTTCCTTAAAACATTTTCTATTTGCTTTTCAAAAGTTTCATCCTTGTCTTCTCCTTGATTGGGTGGCCGGTAGTAGACTCCGACCACCAGGTTCCTTTTATTCTTTGCTCCATTTATTTCAACCCAGATGCTCTCGATGGGGCTACCAAGCTCCTCCTCCTGTATTTCTGTGCAGAGATATGTATTTTTCACATACAGTGCAACCCCACCTCCCTTTCTATTCCTCCTGTTCTTTTTGAACAAGTTATATCCTTCAATTGCTGTATTCCAGTCCTGAGAGTCATCCCACCAAGTCTCAGTTATACCTATCAGGTCATAATTTCCCTCTTGTATTAAGAGTTCAAGTTCGTTCTGTTTGTTTCCCATACTCTGGGCATTAGTATATAGACATCGAAGACCATGTGCTTCATAGTCTGGCTTTCTTCCTACATGTGTCTGAAGACTATTATTGGGTGCTATCAGAGCTGTTCTCTCCATTACAGTGCATGTGCCTATCTCCATCGTTCCCCCAACATTACATCTCCCTTCCCCGTAGGATTCAGTTTAAAGCCCTCCTGATGAAGTTCTTCATGCTGTGGCCAAACACATTCTTCCCATCCTTTGTGAGGTGGAACCCGTCCCTAGCCAACAGCCCATCTTCCAGGAAGTATAGCCCGTGGTCCCAGAATCCAAATCTCTCTCATCTGCACCACCTTCGTAGCCAGTCATTCACCCGGAGTATTTTCCTTCCCTTTCTATCCCTCTTCTAATGACTGGAAGGATGGATGAGAAAACTATCTGGGCCCCAAAGTTCTTGAGTTTCCTTCCCAAAGCTTCAAAGTCTGATGTGATCTCTTCGTAGTTCCGCTTGGCAGTATCATTTGTTCCCACATGGATGAGAAGAAAGGGATACCTGTCAGTGGGCTTTATGAGCACAGGCAACCTTTCAGTCACGTCTCTAATCTGTCCTCCTGGGAGACAAAATACCTGGCGAGTCCATGGGTCTCGCGACATACTTGGGTCTCGATCCCATGCAGCAAGGAGTCTCCCACTACTACCACTCTTCTCTTCTTCTTCTTGTAGGCCTGGGTTTCATCACCTCTGTTTGACTGACCTTTAGCCTCTTGCTCACTCTCATGCAGGTTGCCCTGTGATTCTTCCTCTGCAGGCTGTCCTCCAGTCTCATCCGCAAGTACCTGGAATCGGTTCCACAGCTCCACTGCTTCCACTGGTGCAGAGTGGCGTCTAGTTCTTCTTCTCCTAACTGTCACCCTTTTCCAAGGAGTATCCTCTATTCCATTTTTCTTCACCTCAGCATTTCCCACTGCCTCATCTTGCTGTTGCTCTTCAAGCTTCTGGTCTGCCCTTTGCTGCTGTAGTTCCCCCATTCTGTCCAAGAACTCTTCGTGTTCTCTTATTCCCCGGAGGGTCGACAGTCGCCGCTCCAGTCCACTTACTTTTTCCTCCAGCAGCGTGATCAACTTGCACTTGTTGCAGGTGTAGGCCATGTTGTTCTCAGGCAAGAAAACAAACATTGCACACACCTTGCAGGTCACCACCACTGGAGAGTCTTGTCCTTCCATAGCCTCTTTTCCCTTTTTGTGTCTAGCTTTGTGATTGTTCTAGACTAGCCTGTGCCTGCTCCTCTACTCAGTAGAGGTTAAAAGCAGAGTCCCACTGGTGTTAAAGTGTGTGTTACAAGACAAATAAATGGAAAAAAGTTAGTTAAAATAAAAAATAAAAATAATTAAAAAAATGTTAGGGGCCTCCCCCTTGACCTCCCCTGCCGAACTCCCCTGGCCAACTCCTGTTTGCTCCCCCTGCTCGCTCGCTCTGCTCGCTCTCTCTCTGGGAGCTTGCCTGCTTCTGTAGTCCCTGGACCAGCTGGAGCAGCTTGCTTTGCTCTGCTCTGCTCAGCTGGGAGGCGGGAAACAATGGCCATTCCTATTCCATTCCCCCCTCCAAAATTTTCTTTTTTTCCCAACAGTCAGTCTGCTTTTTCCCTGGAAGATTTTTTGTTCATGCTACTGCAAACCTCAAGGTTCCCCCAATGTCCTAATACCTCTTTCAAGTGCACGTGTGGTGCCATTTTTGCTACATAAGCAATGGCACTACCTGCCCGTCAGGGGTGTCCGTGTTTCTGAGCGCAGGGAGTGGGATAGCAGTTCAGATTCTGAAGGAGAACCCCCAGACATGGGAGAGGTGGTTTCCCAGGCTAGTCCAGACATGACTGGCCCTGCTTCTCAGGTTACAAATGCCCAGTTGGCTGAGGATGAGGGTTCCTGTTCACACACCCCTGTGAGAGACAGCGAACAGAAGGAGGGGGGGTTTGGAGAGTCTGACGTAATGGATGCCAGGTGCAGGTGCAGAGCAAAGAGAGAGAAGGCAGGGGCCGAACTTAGTCTACCCGATTGGCCTTGTGTGAAAAGCTGCGCTTGGAGACCTCACAAGAGAGAGGGACCTCCCCCCCATAATTTAGGCTAGTGAGACCACTTCCCTCTTCAAATGGCAGGCAACTCTCATAACTACCTTTTGAATCCCCTGAAGGCATTCCTTTGTAGAATGGGAGTCACTGAGAATTTGCATCTGTATGACCCTGTGAAGTAATGGATTAAAGGCTGTAGACTGAAGCCTCTTGTCTGTGTTTGTCTTCGGCATTGAAATAAAGTGGGGGCTAAAAGAATCCTGATACTGCCTGTACGTCAGGAATAGAAGGAATGATGGAGCAGAATGTCCTGTTCGTAAAGGAGAGTGCCCATTGCATCTCTTCATGACTCACTGCTCTGTGCTTGCCTCATTCCATCCAGGATACTGATTCATGCAGACGGATAGGCCACTCTGAAATAGATAGTGCTTTAGTACTTCACAATCTAGAAGTGATGTTTTTGGTGATATCCAATATTTTCTAAGTGCATTTTCACTGAAATGCCCACATTTGCACATTTTGAGATTGAAAAGGTGGGTTCCAAAACCTTATCAGAAAGTTTGGTTCAGAGCAAGACCTACAGTCATTATCACGGGGATCATAATTCCCATGGCAACACCTGCACCCTCCAACCCTAACATTTGCAACTATTTGCGAGCAGATTTAACTGCATATTTCTCTGTATCTCAAAATAGCACACTCAATTCATATGAAGCTACAGAGCACTGGAAGAATTTCCCAGTGGAGGCTGGTGGCTTCAATATCAGTGGAATGGTGAATCCACTCCAAGTCTCAGTCAGAACCAGTCAGAACTCTAAGGGAGTACCTTGGATAACTCCTTTAGAGTTCTGGCTGGTTCTGACTGAAACCCGGGGTGGTTTCACCACCCCACTGATATCAGAGCCACCACCCTCCACTGAAATTTCCACTCAGGCAATGATTATGAATGCTAGTAAAATATTTAGAAAATCAGTTGGGATTTTGGTCCCAATCCAATTTTCGGCAAGCTGCCATGCATGTGGGTCTTGACTTTGAAAAGTGTGGGGGGGGAGCATCACCAGCCAGGGCTGCAGACCCCAGTAAGAACACTTGCAATATTACTAATTATCTGTTCAGAAGGGATCCAGTCCCCTCAACCCTTTCTCCTATTTTTGGAAAAGCCAATCAACACCAATGAGCTGTTCAGCATAGCCCTGATCGCTGATTTGGGCTGTTTGGTGTCCAGAGATCCCTCATGCAAGAGCAGTAAAATTCAGTTCGTGTCTGAGCAGCATGTACCCAGTTTGCACTTCCTGGAACAGTCCCCAGAACCAAACAATCCTGGTTCGTATGCTGCCCGTGGATTCTCAGGTGGCAAGGAGCACTTTTGCATAACTATGCCTAGTGCACCAGCTGTGACCGTTACTGAATCAGTCTGATCCAGCAAGAGTTCTCCTCCATGCCTTGGTTACATCATGGTTAGACTATTGCAATGAGTTCTACATGAGGCTACCTTTGAAGAGCACCCAGAAGCTTCAATTGGTGCAAACTTTTTATGTATTTATTGATCTATTACGTATCTATACCACCCAATAGCCAAAGCTCAGCTCACAACAATTAGCAGCAATGGAAAGACTTAAAATACTGTAACTGATGCTCGGGGGTCACATAACTAGCCAGCTGTTAACCAGTGTATGGTATTTCGATCGTATCACCCCAGTACTGAAAGATCTGAACTGTCTGTCAACTGTTTTCTGGGCACAGAACAAGGTGCTGGTTTTAACTTTTAAGAAGGCAATCCTATGGACAGGCCACTAGACATTGTCTAAAGGCCTGTATGATTTTTTGGTTTCTGGGAACTGAGGTTGGATCCAGGGCTATGGCCTCAGTTCCCAAAAACTGCGCTCCCCTCCCCCTCATAGCTGGTGTGGTTCTCTCTACGCTGGCTACAAGGGGGTGCTCCCTTCGGGCAGGGAGGGGAGGAGTCCATGGAAATCACATCATGCAGCTTCTTATGCATGCCCCCCCCCCACTCCAAAGCTCGCTGGCTGGACAGGCAAAATTGCCTGTCTAGCTAGAAATGCAGGGCAGCCAGAGCACGGAGGCAAGGATCACCTCTGTGCTATGGTCTCCCTGCATTGGCCAGTTGTCAGCCTCTGAGTTTGGAGGCTGATGTCTATTTCCATAGGGTTGCCCCTAAACCTCTAAATGGCATAGGGTCCTGCTCAGGGGAGGCTGGAGGCTGTGATGCCAGTGGGGCAGTGAATCTGCTTTGGATTTTGGTCAGAACCAGTCAGAACTCTAAAGGGTTATCCAAGGTGCTTCAGCTGAAACCCAGAGTGGATTCACCACCCCACTGACATCAGAGCCACCATCCTCCACTAGTCCTGCTCTCTGAGGGCCTGCCTGTCTCTGTACAAACCTGCCCAATTGCCAAGATCAGCAGGGGAGACCCTTGTGATGACTCCCTTGCTTGCAGAGGTCCAATCATCATGAACATGGAAAAGGGCTTTCTCCTGTGTTGCTCGCAAACTCTGGAACACACTCCCTTTGGAGTTGTGACTGACCTCACTCTCTCTGCATTCAGGAAGGGAGCCAAGTCACATGTTTTTAACTTGTTATGGTTTTTAACGTTGTGTTTAATGGTTGATTATGCTTTTATGTGAAGATGTCTTTTATGTTTGAATTTTTGTAAACCACCTTGCTTGGGGGAGGTGATAGAGAGCAAAGCTGAGCTTTGCTCCTCCCTCATCTTCCCCATGCAGGGAAGATGAATGAGGAGTAAGGCAGACTTTGAAGTTGAATGAGGAGTAAAGGGAGGCACCACGGCTCAGTGGTAGAGCATCTACTTTGCATGCAGAAGGTCCCACATTCGATCCCTGGCATCTCCAGGTAGGGCAGGTAAAACCTCTACCTGAATTCCTAGAGAGCCACTGCCAACCAGTGTTGACAATCCTGAATTCCTAGAGAGCCACTGCCAACCAGTGTTGACAATCCTGAATTCCTAGAGAGCCACTGCCAACCAGTGTTGACAATCCTGAATTCCTAGAGAGCCACTGCCAACCAGTGTTGACAATCCTGAATTCCTAGAGAGCCACTGCCAACCAGTGTTGACAATCCTGAATTCCTAGAGAGCCACTGCCAACCAGTGTTGACAATCCTGGGCTAGACAGACCAATGGTCTGACTCAGTATAAGGCAGCTTCCTATGTTCCTATGTTCCATACTCAGCTGGCTTCACTTCTCCATCGCCTTCCCTGTGCAGGAAGGTGATGGAGGCGGCAAAGCAAGTGAGCCTGCATTTCTCCTCCTTTGCCTTCCTTGTGAGGAGATGCTGATGAAGGAGCATGGCTCAGTCAGTCTCTGGCATCTTCTCCATTCTGTGCTGGTGGGGCTTCAGAAAGGGTCAGCCTGGCATGGCAAATTTGGCCTGCAGGCCGAAGTTTCATCATCCCTGATCTAAATACTGCTTAATTGCCTTGAGTGGTGTCCTAATTCCTAACATATTTAAGCTACAGACCGTGAACTTGTAAGACCTACTTCCGAGGAAATATGCGTAGTATTCGGCTGCAACATGGACATCTGAGTTTGATGTGCTTTACTTCCAAGTTAAGTGGGTTTAGGATCATAACCTAAATTAGGGGTGTGAAGACTTTAGGCTCGCAGGATGGACTTTGCTTTTTACTAGAACCCCAAGATGCACCAACTACAGCCTGGTACAGAAGAGTGCAAATCATGCAGGGATGTACCAGTAGATCCAAACTTAACTTCTGCTTGCCCCTGATCTAAGTGACTTTAGAGATGCTCTGTATTGGTTGTCACTTGCTTTCAGAGCAGTATAATTCTGAATTAATCAACACTGGAAGCGTATAGGTCTACAGCCTCTAAACACAGAGGTTTCATTCAGTTATCATGATTGATAGCCCTAGATATACCTGTCTTCAAATTATGTAAAAAAAAAATAAAAAATACAATGTATGCAACGTTGCAGGCTGATTGGATATTTCCCCCCCCACACTTTTGTTTCTACAAATGTTGGAAGTCTTAAGAGGGGGAGAGGAGCCATTAACAGCCTGGCATACCATGCTATTGCAGCAAATGTGGGGGCTATGAAATATGTTGATATTCAGGGTTCATACTCCACCTCTGCCTTCTACTCAGTTTGTGGTGTAAGGAAAGTCAGTTCTTTCTGTCTAATCCAACATTATTTTACCATTACTGGCCAGCCATATGCATCGACGAAGCACACAAAAAGGGTGTGAAGGAAGATGCCCCTCATAGTATTTATCCCCAGTATCTGCTATTCACAGCTATACTGTCTCCACACAACACTTAGCTATTATGGTTGATTGGTGAGGCCTCCATGGAGTAAGCTTGGGTAAAGCAGGTAAGTTGAGCTTTGTGTGGGTGAAGCCAAGGAAAGTTGTGGTAGGAGTGGCTTGACAGGGTGGGTGGTCTTACAGCATCCCCATTTTGTGGAGGCACCAGCTGTCCATGGGATAAACATTACTCCACTCCAGAGAGACAATTTTTACATTTTCAGGAAATGTTAGTAAAATTGTTGTTGTTTATTTGGTCAGTCGCTTCCGACTCTTCATGACTTCATGGGCCAGCCTACTCCAGAGCTTCCTGTCGGCCCTCGCCACCCCCAGCTCCCCCAAGGTCGAGTCCGTCACCTCCAGAATATCATCCATCCATCTTGCCCTTGGTCGGCCCCTCTTCCTTTTGCCTTCCACTTTCCCGAGCATCAGCATCTTCTCCAGGGTATCCTGTCTTCTCATTATGTGGCCAAAGGACTTCAGTTTTGCCTTTAACATCCTTCCCTCAAGTGAGCAGTCTGGCTTTATTTCCTGGAGGATGGACTGGTTTGATCTTCTTGCAGTCCAAGGCACTCTCAGAATTTTCCTCCAGCACCACAGTTCAAAAGCATCTATCTTCCTTCGCTCAGCCTTCCTTATGGTCCAGCTCTCACAGCCATAGGTTACTATGGGGAATACCATTGCTTTAACTATGCGGACCTTTGTTGTCAGTGTGATGTCTTCGCTCTTAACTATTTTGTCAAGATTTGTCATTGCTGTCCTCCCAAGAAGTAAACGTCTTCTGATTTCCTGGCTGCAGTCAGCGTCTGCAGTAATCTTTGCACCTAGAAAGACAAAGTCTGTCACTGCCTCCACATTTTCTCCCTCTATTTGCCAGTTATCAATCCAGCTGGTTGCCATAATCTTGGTTTTTTTGCAGTTTAACTGCAACCCAGCTTTTGCACTTTCTTCTTTCACCTTCGTCATAAGGTTCCTCAGCCTCTCCTTGCTTTCAGCCATCAAAGTGGTATCATCTGCATATCGGAGATTGTTAATGTTTCTTCCAGCGATTTTAACTCCAGCCTTGGCTTCATCAAGCCCAGCACGTCGCATGATGTGTTCTGCGTACAGGTTGAATAGGTAGGGTGAGAGTATACAACCCTGCCATACTCCTTTCCCAATCTTAAACCAGTCCATTATTCCGTCGTCTGTTCTTACCGTTGCTACTTGGTCGTTATACAGATTCCTCAGGAGGCAGAGAAGGTGACTTGGTATCCCCATCCCACCAAGAACTTGCCACAATTTGTTATGACCCACACAGTCAAAGGCTTTAGAATAGTCAATAAAACAGAAATAGATGTTTTTCTGAAACTCCCTGGCTTTCTCCATTATCCAGCGGATATTGGCAATTTGGTCTCTGGTTCCTCTGCCTTTTCTAAACCCAGCTTGTACATCTGGCAATTCTCGTTCCATGAATTGCTGGAGTCTACCTTGCAAGATCTGGAGCATTACCTTACTGGCATGTGAAAGAAGTGCCACTGTTGGATAGTTTGAACATTCTTTGGTGCTTCCCTTTTTTGGTATGGGGATAGAAGTTGATTTTTTCCAATCTGGTGGCCATTCTTGTGTTTTCCAAATTTGCTGGCATATGGCCTGCATCACCTTGACAGCATCATCTTGCAAGATTTTAAACAGTTCAGCTGGGATATCGTCATCTCCTGCTGAATTGTTATTAGCTTCTTAAGGCCCATTCAACCTCACTCTTCAGGATGTCTGGCTCTAGCTCACTGACCACACCATCAAATCTATCCCTGATGTTGTTATCCTTCCTATACAGATCTTCCGTATATTCTTGCCACCTTTTCTTGATCTCTTCTGCTTCTGTTAGGTCCTTGCCATCTTTGTTTTGGATCATACCCATTTTTGCCTGGAATTTACCTCCGATGATCCTAATTTTCTGGAAGAGGTCTCTTGTCCTTCCTATTCTATTATCTTCTTCCGCTTCCATGCATTGCTTGTTTAAAAAGAATTCCTTTTCTCTTCTGGCTAACCTCTGGAATTTTGCATTTAATTGGGCATATCTCCCCCTATCACTGTTGCCTTTTGCTTTCCTTCTTTATTGGGCTGCTTCCAGTGTCTCAGCAGACAGCCATCTTGCCTTCCTGGTTTTCTTTTTCTTTGGGATGTTTTTTGTTGCCGCCTCCTGAACAATGTTGCGAACTTCTGTCCATAGTTCTTCTGGAACCCTATCTACTAATAGATAGTATTAGTATCTTCACCTCCGCTGCATATTCATGAGGAATATTCGTGAGCTCATATCTAACTGATCTGTGGGTCTTCCCTATTCTCTTTAGTAAAATTAGTAAAAATTAGGGATGGGCAAATCCATCAATTTTGGGTTTTCTCCACTCTGATCTTATGTTTGGTACATCCCAAACTTTGAGTAAGAAGTTCCACAAAAATTTGTATGGATTTTTCTGTGCAATTCTCCTAATACATGAATTTTTTTGAACACAATTTTGCCTAGTACTGACCTTTTTGCAAGGAATTTTACTAATATTATGCCTTTTTGAATGGTATTTTCACATATATGCAATTTTGTGTCACATTTCCCTAATTTTTGTATGCATTTCACAATTGAAGAACTCAATCACAAAATTCGAAGCACATTTCTAAGGATAACTGTGTTTCAGTTTGTGCATTGGTTCAAAAGTGAGAAATTAGGTAAGTTTGTATTAAAATGTGAACCAAGCAAATTTCTCCCTCATCCCTAGTAAAGATTGAACTGGACACTCAATTTCAAAACAGAAGATAGGAAGACTATTCCTAGAATTTCTCTTGTTAAACCTGGGGAAATTGGCAGGTCTGTTGAATGGCTTGTGTTACATTTTACTTTCCTGTAATTCTGCTATGATTGCAAAAGGATAGCCACATGAACACTGACAAAAAGGATTCCCCAATCTCATCAACAGTTTTCTCTGGCTTTAATAGGTTCTTTTCTCTGTTTGGCACAGATAGTTCAATGATTCCTCAAACATGCAGTAAATAAGCTGGTATAAAAGATAATGAATGCAAATAACTTCTTTGTAAAATGCCATGCTAGCCGACTGAAAGCATTCTGATACTGTCTTTATATATTGCTTTGCAAAATACCTGGGGGATTTATTGAATATATATTTTCCTAAATTCACTCTGATTTGTCATGTTTTCAGATGTGATTGCTTCCAACTTGTGGCAAAATGACAGAAATAGCATTCAAAGCCCAATGGCATTCTCCATGTTCAAACTCTAGATCAGCATCTGATGGATGCAGAATTTTTTTATCAATAGCATTTGTTGCCAATTTAACAGCACTATGTTCCCCCTTTAAAAATAGAATAAAATAACATTCAGCAGTGGGAATGTTCTAAAAACTAATAAACCTATGGCTCCAGGGCCTATTCGCTCTGTTTTTTCCCAGATGGGGAAATGTTTCCAATTTGACTTTAAACTAAGTAATAGGCTAGTATGAGCTGAAATCTGGGAGTGTGTGTGTAGTGAGTGTTGAAAAGGGTGGGTAGAAGACCACCCTCACAGCTGTGTTCCCCAATGATCTGACAGCTGAAGCACCCCCCTACACACACACACACAATTAAAATCAGAGTCTACTTCGCTTTTACATTAGTTATCACTCTTACATCAGAAATAGAAGGCCTAGAAGGCCAAACTACAGATTATGTTAAATGGGTGGGTGGGGTGTGAGGCAGTCAGGATCAGACATGGAGGTCAACTCTTGGCCTGAGCACTATGGTAAATTTCCTTTGGATTCATGGATTAAAATGTCATAAGGATTATGTATGTATGCATGCAGTTTTTGACTTACTCTTTTCCTTCAGTATCTGTCTGTCTTCTTCCCATAACACCTTCCTCCTTTCCTCCTGTTCCACCCTGTCTCTGTAATACATATCGTTGACACCTTTGTCCATCATTCTTCAAGCCATTTCTAGGGGGTGTCTGTGGCTTAACATCAGTCAAAGAGAAGTAGATAACTGTTTTGAAATGAGGAGTGGGAAGCCATGGGGTGAGGGAAGAGAGAAAGAGAGTGCCTAGGTGGGCCCTGGCATGTGGGATTCTATTCATTATCCTTTCTTCCTCTTCTTCCTCCTTCACTCAGGGCAGTCATGGAGGGAGATGTAGGGGTGATTTGGCTGAGGACACAGTAGAGGTGGCATCTCTCAGAATGTGAGAATATAGTGTGATGTTTGTGTCCATTCTTTGATGCAGGACAGGAAGTCTGAATGCACTGGGCTATGCACAGGAAGTCCACTCAAGATTTATTCTAGACTGGTAAGGAAAAGGCCACTTTGTCTGTGGCAGTATGTGAAGAAGGAACTAAAAAACCCAACAACTCTACATCTTCTAAGCCAGGTTTCCCCAACCTGGTGCCCTCCACATGTGTTGGGCACAACAAGAGATATGCGAATCAGCCAGACTTGAGGTCACCGAAGTTCTCTAAATTCCTTCTTGAAGCTCATTCCAACTCAAGTCCATATCAGATTGCTAGCTCCCCCCCCTTTTTCATGAAAATCTGTGAGTTTCACCCAGCAGTTGGTATAGAAATGTAATAAATAAACAAACAAATGTTTGTGCATGTTTTTCCAAATGTATGCATCAGTTCTGCGCATCTTTGAAATGTACGCAGTCATGAATCACATTGCAAGCTCAGAAATGTACAGACTTTGATTTTTTATTTTTATTTATTTATTTAATTGCATTTATATCCCACCTTTTTTTCCTCTTGCAAGGAACCCAAGGCGGCTTACATTATCCTCCTCCTCCTCCTCTCTGTTTTATCCTCACAACAACAACCCTGTGAGGTGGGTTGGGCTGAGAGTCTGTGACTGGCATGAAGTCACCCAGTGAGCTTCCATGGCCAAGTGGGGACTAGAACCCGGCTCTCCCAGCTCCCAGTCCATCACTCTCACCACTACACTACACTGGCTTCGATTGCATCTGAGTCTGTGTTTGGTCCAGAAGATGCAAACTGGGTAAATCCTGATCAAAAGTGAACTGAAATGAATTTCTCAAAGATCCCTAGACACTAATCCCATCATCCCCCAGCACGAATCCAGATTCCTATTTCCAAAACTCCCAGTCCCCTAGACACAACCTATAGGTTGAAGTCAGCAATGCATACAGCAAGGGATGAGCAGGCAATGGAGAACTGCTGTTGTGATTTAAACACACAGACATGCATATCCTATATTATTGCACATTTGCTGCTGGGTTCCTTGTAGCTGGGGCTCTGGCTACAGAACTGTGTGTTGCTTTTTAAAAACAAATTCTCCAAGTTTCTGGGCAAAGATTTTCTGCAAGTCCTGGTAGACCATATTCAAACCTCTGGTCCCCAGTAAATTCCTCAATTTTGTGTCTGACCAGGAACCCTGAGTTCCTTATTAGTACAGATATATCTTTTTATTATTTTTAAACAGGCAGGAATAATATTGCTGATGTTACATGCACTTACAGGGTTCACAATTTTCCCCTCTAATAATAATATTCATGATATAGTTTTTGCAACTCAGGACAATTTGATTTGACATGAAATTCTGTTTTGCTCCATCATAACAACTTTAATAGCGTTATACAGGCTAGACATTTTATCAAGCTGTCTACCTTCTCTGATGTTCACATTAAGACCTATTTTGTAGAACAAAGAAATATTAGAGCGTGCCTATTTTAGCACAACCGAGTGAACAATTTCAGCTTCATTTACTTGAGGGGAATGTTTGAAGGTCTCTGTAAAACCGAATTACAGTAGCCATGATGTTGTGACTTGATTTCGCCTCCTTTATCCTCCTTTTTCTTTTCTTTTAAAAAATGTTGTAACATTGATTGTCATTTCGGCAGTAGCCCATGTCAGGTAGTGTGGGCAGGTGTCCTACTTTACAGAGGTCTGTCCTCTATTTGAAGGTGTCCTCTCTTTGATGGGCTGTCCAGTCCAAATCTGGTTTGATATCAAAGCACCATAAGGAGGGAGAGCAGCAGGGGTCTTGAAGATGCCCCACAACTCTTGGCACCCGGACAGCAGACTGAGCAGGTCTGTAGGTCACCTGGACACTCTTCTCCTCTATGACAAGATGCATTGTTCTATTTAAATGATAGACATTATATGATAGGCCATCCTAAGGTCAGGGCACTGGAACTCTGCCTCCCTGTCATGCAGCCCTGATGTCTTCCTTATCTTCTTTTTGGCACCAGACAAAGGGTGTCATGTTCTCTTGTTCTTTTACGGTGCAATCCTAACTAGATAGGTGGCTGCCTCTGAATTCAGAGGTGACTGCCTATTCAAAGCAAGGCAAGAGAAGCACGGGGGGATCGTTCCCTCCATGCCTCTCCCGTCCTGCTTTTTCTGCTAGACAGCCGACTTTGGCTGTCTAGCCACCGGGGGGCCAAGCAGGAGAGGAGGCTGCTGTATGACACCTAGGATGTGCCGTACATGCAGATCCGCCCTCCCCATCCCAGAACGCCCCGAGCCCCGCCCCTTTTCAGCCGCCCTGCGCACCACTTGCGAGCGCAGAGGACAAGGCTTTTCTGCACTGCCTCCAAGGCAGCGTGGACATGGGGAGAGGTCAATTTTCCAGGAACTGACCTCGGAGAGCGGGCTCTGATGTAAGTTCCCAGAAAACAGCATATCCTATGGCAGTCTAGCCTCTGTCTAGCGGCCATAGGATTGCTCCCTTAATTATCTTCTGTTTGCTGATGTTTTAATTGGTTCTACTGACTGGAGTTTTTCAGGGGGTGGGTGGGTTACGGGTTGCTGTTGTTTTTCTGCTTCTGTAATTTCTGCTAATTAGTTTTAATTTGTGTGTTTTTTCATTATTTATTTTAGAAAACCTGTACCCCAACTTTAGAATAATAAAACCACGACCCCATATTTAAAAGACTTGTATCCCACCCTTAGAACAATTTTTTTTTAAAAATCTCATAATAAATGTAAACAATATAAAAATGGAAAAAAAGACTCAGCAGATAATATTCTAAAATGCAGGTCTACCACATAGAAATCATCTGCTCAGCAACACAAATGCTTGCTGGTGCAGGTAACTTTTAACCAGTAGGTTAAACAAAACAAAAAGAGACTGGGCCAAATGGTGCTGAACGTATTTTGGAGATAGGGTTCAACACCTTGGATAGCTCCTTTAGAGTTCTGACTGGTTCTGACTGAAACCCAGAATGGATTTACCGCCCCATGATATGGAGCCATCAGCCTCCACTGCTAAGGGTGCAATCCTATGCATGTTTAGGCAGAAAAAAGTCCCACAACTCCCAGCTTTCCACAGCCATCCATGCCTTTTTCTGTTGAAACATACGATTGTACCCCCAGAGGGAACAACTGTTGGAATCCAAAAGTCAGCTCCCTCCCTCAGTCTGAGGCTCTGAACTGACCTAGTTGCCACAAGGTACTAATACTGCTGCTGTTCCTGTTTTTATTTTAAGGGCATAATCCTATGCCTGTTTAGACAGGAGAAAAAAGTCCTACCACTCCCAGCATTCCTTAGCCAGCATGTAGGATTTTTTTCTGTCTAAACATGCACAGGAAAGCACATATCCATTTATAAAATGAAAGCAAGGAATAATGTCAGAAACAAACCCTGCACCTAATCCATCCCAAAGGAATTGTGCCAGGTAGGTGGAATCTTTCATTTCTTTCACTGAAATATATGCTTTTGAACTACAGATGGACAAGGTCCCCCATGAGTTATAGCACATTGGTTCGAAAATGAGCCAAAATGTTTTTTGTTTTAAAATAAGAAATAACTCAGCTTGTTTTCTCAGTCAATTTGAGATGCAGAAAACTAAGTCCAGTACTGCAGAAGCTCTCAGAATCATAGAATCATAAAATAGTAGGGTTAGAAGGGGCCTATAAGACCATCGAGTCCAACCCCCTGCTCATTGCAGGAATCTAAGCCAAAGCAGCCCTGACAGATGGCTGTCCAGCTTCATCCTGAATGCCTCCAGTGTGGGAGAGCCCACTACCTCCCTAGGTAGTTGGTTCCATTGTCGTATTGCTCTAACAGTCAGGAGATTTTTCCTGATGTTCAGCCAGAATCTGGCTTCCTGTAACTTGAGCCCATTATTCCGTGTCCTGCACTCTGGGATGATCAAGAAGAGATCCTGTCCTTCCTCTCTGTGACAACCTTTCAAGTACTTGAAGAGTGCTATCATATCTCCCCTCAGTCTTCTCTTCTCGAGGCTAAACATGCCCAGTTCTTTCAGTCTCTCCTCATAGGGCTTTGTTTCCAGTCCCCTGATCATCTTTGTTGCCCTCTTCTGAACCCGCTCCAGCTTGTCTGCATCCTTCTTCAAGTGTGGTGCCCAGAACTGGACACAGTACTCCAGATGAGGCCTAAGCAGTGCTGAGTAGAGGGGAACTAGTACTTCCTGGGATTTGGAAGCTATGCTTCTATTAATGCAGCCTAAAGGAGCATTTGCCTTTTTTGCAGCCACATCACATTGTTGGCTCATATTCAGCTTGTGATCTACAACAATTCCAAGATCCTTCTCACTTGTAGTGTTGTTGAGCCATGTATCCCCCATCTTGTAACTGTGCATTTGGTTTCTTTTTCCTAGGTGCATTGCAGAACATGGTATTTATCCCTATTAAATTTCATTCTGTTATTTTCTGCCCAGCGCTCCAGCCTATCAAGATCACTTTGAATTCTGTTTCTGTCTTCCAGGCTATGAGCTATCCCTCTCTTGGGAGAACTACATCTCTCATGGGCAACTAGGCTAAGGCATGGGAAAACAGGAGGAGAGAAGGAACAGACCTTTCCTCTCCCCATGTGCTGCCATTATCAGTGGCTGGCAATTCTTTGAGAAGAAGGCAGAATGTTTGGGAATTCGGGGTCCTGGTAGGGAGGGTGGATAGTGGGCAGCTGGACATTTTCTTCAATTAAATGCCCAGCTGCCCAGTCCCCACCCTCTCTACCAGATTAAATCAGATTAGGATTTAATTTGATCCAGAGAAGAATTTGGGATCTTAGTCAAGGAAGAGGCAGACTTGAGGCTTGTATTTGAGCTTGAGGTCAGTGGGTTTCATTAGGATCTCTGTTTTTAATTACCATCAGCCAAAGATGAACTTCTTCCATGGAGATCTTTCATTTCTATTTTACAATCTTACAGCTTTGGAGAAAAGAAATTAGCTCTTTCTTTTTTCAGTTCAAGCATCCTGGGGTGGCATGCGATGTCAGCTTGCATCGGTCATGTTTCATTATGGGAAACCATTCAGGGAGAGTGACACAATCTGAAGTGACTTTCCGCAACACAATGTGTCAGTTTAAAAAAAAGGAAAAAAAAAGGAAGAAAAAAGAAATAAACAAATCGCTCTATCAACATGGAGGTTCAGACAAAGGTAGTCTTAACACTGGTTGGTTATTGCTGTTTTTTAAGTTATAACTGAAGAACATTTGTAAGCCATGTATGCACTTGGCTTTCCTGATGGCTCCAGAATTCTTGCCCAGAGAGCTTCGGCTATTGGGCGGTATAGAAATAAATAAATAAATAAATAAATAAATTTCATTAACGTTCTACGTACAGTACAGAAACAAGCGGCTAGGGTCCAAAGAGCCCCAGTAGGCATGCCAAAGGGCTTGTGCATGCCCCATGGCTCTTTGGAGGAAGGGCCATGGTCCAGTGGTGCAGAACATGTTCTGAATGTTGAATGTCTCAAGGAGTGGAGGCAGGTGGCTCCAATTCCGGTGGGGCTGTGTATCCACTCTAGGTTTCTGTCAGAGCCAGCCAGAGCTCTAAAGGAGCTATCCACACTGGTGAACCTATTTGCAGGCTATGGTTCAGGATAGCTCCTTTGGAGTTCTGGCTGGCTCTGACTGAAACCCAGAATGGATTGACAGCCCCACCGAAATCGAAGCCACCAGCCTCCACTGGTCTCAAGTTCAATGCCCAATGCCTCTAGCTAAACTGGATCTGAGGACCCCCACCCTGGAGAGCTCTCTTGCCTTACAGTGATGACAATACTAGGCTAGACAGACGAGTGGCCTGAGTCGCTGTAAGACGCTTTCATATTCAAACAGTAGCCGGTGGTATAGTGGTACATTTTGAAGCCTGGGTGCTCATCCTGATAGACAACATAGCCACGCCCCCAAGGAGAGTCCAAAATTGCAGGCAGCTGTCTTGATCCACATTGACAAACAAGTGTTAGGAACAGCAGGGTTGTAAAGCTCGTGGGTCTTAACTGCACATTCAGGACCAAAGTATCCCCAAATACTTTGTATTACGACAACAATATATTGTTGAAAATATATTGAGAGAAGGAAAATTCATTCTCCTCTGCCCCCCGCCCCTGGTGAGGATTTCAGCTAAGCTCAGAGGGAACAGGGAATTTTAAGGGGAATGGCAGGTGACATCAGCATCCCTGCTATTAAAAAAAGCATCGGCACTGCAACCTTGAACGTCCCGGAACCCCTACACCACTGACAGGGGCACTCCATATACATTAGACATGTAAAAACAACAAGAAACGTATTTTATTACACTTAGCAAGAGTCTTTGGGTTTCTCTCAAAACTCCTCCAGCTTTTTCAGTGGAGGAAGAATTTCCACATGTGCCTTGATTTTTGCGCTAGGCAAATCCTGCTGAACATCTAGGGATGTTCAAAGAACCCTTTGGGAAAATGTACTTGCATTCTCTAAAAATCTCTCGAAATGATCTCTCAAAAAAATTATCTTGCAGCCTGATGCTGTGCATGTTTGCTCAGAAGCTCTGGGGCAGGGTGTGTGACACCATTCCCTGTCCCAGTCACCCAGAGTTGGCTCAGAGCATGGAGGTCCCGTAGCCCGAAAGGGAGAAGATGATTGTGAGTATAACAATCTTCTCTAACATGTAACAGTTTCTGCATAGTGCATATGACAAAGCATGCCCAAGCCTTTAAGTGCTTATCTCATAATCAGTTTGTTAGTCTTCAAGGTGCTACAAGGACACTTTGTGAATTGTGGGCATGCAGGAATTCAACAAAAAATAACACCTGCAAAGATGGAAGAAGCAGCCTTCCCAGTTGATGCTATATTGAAACATTCTTGAAGGCCTGCTCTGTCTTCTTTTTTTAAAAAAACAACAACCCTATAGAGCACCTGCTATGTTCCTTTTTTCATGTTCACATCTGTTAACATTCCTTTGCATAAAAGCATTATTCTCAGGTGCCATAGCAACCATGATTTCCTAATATGAGCTTAATTCCGCTCCCCCATTGTATATCGCATAAAACACAGCTACCTTCCCTCTCCCAGATTTGTTTTTAATATACAAGATGAAGTCAAATTGAGGATAAAACTTTTTAAACGATATGATATTTTTGTAGACATTAACAATCTACATGCTGTTTTATTTTCTATGAATAGGTATAGAACAGCTCACAATCCCTTAAAAGAGTTGTGAAGAATGCGTAGATTTTTTTTTTCCAGGAGGCTCTATTATTCAAAACTAAAATCCAGAATTGTTGCACAACAAGAAGTCATTTTATATAATAACTAGATGTATACAAATGCATCAGCTTCCAATATGTCCTTCTAGATACATTCCTGTT
This sequence comes from Heloderma suspectum, assembly GCF_057233095.1. Lineage (NCBI taxonomy): Eukaryota > Metazoa > Chordata > Lepidosauria > Squamata > Helodermatidae > Heloderma > Heloderma suspectum. The sequence continues at coordinate 299,490,600 of NC_139461.1, read as the reverse complement.
ATTGAGAAATTTTTCTCATGGTCTTCAGAGCACTTAGGCAGTATTTGGAGAATTCTATGTTCAGACATCTCCAGCAAGCTTCATTCAGAGATCTGCATAGACATTTAGAAGCCACACAATTGAGGAAGGCCAAAAAGACCTCAAGTGCTGCTTTAAGGCAACACAACATTTCATTTTCTGTGTTATTTTTAAATGTAGTGTGATGGTCTCATCATTTTCTTGAACTGAATGAGTCATCCATGTTTCAATGAAGAACAGCCATGGATTTTTTTTGCCCTTCAATTATGGAACAAAAACAGTTTGTGGTGGTCAATGTGCAGCATCCTTGGCCAATCATATTAGGTCTAGCAGAGAATATTCTGCAGTTCTGATAACAGTCCAGAGAGCTTTGGCTATTGGGAGGTATAGAAATGTAATAAATAAATAACATGGGGACATTTTTGAAAGGTGCCAGAGGCAATAGACTTCAATTTTGGTCCTCATGTTCATGACATTTACAAGAAGAAACTGTGTGGCATACCAATTTGACTACTATTCGATGGAACTTTTTTTTTGTCAAAGCCTGTAAGAGTAGGGATGGCAGATAATTCCACCACAGATCTCGGTGAGGCCGAATGCCAGTGCATTCCACCCCCCGAAATCTGTGGCAGAATGGCCTGCCCCCCACCCCCCCGCAGATACCCCCCAGGACAAGACTTACCTGGGGCGGATCTTCCGGGCGGTGGCAGCTCCGGCAGTGGCTGCGGCGGCGGCGGCTGGGCTTCCGACCAACTGCCGCTGCCGCCATTTCCAGTCTTGATTAAAAAAAAACGTGGTAGGCTACATAAAGATTTACGTAGCCTATCATGGCTGGGTGTTGTTTTTTTTTTTAAAAGACGTGATAGGCTATGTAAACCTTTACGTAGCCTATCATGGGTGGGTGGGTTTAAAAAAATAAACTTTTGATTTGCCGTTTTAGCCTACGTAAAGATTTACGTTGGCTAAAACGTTGAATCAAAAAGGGACGCAAATAGCACCCGCTACGCTATTTGCGTTCCCCTTTATTTTCGCCGTCATAGTCTACGTAAAAATTTACGTAGATTAAGATGGCCAAAAAGAAGGAACGCAAATGGCGGTGGCCGTAGCCGCCACCATTTGTGTACGCAGTTGTTGTTTTTTTACCCAGAACCCTCTGCGGCCGGAAATCTGGCTGCGGACAACTCTGGCCTGGCTGGGCCTGGCCGGCTGCTCTGCAGAGCTACCGTGGAGCACAGCCGGCCGTTAGAGGATTCTGGGGAGGGGGGAGGAACGGAGCACCTACCCCCCCATCGAGGATTCCGGGGGGAGGGACAGAATGCCTCCCCCCCATAAACATAATCCACGAACAGGTAAGTCACTTTCATACATCCCTATATAAGAGGTCCAAAAACATGGAGGATACCCCAAGCCTGCACCCTCAATAGATTTACCACAGATAACATACATCTTCTTTCCTCTATAAGCCTAGTATGACAGGCAGAAACCACTGCAGGGATCTCCACAATCTCTTCTCTCCCTCCTTGTAGCAGCAGAGAGATGGGTAGCTGCACAGGCAAGGAGACAGGCCCGTTAATGTTGAGTTCTTGTCAGGCCTAGCAATGGGAAAGCCTAGGGGGAGAAAACAGAAAAGATGAGGAGAAAAACAGAAAAATTAAACACACACACATGATTTCACCATTTTTTTCTCTCTCTAGGGATTTTTGGAAAATGTGGGGATTTAGTTTCTTGACTTTTTCCTCGCCCCCGCCCCCCTCCAGTTTTTTCCTCCAAGTCTTCACCATTCTAGTCAGGCCTGGGGCCTGGTTTTTTAACAGGCTGTAGCGTAGTCTGATTCTGATTTCTGTGCTTATAAATCAAATACATAAATAATAGAGAAGGGTCAAATGGGCAAAAGGCACAAGTTGTAGTCATGGGTGGGTTGGGGGTCAGGCATTAGATCGAGCAAACAATCCCAACTGCCAAAGACAGAGACATATTCAAATGATGGGCTTGTGGTCAGGTGCTATGTATAAATCTCTTTGTTGCTGTCCCCATCCACAGCAAGGGAAGGAAGCTAGATGGTCTGGGAGGCGTGATTAGCTCAAATTAGCAAAAAAGGAAGAACGGGAGGCAGAAATGCCTCTGTCGTGCCTCTTGCCCCGTCTGGCTTGTGCCAGTATGGTTTTAGATGGGTGGAAGAGTGCTCTATCTAAAGAGCACCTATCCCATAGTACATAAATATCAGGCATGGTTCTGCTTGGTTGTGGGGGAGCAACGTCTCATGGCTAAGGAGCCCACTTACGCATAACCAGAAGAGAGGAAATGCATTGCCCAAAAAGAGAACACACACACACAAAGAGCCATGCTGAACCCACCATGTTCATGATGGATCAGACTAAGGGTCCATCTAGTCCAGCATTCTGTTCACACAGTGGCCAACCAGTTGTCCACTGGGAACCCACAAGCAAGACATGAGTGCAACAGCACCCCCCCCGCCCATGTCCCCCAGCAACTGGTGTACATAGGCATATTGCCTCTGATACTGGAGCTAGCATATAGGGATGGCACGGTCTCCCAGTTTGGTCTGGGAGTCTGAGCTGCTGAGCTCTTGCCTCCACTTGAACCCCCCCCCCATGCTTGCTGAGCCGCCTGCACTCACCTGGGCCCCATCCTCTGGCGTCACAATCGCCATTTTATGAAACAACAACAACATGGTGATCACGAATATGCTCACATAAAGCTACACGCAAAATGGCGCAATGAATCGCCCATATACACAACCTTACAGGCGTAAATAGCCCATTAATGCCTGTAATCTTGCGTATATGTGCGATCCACGATTTCATATACATATGCATGCAAATTCAGAATGAATTACTAGAATTTAAACACAAAATTAATATGACTTGCCATAGTGGGGAAGACTGTGACCAGTGTGTCTGCTCAGTCTACTGTCTGAGTCCTAACTTTTGATAGGCAACTTCAACACCCCCTCCTTATGGTTCTTTATTTTTGTTTGCACCAGACAGCCCTTCACATAAAGGACTGTCCTCTGACAGCTGCTCAAAAAAGAGGATTGTTCTCTGTAAAGTATGACACATGATGGCCACCCTAGTCATGTCAGTGACTCAGCCAGGGCAGTGATGCACAAAACGTCTTTGTTTTACTCAGTGGAGGCTGGTGGCTCCGATGTCAGTGGGGCAGTGGATCTGCTCATCGTTTTAGACAGAAACTGTCAGAACTCCAAAGGAGCTCTCCAAGGTGCAGAGCCCCCTTGGATAGCTCCTTTAGAGTGCTAACTGAAACCCGGACTGTATCTGCTGTCCCACGGACATTGGAGCCACCAGCCTCCATTGGTTTTACTTACAGCTGTAAGCTGAGCTAAGACAGGACACAAAGGGGCGGGGGAGGAAATCAGATAATCTGCAAGCAATCCCCCCAAATAGGTATCACTGACCCTGTTCAGATGCACATTGGGGCAGGGTGGTTATCACTAACCACTGCAACAGCCCCCCTGCCACATGTGCAGCTACCCATGGCCCACAGCGTGGTTAGTCTAACCACCCTCCCTCCTACAGTCCTCCAGCAGCTCCCTCATGCATCCCAGCAGCTTCTGTGGATCACATGGCCATTGCAAGAACGGTGCTTCTGATGGCCACTGGCAGCCATTTCCCCCCTCTTTCTGCTCCCCTTACAGAAATAAGCAAAACATAAACAATAACGCCAAAAAATTGTGCAAAGATCGCCATATCGTTAAAATGCGCATATGTGCAAAATCACCGTATATCGCTAAAAAGTGCGTTATCCCTGTATATCATGATATAGAGATTTTGCGCCTATGCACATGTGTGCATTTTAGTGATATATGGGGATAATGCATGTTGTAGCAATATATGATGATTTTGTGCAAATGCGCATTTTAGGAATATGGTGATTTTGCGCAATTTTCTGCCATTTCTATTTGGGTTTTTTTGCTCATTTCTGTAATGGGATCAGAAAGAAAGAAGAATGGCCATTTCTGGCCTCTCTTGCTGCGGAGCTCTGTGGAAGAGCTCCATGGAAGCACTCTGTTAACCATGGGGCCTGTTCAGATGTTATGTTAAGCCATGGTTACTGATGCAAACCATCTTGCAGCAGGTGGTTAGTGAGCATGGTTTGTCTGTGGTTAATTAACTACCATGGTTGGGTCTGGCCCCCATTCAGATGTCACGCTAAGCGACCATGATAATTAGTTCAAAACTCCTAAACATCATGGCTTAGCTTGACATCTGAACATGCTCAATGTGTAGAATAGTTGAGGGGTGTGTGTGTTTGTGTGTGTGTGTGTGTGTGTGAGAGAGAGAGAGAGAGAGAGATGCATTCAAAGCAAGGACATTTAAAAATACATTTCAACTTAATGTAACAAGTCCAAATTCTGGAGAAAATACTGGATTAGTGCTTGGGAGTCAAATCCTCATGAATCACATTGAAGGTACATGCAGTGTTCTAAGATATGTACTCAAGCATAAATCCACCTGCCTTGTTTAGCTCCTCATGAACACATGGAGTTTTTTTAATTTTTGCTTTGTTTTGGAGAGCTGCAAACTCACCAGAAAAAGGAGCTGAAAATTAGGGTTGTGCACTGCTTTGGTACAAAACCCAAATAATGAGGTGAAGTGGGCTGATTTGGGGGTGCCTCGTCATGATATGAAGCAGATCAGTCCAGCACCAAGGTGCCCCGAGGCGAAGCAGCTCCTCCATGAAGAGCCTCGTCTGCCTCATATATTCGGAGCTCTTCTTATGCCTTCTGAGCAGCCTAGAGAGGCAGACTCCAAAACGTATGAACATCTGAAAGATCATGCAGAGGAGCAGGAGGAAGAGGGAGAGGGAGGCAAGGGGACAAAGAGGTGCCAAATGTACAAATTTGAAAGAGATCCAGCTGCTGGGAGAGGTGGGGGAAGGGGAGAGGAGAGGGAGGAGGAGGAGGGAGTGAGCTTTGCTGTGAGTCAGCCTCTGTTTGGTCATTGTGAGAGAGGTGGTGTTTCTGGAGAGGAGAGGGCTGTCTCAACATTATTTGGCTAGAGCAGTGGTCCCCAAAGTGGGTTGCATGCACCCCAGGGGGGGTGCAAGACGATCCACTGGGATGCACGAGCCACCTGATAATTGAGCAGCCTCCTCCTGCCCTGACAAGCTGCCACTGTGTGCAATGATGGTGGTGATGGTGGCAGCAGCAGGATGGGATGGGAGCTGAGAGGGAAGCTCAATGGCATTTCTCTTTCTGTTCCTGTCCTAGCTGCTGGGAGCAACTTCCCCTGTCTCTGCCAGGTACGGATGTCAGAGAATTTCACCACGAATCTTGGGGAGGCCGAATGCCAGCAGGACAAAACAGTCTGCCCCCTCGCCCCCCCCCCCGGGACGGGACTTACCTTGGGTGAATCCTCCTGACAGTGGCGGCTCCGGTGGCGGTTCGGCAGCGGTTCAGCAGCGGCGGCCGGTCTTCCGACCGGCTGCTGCCACCACCATTTCCAGTAAAAACAACAACAACAACAACAAAAGTGATAGGCTACGTAAAAATTTACGTAGCCTATCACGGCTAGATTTTTAAAAAATACCGTGATAGGCTACATAAATGTTTACGTAGCCTATCATGGCTGAGTAAAAAAACAAAACAAAAACTGTGCGTATGCAAATGGTGGTGCTCATGGGCGCCGCCACTTGCGTTCCTTATTTTGGCATGTCTAGTCTATGTAAACATTTACGTAGACTATGGCAAAAATAAGGGGAATGCAAATAGCGTAGCGTCTACGCTATTTCCCCTTCATGGATCACTGCCTTGTTGTGGCGAAGGGGCTTGCGTAACTCAGTGAAGCCATAAGCTATACCGTGCAGGGCCACCCAAGACGGACATGTCATGGCAGAGAGTTCTGACAAAATGTGGTCCACTGGAGAAGGAAATGGCAACCCACTCCAGTATTCTTGCCAAGAAAACCGCATGGAACATATCACAAGGCTAAAAGATATGACGCCAGAAGATGAGCCCCTCAGGTTGGAAGGTGTCCAATATACTACTGGGGAAGAGCAGAGGGTATTTCCAAGTAGCACCAGAAAGAGTGAAGCGGCTGAACCAAAGCCGAAAGGACACTCAGCTGTGGATGTGTCTGGTGGTGAAAAGAAAATCCGATGCTGTAAAGAACAATATTGTTTAGGAACCTGGAATGTCAAATCAATGAAGGTAAGCTGGAGGTGGTCAAACATGAGATGGCAAGATTGAACATCGACATCTTGGGAATCAGCGAACTCAAATGGACAGGCATGGGCAAATTTAATTCAGGTGACCATCATATCTACTACTGTGGGCAAGAATCCCTTAGAAAAAATGGAGTAGCACTCATAGTCAACAAAAGGGTGGGAAAAGCAGTCCTGGGGTACAATCTTAAAAATGATAGAATGATCTCAGTACGAATCCAAGGCAAACCATTCAACATCACAGTAATTCAAGTCTATGCCCCAACCACTGAGGCCGAAGAAGCTGAGGTTGATCGGTTCTATGAAGACCTACAACACCTTCTAGAACTAACACCAAAAAAAGATGTCCTCTTCATCATAGGGGATTGGAATGCTAAAGTAGGAAGTCAAGAAATCACTGGGATAACAGGCCGGCATGGCCTTGGTGTACAAAATGAAGCAGGACAAAGGCTAATAGAGTTTTGCCAAGAGAACACGCTGATCATAGCAAACACTCTTTTCCAACAGCACAAGAGGCGACGCTACACATGGACATCACCAAATGGTCAATATCGAAATCAGACTGATTATGTCCTTTGCAGCCAAAGATGGAGAAGCTCCATACAGTCAGTAAAAACAAGACCTGGAGCTGACTGTGGCTCAGTTCATGAGCTTCTTGTTGCAAAATTTTGGCTTAAATTGAAGAACGTCGGGAAAACCACTAAAGCATTCAGGTAGGACCTAAATCATATCCCTTATGAATATACAGTGGAGGTGAGGAATAGATTTCAGGGATTAGACCTGATAGACAGAGTGCCTGAGGAACTATGGACGGAGGTCCGTAACATTGTTCAGGAGGCAGCAACTCAATCCATCCCAAAGAAAAAGAAATGCAAGAAAGCCAAGTGGCTGTCAGATGAGGCTTTACAAGTCGCTGAGGAAAGAAGGGAAGTGAAAAGCAAGGGGGAAATGGGAAGATATATCCAACTGAATGCAGATTTCCAGAGAATAGCAAGGAGAGACAAGAAGGCCTTCTTAAATGAACACTGCAAAGAAATCGAGGAAAACAATAGAATGGGAAAGACTAGAGATCTCTTCAAGAAAATTGGAGATCTCAAGGGAACGTTTTGTGCAAAGACGGGCATGATAAAGGACAAAGAAGGCAGGGACCTAACAGAAGCAGATGAGATTAAGAAGAGGTGGAAAGAATACACAGCAGAACTATACAGGAAAGATTTGAATGTCCCTGATAGCCATGATAGTGCGGTCACTGAAATTGAGCAGGACATCCTAGAGAGTGAAGTCAAATGGGCCTTAGGAAGCATTAGTAACAACAAAGCTAGTGGAGATGACAGTATTCCAGCTGAGCTATTTAAAATCCTAAAAGATGATGCTGTTAAAGTGCTGCACTCAATATGCCAACAAATCTGGAACACTCAACAATGGCCGCAAGACTGGAAAAGGTCAGTTTACATTCCAATTCCAAACAAGGGCAACACCAAAGAGTGTTCAAACTACCGCACAATTGCGCTCATTTCACATGCCAGCAAGGTGATGCTCAAAATCCTACAAGCTAGGCTTCAGCAGTATGCGAACCGAGAACTACCGGAAGTACAAGCTGGGTTTCAAAGAGGCAGAGGAACTAGAGATCAAATCACCAACATTCGCTGCATCATGGAGAAAGCAAGAGAATTCCAGAAAAACGTCTATTTCTGCTTCACTGACTACGCTAAAGCCTTTGATTGTGTGGATCACAACAAACTGTGGCAAATTCTGAAAGTGATGGGAGTACCAGACCACCTTACCTGTCTCCTGAGAAACCTGTACCAGGGTCAAGAAGCAACAGTAAGAACCAGACATGGAACAACCGATTGGTTCAAATTTGGGAAAGGAGTACGACAAGGCTGCATATTGTCACCCTGCTTATTTAACTTATATGCAGAGTACATCATGAGAAATGCCGGGTTGGATGAATCACAGGTCGGAATTAACATTGCCAGGAGAATTATCAACAACCTCCAATATGCAGACGATACCACCCTAATGGCAGAACGCGAAGAGGATCTCAAGAGCCTCTTGTTGAGGGTGAAAGAGGAGAGTGCAAAAGCTGGTTTGAAACTCAACATGAAAAAAACGAAGATCATGGCATCTGGCCCCATCACTTCCTGGCATATAGAAGGGGAAGAAATGGAAGCAGTGACAGATTTTACTTTCTTGGGCTCCAAGATCACCGCAGACGGTGACTGTAGCCATGAAATTAAAAGACGCTTGCTCCTTGGGAGGAAAGCTATGGCCAACCTAGACAGCATAGTAAGAAACAGAGACATCACCTTGCCGACAAAGGTCCGTCTAATCAAAGCTATGGTTTTCCCAGTAGTAATGTATGGCTGTAAGAGCTGGACTATAAGGAAGGCTGAGCGCCGAAGAATTGCTGCTTTCGAACTGTGGTGCTGGAGAAGACTCTTACGAGTCCCCTGGACTGCAAGTAGGTCAAATCAGTCCATCCTAAAGGAAATCAACCCTGAGTGCTCATTGGAAGGACAGATACTGAAGCTGAAGCTCCAATATTTTGGCCACCTAATGCGAAGAGAAAACTCCCTGGAAAAGACCCTGATGCTGGGAAAGACTGAAGGCAAAAGGAGAAGGGGACGGCAGAGGATGAGATGGCTAGATAGCATCACGGATGCAATGAATATGAACTTGAGCACGCTCCGGGAGAGAGCGCAGGACAGGAAGTCCTGGCGTGCTATGGTCCATGGGGTCACGAAGAGTCGGAGACGACTGAACAACAACAACTACACTCTTTGTGTTCCCCTTATTTTTCTGTAGTCTACGTAAATGTTTACGTAGACTAGATGTGCCAAAATAAGGAACGCAAGTGGCGATCCCCATGGGCGCCGCCATTTACGTACACGCGGTTTTTTTTTTTTTTTTTTACTCAGCCATGATAGGCTACGTAAACATTTATGTAGCCTATCACGGCTGACTGCAGGGATGCAAACGGCGGCCGCTACAGCCGCCACCATTTGCGGCCCGGCCGGCCAGGATTCTGGGGTGGAGGGATGGAGCGCCTCCCCCCCTACCAGAATTTCAGGGGGAGGGACGGAGCGCCTCCCCCCCACCGTGAATAAAATTTTGTTACAGGTAAGTGACTTTCGTACATCCCTACTGCCAGGTAAGGCAGAGGAAGCCTTAACCCTTCCCACTCTCCTTTGGCAAAGCAAAGCCAAGAAGAATGTGTGTGCTATGTAGGGATGTTAGAGAATTCTGCCACAGATCCCAGAGGGGCCGAATTCCAGTGAATTCAGCCCCTGGAATCCGTGGTGGAACGTACTTCCCCGCCCCATGAAAGCCCTGCGAAAGGAGCCTACCTGGCTGCGGCTCCAGCTGCGGTGGTGGTGGTGGCAGTGGCTCTGGCCACTGCTGGGCTGCTGTGGCCACAAATGGTGGCTGTCATAGTGGCTGCCATTTGTGTCCCTACGTCAGCCCGTGATAGGCTACGTATATATTTACATAGCCTATCACGGCTAAAGCAGGAATGCAAATGGCATAGGGGACGCCATTTGCATCCCTACTTTAGCCATGATAGGCTATGTAAATATTTACGTAGCCTATCACAGGCCGGTGTAGGGACGCAAATGGCGTCCCCTACACACAACAACATTTGCGTCCACACCAGCCCGGCAGCGGCTGGAGGCCCCGCTGCGGGTTGGCCCAGCTGCCCACTCCATGGCCTGGCCACAGAGCAGATCCAGTTGGGTAGGATTCTGGGGGGGAGGAACAGATCGCCTCCCCCCCACCAGCAGAACCCGGTGGAGGCAGGTAAGCGGGGTTTCGTATACCCCTAGTGCTATGGGGACTGGGTAAAACAAGGATCCATAAAATCAAAGAGGGAACCTCATGATTTCATAGGATTTTTTAGGATTTTTTAGGGATGTCAGAGAATTCCACCACGGATCCCAGGGGGGCCAAATTCCAGTGAATTCAGCCCCCCAGAATCTGTGGCAGAATGGAGCCCCCCGCCCCTCCACCCTGCGAAAGCCTCATGAAATGGAGCATACCTGGCTGCGGCTGCGGCTCTGGTGGTGGCAGCTCAGCTGCTGCTGGGTTGATGCGGCCGCAAATGGCAGCCATCGTAGCAGCCGCCATTTGTGTCCCTACGCCGGCCCCGTAATAGGCTACGTATAAATTTTAGGGATGTACGAAAGTGACTTACGTTTTTGCGGATTCTGTTCATGGTGTGGGGGGAGGCATTCCGTCCCTCCCCCCAGAATCCTCGATGGGGGGGGATGCGATCCAGTCCTCCCCCCCCGGAATCCTCGACGGCCGGCTGTGCTCTGCTGTGGCTCTGCGGAGCAGCCGGCCAGGGCCAGGCCAGGGCCATCCGCAGCCGGATTTCCAGCTGCGGAGGGCTCTGGGTAAAAAAAAAAGTGTACACAAATGGTGGAGGCTACGGCTGCCGCCATTTGCGTTCCTTATTTTTCGCCGTCTTAGTCTACGTCAATATTTACATAGACTAAGTCGAAGAAAAGAAAGGGGAACGCAAATAGCGTAGTGGGCACTATTTGCGTTCCCCTCTCTTTTCTTCGTCTTAGTCTACGCAAATATTGATGTAGACTAAGACAGTGAAAAATAAGGAATGCAAATGGCGGCAGCCATAGCTGCCACCATTTGCGTATGCGTTTTTTTTTTTTAAACCCAGACGTGATAGGCTACGTAAGTCTTTACGTAGCCTATCACATCTATGGGAGAAAAAAAAGAAAAAGACACAGACTGCAAATGGTGGCAGCGGCAGCCGGTTGGAAGACCAGCCGCCGCCACCGCCGAAGCTGGCGCTGGAGCCACCGCCACCCAGAACATCCGCCCCAGATAAGTCTCATCCCGGCAGGGATCCGCAGGGGGCGGGGGGGTGGCAGGCCTTTCCGCGATGGATTTCAGGAGGCTGAATGCACTGGCATTCGGCCTCACTAAGATCCATTGCGGAATTCTCTGACATCCCTAATATATTTACAGAGCCTATCACAGCTAAAGCAGGGACGCAAATGGCATCTTCTACACCATTTGCATTCCCGTTTTAGCCATGATAGGCTACGTAAATATTTACATAGCCTATCATGGGCTACCATAGGGACGCAAATGGCGTTCCCTACTCAGGATGCCATTTGTGTCCGCACCAGCCCGGCAGCGGCTGGAGGCCTCGCTGCAGGTTGGCCCGGCTGGTGGCTCTGTGGCCTGGCTGTGGAGCAGAGCCAGCTGGGCAGGATTCCGGGGGGGGGGGGAGGAACGGATCGCCTCCTCCAACCTGCAGAACCTGGCGAAGCCAGGTAAATGGGGTTTCGTACACCCCTATGATTTTTAAAGGGGAGACTGACAAAACTACCATCCAATCATAGAGCACATCTGCCTCTGTGGACTGAACCAGAAAAATCATGGATCCGCCACTCATGGGCACAGCCACAGTGCAAAAACATGGATCCTTGGCAAAGATCCTCTCAATGTCATTTAATTTTGCTGAGCAAATCCCCCAGACCACCAATATATCACACAGCACATCAACTTCCATGGACTGAAACAGAAAAAACACGGATCTGCCACTTGCAGGCACAGCCATGGAATGAAAACAGGGAAAAATGGCTCCCCCCATTCCCCGGAACAAGATGGCTGGTGGTGCATGTCCAGAGGGCCTAGGAGCTGGCAGTGGCAGTGGTGACAGCCCACTCTCATTGGTAGGATCCAGCCTCCAACTGGGTACCCTCCCCTCCTTCCAAGGAAGGAAGAGAGCGCAGTTGGAGGGTGACTCCTGCCTCTGCCACGTGCCTCAAGCCTTCACCGGCTCCTCGCGAGGAAGAAACCTGTGAAGGCTTGAGAAAAGGCAGGAGTCATCCTCCAGCTGGGTGCCTTCCCCTTCTTTCAAGGAAGGGAGAGAGTGCAGCTGGAAGGCGTAGCTTTTCTGGTGGCACCACCAACAGCAGCAGCAGTGGCTCTGCTGGTGGTGGCACCCCCCCCCCAGAACAAAGGCCCAGGTGGGGGCTGGGGGCTCTGCGGTGTGTTTGGGGGGTTGAAGCTGGATTCAGATGTCCAAATCCCACTTTAGCTATTTAGGCTGAGGCGGGTTGGGGTGTCCTCGAATCAGCCTGAGCCAAATCGGGCCTGCCTCAGAAGCCCCAAAGCAGCTTCTGAGTCAGATTGGAGGGCCCCTGCACAGCCCTAATCCACAGCTCTACTAAAAATGTCTGTGAAAGACATCCATCCTAATCAGTTAGTTTAAAATCAGATACTCATCCTGGGATGGTGGTGGATGTCTTCTCCAGTCTGTCAGCATGGCAGCTTCTTGAACAATAGAACTTGATTTAATCAGGTAGGAAGTGCCAGCTGAAAAAGCTAAATGCCTGGTCTGGTGCTATCCTGTTGGCAGCTTACAAACAGAATACCCTGAAAGCCATTTCCCTTCCATATTTGATGCTCCATTAAAGAGGTAGGAGCTGAAGAAAAAATGGGCCACTCTCCATTAACAGGAAGCCAATGGAATATGCTTCAGGGTGACTTAACATGAAGGGAAGCAATAAATGAGTAAAGTAACAAGACACTAGTGCATGAATATGCCCACACATGGGTATAAAGTAATTGTGTGAAAGGTGGGAAATGAACTTCAAAATATGACCCAAGTATGCTGATGTCACCTGTGCAATGGCAGCCAGAGCTCAAGGAGACACCCAACATAGTTCCTCCAAGACAGGCATGCAGATACTTAGGTTTGGTGTCCCAATCTGGCCTTCCAGGGTTCTTGAGGTGGTCATACTTGTTCCCCTGGCCCACCCCATTTGACTTGACCACCAATAATTTGGTGGTTTCTTAGCTTTTCCCCACTATTCTAAGAAGTTGAAATGCCTCTCTTAAGGCTTTGTTCCTTGCAGCAAGAGCCTTAAGCTAAAATATGTTGGTATTTCAGCCCCACCCATTTTTATTTATGTTATTTGTTACATTTATATCCTGCCTTTTCCTACAAGGAGTCTAAGATGGTGTGCATGCTCCTCCTTCTTTAACCCTGCCAAGCTTTCACCCCACTAACCACCGGAATGTGGCTTCCGGCTGAAAGGGATTATCTGATCCTGCAGCTAGTTACCTTTGTTACTCTATGCACATTGAACCTAGTCCTGCAGCTACTTACCCCTCACTCTGGCCCTTCATCCTGATCCTGCGGATACTTACTCATATCACCCTGTTGGCATTCATCCTGGTCCTGCAGCTACTTATCTCACTCTCTGAGCATTCATCTATCTATCTACTTACAGGATTGTTTCAAAGAGTTTTTGCCTTATCCTGCAACTTCTTATTATGCTTCCCAAGATGTGAGTCTGATCCTGCAACTATTGACTTGAATGATCCTGTGTTGTAACTTGTAACAAGGAATAATAAAGTCTACAGTTGCTACATTTTCATGGTCACCCCTACAAAAAACAAAAACAAAAGAAGCCCCACAAACAAAAACCCCCCAAAGCTGTCTTGTCTTGGAGCTGCAAACCCCAGGCAATTAAACAAGTTGCATGCAAGGCAAATCCAGAGAACTAAATATGTAATACGATAACTGGTACAATAAGGAAGATACAAAGTGAGTTCACAGTGAACGTCAGGTAATTGTTATCAAAATGTAACTGGCATAAAGAACAGTGGTTAAGATGACCTGGACAGTATCCAAAGAGAAAATGCTAAGTTAAAGTCCTATAACTTGGACTACAGGGTTATTTGAGTAATGAACAGCTGTGAGACTGTAATTCCAAGTCAAAAGTGTACGTAAATTTTTCTGCTTATCAATCAATGAGCAAAAAATATTATGTAAGGTATATACATCAAAAAGCTTGATATACAGATGTCTAAAAAATTCATAGACTTAGGTTTAATTAGTCAACTTTGAGTAAGAAATCACTTTGACAAAGGCATATATCAAAATTAATTGTATCTAACTTGAAAAGTTCAAGTGTTTGTATGTGTGTTTAGATCATGAAGGATTATTTTAGAAGTTAAGATTGTGAACCCAGATTTATTAAATCGCAGTTAGTATTGACATACTGGCAATAAGGTAATATTTTAGGAACTGTATAAATATGGTCTGATTTGGCGTGAGACACTTTCTTTAATACTGATGCTGCTTGCCTGTGATACCACCAGACAGGTCTTGGCAAGCAAAATGGGCTCAGCAATGCTCTGTTTTGTAACAACAGGACATGATTAGGAAATACAACTTTAGGAGCTTTTAAATACTTGATTACTTGTATCTTAATCCGGACTGGTGGCAGAGCTGCATAGCATGCTTCCTGGATTCTCTGTACCTGCCTTTAGAGAAACCAAGTTCATTTTCTGATGGTTTAAGATGTTTCTTCTGCATTCCCCAGGTTTGGGGCAGTGATATTGAAAGTGCCTCTCACAATGACTTTGCACCAGTCCTTCCCAACTTGAGATGGGTTTTTATTTATTTTTTGGCAGTCTCCTCCTGGTGGAGTTTCAAGTTAGCCACACGGTTCTAAAAGAATCCACATGATGTCTGATCACTGGCCAGCTCCCACACTGATCAGATATCGAAAGGGAAGCCTGTCCTGGTTGTATTTGTCTTTGCCCATCTTTCATGCTGAGCTTCAAAATCTGGCAAAGATATAATATTAGATTTTTTCCTCCCCATTGTGGAAATTCTTTTGCTTTCAAAATTCAATTTCAAAGGTACCTTAAAAAAAAAAAGTCCAGTCCTCTTGATGCTAAAGATCTATTTGTCAAATTCACTACTCTGATACCTTAAGGCACAATCCCATGCAAGTTTAGACAGAAAAAAGGCCTACAACTCTGAGCATGTCCCAGCATAGCTGGCTGGGGCATGCTGGGAGTTGTAGGCCTTTTTTTCTGTCAAAACTGCATAGGATTGTGACCTTGGTTGGTTGGTTTTATCTGAATTTCCGAAATCCAAAACTGGGAGATTTGGATTTTTAAAAAATTTGTTGTTCAGTCGTTCAGTCATGTCCGACTCTTCGTGACCCCATGGACCATAGCATGCCAGGCCTTCCTGTCCTGCGCTCTCTCCCGGAGCATGCTCAAGTCCATATACATTGCATCAGTGATGCTATCTAGCCATCTCATCCTCTGCCGTCCCCTTCTCCTTTTGCCTTCAGTCTTTCCCAACATCAGGGTCTTTTCCAGAGAGTTTTCTCTTCGCATTAGGTAGCCAAAATATTTGAGCTTCAGCTTCAGTATCTGTCCTACCAATGAGCACTCAGGGTTGATTTCCTTTAGGATTGACTGATTTGACCTCCTTGCAGTCCAGGGGACTCATAAGAGTCTTCTCCAGCACACAGTTCGATTTTTAAAAATAGAATAATATAAAATTCAGATTCTAGCATGTAAATCTGAGATAGGGGTTTCCTTACCACTACCAAACTTGTTTCAGGTCTGATAAGAAAGATCATCCTAAACTGGAAAACAAAAACTGGTTTGAGAATTCTATCTTCCACTTTCAACCTCTCCCATCTCTTGTCTGCTGTGTGCTCACTCAAGATGGATCTGGAGTATTGTACCCTCCCAGTGTTTGATTAGTTCTGTCAAAAGCTAAGCATACAATAGAACCTTCAGCTTTTTCATTATCTTTCTGATGTCAAGGGGAAATGTTCCTATGCCAAATGTTAAGGACTTGCCTAAGTGATTTGCTTCATCAGGACTGCTGGCATTAGAATCCTCTTCACCATGACCTTGATCTTTGACTTACTGACCACCCTTCTGAAGAAAAGAAGAAAAGAAGAACACCAAAGGAGGGAAAACACTGGAAAATAATGGTGTTAATGAGATTTTCAATAAATGAAACTCAGCCTTGTGTCCTTCATAAATTCTATGGATAGAATTTGTACTGTAAGATGCAGTAAACAATAAGCAAGAAGTGTTTTGCCTGAATTCGATTTTCTTCTGAGCTTCACTATGACACAAACATTTTACTATAGAGCTACCCTTTTATGTTTATGTGGAAGGCAGGCAGATCTTTAGAGGTCCCAGTGTAAATGGGGTGCACGTACACCAAAAGAATGGAATCCAACTGGAAAGCTGCAATGGGTGCTTCACTGGAGGTGAATATCCGTATATATCTGTGTATACAAGGCAAAGGATCTAATTGGGTATACAAGGCAAGGAGGTGGTTCCAGGGATGGGAGAGGAACCCTGGCCCTAGAAATGTGGACTAGGTGAGGAATAGTGCTAGGAAGGATCATAAGGAAGAAGCTGTGAGCAAAGCAAACCCCAGGTGGTTCTCGGGGCTGTATGTTTGACATAGTCTGTCCACACTGGGTCCTATGATCAAAAAGTGCATTGGGTGGCTGTTCCCAAGGGCAGTTATTGACTTCACATTGGTAACACAAGTGGATGGGCTCAGGAAGGTGTGGAACAAAGGGATTCTGAGGAATGAAAGGCAAACTTTATTTGGAAACCTGGCTGCTTGAATGAATTAAAGGTAATAGATTATGCATTACAGATGTCATAGGTCTGAGAGACAATTAGGTAAACATACTTGGAACAAGCCCCTTCATGGATCACTACCTTGTTGTGGCAAAGGGGCTTGCATAACTCAGTGAAGCCATAAGCTATGCTATGCAGGGCCACCCAAGATGGACAGGTCATGGTGGAGAGTTCTGACAAAATGTGGTCCACGTCCACTGGAGAAGGAAATGGCAACCCACTCCAGTATTCTTGCCAAGAAAACCCCATGGAACGTATCACAAGGCTAAAAGATATGACACTGGACGATGAGCCCCTCAGGTCAGAAGGTGTCCAATATACTACTGGGGAAGACCAGAGGGAATTTCCAAGTAGTACCAGAAAGAGTGAAGCGGCTGGGCCAAAGCTGAAAGGACACTCAGCTGTGGATGTGTCTGGTGGTGAAAAGAAAGTCCGATGCTGTAAAGAACAATATTGTTTAGGAATGTGGAATGTAAGATCAATGAATCAAGGTAAGCTGGAGGTGGTCAAACATGGGATGGCAAGATTGAACATCGACATCTTGGGAATCAGCAAACTCAAATGGACAGGCATGGGCGAATTTAATTCAGGTGACCATCATATCTACTACTGTGGGCAAGAATCCCTTAGAAGAAATGGAGTAGCACTCATAGTCAACAAAAGGGTGGGAAAAGCAGTACTGGGGTTGTTGTTTGTTGTTGTTCAGTCGTTCAGTCATGTCCGACTCTTCGTGACCCCATGGACCATAGCATGCCAGGCCTTCCTGTCCTGCGCTCTCTCCCGGAGCATGCTCAAGTCCATATACATTGCATCAGTGATGCTATCTAGCCATCTCATCCTCTGCCGTCCCCTTCTCCTTTTGCCTTCAGTCTTTCCCAACATCAGGGTCTTTTCCAGAGAGTTTTCTCTTCGCATTAGGTAGCCAAAATATTTGAGCTTCAGCTTCAGTATCTGTCCTACCAATGAGCACTCAGGGTTGATTTCCTTTAGGATTGACTGATTTGACCTCCTTGCAGTCCAGGGGACTCATAAGAGTCTTCTCCAGCACACAGTTCGATTTTTAAAAATAGAATAATATAAAATTCAGATTCTAGCATGTAAATCTGAGATAGGGGTTTCCTTACCACTACCAAACTTGTTTCAGGTCTGATAAGAAAGATCATCCTAAACTGGAAAACAAAAACTGGTTTGAGAATTCTATCTTCCACTTTCAACCTCTCCCATCTCTTGTCTGCTGTGTGCTCACTCAAGATGGATCTGGAGTATTGTACCCTCCCAGTGTTTGATTAGTTCTGTCAAAAGCTAAGCATACAATAGAACCTTCAGCTTTTTCATTATCTTTCTGATGTCAAGGGGAAATGTTCCTATGCCAAATGTTAAGGACTTGCCTAAGTGATTTGCTTCATCAGGACTGCTGGCATTAGAATCCTCTTCACCATGACCTTGATCTTTGACTTACTGACCACCCTTCTGAAGAAAAGAAGAAAAGAAGAACACCAAAGGAGGGAAAACACTGGAAAATAATGGTGTTAATGAGATTTTCAATAAATGAAACTCAGCCTTGTGTCCTTCATAAATTCTATGGATAGAATTTGTACTGTAAGATGCAGTAAACAATAAGCAAGAAGTGTTTTGCCTGAATTCGATTTTCTTCTGAGCTTCACTATGACACAAACATTTTACTATAGAGCTACCCTTTTATGTTTATGTGGAAGGCAGGCAGATCTTTAGAGGTCCCAGTGTAAATGGGGTGCACGTACACCAAAAGAATGGAATCCAACTGGAAAGCTGCAATGGGTGCTTCACTGGAGGTGAATATCCGTATATATCTGTGTATACAAGGCAAAGGATCTAATTGGGTATACAAGGCAAGGAGGTGGTTCCAGGGATGGGAGAGGAACCCTGGCCCTAGAAATGTGGACTAGGTGAGGAATAGTGCTAGGAAGGATCATAAGGAAGAAGCTGTGAGCAAAGCAAACCCCAGGTGGTTCTCGGGGCTGTATGTTTGACATAGTCTGTCCACACTGGGTCCTATGATCAAAAAGTGCATTGGGTGGCTGTTCCCAAGGGCAGTTATTGACTTCACATTGGTAACACAAGTGGATGGGCTCAGGAAGGTGTGGAACAAAGGGATTCTGAGGAATGAAAGGCAAACTTTATTTGGAAACCTGGCTGCTTGAATGAATTAAAGGTAATAGATTATGCATTACAGATGTCATAGGTCTGAGAGACAATTAGGTAAACATACTTGGAACAAGCCCCTTCATGGATCACTACCTTGTTGTGGCAAAGGGGCTTGCATAACTCAGTGAAGCCATAAGCTATGCTATGCAGGGCCACCCAAGATGGACAGGTCATGGTGGAGAGTTCTGACAAAATGTGGTCCACGTCCACTGGAGAAGGAAATGGCAACCCACTCCAGTATTCTTGCCAAGAAAACCCCATGGAACGTATCACAAGGCTAAAAGATATGACACTGGACGATGAGCCCCTCAGGTCAGAAGGTGTCCAATATACTACTGGGGAAGACCAGAGGGAATTTCCAAGTAGTACCAGAAAGAGTGAAGCGGCTGGGCCAAAGCTGAAAGGACACTCAGCTGTGGATGTGTCTGGTGGTGAAAAGAAAGTCCGATGCTGTAAAGAACAATATTGTTTAGGAATGTGGAATGTAAGATCAATGAATCAAGGTAAGCTGGAGGTGGTCAAACATGGGATGGCAAGATTGAACATCGACATCTTGGGAATCAGCAAACTCAAATGGACAGGCATGGGCGAATTTAATTCAGGTGACCATCATATCTACTACTGTGGGCAAGAATCCCTTAGAAGAAATGGAGTAGCACTCATAGTCAACAAAAGGGTGGGAAAAGCAGTACTGGGGTTGTTGTTTGTTGTTGTTCAGTCGTTCAGTCGTGTCCGACTCTTCGTGACTCCATGGACCATAGCACGCCAGGCCTTCCTGTCCTGCGCTCTCTCCCGGAGTGTGCTCAAGTTCATATTCATTGCATCGGTGATGCTATCTAGCCATCTCATCCTCTGCCGTCCCCTTCTCCTTTTGCCTTCAGTCTTTCCCAGCATCAGGGTCTTTTCCAGAGAGTTTTCTCTTCGCATTAGGTGGCCAAAATATTTGAGCTTCAGCTTCAGTATCTGTCCTTCCAATGAGCACTCAGGGTTGATCTCCTTTAGTATGGACTGATTTGACCTCCTTGCAGTCCAGGGGACTCATAAGAGTCTTCTCCAGCACCACAGTTCGAAAGCATCAATTCTTCGGCGCTCAGCCTTCCAGTACTGGGGTACAATCTCAAAACTGATAGAATGATCTCAGTACGAATCCAAGGCAAACCATTCAAAATCACAGTAATTCAAGTCTATGCCCCAACCACTGATGCCGAAGAAGCTGAGGTTGATCAGTTCTATGAAGACCTACAACACCTTCTAGAACTAACACCAAAAAAAGATGTCCTCTTCATCATAGGGGATTGGAATGCTAAAGTAGGAAGTCAAGAAATCACCGGGATAACAGGCAAGCATGGCCTTGGTGTACAAAATGAAGCAGGACAAAAGCTAATAGAGTTTTGCCAAGAGAACACGCTGATCATAGCAAACACACTTTTCCAACAGCACAAGAGGCGACGCTACACATGGACATCACCAAATGGTCAATATCGAAATCAGATTGATGATGTCCTTTGTAGCCAAAGATGGAGAAGCTCTATACAGTCAGTAAAAACAAGACCTGGAGCTGACTGTGGCTCACATCATAAGCTTCTTGTTGCAAAATTTTGGCTTAAATTGAAGAACGTCGGGAAAACCACTAAAGCATTCAGGTATGACCTAAATCATATCCCTTATGAATATACAGTGGAGGTGAGGAATAGATTTCAGGGATTAGACCTGATAGAGTGCCTGAGGAACTATGGACAGACGTCTGTAACATTGTTCAGGAGATAGCAACTCAACCCATCCCAAAGAAAAAGAAATGCAAGAAAGCCAAGTGGCTGTCTGATGAGGCTTTACAAGTAGCTGAGGAAAGAAGGGAAGTGAAAAGGAAAGGAGAAAGGGGAAGATATAGCCAACTGAATGCAGATTTCCAGAGAATAGCAAGGAGAGACAAGAAGGCCTTCTTAAATGAACAATACAAAGAAATCGAGGAAAACAATAGAATGGGAAAGACTAGAGATCTTTTCACAAAAATCGGAGATCTCAAGGGAACGTTTTGTGCAAAGACGGGCATGATAAAGGACAAGGAAGGCAGGGACCTAACAGAAGCAGATGAGATTAAGAAGACGTGGAAAGAATACACAGCAGAACTATACAGGAAAGATCTTAATGTCCTTGATAGCCATGATAGTGCGGTCACTGAACATGAGCCGGACATCCTAGAGAGTGAAGTCAAGTGGGCCTTAGGAAGCATTACTAACAACAAAGCTAGCACAGGTGACAGTATTCCAGCTGAGCTATTTAAAATCCTAAAAGATGATGCTGTTGAAGTGCTGCACTCAATGTGCCAACAAATTTGGAACTCTCAACAGTGGCCACAAGACTGGAAAAGGTCAGTTTACATTCCAGTTCCAAAGCAGGGCAATGCTAAAGTGTGTTCAAACTACTGCAGAATTATGCTCATTTCACATGCCAGAAAGGTTATGCTCAAAATCCTACAAGCTAGGCTTCAGCAGCATGTGAACCGAGAACTACCAGAAGTACAAGCGAGGTTTCGAAAAGGCAGAGGAACTAGAGATGAAATCGCCAACATTTGCTGGATCATGGAGAAAGCAAGAGAATTCCAGAAAAACGTCTATCTCTGCTTCATTGACTACGCTAAAGCCTTTGATTGTGTGGATCACAACAAACTGTGGCAAATTCTTAAAGAGATGGGAGTACCAGACCACCTTACCTGTCTCCTGAGAAACCTGTAAGAGGGTCAAGAAGCAACAGTAAGAACCAGACATGGAACAACCGAGTGGTTCAAAATTGGGAAAGGAGTATGACAAGGCTGTATATTGTCACCTGCTTATTTAATTTATATGCAGAGTACATCATGAGAAACACCGGGTTGGATGAATCAGAGGTCGGAATTAAGATTGCTGGGAGAATTATCAACAACCTCAGATACACAGATGATACCACCCTAATGGCAGAAAGCGAAGAGGATCTCAAGAGCCTCCTGTTGTGGGTGAAAGAGGAGAGTGCAAAAGCTGGTTTGAAACTCAACATGAAAAAAACGAAGATCATGGCATCTGGCCCCATCACTTCCTGGCATATAGAAGGGGAAGAAATGGAAGCAGTGACAGATTTTACTTTCTTGGGCTCCAAGATCACCGCAGATGTTGACTGTAGCCATGAAATTAAAAGACGTTTGCTCCTTGGGAGGAAAGCTATGGCACACCTAGACAGCATAGTAAGAAGCAGGGACATCACCTTGCTGACAAAGGTTCGTATAATCAAAGCTATGGTTTTCCCAGTAGTAATGTATGGCTGTGAGAGCTGGACTATAAGGAAGGCTGAGCGCCGAAGAATTGATGTGTTCAAACTGTGGTGCTGGAGAAGACTCTTACGAGTCCCCTGGACTGCAAGGTTGTCAAATCAGTCAATCCTAACGGAAATAAGCCCTGAGTGCTCATTGGAAGGACAGATACTGAAGCTGAAGCTCAAATATTTTGGCCACCTAATGCGAAGAGAAAACTCCCTGGAAAAGACCCTGATGCTGAGAAAGATTGAAGGCAAAAGGAGAAGGGGATGGCAGAGGATGAGATGGCTAGATAGCATCACCGATGCAATGAATATGAACTTGAGCACGCTCCAGGAGAGAGTGGAGGACAGGTCCAGAAGGCCTGGTGTGCTGTGGTCCATGGGGTCACGAAGAGTCGGACACGAATGAACGACTGAAAAACAACTCAGAACAAGAGGGTATCTGAAGGAGTGCATAGGAGGTGCATTAATCTGATGATATATATTGAGGTGAAGACCTGTCAGGATTGGACCTTGTTTCCCTCCAAGGCCTTAGACTGGTGAATTTAAAGGTGCCCTTGCAGCTAGTTTGACTAGAGTGGCAACATGGTAGTCTGGAATGCATTTCCATTTTTCTGGAGTCCCCAAGCTTTGAATACTGCAAAGTAACTCCTTTTAACTCAGGTAAGATAGAGGACATGCAGTTCATGAACTTCAATTACAATAAAGGGAGGTACCCTCACATACTACTAGCTGTGCCCTTCCAGGTACTTAAAGCAGCAGCAGCAACATAGACTTAAGATTTTTGGACAGAGGTCGCTATGGTCTATAGGAACTCCTCTCCCTCACACTCCAATTTAATGCTAATAGTGAGTGTTTATATCTTGTTTGGGGCACCCAGGAGAGATTAGGGATTCTACTGGTGTACCATCCACACTGCTGCCCATCAGCCTCCCTGGCTGAGCTGGCAGAGATGGCCCCAGATTTGGTGTTGAGGATTACCAGGATGATGATTCTGGAGGGTTCTTGACTTCATGGCCACCATGACAACCATGGGGGGGGGGAGGCTGTCCTAACTTGTCCTGGTCCCATAATATGTGTATGGGCACACTCTTGATTTGTTTTTCTCAACTGGGCAGGAGGATGGTGATCTGAAAGTGGGAAAACTAATATGTATCCCCTTGACATGGTCAGATAACATTCTATTGAGCCCTGGACCCTTCCCCTTCTGCAAAGGTAGGAGACATATTAAAATGGTCCATCCATTGAGGCTAATGGATTCTGGAGGGTTCTGGGGATTTTCCAGCTGGTATAGCAGGTGCTTCTGTTGAAGGCATAGTCACTCTGGAATGCAGAGATTACTCAGACAGATGACACCATCTGAGGGGAGACTCAGATGCAGGTGCTCTTGAATGAAACTGATCATCTGGATGTATTCCAGTCTGAATTCAGGCCCAGTTTTGGGATGAAATTTGCATTGGTTGCCCTAATGGATGACCTTCTTGAGGAGAGGGACAGGGAGAGTGTGACCCTGTTACTTCATCTTGATGTCTCAGTGGGTTTTGTTACTGTTGACCATGGTATCCTCCATGACGGCCTCCATGAGTTGGAAGTTGGAGGCACCATACTGTCATATTTCCCTTGCCCCCCCTCTTTCCTGATGCACTCACACACACAAATAGAGAGGCTTCAGTCTCAGGCCTTGAAGTCATTATCAACAGTTTCATTACAGATGCAAATCCTTGAAGACTCTCAGGCTACAAAGGAATGCCTCCAGGGGATTCAAATGGGAACACGACGTTGCCTGCAGTTTGAAGTGAGGCTTGCTGGCTAGACTCACTTAGGGAGGGATGTCCCACCCTTCCAGTGATGCTTCCCTACATCACCTCTCATGCATCGCTAACTGGGTCGACCATCTGAGCTCCGCCCCTGGCATTTCCCTCTTAGCTCTGCGCCGCAGTCTAGCATCTCTTAGGTCACAGCCCCCACTCTCCTCCTCCTCCTTGTCCTCCTCCTGGCTTCTCACAGAGGGGGGCAAAGGGGGGCTTCAGTCCCGGCCAACTGGTAGTTAGTAATCTGAGAAGCACGCCTACCCATATCTGAACTGGCTTGGGAAAATGCATCCCCCAGTTCTGGCTGTTCCTCTTCTGAATCTGAGCTGCTATCCCCCTGTGCTCAGAATAAATCCTGACGTCTACAGTGATTCAGGTCTAACTTGTGGGGTCATTCTAGAGAATAATATTGGGTGATTACACCCCATCCTCTTGGTAGTTGAACTGTTGGGTGCCACAGGATACCATCTCATCCCCAATATTATTGAATACCTATATGAAGTCATTGGGAGGGGTGATTAGGTGATTTTGGGGCAAGGTGTCACCAGTATGCTGATGACACCCAGCTCTATCTTTCTGTGACATCTGCACTGGGAGAGGTAATGCACATTCTGAAATGGTGTCTGGATGCAATTACGTCTCCCACACTGGAGGCGTTCAAGATGAGGCTGGACTGGACAGCCATCTGGCGGGGATGCTCTGACTTAGATTCCTGCATTGAGCAGTGGATTGGACTCGATGGCGTTGTAGGCTCCTTCCAACCCTACTATTCTTTGATTCTATGATTCTATGCCTTAGATGAGGGTGAATAAACTGAAGCTCAATTCTGATAAGACAGAGATCCTATGGGTGGGCAGTTCCCAGGTTCAGGAACTGCCACGGGCTGCTTAGCTGTTCTGGATAAGATGGCACTCCCTCTGAAGGAGCAGGTACATAGTTTGGAGGTGTTCCTTCATCCATCAGTCACTGGAGGTCCAGGTGACCTCAGTGGCCTGGAGTGCCCTTTGGCTGGTGTGCCAACTATGCCCATTACCACATAGAGACAACCTAGCCAAGATGACCCATACATGGCTAGCCTCGCAATTAGATTACTATAATGTGCTCTGTGTGGGGCTGCCCTTGTGCCTGGTTCAGAAGCTGCAGCTAATGCAGAATGCAGCAGCTAGGGTGCTCACTGGGACACTCAGCTATGCTCACATAAGAATCTGCATTAAAAGAACTGCACTGCCTACCTATTAGCTACTGAATCATGTTCTCAGTTACGTTATTGTCATACAAAACCCTAAACAACTTGGGACCAGGATATCTAGCAGTCCCCCCCCCCTTATATATACCCATTTCAATGAGGTTTTAGGCCTGGTTAGAGAGTGACAGTTGATGCTCTTTGACCTCTCAGCAGCTTTCGATACCATCAACCATGGTATCCTTCTGGATGGGCTATCTGGTTTGGGTGTTGGCAGTACTGTATTGCAATGGTTCTACTCCTGTTTGGACAGTCAATTCTAGAAGGTGGTGCTGGGGGATAATTGCTCTGTCCCTTGACAGTTATGCTATGGGTTCCACAGAGCTCTATTATATTAGTGCTGTTTAAAACTGTTTAGGTTTTTCTGTTATGTTTTATTGTGTTCTTTTATGCTTTGTCTTGTGAGCTGCTGAGAGCTTCAGCTGTTGGGCTATATAGAAACAAAATAAATAAATAAAATAATAAAATACTAATGTCAGCATTCCTTTTGGTCCTAGCTGCTATGAGACCCTTGCTCATGTAGCCTTTCCCAGATCAAAAGACATACTGTATTAAACAAAGGGCTAAGATTGTCCAGCACAAATACAAAATACAATCTGACGTATTTTAATACTTCATTATTTCCAGATCTATTCAACATGGAATAACCAGGAAATACCTCTGACTGTGACCTGGAGCTGGAGGTTGACGATATCATGAAAAGGACTTGCAAATGTCCGTGAGTGAGCAATCTCAATAGCAGGATAAAACCTCCATGTGAAGAAGCCCATAACATCCAAGGCTGGAATGACATGTTATAACCATTGCATGCACTACAACCCAAATGGCTGCTTCTTCTCTGTCAAGCAGCACTGAGAGGGCAGAGCTTTGCAGCTGGGAAGCAGGAAGTAGGGATGTACAGATTCCCCACTGTATGTTCCGGTGGGGAATCCATGGGGGGTGATCCATTCTGCCCCCTGGAATCCTTGCAGAGTAGCTCTGCTCTGTGAGGATTCTGCAGAGCCATGGTCCACCCCGTTCCACCGTCCACATGCCCCAGATTCCCCCATTTTTTCCCCAGCTCCCCAAAATTATGTGAATAATTTCATAAGTACCACCATAAAAGCCTTTTCGTGTGCCTGCCGTCTGTCTCCATAAGTGTATTTATTTTCATAAAAAGGGTAAAGCCCTTCGTGGGGATTCCCCATGTAACCTCTAGTCACCTGACCTCACTGGACCTGTCCTGATCTCACCTCACCTGACCTCACCTTCACAGACAATAAAGAGAAAAGATGAAGGATTTCTGTGGACTTCAAGACTCAGCCCCAGCAAAAGAAAGCCACGGGTCACAGGGAAAATGCCTCGTAAAAAGGGTAAAGCCATTTGCGTTCTTCTTCCTCCATGTCCGATTTACAGATTTCTTTTCGTAATTATTTTCGTAAAATCTGCCATTCAACGACAAAAAAAAAGAAAAGGGGCCGCATGAGCTCTGGTCCTGGTCAACCAGGCCGTCCCATTCCGAGGAGGATTCCGTGGACCGGATTTGTCAGAATTCGATCCCATTTAAAATTTGGGTGGAATTCTCTGAAATCCCTAGCAGGAAGTGGGAGGAGGTTGCTTAGCCCACCCATTGCTTCTTCCTTGCAACTCTGTGTCTCGAGCCCCCCATCCAGCTACTAGTTTTTTGTTTTTTGTTTGTTTTTTCACATGTTTGGAATGCTGACTGGGAGAAAACTTGCTGTAGGGAGAGTTGGAAGGGGGAAGAAGTGGGTGGGGAAGGATTAAGCACCTTCCTTCTGCCGACTTCTTCTCCACTGAAAATCACACCTCCCTGAAGCTGCTTTCCAGAGATAATGTCCATTGCTGTTTTAGTATGTGAAGTGGCTGTGTAACGTGTAGCTCCTGCCAGAGTCATAGTGACTCTGCCAGATTTTGTAATGTACTTTATTTTAACAGGAGAGTAGAACTCTACTCCCCTTCATGGATCACTGCCTTGTTGTGGCAAAGGGGCTTGTGTAATTCAGTGAAGCCATAAGCTATGCCGTGCAGGGCCACCCAAGATGGACAGGTCATGGGAGAGAGTTCTGACAAAATGTGGTCCACGTCCACTGGAGAAGGAAATGGCAACCCACTCCAGTATTCTTGCCAAGAAAACCCCATGGAACATATTACAAGGCTACAAGATACAACACCGGAAGATGAGCCCCTCAGGTCGGAAGGTGTCCAATGTACTACTGGGGAAGAGCAGAGGGAATTTCCAAGTAGCGCCAGAAAGAGTGAAGCGGCTGGGCCAAAGCCGAAAGGACACTCAGCTGTGGATGTGTCTGGTGGTGAAAAGAAAGTCCGATGCTGTAAAGAACAATATTGTTTAGGAATGTGGAATGTAAGATCAATGAATCAAGGTAAGCTGGAGGTGGACAAGGTAAGCTGGAGGTTGGCACACTCAACAATGGCCAAAAGACAGGAAAAGGTCAGTGTACATTCCAATCCCAAAGAAGGGCAATGCCAAAGAGTGTTCAAACCACCGCACAATTGCGCTCATTTCACATGCCAGCAAGTTTATCCTCAAAATCCTACAAGTTAGGCTTCAGCGGTATGTGAACTGAGAACTACTGGAAGTACAAGTTGGGTTTCGAAGAGGCAGAGGAACTAGAGATCAACAACCAAGTGGTTCAAAATTGGGAAAGGAGTATGACAAGGCTGTATATTGTTGCCCTGCTTATTTGACTTATATGCAGAGTACATCATGAGAAACGCCAGGTTGGATGAATCACAGGTCGGAATTAAGGTTGCTGGGAGAATTATTAACAACCTCCGATATGCAGATGATACCACCCTAATGGCAGAAAGTGAAGAGGATTTAAAGAGCCTCTTGTTGAGGGTGAAAGTGGAGAGTGCAAAAGCTGGTTTGAAACTCAACATTAAAAAAACGAAGATCATGGCATCTGGCTCCATCACTTCCTGGCATATAGAAGGGGAAGAAATGGAAGGAGTGACAGATTTTATTTTCTTGGGCTCCAAGATCATCGCACTCAGTGACTGTAGCCATGAAATTAAAAGACACTTGCTCCTTGGGAGGAAAGCTATGGCAAACCTAGACAGCATGGTAAGAAGCAGAGACATCACCTTGCTGACAAAGGTTCATATAATCAAATCTATGGCTTTCCCAGTAGCAACGTATGGCTGTGAGAACTGGACTATAAGGAAGGCTGAGTGCCGAAGAATTGATGCTTTCGAACTGTGGTGCTGGAGAAGACTCTTATGAGTCCCCTGGACTGCAAGGAGGTCAAATCAGTGTCAACTCTAAAGGAAGTCAACCCTGAGTGCTCATTGGAAGGACATATACTGAAGCTGAAGCTGAAATATTTTGGCTACCTAATGCGAAGAGAAAACTCCCTGGAAAAGACCCTGATGCTGGGAAAGATTGAAGGCAAAAGGAGAAGGGAATGGCAGAGGATGAGATGGCTAGATAGCATCACCGATGCAATGAATATGAACTTGAGCACACTCCGGGAGAGAGTGGAGGACAGGAAGTCCTGGCGTGCTATGGTCCATGGTGTCACGAACAGTCAGACATGACTTAACAACTGAACAACAACAACAAAGACTCTACTCTTCTTTCTCTCTCCCTGCTCCCAAAAGGTGTCCTGTGCCTTTAAAAAGCTGTGTGAAAGGCAGAAGTTCACCAGATGAAGTTTTCCTCACTGTATCTTCATATCACAGAGAATTGTATGTATTAAACACAGTTTTATTAGAGAAAAGAGAGCTTCCTTCAGAAAATGGAAGTCTTGCCCAAATGAGGAAAACAAAAGGGAGCACAAACTTGCACAAAGACGATGCAAGCAGGCAAGAAGAGATGCAAAAAAGCATTTTGAAGACCATATCGCTAACAATATCAAGGCCAACAGTAAAGAATTCTTTAAATATATCAGAAGCAGAAAACCAGCTAGGTAGGCAGTTGGATCACTGGATGACAATGGAGTTAAAAGCAAATAGTGTTGCCCTTATTTTCGCCGTAGTCTACGTAAATCTTTACATAGACTACCCGTGCCCAAATAAGAAACGCAAATGGCGGCACCCATGGGCGCCGCCATTTGCATATGTGCTTTTTAAATTTTTTTTCCAAAGTCAGCCGTGCTAGGCTACGTAAAGATTTACATAGCCTATCATGGCTGACTTTGAAAATCTAGCCGTGATAGGCTACGTAAATCTTTACGTAGCCTATCACTTTTTTTTTTTTTAGTTTTTTCTTTCGCGGCCGGGGAGATGGGGCACTCCCCCCAGGCCAGAACTTCGGCGGGGAGGGATGGGGCGCCTCCCCCCCGGCCAGAATTTTGGCGGGGAGGGGCGGGGTGCCTCCCCACCCGCCAAGAATTTCGGGGGGAGAAACGGAGCACCTCCCCCCCAAAAAAAAGCTGTGGGACCAGGTAAGGGACTTTCGTCCATCCTTAGCTTTTTCTGCTGTGGCACCCCGGCTGTGGAATGTGCTACCTAGAGAGGTTTGCCTGGCACCTACATTGTATTCTTTCCGGGGCCGGGTGAAGTCCTTTTTATTTTCCCAGGCATTTTAGCATTTTAGCTCTTTAGACTTTTAGCTTTGCTGTTTTAAATCTGTATTTTAAATCCCTGCACTGCTGCTAGGTTTTATTCTGGTTTTATTCTCGTTGTATTGTTTACTGTGGTTTTAATGTTTTATATATTTTGTATTGTTTTATTGTGTGCTCTTTGGTTTTAATTTTGCGAACTGCCCAGAGAGCTTCAGCTATTGGGCAGTATAGAAATGAAATACATACATACATACATACATACATACATACATACTGAAGGAGGACAAGGAGATTGCAGAGAAGCTGAGTGAATTCGTTTCATCCATCTTCACTGCAGAAGATATAGGACAGATTCCTGTGCCTGAACTGATTTTTCCAGGAAGGGAGTCTGAGGAACTGGGGCAAATAGTGGTGACAAAAGATTAAGTTCTCAACCTTATTGATAAATTGAAAGTAAATAAATCACTGGGCCCAGATGGTATCCATCCTAGCGTTCTCAAAGAACTCAAATATGAAATTGCTGATCTTCTAACCAAAATAAGCAACATGTCCCTAAAATCAGCATCTATACCAGAGGACTGAAAGATGGCCAATGTAACACCAATTTTCAAAAAGGGATCCAGGGGAGATCCAGGAAATTACAGGCCAGTTAGTTTAATGTCTGTTCTGGGTAAATTGGTTGAAGGTATTATTAAAGATAAAATTACTAAGAACAAAGAAGAACAAGCCCTGCTGAAAAAGAATCAACACAGCTTCTGTAAAGGTAAGTCCTGTCTCACTAACCTTTTAGAGTTCTTTGAGAGTGTCAATAAAAATGTAGACAGGGGGGATCTGGCAGACATGGTTTACTTGGACTTCCAAAAGGCTTTTGACAAAGCCCTCACCAAAGACTCCTGAGTAGGGATGTATGAAAGTGACTTACCTTTCGCGGATTATGTTGATGGTGGGGGGGGGAGGTGTTCCGTCCCTCCCCCCGGAATCCTGGCTGGGGGGGGAGGCGCTCCGTTCCTCCCCTCCGGAATCCTCGAACGGCCGGCTGTGCTCCGCGGCAGCTCCATGGAGCAGCCGGCCAGGCCCGGCCCGGCCAGGCCGGAACCATCCGCAGCCGGATTTCCAGCCTCGGAGGGCTCTGGGTAAAAAAACAAACGCCGCCATTTGTGTTCCTTCTTTTTGCTGTCTTAATCTACGTAAATATTTACATAGACTATGACGGCGAAAATCAAGGGGAACGCAAATAGCGTAGCGGGCACCATTTGCGTCCCCTTTTGATTCCCTGTTTTAGCCTACGTAAGGATTTATGTAGGCTAAAACGGTGAATGACAAAGGGACGAGGTAAGTCTCATCCCAGGGGGGCTCCGCAGGGGGCTGAATGCACTGGCATTCAGCCTCACCGAGATCCGTGGTGGAATTCTCTGACATCCCTACTCCTGAGCAAACTTAGCAGTCATGGAATAAGAGTACAGGTCCTCTTATGGATCAGTAACCAGTTAAAGAACAGGAAGCAGAGAGTAGGAATAAATGGTAAATTCTCCCAGTGGAGGGAAGTAAATAGTGGGGTCCCACAAGGATCTGTATTACAACTAAGGATGTATGAAATGACTTACCTGTTTCGTTTCGTGACATCTGTGGTGGGGGGGAGGAGCTCCGTCCCTCCCACCAAAATCCTCGCTGGCTGGCTCCGCTCCGCAGCGACTCCACAGAGCCACCAGCCGGAGCCACCCACAGCGACATCTGGCCACTGCTGGGCTGTGCAGGGACGCAAATGGTGGCCACCATAGCCGCCGCCATTTGTGTCCCTTTTTTTCGCCATGATAGGCTACATAAATATTTAAGTAGCCTATCATGGCAAAAAAAAAAGGGGAACACAAATGGCAGCAGCTACGGCGGCCGCCATTTGCATTCCCTTTTTGCCGTGATAGGCTACGTAAATATTTATGTAGCCTATCATGGCAAAAAAAAAAGGGATTTAACCCTATTAAATTTTGGTATTCATGCTGTTGTTCAAGGCTCAGGATCACTATCAGAGCTGGAGGGTAAGTGCTGCTCCCAAACTACCAGCCACTTTCTCCTTTTTATAATGGCTGCACAAGGAAATAGTGTTGGGGTAGCTTTTCAGAGTGGTTAATGAGACTCACATTGATTATTTCTCATTTGTTGACGCACTTTTTTTAGCATGTTAAATGTTTTGCAGCTGTTATCGAAGGGCTAATTCATGGATTTGCCACCTCATTTTCATGCGGGGAGCCATTTCGTATGAAATAGCCCTCGCAGGGGAAAAAAATTAAAAATGTCTGTGTCAGAGAAAATGCATAGAAACCTCACATTTCTCTTGAAGTAGTAACTTTCCATTTCCCCCCTCCTCTGGGGGCTCTTTCACGTGAATAGCTCCCCACATGAAAATAATGTGCTAAAGCCACCATCTGCAGATTTTATCACCTCAAAAATAAATACGTTAATGGATCCTCACTTGTCTTTTCAAGAGCCCTGTGAGGTAAGGCTAGAGACACACGAGAGTCCTTTTCTCAGTGTGTTGAGGATGGTGTGATAGAGGTACGGTTGGCCCACATGCAAACGCTTCAATTTGTATCTGGCAAATTGACTTCTGGGCCCACTGGGCAGAAAGACAAAGGAGACACATGAAGTCAGATTAAAATTAAATAAACAGGATTCACATGTAGTTGCAGTGCTTCAAAAACCTGCTATGAAAAGGACTCAAAAGAAGTGGGTAGGTCAAATGCAGCTGTATTTCTAGCATGCTGCCTTGTCCTCTCTTGCAATTATTCCCTGTATCTCCAACATGCCACTGAACACATGACCATGCAACACTGTTAGGAGCTGCTGGATCCAAGAGCTGCTGCCCCATGTGGTAGACTACTGAACTGCAGGTGGAAGCTTCTGATACCTTCAGGCTAGGGGTGCACGAAAGCCACTTACCTGGTCTCGCAGCTTTTCATAGTGGGGGGGAGGCGCTTCGCTGCTCTCCCCGTGAAGTTCAGGCCGGGGGGGAGGCTTCCCGCCTCGCCCGGCCGAAATTCAGGCCAGGGAGGAGGCACCTCGCCTTGCCCAGCCGCGAAATTAAAAGTTAAAAACAAAAACAAAAAACGCCCCCGTGATAGGCTACGTGACGATTAACGTAGCCTATCACGGCCAGATCTGCAAAGTCAGCCATGATAGGCTACGTAAATCGTCACGTAGTCTATCACGGGTGACTTAAAAAAAAAAAGCGCGTACGCAGATGGCGGCCCCCATAGGGAGCCGCCATTCACGTTCCTTATTTGGTCGCTGTAGTCTACGTAAAGATTACGTAGACTATGGCGAAAATAAGGGCAAGGCAAATAGCGTTGCCCTTATTTTCGCCGTAGTCTATGTAATCTTTACGTAGACTACAGCGACCAAATAAGGAACGGGAATGGCGGCTCCCTATGGGGGCCGCCATTAGCCGTACGCGCTTTTTTTTAAAAAAGTCACCCGTGATAGGCTACGGGACGATTTACGTAGCCTATCATGGCTGACTTTGCAAATCTAGCCGTAATAGGCTACGTTAATTGTCACGTAGCCTATCACGGGGGCGTTTTTTTTTCTTTTATTGGAATGGCGGCGGTGGCAGCTGGTCGAAAGATCGGCTGCCGCCCCCGCCCCTGACGAAGACCCGACGAACCGCCGCCGGGACCCGCCACCGGGAGGGACATTCAGGAAAGGTAAGTCCCATCCCGGGGGGGGGGCGGGGGGGGCGGAGAATTTCTCCCCGAAACTTCTTCGGGGGGCCGAACACGTTGGCGCTCAGCCCCCCGAAGTTTCAGGGAGAAATTCTCCGCCATCCCTACTTCAGGCCCTGGACTGACTCCACCTACCCAGGCTGGCCACTGAATCCTCTTGGGCAGGAAGAAGTATAGAAGCATTTCCTGCTTTAGCCACATGATCTTTCTGAGCTCTTACGTGTTCCTGTATTCTTGGCCATTTCTCAGTCACAATGACTTCTGTCCTGGTTTGATCCTTGATCCTGCCTCTTGGGTTATCACCTGATTCAGATTTGCCCTTCAGTCCTGACTTCTGCTCCTTGACCTTCTGCCTAGAAGGGATGTCAGAGAATTCCGTGAAAGATCTCGGTGAGGCGGAATGCCAGTGCATTTGGCCCCCCGAAATCCATCGCGGAACGAAGCCCCTGCCCCCCCAACCCACGAAAGGCAAGCAAAATGGAGCACTTACCTGCTTCTGTCCATGCTGCTTTGTGAATGGTGGCCATCCTGCGGCTTCCATTTGCTTCCTTCTCTCAATAGCCATGATGTAAGTATGTAAATACTTATGTAGCCTATCATGGCTAATGCAGGGATGCCATTTGTATCCCTGCAGAGGCCGTGATAGGCTATGTAAGTATTTACATAGCCTATCACGGCGGGGGGGGGGGGAACCACAGCGTACGCAAATGGCGGTGGCTACCACCATTTGCGTACGCTGGGTTTTTTTTCCCCCTGCCGAGATAGGCTATGTAAATACTTACGTAGCCTATCACAGCAGGGGGAAAAAAAACTCAGTGTATGCAAATGGCGGTGGCTACTGCCATTTGCATATGCTGGGGTTTTTCCCTCTGCTGTGATAGGCTACGTAAATATTTACGTAGCCTATCATGGCTCAATACAGGGATGCAAATGGTGGCAGCTATGACAGCCACCATTTGCTTCCCTGCAGGGCTGCCCAGCGGCTGGATGTTCGGCTGCGGGCAGCTGGAGCCAGCCAGCAGCTCCGCGGCTTGGCTGCGGAGCGGAGCCGGCCAGGCAGGATTCCTGGGGGAGGGACGGAGTGCCTCCCCCCCGTTGAGGATTCCAGGAGGAGGGAAGGAGCCAGGTAAGGGATTTGTACATCCCTACTGCCTAGTTTGTCTTTCAGTCTTCCTGACTTGCCCTTTGGCTCTGACTTCTGGATTGCTTCTTGACCCTGCCTTCTGCTTTACCCCATGGTTCTGACTTACCCTTTGGTCTTGACTAGAGATGGGAAATAATTTCATTTAGTTTGGGTTTATTTTATAAGAACATAGCAAAACTTGCAAATGTCTTCATAAATGGGATGGAAATAACCTGTGATTAAAAACAAAAAGACTGTGGGAACAGCTGAAGCTGAAAGATGTGTCCATCCAGCGTCAGTGGTTTGAGTATTTTGTTCCTTAAAGTCTGGTTTGAATCCTTGTATAATTAGGGGTGTATGAACCCCACTCACTGTTCCACCTGGGGGTCCACAGGGGGGAGGAGGAGATCCTTCCCTCACCCCAGAATCCTCCCCGGCCAGTTCCGCTCTGCAGCAGGTCCGTGGAATCACCAGCCGGGCCTGTCCGCAGCCAGACTTCCATCCACTGCCTGTCTGCGGACGCAAATGGTGTCTGGCATAGTGAATGCCATTTGTGTCCCTGCTTTGTTCGTGATAGGCTATGTAAAGACTTACGTAGCCAATCATGAACAGAGCAGGGATGCAAATGGCGTCCGTTATGCTGGACACCATTTGCGTCCGCAGACCGGAAGCGGCTGCAGCTGTGGACTCAGTGGATGGACCCGGACCTGGTCGGTGGAAGGTAGGGTCCGTCCACATCGAATTTCGTGGGGTGGCGGAGGAAAGGATGTCAGAGAATTCCACAACAGATCTTGGTGAGGCCGAATGCCGGTGCATTTGGCCCCCCGAAATCTGTCGCGGAACAGCCTGCCACCCCACTGCCCCCTGCGGATCCCCCCTGGGACAAGACTCACCTGGGCCGGATGTTTTGGATGGCGGTGGCTCCAGCAGCAGCTTCGGCGATGGCGGCGGCTGGTCTTCCGACCGGCTGCCGCTGCCGCCATTTGCAGTCTGTGTTCTTTTCTTTCTTTTTTTTCCCATAGACGTGATAGGCTACGTAAAGCCTTAAGTAGCCTATCACGTCTGGGTAACCCCCATTATTTTTCGCCATCTTAGTCTACATAGATATTTACGTAGACTAAGACGAAGACAAGAAAATGGAACCCAAACAGCGCCCAATACGCTATTTGCATTCCCCTTTCTTTTCTTCATCTTAGTCTACGAAGACTTAGTCTAAGACGGTGAAAAATAAGGAATGCAAATGGCGGCGGCCGTAGCTGCCTCCATTTGCATACGTGTTTGTTTTTTTTTTACCCAGAGCCCTTCGCGGCCGGAAATCCGGCTGCGGACAGCCCTGGCCTGGGCCTGGCTGGCTGCTCTGCAAAGCCGCCACAGAGCACAGCCGGCCGTTGAGGATTCTGGGGTGGAGGACCGGATCACCTCCCCCCCGTGAACAGAATCCGCAAAAAGGTAAGTGACTTTTGTACATCCCTAGGCGGAGGTAATGGGTCCATTCTGCTATGGACTCCGGGGGAATCTTTAGAATCTGGCCTCATTGATGTCCATGGCAGAATTCTCCACCATCCCTGTGTATAATCAACCATGGTTGTAGTGCTGAACTAGGTTTTCCACCTCTTTTTTTCTGACATGCTCCTCAGCCATTATAAACTGCTGGAAAGCAGACAGGTACAAAATGATCTTCTCCATATTGGGATGGGAATAGCGGCACCTACTGAATTTGACCAGTGCAGAAGGGTGAAAATTTTAGAGATGGCGGAGAATTCTGCCACGGATTTCAGTGAGGCCGAATGCACTGGCATACGGCCCCCCGAAATCCATGGCGGAATGGCCTGCCCCCCTGCCTCACCCCGTGGATTCCCCCCTGGATGAGGCTTACCTGAGGCGGATGTTCCGGACAGTGGCGGCTCCGGTGGCAGCGGCGGCGGCTGGTCTTTCAACCAGCTGCCACGGCCTCCATTTGCATCCTGGTCTTTGCCGTGATAGGCTACGTAAGTATTTACGTAGCCTATCACGGCAAGCCAAGCAAAAACAAAACAAAACGGCATACGCAAATGGCGGCGGCTATGGCGGCTGCCATTTGTGTTCCCTATTTTTCGCCGTTTTAGTCTACGTAAATATTTACGTAGGTTATTATGGCAAAAAAAGGGGAACGCAAATAGCGCCCACTACGCCATTTGTGTTCCCCCTTTTTTTTTCACTGTAATAGCCTACGTAAATATTTATGTAAGATAAAATGGCGAAAAATAAGGAACGCAAATGGCGGCCGCCGTGGCCGCCGCCTTTTGTGTATGCTGTTTTTTTTTTTTTGGCCTGCCATGATAGGCTATGTAAATACTTATGTAGCCTATCATGGCAGCCTGGCTGGACGCAAATGGCGGCCACTACGGCGGCCGCCATTTGCGTCCAAAGCAGCCCATCTATGGCCTGCTGTGGAATCACTAAAAATTCCGCCTGCTGCGGAATCACTAAAAAGGATTCCAGGGGGGAGGACCGGATTGCCTCCCCCCCCCATCGAGGATTCCAGGGGGAGGGATGGAGTGCCTCCCCCCCACCGTGAATCAATTCCACGAAAATGTAAGTGACTTTCGTACATCCCTAGAAAATTCAAAATTTCATTCCAGTTCATTTTTGATAAGAATGTACCAATCTTTGCAGATTTCTTCATATACAGGATAGAAATAAGTTAACATTGAAAAGGTTTGAATGGAAGAGAAAGCAAAACTGGTAGGTTTGTACTTTGCTAATCCTGTCTACTGGCTGGTCCCACTGCTCCTAATTCCTGGCTTTCCCCAAACTGCTGTCCATAGTCCCAACTGACAAACAGTGACTTCCCCAGCTATCAAGTTAATGTTTACCTGACTGAGCTGAGATTTGAACTCAGGTCTCCTTGAGCTAAGTGCAGCGCACCACCTGGTAGCTTCATTAACAAATCAAAACAGCCAGGCTTGTCACAGATTTCTGAAAATCGCCTTATTAAAAATTTCCCTCTAAAATTGCTTGACAATTGTCTAAAGGTTCACTTGAATTCAGCCACTATTTCAAGGGGGCATGGCCTGGTCCCACTGGTGAGCAATTAGGTGAGGAAGTGTTTCTATCTATCATTTT
This sequence comes from Heloderma suspectum, assembly GCF_057233095.1. Classification (NCBI taxonomy): domain Eukaryota; kingdom Metazoa; phylum Chordata; class Lepidosauria; order Squamata; family Helodermatidae; genus Heloderma; species Heloderma suspectum. Next base: position 299,452,924 of record NC_139461.1, on the reverse strand, counting down.
CATTAATCCCTCCTCCTCATCTTCCAGCCATCCCATATGGAAGAAGAATTCCATTAACTTTATTAATTTATTTTATACTGCCTCTAGAGTGAAATAAAGAGCAACATTTAAAAGGAAGAGGGAGGAGCCCTTGATGTTAGCTTTTCAGTGATGTGGGGCTGTTTCCGAAGACCACTTAGCAGTTTGCAGCTAGTACAGAAGGCTTCTCACTGAGACCATCTTCAGTGCCAGCTGAAGGCATTTTGTTGCCTGAAGTCAAGCACCAAATGGTACCCCCTCCATTATGCTAGGGCCCACACTTCTAAAAGTCTTGCTGCACCAGACAGCCTGCCTTCATCTACCCCCCTAAGTCCTACCAAGTGAAGAACCTTGTTTCACCTTCCTGCACAGTAGGGTCAACCTTGCCCATCTTCTTATGGAATGGTATACACAGGGAGTACATGATTTAAATACTTGCTGGCCTACCTTAGCTTCATATTAGTGTCTGGCTCCAATAGATGCTGATTTATCACCTTGTGTACCTTATGTATAAATAAACCACTAATGACTTCTGTATTCAGTTTCTTGACCAGAATGATATCCCTGCATATTGTGCAGCTACAGCAAGATTCCCGTTGTTATGCATTATAAGCCTCAGTTCAATTTGCAAATCTGTATAGACACTTGAATTTTGGCACACTCTGGCTAAACAATGTCTAATTGTTACTGACTTCCCAGATGGTCACTCTCTAAATATCTGGAGAAGGGCAAATAAGCGAGCAATCAGGCTTGATTTCATTGATGTCAGTACAACAGCTGTCATTTTCATTCCCATACACCACTCTTGTGTAGGTTTCTGCTATTTCCATATTCTCCTGAGCAGGGAACAAATAGAGATCTGGTGATATGGAAAGCCATGTGGAACATGAGTCTTTAGTGGGCTGCCCTGCCTTGTCCCATTTTTTGTGTGAGGACTGGGGTTCGATATTTCACTCCAAATACTAGGATGATGGCTCAGATCTGTGTATTTAACTGTGGGTCCTCTGCTTTGGTCCACACCAGTGCTTATATGGGTGCAGTGTTGCCTTGTAATTATATTTTGGTTCATTAGTCCATCAACTAATAGCTCAGTGGTGGAGCCCATGTTTTGCAGGTGAATGGTCCCATGGAGAAGGTCTCTGGCATCTCTAGTTAAAAGGTCAGGTAGCAGATGCTGGGTAAGGCTAGGGATGTTGCAGGGGTCCGGGAAGGGGGTGGAGTCCGGTGGACATCCCCTCATGCGGCCCCTCAGACTCCAGTCTGCAGACCCCCATGCTTGCTCACCTCGGCAAGCGCAGGATTGGGCAGGCGAGTAGCTGCCCAATCCCTTGCTGAGCTGCCGTTTCACATAAAAAATGGTGGCGTGGCCTTTTTTGTAATTGCCCATGTGGGAAAATGGCTGCTGTAAAGTGGCCATTTATGCAAAATTACAGGCACAAATAGACCATTTATGCCTGTAATTTTGTACAAATGGCAGTTTTATGGCCACCATTTGTGCACACGGGCATTTATGAAAAAGGCTGAGCACCAATGTTATGCAAAATGTTGGCTTGGCGAGGATTGGGCAGCTGCACATTGCTTGCCAGGCATGGCAAGCAGGTGTGAGCGGCCTGTGGGGGTCGGGCAAGCAGTGTGCAACCTGGACTAGCATGAGTTCATCTATCCCTAGGTAAGGCCAAGTCCCTGGGGAGCCACTGCCAGTTAAAGTAGACAATACTAAACTTGATGAACAAATCAGAACATAAGAAGAGCCATGCTGGATCAGACCACAGGTCCATCTAGTCCAGCATTCTGTTCACAAGTGGCCAACCAACTGCTGACAGAAAACCCACAAGCAGGATATGAGTGCAACAACACCTTCCTGCCCATGTTCCCCAGTAACTGGTGCATAGAGGCACACTACCTCTGACACTGGAGGTAGCATAGAGGCATCAGGACTAGTAGCCATTGATAGCATTACCCTCCATGAATTTGTCTAATCCCCTTGTAAAGCCACCCAAGTTGGTGGCAGTCCTTATTACTTTTGGAAGTAATTCCATAGTTTAACTGTGCGCTGTCTGAAGAAGTCCTTCCTTCTATCTGTCCTGAATCTCCCACCAATCAGCTTCATGGGATGACCCCACTGGGTTCTAGTATTATGAGATAGGGAGAAAAATGTCTCCCTATCTACTTTCTCCACACCATGCATAATTTTGTACACCTCTTTAATGTCTCCCTCACTCGCCCTTTTTCTAAGCTAAACCATCCCAGCTATTGTAACCTTTCCTCATAGAGGAGTTGCTCCGGTTCCTTGATCATTTTAGTTGCCATTCTCTGCTCTTTTTCCAACTCTATAATACCCCTTTTTAAGTGCAAATGGTCTGGCGTAGTGTAAGACAGCTTTGTATCTTCCTGAACAAATGTATTATGGTAGTAACCAGAAACTGGACCCTAAGCAGCAGTAGCAGATCTGGAGTGATTTGCAGCAAGATGATGGCAGTGGGAGGAGAGCGGCTGACATTGCCAAGGATTTCCAGGAGTAGTCTTCCAGAACAGAAGATCAAGGCATAATGCAGAAAAGAGAGGAAATGGAGTCATTCACTGGCTGGGTCCATAGTTGAGAAATCCGTAGGGGTACCAACCAGGCAATGTTTTACTAGATGGGTCAGTAAAACCATGATCTGAGAGGTAACCAGTTCTGAAAAGGGAGTCAAATGCAGATTCTGTCAGGGTGTGCCCATGACTTGCCACATCCTGCCAGGATATACTTCTGTTCTAACCAATGAAGTTCTGCCCCAGCTCCATTCCTGCCTTGCCCATTTCCACCAGGATCAGGTAGGGATGGACAAAACATTTGATTCCCAGTCCATGTCAGCTTCATACGTATTGAAGGATAAGTCCATTCCATCCGTTTTATGCATCAATCTGTGATTTTGTGTGTGAACTGCCTGGAGAGCTTCAGTTATGGGGTGGTGTAGAAATATAATGAAATGAAATGAAAATGAAATGATTTTTTAAAAATGCAGAAAATTCACATTTATTTTCATCCATGATTTTCCCCAGCATATACATTTTTACAGTTTCCCCAAATATATATATTTTTGGATACAATGTTGCTTAAGATGCATTTTTATTGCAACCCCTATGATACATATTTTATACACAATATTTGAGCTGAGAAGAATTGCATTGCAAGATTTGGGGATTGAGTGAGCTGAAGGATTGCTGTGTTCTCCCCTTTCCATAGGCTCAGACCATGAATCCAAGGTGGCTGGGAGTGAGATGCAGACAGAGAAAAAAAAACAGAAAGACAAATGCATCGGTAGGAGAAAGAACCAGAGAAGAAAGGCCAAAGCTCAGGGAACACCTAGTACTTCTCGGGATGTGTTTATAGTCAGCTCAGGATGACAAGGATCAAAAGACCTCCTGGTGGGGGCTGGGGTCATGCTGGAAATTGAGATGGAGAATTATGGTCCTTTTCTTTCAGTTCTGCAACTGGAAGTTGGTTATCACAAGCGGTGTCGATGTGTATATCAGAAGTTTCCCAGTTCCAGTCCCTTTGTCTCTCACACTGGAGACAGACATAAAGTGAGTTGAAGGTGGTACAATAGAGGCATTATTTCCTGTAGTGTACCTCAGGAGTGTTCAACCTCAGGTCCGCAGGCCAAATCTAGCCCCCTTGGGGTCCCAACAACAAGGGGGAGGCAGCCTCCAGTGATTGAAAATGCAATTTTTTTGTGCTCTATGCGTTTTGGAATATCTCCTTCTTCAGCAGCTGTTTAAAGCCATTCAGTCCCTTGTTCTAAAATGAACAGTAATTCTTTCCTCTGGATGCTTGCACATGCTACTCCTAAAGCCTATCTCTCTCACATCCAGAGGAAAGAATTACTGTCCATTTTAGAACAAGGGAGTGAATGGCCAGATCCTGAAGAAGGACATATTCCAAAACCAAAATGCATAGAGTACAAAAAAATTGCATTTTCGAGCACTGGAGGCTGCCTCCCCCTTCTTTGTCATTAGTTCTTCTTCCCTCTCCACTTCTGCCCCCTGGAGTTCCAACCTATATCCCCAGGTGGCCGTGCCTCCTACCCTTGGGCCCATCCCCTGGCTCACAACCATGTTTAGCCTTGAGGAGGGGAGGGGAGATATGATAGCTCTTCAAGTACTTGAAAGGTTATCACAGAGAGGAAGGCCAGGATCTCCTCGATCATCCCAGAATGCAGGACATGGAATAATGGGCTCAAGTTACAGGAAGCCAGATTCTGGCTAAACATCACAAAAATCTTCCTGACTGTTAGAGCAATACGACAATGGAACCAATGACCTAGGGAGGTAGTGGGCTATCCCGGAGGCATTCAAGATGAAGCTGGCCAGTCATCTGTCAGGGATGTCCTCACTTGTTTTCCTGCACTGAGTAGGCAGTTGGACTCAATTTTTTATAGGCCCCTTCCAACCCTACTATTCTATGATTCTATGAACCACTTATTGTTTGGTTGTTTCCCAGGTTATGCACAGTCTTTCCCCTTTTAAAAGGTTGCTAAAAAGTTGAAATACCTAAGGCTTTGTCATTCCTAAGGCTATTCCTAAGGCTATTCCTTCCTAAGGTTATCCTTAAGGTTATTCCTAAGCCTTAGTTATTGGCAGTAAGTTCTTTCAGCTAAAAGATGGTGGCATTTTTGGTATTTTGTCCCCACTCCTTTTGCCTTTAGCCTTGCCCACCACTAGAATGTGACCCATAGAGCTTCTGCGAAATTGAATTTGGCCCTGAGGCTGAAAGAGGCTCAACACACCCTGCTGTACATGCTAGTTCCTTTTGTCTCAGTTCAATAGCTGCTCAAATGGGCTTTGCAAAATGTTCAAGCTACTATTAAAAAACTGCAAAGCCTGTTAACGACAGACAATTGTAGGATGCATGTATGAACCATGGTAATAATGCCTCTTGCATACCACACACTACTCTTTGGTGGTGGTGCTGGTGCTGGTGGTGGGGAGCTAATTGTTGGTCTCCAGACTGACACAAACAGAGGAGAGTTATAAAGAAAGAGAAGACCATGTAGGAAGCTGCTTTCTACTGAGACAATCAGATCCTTGGCCCATCTAACTTGGTGCTGCCGACACTGGCTGACAGCAGGGGTTTCAGACAGGAGTCTTCTCCAGCCTAGCTAGAGATGTCCATGACTGAACCCAGGACCTTTGCATACACAGCATGTACTCTACCACTGAGCTATGACCTTTCCTTCAAAGGTGCCCCAGTAATTCTTTATTTGACCCAATGTGTTTTAATACTTGTGGCTCTTCTTCAGGGGCAACTATAAAAGTGAAATCGTTCAATCCATTTAGTACATCAAGGATATGATTAATACCTACATTTGAAGGTGTATGTGTGTATGTGTTTACTATTGTTTTATCATTGTTTTGCCAAATGGGTTGCGTATGCTTTCATTCTCATAACTGACCTTGAAGAACAGCCACAAATTGTGAACTGCACTGGGCCGAACAGGACATTTCTGTTTTCTAACTGTGAGCAGGACAGCCTTCTTGATCTCATTTCCAAAGGCCTAGGGACCTAGGCTTAGTGCACATGGAGGAATACATCCCTTAACTGGTCTTTGTTTTTATTTTTACCAAGCTGGATGCATATTTTTTTTTACTTGCTTTTGAAAGCTAATCCCCACCCCAACTCCTCTCAGATTTGTAAAAATGCCCAATCCATTAATGACTGCCTCTCTGGTACCATCTCCATCCATTCCACCAGACCATCTGGAACAGGGTGGCAGTGGTGGTGGTGGTGGTGGTGGGAGGGAGGGAAGAGCCCCTTCAGAACAACAGGTCTAATTACTTTGGCTTCTATTGCGGCATGCTTACTGTGATCAGAAGGGCGTTAAATGTATTTGTTGCTCCAGTTCCTCCAGCTATCATCTGTCACCGCATGAAAGCTGAGAACACAAGATATGTGAGAGAGCAGTCTTAGTGCGTTCATCCAAGATTCACGCAACTGCACATTTAGGGCCTATGAAGATAATTCCGTCCCACTGACTTCAAAAACTTTTAAATAAAAAGGCAGAAAATGCCTGCAAAGTAATATCACAGAAATGGGCTATTAAACACTTTTCTAATAAAGGCAGTTTAGTCACTTGATGTCCCCCCCACTTCCCCAATTTGATTATTTTTAGCTATTGTATATGAGAACATATACAGTAATAACAGGTTCCATTTTTTATTGACACTAACAAATGTAGTTAGGATTGCTTTCGACTTTCAAACTCACTGCTCTCTCTCTCTCTGTCACACACACACACACACACACACACTCACACACACCCTCCAGCCAAAGGATCAGGGAACATTGTCTGTTTGCCAAGAAGAGCATATGCATTTTTCGTTACTCCCATATGCTGGGCTGTATGTGATGTTTTAAAAATGTCTAACGTACTGGTGACTTTGGTATGAATGACCTTGGTGTTTTACCCATCCTTCAGAGCACAGATAATGATATTTCTCCACTGCTGTAAAATATTACTTTTGCTCCTTAAGGAACGATTGCACTGTTAAATATGATGGGGATTATTAATGACAGGGGGGAAAGTATTAAAGGTCCATTATAGGCAAAAGACATATTTCAACAGATTTTTCATGGCTAGAGAGCACTCTGTGTTGCACAGACAGGAAGACCAAAGATTTCTTATATGAAGACCAAAGATTTCTTATATGTCATCCTGTAACTCAGACATTGCAAAGATGCTGTTTAATTTCTGTTTGAAAGCAGGAGGTGAGGTAGTGGCACCTCCACCTATCTGTTACCCCATGACCTTGTGGTCTGCTCACCCCCTCGTCTACTATATCCTTAATTTTCATGGGCTGTTCATATTCCAGGAATTCTGATCTCTAGAAAATAATATTATGGATATATTTTCTGTAAAATCAAAATTGCATATCTGAACAAACTTTGATTAATGCTGCCTTTGGTTTCAGAAACATATGTTTGTATAAAAGACCTTCTCTGGACAGGAGGGAGATGATGCCATCATGATGGTGATGGTGATGGTGATGATGATACGATGCTTTGTAGAAATAAATTCCATGGCGTTATTTTGTTGGCCATCCACACTCTGAAAACTGGAAAAGGAGCTATAAGCACCTTTAGATATTAGTGATCCATTTTCCAAGTTGATAATTTTATCCACTAAAATAAAGCCAGACACTACTAAATGGCCATGGCTCCTTGGCGCTCTAATTCATTTTGCCCTACTGACACAGTGAATGACTGGACTATTCATGATCAGCCAGGTTAAAAAGTGAAAACTTTTAATTTATGGTAATTTGTAGAATGCAGGACAGAAGGCAGCTGCATTTCTCTCTCTCTCTCTCTCTTTCTGTGTGTGTGTGTGCGTGTGCATGCGTGCGTGCATGCACACACACACACATATACAAATTTCATATTGAAATGTGCGATTCTCACCTGTATAGGAGTGGGCCACAGGGACAGTATGATATAGGCAGTTTATTTTTGATTCCTTTCTTAATAATCCCCCACATGAATTTGCCTTTTTCACAACAGGCACACACTGCGTATATATTTTCATTGAGCTATCCACCACACCCCCAAGATCCCTTTCTGGGTCAGTCACTATCAGCTCAGATACCATTACCGTATTCATTAAGTTGGGATTTTTTTGCCCCAACATGTATTACTTTACACTAGCTTATATTGAACCACATTTGCCATTTTAATACCCATTCCCCACGTTTGGCAAGACCCTTTTAGAGCTGTTTACTGTCCCTTTTTGTTTTAACCACCCTAAATAATTTGGTGTCATCAGCAAACATGTCCACTTCACTCCTCTCTCCTAACTCGAGATCATTTATGAACAGATTAAAAACCACTGGTTCCAATACAGATCCAATGAATCTTCTTTATACCATATCTGACTCCTGCTCTATGGAGATTAGTGGTGTCTAGTTTGATTGGCTGTGGATCTTCATGGACCCCAGCCGGAGTTTTTCACCTTGTTCTGTTCCCTGCAATCTTTTAGTTGGAGACTGAACTTAGGACCTTCTGCATGCAGAGCATGTACAATACCACTGATCTATGGTCCCTCCCCAATTCTGCCAATTAGAAATACCAGAGTATACTTCAACATACACTGTTAATTGGGATAAATATCTCCATGTACCATCTTGATGTTTGTTTCTTGTAAGCATAACCAATTCCTTATTACTCTGTTGTGTTTGAAAGTTGGTAGGAAAACATCTCTCTCTCTCTCTCCCTCTCTCTCTGTATAAAACCTTATAAAATAAATCATTTGTTTAGTTTCATTCTCAACCTGGTTGGTTGAAGAGAATAAACAACATCACCTGTGGCCTTCAACAGAAACACAATGTTCTTGCAGACAACACACTAATGAGAGGTCGGGTCAAATTCTTTGCTGAATCCTATGTGAAGGCCAGCTGGGTTTTTTCCTCAGACTCTCCTGCTGTACAAGGAAAAGCAAAAACAGAGCTGTACATAAATAGCCACTTAAAATTCTCTACCCTATTTGTAGACAGAGAAATTGGTGGTGATGGTGGTGGTGTTTCACTAAATTTCAACAATGGGAAGAGAAATTCTCAACAGTTTCTCATAGGTAGGGTGCCCCATTGGAAGGGCTTGTAGCATAGTTCCTTTTGCTTTCTGTAAGGGTTTTTGGTTTCCTTGTGCTGCCGCCAGTGGAAGTGGCCACAGCATCAACTGTGTTGGCAAGCTGACCCCATTTTGCATCCACCACAATGCAGGTGTGAGGGGGGCAGTGGTGTGCTTAGCTTCATGGAAGAGATGGAGATAGTGTTGTGCCAAAATCTGTCCTCCAACTTCCTGAACGTTTCCTTCCCCCAGTGAAAGAGACTGCCATTGTTCTGCCTCATTTTCAGAGTGTTCTACAATTCATTTTTGTGGTCTTTTTGAGCTTACCTAATCATAGCAAGAAAGCCAAGAGTGCTGCTGTGTGAGTTTTTCTTTCTATTACACAACTCTTCATTGTTCTGCAGCCTCCCAGGCTGCCTACACTTACCTGAGGTGAAAAAGCCCTATGGGAGGAATTACTTCATTATGTCTTCCCTGGGCTTTAATTGAAGTATGGGAAGCCAAGGATGCTAGATGCTGCTGGAGAGATAATTGTACACTGAAAGACAGAATATTCATGCACACTTCTTAGCCACCTCATATATAAGGTAAACAGAAGAACCTTGAACCCAACCCATGATAATTTCTCCAAATTTTTCTTCTCCTTCAAATTTCTTTTCAAAGGCAATTTCTTTTCTATCAGATTGAATGACAATGGTTGGAAAAAATGTCAGAGAAGTTTTTAGCACAGCACACACACATCACATCAGGGAGCTTCAGCAAACTGGAAGAACTTCATCAATGCATTGTCAAAACTATTGGCATTATTGCATGATCCCAAGTCTGTCTCTGGACCAGCAAATTTTGCCTCTGACCCAACACAGCAGGAAGGATACGTTTGTAGATGGGCCTTTGACTATAAAATGTGCCTGACCAGTGAACTTCATTATGGTAATACATTCAAATCTAGCAAGCAAAAACAAGTGGAAAAGAAGACTGAATACAGTGCCTCAATTAACCAGTGAATAAATATTATTTTGTTGTCAGGTTCTGTTTTGAAAACAGTGGGGGCTGCAACACTTAAAAGGAAATTGAATGTTAGCATGTGAAAAGCTTATTCATTGCTCTAATTCAAAGGAAGGTCACCTAGTCCTCTTTTTCTGTTGTCCCCTGTAAGGCGTGGAGAAAGGTGTTAGTTGTTTTTAGAGAACTGAAAGTAGTTTGAAAATAACAGTGCAAGCCTATATATATATGTATTGAGAAATAAGTCCTATTAAGCTGTTATTGTTGTTGTTGTTGTTATTATTATTATTATTATTAATTGTCCATTTGTTCAGTGGGAACTTATTTGCAAGTAAGTATTGTATTAATCCTGTGCTATCCAGGTGCAAACCTATGCATACCTATTCAGAATTAAGTTCTGTTGAGTTCAATGGGACTTATTCCCAAGTATGAACTGAGCACACTCTGGGAGACAGCGGAGGACAGGAAGGTCTGGCGTGCTGTGGTCCATGGGGTCACGAAGAGTCGGACATGACTGAACGACTGAACAACAACAATTCCCAAGTATATGATAGCAGCCTTGCATTCATATTTGACTGATAAAGTGGCAAACATACTGGACTACACTGTTTAATTTACCTCCCCAAATACAATTCTATTCCATAGCTCTGGCTAAACCATTTTCATTTTGTTTACATCTCCAAAGCAAGCCAATTGGTGTACTTGCAAAATTCTGATTGGCATTGTGATTTTGCATTGGTTAGTATTTTACTTTAAACTCACCCATTAAGGAAGAATACAAGTGTTCTGCAGTGTTGGGGGGGGGGGTCACATTGGGGCATGCAGTAGTAGCCTGCTAGGAATTAAATAACACCAAAATGAGTCATCGGGCAGACAAGATGGATGATAAAATTCAAATGAGCACATTTGTGGCAATTCAGAGATGCTGATTCACACTGCAGGGCAAGTACTGTTTTATAAAGAAAATAAAACAAAAATGAATTTATCATACAATTCTTCACTCCAGGCAAAGTGAGAATATTTGATAAGAAGAAATGTATAAGCTTGAAAACTAAAAGGGATTAATACAGAGCAATTCTTTTTCTGTCCTCTTGTGCATAAAGAAGTGATACACTAGAAATCCCATATAAAACTCAAAGGGCCCCAATCCAGATAGGGTCATATGTGGAAGGAAGCTTCCATGCATGTAACCCTAAGTGCATGAGAAATTGCATACCTAAACCAGTTCTGCATACATGTTTCTTTGAGCTGAAAGTTCCCATACATCCCTCTGAGTCCCACGTTCCCAAATCCAGCTTTGATCTCCCCATGACCAAAAATGATTGGAAAAAAAAAACGTTGGAGAAGTTTTCAGCACAGCACAACCCCCTCCCCCAACAAACAAACAAACAAACAAACAAACACCACTGCAGGGATCTTCAGCAAACTGGAAGAAGTTCATCAATGCATTGTCAAAACTATTGGCATTATTGCATGATCCCAACCAAGTCTGTCTCTGGACCAGCAAATGTTGCCTCTGACCCAACACAGCAGGAAGGATATATTTGTGGATGGGCCTTTGTCTATAAAAAACCTCTTGAGAGACTTCTTGAGAGGAAGAGGATTGCAATTCTGCAGAACACTCCACTCCCATAAAATATCTAGAACAGGGGTGAGCAACTTGTGGTCCTCCAGATGTGTTGGCCTACAACTCCCATCAGACCTCACTATTGGTCATGCTGACTAAAGCTGGTAGAAGCTGTAGGGCAACACATCTAGAGGGCCACCAACTTCCCACCCCTGGCCTAGACGAACCTGTAACAGATTGAGAGGAACCTGCAGGACATACAAAAAGTATATGGAGATTCCTGGCTTTTTTCCTATAAACTGTTGATCTACAGAGGGGTTTCTCATTCACAGGGGCTCAGTGCTGCCCATATTAAGCACAATGTATTTCAGTGTACAAGTTAAACAGGTGTTAACTGCCCCTTGGCATCAATGGGCCTTGAAGCACAATCCTTGATCCAGAATCTTGAGTACAATAGAATTTGCTCCATAGTAAAGCCCCATTCAAGCATTTGCTTGAATGCATGAGGGCTCAAAGTATTTTGGGGCCGGTCTGTGCATGCTGCCCCTGCCTCCTTCATCTCTGTGCACACCACCTCAGGCAGCCCACCTTCTTAAGTTCAGACTTGAACCAGCAAGGTTCAAACTGGAGTTCTTCTACTGGAGTTTTGCTTGAATGGAAGAGGAACTCTCCACGTGGTCAGGAAACCTTTTAAACCCCGCAGACACAGTGCGGTCTGAACTGAGGGGGGTGGGGCCAACATGCATGGACATATGGGGGGGGGCAGCATGCATTGCCCATCCCAGTACATACTTTCAGTCATCATGCATTCAAGCAAACACCTGAATAGGGCTTAAATGTGCTTAGGATAAATGTATCTATGCATATTAAAAATGTATAACTGAACAGTAAACCAGCTACAATAAAAACAGCAGCAGAAGAAGAGTGTCTCCCCTGCTCCCATCCAGTCAGAAGAAAATTAACTAAAAAGTGCCTACTACTAATATAACAAAGATTGCAGCTTCAAGTGAGCTTACTGTTGGCTGAACCATGCCCAAGTTTAGGTTTCTAGGATTGTGGGTTGAAATTTCATATGATATAATTTCTTTCTGCTCAAACTAAGTTCATCTACTTTTACATTTTGTTAATTCCCACTGGGAGACTTTTGGTGGCATAAAGTAAAACATCAGTGTGAATGTTTGTATCACCGAGTCCCAAATGAATGTGTGTGATTGGCGAATGCACTCTTCCATTTTCTCAACAGAAACAAATTGTATGAAATAGAACTGACTTCCTAATAAAAATAAAATAAAATAAAATTAAATTAAATTAAAAAATGCCTGACCGAGTGCTTGTGCCTTACCAATTTTCTGCATGGCTGATATTGTCTGGATCTGTTGCCCCCTGATTAACTTTCATTTTGAATAGTGAATCAATTTACCCATGGAGTATCATGAGTAAAACATTCACAGCAGCCTGATCTCTTCTAGAGAGGCTTTGCAAAACTCCTGCCTGTATACATTTCTCTTTTCAAGCTGAAACTAATTTACTAAGGGAGCAATCCTATCTAGATAGGAGGCTGTCTCTGAACTCAGAGGCAACTGCCTATCCAAAGCAGAGCAGGAGAAGCACGGAGGGGATCGTTCCCTCCATGCTTCTCACCTGCCCTGCTTTTTCGGCTAGACAGCTGATTGTGGCTGTCTAGCTGCGGGAGGATGGAGCGGGGAAGGATGCTGCATAGGATGTGTTGTACAGGCAGTTACGCTCTCCCTGCCCCAGAACGCCACCAGCCATGCCCCTTTCCAGCCGCTCTGTGCACCTCTTGCGAGTGTGGAGGATGGAGCTATTCGGCACTGCCTAGGAGGCAGCATGGAATTGGAGGGAAGTCAGTTCTCCAGGAACCAACCTTGAAGCATGGGCTCTGAGGTCGATTCCCAGAAAACAACATATCCTATGGCCGTCCAGCCACTGTCTAGTGGCAATAGGATTGCTCCCTCCATAGTTTAAAGTAACAATCATATTGAAATTCATATTTCCTCTAGGTTCAAGTTGCAATACACGCACATTCTGCATTATAAATATTACGCTCAAATCAATGATGGGGCTTTGAAAAAATCGTGGATGAAGTTTCTTTCCAAATGATCAGAGGAGGAGATCACACTCCGGGGCTGTGCTTTGAAAAGCTGGTACAAGTGTTTCTGTGCTACGTTTTGTGTTGCTTCAATAACATTCTTCACCAGGGACTTTTCTTTCAGAATTAGCGTGATTGTGGGACTAGAAAATAAACACAAATGAAGTGAGCAGTCCATAAAAGCTTTGGAATCCCTACAGTCTACAGACTTTGGTACGTTTCCTCTTGTGGAACACTGCACAAATAAAGGTCCTCCTTTTGTTTATTAGCAAAATTTTGTTCAGATGGTGGTAAAAATGCATATAAACATGAGGCTGTAAGGAGGGGGAAGGATTGATTGTTGCTCATGTCCTATGCCCGCCTTCATCACTTGGGCCATTACTTCCAGGTTTGGTAAGCATGGCAAATTTTGTCTCAACATGCAAAGAGGTCAGAGATGAAAGCAGGGACTGGCTAAATGGTTGCTGCTGTCAGCAAAGCACTGATTGCTCCCTAAAGCAATAGTATTGCTTGAACGTTTTTCTAGGCAAGGGAAGTGTGTGTGTGTATGTGTGAAGGGGAGGGGTGCTCCCAGATTTCCAATGGTTTCACCCCTACAGATGCTGGCAAAGCAGTTCAGGAGCAGAAGGCAAATAAACGAGCTCACGAACCCTCTTAACACATTCCCTTCTTCATGAATGTGTGGAGGGGAGAGGGGGGCATGGCCATTGGCTCTGCTCTCAGTGTCACCAACCCCAACCAGTGTCACCAACCCCAACCTTTTGACTTCTGCATGTTCAGTGAAGGCCTGAATGGGGAACTGGCTGTACTCCCATTTCTCCATGTGATTGGTAGCTCCAGTAGCACAGGGCCCCCGATCGCATGGAGGAACCATTGTGACTACAGGCATCCTTCAGGCCTTTGATGAACATGTGGAGGTCATGGGGGCAGATCGGGGCAAGTGCCAGGACTTTGGGGCAGGGCCAGCAGGATACATGTTTTCAGGGCACCCGCTCCATGCATTAGCCCTCTCAAAGAATCCCAGAGTTTGCAAAATGTTCTCCTTCCAGGGTAAGGAAGCTTCTTCTTCTTCTTCTTCTTCTTCTTCTTCTTCTTCTTCTTCTTCTTCTTCTTCTTCTTCTTCTTCTTCCCCCCATTATTCTCTCTCTCTCTCTCTCTCTCTCTCTCTCTCTCTCTCTCACACACACACACACACACACACACACAGCCTTAGCTGTGAAAAAGCCATCCAGGCAGTGTACAACAATCTAAAATGATAAAACGTTAAAATAATAAAACCCAAGAAGATTAAGGGCACAGTCCTATGATTTATGTCCCCGATGCTCATAAACAACCAAAGTTGGAGGCTTACAGCATCCAGTGCAGGCCAGGAGGAGCTCTGGAGGTGATCGTTTGCTGCCCTTCCCAGAGACTACATTTTCACCAGATGGGCTTTTTTGCTCATCAGAGTGGGAGGGAAGGAGGCTGCAGAAGCATCGAGACACTTCATATCCTGGCCTCTTCAATCTCCTCCCCTCCCCACCCATCAGAATGCCACCTTTTTACCCCCCCTCTGAGGCGGAGCTCCCAACCTGGGAGAGGCAGCTGATGCTGTTCTCTCCATGCTGGCTGTGAGGGAGAGGGTGTGGGGACCATGGATTTCCAGATCTGAGCTCAGAGCACTGTCTCTGACCACTGATCCAGGAACTTATGCCCCCCCCCAACGCTACCTAGGGGCCATAGGATTGCTCCCTAAGAACAGTAAAATGTTAAAACTCCATAACTGAAATGGCTAAGGGAGTGATCCTATAAGGGATGGACTGACTCATCTCCATCCGGAGTGGGGGGAGCTCGATGAACTGCCCCCCAGCCCACATAGCCCACCTGCTCAGTGATCCTCCCTGCTCACCCCACCCACCTGCCAAGCCACACGAGCCACCCTTCCTCTCCGCGCCAAGGACTACAGAATTCAAGCCCTTCTGCTTTATGGGCAGAAGGGCTTGATGGCCGAGCCCTCCTCAGTGCGGCTGGCCCCCAGCGCTCTCGCCCTGGTCTCCTCAGGAAGAGATTAGGGTGAGAGTGCAGGGGTGCCATCGAGGCCCTTTCTCCCTGTGCCAGCTGTTAAGGAAGCCCTTGACAGCCAGCAGAGGCAGGACAGGTCCCAGGGATGCCAGCCCCCGGCACTCTCACTCTGGCCTCCTGCTGAGGAGGTCAGGGCAAGAGCTCTGGGGTGCTGCAGTGCTCCCAGCCATTTGCCGAGCTCCGGGGGACTTGGTGGCCAGGTCCGTCAGTACCCCAGGGCTCAGTGAGCAGGGTCTTGGAGGCCGGACTGGGGGGGGGGGAGTCTGCCAGACTGTATCCCCTTTTCAGACTCCTGCACCATCCCTAGATCCTATGCATGTTTAGACAGCCATGCTGGTTGGGGAATGTGGGGAGTTGTAGGGCTTTTTTCTATCTAAACCTGCATAGGATTGCACCCTTGATTAAACAGATGTGTCTTTGCACCCTTTCTAAAAGCAAAGAGAGTGGGGGCCAATTGTAACTGAGGGAGAGAAGTTAAGACTGCAAACTCACTTTGCATTAGGAAATTGGAGGACATATTTCTGCATATTATTAAAATTCAACTCACTACTATCCTTTGTGCTGAAGGTTGTGGATTTTAATTTCCAGGCCTGTAATTTAAAGGTTTTGTCAAGGATTCTTTGTAGGAAGAAAACATTTTGAGGAGGAAGAGAAGTATACTGAATATTTTTGATTCCTGTTCCAATTTCTACATGAGTTTGCTTGTTTTTCTGTTTGAGAACACAAGCCATTATATTTTAACTACTCAATCAGTATCTATCTATCTATCTATCTATCTATCTATCTATCTATCTATCTATCTATCTATCATCTATCTGTCTATCTATAACCAGAACACACTACCCATGCCAAAGACATAGGACATCTGTTTCTGTAAGTGATCTTTGAAGAGGAAGTGAGAATCACTCAAAAGCAGATCTACTCACTTTCCATTTCAGTGAATAATTTAGCAACATTAATTTTATTGCTTTTTCTTCTCCCATAAATTACATCACATCAAAGGGCTCGACTTGGGATGCATATCTACTCCAGAGGCAATCCCTGCCTGGTTCCTCAAGGACAGACTTTTACCTTTGGAAAATCCTACGTGTCACATCCATACACCTTCAAAAGTCATAGATTGCTTTTGAAAAGAATGAGAAGACAGAACAAAGAGCTGGAAGAACTCTCCAGCAAGACAAGATCAGGAAGCAATAGTTACTATATAAACCTAATCAATGTGTAATCAGGCAGCTCCTGCAGAGCTCCTGTTGCTTCTTGAGACTAGTGGATCAATACAGGAGATGCAGGCTCTCCATCGGTTCAGAACTGGAGTGAGAGCACACAAGTGCAGAATCAATACTTTCAGCCCAAGCTAGAATGGCCGCCGAAATTTCGCCAGAAACAAAATATGGCACGCATTTTTTCCTCATCACAAATGTCAGAGCAATTTCATAGCTGCCAGGGGGACAGATACTGCTTTCCCCAAGCCACAACATGCATGTTTGTCTTGACATTCCATTTTAGCTAAATTCAGTAGGAATTCTAGTCTATCCTCATAGAATCATAGAATAGTAGGGTTGGAAGGGGCCTACAAGACCATCGGGTCCAACCCCCTGCTCAGTGCAGGAATCCAAGTCAGAGCATCCCTGACAGATGGCTGTCCAGCCTCATCTTGAATGCCTCCAGTTTGGGGGAGCCCACCACCTCCCTAGGACATTGGTTCCATTGGGTATTGCTCTAACAGTCAGGACGTTCTTCCTGATGTTCAGCCGGAATCTGGATTCCTGTAACTTGAGCCCTGTATTCCGTGTCCTGCACTCTGGGATGATCGAGAAGAGATCCTGGCCTTCCTCTCTGTGACAACCTTTCAAGTACTTGAAGAGCGCTGTCATATCTCTCCTCAGTCTTCTCTTCTCAAGACTAAACATGCCCCATTCTTTAAGTCTCCCTTCATAGGGCTTTGTTTCCAGTCCCCTGATCATCTTTGTTGCCCTCCTCTGAACCCTCTCCAGTTTGTCTGCATCCTTCTTAAAGTGCGGTGCCCAGATCTGGACACAGTACTCCAGATGAGGCCTAAGCAGTGCTGAGTAGAGGGGAACTAGTACTTCCCAGGATTTGGAAGCGATGCTTCTATTAATGCAGCCTAAAGGAGCATTTGCCTTTTTTGCAGCCACATCACATTATTGGCTCATATTCAGCTTGTGATCTACAACAATTCCAAGATCCTTCTCACTTGCAGTGTTGTTAAGCCATGTATCCCAAATCTTGTAACTGTGCATTTGGTTTCTTTTTCCTAGGTGCATTGCAGAACATGGCATTTATCTTTATTAAATTTCATTCTGTTATTTTCTGCCCAGCGCTCCAGCATTCAAAGATCACTTTGAATTTTGCTTCTGTCTTCCAAAGTATTAGCTATCCTGCCCAATTTTGTGTCATCTGCAGATCTGATCAGCATTCCCTGCACCTCCTCCTCCAAGTCATTAATAAAAATGTTGAAGAGCCCTGGGACCAGGACTGAGCCCTGTGGTACCCCGCTTGTTACCTCTCCCCAGTTTGAGAAGGTCCCATTGATAAGCACTCTTTGAGTCCGATTCTGTGGCCAACTGTGGATCCACCGGATCGTTGTTTCATCTAGCCCACTTTGAGCTAGTTTGCTCATCAGGATATCATGGGGTACTTTGTCAAAAGCTTTGCTGAAGTAAAGGTATATTATGTCCACAGCATTCCCACAGTCCACAAGGGAGGTTACTTGATCAAAAAATGAGATCAGATTCATCTGGCAGGATTTATTCTTGACATATCCATGTTGGCTTCGAGTAATCACTGCATTGTTTTCAAGGTGCTTACAGATGGATTGCTGTAGGGAGGGCAAAACATGGAGGGCCCATGTTTTGCAGAATTTGTCTCCCAAGAAATTTCGGGGAAATTGAAGTCCCCCATTAATACTACATCATGCTTCCTTGAAACATTGGCTATTTGCTTTTCAAAAGTTCCATCCTTGTCTTCTCCTTGATTGGGTGGCCGGTAGTAGTCTTCGACCACCATGTTCCTTTTATTCTTTCCGGCATTTCTTTTAACCCAGATCCTCTCGATGGGGCTACCAAGCTCATCTTCCTGTATTTCTGTGCAGAGATAAGTATTTTTAACATATAGTGCAACCCACCTCCCTTTCTGTTCTGCCTGTTCTTTTTTTATTTTTATTAATTTATTATTAAATTTATTAATCGCCCATCTGGCTGGTCACCCAGCCACTCTGGGCAATGTACAACATACAATAAAAACAGTTTAAAACAATAAAATTCTACAATAAAAACGTTTTCTAAAATACCCTAACCCACCCCAAATGCCTGCCTGAACAACAACGTTTTTAATGCACGACGGAAGCTCATTAAAGAGGGGGCATGGTGGAGTTCCCTAGGGAGGGAGTTCCACAGAGTGGGGGCCACCACAGAAAAGGTCCTCTCCCTCGTCCCCACCAGTCTAGCTGTCCTGGCTGATGGGACAGAGAGAAGGCCATCCGAGGCTGATCTTGTTAAGCGGCCTGTCTGGTGCTGCTGGAGGCGCTCCTTAAGATAGGCTGGGCCAGAACCATATAGGGTTTTAAAGGTCAAAACCAACACCTTGAATTTGGCCCGGAAAACAACTGGTAACCAGTGCAACTCCTTCAGCACTGGAGTGATGTGATCTCGCCGGCGGCTGCCTTTAATCAGGCGAGCTGCTGCGTTCTGTACCAGCTGCAGTTTCCGCACCATCTTCAAGGGTAACCCCACGTAGAGCGCATTACAGTAGTCTAAACGAGAGGAGACCAGGGCATGTACTACCGATGGGAGCAGATGGTCAGGAAGGAAGGGGCGCAGCCGCTGTATCAGATGGAGTTGATAAAGCGCTGTCCAGCTCACAGCTGACACCTGAGCCTCCATGGACAGCTGGGAGTCCAAAATGACCCCCAGGCTGCGGACCTGGTCTTTCAAGGGTAGCCATACCCCATTCAACACCAGGTCAACATCCCCCAGCCTCCTCTTGTCTCCCACCAAAAGTACCTCGGTCTTGTCAGGGTTCAGCTTCAGCCTATTCCTCCCCATCCAGCCACTCACCATCTCCAGACATTTGGACAGAATTCTACGGCCAATATAACTTGTTTTTGAACAAGTTATATCCTTCAGTTGCTGAATTCCAGTCATGGGAGTCATCCCTCCAAGTCTCAGTTATACCTATCAAGTCATAATTTCCTCCTGTATTAAGAGTTCAAGTTTGTTCTGTTTGTTTCCCATACTCTGGGCATTAGTAAGTATATAGACATCGAAGACCATGTGCTTCATGGTCTGGCTTTCTTCCTACATGTTTGTGAAAACTATTATTGGGCCCTATTAGAGCTGTTCTCTCCATTGAGGTGCATGAGCCTTTGTCCATTGTTACCCCCAACATTACATCTCCCTTCCCCGTAGGATTCAGTTTAAAGCCCTCCTGATGAAGTTCTTCATGCTGTGGCCAAACACATTCTTCCCATCCTTTGTGAGTTGCAACCCATCCCTTGCCAACAGTCCATCTTCCAGGAAGTATAGCCCGTGGTGCCAGAATCCAAATCTCTCTTGTCAGCACCACCTTCGTAGCCAGTCATTCACCTGGATAATTTTTCTTTCCCTTTCTATCCCTCTTCTTACTACTGGAAGGATGGATGAGAAAACGATCTGGGCCCCAAAGTTCTTGAGTTTCCTTCCCAAAGCTTCAAAGTTGGGCGTGATTTCTTCGTAGCTCTGCCTGGCAGTATCATTTGTTCCCACATGGATGAGAAGAAAGGGATACCTGTCAGTTGGCTTTATGAGTGCAGGCAACCCTTTAGTCACATCTCTAATCTGTCCTCCTTGGAGACAGCACACCTGACGAGTCCACGGGTCTTCATGACATACGTGAGTTTCGATCCCACGCAGCAAGGAGTCTCCCACTACTACTACTCTTGTTTTCTTGTAGCTGTAGGCCTTATTTTCATTGCCTTTGCTTGGCTGACCTTCAGCCTCTTGCTTGCTCTCATGCAGGTTCCCATGTAATTCTTCGTCTGCAGGCTGTCCTCCATTCACATCCTCAAGTACCGGGAAATGGTTCCTTAGTTCCACTGCCTCCACTGATGCAGAGTGGCTTCTAGTTCTTCTGCTCCTACTTGTCACCCTTTTCCAAGGATTATCCTCAACTTCATTTTTCCTCACCTCAGCAGTTTCCTCTTCTACCTCAGCTTGCTGTTGCTCTTCTAGCTTCTGTTCTTTCCTTTGCTGCTGTAGACCCACTAGGGATGTCAGAGAATTCTGCCACGGATCTTGGGGAGGCTGAATGCCAGCACATTCGGCCTCTCGAAATCGGTGGCAGAATGGTCTGCCCCCCACCGGGACGAGACTTACCTGGGGCGGATCTTCCTGGCAGCAGCGGCGGCGGCTCCAATGGCAGCTCCAGCGGCGGTTCGGCAGCTGCGGCTGCGGCGGCCGGTCTTCCGACCGGCTGCCACCACCACCATTTCCAGTTAAAAACAAAAACAAAAACGTGATAGGCTACGTAAAGATTTACGTAGCCTATCACGGCTAAGTTTTTTTAAAAAAACCGTGATAAGCTACGTAAATGTTTACGTAGCCTATCACGGCTGACTTAAAAACAAAAAAACACAATGCGCTTACGCAAATGGCGGCGGCCGTGGCCACCGCCATTTGCGTACGTGCGTTTTTGTTTTTTTTTTAAGTCAGCCGTGATAGGCTACGTAAACATTTACGTAGCCTATCACGGCTGACTGCAGGGACGCAAACGGCGGCTACGGCCACCGCCATTTGCGTCCCTGCCAGCCAGCGGCCGGATGTCCGGCTGCTGGCGGAGCCGGCTGGTGGCTCCACAGAATCCTTGCGGAGCACAGCCGGCCAGCCAGGATTCCAGGGTGAGGGGAACGGAGCACCTCCCCCCCCACCATCAACATAATCCGCGAAAGGTAAGTGCCTTTCGTACATCCCTAAGTCCCACCATTCTGTCCAAGAGCTCTTCATGTTCTCTTATTCCCTGGAGGGTTGCCACTCTCCACTCCAGTCCTCTTACTTTTTCTTCCAGCAGCATGATCAACTTGCACTTGCTGCAGGTGTAGGCCATGTTGTTCTCAGGCAAGAAAACAAACATGGAACACACCTTGCAGGTCACCACCACTGAACAGTCTTGTCCTTTCATAGTGTCTTTTCCTTTTTGTGTCTAGCTTCCTGGTTGTTCTAGAGTAGCCTTGCCTGGTCCTCTACTCACTCTTTGCCTTTGTCTCCTTTGTCTCTTCTGCCACTGCAGCTCCCCTGGCCAACTCCTGTTTGCTCCCCCTGTTCGCTCACTCTGATTACTCGCTGTCTGGGAGCCTGCTTGCTTCTATAGTCCAAGACCAGCTGGAGCAACTTCCTCTGCTCTGATCTGCTCAGCTGGGAGGCAGGAAATAGACTGAAGCTTCCTGCCCACACAGCTGCTGGGAGTACTCAGCCCCCTCCAATTAATTGAAGATCTCAGGGGCACCTGGTAAGCTCACAGCCACTCAGCAGGAAATGGACAGCCCTCTGGGCTTCCTCCAGCTTCCTCCAGCCCACTTACCTCTTTGCATTTGTCTCCTTTGTCTCTTCTGCCACTGCAGCTCCCCTGGCCAACTCCTGTTTGCTCACTCTGGTCGCTTGCTCTGGTCAATCACTCTCTGGGAGCTTGCTTGCTTCTATAGTCCCAAGATCAGCTGGAGCAGCTTCCTCTGCTCTGCTCTGCTCAGCTGGGAGGTGGAAACAGACTGGTCGACACTCTTATCTGCTTTGCCCACCGTGTTGAGTACATAAGAAGAGCACCCCTGGATGGGACTAGGGATGTCAGAGAATTCCGCCATGAACTGAAATGGGATTGACTTCCCTTCAGTCCATGCCACGGAATCCTCTGCGGAACAGCACCACGAGGTCCTGCAGAGCCAGCAGACATGCGGCTTTTTTTTTTTGTCACCCGCACAGAGTTGCGAAATTTTCGTAAATAAAAACGCAAGGTAGCATATTCTGATAGTAAATACGTACTTTTTTTAAAAAAATGAATTGTGCTCACCGCCTTGTTTGTGGGTGTTCTTTTTCAATTGAAATCCTCGATCTCTGTTTACTTTCAGCCAAAACACTTCCTCCTCCTCGGGGCTTCCAAAACAATGCTGCCCTAGGCATGCCCGAGCGATGCACTCTTTGTTTAAAGCAGTGCTCCTTGAAAGAAAGAAAAAACCTTTTAAAATGACCATGCCAGTCTGGAGCCCTGCACCAGGTATTATGCTCCCTGCTAAGCTTTCTATTTCCACATCCAGCCTTGTTGGTGACGTTGTGAGGCTAAAATGGAGAGGAGAACCAACTCCGTGCATGTCTACTCAGAAATAAGTCTTACTGAGTTCAATGCGACTTACTCCTACACATGTCAGCACTCCACTTGCCCCCAGCTCAGCTTTGTATTTCCACATCCAGCTCATTAACAAACCTGTCAGTTATCTCACTGGGTGACTTTGGGCTGGACTCTAACCACTACACCACACTTCTGTTATGAAACTCATGAAGAAAAAGAGACAGTATAATGGAAAGTTCTTTCTGAAGCAGTCACACTTGTACAAATGCAGCATGAAGGGAAAGATCAGCAACCTTCTCTTTGTTTGAATAAAAAGCACACTCTGCATGTGCTCAGGGAATGGACACAATGAGGAATAAACATACCAGGGAATATGAAGAACTATATTCTTCTATTGTGTGTGTGTGTGTGTGTGTAATCTCCCTCAATCCAGCTGTTCCCTGGAAACTCCCCGCCCATTCACCCAAGGGTCTTCTGAGATAACTAGCAGGAGGTTTAATAATGCTGTAGATGTAGAAATACAAAGCTGAGCAGAGAGGAGAACCAACTCTGTGCATGTCTACTCAGAAGTAAGTCTTACTGAGTTCAATGCAACTTACTCCTACACATGTCAGCACCCCACTTGCCCCCAGCTCAGATTTGTATTTCCACATCCAGCTCATTAGCAAATCTCCTGTTAGTTATCTCAGAAGACCCTTGGGTGAATGGGTGGGGGGTTTCCAGGGAACAGCTGGATTGAGGGAGATTACACACACACACACACACACAAAGAATATAGTTCTTCATATTCCCTGATATGTTTATTCCTCATTTTGTCCATTCCCTGAGCATGTGCAGAGTGTGCTTTTTATTCAAACAAAGAGAAGGTTGCTGATTTTTCCCTTCATGCTGCATTTGTACAAGTGTGACTGCTTCAGAAAGAACTTTCCATTATACTGTCTCTTTTTCTTCATGAGTTTCATATAATGGAAGTATGATGTAGTGGTTAGAGTCCAGCTCCAGCCCAAAGTCACCCAGTGAGATAACTGACAGGTTTGATAATGAGCTGGATGTGGAAATACAAGGCTGAGCTGGGGGCAAGTGGGGTGCTGACATGTGTAGGAGTAAGTCACATTGAACTCAGTAAGACTTACTTCTGAGTAGACATGCACAGAGTTGGTTCTCTTCTCCATTTTAGCCTTACAACATCACCAACAAGGCTGGATGTGGAAATAGAAAGCCTAGCAGGGGGAATAATACCTCGTGCAGGGCTCCAGACTGGCATGGTCATTTTAAAAGTTTTTTTCTTTCTTTCAAACAGCATTGCTTTAAACAAAAAGTGCATCACTCAGGCACACCTAGGGCTGGCAGCCTTGTTTTGGGAAGCCCCGAGGAGGAGGAAGTGTTTTGGCTGAAAGTCATTACTGCACGTCTCAGGGCAGGGGAAAAAATACGTAAATATCTATGAAAAATAGCCTTTCTTAAGGAAGTTATACAGACTCACGGAGATGGCTGGGCACCGGAATTATGGCTGTCAGTATGGATTTATCTTCGTAATTCTTGGAGCAGAAAAAAAAGAGGAGAATTCTGGGGGCTTGCAAACGACGGTATGGAGCACTGGCTGTAAACTGCGGTAGTCAAGCGGGGCAGAAGGTACACAATTCGTACATCCCTAGATGGGACCAATGGTCCATCTAGTCTACTATTCTGTTTCCCACAGTAGCCAACTAGATGTCTATGAGAAACTGAGCAGCAGAAGAGAGCCTGAGATTCCCAGCAGAATGACTAGTGTTGATGAGAGACAGTTGACACCCACAACACAGCCTGACTCCTGAGTCATGATCTGCATTAATTCTTTGTATGGATATCATATATGGGAGCCATCCCAACCTGGTGCCTTCTAGATGCATTAGACCACAACTCCCATTATTGTCAGCCAGTGTGATGGGAATGATGGGTGTTGCAGTCCAATGCATCTGGAAGGCCCCAGATTGGGGGAAGGCTGGTATAGGAATATGCAGAAAAAGGGATGGACAAGTCTGTCAATTTTGATGTCCTAGTGGGCGGGGAAGGGAGGAGGACAGCAGAGGCCAAGATCCACAGATTCTCCATCAACTGTCCCTGGCAGCCTGGCCACCACCAGTAAGTGTGTAGATGGGATGAGAGGCTGATCTTGCTGTTTTTTAAAAAAAACATATATTTGAAGGGGGAACGGGATTCAAAATAACCTCCATTGTTCCTCCCACCCTTCTGGCAGAAACCTGGCAGAACATAGGATTTTTGGAATCCTCCAAAAATGGAGGCATCTGTCTAGCAGGAGCACAATCCTATAGACTCCATCAATCACATTGACCCCATCTAGAATTCCATAGGATTTTGCCCTTAGTTTCAGTTTGCAAATTGCAGGGCTGGATAACTTGTGGCGTGCCAGATGTTATTGGTCTAAACCCCCCATCATCTCTCACCCTTGGTTATGCCCACTAGGGCTGATGGGAGTTGTAGGGCAAAACAACATGCCATTCCACTGTCCCTGCTGAAAAACGTAGGCCACGATCCTATGGGGATAGTCGGCCACCTCCGAACTCAGAGGCGACTGACTATCCAGTGCAGAGCAGGCACTCCAGCCACCTTGCCTTTGCAACTAGACAGCCAATTCTGGCTATCTAGCTGGGGCGCCTCAGAGTGGGAGGGGGAAGGCTGGACAGTGCATAGGGACTATTGTACCAGCACTTCTGTGGCTCCTCCTCTCCCCCAGGAATGCGCCCTTTTGGGTCGCTCCACTCTGGTCTTCCAAGCGCAGAGCCAGGGATGAACCGTGCTGCCTATGAGGGGGTGAGGGAGGGGGTGGAGAGTCGGATTTGTGGGAACCTATCTCAAAGCACTGGGCCCGAGCTCTGTTCCCATAAAGGCATAAACTGAAAAATCCTATGGCCATCTAGCCATTGTCTAGTGGCCATAGGATTGTGCCCTTAATTATTTTTTTCCTCTTCCTGCCCTATTTCCTTGTGTGCTGTGTCTTTTTTAGAATATAAACCTGGAGGCAAATACTATTCCCTTTTACGGATTGCATGTAAGCTGTACTGGGAGACTTTTTGACTGAGGAGGGGGGTAAAAATACTTTAAATAAAATAAAATAATAAAATAATAATCCCAAGTCATCCCTTTCACAATCAATCTAACAGTTATTATATCTTCCATCATCCTGGGGACTCATAATAGAAATGTCAGCCACTTTTGCAGTTATAACAATTATAAAAGAGTGAAGAATAATGGGTTTGCCACTGAGTGCATGCTCTACAGGGATCTGCAGCCAATCCCAGATCTCTGAATAAATGTATTTGCATGCTATTATATATTTATATCTCTGTCTATCTATATGGCATTTTATTCTGAAATTTAAAGCATTTTTCCCAAGGCAGCTCACAAAAAAAGGAAGAAAGGAAAAGAAACAGCAATAGAACTCCAATTAAAAATTAGAGGGCAATCAAAACCACATGCTTTCCCCTCCAGTATGGCACTGTTTCATTTGATACATGAACAGAAGATGTAGGAAGGTCACCATCAACTTCTTATTTGCTCTTATGGAAAGACAATCAACTCAATTATTCCTATGTATTTTATTTCCCTGTGAAGTACTTTCATACATAGAATTGTGAAATGCAGAAGTGGGTCTATATTTTGGGTGAATGGGGCAGCAACTTGGGATGTATGGATTGTGTAAAATCCATTCAATCTGTGTTCCTTGGGTTGTCAGGTGCCTTCCATTCTGTTGTCCGCCCATCGACAGAATTGATTTTTTTTTTAGTTTCCAGATGTCCAAAAATCCAATTTTTTTAGTTTCCAAATATTATAATAATAATAATAATAATAATAATAGTAATAATAATAATAATTGATTGGACAGGGAACATGGATAAAACAGTGACACAGTCTAGTTAGGCTACCTGGATGTGTTTATCCCTGGTTATTTTATTATCCTACTGCTTATATGTTTTTGTGTGCATTGTGTATCCATTCTGATTTTAATTTTTTCCCTATTAACATTTTTCTTCAGTAAAATTGTAAACTTCATTGTCTGAAAATTTGTGGTTTCCTTTTTGTGTTACCCGCCTCACATTTAATAGCCAACTCCCACACTATTTAAAGTAGATACCTCAGACCCATAAAGTTTTAAAGCTGATTTAGTGAACGCCTCTAACACCTCCCCCCAACCCCCCCCCCCACAATTCAACCAGGTGGCAGTTAGGGGATGTAGGAGAAATCTGCAGTGGATTCAGATGAGTTTGGATTTCTAGGAATCTTATCTGTGGATTCCACAGCAGACCAGCTTTTTCTGAGTTACATGAGTTCTGAAGATTTGTGGACCATTTTTTTTTTTTACTTTCGGCAGGGGGATTTGTGCAAATGCACATTAGCACAAGTGCACATTTGTGCTAATACGCATTAACACTAATGTACAGTTGCACAAGTGTGCATTAGTGCAAATGCTAATTTACAAACAGGAATGAAATCCTTGCACATCCCTAAAATAAAATCTGATTCCATAAATGAGTGGATGATGGAATGAAAAATGCCTGATAATCCATGAAACACAAAAGGAATGGATTTAACAAAATCCATACATCTCTAATGGTAGTGGAAAGGACAAAAATGAGTGGGGCACATAATTTTGCTTCTTTTCCCTTCCACTTACGGAACAGAATGTTGCTGATCCATGACACTGGGATATTTCTGGAGGCCTCAGTCATATGCCTAAAGGTGCAAATTCCCTGAGAATGGTTGCAGGTTTCTTTTCCTCCATGGAATGGGGAGACCAGAAGATACTAAGTCTCAAATATCAGTGAAAAAAAATAGATATGAATGAGGCAAAGTGCCCTTGAGGATTGTCTTCTACCAGTACCAACATTTCTCTCCAAGGCATGAGTAAGCAATGTGGTACCCTCCAGAAGTTATGGTCTTCAACTCCCATAATTCCTGACCATTGACCATACTGGCTGGGGCTGCTAGAAGTTATAGTCCAAACCATCTGGAGGACACCACATTGCCTACCCCTGCTCTAAGGCCTTCATCACAAAAGTGTGTAACTTCATTACCAGAAGTAAGATGGCTACTAATGATGAATGTCATTCTCAGAGACGTTCAGATCCAAAAAAGCATCTCTTCCAGCATTGGAAGTGATCTTCCTATTTCCAGTTTATACTTTCCCTCATGTATTTATTGATAAGGAGGCCTGTCTTAGTTACTGGAAAATCAAGCTCCTCAACTCCTCAACTCATCCCAGTTAAGCCGTATACAAGGCACACTGATGTTGAGACAAGCCTGGATTAGAAACCAATTTACCAAAATGACAAGAGAAAATATAAGAGTCCACACTGCACTATAAACCACGATAAAGGTCTCAATTATATTCCAGTTCTGGGGTAATAACTATCAAATAATCAATACTAAGTTAAATCATTGTGCATTAAATATTCTGAGGTGGATATGGAAGTCCTCAAATCTATCTTATCTAAGTGTAGTTTTTTGGTTAAACAACTGATACATTAGCATAAAGAATTGCAGTCCTTGCTTCCAGTCAGTGTTGTGTAACCAGCTGCTTTCCATTCTTCCCTTCCATTTTTTTGCTGTTGTAATCAAAAGAACGTTTTATCTTAAATACTAGGATGATGGCAAAGACAAGGACAAGTTTTTAATTTATGGCTATAGTTTTTGTTCATGCTAAAGGATGCAGAAAAGGTAAATTTTACACCTCCACCCCCACTGCCCCTGCAATGCCTTCCTCAGTCACCACTGCAGCTGAAAATGCTGCAGAATGTCCTTGAGATGAAAACATCTGGAATTACCTGGCGTTGGTTGCTATGTAGCAAACTTGTGGAATGCAGAGCTATTGCCCCCTCACCCTGTGGCCCTTGTGAAACTTTTAGAGAAAAGCTATTGGACCTGGAACAGCAGTAACATCTAAGGAGTGGTGAGAGGACATTTTTCATTATCATTACCACCAGTGCTGTTAAAAAAATATTATTAGGTTGGATCTAGAGGACTTTAGTCACACCTTTTTTGTTGTTCAGTCATTAAGTCATGTCAGACTCTTCATGACCCCATGGACCATAGCACGCCAGGCCTTCCTGTCCTCCGCCCTCTCCCGGAGTGTGCTCAGGTTCATATTCATTGCATCGGTGATGCTATCTAGCCATCTCATCCTCTGCCGTCCCCTTCTCCTTTTGTCTTCAGTCTTTCCCAGCATCAGGGTCTTTTCCAGGGAGTTTTCTCTTTGCATTAGGTGGCCAAAATATTTGAGCCTCAGCTTCAGTATCTGTCCTTCCAATGAGCAGTCAGGGTTGATTTCCTTTAGGATTAGCTGATTTGACCTCCTTGCAGTCCAGGGGACTCATCAGTCTTCTCCAGCACCACAGTTCGAAAGCATCAATTCTTCGGCGCTCAGCCTTCCTTATAGTCCAGCTCTCACAGCCATACGTTACTACTGGGAAAACCATAGCTTTGATTAGATGGACCTTTGTCGGCAAGGTGATGTCTCTGCTAGGGATGGAAGAGAATTTCTCCCTGAATCTTCGGGGGGCCGAGCGCCAACGCATTCGGCCCCCTGAAATTGGCAGTGAAATTCTCCGCCCCCCCGCTCCCCCCCCCCGGGATGGGACTTACCTTTGGCGAATGTCCCTCCCGGCGGCGGGTCCTGGCGGCGGTTCGTCGGCCTTTCGGCGGGGGCGGCAGCCGGTCTTCCGACCGGCTGCCGCCACCACCATTACAAAGTGTAAAAAAAACAAACAAACCCGTGATAGGCTACGTAACGATTAACGTAGCCTATCACGACTAGATTTCCAAAGTCAGCCGTGATAGGCTACGTAAATCGTTATGTAGTCTATCACGGGAGACTTTGAAAAAAAAAACAAAACGCGTACGCAAATGGTGGCGCCCATAGGGCGCCACCATTTCCATTCCTCATTTGGTCCCGGTAGTCTACGTAAAGATCTTTACGTAGATTACCTGGACCAAATAAGGAACGGAAATGGCGGCACACATAGGCCGCCGCCATTTGCGTACGCACTTTTTTTTTTCCAAAGTCACCCGTGATAGGCTACATAATGATTTACGTAGCCTATCACGGCTGACTTTGGAAATCTAGCTGTGATAGGCTACATTAATCGTTACGTAGCCTATCACGGGGGGGGGGTTACACTTTGTTTCACAGCCAGGGAGATGGGGCGCTTCTCCCCGGCCCGAATTTCGGCCGGGCGAGGCGGGACGGCTCCCCTCCCTCTCCTGAACTTCGGGGGGAGAAGCGAAGCACCTCCCCCCCACCGCGAAGCACCCCTGAGAAAAGGTAAGTGACTTTCGTACATCCCTAGTCTCTGCTTCTTACTATGCTGTCTAGGTGTGCCATAGCTTTCCTCCCAAGGAGCAAGCATCTTTTAATTTCATGGCTACAGTCACCGTCTGCGGTGATCTTGGAGCCCAAGAAAATAAAATCTGTCACTGCTTCCATTTCTTTCCTTTCTATATGCCAGGAAGTGATGGGGCCAGATGCCATGATCTTAGTTTTTTTTTATGGAATTTAAGTTAGTCATGGTTTACTCATCCCATTGAATTCAATGAGACTAAAGCATGACAAACTTTCTCTGGATCCAACCCATTATATGTCACATGTTTTCGTGTTCTCTGATTGTCAGCCACAATATAGGTGGTGTCAATAGGGGTAGGCTGATTAACCTGAATTCAGTCCATTTTGCTTTCATGGATGTGCAAGTCAAGGTCTGTCTGGTCCCATTGTCACATTCATGGTGGGATTTTTAAAACATCTGCATGAAATTCTTAAAAAAATACAGTTCTATGAGATGATCCAGGGGCTCCCTTTCCAATTTTTCTTAAACAAACAAACAAACAAACAGGCAATAGTGACTCGGAGCCCCTAGAGCTGGGGTCCCCAACATGGTTGCTGTGGGCTCCACTCTGCCAGCAAGCCAGGATGAGGCACCTGCCAAGCTTCTTTCCCGCTCTGCAAATGAATGGAGTGCTTTTTCCATTCACTTCTCTGGGGTAGGGGGAGGTGTCTGATCAAACAATGGCTAAAGAGAGGAGGAAACCAAGGATCCTGCCAAGAACCCCTCCAGCTGATTTTCAGGAGGGCAGTTTCTCCTTAGCCTGTGTAAATAAAAGGAAAAAGAAATTCACTTGATAGAGGATTTGGAGGAGGGGGTGAGAGAGAGAGACAGTGAAAGAGAAGCCAGAGAGAGAGAGAGAGAGAGAGAGAGAGAGAGAGGCTGGCCAGAGTGAGAAGCACACAGGGAGGGCGCACTTATGCACACATGCATA
The DNA here is from genome assembly GCF_057233095.1 of Heloderma suspectum. Classification (NCBI taxonomy): domain Eukaryota; kingdom Metazoa; phylum Chordata; class Lepidosauria; order Squamata; family Helodermatidae; genus Heloderma; species Heloderma suspectum. The sequence continues at coordinate 299,421,928 of NC_139461.1, read as the reverse complement.
AGGAGGGTGCACCTCCTATGCACACATGTGAACACAGAGAATGGGGGTGTTTTTTTTGACATTTCTCTAATTGCCCCCCATTCCTACAGCAGCCAATTCATGGTGGTGCTCAGGGCACTTTTTTTTCAAAATTTTAAATGTGCCCATAGGCCCACAAAAGTTGGGGACCCCTGCCCAGAGCACATGACTGCTGCTGTGCACATTGAAAACAGGGCTTCAAATGCCCATGGAAAGGACAAAATATGCTGATCTCCCTCCCTGGGAGATGACCAAGTTTTCTGATGACACCAAATTATTTAGGGTTAATCTGTCAGGGATGCTCTGACTTGGATTCCTGCATTGAGCAGGGGGTTGGACTCGATGGCCTTGTAGGTCCCTTCCAAACTTCTGCTTCGGCTATTGGGCGGTATAGAAATGAAATGAAATGAATGAATGAATGAATACATAAATAATAAAAACCTACTATTCTACGATTCTGGGGTGGTGAAAAACAAAGAAACAAACAAAATAGGTTGCAAAAAACTCCAAAAGGATCACTCCAAACTGGAAGAATAGGCAACAAAATGGCAAATGAAGTTCAGTATAGGCAAGTGTAAAGTGATACATGTTGAGACACAAAATCCCAACTTCATGTTGATGGGATCTGAGCTAGCGGTGACGGACCAAGAAAGAGATGGTGTGGACAGCTCAATGAAAATACTGAGCCAGTGTGTGGCTGCTGTAAAAAAGGCAAATTCCATGTTGGGCATAATTAGAAAAGGAATTGAGAATGAAACTGCCAATATCATACTGCCCTTATAGAAGTCTATGGTGCAACCACAGTTCTGGTCATCACACCTAAAAACAGATATTATAGAGCTGGAAAAATTGCAGAAAGGGGGCAACTAAAATGATCAAGGGGCTGGAGCAACTCCCCTATGAGAGGAGGTTACAACAGCTAGGATTGTGCTGCTTAGAAAAAGGGCGAGTGAGGGGAGACATGATAGAGGTATACAAAATTCTGCATGATGTGGAGAATGTGGATAGGGAATAGGGATGGCAGAGAATTCCACCATGGATTCCAGTGAGGCCAGATTCTGTAGAATCCGGCGGGTGCGGCAGGTGCGGCGGCGGCAGGTGCGGCGGGTGCGGCGGCAGGTGCAGCGGTGGGTGTGGTGGTGGTGGGTGTGGCAGCGGGTGCAGCGGCAGTGGTAGCGGGTGTGGCAGCGGCGGTGGCGGTGGGTGCGGCGGGTGCGGCAATGGGTGCGGCTGGTCTCCTGGCCGGCCGTGGCTGGGCGCAGTGTACGCATATTTGCGTTCGCTATTTTTCGCCGTTCTAGCCTACATAAGTATTTACGTAGGCTAGAACAGTGAAAAATAGCAAACACAAATGGCGGCTGATGTAGCCGCCACCATTTGTGTACGCGTTTTTTTTTACTTTGCCGTGATAGGCTAAATAAATATTTAAGTAGCTTATCACGGTTAAGTACAGGGACGCAAACGGCGGAGGCTCCGCGGAATCCCTGTGGAGTGGAGCAGGCTGGGCAGGACTCCGGAGGGAGGGATGGAGTGCCTCCCCCCCCCCACTGTGAAGCAGATCCGTGAAACGGTAAATGACTTTCGTACATCCCTAACAGGGAGACAAATGGGAGATTCAGGACAGATAAAAGGAAGTACTTCTTCACACAGCACATAAATTATGGACTACACTTCCGCAAGATGTAGTAATGGCCACTAACTTGGATGGCTTTAAAAGGGGATTGGACAAATTAATGGAGGACAAGGGTATCAGTGGCTACTATTACTGATGGCTATATGCTAGCTTCTCCACCTTCTCCACCTTTGCCACCACTGCCGCCACCTTTGCTGCCTCCCACCACCACCGCCACCACAATCTCCTGAAGCCTGGGATGTGCGGTGGCTCATCTTCATCCAGGAAGTTGCCATTTTAAAAATGGCGACTCCCTGCAAGAAGAGTCGCCATGCATCCAGGCCTCAGGCAATGGCGGTGAAGGTGAAGGTGAAGATGGCAGCGGTGAAGATAGTGAAGGCGGCGGTGCAACGGAGAAGGTGCCAGTGGTGCAGCGATGGAGAAAGTGATGGCTGAGGTGGCAGCAGAGGAAGAGGAGGCCCAGGTAAGGATCTGGGGGGTTGTGCGGGGGCGTCGGGGGGGCCCTGAAGTGGGGTTCACCATCCAAACAGCACTTCACGTTTGGGGCTGAGGAGGGTGAGGGCCCCCCCGAACCTGCCCAAACTGGATCGGGCCTGCCTTGGAAGCCACAAAGCAGCTTCCAAGTCGGATCAGGGGGTCCCTGCACAGCCCTACTATATGCTACCTCCAGCATCAGAGTCAGTATGCCTATGTACACCAGTTGCTGGGGAACATGGGCAGGTGGGTGTTGTTGCACTCATGTCTTGCTTGTTGCTTCCTCGTCACAGCTGGTTGGCCATGATCTGAATAGAATGCTGGACTAGATGGATTCTTAGTCTGATCCATCACAGCCCTTCTTATGTTGTTAAGGAACATGCCAGGCCATTTTTTCCTGTCCCGTTGTTTGGTGCAGGATCCATGTAATGATCTAACCATAGGAACGATATATGCAGCATCCTTTTCTAGATGAATCCATGCAAGGACATCTAATTCTACCTGAATATTATCTGACTATTTTGAGGGCAAGTTTATAACTATCAGGTAAATCGAGTAGTTCTGCTTCAGGAATGCAAGCATAGGGTGATGCACATTTGAAAAACTCTATGCATGTAGAAATCTACTTATGTCAAGTGTTCAGTCCAGCTTTTCCCTGCCTTGTTAATTTTTGATGCACAGCAAATCCCCCCCCCCACACACACACACAGATACAGTCATTGGGAAAATTCAAGCATGAAACATTTATTTATTTATTTATTTATTTATTTATATACCACCCAATAGTCAAAGATCTCTTCCACTAAATTCTCTCTCTCTCTCTCTCTCTCTCTCTCTCTCTCCTCACACACACACACACACACACTCCTCCATCCTGAAGTGCTACAGTATAGGCAAAGCTTTCTATGTCATAGTCTTCAATTAGCAGTCTTATGTCTCTGAAATTGGGGGTGGGGGAGTCAGTATGAATTTCATCTTCCTTCTTTAATTTGGTTGTTCCCTAAGAATATCTGGAAAGACTCTGCTCTGGATCCTTTCATCTGAGAGGCTAAAACAACAGATGCACTGGTTGTGGCCAGTGCTAAAGGCTCTTAGGGTTCAGCGGTAACTAGGGCTAAGATAAGCTAAGGCAGCCTTCCCCAGTCTAGTACCCTACAGAGATGTTTTGAACTTCAATTAGGGATGTCAGAGAATTCCACCACAGATCTCGGTGAGGCCGAATGCCAGTGCATTCAGCCCCCCGAACTCCGTGGTGGAACGGCCTGTCACCCCCCCGCCCCTCGCGGATTCCCCCCGGGACGAGACTTACCTGTGGTGGATCTTCCGGGCGGCGGTTTCGTCGTCATCGGCTGCGGCGGCTGTTCTTCCGACCAGCTGCCGCTGCCGCCATTTCCAGGCTTGTAAAAAGAAAAGAAAAGACGTGATAGGCTACGTAAAGATTTACGTAGCCTATCATGGCTAGGTTAAAAAAAAACAAAAAACGACGTGATAGGCTACGTAAATCTTTACGTAGCCTATCATGGCTGGGTGGGTTTAAAAAACAACAACAACCCGCGTACGCAAATGGTGGCTATGGCCGCCACCATTTGCGTTCCTTATTTTTGCCGTCTTAATCTACGTAAATAATTACATAGACTATGACGGCGAAAATCAAGGGGAACGCAAGTAGCGTAGCGGGCACTATTTGCGTCCCTTTTTGATTTGCCGTTTTAGCCTACGTAAATATTTACGTAGGCTAAAACGGTGAAATAAAAAGGGACGCAAATAGCGCCCGCTACGCTACTTGCGTTTCCCTTTATTTTCGCCGTCATAGTCTACATAAATATTTACATAGATAAAGACGGCAAAAATAAGGAACGCAAATGGTGGCGGCCGTAGCCTCTGCCATTTGCGTACATGGATTTTTTTTTTTACCCAGAGCCCTCTGTGGCTGGAAATCCGGCTGCGGATGGCTCTGGCCTGGCTGGGCCTGGCCGGCTGCTCCGCGGAGCTGCCGCGGAGCACAGCCAGCCGTGGAGGATTCTGGGGGGAGGGACGGAACGCCTCCGCCCCCATCATCAACATAATCCACGAAAGGTAAGTGACTTTCATACATCCCTAACTTCAATGCCAATCAACCCAGATGATTGACTGTGCTGGATGGGCTGATGGGAGCTGTAGTCCAAGACTCCTGGCAGGCACCACATTGGGAAAGGCTGCTCTAAGGTGATCACTGACTGATACCCATTAATGCTCTTTGGTGTCTCTTTTGGGTTTCATCGAGCTGGATCAGAGCAGGCCTTTAACAGGGGAATGCGGTCCAGAGGGAAATACACTAGGTTGTGGATTGACAATGGTTTTGGGGCCCTGGCCACATTTGGCAATGTGAGAAACTTTCCTGGGCACTAGCACAAAATGGCTGCTATGGGAGGAATGGCAAAGGACAAGTAAACTGTCCAAAAGACTGTATACAAGGCAGACGTGGGGTCCAAGTGTAGTTTCAACTCATTTGAAACCACACTTTCCACCACCACCAGAAACATATTTCACAGCAATCCCAACTGCCAGTAAGGAAATGTGTTACTTGTAGGGATGGCAGAGAATTCCACCACGGACTCCAATGAGTCCGACGGAGTCCGTGGCAGAATGGAACACCTCACCCCACTACCCTGTGAAGTCCGACATGGACGGATCCTACCTGGCAGGCTGGCACTGCCGGCTCCGGATCTGGCCGGGTCCGTCCGCTGCCCCATGTGAATGAAAAATGGCGTCCGGCATAGCGGACACCATTTGCGTCCTTCCCTTTTTGCCATGATAGGCTACGTAAATCTTTATGTAGCCTATCACGGCCAAGGGAGGCACGTACATGGCGTCTGCTCAGCTGGATGCAATTTGCATCCGTAGACCAGCTGCGGCTGGAAGTCCGGCAGTGGCCGGCCCTGGCCAGTGGCTCCACGAACTCACCATGGAGCAGATCCAGCTGGGGAAAATTCCGGGGGGGGGAGGACTGGATCACCTCCCCCCCGTGGACACCCCAGCGGACCCAGGTAGGTGGGGTCCTTACACCCCTAGTTACTTGGTTTTTTAAAAGTGGGAGGGGTAGGGCATCTTGGGCGGGGGTGCCAAGAAAGTTGTCTGGGGGAGTACACTGGTTCCTGCAGGCACTGTGTTGCCTAACCGTGCCCTAGGTGTTGAGTGAAAACCCATTTATTTCAACTGACTTTGTTAGTGGGAAGTCCAACTCATCCTTCTCTGTTTTGATGGTGTTTTTATTACACTCTTTTATCTGTCGTTATGGTTTTGTTTTTCGGTTTCTACACTGCCTTAGGTATGATTTTTTTTTTTTTTTTTGCAGAAAGGCACTCAAGACATTTTTAAAATAAATATATAAGTAGTTAGGAGGAAGGAAATATATGCAGAACACCAAACATTCAACATCTGCAAAACCATACGTTTGGTTGGCACTAAGCCTTTGAGGTAAATGCATGTGTGTCATGTCAAAGCCACCTGTTCGGTGTACAATAGTGAGGGAGGGGAGGGGGAATAAATGTACAAAGATATTATGCTTTAAGCACATCCTCAGCTCTTGTTGCATTCATTTATATCTTCAATTTAGATTTTGTTGGATCCCCTGTAGCCTCTTTGTTAATTATCCTTTTTTCCCCCGCTGCTTCGCCTTTTTATTTAATTCAAGAGAACATGGAGTTTTTAAAGATCTGTTATGCCCCCAAGACACCCATTCTTCTTTTTCTATAATAACGCTTTAACTCTTCTCAAGTCACAATTTGTTTCTTGTATATTTTTTTCTTCTCAAATATGTTTTGTGCCAGATGAAGAGAAGCTTCATTGTTTTCATCCTTCCTTCCTTCTTTTTCTTTTTACAAAGCCAGTGGAATGTGCAGTAAAAAAAAGGAAAATACAATAATGATATCAGGTAACTTGCTACTGGATTAAAACAACATATACAAATGGATTTTTTTTCTCATAAATTAAAATATTTGGAGTTAAGAACAACCAAAGCACTGCACAGCTGCTTACTGGAGTTTATTTAGAGCCAGTGGAGTAGTGGTGAGAGTGTTGGACTGGGAGCTGGGAGATCCGGGTTCTAGTCCCCACTTGGCCATGGAAGCTCACTGGGAGACTTTGGGCCAGTCACAGACTCTCAGCCCAACCTACCTCACAGGGTTGTTGTTGTGAGGATAAAATGGAGAGGAGGAGGATAATGTCAGCTGCCTTGGGTTCCTTGCAAGAGGAAAAAAGGTAGGATATAAATGTAAAAATAAATAAATAAATAAATAAATAATATTTTTGAAAGACACCCACTAATAGCATGTCCTAAACAGACTAGTCCTATTTGTGCTTTTAAAACCCCACTTACCTGCGCATGTGAGGAGGGTGCAGGGCACGCATGTGTCCCCGCCCCTGGCATTCAAATGTATTGTAGAAATGTCTGCAACTGCATACATGCATAAGCCTTCCATCTGCTGACGTTAGTGCCATACGAACAAATGCCTGAGGGGGTCCTACATCACATGTATGATGTCAAGTGTAGGTCTGCATGGTACAGCCCTGCTAACATGTACAGGTAAGTGGGTTTTTTGGATGTCCGAATAGGGCTGCAAGAGCTCTGGATTCTAGACCAATGCCAAGAGGCTCCCATCTGGGATCAGGATGGAGGTCTCCATTGTCAGGCCCTGGTACAGTACAGGACCTTTATTTTAGGCCAGAGCCATCATCTCAAATTTGGACCCAGAGATTTTCAATAGGGAGGCAAGATTCTCAACAAGGTTTAAAGGCTTGGATATGTTCAGGATTAAAATCTTGTTCAGAAGTTAACTACACAATACACATACCTTCCATGTGTAGATAAGGAGGAGTGGGGATGCCCACTGGCTCCAGTCTTGATGTCACACATGCCACTGGCCCCTGACATCCACAAACTGGGTGCAGACATTTTCAAAGGGACACCTGTGCATGCTCAGCTGAATGTGTGTAGGCAGTCCACATGACTGGGATCCTTGCACAGCTCCACTCCGTGGTGAGTCTGCGGAGCTGCCGGCCAGCTCCGGCTGCTGGAGGACTTCTGGACACTGGGACGCAAATGGCATCTGGCGTAGCAGACACCATAAATCTTTACATAGCCTATCATGGCAAAGAGCAGGAATGCAAATGGCGTAGTGGATGCCATTTGCATCCCTGCTGTTTGCCGTGATATGCTACATAAAGATTTATGTAGCCTATGTCAAATCAGTCTATACTAAAGGAAATCAACCCTGAGTGCTCATTGGAAGGACAGACACTGAAGCGGAAGCTCAAATATTTTGGCCACCTAATGCAAAGGGAAAACTAGGGATGGCGGAGAATTTCTCCCCGAATCTTCGGGGGGCTGAGCGCCAACGCATTCGGCCCCCCGAAATCGGCGGTGAAATTCTCCGCCCCCCCGCCCCCCATTGGGATGGGACTTACCTTTGGCGAATGTCCCTCCCGGCAGCGGGTCCCAGCGGCGGTTCGTCAGCCTTTCGTTAGGGGCAGGGACGCCATTACAAAGTAAAGTGTTAAAAAAAAAACAAAAACGTGATAGGCTACGTAACGATTAACGTAGCCTATCACAGCTAGATTTCCAAAGTCAGCCGTGATAGGCTACGTAAATCATTACATAGCCTATCACGAGTGACTTTGAAAAAAAAACAAGCACGTACGCAAATGGCGGCGGCCTATGGGTGCTGCCATTTTCGTTCCTTATTTGGTTCCTTATTTGGTAAAGATTTACGTAGACTACCGGGCCCATAGGCCGCCGCCATTTGCGTATGCGCTTTTTTTTCCAAAGTCACCCGTGATAGGCTACTTAACGATTTACGTAGCCTATCATGGCTGACTTTGGAAATCTAGCTGTGATAGGCTACGTTAATCGTTACGTAGCCTATCACGGTTTTTTTTTCTTTTTACACTTTGTTTCGCAGCCGGGGAGATGGGAAGCCTCCCCCCCGGCCTGAATTTTGGCCAGGCGAGGCAGGACAGCTACCCCCCCTCACCTGAACTTCAGGGGGAGAAGCGAAGTGCCTCACCCCCACCGCGACGCACCCCTGCGAAAAGGTAAGTGACTTTCATACATCCCTAGAGAAAACTCTCTGGAAAAGACCCTGATGCTGGGAAAGACTGAAGGCAAAAGGAGAAGGGGACAGCAGAGGATGAGATGGCTAGATAGCATCACTGATGCAATGAATAAATAAATAAATAAATCACTGATGCAATGAATATGGACTTGAGCACACTCCGGGAGAGAGCGCAGGACAGAAAGGCCTGGTGTGCTATGGTCCATGGGGTCACGAAGAGTCGGACATGACTGAACGACTGAACAACATTACTACAAAGAACAGGGATGCAAATGGCATCAACTATGCCGGACGCCATTTTCTTTCACAGGACAGCAGCAGACGGACCGGACCGGCCAGTGGCAGGTAAGATCCATTCCATGGCAACTGCACGGGAGGTGAGTGGTCTGTTCCGCCATGGACTCCAAGGGGCTCATTGGAGTCTGTGGTGGAATTCTCTAACATCCCTACTGTCAAGCAAGCAAGTGGCAACAAAGATGAAAAAGAGAAGGAGCAGTAGCAGTCAGTGACAATGTGTCAGGATTCCTTTTGCCCACACTGAACTTCAAACGCCAAATCAAACACAGACAAGGGACTTCAGCCTGCAGCTTTTAATCCATACTTCAAAGGGTCATACAGAGGCAAATTCCCAGTGACTCTCAGCCTACAAGGAAATGCCTTCGGGGGTTCAGAAGGTAGCTAAGAAAGTTGCCTGCCATTTGAAAGGAAGGTGATCTCACTAGCCTAACGTAAGGGGTGGGGAGAGGTCTCAGTCTCTCTCATGAGATTTCTAGATTTGCAGATTTGCAGCTGTTCATGCAAGGCCAATTGGGTAGACCGTCTAAGTTCCGCCCTGGCCTTCTCCCTCTTTGCTCTACATCTGTGCCTGGCATCTATTAATTCAGGCTCTCCAAACCCTGCCTCTCCGTGTTGGCTATCTCTCACAGGGTGTGTGTGTGAAGAGGGACCCTCCTCCTCCAGCTGGGCCTTTGACACCTGAGGAGCCTGCTGTCAGGGTGGACACTGAGCCCATGGAGTCCCAGAGTAGTTCTGATTCTGAGGAAGAGCAGTCACTCCTGGGAGAGGAGCACGCTCCCCTTTCCCAGGGCCAACAGCTGACGGAGATTCCTCCCACCAGCATTCCTAGATGAGATAGCAGTCCAGGGAGTGACTGAGTGCAGATAGCAGACTTGGTGGATGCGCGACGCCAACGCAGAGAGCGGCACCAGATGGAGGGCGCGGAAAGGAGGCGTAGTGCCTGGTTGGCGCACAAACAACGGCTGCGCCCAGAGGATCCAAGGGAAAAGGGGAGGGACTCTCCCTAGTCCTTAAGTTCAGGGGTCTGCCAGTAATTCCCTTTCAAACGGGGACCAACTGTTCCAACTTAAGGCATAGGTACTGTGCTGCTCAGATCTAGTTGCTACCTGTAGAGTTGTTAAGTTGTAAAAGAAGAATAAAGCTTTGAAAGGAATCCCTTTGTCTGTGTCTGGACTTGGCTACTGGATTAGACTGAGAGAGGCCTCCAAGGAGCCCTTGACACCTGCCTAGCCATGTCTGAACTAGCCTGGGAAAATACCTCCCCCATGTCTGAAAGTTCTTCTTCAGAATCTGAACTACTCTGCCACTCCCTGTGCTCAGAAACACTCCTGACACAATGGTGGTGAGAAGGTAGACTCACTGAGGGAGGGAGGCCAGTGTGGTGTAGTGGTGAGAGTGTTGGACTGGGAGTCAGAAGATCTGGGTTCTAGTCCCCACTTGGCCATGGAAGCTCACTGGGTGACTTTGGGCCAGTCACAGACTCTCAGCCCAACCCACCTAACAGGGTTGTTGTTGTGAGGATAAAATGGAGAGGGTGAGGAGGATAATGTCAGCTGCCTTGGGTTCCTTGCAAGAGGAAAAAAGGTGGAATATTGTCAGGAGCGCTCTAGCTGCCTATTACAGTCCCCTCCACTAGCCAGCTCAGGACACAGATGACGAGGATTCTTTACAAGGCTTTATTCCGTTACTACTTAATGACTCTTACAGATACTAATCACTAGCGACTAAGCAAGGAACTGCACTAGGGTAGATAGCAGAGTAGCCTAAGCTCCAGGTAAGGCAGTTGGTCCCCGTTTGAAGGAGAACCATGGGAAGACTCTGAACTTATGGGCTATGGAAAGATCCTCCCTCTTACCCTTGGGTCCTCAGGATGCGACCGTTGTTTTAGCACCAAATGAGCGCTACGCCTCCTTTCCGCGCCCTCCATCTGTTGTCACTCCCTGCATCTGTGCCGAGCATCCAGCAAACCCCCCTCCAGCGCTCTCTCACTGCCAGGGTCATTATCTCTCCCAGGAATGCTGGCAGGAGGAATCTCTGCCAGCTGCGGTGCTTGTGAAAGATGAGCTGGCTCCTCTCCCATGGATTGCTGTTCCTCCTCAGAATCAGAACTGCTCTGGGGCTCTATCAGCTCAGTTTCCACCCTGACAGATATAGATGCAATACATAAACAAATTGAGGGTGTCTTGCCCAAAGGCCCTCCGAAACTTGGAGCCCATACTGGGAGCACCTACTTGCATTTGGCAGAATGTGCATAGATGCCCCTTTTCAAGTTGCAGGCCCAATTTGAACAAAATTAAGCAAATGACAGCCACAATTTGAACAAATTATGCAAATTGTGGCTGCAATTTGTGCAAATGGCAATTTAAGGGGGGGGGAACCAGAAAGTTCCTGGATTTGGGGAAAAAGCCCACGACTCAGTTCAGAAATGCAAGCCAAGCCAGAGGCTCCAGGGAAATCCAGCGAGCCCCAAAAGGGCTTGATTTCCCTGCGACCGCCATCCCTAGTAATGGATGGGATGTCAGAGATGGGGACAGCAGTGCAGTCCTTCTGCCCCTTAATCACATGTATAAGGTTTGCATGGATAACCTCTGAATAGGGTTTGCACTGCATAAAGCAACAGGATACCATGGGCAGCCACTGAGAAAACCACCACACACCACGTATTGACCAGATCCAGAGTCACCAAAGTTGCAGCATCCTTCTCCTTCAAATCAGGGGAACCTCAGGCCTGTGGGCCACATCTGGCCCTCCTGGTGTCCCAATCGGACCCTCTGGGTTTCCCCAGACAGCCATGCCCCTTTCCCCTGACTCCACCCCTTTTTTCTCCAACCACAAGACAATATTTCTGTGCAGATTTTTCCCCATTCTGAGAAGTTGAAATGCCTCTCCTAAGGCTTAGCTACTGCAGTAAGAGCTTTAAGCTACATGCTGGTATTTTTGGTCTTTGGTCCTGTCCACCACTGGAACATGGCCCTTGAGAACTTCTCTGAAATGGAATTCAAGCCTCAGGCTGGAAGAGGTTCTGTATCCCTACTTTAGATCATGTATATATCCCTGTACAAAAGCAGCCATGCATGGATATGAAGCCCAGTAGAAAAGATACACAACTGAACCATTTGCAGATCATTGAGTAGTATGTGATATGGAGTAAGTTCAATGGGGTAGCCAACTTTTTTGTTCCAGGGTCCCCATCACTATGACAGATACATGAGCTGGGATTTCCTGTTGCTGGGTATTTGGATGTGAGCATTGCTTTGTTTTAACATTATAAGAACATAAGAAGAGCCCTGCTGGATCAGAAAAAAGGCCTTCCTAGTCCAGCATTCTATTCTCATAGTGGCCAACTAGCTGTTGACCAGGAACCCACAAGCAGGGCATGAGTGCAACAGCACCCTCCCACCCTTGATCCCCAGAAACTGGTGTACATAGGCTCACTGCCTCTGCTACTGGAGGTGGTACATAGCCATCGGGACTAGTAGCCATTGAGAGCCTTTTCCTCCAGGAATTTGTCCAGAACCCTTTTAAAGCCATCCAAATTGCTGGCCATCACTACATCCTGTGGTAGTGAATTCCATATGTGAAGAAGAACTTCCTTTTATCTGTCCTGAATCTCCCACCAATCAGCTTCCTAGGATGACCCTGGGTCCTAGTATTTTGAGAGAGGGAGAAAAATGTCTCCCTATCCACATTCTCCACATTATATCCACATTATTCCAGAAAGGGCATTAGATATTACCCCAGGAGAAAATAAGTAACATCGATTCTAAGCTGGCCAACCATACCTCTGAGTCCACTCCATTCCTCCTTATACTGTCAAATCTACACTGGCTTAGATCTACAGAGCTGTAATTATCAGTGATGGGTGAACTTAGCCCATATGAATTCGATATTTCCTTGGAAAGTAAAGAACTCACCAATGTGAGTTCAGATGAGAGAGCTCTCCCTTAATATGAACTCTCCTTCCATGCATATGAGTTTACGCATGCACAATATCCATAGAGTTATCGTTTGGAAACGTGTGGTATGGCATGATGTCATGTGTCTCCATGTTATGTACCTGCTTCCTGATGGCCCTGTCTGTGTGATGGGATGATGATGAGTAAAATTTCTATAGCACCCCATAGCCGAAGCTCTCTGGGCGGTTTACAAAAGTTAAAACATTAAAATACAATATACAAGGTTTAAAAACCATTAACATAAAACATATGGACAATATATACAAACATATAACTACAAACAACTTTGCATTAAAACAATTTCTTAAAAATCCAGCAATAAAACACAGCTTAACTGCTTAAAACTGTATACAAAAGTCAGCCAAAGGAACAAGAGTCCTAAAAAGGGAAGGCCTGCCGGTCATAGGGATGTCGGAGAATTTCTCCATGAATCTCCGGGAGGCCGAATGCCAATGCATTCGGCCCCCCGAAATTGGTGGAGAAATTCTCCGACACCCCCCCGCCCCCCTCGGGATGGGACTTACCTCATGTGAATGTCCCTCGCGGCGGTGGGTCCCAGTGGCGGTTCGGCGTTTCCCTTATTTTCACCATAGTCTACGTAAATCTTTACGTAGACTACCCGTGCCAAAATAAGGAACGCAAATGGCGGCGCCACCGTGGAGCCACCAGCCAGGTGCATCCGCAGCTGGACATCCAGCTGCGGCAGGTCTGTGGATGCAAATGGTGGCCGGCGTAGCGGCCGCCATTTGCATCCCTTCGCTGAGCCGTGATAGGCTACATAAATATTTACGTAGCCTATCATGGCAAAGAGAGGGGACGCAAATGGCATCCTCTGCACCATTTGCATCCTCGCTCTTTTCCGTGATAGGCTACGTAAATATTTACGTAGCCTATCATGGCAAAGAGTGGGGACGCAAATGGCATCCTCTGCACCATTTGCATCCTCGCTCTTTGCCATGATAGGCTACGTAAATATTTACGTAGCCTATCATGGCTCAGCGAAGGGACAAAAATGGCTGCTGGTGTAGCGGCCGCCAGTTGCGGCCGCAGCCTGGCAGTGGCCAGAGCCACTGCTGCTGCCAGAGCCGCTGCTGCCATCGGAGCCACAGCCAGGTAGGCTCCATTCCGGGTGGCTTCCGCAGGGTGGTGGAGCGGATTGCTCTGTTCCGCCATGGATTCCAGGGGGCCGAATTCACTGGAATTCGGCCTCCCTGGCATCCATGGCAGAATTCTCTGACATCTCTAAGTATGGAGCTCTGAGGGACTCCACATAATAGTTCCTTTTTCAAGGAACAACTATCCCTGAGTGATACCATCTGGAGCTGTCCTGAGAGAAAGAAGGGGAACCACTACAGAGCAGTGCCCCCAACCCCCAACTCCCTCAGGTGATCCAGAAGGATACCATGGTCAATGGTATCGAATACCACTGAGAGATCCAAAAGAATCAACAGGGATGCACTCCCCCCATCAATTCCCAGGCGAAGATCATCCACCAAGGTGACCATGGCAGTCTCAACTCCCAACTTTCTTACCATCACCAATCACCAGTGTATGGAGGAGGGAAGAAGATGGACCTGCAGAGTCCTCCTCCTCCCCTCCCCCTCCTCCTCCCCCTCCTCTCCTCCTCCTCCTCCTCCTTGCAGAGCCAGAACTGTGTTGACAATAACAATGAAGGACTCAGCAGTGGATGCACTGTTTCATTCAAGGGTTAAAACAACGGGCTCAGCACATGTGAGCATCTAAACATGGCATTGTTTAGATGCAAACTGCACATGCTTGGAAGCAGAAATCAAATCAGTTTCAAACTTAATAGTGAACTTGTAATACAGCGATGTACAAAGGTGAACATTACAAAAGGATGAATTTTGACCAATGAGCTGACAAATTACGAAATTTGGTGGCATCACTAGTACATCATAACCTGGACTGACACACTGGTGTTAGGGATTTAGTAGGAATCCTATCCTTGCCCAGTAAAGGTAACTCAAGAATCAGATTGCACTGTTACTGCATTTCTGACTTTTCTTTGCTGTTCATAAGTTATAAAAATACAAGCCATGTGCTTTTTCTTTTCTTTTCTTTGTTATGTTCCTTAGCTCATTGGAAATTCGTACATTTCCCAGAAAATAATAGGTAATGTTATGGCAAATTTAAAATGTGCAGTCAGAAGAAGTGGGAAAAGAAGGTGTGGGGAAGAGAGTTCATATAAAATAAATTGGTGTGGTGATATTTAAGTGATAGAACATGCAAGTTTAATATCAAGCCCTATTAAAACAATTGAGAATCATGAGAACTGATTTATTATTTATATAGCACACTAAAAGTTATCTGTAAAGGAAATTGTGCAATATGTAGTAAATTAGACTGAACTGAACTATAAATTGGGATTAAGTTTTATACTGCCATTAATGTTTAATGTGCCATCAGAACTCACAGTTTCATTTACAGTTGTTCAAAGTTCAGGATGAAGTTGAGAGGCATCCCAGGAGAAGCGTTCGAGTCCCCTGCTGGGGTAGCAATGCCTTTGCACAGAGAAATTCCACAACTTTGCACATCTCTCATTTTTTTATTGCTGTCCCTGTGAGGAAGCCAACATTTGGCAAGAAAGGATAGTGGCCACATGCAGAAGGAATACAGGAGTAAGCAGCACAGTGCCTGGTAGCTCCATGAGCAGTGTGAGCATCAGCAGTTAGCATTCTTCAGCAGCCATCAAGGCCCCAAAGCCTTTTTGCTGACTGCAGGGGGCGGAGCTGGAGCCCAGTGGTGGGCAGAGCCAGTCCCAAAACTGTCTGGGACAGAAATTGGGTGGAGTTTGCAGGAACGCATAGGGGAAACATGATAGAGGTCTACAGAATTATGCATGGTGTGGAGAATGTGGATGGGGAGACATGTTTGTCCTTCTCTCCAAACACTGAAACCCAATGGGGTCATCCTATCAAGCTGATTGGTGGGAAATTCAGGGCAGATAAAAAGAAGTCCTTCTTCACACTGCACATAGTTAAAAAAAAAGGGCACAGCTACCACAGGATGTTGTGATGGCCACCAATTAGGATGGCTTTAAAAGGGGGTTGGACAAATTCCTGGAGGAAAAGGCTATCCATGGCTACTTGATGGCCAATGTGCTACCTCCAGAACCAGAGGCAGTGAGCCTATGTACACCTGTTGCTGGGGAACATGGGCAGGAAGGTGCTGTTGCACTCATGTCCTGCTTGTGGGTTCCTGGTCGACAGCTGGTTGGCCACTGTGTGAACAGAATGCTGGACTAGATGAACCCTTGGTCTGATCCAGCAGGGCTCTTCTTACATTCCTATGTTCTCTCTCTCTCTCTCCCCCCCCCTGCCCCATGCCAGCAATGGGGAACCTCTTTCAGCCCAAGGACCAAATTCAATTTTGGAGAAGCTCTTGGAGACCATATTCTATTGTGTGTGTGTGTGAAGGCAAATGGGGCAGGGCCAAAGACAAATGGGGTGGGAGCAATATATGAAAATACCAGCACACTGTAACTTAAAACTGACTGCCAGTAACTAAGCCTTAGAAAAGGCATTTCAACGTTTTAGAACAGGGAAAAACTGCACAGAAGCTGAGAAACCACCAAATGATGGGTGGTTGGGGGAAAAGGTGTGTGGCCAGGGGAAAGGGGGTGGGGCCACCTGGGAACCTCAGAGGGCCAGATTTGGGCCCCAGGCTTGAGGTTCCAGACCCCTGCTCTGGAACCTCATGCACTTGGTCTGTCTCTGTGCTGCTCCATCGCTCTCCCCCCCTCCGCCAACCCTCTTTCCATCACTCCATCCATTTTGGCTTTTTATCCTTATTTCCCCACTCCTTGCCCATTGGTCTGAGCTGACTGATCACAGAGAGCTTTTCCCATGCTGTCTCTCTATGTGCTTCAGCTCTCCCCCTTTTTTCCTGCTGTCCTCCTTCTCTCTTTCTGGACTCCCCATCAGCCTGCATGTGATTTGGCTGCTGTCTTACCCATCTCTGCCCTAAGGCATTGTGGGAAAGTAAAATGGCAGCCCAATTGTAATGGAATGCTGCTGCTATCCCTGCTGCTACTAGTGATGCCACCACTGCCAGATAAGGCCACCAAGGCCCACCAACTGAGGAGGGGACCCACCAGTGTGTACTTTTCCCAGGACCCCATCAAACCTGGAGCCAGCCCTGCCCATGAGAAAAGAGGAGATGGGTGTGGGTTGAGTCCTGCCCTAGGGCAAAATGAATGTAGCAAAAAAGGGCACAGTCTCCCTTTTGGTAGATCCTGCTGGCCATGGTACATTCAGATGGAAAAACCAGAGGTGGTGGGACTCAAATATCTGCCGCCTGTTCCACAGAGTCACACTGTAACTAGAGTCACAGGCAGAAGGATGGCTAATCATGGTTTAAGGTAATCTCTGGAGGCCCTATTCATTGGTCCACCAATAGGATCAGCAAGGTTGACAGGCACTAGTTATAGGGTCTTAGTGGTTACCCATACCCTATGACGTCCCCTAAGAGACATATGAAATACATACATACATACCAGGAATGTCAGGGAAATCTGAAATGGAATTAAATGAGTTTGAATTTCTATGAGTCTCACTCACAGATTCTACAGCAGAGCTCAAGACTCTTAAAACAAAAAACAACCTTTCCAGAATTTTTGCAAATTTTGTCATAGAAAGCTATGTAAAATTAAAAAAAAAACACAAGCCCAAAAGTGCATTTCCCCTATAGGCTGAAGCATGGAAGTGCACATTTTGGGAAGATATGTGCATTTTGGGGGGATTTGCGCATTTCACAAGTGTGAATATGCGTACATGTGAATTTGTGCAAATTTGGGCAATGGGGGGCAATTTTGTCAATGAGCAGATGACAGAATGAAAGGCACCCAACAATCTGTGAAACACAGATGGAATGGATTTTACAAAATGTATACATATATACATAAAGGGTCCTAGAAATGAATGGATATGTTAATTTCAGTTTCTTATTTTTCCGATCACATTGGTTTGTTGAACTTTCAGGATTTTTAAAAAAAGTTTGCATGACAATTCATATTCATTTTCGTACACAGTTCTCCCAATACATGCAATTTTGTATGTATTTTGCCTGATATACACATTTTTGCAAGCAATTTTCCTAAAACAGTGCTGTTTTTAATGTTATTTTCCCTTATGTGCACATTTTTGTATGCATGTTTTGACTGGATAACTCCACTGAAAAATTCAGAATTGTGAATTTTTAAGGTAAATGAGTTTCGGTTTGCATAGTGGTTCAAAAATGTGAAATAACGACAATGAATGTCTTCACCTAATGGGGCCCTTCACTTTTTCTGAAGGATCAGTATCTCTCCCTTCTGCCCCCTCCGTCATGAATATGAGCTCTTCCAGCTATAAAACCCCATCTTGAAGGGGCCCCATTTGAAGCTCTAACGCACTGGAAAAAAACTCAGGCTTAGGGAAGATGGCAGTAATTGGACTCATGGGTCACATTTTTCAACTTCCACAAGGCTCTGCTTTGAAATATGTAAATAGCAGGCAAACATGCCTTTGAACATGTGCAGCATGTTGAACCACAGCCACAAAGAGCTTGGACACTTCTAGGATTAGGGAGGAACAAATCCAAATCAGAGGAAATTATTCCAAGGTAGGTTTTAGTTTTAGTACTAAGAAGTGATCAATAGCTAAAAGTACATAACCTTTTGAATTCCACAGCTACTTTTGCATTCTGCACAAAGTCTTGTATAAATAATTAGCACAAATGCATATAATAGAAATGTAGTTATACATTGTCTGGATAGATGATATTGTAATAAACAGGCTATATTCAAATATTTCTTCCTAATGGAAATTGATATGAATAACGAGAACTTGTATAATTCAACAAATGTTACTCCCATAAATTACATCATTGGTCCTACCTACCTACCTACCTACCTACCTATCTATCTTCTACATCTTTATCTATTATCTTTGTCTGTAATTGCCTATGGCATTAGACATTGTGCAAAGGTCTTCTCTGAGTGTGAATTTCCTGACTGCTGAGTTCAGCAAAATGGCTCAAATTTTCTTTCAAGTACAAAGCACAGGTTCCCTGAACCATACACATCAATATTCCATCTCCTTGGCTATATGGACATTGGACACCTGACTCCAGGGAGAGAGAGAGGTTCAACTGAACATTGTTTCTGTCATATAAGACAGCTGCCTTCTTGAATCACCTTAGCTGATGGAATTTACTTCTCAACGGCAGAGATAAATCCCAAAATTTGTCCAGGACTAGTTATGAACTTAATCCAGGTCTGAAATAAATTCCAAGGCCATAATAGACTCACTGCATATAGTATTATTATTTCTCTGCCACTGGCTGTGATTGATAAGTTCATACAAGAAGGGTCTACCTAAGAAAGTGAAAATGCCTAAGTGGAGTAAATGAAGGGCTAATTCTGCTTCACAGGAGGCAAACAAAAGAAGCAGAGTAATTCACTATTAATCTTAAAAACCATGCTTTATCCTGAACTTGCCTGAAGGAAGAAACTGGAGTTGGGCCAAAAAGGAATGAATAGAGTCAGGTGATGGTCACCATTTGGAAAAAGGGGAAAGACAGAAGCCAAACTCATTTCTGAGCAGAATGCAGCAGTCTGTTTTTAAAATCATTTTCTAAAATAACAGTTACATCCATTTTCAATGCATTAAACTAATTGTGCTTGGAATTCTAAAGCACATACATCATTTAAAATGTTTGCAGCACAATATAAACTGTTCTCCTTGCGTTCAATACAGTAGGCCCAGATAAACAACATTAGTGTTGGATCTGAAAAAGCTTTGGGCAGTTTCATTTCTGTAACATTTCTCTTCCCTAACACAAAGCTGTCAGGCCAGAATGGACAATACCTCTCATCAAATATGGCCCATAGTGTGGAGGGAATCAGCTGTGTGCATGCCTTGCCTGTAGGGATGGGGGAGAATTTCTCCCCGAAACTTCGGGGGGCCGAGTGCCAACGCATTCAGTCCTCCGAAGGTTGTTCGGGGAGAAATTCTCCACCCCCCTGCCCCCCGCCCCCCCGGGATGGGACTTACCTTTCACGAATGTCCCTCCCGGTGGCGGGTCCCGGCGGCGGTTCGGCAGGTGTTCGTCAGGGGTGGGGGCGGCAGCTGGTCTTTCAACCGGCTGCCGCCGCCGCCATTACAAGAAAAGTAAAAAAAAAAAACAACGCCCCTGTAATAGGCTACGTAATGATTAATGTAGCCTATCACGGCTAGATTTGCAAAGTCAGCCGTGATAGGCTACGTTAATCGTCACGTAGCCTATCACGGGTGACTTTAAAAAAAAAAAAAAAGCATGTACAGCTAATGGCGGCCCCCATAGGGAGCCACCATTCGCGTTCCTTATTTGGTCCCTGTAGTCTACGTAAAGATTTATGTAGACTACGGCGAAAATAAGGACAACACAAATAGCGTTGCCCTTATTTTCGCTGTAGTCTACGTAAATCTTTACGTAGACTACAGGGACCAAATAAGGAACGCGAATGGCGGCTCCCTATGGGGGCCGCCATTTGCGTACGCGCTTTTTTTCTTTTTCAAAGTTACCCGTGATAGGCTACGTGACGATTAACATAGCCTATCACGGCTGACTTTGCAGATCTAGCCATGATAGGCTACATTAATCGTTACGTAGCCTATCACAGGGGCGGTTTTTTTCCCCCTTTCTTTTGAAGTTCGCGGCCGGGGAGACGGAGCGCTTCTCCCCGGCCTGAATTTTGGCCAGGCGAGGAGGGAAGCCTCCCCCCCCAGCCTGAACTTCAGGGGGAGCAGTGAAGTGCCTCCCCCCCACCACGAAGCAAGCTGCGAGACCAAGTAAGTGACTTTCGTGCACCCCTACTTGCCTGCCCACCTATGCACCACATTGGTGCCACCTCCACTGGCCCCACACTTCCACGTGGAGACAGAATGCCCAAATATAGCCTTGGCAAGTATACGCAATAACCAATGTGCGAAGGCCAAAATCATGTGGTCCATTTACAACCCTGCCCCCCTTCACAGAATCTACTTGCACAATTTTGGTCTCCCTGTGCTGGACTTTATGCACATAGGCCAAATGTGTATGTTCTGTCCTCACATGGATGTATAAGGGTAGCAGGGGCGTGGCTGGGCTACTGTGTGGTTAAGGAGGCAGGCAGGTACTTACTCCTGTCCATGAGATGGGGAAGATCAAGGGAGAATAATTGCCCAATTTGGCCATAGATGTAATGATTTGCACGTTAAAATATTTTAATCGTGATCATATTTAACTAGAGATAGACAAACTCTCTCAAGTTTGCCTCAGATTAAATCAGAAATTATCCAAGACCTTTTCAAATAGATATGGAAGATCTCAGAACATTTTTCTGAGGCAATGCGAGGCTCAGAAACAGGCCTGGCCATAGACATTTTGCTGCTTGAGGAAAGGACAAGATGGTGTCCTCCTACAGAAGCTGACTGGACTAGCAGTTGAATCTTACTTTAACATTGGTGATGGGACAATATCCTCAACCACATGTGAGGGCAGCAGGCTAGCTGTGGAAGTGCAGAGAAGGATGCCTGTCCTCCAACAAAGGGAAATGGCCAGGGGGATTGCCCTCTCCACATCACCTAGCATCTGCCACCTGAGGTAAACACCTTGGTCTGCCTAATAGTAGGGCAAGCCCTGCCCAGAAAAAAAATAATCCACCCCTCAGCCTCTTAATTTCCCCCAAAGGAATGTAAAAGAGCCCCAGAGTAATGCCACAAGGTTATTTCCAGGGTTCACCTTCATGGCCTCAATGATTGGTCAATATTTGTTATAGGCGTGTGTGTGTGTATGTGTGTGTGTTCACCTCAGTGACATTTGCAGCTAATTTACTCTTACACACATGCCAGGGATTTGCTAATACAAAATATTGCTAAAATTATGAAGTGTGTGTGTGTGTGGGGGGGGAAGCAACTAACATTTTTTTAAAAAAGAAATAATTTTAGAAAAGAAATAATTTTACTCTTACACACATGCCAGGGATTTGCTAACACAAGATATTGGTAAAATTATGATGTGTGTGTATGGGGGGGGGGGAGGGAAGCAACTAACATTTTTTTAAAAAAAGAAGTAATATTTTGAGACGCTTTGATGAGTTGTAAGAAACTGAGTTTTGATGAGTTGTAAGAAACCATTTTTTCCTCATTTAAGATAGCCATAGGTTTCTGAAATGCTCAGGTCTGAAGTGTCATTACTGTAGTTCTCTGGGCTTGGCAACATCTTGTATATGACAAGATTGGCTTCTGTGTTCACATAGACCTTTCAAAATGACAGTTTTTAAGAAAACCCCAGTGTAGCTTTCATAATGCAGCTAGGTGATTGAGTGACATTTGGTTATACAGTTTTATGACATGCTGCATGTACCTTCCTGCCTCCCAAGCCAATAAAATGAACATTTTGAAAGAGACAATCTTTTAAGTGTGTCACATAAACCATATTCTTGTTACTTCTGACACCATTTAAAACGGGTTCGTTGTAAAGAGCGGAAGCTTACAGATGACACTTGGTGAAGCTGCACATTGCATCAGAGAGGGCTTATGTGCATGTTAAGTGCAATAACAGCTTCCAAAGAGGTGAGCAGTAAGAAAAGACAGAAGAGTTAAACTTTCTTCTGGTGCGCAATGAATGACACCAGAAAAGTGCTGTCGAACTAGCCTGATAAATGTTACTTGGGCTTGATATCGTTCTTTTTTTAAAAAAAAACCTTTCAATTAAACAGCAGCAACAACAGTGCTTTACAAAGGATGGCATTTCCTTCTTTTGTTCTGTGGGTTTGACGGAATTCATTCACTGTGTGAGATGCCCTTCCAACTCGCCTGTCTTAGGGTGCAACCCTATGGCTACTAGTCAGCAGCTAGACAGCCATAGGATTGGTAGGTGTCCAGGAACCGACCTTGGGGCCCACCCTCCAATGTTGGTTCCAGGAGAGCCACCCCCCGCCCTCTCCCCTGCTGCCCCATAGATGGCATGGATTGTCCCTGTGCTCCGAGCAGCATGGAGCAGGGCAAAAGGGGGCATTCCCAGGGGTGGGGAGTGTGGAAGTGCCAGTACGGCACTCTTGTGCATTGTCCAGTCTCCCCACCCCATGCTCTGATGTCCTGCGGCTGGACAGCCAAAATCGGCAATCTAGCTGCGAATGCAGGGCAGCTGGAGCGCGGAGGAGACAATCCCCTCTGCGGTCCCCCTGCTGTGCATTGGATAGGCAGTCGCCTCCTAGGTTAGAGGAGGCTCCCTCTCCACATAGGATTGCTTCCTTCATGCCTAATCGGCCTATAATTTGCTACGTGTGCATGCCAGGGAGCTGCTGTTGAATGAACAAGAGCATAGGGATGGTGGAGAATTTCTCCACGAATCTTCAGGAGGTTGAGCGCCAAGGCATTCGGCCCCCCGAAAGTGTTGGGGAAATTCTCCGCCGGCCCCCCGCCCCCCCGGGATGGGACTTACCATGGCCAAATGTCCCTCTCGGCGGCGGGTCCCGGCGGCGTTTCGGCGGCGTTTCGTCGGGGGCGGGGGCGGCGGCTGGTCTCCCGACCGGCTGTCGCCACCGCCATTACAAAATAAAAAAGTAAAAAAACAGACAAACCACACACCTGTGATAGGCTACGTGATGATTTACGTAGCCTATCACGGCTAGATTTCCAAAGTCAGCCGTGATAGGCTACATAAATTGTCACGTAGCCTATCACGGGTGACTTTGGAAAAAAAAAAGTGCATACGCAAATGGCGGCGGCCCATGGGCGCCGCCATTTGCGTTCCTTATTTTGGCACGTCTAGTCTACGTAAAGATTTACATAGACTACGGCGAAAATAAGGGCAACGCAAATAGCGTTCCCTTATTTTCGCCATAGTCTATGTAAATCTTCACGTAGACTAGACGTGCCAAAATAAGGAAAGCAAATGGCGGCGCCCATGGGCCGCCGCCATTTGCGTACGCGTTTTTTTTTCCCAAAGTCACCCGTGATAGGCTACGTGATGATTAACATAGCCTATCATGGCTGACTTTGGAAATCTACATAATGATTAATCCGTTAATCGTTACGTAGCCTATCATGTTTTTTTAAAAAAAACTTTTTCTTTCGCGGCCGGGTAGACGGGGCGCCTCCCCCCCAGCCTGAATTTCGGCCAGGCAAGGTGGGGCGCCTCCCCCCCTCACCCGAACTTTGGGGGGAGAAGCGAAGTGCCTCCCCCCCACTGCGAATCACCCCTACAAAAAGGTAAGTGACTTTTGTACATCCCTACAAGAGCAGTAAAGAATCTGGCGACTGCACACCCCTCTGTCTTCTTCCCCATTGTGGATTATTGTTCATGAACAATTAGTGTTTTTCTTCTCCCTCTTCCTTTAATATGTGTGTTGTACCCTGTAATGCTGATGTTGCATTTTTTATGGATTGTTGTGAACCACCCAGAGAGCTTTAGCTATGGGGTGGTATAGAAATGAAAATGATGATGATGATGACGATGATGCCCCGAAGTAGCAAGAGTCAGGTTACGTTCAAGACCACACAAGCAGCTTGGGCTTGCTATATAGACAGACTAGCAGACCCTATCTAGTTCTGACTGGATGTCATGTCCCACTACTCAGGATGGCTGTCATGGGGAAATCCAGCCCTTTGGGGGCTTGTCAGATTTTCCTTGAGCCCCTGGCTTGATTTACATTTGTGACCTGAGCCATGGGCTTTTCCCCCAAAGCAGGGAAATTAATCGGGTTCCCCCCTCCACTAAAATCGCCATTTCCCCAGGATCCTCATCCCAGGAACAAAGGTGGCAGTGTCTCGGTGGAGGTCCATAGTTGGAGGCACAGTGCCCATCTGGCAGCAAATCAAATACCCCTGAGTTCTACTCAGGAGGAAGAATGATGCTATGGATAAGTGCCCTAATGACAAGTCAAGAACGGCAGGGGCAGCAACATTACCCATAGAACTACTCAGGTGGTGTCAGGGTTGGAACTGAGCCCATAGAGCCCTAAAGCAGGTCTGATTCTGCTGCTAACCCATGGGAGAGGAGCCCGCTCATCTCTCAGAGGTGCAGCTGCAGGGATGCCCCTGAAGTTCGCATTCCTGAGAGAGATAGTGACCCTGGCAGAGAGAGAGAGGGAGAGCGGTTGTTGCTAGACGCAAGGCGCCGGCGCAGAGAGAGGTGCGAGGTGGAGGGCGCTTAGAGGAGGTGCTCAGCCCACTTGGTGCTATGGCAATGGCTGTGTGCCAATGCCCCATGGGTAAGGGGGGGAGCCTCCCCTCCTAGCGCATACGTTTCCGGGCTTTTCCGCCCTCCTTCAAACAGGGACCAACTGCATACATGGAGCTTAGGTTACTCTGTTAGGATACCCTTTGCAGTTCCTTGCTTAGTCACTAAGTCATTAGCATCTGAAAGAGTCATTACGTTGTAAAGGAATAAAGTAGGGATGTACGAAAGTCACTTACCTTTTCGAAGGGTGACATTCTTGGTGGGGGGGAGGCGCTCCGTCCCTCCCCCTGAAATTCTGGCTGGGGGGGAGGTGCTCCATCCCTCCCCCCAAAAATTCTGGCCTGCCGGCTCTGCTCCACAGGGATTCTGCGGAGCTGCCAGCTGGCACGGCAAGCGGCCAGACATTCGGCCACTGGCTAGCAGGGACGCAAATGGCGGCGGCCATAGCCGCCGCCGTTTGTGTCCCTGCAGTGAGCCGTGATAGGCTATGTAAATGTTTACGTAGCCTATTACAGCTGATTTAAAAGAGAAAAAACAACAACACGCGTACGCAAATGGCGGTGCCCATGGGTGCCACCATTTGCGTTCCTTATTTTGGCACGTCTTAGTCTACGTAAACATTTACGTAGACTAAGACGGTGAAAATAAGGGGAACGCAAATAGCGTAGCACGTTCTTTTTAAAAAATCAGCCGTGATAGGCTATGTAAACATTTACGTAACCTATCACGGTATTTTTTAAAAATCTAGCCGTGATAGGCTAAGTAAATCTTTACGTAGCCTATCACGTGTTTGTTTTTTTTAAACTGGAAATGGCGGCGGCAGCAGCCGGTCGGAAGACCGGCCGCCACAGCCGCCGCACCGCCACTGAACTGCCACTGGAGCCGCCGCTGCCAGGAAGATCTGCCCAAGGTAAGTCCCGTCCCGGGGGGGGGGAGCGGGGGGGCAGACCGTGTCGCCACCGATTTCGGGGGACTGAATGCGCTGGCATTTGGCCTCCCCAAGATTCGTGGCGAAATTATCTGACACCCCTAGAATAAAGCCTTGGAAAGAATCTCTTTTGTCTGCATTGTGTTTTGGCTACTGGGGGGAGGGACTTTAAGAGGCAGCTAGGGCTCTGCTGACAGGTGGAGCATAGTCACTCCTGAAATAACACCAGTCTTGTTTTCTGTGTAGGACAGTTCCCCTGTTAACTTGAACTTCCTTATTCTTGACCCACAGGACTGTTCCTGGTAAGGTAGTATTTGACCTATGTGGCAGGACAGACAGGAATAGGACACTACAACCCAGGTATATCTCTTACAGAAACAGGTCACACTATAAATAGTAATATAAGTACACTAAGGTAGTTGCAATCTACCAGACTGAGATTGGTGTAGGGATGCCAGAGGAATCTGTCTGGTGTGTGTGATGTTCGTTGAGGTTTCAGCAGCTTGGCACCCCAGAAGCTGGCTTTCTTACCCATGAGTTGGCCCAACTCGATCTGTATCAAGTTGGGCCAGCTCATGGATTCCCCCCAAGCTCACCATTTATGCAAATTGCAGTCACAATTTGTGCAATTTATGCAAATTCTGGGCACACTTTCCTTAATTTGCACAAATTGTGATCCTAATATGCCTAATTTAAGTAAATTGCATCTGCAATTTGTGTAAAATGAAGCATATTATGGCCACAATTTGCACAAATTAAGCACATTACAGCCAACATTTGTGTAAATTACACAAATTGTGGCTGCAATTTGCATCAACATTGATTTTAGTGGGGGAAAGCCTTTTAGATTTCAGAAAAAGCTCAGCTCACAAATGTGAGCCAAGCCAGGGGCTCTGGGGAAATCCAGCCAGCCCAATAATGGCCAGACTTGCCTGTGACAGATTGATCCCTAGATTGATGAAAGCAACATAGGGAGGGGAAGGAGGGAGATGCAAGAGTAAGAAGACAACAGTAGGAGATAGAAAAAGGCATGGCTAGCAAACATGGGATGAATATGCACAAAGGTCATGATGAAATCTTATACTTCCTTTTGCTAGTTTGGTTAGGGATGAGGACAATGGGTTAAGGAAATGCTTTGCAGGAAAGACAGAAATGAAAATAAACAGGAGGCATCATGTAAAAGGTCAGGGTAAGAGTTTGGAATTGACACTTAGGTGGATTTCTTAGGGAGTCCAGGAAATCTCAAGACCATGTGTCATAAAAATTCAGTCATTCCCACCCAGCCCTTACCTTCCTATTGGGTGGAGAGGAGTATCTGTCTGTTGCTACCAAAAAATTCTGGCAGCCAGCAGACGCAAACAAGTTCCCAAGCAACACTCATCAAATCACAAATCATAGCTGCCCCTCCACAGCAGAGATATCGGCATTGCCCTGGCAATACAGTTCGGTCTTATGATTCTGTGTAACAGGGTGTTGAACCTCTTTCATCCCAAGGGCTAAATTTCATTTTGGAGAAACTCTCAGGGGCCCCATTCTAGTGGTGGGTGAGGCCAAAGGCAAACAGAGCGAGACCAAAGCACCAAACATTTAGCTTAAAGCTCTTACTTAGGGATGTTGCAAGAGTCTGCGGGAGGGGTGTGTGTTTGGAGTTCAAGGGACTCCCACTCATCCACCCTCCTGGATCCTGCTTGCCAAACCGTGGGGTAGACTACGGCGAAAATACGGCTATTTGCGTTGCCCTTATTTTCGCCGTAGTCTACGTAAAGATTTACGTAGACTACAGCGACCAAATAAGGAACGCGAATGGCGGCTCCCTATGGAGCCATTTACGTACGCACTTTTTTTTTTTTTAAAGTCACCCGTGATAGGCTACGTGACAATTTACGTAGCCTATCACGGCTGACTTTGCAGATCTAGCCATGATAGGCTACGTTAATCATCACGTAGCCTATCACGGGGGCGTTTTTTTTTTTTTTTACTTTTTATTTCGCGGCCGGGCGAGGCAGGGCGCCTCCTCCCCGGCCTGAATTTCGGCCGGGCGAGGCGGGAAGCCTCCCCACCCTGGCCTGAACTTCGGGGGAAGAGCAGCGAAGCGCCTCCCCCCCACCGCGAAAAGCTGCGAGACCAGGTAAGTGACTTTCGTGCACTCCTAGGTATAGTCAATGCATACAGGGGAGGGATTATAGCTGCTGGTCCTGGCCCTGACCGCCATCCATTGATCAGAACAGAAGAAGTCTAAGGAAAGGTAGAAAAAAAAACTTGTTTTCAACTTTAATCAGACAGAAATAGGCCTCCTTGAATTTTGTATGCAATACCAAGCTATGCTGAATTTGTCTGCTCCATAACTATGAAGCCTTTATTGCTAGATATTGATGGTTTTAGTGCAGACACTGGACATCTGTGAGAAGCTTTGTGTGGCCAAAGATGCTTCCATAGCCTGGATCACTGCCTGGAAAAGAATAGGGATGTTGGAGAAATCCATCCAGGGCTGTGTGTGCATTTTGCCACGCTTTCATCAGCTCGGCCCCCTGGACTACGGCTCACCTACCTGTAAGCTCAATGCAGATCAAGTCAGGCCAGCTCACAGATTTCATTTTCATTTCCTTAAATTGACATTCATGCAAATTGTGGCTGCAATTTGTATAATTTGCACGAAGTTCAGCCGTATTTTGCATAATTTGTACAAATTGTGGCCATCATACGCTCGATTTATGCAAATTTAACAAATTAATCAGCTCAATCAACTCAGAAATAAAAATGAGAAAAGGGAGGGACTGGAAGGAGGAAACGGCTAACCACAGGACTCATTTGCATCAAAAGGGCTGGTTACTGTGTGTATCAAAGCATGAGAGGTGGAGCATAAGAGTAGCATAAAAGCAGGAGCAGGACAGGCTGGAGATCAGTGAGTCATGTGCTCCCAGTCCCAAGTGGGTTACACTTGCATAGTGCACCTGCCGAGCTTTGCCTTGCTGAAGGCGGACCTCCTGAGCGAGAATGATGACCATGAGCTGGACCTCTGCTGGGGATGCAACTCCCAGCTCTGGCCAACCAGTCATTTCACCCAAAGAAATTTCCTTGGAGTGGCTGTATCCGCTGAACTGTGGCGCCTTGTGCTTGATTGCTTTCCTGGAGGTGTTGAGGTGGTACTTCAAACTGAGAAGAAGCAGGGGGCTTACCATTGCCACCTCATCGTCCAGGGAGCCGTGGTCAGCAACTACAACTTTATGTGGTTTGTCCAGCAGGCCGTCGGGGCGTGGTGGACACGGCGTATCTACAACCTCCCAGAGAATGCTGTAGAGGGGCTGATGAGTCTGTACTTCACCCAAGGTTCCCAAGGGCATGAGAAGCTGTGCCTGGTGATCCTGCACGATGTCACAGCCTGGTACCTGTTTGGCAGGCTGGGCCCGGACTGGAGCAAGAGGTGTGAATGAGGGGACCAGGACTGCCCTGTGTGGTGCTGGACCAACTATGCCACCTTCACCTCGGCTGTGCTATGCCTGCCCCTACGGTACGAGATCCAGTCCGAGATGATCCAGAGTGTGCAGCCACCCACCCTGCTGGACCAGAGCAGCAGAAGCAACTTGGTGGAGCTGGAGATGAGCTGGAAGTGAGCGCAAGTTCTCCAACCTCTGCCAGTTCCTGGTGGAGCAGTGCATCAGCACCGAGAAAGGTCTGCTGCAAGACCACCCCAGGCTGTACATGGAGTACCAGACTAGCACCACCTCATCCTCGCAGCTGAAGCGGGCACTGGAGCTGGCCTGGTCCACCCTGATGGTGGGCTTCACCCTGGGCCGGCTGCTGAGCTACGACTACGAGCTCCCATGCCTGGACAAGAAGCAGCTGCACTCCAACAAGGTCATCCAGCTCTTCTGCCTGCAGGGGTTTAACCCCTGAGTAGCCAGCTGCATCCTCTGGCAGTGGTCCAAGGCCAAGACGGGCAAGAGCAACATGGTCTGGTTCCATGCCCCCCCCACCAGGAAGAACAACCTGTGCTCGGCCATTGCCCGGGCCTCCAAGAGCTACAGCTGCATCAACTGGAACAATGAGAACTTCCCATTCAATGACGTGGTGGACAAGCACATAGTCTGGCAGGAGGAGGGGGTGATGAAGGCCTCCTTTGTGGAGGCGGCCGGTGCGGGTGGACCAAAAGCAGAAGGGCAGCCAGGAGGTGCATCCAACCCCTGTCATGATCACCTCCAACACTGACATGACCCAGGTCTAGTGCTCCAACACCATCACCTACGAGCACCACCCAGTCCTGTGGGACCGGATGTTCCAGTTCTAGTTCAATGTCTGGTTTCCTCCAGGGTGGGGACTGATTGAGCCCGAGGACGTCCGGGTGTTCTTCTCGGCCATGCAAGTCCTTGACACCATACAGAACAAGCCAATCTCCTATGAGTTTCTGGTGCCCTGGGTCACTTCCTATGCAGAGCCCCGCCTCCCCTTTGGGAGGTTAAAAGGCCCGTGCCCTCCGAGTCCATGGCAGAGGCTCCCGAGGCACATACCTCTTCTCCTGCTGGTGCTCCAGGGCCCCCTCCAAATAGCCCGGTGGCCAGTCTGAGTATTAGCGAGGCTCCTGGCATACCAGTTCCCAAGACCCCTGATCTGATCTGCAGAAAGGACCCAGCCGAGCCGACCTCAGTTCGCCCAGGATCCCGCTAAGCCAGGTATAGACTGCCCCCCAAAAAAGGCCAAGAAAAAAAAGGTCAGGGTGCACCTCTTCCCTGATGAGGCCACAGATGCTGAAGAGGCTCTGTGGGCCTTCGAAGCCAGCTCCCTGTGGGGGGCCAAGACAGAGGTACTTCCTTGGCCCCCGGCTGAGCCTGCTCCAGCAGATCAGCTGCCCCTGCCCAAGAAGCAGAAAGCCCTGCCTTGTTCCAAGCCAGTCCTCGTCAAGTACACTGTCCACCCTGATATGCTAGACTGAGGTCGTCACCCAGACCTACTGGTGTCTCGCCGACAGGCCCTGTCAGTAGGG
This sequence comes from Heloderma suspectum, assembly GCF_057233095.1. Lineage (NCBI taxonomy): Eukaryota > Metazoa > Chordata > Lepidosauria > Squamata > Helodermatidae > Heloderma > Heloderma suspectum. Next base: position 299,391,345 of record NC_139461.1, on the reverse strand, counting down.
AGTCTCCAACCACAAGGCTGCCACATACGACGAGTACTACAAGCCCTTCGAACTCCGGTGGATCCCAAAGATTGCCAGAGGCAATTTCAGAGACCCCGTCTACCAGCACATCTTCAGTGCCTCCTACTCCATCTTGGCTGGTAGGGCCATCCTGAGTCACTTCCTCCCCAAGTTCAAAGTCTTTTTTTTTTTCTTCAATCAACATTTACACAAATTGTGGCTGAAATTTGCATAATTTCAACTGGGAGGAAACCTCTGGCTGGGCTCACAAATGTGAGCTAAGCCAGTGGCTCTAGGGAAATCCAGTCAGCCTAAAAAGGACCTAATTTCCCCTCAATGGCCATCCCCAGAAATGAATGGGCCCTGAGAAGTTGGATAACCCTGATCTATGAGATGCCTGGGGAGGAATGGGGGAAATGTTTTTTTAATTACTTGCACCTTGTGATGTTGTCACCCTGTCCTGTGATTCTACTTTAGATATTCAAAAAGCCAGTGTAGTGTAGTGGCTAGAGTGTTGGACTGGGAGTCAGGAGATCTGGGTTCTAGTCCCCACTCAGCCATGGAAACTCACTGGGTGACTTCAGGCCAGACACAGACTCTCAGCTCAACCTACCTCACAGGGTTGTTGTTGTGAGGCTAAAATGAAGAGGAGGTAGATTATGTATGCTGCCTTGGGTTCCTTGCAAGAAGAAAAAAGGAGGGATAGAAATAAATAAATAAATAAATAAATAAATAAATAAATAAATCAATTCTGGTCTTTGCTTTCTGAAGGAGAGGCATTGTCTCTAGGATGGGAAGCCTGATCAGTACAGATGGTGTGAGCCTAGTTAGACAGCACCTGTTCACAGATTTCATGTGTCTGCCAGTTCAATCTAAAAGTCCTCAGGAAACCAATTTCATATCAATGTTCCTGCTAAAGAACCACTGCACATCCGCTGCAGAAATCCATCTACCTTGCAGATGATCCTAGAGTGCAGTGTCAGAACAAGGAATATGTGAATCATCAAAACTCAAGCTCACTGAAGTTCTCCAAATTCCATATCAAACTTGTTCCAACTCAAGTCTGTAGCAGATTGCGAGCTTTGTTTTTTTCCTCTTTGCAAGAATGTCCATGCATATTTCTGTGTGAATTTTCCCAAATGTACACATCAATTGTGTGCTTCTTTGAAATGTACACATTCTTCTCTCATTGATTAAAGCTCTTTTCAGTGCATTTATCAAAAGTACACATTTTTTCATGCACCTTTTTCAAATGTATGCATGATGTACACATTTGTTTGAATCCATGAATCTAATTCCAAGCTTGGAAATGTACAGACTTTGATGGCAGTCTTGTGTCCAGAGATGTTGCAAGCATTCAGGTTGGTCTGGGAGGCCGGTGGATTCCCCCATGCCTGCCCCCCCCAGACCCTGCTCGCCAAGCCATGAGGCACCTATGGACCTGGCTGCTGACTGCATTGAAGCTCAGTGACTGGCTGGGATTGGTGCTGAGGACTTGTCCTGACTCTGCCAGCTGTCATGGAAGCCCTTGACAGCTGGCAGAGGCAGGATGGGCTTCAGAGCCCCAAGCACTCTAGCCCTCTCCCTGCAAGAAGAGGACTAGAGTGCTTGGGGTGTCCATGGCTCTGAGGACTCTGGCAGTCAAGCCCTTAAAATAATAAAGTACAAGGGCTTGACTGCCAGAGTTTTTGGCATACAGAGGAGGGGTGGCTCACATGACTCAGTGGGTGAGGCAAGCAGGGAGACTTGCTGACCGGGTCTGGTACACATGAGCAGGGGTGGGCTTGTCAAGCTTCCCTGCACCCTGGACAGAGGTGAGTCCATCCATCCCTACTTGTGTCAGAGTCTGTGTTAGGGATGTCAGAGAATTCCTCCATGGATCTTGAGGAGGCTGATTGCCAGTGCATTCAGCCCCCCGAAATCGTTGGCGGAACAGCCTGAACCCCCGCCCCCCTAGGACAAGACTTACCTGGGGCGGATCTTCCGGGCGGCTCTGGCGGCAGCTCTGGCGGGGGTTCAGCGGCGGCGGCTGCGGCAGCCAGTCTTCCTACCGGCTGCAGCCGCCACCATTTCCAGTTAAAAAAAAAAAAAAAACGTGATAGGCTATGTAAAGATTTATGTAGCCTATCACAGCTAGGTTTTTTTTAAAAAAAAAACGTGGTAGGCTACGTAAATGTTTACGTAGCCTATCACATCTGACCTTTTTTTAAAAAAAAACCCACGCGTACACAAATGGCGGCGGCTATGGCCGCCACCATTTGTGTACGTGCATTGTTGTTTTTTAAGTCAGACATGATAGGCTACGTAAACATTTACGTAGCCTATCATGGCTGGCTGCAGGGATGCAAACGGCGGCGGCTACGGCCGCCGCCATTTGCGTCCCTGCTAGCCAGCGGCCGGATGTACGGCTGCTGGTGGAGCCGGCCAGCGGCTCCGCAGAATCCCTGCAGAGCAGAGCTGGCTGGCCAGGATTCCGGGGGGACAGACGGAACGCCTCCCCCCCACCATCAACATAATCTGCAAACAGGTAAGTGACTTTCGTACATCCCTAGTCTGTGTTCAGTCTAGAAGGTGTTAACTGAGTAAATGCTAACAAAAAATGAATTGAAAGGAATTTCTCATACAACCTTAGTCAGAACATGTGGGATAATATTGGACAGGACTGTTGGTCCAGGTTAAAAATGCAACCTAGGAAGTACTCATACGTGCCTGCCTGGACCTTAAGATCATCCTCAGCAGCCTTTCTCCATGAGCCCCTGCCAAAGGAAGTGAGGCAGGTGGCTACTAGGAGGGGGGCTTTTTCTGCTGTGGCACCCTGGCTGTGGAATGAGCTCCCTAGAGAGGTTCGCCTGGCACCTCAATTGTATTCTTTCCAGCGCCAGGTGAAGACCTTTTTATTTTTCCAGGCATTTTAGCTTTCTAGACTTTTAGCTTTGCTGTTGTAAATCTGTATTTTAAATCCCTGCATTGCTGCTAGGTTTTATTCTGATTGTATTCTGGTTGTATTGTTATATTGTGGTTTTAATGTGTTATATATTTTATATTGTTTTATTGTATGCTCCTTGGTTTTAATTTTTGTGATCCGCCCAGAGAGCATCGGCTATGGGGCGGTATAGAAATGAAATAAATAAATACAAAATATAAAAAAATACCCTACACTCCCTGTGGCTGTGCAATAGAGATGCCAGAGCTATATGTTCATCCTCAAGTGATGAACATCATGTACACATGCACTGATTCAAAGAAAGACAAGTAGTTGAAAATTTGGTAGTGCTATTTCTCACCAGCATGATTGTACAGGTGAATTGGCCACTGCTATTTCTCTTTCAATCTTTCTCCCCACCCCTACCCCAATTCCTCCTTTCAGATTTTTCCTCCCATGTGTTATTGGTTTTACATTCTCTGAATATCTGATTCCCTCTTTGCGGAAAGAATAAAAGTGAAATATGCTCTCATTTCCCCTCCAATTCCTGATCGAAACTGCTGTCAAAAGGTGAGAAGCTGCAGAAGAAATAACTAGATTTTGGCAATGAATGGCAGAAGTCTAGATTGTTGGTTTTTCTTCTTCTTTTCTTCTAGAACTGGTCTACCTGTCTCTGTTTCCATGGATAAACTATGAGTGCTAACATGCACAGATTTAGCTTGTGAAAATGAAGTAAATAAATTCACCCTTTGAGCAGCTCACTGAACAGCTTCTTTCAGTTTTGTGAGGTACAAAAAAAGAAGAAGTGGAGAGGGAGAGGGGTTATTGAAGAAGATAATGCCATTTTGCTCCTGGGGGTGGGGGGTCGCTTTTTGGAACTCTGTCTGTGAAATAGGAATCTCTTGGCATAATGCCCAACCTAATAGATGCCATTCCAGAAGATTTTGTTGTGAAGTACAAAGGCCTTAATTTGACATAAGTGAGTGTTATTTGGGGGATGTTCCTTATCCACCTCAGGCCCTTTCTTACATTACGCTGATGGTGAAGCTACTGCAAGATGGTATCTCTCATGCCACCAGGTCACCTTCTGAAGCCACGGACCACACAGGAGAAGCCTGTGCTATGGCTATTCTCCATGTCAGCATTAGCCCAGTTTCAAAAGGGCTGATTCTGGCATGTCTCCCACATGGGCTGGGCCTTCCGACATGGACCTGGCAGTGCAGAAAGGAACCATGGTGCAGCAGACACCACATCCATGGGCTGGATGCAGACTTAGAGAGTAATCCTATGCCCACCAGATAGCATCGGGGGGGGGGGGGATAGGATTGGTCAGTTTCCTGGCTCTGACCTCAGAGCCAGGAAACTGTGCTCCCCACCTCCTCCTCCTCATAGCTGGTGCAGAGAGAACCACACCAGCTATCTCTCTGCACTTGGAAAACAGAGTGTGGTGACGGGGAAAAGGAGGTATTCCTAGGGGAGAAGAGGAGACATGAGAAGCTGCATTATGCCATTTCCTATGTCCACCCCAGCTTCCTTCCTCCCCCACCCCCCAGGCACTGCTGCTAGATGGGCAAAATAATCCCTTCAGCAGAAATGCAGGGCGGTGGAAGCATGGAGCTGCCACTGTCCTGCCCTGCATTGGATACTCAGCAGGCCCTGAGTTCAGAGGCTGCTGACTATCCAGATAGAACTGAGCCCTTAGCCACACTTGGAGTAGACCCATTTAAATCAATGGAACTGAAGTTCGCTGTGACTAAATTCCATTGTTTCTAGCAGCTTTATTTTAAGTATCACTAAATCTGGATCCAACCCTGTTGGTAAGATGACACCGATTACTGGCTTGCCACCTGCTGGAGAATGTTTGTATCCAAGCATCATCTTCGGTTACCAAGATGTCACTTTCATCATTCAGGTTAGCAGGACCTCTATCCTGCAGAGCTGTGCAGAATGGTGTCTTGAAACTCTCCGCCCTTTTTCTGAGCAGAGAAATTGTGGGGGAACACTGCACCAAATTTCTCCAGGGGATCGCCTTTAGCAGTGGCAGCGGTAGAGCTGCTGCTGCTGCTGCTGCTGCTCCTTCTCCTTCTCCTTCTCCTTCTCCTTCTCCTTCTCCTCCTCCTCCTCCTCCTCCATAGTTTGTTGTTGATATTTCTGCTGCTGCAAGTCGCACCAACAGCAGCTATGTTGGCTGCCTGGCTACCATTTTGCATCCTTAGCAGTGCCCCAGACAGTGCCCTGGAGCTAGCATCATGTTAGGTGTGTGTTGCAAAGTGGCATACTGTTTCTGGAAGGCCGAGGAAAAGAAAAATTGCAGACATTTTCTCCTAAAAAAAAAAAAAATAGCCTGCTCTACTGTCCTATGGTGTGTCAGCATTTTAAAGGGCCAGGCTGGAAGTGATGTCTCTTGCAAAGGACTGTCCTAGACCTATGAACAGGCCAGGCATAACTTTATGTTTCGAAAGAACATGAGGTTGCTGCTGAGAAAGGCAGAGCCATGTTCCTTTAAGAAGAAGGTGGTTTGCATATGGAATTCACTTTTTTGTTCCTTCCAATTCAGGTGAGAGCACTGGGAAAGACCTCTGCCTGAGATCATGCAGGACTGCTGCCTTTGGGGGCAGACCAATAATACTAAACCAGCATGGCCCAAACTAGGCCCTCTGAAGGCCAGATGATGTGGAACCTCTTGGCCATGCCACTGGTGTCATTGCCCACCCATGTTTTCTTTCTCCATGCTGACTCTGAGAGGAGCAGCACTGGCTGAGTCCCTGACTTCATGTGGTGCATGTCATCCCCAGGGGCATGGTGCATGCCATGTAAAGCCATTTGGCCAGTGCTGGGAAGAGTGGCCAAAGTCTTCTGCTGCCCAATTGCATGCCCACTGTTCTTTCTGAGGTATGATCAGGAAAAACCGTGGGGACTCCTCCCTGAGGGATTCCTCCAGAGGCAGGACTTGGAGGTCAAGCTCTGCCCCCTGGCAGAACTCCATGGGCTGGATGCAGAATTTCTGTGGGCTGGATTAGCCCCATGGGCCAGAGGTTCTGCACACCTGGAATAGACAGTATTGCGCTAGATATACCAATGGTCTGACTCAGTTTAGGGAGCAATCCTGTCAGGATAGGTGGCTGCTTCTGAACTCAGAGCTGACTGCCAGTCCAATGTAGGGTTGGCGAGCATGGAGGAGGGGTCTTCTCCTCACTCCAGTGGCCCAGAATTCACAGCTAAATGGCCGATTTCAGCTATCTAGCCGTGGGACTTCAGAGTGGGGGCGGGCCCAGCGAGGAGGCCAGATGAGACATAGGAAGTTTCATACCCAGACTTCAGCGCTCCCCAACCCTCTCTGCCCCTGGGAACATTCCCTTTGGCCCCTCTCTGTGCTGCTCATCCAAATGTGGAGCCTGGGGATGAACCGTGCTGCCTACAAAGTGGTGGGGAGGGGCAGGGAGGCAGTTTTCCAGGTACTGACCTTGGAGCGCGTGCTCCAAGGTTGGTTCCCAGAAACTGAACGATCCTATGGCTCTCTATCCACTGTCTAGCAGCCATAGGATTGCATCCTTAAAGACATTTCTGATATTCATAGATGAGTCCACCCCCTCCATACTGTATAGTTGAACTTGTGGGCCCTAGGACATAAAACAAATTGAACTGAATGTTCAAGTGCTCCAACGGACTCTACTTATTAAAGATATTCCATATATATATATATATATCCCCTTCATGGATCACTGCCTTGTTGTGGCGAAGGGGCTTGCGTAACTCAGTGAAGCCATAAGCTATGCCGTGCAGGGCCACCCAAGACGGACAGGTCATGGCAGAGAGTTCTGACAAAATGTGGTCCACTGGAGAAGGAAATGGCAACCCACTCCAGTATTCTTGCCAAGAAAACCCCATGGAACGTATCACAAGGCTAAAAGAGATGACGCCAGAAGATGAGCCCCTCAGGTCGGAAGGTGTCCAATATGCTACTGGGGAAGAGCAGAGGGTATTTCCAAGTAGCGCCAGAAAGAGTGAAGCGGCTGGGCCAAACCCGAAAGGACACTCAGCTGTGGATGTGTCTGGTGGTGAAAAGAAAGTCCGATGCTGTAAAGAACAATATTGTTTAGGAACCTGGAATGTCAGATCAATGAATCAAGGTAAGCTGGAGGTGGTCAAACATGAGATGGCAAGATTGAACATCGACATTTTGGGAATCAGCGAACTAAAATGGACAGGCATGGGCGAATTTAATTCAGGTGACCATCATATCTACTATTGTGGGCAAGAATCCCTTAGAAGAAATGGAGTAGCACTCATAGTCAACAAAAGGGTGGGAAAAGCAGTACTGGGGTACAATGTTAAAAATGATAGAATGATCTCAGTACGAATCCAAGGCAAACCATTCAACATCACAGTAATTCAAGTCTATGCCCCAACCACTGAGGCCGAAGAAGCTGAGGTTGATCGGTTCTATGAAGACCTACAACACCTTCTAGAACTAACACCAAAAAAAGATGTCCACTTCATCATAGGGGATTGGAATGCTAAAGTAGGAAGTCAAGAAATCACCGGGATAACAGGCAGGCATGGCCTTGGTGTACAAAATGAAGCAGGACAAAAGCTAATAGAGTTTTGCCAAGAGAACATGCTGATCATAGCAAACACTCTTTTCCAACAGCACAAGAGGCGACTCTACACATGGACGTCACCAGATGGTCAATATCGAAATCAGATTGATTATGTCCTTTGCAGCCAAAGATGGAGAAGCTCCATACAGTCAGTAAAAACAAGACCTGGAGCTGACTGTGGCTCAGATCATGAGCTGCTTCTTGCAAAATTTCGGCTTAAATTGAAGAACGTCGGGAAAACCACTAAACCATTCAGGTATGACCTAAATCATATCCCTGATGAATATACAGTGGAGGTGAGGAATAGATTTCAGGGATTAGACCTGATAGACAGAGTGCCTGAGGAACTATGGACGGAGGTCCGTAACATTGTTCAGGAGGCAGCAACGAAATCCGTCCCAAAGAAAAAGAAATGCAAGAAAGCCAAGTGGCTGTCTGATGAGGCTTTACAAGTAGCTCACGAAAGAAGGGAAGCGAAAAGCAAGGGAGAAAGGGGAAGATATACCCAACTGAATGCAGAGTTCCAGAGAATAGCAAGGAGAGACAAGAAGGCCTTCTTAAATGAACAATGCAAAGAAATCGAGGAAAACAACAGAATGGGAAAGACTAGAGATCTCTTCAAGAAAATTGGAGATCTCAAGGGAACGTTTTGTGCAAAGACGGGCATGATAAAGGACAAAGAAGGCAGGGACCTAACAGAAGCAGATGAGATTAAGAAGAGGTGGCAAGAATACACAGAAGAACTATACAGGAAAGATCTGAATGTCCCTGATAGCCATGATAGTACGGTCACTGAACTTGAGCCGGACATCCTCGAGAGTGAAGTCAAGTGGGCCTTAGGAAGCATTAGTAACAACAAAGCTAGCGGAGATGACAGTATTCCAGCCGAGCTATTTAAAATCCTAAAACATGATGCTGTTAAAGTGCTGCATTCAATATGCCAACAAATCTGGAACACTCAACAGTGGCCACAAGACTGGAAAAGGTCAGTTTACATTCCAATTCCAAAGAAGGGCAACGCCAAAGAGTGTTCAAACTACTGCACAATTGCGCTCATTTCACATGCCAGCAAGGTGATGCTCAAAATCCTACAAGCTAGGCTTCAGCAGTATGCGAACCGAGAACTACCGGAAGTACAAGCTGGGTTTAGAAGAGGCAGAGGAACTAGAGATCAAATCGCCAACATTCGCTGCATCATGGAGAAAGCAAGAGAATTCCAGAAAAACGTCTATTTCTGCTTCATTGACTACGCTAAAGCCTTTGATTGTGTGGATCACAACAAACTGTGGCAAATTCTTAAAGTGATGGGAGTACCAGACCACCTTACCTGTCTCCTGAGAAACCTGTACGAGGGTCAAGAAGCAACAGTAAGAACCAGACATGGAACAACCGAGTGGTTCAAAATTGGGAAAGGAGTACGACAAGGCTGCATATTGTCACCCTGCTTATTTAACTTATATGCAGAGTACATCATGAGAAATGCCGGGTTGGATGAATCAGAGGTCAGAATTAAGATTGCCGGGAGAATTATCAACAACCTCCGATATGCAGACGATACCACCCTAATGGCAGAAAACGAAGAGGATCTCAAGAGCCTCTTGTTGAGGGTGAAAGAGGAGAGTGCAAAAGCTGGTTTGAAACTCAACATTAAAAAAACTAAGATCATGTCATCTGGCCCTATCACTTCCTGGCATATAGAAGGGGAAGAAATGGAAGCAGTGTCAGATTTTACTTTCTTGGGCTCCAAGATCACCGCAGACGGTGACTGTAGCCATGAAATTAAAAGACGCTTGCTCCTTGGGAGGAAAGCTATGGCCAACCTAGACAGCATAGTAAGAAGCAGAGACATCACCTTGCCGACAAAGGTCCGTCTAATCAAAGCTATGATTTTCCCAGTAGTAATGTATGGCTGTGAGAGCTGGGCTATAAGGAAGGCTGAGTGCCGAAGAATTGATGCTTTCGAACTGTGGTGCTGGAGAAGACTCTTACGAGTGCCCTGGACTGCAAGGAGGTCAAATCAGTCCATCCTAAAGGAAATCAACCCTGACTGCTCATTGGAAGGACAGATACTGAAGCTGAAGCTCCAATATTTTGGCCACCTAATGCGAAGAGAAAACTCCCTGGAAAAGACCCTGATGCTGGGAAAGACTGAAGGCAAAAGGAGAAGGGGACGGCAGAGGATGAGATGGCTAGATAGCATCACGGATGCAATGAATATGAACTTGAGCACGCTCCGGGAGAGAGCGCAGGACAGGAAGGCCTGGCGTGCCATGGTCCATGGGGTCACGAAGAGTCGGACACGACTGAATGACTGAACAACAACAATATATATATATATATATATATATATATATATATATATATATTTCATACCTGGCCCAGGTAAATCACTATTGATATTCTGCCGTTCTTTTTGTCTTTTGGGTATTCCTAGGGATGGGAGAACAAGGGATGCCCAAGTTCACCAAGATTGTCTGAAATTCACTTCGAAGTTTGGCTCATTCTGATTCTTGTTTGCAATCAGTTTTCCTTTTTGTTTGAATGGAAAAAAAATGTGCTTTCCCATACGTGTTTTGCAAAAGTGTGTGCTTTTCTTTCATTGAATGAAGTATGAAAATGTTATGTTTCAAAAAATGCAGATTTTAAAGTGTGCATTTTTCAAAATGCACATTGTTCAAACACCAACTTGTGGTGAAATGAATGTGCTCCCATTCGAGGTTGGGATTTAGAACAGGGCACGTTTGCATGATTTGTGAACTGAACTGCAATTCTCATACACCCCTAGGTCTGCCTTGTAAGAACGTTGGTGGTGTGAGTTTCTGGAGTTATTGTTCCACATCATCCCCTGGGATCTCTAGAAATTAAATCATCCCAATGGTGGTGGGACAGATGCATTTTCTGTCTAGCACACAAGCATGCACAAATGCATGGTGCCTTACCACTAATGCTAAGGCACCGTGTAGTGAACAACTTGCCATTTCACAAATGGCAGATGTTGAGGTAAGTTGTGAAGTGCAATGGCATGGTAGCAGTCAATTATATTTTCTAATGCATCTTTATTGAAAGAACAAACACCATCTTGGCTACTAAATCAATGGAGAGCTGAGCCCTGTTCAGGCATCAGGGCTGAAAAGGAAATTGCAATGCATGTAGGGGCCAGGGGTCCATGTGCACCAGCTGCATCCATGAAGTGGGGATGTCATAGAAATCTGCAATGGAATCAGATGAATTTGGATTTCTATGACTTCAACCTGTGGATTCAGCAGTGGGCCAGCTTTTCCCAAGTTGCATGGATTCCAGGGGCTTGTGGACTGTTTTGTTTTGTTTTAATTTCCAGAATGTTACATAAATTTAGTCATACAGAAATGCATAAAATAAAATAAATACACTGGCCGAAAATGCTAATTTCCCCTATGGGATCACGTGTGAAAATGCACATCGGGGGAGGATTTGCACATTTCTGCAAGTGCACATTTGTTCGAATGTGAATTTGCACAAATTAGTGAAATCAGAAAAAAAAAAATCCGATTCTGTCAATGAGTCAACAACAGAATGAAAGGCAGCTGACAATCAGGATATTGCAGAGTAAATGAATGCAATATACAGTGAACAGATCACAGATTCTGCAATGCATATTTCTACGTGAGAACCATTGTCTGTGTGTATCTGCTGCATGTAGCAATTCAATTGCAGAGATCTTTGGTATGAGAATAGGAGTGTTAAAATTGTGCTCCTATTTCCATTGTGAAATTTTGAAGGCTATGCATGTTGGATGACTCAACATGAGGATGACATTTAGGCCAGCAGCCTTGTGCGCTGTGTGCTTTTTTGAAGAGCTGAACAAAAATGGGCTCCCAAAATTCTCCACTTGATTTGTAGGGATGTCAGAGAATTCCGCCACGGATCTCAGTGAGGCCGAATGCCGGCGCATTCAGCCCCCCGAAATCCATGGCCGAACGGTCTGCCCCCCCACCCCACCCCCGGGACGGGACTTACTTTGGGCGGATCTTCCTAGCGGCAGTGGTTGCAATGGCAGCTGTGGCGGCGGTTCGGCGGCGGCGGCGGCGGCTGCGGCGGCCGGTCTTCCGACTGGCTACCGCCACCACCATTTCCAGTAAAACAAACAAACAAACAAACAAACAAACAAACATGATAGGCTACGTAAAGATTTACATAGCCTATCATGGCTAGATTTTTAAAAAACACTGTGATAGGCTACGTAAATGTTTACGTAGACTAAGACATGCCAAAATAAGGAACGCAAATGGCGGTGCCCATGGGCGCCGCCATTTGCGTACGCGTGTTTTTTTTCTTTTAAATCAGCCGTGATAGGCTATGTAAAGATTTACATAGCCTATTATGGCTGACTGCAAGAAAATCATTTTGCCGTTCAAGAGAATCATTTCATGAGAAGCTGCTCCCCAGCAGCTTGCTACTGAGGCATGAGCTCTGATATGAGGAACAGATACTCATTCCAGGAGCAGGCAGGTCCACAGCAATCAACCAAGTCTGGACTCTTCAGTGATACTGCAAAGGTTCGGAAGGCCTGACTAATATACATGGTGCTATAATAGAGAGCTATGTGGGAGGGTATTTTTCTGGAACAAGGAGAAAACATTAAATGAAATGCTTCCCCTCCCAATGATAGTGATGAAGTGGCAAAGGACTAAATGAGATAGGACCAATTATTCATGCCCAGCAATAAATGCGGTTACTGAAAGCAAATCCAGATAACAGACCAAGACTGCAATCCTGCCCATAGGTATACGTGCACAAAACCCCACTGCTTGAAGCTTGTAACTGCCCAGGTTTGGAGAGAAAAAGTATACGATTTCTAGGGAGAAAAGTATTCAGATTTAACATATGAAACCCAGGTACAAACACCATCTTTAACCATTTTTTTTTAACTTTAGCTGGAGAAATCTTCTAAAAACGGCTTCCTTCCGAATTGTTGCCAAACATTACAGGGTTGTGTGTTTTTTTTCTTTAATGGAGAGCTAAACCATAAGGCCAAGAGTTAGAATTTCAAAATAAAATTAAAGATAGCTATGGCACAGATTGCACCATCTATTTTTACATGGGAATGTCATTTCAAGGTAGAAAAAAATGTCCAGCAATTAGTCCATGGTGATTACTTATAAATACATATGAAAAGAAGGCTGAAGTAAGAACATTAAAGAGTATAGGAAGTGAGACAACCATTGCATCCACACAGAGGTGTAGGGATGTACGAAAGTCACTTTCACGGATCTGCTTCGCGGTGGGGGGGAGGCGCTCCGTCCCTCCCCCTGAAGTCCTGCCTGGCCAGCTCCGCTCCGTGGGGATTCCACGGAGCCATCAGCCAGCTCCGCCTGCAGCCGGACATCTGGCCACTGGGCAGCGGGGACACAAATGGTGGAGGCCATAGCCGCCACTGTTTGCGTCCCTGTACTTAACCGTGATAGGCTACATAAATATTTACGTAGCCTATCACGGCAAAGAAAATAAAACACGTACGCAAATGGTGGCGGCTACGTAAAAATATTTACGTAGGCTAGAACAGCGAAAAATAGCAAACGTAAATGGCGGCCGCCGTAGCTGCCGCCATTTGCGTATGCTGCGCCCAGCTGCGGCCGGCCAGGAGACCAGCCGCCGCACCCGCCACCACACCCATTGCCGCCGCACCTGCTGACGCCACCCCGCCACCCCCACCGCACTCGCCACCGCTGCCCCGCCTCACCCGCCCCTCTGTCCCTGCCACCGAATCCGCCGCCGCCACTGCCCCCGCCGCTGCCGAATCCACCGCTGCACCGGAATAAGTACAGGGACGATTCCGCGGGGGGGGCGGGGGGCAGGAGGCCGTTCTGCCATGGATTTCGGGGGGCCGAATGCCAGTGCATTCGGCCTCACTGGAATCCGTGGCGGAATTCTCAACCATCCCTACAGAGGTGGCACATTTGCATTGCATTAAACAAGGTCACAATTTTCAGAAAACGTAATATAGGAGATCTACATGAACACTGGAAGTAGCGCTAGGGCTGCTTTGCTGTGACCTCACCCTACTTGCTTAACTACTTACTTGCTTAAGGGCCTCACCTTTATGTCTTGGTGGACACGCTCCTGATTCACTAACCTCCTGAGCTCCAAGACTCTGGGTGTGTGGATGAGGCAAGGTCCAAAGGGGTTCCCTTTCTTTCCCTCTGGTCCCCACATCTCAGAAGGCCAGTCTAGGGACTGCCGGTCATCATCCTGATGTGTTTGGGCACTCATCGACTTCCCCTCCCATATTGCTCTGCCACCTTATAGGGGAAAACCTCTAATCTCTTTTACCTAGGATGGCCAGTTATGAATCGTCAAAAATGAGGAAACGCATCACCCCCAAAGAGGACAAAAGAGGACACCAGTTTGTATACCGTGTGCATATCCTAATGCACGTGCACGCGCGCACACACAGACAGTTATAGATGCGCATTTAGAAATAATTGTTATAATTTAAATAGAAATACAGTACCTCTCACCATAAGTGGGGAAGACTGTGATCTCTGTGCCTTGCTCAGTCTGCTGTCCATGTGCTGTTGATGGGCAACTTCAAGGCCCAGCTCTTCCTTCTTATAGTTCCTGATTGTCATACCAGACTTGGACTGGACAGGTCTTCAACTAAAGTATGCCTTCAAAATAGAGGATAGTTCTCTGACAGCCCTTCAAATAGAGAAATCTCCTCTGTAAACGAGGACTCACGGCCATGCCAATAAACCCCACCCTGAATATTGCCAAACTGTGACCAAGTGATTAGTATGCCAGCTGAATTCAGTCTGCTCTTCATGGGCTGACTGTGTAGGAACTGCCTAGGGCTAGAGCTGCCTTTTTGTGACTAGGGATGTTGTAGGAGTCCGAGAGGAGGGCGGACTCCTGCCTGCTCAGCATCCTGGCCCCTGCTGGCCTAGCCATCGTGTACTTACTGGGCCCGTTTGTCAAGCGCCACATGGTCTACAAATGCTCAAAGGCCACCTGTCCCCTTGGTGAGCCAACATTTTGCGTAAAATTGGCAGTTCAGGGTTTTATGGAAATGTAATGTTGCATAAATGGCGGCCATACAGGAGCCATTTATGTAACATTACAGGCATAAATGACCAATTACGCCTGCAATGTTGTGTAAATGGACCCTTTATAGCTAACATTTATGCAACATTACATTTCTGGAAAACCCTGAGCCGCAATTTTTATGCAAAATGGCAGCTCGCTAAGGGGATGGGTGTCTTCCAGTAGGGGTGTACGGATTCCCCACCGTCTGTGCCAGTGGGGAATCCATGGGGGGGAGGTGATCTGTTCCTCCCCCCCGGAATCCTCCAGAGTGGTTCCGCTCTGTGAGGAGTCTGGGGGGGGGGACTGGCTTGGGGGCCACTTACCTTCCCTCCTGCCAGCCACAGCCATTTTCCTCCTCCCTGTCCCTGCCGATTGCCATGTCTTAAAAAAAAAAAAAGGCATTTGGCAGGATGTGCCCATATAGACCTATATGCAAAATAGAGCTGTGAATCTTGTGTATAAGCCTATGGACACATAGACTTAGACGCAAGATTCATTCATTCATTTATTTATTTATTAAATTTATTAATCGCCCATCTGACTGGTCACCCAGCCACTCTGGGCGATGTACAACCCACCATAAAACAATTTAAAACAATAAAATTTTACCATAAACATTTTTTTTTAAATACCCTAACCCACCCCAAATGCCTGCCTGAACAACCACGTTTTTAATGCACGACGGAAGCTCATTAAAGAGGGGGCATGGCGGAGTTCCCTAGGGAGGGAGTTCCACAGAGTGGGGGCCACCACAGAAAAGGCCCTCTCCCTCGTCCCCACCAGTCTCGCTGTCCTGGCTGATGGGACAGAGAGAAGGCCATCCGAGGCTGATCTTGTTAAGCAGCCTGTCTGGTGTTGCTGGAGGTGCTCCTTAAGATGACTCTATTTATGTCTAAGTCTATGGGAACATCCTGCCGATCACTTTTTTTTTTCTTTTTAAAGAAAAGACATGGCAATCGGCAGGGACAGGGAGGAGGCGAACGGCTCTGGCTGGGAAGAAGCAGCCAAATGCCATTCCACCTCAAGTCCTCCTGGAGTGGAGATAAGTGGTCCTGATCTGCTGCAGATTCCTCAGGCCGGATTCCAAAGAATCCAGCCTCATTTGAATCTGCAGCGGATTTCTCTGACATCCCTATCTGCCAGGTGCTCAATGGGCTGTCCAGCAGTGAGCACAGTATAGTGAGTGGTGGCAGGTGATGGCAGCAGTTCAGTGGGTATCTGGAGAGGATGGACAGAGGTAAGTCCATCCATCACTAGTTGTGACCTACTACTACTTGTTTAATTAAGGGCTAGCTGATATGTCTGGTTCTCCTGTCAAAACCTGGTGGATTTGTGGAATGGAGAAATGACCTGGGCAGTTAAACAATTGCTCCTGTGTAGGGGTGGCATGGGCACCCAATCAGGTCCAGGAATCTGATGGATCTGCCTCCATGCCCACTGCCCTGAGCCCCCTCTCCAAGTTCTCTGCCCACCCGACTCCCCCTACTCACCAAGCTGCCCACACTCACCGAGGGCTGTCTAGAGATCTCTGCACCTGCCATTTTGCAAAAAAATGAAAAAAAAAAAGGTGGGCACACTTATGCGCACATTTGTTCTTCCACAAAATGGCATTGTGAATGGCCATTTATGCCTGTAACCTTGTGCATATCAGCCATTCACAGTGCCATTTTGTGGAAGAACATACAGGCCGCCCTGTATGATGACCTATGTCAGGACAGAGGGAGAGAGACCCTATTAATTGCCTTTGGTTGCCAGCAGCTTTCAGTACCATCAACCATGGTTTCCTTTGGGGGCGATTGTCTGAGTTGGTAGTGGGAGGTACTGCATTTCATTCCTACTTGGATGGTCAGCTCCAGATGGTGGGGTTCTGTCTCCCATAATATTTAGCATCTATGTGAAACTACTGAATGGGTTATAAGGAGGGATGGCAGAGAATTCCACCACAGACTCCAATGAGGCTGGATTCTTAGAATCTGCCCCCCCACCAGAGTCCATGGCGGAATGGACCACCCCACCCCGCCACCTCGTGAAGTCTGACTCGGCTGGATCCTGCCTGGCAGGCTGCTACCGCCAGCTCCGGATCTGGCCAGGTTCGTCCGCTGCCCCGTGCTGATGCGAAATGACGTCCGGCATAGTGGACGCCATTTGTGTCCTACCCTTTTTGCTGTGATAGGCTATGTAAATCTTTATGTAGCCTATCACAGCCAAAGGGAGGCATGCAAATGGCATCCGCTATGCTGGACGCCATTTGTATCCATAGACCAGCCATGGCTGGAAGTCCAGCAGTGGCTGGCCCTGGCTGGCGGCTCCGTGGACTCTCTGCAGAGCGGAGCTGGCCGTGGAGGATTCCAGGGGGGAGGACCGGATTGCCTCCCCCCCCACAGACTCCCCAGCAGACCCAGGTAGGTGGGGTCCATACACCTCTAGTCATAAGTAGGGTTGTGCGAACTCACCTGAGTCTGCCACGCAACCTGCTCGCTGGAACCCTGCCCACTGCCAGACCTGGCTCACAGTGGGACACAAGCCAGCTGGTGGTCTGCAGGGGCCCAGCAAGCACTGCCACCGCTGCCACTGTGAGCAACTGCCTCCCTCTCTGCTGAGCACCAGCAGAGAGGGGTGCAGTTGCTCTCAGAGGCAGGATGGGAAGCGAGAGGGAAGTGCTGCTTCCCTCTCGCTTCCCATCCTGCCATCTTCGCCACTGCCCAGAGCAACTGAGCCCCTGTCTGCTGAGCACCGGCAGGGAGGGGCACAGTAGCTCTTGGTGGTGACGGGAGAGGGCCTCTCCTGCCACTGCCACCCAGAGCAACTGTGTCCCTCTCTGCCAAGCACCGGCAAAGAGGGGCACAGTTGCTTTCAGCAGCAGGATGGGAAAGCTCCCATCCTGCCATCACCGCTTGGCAAGGAGAGGGGGCTGCTGTGCTTGCTGACTCAGCATGGGAAATCTTAGACTGGTGTCTGGGGGGCCGAACGGGTGGGAACCCGTCAAGCTTGAGTCCCCAAACGGATGCTCGTGACAGCCCTAGTCATAAAGTATTTTGGAGGGTGTTGTCATCAGTATTCTGATGACACTCAGCTCTATTTCTCCATGTCATCATCATCAGGTATGGTTGTGCCTGGCCATGACAATGAACTGGATGAGGGTTGATAGACTGAAACTCAATCCAGCCAAGACTGAAGTGCTGTTAGTGGGTGGTTCTTCTGAGCAGATGGAGGGTGTTCAGTGTGTTCTAGATAGGGTTGCACTCCCCCTGAAGGAGCAGGTATGTAGCTTGGAGGTCAATCCTGGAGTCATTGTTGTCATCTGAGGATCAGGTGGTCTCAGTGGCACAGAGTACCTTCTACCAGTTTCACCTGGAGGCCCAGCTATGCCTCCACCTGTAGAGGGAAAACTTCTTCTCAGTAGCCAACGCTCTGGTAACCTCCAAATTAGATTACTACAATGTGCTGTCCTTGAAGATGGTTCTGAAGGTGCAGCTTGTGCAATATGAAGCAGCCAGATTGATTGCAGGAACCAGAGGGTCTGAACATGTAACCCCAATTCTGGCCCACTTGCACTGGCTGCCAGTATGTTTCCAAGCCCAATTCAAGGTGCTGGTTTTGACCTATAAGGCCCTTCATGGCTTGGGACCAAAATATCTGGTGGAGCTTCTCTCCTGGTATGGACCTAGCCATACACTATGATCATCATCTGAGGCCCTCCTCCAGGCTTTGTGGGTAGCAAGAAGGGAGAGGGTTTCTTGGTGGTGCTGCCTCCAATTGTGGACCACTCTCCCCAATGAGATCTGCCTGGCACCAACATCGTCATCGTTTTGGTGCTAGATTAAGAAGACTTGCTTCTACTCCCAGCATTTGACAGCATTTTAGCTGTTCCTGGGATGCTTTTTTCTAATTGTTGAGTGTTTTAAATTGTTTTGCAAATGATTTTTATATATTATGTTTTATATTGCATTTTTAAGGTTTTATATTGGGTAAACCACCCAGAGAGCTTTGGCTGTTGGGTGGCATAGACCTGTAATAAATAAATACTGCTGCCGATGGACAACTCCCTGGCCCCTGCTCTTCCTCCTTGTGGTTCTTTATCTTTAAATCAAACTTGGATTGAACTGATGGTCAAATAGACAACACCTTCAAAATGGAGGACATTCTTCTAGCAGCTGTTCAAATAGAGGAGTGTCCTCTGTAAAAGAGGACACAGAGCCATTGCACTTTTGCCCCTTCCTGCCCAGGATATACTGCCACAGGCCTCATTCCAGATCTCCTAGTTTTATGTTGCTGCCCTGTTTAGAAAGGCATATCCCAGCTTCCCCAGCCTGGGCCCTCCAGATATGTTTGACCATGACTCTGATTGTCCCCACTCATTGTGGGGAATCTCAGCCTTTGCTAAAAATATTTCTATGATTTAGGTGATATATGATGATGCAGATAATGATATGGGAGGTGCAAGACACCTGGAGGGTACATGTCCAACATATCTGGATGGCACACAGTTGAGGAAGGCTGGCATAATTCTACCCCTCTATATAAATCCTCCAAAGAATATTTAATCTCTGGATGGGGACGGGAACCGCCTAGCTCTCCCTGAACCAGCCATTGCCAAACAGATCTCCCTATATTGACAGGTGTTTTTCACCTCTTGGTGTCATTTCCCTGTAAAACCTGAGTAAATTTGTAACTAGATACAAGAAAATGTTTAAGAGCTCTGAGGCATATGAGACATTATGTATGAGATCTGACCATACAAACAGGTGTTGATTCAAATGAGTGATATTACCCTGGCCCCATACTTGAAGTTTCCTAGATAAATTCATAAATTCAGAAATGCCTATATGTATTCATGTGATAATGTGACTGAATTGCTGATGCCCTGCTGTGTTATTCCCTCTTTTTGATATTATGAATTGGTTGCTTGTTTGATAGAGTGTTGAGTTTAGAGATGGGAGTTTAAAGCCAGGAGATTCTGATTCGAAACCAACCATTATTGTTCAGCATAACCAGCACATTGTGATGAGAGGATGAACGGGATAATAATTGCCAAGGACTTCACATGTTGAAAAAGACCCATTTAAATGTTGATTCATCATAACAACAATTGCAACATGTGCTGTTGGCAATGGGAGCTGACAAATTGAGAATTGCAGCCTTTGTTAAAAGCAGTACTATCTCACAGGTGATAGATGATGATGTGGATAATGGTTGAAGTACTTTCATGTACAGGACATTTTACAGAGTAACATCAACAAAAAAGCATGTAGCCCTCTGCCCTGAGCAGCTTCCAATTAAATTCAGCAGGGTATGTGTGTATTTATGGGGAGACAACAGAGGGAGGGAAAGGAAGGGAAGGGTGGAAAGCAAAAAGGAAGAAGAACATGCACAAATGCAATGCTGTGTATTTAGACTTTGGGGGTGAGAACCAATGGGATGAGCCATAGTCTTCATGGAAGCAGATACAAATGCAAGATAGATACGTTTGGGGGTTGGACTCGATGGCCTTGTAGGCCCCTTCCAACCCTACTATTCTATGATTCTATGCTACTACCTCCAGAATCAGGGGCAGCATACCTCTGAAAACCAGTTGCTGGGGAACAGCAGCTATACATGGCTATTGACTTCTATTCCAGCTTTCCTTTTCCTCTCAGACCTCCCCCTGCAGTCAGGCTTTCTACTCTTCATCTCGTATGATTAGAGTACTCCATCCTCCTTCCCTAGGCCCCTGCTCATTCAACACTTTTGGGGGTTGAGATTGGGGTGGGCGGGTGCAATTTTGGGATGGAGACATGCCAGAGGTCTTCAAAACTCCATCAGGCAGCCAGCCACCATGTTAGGTTTCCCATAATGCTCCATTCCAAGGGGCATTTGGGTAGGAATTGGCAGCTGTCAATGGTGGATGGCATTCTTTTGGTGATCACTCTTTTCCCCAAAATGCCCCTTAGAAAGATATATTTGGGGACATACAAAATGACAGAAGACAACAGTACCACCAACAGAATATCTAATAAACTGAATTAATATTAATTAAAGAGAAAATTCAGTTCAATAAGGTAACAAGATGCCAAGAACCATAACCAATTTATCTCAAAAATCACTGAAACACACTTGCCTCATTCATGACAAATGGGGCTACTACCTGGGGAGGGAGGGGGCCTTTTCCCCAGCCCAATCCATCAAGAGGCATTAGGATCAGAACTTCTCAGCTAATGGCAGTTGGTGATCTTAGGATGACAGTAGCTCTGCCAATGGCAGTCAGCCCCTCTGTGACAACCAAACATCTGAGCCAATTACCGCCAGATGCTTCTCTGCTTCCACAACATCCCCCCGTACATTACAACACAGTTTTGTCGATATTCCCGCAAACTCCGGGTTGCATAATACACATAGTGCTGACCATTGGTGTAACCAATCCAGGATTGCATTTATCCTCAGCGAGCTCCCATCCGAGGCCTGTGCATGTCAAAGCCTTTTTATAATTTCTCATTACATGTGATTTGAGGCACATTTGATGAGACTAACTGTATTCTGAATGTGAGCCCATTTGTTCTATTATAGAGATTAATATAAAAGGCGTGAAGTCTATGGCCCTATTGGGGGTTAATTTAGAAGAAGGAGAAAATGATAGCTCTTTCAAAGCTCTGAGGATTTCTGCTTTTAGCAGCACATCTTACAATGAGAGCACAATGCAAGGGCTCAGGAGGACCATCAATTAGCTGGTGATCTAGTAAGGCAATGGAACACTCCACCTGTTAACAAAATGAGTTGCTTTGCCTATGTACCCCACAGCTTCTTGCAGTGTCTTGGCTGACAATGGTAAACACATCCATTGAAGGCAGAATCTGAGGAACTACGGGATGACACAAAATGGAAGCCCCATGCCATGTACCAGTCCTCCTCTGCCCCACTCCATAACTTGTAGTACAACTTCCTCTATATCCTAATATCCTGAGTGTTTCTCTGCCAGGCAATAGTGTAGAACGGGGCACATAATGATGGCAGAAGATAAGATTAGAATTTTAATTTCTTAGAAGTTTTATATTATGTTTTTTTTTTTAGTTTTATTTTATGGCTTTAATTGTGAACTGCCCAGATAGCCTCGGCTATTGGGCAGTATAAAAATGTAATAAATAAATCAGTTGCATTACATCTTAAGGCATCCTTCCCTGAACTGATGCCATCCAGACGTTTTGGACTATATCTCCTATAAGCCCCAGTCAGCATTGCCAATGATGAGGGCTGATGGGACCTGTAGTCCAAAATATATGGGGCGGGCACCAGATTTGAGTGCTGCTATCACTCCACTGCCTTTGGGTTTCCAGTGGCAGTAAGGGGTGAAATGGGGTGTGTTAGAGGAGGTTTGGATGAGGCCTTAGATCCACTGGATCCATTCTGGCAATCCTGCTAGCCTATGTTTTTCTGACCTTAAAACAAAACAGACAAAAACCACCCATCTCCTCTCAGATGCCTCAGTGTTCCATGCAATTGATAGCATCTGTCTTCTCTATTTATGGACCAATTTACTAGAATATGTATAGTCTAAATCAGCCACCCCCAATTTGGTGCCTTCAAGATGTTTTGGATTTCAGCTCCAGCCGGCATAGCCAATGGTCAGGAATCCTGGAAGCTGTAGTCCAAAGCACCTGGAATGGGACACCAGGTACTGGAATGGTTCACCTCTTGATGCAGGGAACTTGGTGAGGCAGCTCTGTGTCTCTTATAATATGTAAATTTTCTGTTCATGACCTAACTCTTTGAAAGCTAGTGTAGTCTTGTGTTGAAAAATATTTCCCAATTTCAAGTGGATTTCTTCCATTTCTTTCCTTGCTCATCCCACTGGGTTCATTCTGCCCTGCTTTCTGCACCTCCTGAATTTCAGTTTAAATGGAGGAAGGATTTCTAAAATTAATTCCTGGATCAGAATATGCAGTTTGCTACAGCTTTTCATTAGTTCAGTGTGAAATCTCGTGAAGAGGTGGGAATAGTCTGTCACCCAACCAAGATTCCAGCCAAATTCTTTTATTAAAACATTTTAATACTGCTTTACCCAAAAAAGAAGCTCCAAAGGGTTTTTTTAAAAAGCAAAAAGCAAAAAAGCAGAATACAAATATAAACAAATAATAATTTTAAAGCACAGTAACATCAGATAAAAACAAACCTGCTGCTGCCACCACACACAAAGAAGACAGGGTGCAATCCTATGGCCACTAGACCAGGTCTAGATGGCCACAGGATTTTTCCAGCCAGTGCTCCAAGCTTGGTTCTCAGAAATCTGACTCCCCCCCCCTTTGTAGGAGGCACCGGTCATCCCCAGCTCAACCCTCAGAACATCATCACAGAGTGGCCAAAAGGGGGAGCATTCCTGGGGGTGGGGAGGGGAGGGCACCACGGAAGCAGCAGTGCAATGCTTCCTCTGTGCAGTATGGCCTCCCCTGCACCGCAAGGCTCCCTCGCTAGACAGCTGAAATTGGCTGTCTAGCCACAAATGCAGGGCAGCCAGAGCATGGAGGAGAAGATCCCCTCTATGCTCTGCCCACCCTACATTGGATATTTGGCCACTCTGAGTTTGGAGGAGGCCAAATATCCCCATAGGATTGCATCCTTAGAAATCCTATGCATGTTTAGACAGAAAAAAAGTCCTACAACTCCCAGCATTCCCCAGCCAGCATGCCTGGCTGCAGCATGCTGGGAGTTGTTGGACTTTTTTCTGCCTGAACATTAGGGATGTATGAGAAATTCATTTCAGTTCATTTTGGAGCAGGATTTACCCAGTTGGCACCTTCTAGACTGAACACAGACTCGGATGCAATCTGAAGTTAAAGTTCCTTACATGTCTGAGCTTTCAATGTGAATCGCAGACCAAGAAAAGCATGCATACATCTGAAGAATGCACATGAAAACATGCTTACTTTTGAAAAATGCACACAAATACTCTTTAGTCAATGGGAGCAGAAGGCATACATTTGAAAGATGTACACAACTGATGCATACATTTAAGGAAATATGCATGGAAATACACATGTATTTTCTTGAGAAAAGAAAAGAAAAGAAAAGCTCACAATCTAATACAAACTCGAGTTGGACTGAGCTTCAAGATGGAATTTGGAGAACTTCAGTGAGCTCAAATTTGGATGATTTGTACATCCCTACTAACCACGCATAGGGTTGCAACCTTAATTAAAAGCTTGGGGAAATGATGATTTAGACTCCAGTATATTAGTAGAAACATGATACATCAAGGCTTTGGAGCCAGGTGCAACTTGACTCTGCTGCAACTGGTTACATGACAACGGGGAGTGTAACTTCAGTACAGGCCCACCTGCCAGATAAGGCTTCATGTCACACCCATGATTTAGGAGCCGAGATGGTGGGAACCAGAGGGTTTGGATCGGGGGGGGGGCATCAGGTATGTCACCCAGAGTGAGACTTCAAATCAAGAGAGAGGAGCAGTGCTGCCACCTGTGGCATTCTCTGCAGTTACTGTCTAAAGGTTCTGTAGGGAACAGTGCTCATAGGGATGGACGGACTCCCCGCGCTTGCTGAGTGCGGGCACTTGCCAAGTTGCCGCTGCCACCTGCGCTTGCTTGCTCGGCTGCGTGAGCTCTGGAAGGCTTTGTGAGCAGTCCAGGAGTGCTCCGCAGCCACCCACTGCTTGCTGTGAGCCACTGTTTTTATGGAAGATTGGGGCTCTGTAATTTCCGTATATGTTGCACAAAATGGCAGCCATACAGGGCCATCTATGCAACATTAGAGGTGTAAAGGGGCTGTTTACAGAGCCCTGATCTTCCATAAAAATGATGGCTTGCAGCAAGCCACTGCACAGCACATGGTGAGCATGACCATGAGCACGCCATGGCTTGGTGAGTGGCATCGAGGGGGCCGGGCAGGGAGGAGTCCATAGGTCTCCACCCTGCCGTCAGGCACTCATGACATCCCTAGGTGCTCAGAAGGGAGCCTACACTGGTATTTAAAGTAGGCCCTAGCTGACGAGACTTTGTGGAGGTCAACTTCTTTTATACTTGGAGATCTACCAGGTTTGAATTGTCTTGGTCATTCTATGAGCTCTTGTTTATGATATTTTGTTATCGAGTTGTGTATGTCAGTCATTCACTAGGAACTACAACGTTGAATGGATTTTAGTTTAATATTGTCTTTCCAGAGTCAAGCTGAAGTCTCATGGCTTTGAAGAAGCCAATTTTTTTGTGGTGGGGAGCTTAAGTGCTGCAAGCTATTTCACAAGTCTTTGGAACACGTATCTGTGTAAACTGATCTATGGAAATAAAAGCTTGAATGCAAAAGGTGTCTCATATTGAATCACCCGAGGAACCAGGTAGCCCAGCTCTGACACCAGGGATGATAGGATATTGTGGACCACCCCCTCCATGGGCAGAGAGGAAGGTCTGCAAGTGGAGGAAGATGCCCAGCATTGGAAGCCTCCTTGTTCAGGTGTTGCCATCGCTTCTCTGCCATTGGGGCTCCAGTGGCAGTAAGAGCTGAAATGGGTTGTGTCAGAGGAGGATCAAGGGAGGCCTTGGATTCACTGGATCCGAAGCTCTCCATTTCCCTGGCAAGGGTGGGGGAGACTATGATAGTGTAGGAGCTAACATTCACTCTTTTTGGAAGCAATGGGGGGGATGGTAAAATTAGGGCTGTGCATGGACCCCTGCTTCACTTCAGCTGCCAATTTGGACCTTCTGAAGCAGCCCTGCTTTGCTTTGGACTGATTTGGACCCAATCCACTTCGCTTCGGATTTGGCTTCAAAGCGAGATTCAGATATTCGAATTATCCAGATCTGACCTTTTCCATTGACTTGCACTGGAAAACAGAAATGGCCATAACTTCTCAGTTTTCATGATAAATACATGACATTTGGAGACCTGGCAGTCCCCCTGAATGGGATCCCCCTTGCCCAATTTCAGACAGTTTAGCCCAGTAGTTTTTGTGCTAGGTGCAGGTGAAATTTGATTTTATTCAACAAAAACTCATAAGAACATAAAAAGAGCCATGCTGGATCAGACCAAAGGTCCATCTAGTCCAGCATTCTGTTCACGCAGTGGCCAACTGTCAAAGCAAAGAGCTATAGCTTTTCACAGTTTCCACAGAAGTGCATGAAATCTGGGGACCTGTCAGCCCCTATGGAGGGGATTCCACCTGCCAAAGTTCATACAGTTTGTCCCAGTAGTTTTTGTGCTAGGCACAGATAAAATGTGATGTTCTCAGATACTCAAACCAAAGGTCATAAGGGATAATCAGAGAAGTTAGGTGTTGAAGTGGTGATTAGGAGGATGTCACTATCTAATCTTTGCTGAAGTTTTCTTTGACGTGCAAATAACCCCTCTCCCCTTTCCTATTCAGCTTCACAGTGGATGACCCCAGGCTCTCTTTGGCTGAATGGAATACACTTTTTGGGAAAACAGGCTGGTGCTATGTGCTTTTTTCAACAAAAACTCTCAAAACAAAGAGTTCACTGCCAGGTTGCACAGAAGTTCATGAAATATGGGCAGTGGGCAGCCCCAATGCCAAGACCCCAAAGATGCCTCATATTGGGCTTGCTTTGCCACACAGTGTAGTATTATTTAAATAATAAATGTTACATGTGTGTAGTGCTTTGCTCGCTATATTTTGAAATGGTGACATACGTAGTGTTTTGCTTGGCCACAACACAAGCACACACACAGAGACACACATACAGACACAGGAGTGCAAAAGAGAAGCCAATACTGAACTACATACCAAAAAAAGGGCTTTTTATTTTATTTTTAATTTGGTGGCAGGGGGGAGATATAGAGTCCAAAACTGGGAAGGGAAGGAATACAGGAATTGAGACAGGTGGGGGGTGAGAGCCAAGAACAAGGTGTGTGCATGTGTGTGTGTGTGTATGAGATCTAGCTGGAAAACTATGAAGAAAGAGTTGAAATGTGAAGGGGGTGGGGCAAAGAAAAAGGCAAGGCAAGGATACTAAACTACTTTTTATTTTTTTCTTGTGTTTTTAATCGATAATCTAGAAGAAAGAGCAAAGCTTAAGTACAACACACACACACCACAGATCTAGCTAACAGCTCTCTCCAGTAACCACCACCTAACAGCTCTCTCGCTCTCGCTCTCGCTCTCGCTCTCGCGCTCTCTCTCTCTCTGAAACAAACACAGGCTTTTCTCCAAGATATACAGTACCCCCCCCAAACACTGTCAGTGATTGAGACAGCTGGGTTAAGTTTAGCCCTAATAAAGTTGCCATTCCTCAAAGATCACTCCCTCTTTCTCCTCGTGTCACCTTCCCCCCTCCCTCCTCCTCCTCCTCTCCCCCTCCCTGATCTTTCACAAGTTGATACATTTTAGAGAAAGGCTGTCTGGGCTTCAGAAGGCATCAGAATAGCTCTGAATCTCCAAGCCGGGCCAAGGCACTTTGGCGGTGACCTGCTTAACTTCAGAGCACCTCAGTGGAGTTCTGATCTGCTTTGGATCTCACCGAGGCACCCGCAAAGCACCCTGATTCACTTCAGGATTCGGATTTGGCACTGAAGTGATGCACAGCCCTAGTTAAAATGTCAGCCATGACTGACTCCATTTTTTTTAACCAGCACAGCTTTAGGTTTGATGGTTCTTCTACCATTGAACTTCCCTCTTCTGCCCCCACAGCATTCAGATTTAGCCTTCCAGAAAGATGATCATAACAATCCTGTGGAGGGAGAGGAGGGAAGTTCAATGGTAGAAGAACCATGACATTGTGTTCATATTTTTATCACATTTCAAGCCTTAGTGCAACTTTTAAAACTTCTCTTGAAACATTATGTTTTCCCACCCAGATCTCCATGCTTGTATTGTGAAGCAGACCTATAGATGCAAGGAGTATCCAAAACCTGGATAAAGATAAACTCATCACCTCTGAGGTTTTTCTTTTCTCTTCTGATTTGCCTCAGCTCTATTTTTCCCTGTTCTTCTGTCATTTGTTTCATGTGTAAGTGAGTAGAAATGGAGACAGTATGTTTTCTGTCAAATACCAAGAGCAGTGAAAATGGCCTCCAGCTAGAGGACAAATCATTTCTATGCATGATGAATCCTTTCAATATCAAGAGCCCTGGAAACATGAGAGCAACTCACAGTCATTAGCTCTTGGCACTGTTCTCCAATGGAGGAGAAAGCACTCCTAACAGCATCCAATGTTTGCCAAGTATCACAAAAACCAGCCAACATTTTACGTGAATTTGCTCTCCTTGCAAATGTTCTGGTGTAATTGCAGTAAATGAGCAATCAGACAGAGCATAACAAAGAAAAGCCCTCACGAGAAGTGGGGGAGGGGACATGGAAATCTATTTATAAGCGCATGATGGACGCATATTAAAACAAAATGCCAAATGTACTCTTGGTGCAACTTCACTGCTATGCTACTACAAAATAATAAAAAAAAGCATGAGAGAAACTCCCCCTGGAATAGTTTCAAGGTGGAGTTACATATTACAAAGGATGCAGGTCTGCCCTCCAGAATGGTCACTCCATGTTGAGTTTACGCCTTCATCGTATCTAATACAATAAATGTGAAATGGCCTGACATCCTTACACTGTAGGTTTTCCAACCCCCACTCTACATTACTGGCTGCCACCAGTGGGGGTAGGGAAACATACTGCATATTGATGTCAGGCCATGGATAAAGTTAAATGCAAACCCTGTGTGGTGTAGTGGTTAGAGTGTTGGACAGGGACTTGGGAGATCTGGGTTCTAGCCCACACTTGGCCATGAAGCTCACTGGGTGACTTTGGATCAATCACTAACTCTCCACCTAACCTACTTCACAGGGTTGTTGAAAAGAGGAAATGGAGAGGAGGACAATGTAAGCTACCTTGGGTTCCTTGTAAGAGGAAAAGGACAGAATATAAATGAAATAAATAAATGAACAAACAAACAAACAAACAAACCCACAGATTAAAAAAAGAAGATGCATAACTCAACATGGAGCTGTCATTTTTGACAACAGCCCCATGTAAAGAGTAATTTCACCATCAGATGGCTATATATGTGAGAGTAAATGGAGCTATGCTGGATAGAAGAACATTCAGATGAATGAATCTGCCAGATTTTTGAGGTCAAACTCATTCCAATCCTGTTTCTGCATAAGGTTTGATCCCCCACCCCCAAATCCATATGAAAATGTGTACCTTTATGTAGTATTTGTTAGGGCTGTGCATTCACCTCGTCATGAAACCTCAATAATGAAGCGAAGTGGACTTATTCGGAGCAAAATCCTCATGATACGAAGCCCATCAGAGCAGTACTGAGGTGTCCTGGGATGAAGAGCCCCCCCCCCATGAAGCACCTCCTCTCCCTCATATATTCGGAGTTCTACTTAACACCACAGCAGTCCAGACAGGCTGTCACCAAAACGTATCAGCTTCTGAAAGCTCACGTGGAGGGGCAGGAGGAGGGGGGAGGGAGGGAAGAGGGAGGGGGAAGGCGAGCAGATCCAGGAAGGCGGAGGGAGGCAGGAAGGCAAGTGCAGGAGGAGGAGGGACTGTGCTTTGTTGAATAGGAACTCTCAGCCAGAACTGACACCAATAATCTCCAGTCAGAGAGAGTGGTGGAGAAGGGGGTATATATACTTTGGCGAAAGGCTGCGTTTGGTTATTGTGCTAGCTGTGTCTTTGGGAGAGGGCTGGTGTATAGGTAGATGATCGTGTGTGCATGTGTGTGTGTGTGTCCTTGGAGTTGTTCCTTCTATTTGTTTTTGATCACCATTAGGCTTTCCTCAATATTTAAATTAAAAGGAAACCGCTTGGTTGTAGTGGGATTGTTCCCTCACTCCTTACTTGACTGTCTCCTTTGGGACAGTCTCTTTTGCAGCACCCCTTCCAGCCGCTTTCTACTATTTCTTTCCACCTCCAACTCATTTGTTACTTGTATTCTATATATTCATCTCTCCTTTCCATTTTTTTTCAAACTAACATAGCTTTTCCTCAATCACTGCTGCTACACTCCCCACTCGCCCCCATTCCTGTGTTTGTTTGTTTATGTCGCTTTTGGACTCCGGAAAAGGCTGTGTTTGTTGTTTAAGGTCGACCCTCACTTCTGCTTTCTCCATTCTTTTTCCTTGTCATTTTTGTCAGTCAACTCTTGTCTCTTTTCCCTGACTGCTCATTGGAAGGACAGAGACTGAAGCTGAAGCTCAAATATTTTGGCCACCTAATGTGATGAGAAAACTCACTGGAAAAGACCCTGATGCTGGGAAAGATTGAAGGCAAACGGAGAAGGGGACGGCAGAGGATGAGATGGCTAGATAGCATCACCGATGCAATGAATATGAACTTGAGCACACTCCGGGAGAGAGCGCAGGACAGGAAGGCCTGGCGTGCTATGGTCCATGGGGTCACGAAGAGTTGGACACGACTGAATGACTGAACAACAACAAAAAGGAAGAATATTAGAGCAGCCTATGTGTGGAGTATTTGGTTTCCCCCACCATGCTGAAGTGAACCGTCTACGTCTTCTCTCTGTTGAACCTCCCAAAACAGAAATTAAAAAGGTGTTTTTTTATTATTGTTTGCTTGCTCTTGGCTCTTACCTTATCACCTCCACTGTCATCCTGTATTTCTTGAAGTTACCCTACCTTCCATAAAATAACATGAAATATATAACAATAAATTAAAGACACCTGTTATTTGCTTAGGTAGTTCTGCTTTTCTTTATCTCTTCTGTGTCTGTGTCCATGTGTGCATGCATGCTCAGTTGTTGTTCCACCAACACTATATGTCCAAATTTCAAGACATGTTGAAAAAGCACGAGACACATAGTATTTATATTAATTGCCTTCTTATTCCAATATCACTCCACTGTGTGGCAAAGCAATCCAGTACAATATGAGGAGGATTGTCAGAGAATTCTGCCATGGACTCAAATGAGGCTGGATTCCAAAGAATCTGACCTCTGGATTCCACGGTGGATGGCACCACTTACCTCCAGCTCTGAAGGGTTTCATGCAGAGAGGCACTCCGGCTCTAGGGATGTCAGAGAATTCCGCCACAGATCTCGGGGAGGCTGAATGCCAGTGCATTCAGCCCCCCAAAATCAGTGGCGGAATGGCCTGCCCCCCCACCCCCCTGGGACGAGACTTACCTGGGGCTGATCTTCCGGGCAGCGGCAGCTCCGGTGGCAGCTCTGGCGGCAGTTCGGTGGCGGTTTGGCGGCGGTGGCTGCGGCGGCCGGTCTTCCGACCAGCTGCCGCCACCGCCATTTCCATTAAAAAAAAAAAAAAAGACGTGATAGGCTATGTAAAGATTTACGTAGCCTATCACGGCTAGGTTTTTTTTTAAAAAAATGTGATAGGCTACATAAATGTTTACGTAGCCTATCACGTCTGACTTTAAAAACAAAACCGCGCATACGCAAATGGCGGCGGCTATGGCCGCCACCATTTGCATTCCTTATTTTGGCACATCTTAGTCTACGTCAAGATTTACATAGACTAAGACAGCAAAAATAAGGGGAATGCAAATAGCGTAGTGTCCGCTACGCTATTTGTGTTCCCCTTATTTTTGCCATCTTAGTCTACGTAAATCTTGACGTAGACTAAGACGTGCCAAAATAAGGAATGCAAATGGCAGCAGCTGTGGCCACCGCCATTTGCGTACGTGCATTGTTGTTTTTTTAAGTCAGATGTGATAGGCTACGTAAACATTTATGTAGCCTATCACGGCTGACTGCAGGGATGCAAACGGCGGCGGCTACGGCCGCCGCCATTTGCGTCCCTGCTAGCCAGCAGCCGGATGTCCGGCTGCTGGCGGAGCTGGCCGGTGGCTCCGCAGAATCCCTGCGGAGCGGAGCCGGCTGGCCAGGATTCCAGGGGGAGGGACGGAGCGCCTCCCCCCCACCATCAACATAATCCGCGAACAGGTAAGTGACTTTCGTACATCCCTATCCGGCTCCCTAGCACAGGCAATATAGTAATAGCGGCTGCCATTACCATATTTCTGGGAGAAATACAGCTGCAAATGGCATAGTGGATGCCACTTGCAACCATAAAGCCCTGAGTTGAACCCAACTGCAGCCTTTTGCGGCTCCATTTAGGTAAAAAACAGCACTTTACAGCCTCAAGTGGCGTCCAATATGCCATTTGCGGCTGCATTTCTCCTCCATCTCCAGGAGGCTGGTTGCAGTGCTTGGAGGTCACTGTTTGAGGAGGGTGATGGAGCCAGCTGCAGTAGTCACACTCTTGCCCAAGGTAGAGCAGCATCTCCTTCTGTACTGGAAGAGGGAGCATGCTCATGGACATTAGGTCATAGGTGTCTGACATCCTTAGAATGGCAGAGGGTGAACAGGAGGAGGTCCTCCAGGGCATGTTGGAGGAGGAGCAACAGGCAGAGGCTCCAGCACCCAAACCCTTTTCCATTGTTCCCCCCACTCATGCGGTGCCCCTCCAGACTCAAGGCAGGCAGTCTGTGTCTCCTCCATGGAAACATCAGGGCAGCACTGTGTGGGACCACTTGAGTTGGGGGCAGATCCCAGCACTGCCGTGTGCCACCACTGCAAGGCTTCTCTGAGCAGAGGGAAACAGCCAGGGCACTACAGCACCAGCAGCCAGCTCCTGTTAAGGAGGCAGAACCAATTGGTCTTGCTTGGGGAAGAGGCCCCCATGTCCCAGCAGGATGGCAACAGGGGCGAGCATGAGGCTGGTAGTAGGGATGATAGAGAAATCTGCTGCGGATTCAAATGAGGCCGGATTCCAAAGAATCCGGAATCCGGATTCTCAGGAATCCATGGCGGATTGGCACCACTTACTTCCACTCCAGGAGGATTGGAGGTGGAATGAATGGCACTCAGCTGTTTCTTCCACAGGAACCATTCACCTCCTCCGCGCCGATCGCCATTTCTTAAAAAAAATATCGGCAGGATGTGCCCATAGACTTATATGCAAATAGCGCCTTGAATCTTGCGTATAAGTCTATGTGTCCATAGGCTTATACTCAAGATTCACGGCTCTATCTGCGTATATGTCTATGAACACATCCTGCCGATCACCTTTTTTTTTTTTTTTTAAGAAATGGCGATCGGCGCAGAGGAGGCGAACGGCTCTGGTCAGCAAGGTAAGTGGCCCTATAGCTGGTGTGGCTCTGCAGAATCCTCACAGAGCGGAACATCTCCGGAGGATTCAGGGGGGAGGAATGGATCGCCTCTCCCCCTACGGATTCCCCACTGGAACGGATCCTGGGGAATCCATACACCCCTAGCTGGTAGTGCCTCCGGAACTCCTGAAAGCTCTCTGTCTCTCACCCCCCAAGAGGTTTAGGCAGGCCACCCTGGAGGAGGTGGGTTGGGGGAAGTATGGGTCCACCAGGTGGAGGTTTCCAGTGTTCAAAAATAAGTGGCTCTTGTGGGTCATGTTCACTGACTGTGTTCATTCAAGGTACATTCAAAATACTCATTTAGTGGGTGCTAGAAAGATCACCGCAGACGGTGACTATAGCCATGAAATTAAAAGACGCTTGCTCCTTGGGAGGAAAGCTATGGCAAACCTAGGCAGCATAGTAAGAAGCGGTGACATCACCTTGCTGACAAAGGTCCGTATAATCAAAGCTATGGTTTTCCAAGTAGTAACATATGGCTGTGAGAGCTGGACTATAAGGAAGGCTGAGCACCGAAGAATTGATGCTTTCGAACTGTGGTGCTGGAGAAGACTCTTACGAGTCCCCTGGACAGCAAGGAGGTCCAATCAGTCAATCCTAAAGAAATCAACCCTGAGTGCTCATTGGAAGGACAGATACTGAAGCTGAAGCTCAAATATTTTGGCCACCTAATGCGAAGAGAAAACTCTCTGGAAAAGACCCTGATGCTGGGAAAGAGTGAAGGCAAAAGGAGAAGGGGACAGCAGAGGATGAGATGGCTAGATAGCATCACCGATGCAATGAATATGAACTTGAGCACGCTCCGGGAGAGAGTGGAGGACAGGAAGGCCTGGCGTGCTATGGTCCATGGGGTCACAAAGAGTCGGACACAACTGAACGACTGAACAACAACAACAACAAGAAAGAATTAAAAAAGCAGATAATAAAATAACCTCTTCCAGCCTGCCTGCCAAGTAATGTGTGTATTCAGCCATAGAGAGGCTGAGCCGGTGATTCTTCTGAAGAAGGGTTGTTTTGCACTCCAAAGAAACCTGCAGCAGAGATTAGGGATAGTGACCTCTGCTTCAACACACTTTCTCTTCTGAGTTTGGTCTCAGTTTCTGGGAATATCAGATTCAACCTGCGCCTGGCACACAAGGCAGTGGGCCAAAGTGCCTGGACTTTAGTGGGTGGGATGCCCTCGAGGGGGGCTGGGAGGGGCCCAGGTTTCACACGTGTCCGTGGAAACAGGGAGAACTTAACGGCTCTTCTCTTTGGGAGTGTTTGTGGGAAAAGTCAAATTTCACCAGTGCCTTGCACACAAGCCAGTGGGCCAAAGTGCCTGGCCTTTGGTGGGTGGGTTGCCCTCCAGGGGTGCTGGGAGGGACCTAGGGTTCGCATGTGCGCATGGAGACAGGAAAAGTTACAGCTGTTTGCTTTGGGAGTTTTCCTGAAAGAACTCAAATTTCACTAGAACACAAGCCAGTGGGTCAAACTGCCTGGGCTTTGCATGTGTGTGTGCAATCCCCTCGTGAGGGGTTGGGAGAGGCCAATGTTGTGTGTGTGTGTGTGTGGAAACAGGGGGAAGTTACCGCTCTTTGCTTTGAGAGTTTCTGTGGAAAACATCAGCTTTTAACTCCACCTAGCATAAAAACTACTGGGCCAGAATGTCTGAAATTGTGCAGGTCACCTCCTCTTCCGGCAGGTGGAGAGTTTCCCAAATGTCACGCTTGTATCATAAAAACTAAAACAGTTATGACTGTTTGTGTTTTCCCATGCAAGTCAATGGGGAAATGCCAAAAGCAGGCGATCTGGATATCTGAATCTCGCTTCAGATTTGGATCCGAGTCGAAGCGGAGGGTGTCTGAATCGATCCAAGGTGGATAGGAGTCACTTCAGAGGATTGAAAGCAGCATCCAAAGTGGATCGGGGTGTGTGTGTCTGTCCACAGCCCTAGAATTTGTCCTAATGCACATACATTTTGTGCACATTTTTTAATATGCATAATTTTTTCCCAGGAAGTTCATAATGTTAGAATGTAATTTTGTGCACTCCCCCCAAAAATGTATACATTTTCCCTCAATATACACATATTTCCTGAGTGAGCTGCATCAGAAACCTCACAAAAATGCAGATTTCAGTACAGAACTCGGTCTCAACTCAGTAAAAGGTTTGGGAGGTATGAATGGTAAATCAGCGCTCTCTCTCTCTCTCTCTCTCTCTCTCACACACACACACACACACACACACCTTGATGAAGCAAATTTCTCACCCATCCCTAAAGAACATAAGAGGCACCTGATGGATTACAAGAAATGTCCAGGTAATTCAGAGTCCTGTTTCCATCAGTGGCCAACCAAATGCCTCCGGAAAGCCCCCCAGTAGGGTATGAAGGCAACAGCTCTTCTCTGTTGTTTTTATTCAGTAGCATACTTCCTCTGAACATGGAGTTCTGTTTAGGCCACCATGGCTAAGAGTCATTGGTAGACCTATCCTTCCTGAATTCCTCTAATCCCATTCTAAAAGCCACTGAAATCAGTGGCCATTGCCACATCTTGAGGCAGTGAATTCCCAAAATGAATCATGCATTGTGTAAAAGACTTGTATTAGCAGTTCTCAATCTATTGAAGGGCGAACTCGAGTTGTAGTCATAGGGATGTATGAAAGTCACTTACCTTTCTGCAGATTATGTTCATGGTGTGGGAGGGGAGGCATTCCGTCCCTCCCCCCAGAATCCTCAACAGGGGGGAGGTGATCCGTTCCTCCCCCCCCCCGGAATCCTCGACGGCCGGCTGTGCTCCGCGGTGGCTCCACGGAGCAGCTGGCCAGGCCCAGGGCAGAGCCATCCGCTGCCAGATTTCTGGCTGCGGAGGGCTCTGGGTAAAAAACAAGAACTGCGTACACAAATGGCGGTGGCTACGGCCGCCGCCATTTGCATTCCTTATTTTTCACCGTCTTAGTCTATGCAAATATTTACGTAGACTACTACGGCAAAAATAAAGGGGAATGCAAATAGCATACTGGGCGCTATTTGTGTCCCTTTTTGATTCACCGTTTTAGTCTACGCCCGCTACGTTATTTGTGTTCCCCTTTATTTTCACCATAATAATCTACGTAAATATTTAAGTAGACTAAGACAGCGAAAAATAAGGAATGCAAATGGCGGCAGCTGTAGCCGCCGCCATTTGCGTATGTGGGTTTGTTTTTTTTTTTAACCCAGCAGTGATAGGCTACGTAAATCTTTACGTAGCCTATCATGTCTCTGTAAAAAAACAACAAAAAACCCCGACAAGACTGCAAATGGCGGCGGTGGTGGCAGCCGGTCGGAAGACCAGCCACCACAGCTGCTGCTGCCGCCGAAGCCACCGCCGGTAAGTCTCATCCTGGGGGGGATCCGCGGGGGGGCGGGGGGGCAGGCCGTTCTGCCACAGATTTCAGGGGGCCGAATGCACTGGCATTCGATCTCACCGAGATCCATGGCAGAATTCTCTGACATCCCTATGTAGTCATATGTAGGGATGCTGGAGAAATTTGAGATGGATTAAAATGAGCTCGGATTTCTAGGAATCCAACCTGCAGAATCTACTGTGGAGCGCCCCGCTCAGGCCATGTGGAATCCGTAGACTTTCGGATGATTTTTTTCTTTCCCAAAATTTACGCATATAAATCCATGGATTTATCCATAAGTTTCTGCTGAGGAAACATTAAATGGAATGGGGGACAATACACTAAATGTTACATACTGAGGTAAATTATGTAAATACTTACATACATACTTACGTCAATATTTACACAATTATTTCCTTATT
This sequence comes from Heloderma suspectum, assembly GCF_057233095.1. Classification (NCBI taxonomy): domain Eukaryota; kingdom Metazoa; phylum Chordata; class Lepidosauria; order Squamata; family Helodermatidae; genus Heloderma; species Heloderma suspectum. The sequence continues at coordinate 299,354,877 of NC_139461.1, read as the reverse complement.
TTTCTGCGTGACCAAAAAAAATCGCATCAGTCTGTGGGCAGATGATGGAACGAAAGGTGCCTGACAATCTGCAGAACAGAGATGGAGTGGATTTTACACACTTGGTACATCCCTAGTCATACGGGAAAGGAAGAGGAGAAAAACATAACTGGACCCACCTTTCTCCACACTATGCACATTTTTATAAATTTCTCTCTTTTTAATTTAAAATTGCAGCTATCACTCCAGTACTTAAAGATAAGGATGGAAGGATGTCATTGTATGGGTCTCAATCCTGAAATAATGCTTAATCAAAATCCCAGAGGGAAATTTCCTCTCCGAAACTCTTCTCCAGATTATGTTGTGGTCAAATGTAGGGATGTTGGAGAAATCCGCAACAGAATCAAATGAGTTTGGATTTCTATGATGCTGACCCACAGAATCTGCAGCACACCGGCTTTTCCCAAGTTGCAGAAATTCCGCTAACTTGCAGATCTTTCTTTCTTTTATCTTTTTTTTTTTTTTTTAACTTTCCAGAATTTTACAGAAATTTAGTCAGGGGAAAGTATGTAAAATAAAAAGCATTTCTCATATAGCCTAAAACATGAAAATGAGCATGAAGGATTTGCGCATTTGGGGGGATTCACAAATTTTGCAAGTGCAAATTTGCGCAAGTGTGAATTTGTGCAAATCTGGAAAATTGGGAAAAGGTCTGATTTTGTTAATGAGCGAATGACAGAACAAAAGGCACCTCACAATGCATGAAATGCAGTCAGAACAGATTTTACAAAATCTGTACATCCCTAACCAGAAGTCCTGAGGATTCTATAATTGACCAATATTATGCCAGCATTGCCTCTCCTCCACAATGGCTTTCAACTTGGGTTCAAAGGGTTTTGTTGTTATAACTTGAATATTCCCTTTGGTTTTTTTAATAATTAAAAGCTTCATTGGTTTTGTTATTCATGTGCTAAAAGTGCATTCATTTTGCTGTTTGGTAGACTCACATCCACTTCATTACTTCAGTAGTTTTCATTGTCTGTCTGTCTGTCTGTCTGTCTTTCTTTCTTTCTTTCTTTCTTTCTTTCTTTCTTTCTTTTTTCTGCCACCACATAAGCAGCAATGGAGCTGATTTTGGCAGCTACTCCTGGGACACTTGTTATGGAACACTATAGGGAAAAAATGGTGGCCACAAAATAAAAATGCCTCCCATTCCCCACTGTCAATCGCCATTTTACACCTGGATTGCTCGAGAATGATGCAATATCTGAGGCAGTTGGGAAAAAACTGGAAGCCACCAGGAGTGGTCACCAAAGTCCGCTCTGCTTCTGTTGGAGACAGACAACCCCAGCACCACTGCTGAAGCAATATGAATGTGAGTTTGGCATACATACACATTTGTTACTCACAACATTCATTTTGGAATGAATGACAATTGAGCCAGATGGGTCCCATTCCATTCAGTCTTCCACTGATTCCAAAACAAATGCATACCCCTAATTCTAGTTGCACAGGAGGCATGAATTCCCAAGGCTGGTTCACATATGAACCAGTTGCTTATTTTCTCCACATGATCTCTTGTGTGCATGGAACACTGAGATGCAAGACTTCTTTGGAAAGCAGGCTGTACGTAGAAATCACAGGTAGCTGCCAGTTCTGGGACCATGGAAAGTAGAAAGAATTGTGACTGTAATCACAGAAATGGTCACTGCAGGGTGTATCCATGAACATGCCAATTCACTGAGATTTCTTTACAGATGGAAGGGACTGGGTGGAGAAAACAGATCTGTTTGAATATGTGAATTGGCCCAAATTTGGCCACCCTCCACAAGAAAATGGTAATGACAGGCAACCACTTCAAAGTTCTTGTTAGAATCAGAGAATCATAGAACAGTAGGGTTGGAAGGGGCCTATAAGACCATCAAGTCCAGCCCCCTGCTCAGTGCAGGAATCCAAGTCAGAGCATCCCCGACAGATGGCTGTCCAGCCTCAAGGCATGAGGCATGAGGCTCTCCAGCATTCAGGGCAGCCTTGAATGCCTCCAGTGTGGGAGAGCCCTCCACCTCCCTAGGTAACTGGTTCCATTGTCATATTGCTCTAACAGTCAGGAAGTTTTTCCTGATGTTCAGCTGGAATCTGACTGGTTCCGACTGAAACCCAGAGCAGATACACCACCGCACTGAAATCAGAGCCACCAGCCTCCATTGTTCCACTCCACGTCCCACTGATCTCACCTGCATAGGAAGGAACATGGAACACAGTAGGCTCAGCAGAACTTAAAGCGGCGATGGGGAATGTGTGGCTCTCCAGATGTTGTTGGAGTATAAGTCCCATCATCTCTCACTATTGGCTATATTGACTAGGGCTGATGGGAGTTGAAGTCCCAACCCATCTAAAATGATGGAGAAGAACATATTTTGCTTCACATTTCCCTCATTCAGCTTTTATGATCACTAGCAAACAAGTTACAGACTTGTAATGATGCTGAGATTAACTGTGCCCAGTTCTTTGATTACCCTCCCCCTTCATTCATTTTAAAATCATACTCCTTTTCTCTTTCTGTTATCTTAAACCATCCTCCTCCTTTCTCCTAAAGTGTTGTGTATAGAAAGAGAAGGAGCAAAGGAGGAGACACATAAAATTTTGCTATTAACCACACTTTCTCTGGAACAGGAAAGCTGGTGAGAAATTAGATTTTTCAGTTTGCTTCTCTGTCCCCTTCATGTTATGACTCTTGAGGGAACACTGTTCAGCAATTGATGCTATTACCACCTCAGCAAATGAGGCTGTGGAAAATTAAGTGGCAGATCCTCCTGTCCACAGTGCTTCAGCACAGATATGAGATGCTCGCCCACTTGCAGTATTTGTCCTAAGAAAAGATGCCATAATAAAGAGGAGTCATATCCCCCACCCCACCCCGGTTGATGAGCCCAAAATCTGTCTGTCTGTCTGTCTGTCTGTCTATCTATCTATCTATCTATCTATCTATCTATCTATCTATCTAGAGTTTGTTTATATTCCACCTTTCAGTCTGTAAAAGCCTCAAAAGGCGGCTTAAAAAATAATAATAAAACAATAAACCTGCATTAAACCATTTACACAAGCAAAACCTCACAAGAGTCAGCAGTAAAACCAGTATCATCTTATGTATTTATTACCACTTGATATCATGAAATCTCTAGGCAGTTGCGTACATAATGCAATATAAAAACAATATAAAGCAATTAATAATTTAAGACGTTATAGCATAAATATATTATGTATATTATGCATCTGTACATAAATATATTTAATATACAACACATATACTAACAGCAAAAAACAGGCACTGAGTTAGGATGGTTATGGAGCCAAAGTGGGACTGCTGAGAAACAAGAGGGAGGTTTCACCACGCTTAGGGAAACCCCGAGGTTTGAGGAAGTGGCAGGAGGGAATCTTATCTGGATAACACACACACACACACACACACAGGCAAAAAGTCTAGAGCTGAACTGAACATCTTGTCAGGAAAACATCTTATCGGGAAAAACACACACACACACAGAGGCAAAAAATGGAGGGCTGAACTGAACATTTGGTTCAGCCAAATGTTCAGAGGTTTTAAGGCAGTGGTGAAAACCCTCCTGAAGATCAGGAGGAAGGTCAGGAGGAAGTGGATGTTGGGAGGAGAGATGTGGGGATGTGGGGGGATGTTTGCATTACATGAGGTGTATGGCCTTTCCATCTTCTCCCCCTTAACCCCTGCCCCATTTTTTAAAACTTAAAAAAAAGAAAATCACTGCACTGTGCTGCTGACTGCTTAAAAAAATGGTGACAAAAGGCACTGGGAATAGGAATGCTGGAGAAATTAGAGACAGACTAAAATGAGCTCAGATTTCTAAGAATACAACCTGTGGAATCTGCTCCGGAACATCACCCTCCAGGCTATACGGAGTCCGTGGACTTTCGGATCCCAGTGGAACAGACTTGGCACTTAGGATCATAGTTTCACATCATTTTCAGAGTCAGAAGAAACCTAATGTGATGCCCACCTGATGGAAGTATGTGTGTAGGTGGGGCAGGGGGAAATAAGGGAGTTTGGTTGAAACATAAACAGTTTCTCTCATATTTTTTTAATGTGATATTGAAAAGTACACAACTAAACACTTGATTGAGTTAGACCCAAATGTTTTCAATAAACGTTTATTCTTTTTCCAATTATTTATTTCTTATTTTAGTACAGCCATATGCTTGTGGGAATCCAGTACAGGGGGAGTAAAATCATTTTAAACCTGATTGCAGAGTGACTAACTGAATGTTTCCTTAATGAGTGCATGTACAGTGTTATTGCTGTGATTGTAGGCATGGTGTGACTGGAATTTTAATTATCCTTCCACCCCAGACTTGAGTCTCCAACCTATTCTCAATTATACTAAAATCTATGTGCTCTCTCACTCTCTTCCTCTCTCTCTCACTCTCTCTCTCTCTCTCTCTCTCTCCCCCTCTCTCCCCCTCTCTCCCTCTCTCTCTCTCTCTCTGGCCCTGTTAAGAGTGTAAAATATTAGCTGAAGGCTCTGAAATCATAAATGGAATGGCATGGATACGCAAACCAGGGAGTAGCTTTCAGTAATTCTGCACTGTCTATTAAACTGCGCTGCAATGTTTCATGCATCTCACAGAATTGATCAGTATTGACATTAGGGGCATGCAAGTGACCCCCCCCTCCATACACACACACATGCTCATGAAAAGGGAGAGGTTTTGTGCCCACTGGCCATGCTTGCCAACACACTTCCTGGCCACACCCCTGGTGGCCACACATGTGGCGGTGTGAAAGGGGCCTTATGCATGTAGGGGGCTTATGCACACTAACTCCAAATGTGCAGGTGTCAGAGAGCATGGTTAGCAGACTCATTGGTTTCAGAGGGGGTGGGGACATGACCAGCAGGCATTATCCCACTTCCCCTCACTTGTTCACTGTATGTGTCAGGGGGCAAAATGGAGCTGACTATCATCATCATCATCATCATCATCATCATCATCATTATGGCCTAAATTATAATCAGATAAGAGGGATTCACTGTAGATGAACCTCATGTGTCGAAGGAATATTTGAGGGGGCTCCACAGGCCACAATCACCATCGACAACATGCAAAACAGAATTCTCAGCTTAGATCTGTGGCAAACTCCAAAATTCAGTGAGAGTGGGGGGAGGGAGGTGGACCTCAGAAATGTGGGTTTCCATGTCCTCTCCCTCAGGTCTTTTAAACTGTTGCTGTTGTTCATAGAATCATAGAATAGTAGGGCTGGAAGGGGCCTACAAGTCCATCGAGTTCAACGCCCTGCTCAATGCAGGAATCCAAGTCAGAGCATCCCTGACAGATGGCTGTCCAGCCTCGTCTTGAATGCCTCCAGCGTGGAAGAGCCCACCACCTCCCTAGGTAACCGGTTCCATTGTCGTATTGCTCTAACAGTCAGGAAGTTTTTCCTGATGTTCATCCGGAATCTAGCTTCTTGTCACTTGAGCCCATGATTCTGTGTCCTGCACTCTGGGATGATCAAGAAGACATCCTGGCCTTCTTCTCTGTGACAACCTTTCAAGTACTTGAAGAGTGCTATCATATCTCCCCTCAGTCTTCTCTTCTCAAGGCTAAACATGCCCAGTTTGTCTGCATCCCTCTTAAAGAGTGGTGCCCAGAACTGGACACAGTACTCCAGATGAGGCCTAACCAGTGCTGAGTAGAGGGGAACTAGTACTTCCCGGGATTTTGAAGCTATGCTTCTATTAATGCAGCCCAAAATAGCATTTGCCTTTGTTGTTGTTGTTGTTGTTGTTGTTGTTACTGCTACTACTACTACCAGACTCCAGTGCATCTAGGATTCAGTCTATCCCAAAATGGATCAGTCAGTGTTTTGGCCACCCCTCTACTCTGTGCAGTCTGAAAGAGCTGAGAGGCCATGGCACATGGCACAAATACCCACCGTTGCCCATCTTTTGACCTACCCCTGTCAAGTGAGCTTAGGTCAACCTAAAGCCTCCTGCTCCAGTGTGTCTTCTGGGAGACCTCCTGAGGGAAGAGTGCCAGGCCACTCAGTTCTTAGCTGCCAAAAGTCTGGGTAGCACTTAATTTCAGCAAGGCTTTGGATGGGCCTAATGTTTCAGGTTTTATATTAGGCTTAACAAGCAACAAAATGTTGCACTGATAAGTGCTTCTGCTCAGTGTGTGCCTTCTTTCAGGATTCTCCATTCCATTTACTCTTCCCTGGTTTTTAGTCCCCACTTAAGTATGTATGTACGTATTTAAAGTATATATTTAATGCATATTGCACCTTCCTGCCAAAGAATAGCGCTCAAGGCAGCCAACAATAAAGTCCCAGCTTGTCAGGGCAGCGGGAGGCTGCTCAATTATCAGGCAGCTCGCGCACCCCAATGGATCATCTTGCGTCCCCCTTGGGGTGCATGCACCCACTTTGGAGACCACTGCTCTAGCCAAATGGCATTCAGACAGTCCTCTCCTCTCCAGTAACACCACCTCTCTCACAATGAGCAAATAGAGGCTGACTCACAGCAAAGCTCCCTCCCTCCTTCTCCTTCCTGTCCTCTCCCTTTCCCCCACATCTCCCAGTGGTTGGATCTCTCTCAGAATGATACATTCGGCACCTCCATGTCCCCTCGCCTTTCCCCATCTGCCCTCCTCCTCCTGCCCCTCTGTGTGATCTTTCAGAAGTTCATACATTCTGCAGATGGCCTGTCTAGGCTGCTCAGAAGGCATAAGACCTCTGAATACACGAGGGGGATGAGGCACTTTGTGGAGGAGCCACTTCGGGGCACCTCAGTGCTGGTCTGATCTGCTTCATATCTCAACAAGGCACCTCCGAATCAGCCTGCTTCTCCTCATTTATTCAGGCTTCATACTAAGTCAGTGCACAGCCCCAACTTAAGCAAAAAGTCTCTATGGAGAGACTTAGAGGTCAAACATTCGGGTCCCTTTGCTGGTAGGGCTGTGCACGTGCCCCCCACTTTGCTTCAGCTGCTGCTTCAGACCTTCTGAAGTGGCCCTGCTTTGCTTCAGACCAATTTGGACCCCATCCACTTTGACTCGGATCCGAAACCAAAGCCTGATTTGGACATCCCATCCGTGACTTGCATGGGAAAATACAAACAGCCATGATGTTTTTCATTTTTCATGATATATACATGAAATTTGGGGAACTCTCAGCCCCCTTTGAGTGGTATCCACCTGCCAAATTTCAGGCAACATGCCCCAGTGGTTTTTGTGCAAGATGCAAGTGAAATTTGATTTTTTCAAGGAAAACTCTCAAAGCAAAGAGCTATAACTTTTCACTGCTTACACAAAAGTGCATTACATTTGGAGGACACATAGCCCCCCTGGAGGGCATCCCATCTGCCAAATTTCAGACAGTTTGGCCCATGGGTTTTTATGCTAGGCAAAGGTAAAATGTGCTGTTCTCAGAAACTCAAACCAAGGTTCATAAAGGGCTAATCAAGTTAGGTGTTGAAGCGGTGAGGAAGTCACTATCCCTAAACTCTGCTGTAGGTTTCTTTGAAGTGCAAATAAGCCCTTTCCCCTAGTACCTAGGGGTGGACGAAAGTCACTTACCTGTCCTCGAAGCTTGTTCATGGTGGGGGGGAAGCGCTTCGCTGCTCCCCCCGCGAAGTTCAGGCCGGGGGGGGAGGCTTCCCGCCTCGCCCGGCCGAAATTCAGGCCGGGGGGGAGGCTTCCCGCCTCGCCTGGCTGAAATTCAGGCTGGGGAGGAGGCGCCTCGCCTCACCCGGCCGCGAACTCCAAACTTTTTTTTTTTTAAAAAAATGCCCCCGTGATAGGCTACGTGACGATTAACGTAGCCTATCATGGCTAGATCTGCAAAGTCAGCCATGATAGGCTATGTCAATCGTCACGTAGCCTATCACGGGTGACTTAAAAAAAAAAAAAAAAAAAAAGCGCGTACGCTAATGGCGGCCCCCATAGGGAGCCACCATTCACGTTCCTTATTTGGTCGCTGTAGTCTACGTAAATATTTACGTAGACTACAGCGACCAAATAAGGAACGGGAATGGTGGCTCCCTATGGGGGCCGCCATTAGTGTACACACTTTTTTTTTTTTTAAAGTCACCCGTGATAGGCTACGTGACGATTGACGTAGCCTATCACGGCTGACTTTGCAGATCTAGCCGTGATAGGCTACGTTAATCGTCACGTAGCCTATCATGGGGGCGTTTTTTTTTTCTTTTATTGGAATGGCGGGGGCGGCAGCTGGTCGAAAGACGGGCTGCTGCTCCCGCCCCGGTCGAACACCCGCCGAACCGCTGGCCAGACCCGCCACCGGGAGGGACATTCGGCAAAGGTAAGTCCCGTCCCGGGGGGGGGGGCAGGGGGCGGGGGGGAGGAGAATTTCTTCCTGAAACTTGTTTGGGGGGCCGAACACGTTGGCGCTCGGCCCCCCGAAGTTTCGGGGAGAAATTCTCCGCCATCCCTACTAGTACCACTTTCCTATTCACAGTCAATAGCCTTAGGGTCTCTTTGGCTGAATTCCCTGGGAAAACACTGGCTGGTAGGCAGGAAGCAAACAGAGACAGCAACCCTGCCAGGAGGGCACAGCAGCACCGTGCCCACCTCTGCCTCTGCCCAAACCCCAAAGATGCCTCATGTTGGGCTTGCTTGCTTTGCAACACATAGTGTAGTAGTATATTATTTAAATAATAGCTGTTAGTGTGAGTGGTGCTTTGCCTACTGTTTTTGGAAATGTGGACTGTGTGTAGTCATTTGACACACATTGTTTGGTTGTCCACACTGTACAAACATACACACACACACACGAGCAAAAGAAAAGCAAAGACTAAACTACAAGTGTGGGGGGGGCTAACTATAATCCTAACAGAAAAGTTTTTTATTATTATTTTTATTAGGGGGAGGATGGGATGGAATTGAGAAGTGGAGGTGGAAGGGAGCCAAGAACAAGGAAAGGAAAGTTAGATTAGATAGATAGATAGAGAGAGAGAGATAGTCTAAACAGAATCAAAGTAAGAGTAAACTAATGGTTTAGAGAGAATTGAAAAGTTGTGTGTGTGTGTGTGTGTGTGGGGGGGAAGATAGGCACCTGCAGTGAAATTTTCTGAATTTTTAAATGAACAAACAAGAAGAATGAACAGTAAACTTATTACATAAGGGCAGGGTGGGGTGGGGAGACACTAACATAGCTATCATAGCATGCACTTTCTTCTCGGCTTCATTCTGCCAAAGGAGAGAGGGAAGGGTTGATCTCCTTCACACTTTCCTTCGGCAGGAGGCCAGCTGCTCTGGTGCTGTGGCTTCCTCTTCTGTGCCTGGTAGAGACTGGCACAGTTATTCTCGGTGGCTGCAGTGGAGGCAGGATAGGTCTGGAGCCAAGAGAGAAATGTCATGGAGCTTCCCTCTCAGCTCCTGTCCCATCCTTCTGCTGCCACTGCCACCACCACCACCACCACCACTGCACACAATGGCAGCTTGTCAGGGCAGCGGGAGGATGCTCAATTATCGGGCAGCTTGTGCAACCCAATTGATCGTCTTGCACACCCCCTGGGGTGCATGCACCCCACTTTGGAGATCACTGTTACTGAGGCCTGAGGATGCAGACAAGGTGCTTGGCCAAGTCCGATTGACCACTTGTGTGCTTGACCCTTGCCCTTCATGGGTTTTTAAAACAAACAAGGAGGTGATGTCCGGTTGGGTCCAGGAGGTTGTAAATTCCTCCTTGAGAGAGGGAGTGGTGCCTGCCGCTTTAAAAGAGGTGGTAATTAGACCACTCCTGAAAAAGCCTAACCTGGACCCAGAGGATGTTAACAATTATAGGCCAGTGGCCAGCATCCCCTTCCTGGGCAAGGTGCTTGAGCGGGTGGTTGTAGGACAGCTCCAGACACTGTTGAATGAAACAGATTATCTAGATCCATTTCAATTGGGCTTCAGGCCTGGTTTTGGAACAGAAACTGCCTTGGTCACCCTGTGGGATGACCTCTGCCAGGAGAGGGACAGGGGGAGTGTGACCCTGTTGTTTCTTCTGGACCTCTCAGTGGCTTTCGATACCATCGACCATGGTATCCTTCTGGATAGGTTGTCTGGGTTGGGAGTTGGAGGCACTGCACTACAGTGGTTCCACTCCTACTTGGATGGCCGATTCCAGAAGGTGGTGCTGGGGGATTATTGTTCTGTGCCATGGCAATTGTGCCATGGGGTTCCACAGGGCTCTATTTTATCCTCCAAGCTGTTTAACATCTACATGAAACCACTGGGGGAGCTTATCCAGAGCTGTGGGCTGAGATGCCATCAATATGCAGATGACACCCAGCTCTACCTCTCTTTCTCATCAAACCCAGGTGAGACAGTGGCTGTTCTGAATCAGTGCCTGGGCACGGTAATGGACTGGATGAGGGCCAATAAACTGAAACTCAATCCAGACAAGATGGAGGTACTGTTAGTGGGTGGTTCGTCTGCCCGGCTAGGTGATATTCAACCTGTTCTGGAGGGGGTTGCACTCCCCCTAAAGGATCAGGTTCGTAGTTTGGGGGTGCTCTTGGATCCAGAACTGTCGCTTGAGGCACAGGTGAACTCAGTGGCATGGAGCACTTTTGATCAGCTTAGGCTGGTATACCAACTATGCCCTTATCTGGACAGAGATAGCCTAGCTACAGTTATCCATGCTCTGATAACTTCTCGTCTGGATTACTGCAATGCGTTATACGTGGGGCTGCCTTTGAAAATGGTCCAGAAACTTCAGCTGGTCAAAAATAGGGCAGATTGTTAACAGGGACTGGCCTGCGAGCTCATATTACGCCAGCACTTTTCCAGCTGCACTGGCTGCCAGTCCATTTCCGGGCCCGATTCAAAGTACTGGTATTAACATTCAAAGCCCTTAACGGCATGGGGCCAGGTTACCTGAAGGCTCGCCTCCTCCCATATGTGCCTGCCCGGACCTTAAGATCATCCTCAGCGGCCCTTCTCCGTGAGCCCCTGCCAAAGGAAGTGAGGTGGGTGGCTACTAGGAGGAGGGCTTTTTCTGCTGTGGCACCCTGGCTCTGGAATGAGCTCCCTGGTGAGGTTCACCTGGCACCTACATTGTATTCCTTTCGGCACCAGGTGAAGACCTCTTTATTTTCCCAGGCATTTTAGCATTTTAGCTTTCTAAATTTTTAGCTTCGCTGTTTTAAATCTGTATTTTAAACTCCTGCACTGCTGCTAGGTTTTATTGTGGTTGCATTGTTATATTGTGGTTTTAATGTTCTATATGTTTTATATTGTTTTATTGTGTGCTGTTTGGTTTTAATTTTTGTGAACCACCCAGAGAGCTTCGGCTATTGGGCGGTATAGAAATGAAATAAATAAATAAATAAATAAAATAAACTGCTCTAGCCAAATTATGTTCAGACAGTCCTCTCCTCTCCAGTAACACCACCTCTCTCACAGTGAACAAAGGGAGGCTGACTCACAGCAAGGCTCCCTCCCTCCTCCTCCTCCTCCTCCTCCTCTCCCTCCGTGTGATCTTTCAAGATGATACATTTTGGAGACAGCCTGTCTGGGCTGCTCAGAAGGCATAAGAAGAGCTACAAATCTCTGAGGCAGACAAGGCGCCTTGTCGACAAGCCGCTTCACTTTGGGTTGCCTTGTTGCTATTCTGATCTAGGGATGTCAGAGAATTTCGCCACGAATCTCAGGGAGGCCGAATGCCAGCGCATTCGGCCCCCCGAAATCGGTGGCGAAATGGTCTGTCCCCCCGCCCCCCCCCAGGACAGGACATACCTTGGGCGGATCTTCCTGGTGGCGGCGGGTCGGCGGCGGTTCGGCGGTGGCGGCTGTGGCAGCCGGTCTTCCGACCGGCTGCCACCACCGCTATTTCCAGTAAAAAAAAAAAAGTGATAGGCTATGTAAAGATTTACATAGCCTATCATGGCTAGATTTTTAAAAAACACTGTAATAGGCTATGTAAATATTTATGTAGCCTATCATAGCTGATTTAAAACAACAACAACAACAACGCACGTATGCAAATGGCGGCGCCCATGGGCGCCGCCATTTGCGTTCCTTATTTTACACATCTTAGTTTACGTAAACATTTATGTAGACTAAGATGGCGAAAATAAAGGGAACGCAAATAGTGTAGTGTTTACGCTGTTTGCGTTCCCCTTATTTTCGCTGTAGTCTACGTAAATCTTTACATAGACTACAGGGACCAAATAAGGAACACGAATGGCGGCTCCCTATGGGGGCCGCCATTTGAGTACGTGCTTTTTTTTTTTTAAAGTCACCCGTGATAGGCTAAGGGGCGATTAACGTAGCCTATCATGGCTGACTTTGCAGATCTAGCCATGATAGGCTACGTAAATTGTTACGTAGCCTATCACGGGGCTTTTTTTTAAACTTTTCTTTTGAAGTTCGCGGCCGGGGAGATGGGGCGCTTCTCCCCGGCCTGAATTTCGGCCGGGCGAGGTGGGAAGCCTCCCCCCCCCAGCCTGAACTTCGGGGGGAGAAGTGAAGCGCCTCCCCCCCACCGCGAAGCAAGCTGCGAGACCAGGTAAGTGACTTTCGTACATCCCTAGTGCAGAGCCCTACTTGCTGTTATCTCCAGTTACAAAAGGATCTAAAGCAGGGTGAGCAACCTTTGGCCCTCCAGATGTTTTGGCCTACAATTCCCATCAGCCCTAGCCAGCATAGCCTACAGTGATGGACAATTGGAATTGTGGGCCAAAACATCTGGAGGGCCACAAGTTGCCCATCCCTGTTTTAAAGATTAGGGATGCTTGCAGATTTGTAACTTTGTGAATTCCTCTATGAAATGACCTGATCCTTACCTCTTGGACTAATGTACAGATCAGAATTTAACAATCCACCGGATTTTACACTATCCCATAACTGACAGAAAAATGAGGGAGATTATGAGATGACAATGACGATGATGATGATTACATATATTATTATCATATCTTTATCCCGCCTTTTTTCCTCTTGCCAGGAACCCAAAGTGGCTTACATCGTTGTCCTCCTCCTCTCCATTTTATTTTCACAACAACCCTGTGAGGTAGGTTAGACTGAGAGTCAGTCACTGGCCCAAAGTCATGCCATGAGTTTCATGGCTGAATGGGGACTAGAACCCAGGTCTCTTGAGTCCCAGGCCAACATTCTAACCACTATACCATACTTGCTCTCAGAGTGACAGGGCTATCCTATGTCTGTTTATTTATGCCTTTAGTGCGTGCGTGTGTGTGTGTGTGTGTGTACACTCTGTCTCGCACACACACACATACACACCATCCGAGCATACTGTGGGAACTTTCTGAGGTTATTCCATATTTTGCCAGGGGGAGGGGTACCCATCACCAATGCCACCCCCAACATTTCTAAAGGATACCTCTGTTAGGGTGCAGCTTCCTAGACAGAGACCAATAGGATGGAGGGAAGATCCTGGAACTGTTGGCCAAATTCTCTCCTCCTGTTCAAAAACACTTCCAAACAATTTAATTTGTCTTTACTGCTGTGTACGCTATAGTTCCTACTGTTAGCCCTAGAGTGCAGTTTAGAGAGGTTGAACCATTTATAACTAGATTAATTTGAATTCTTTGAACAAAATGTCATTTACTAGTAGGCATGTGCAGAAGCAACCTGCATAGCTGTGAACAGCAAGATGTTTCCTCTGAAAGTTTCCATCTAGCAAGCCATTTCCAAGAACAGAGATGGATTATCATGTTGTGTTCTAGTGACAAACATATTCAGACTTGAATAGTTCAACAGCTTAACCAGACAAAATGCAAAGAACATTCCAAGGGCCTGTTTACCAACAGATTTATAATTACAAGATAAATTAAGCATGAAATGAAAACATTTTTAGTTTTAGCCATAATGCCATGAAATATTTGATGTTTCTTTAGAAATTATCTCTGGAAGGGAGTCAAAAAGGAATTGTTCAGCAAGGTTATTTTAGTGCATCTGCAAATGCAGGAAACATTCCTTTTGTTACATAAATGTTAATTCTCAGGGAGATAATTAAAAGTCTTGGAAACGGGGAGAGAGAGAGAGAGATTGAGAGAGAAAGAGAGAGAAAGTTCAGCTGGAGAAAACTGTATTGAAGAAGGATGATTAGAAAAGCTGCATATAGTGTAAGGCTTCATTTTTCTCTTTCTGTCTTGTCCTCTGTTCCTGAGACTCCACGTTACTCTGATCTGATGAGGAGTTGGATTCTGATGGTTACCCCACTTCCCCAGAGGAAACATCTCACTGTTCACCCCCTTCTATACTGTCTCAAGCTCAGGATGTAGCTCTCTCATCTTCTGACTTTGAGGATGACTCCCCTGCAGCTTTTCCTGTCCCTCAGCTACGCTGGAGCGTGAGGCTGCAGAAACAGACACTGACCCTTTAAGAACTGCATTCAGCATTCCGCAGGGATGTTAACTGAAAGGCCAGACTCTGCCAGCCTTCTTACGGTCTCAGTTGACCGTAGTCCTTTACTGAGACAACGGCTCCTCATGGGAGAATACTCCAGCCAGCACTTCCTGTTGTGTGCTGTCCAAGGTCCTGATGTGAACCGCCCAGAGAGCTTTGGCTGTTGGGCGGTATAGAAATTAAATAATAAATAAATAAATAAATAAATAAATGTGATACATGTCTTGCCTGACAGAACAAACAGTGAGTGCTGTATACAGTCTGCTCCCTTGGGCCTCACACCTTGTCAGGACACTTCCCATGCTCACCTTGGTGTGAGCTGAATGAAGGTGGGCACCACTCATCACGAGCAGGTCCCCACCTTGATTCTACTCACTCGTCCTATCTTGGCTATCACCTAATCCCTCCTCTTCCCCCCAAAACAAATCTGTCTGTCTGTCTGTCTACCTACCTATCTATCTTTGGGAAGATGCAGGGGCAGAATGCTTTGCTACAGATGGGAGATGCCCAGTGGACCTCTCATTCTTCAAGGAAGCAACACAGATTTCTTTTGATGCTCAGAATCATGGGGTTGAAAGCCCCATATTCCCCAGCAGCATACAGAACTACTGGCATTGCTCCGCTGAAGAAGGAGAGATCACTGGGCCTCTCTTGACTTCAGTGGAGCTGCCTGGTTGCTCATCCCTCTTCCCCAAGGTCAGGTGTTTTTCTCTTAGGGGAACAGGCCATGTAGAAGGGAACAGAGGATTCAGTCTCCCACAAGGGTTTTCAATCATATGACAAATACCCAAAGGCCCAACTGATTTTGCAGACTGCTCACTAGATGAATGAGAACTGATCCTGCACTCTATGACCTCATATCAAGAACTCACACGTGCCATAATGCACTCATCTTGACTGCCCAATTCATTTTAATGGAGGCAGTATATCTGCTTGTGCATCTATGGACCTCTTGCCTTCTTTGAAATGAATGGGTTAGAGGAGCACATTTTCCCCATGGCCATAGGTGTCTTCATGTTCTGCTAAAAGTGAATTCACACTTTTTATTTGCAGAGATACATTTTCAGAGATTACATGCCCCATGTAAGTAGGGATGTATGAAATTGCCCTTACCTGTCTCCACCGGGTTCCGCTGGGGGGGGGCTCTCTGTCCCTCCCCCCGGAATCCTCACCGGGGGGGAGGTGCTCAGCACCTCCCCCCCAGAATCCTGGCCAGCTGGCTGGCTCCGCTCTGCGGGGATTCCGCGGAGCCGCTGGCCGGCTCCGCCAGCAGCCGGACACCTGGCCGCTGGCTAGCAGGGACGTAAATGGCAGCAGCCGTAGCCGCTGCTGTTTGCATCCCTGTAGTCAGCAGTGATAGGCTACGTAAATCTTTACGTAGCCTATCATGTCTGAATTTTAAAAAAAAGCGCGTACGCAAATGGCGGCGGCTATGGCTGCCGCCATTTGTGTTCCTTATTTAGACCCATCTTAGTCTATGTAAACATTTACGTAGACTAAGACAGCGAAAATAAGGGGAACGCAAATAGCATAGCGGATGCTATTTGCGTTCTCCCTTATTTTCGCCGTCTTAGTCTACGTAAATATTTACGTAGACTAAGACGGGCCAAAATAAGGAACGCAAATGGAGGCGGCCATAGCTGCCGCCATTTGCGTACGCGCTTTTTTTTTTTTAAAGTCAGACGTGATAGGCTACATAAAGATTTACGTAGCCTATCACATCGTGTGTGGGGGTTTTTTTACCTAGCCATGATAGGCTATGTAAATCTTTATGTAGCCTATCACATCTTTTTTTTTTTTAACACTGGAAATGGCGGCGGCAGCGGCCGGTCAGAAGACCGGCCGCTGCAGCCACTGCCGGAGCCGGAGCCACCACCGGAGCCACCGCTGGAGCTGCCGCCGCCCGGAAGATCCGCCCCAGGTAAGTCTCATCCCGGGGGGGATCCGCGGGGTGGTGGGGGGGTGGCAGGCCTCACTGAGATCCATGGCGGAATTCCCTGCCATCCCTACATGAAAGTGCACAAGCATGGTAGACCTAAGGCTTTGGGATTTTAATTGAGGAGATGTTGTTGTTGTTGTTCTTGAATTGTTACAGGAGCAGAATTGTAGAAATGTGTGTACATATTCTCCAATCTATTTTCTGTATTGCGTGAATGCAAAGAGTTTTGCTCTGCCATTTGCCCATGGCTGTTTAGGTAGACAAGAGTGGTTCTTGTTATTTTGGTTAGGGCATAATTCTATGCCTGTTAGACTGGGAGTTGTAGGATTTTTTTCCTGTCTAAACTTGCATAGCATTGCACCCAGGTAGGGATGTACAAAAGTCACTTACTGTTTTGCGGATCTGCTTCGCGGTGGGGGGGGAGGTACTCCGTCCCTCCCCCCGAAGTCCTGCCCGGCCGGCTCCGCTCCGCGGGGATTCCGCGGAGCCACTGGCTGGCTCCGCCCGCAGCCGGACATCCGGCCTCTGGGCAGCAAGGACGCAAATGGTGGCTGCTGTAGCAGCCACCGTTTGCGTCCCTATATTGAACTGTGCTAGGCTACATGAATATTTACGTAGCCTATCACGGCAAAGTAAAAAAAAAAAGCGTACGCAAATGGCAGCGGCTACGGCGGCCGCCATTTGCGTTCCTTATATTTCGCCATTTTAGTCTATGTTAATATTTATGTAGACTATTACAGTGAAAATAAAGGGGAATGCAAATAGCGTAGTGGGCGCTATTTGCGTTCCTTTTTGATTCGCCATTTTAGCCTATGTAAATATTTACGTAGACTAAAACGACGAAAAATAAGGAATGCAAATGGCGGCCGCCATAGCCACCGCCATTTGCGTACGCCTTTTTTGTTTTTTTTTACCCAGACTTGATAGGCTACATAACTCTTTATGTAGCCTATCACATCTGGGTAAAAAAAAAGGAAAAAAAAAAAAACCAGACTGCAAATGGCGGCTGCGGCAGCTGATCGGAAGACCAGCTGCTGCCGCCGCTGCCGCCGCCACCGCCACCACTGAAACCACCACTGGAGCCGCTGCTGTCCGGAACATCTGCCACAGGTAAGTCTGGGGGGCAGGGGGTGGTAGGCCATTCCACCATGGATTTCAGGGGGCCGAATGCCAGTGCATTCGGCCTCACTGAAATCCATGGCGGAATTCTCCGCCATCCCTACACCCAGGGGGAGCAATCCTATGGCCACTAGTCAGTAGCTAGATAGCCATAGGATATGTGGTTTTCTGGGAAATGACCTTGGAGCCCACGCTCTGAGGTCAGTTCCCGGAGAACTGACCTTCCCCCACTTCCGCACTGCCACGCAGGAAGAGCAGAATGGTCCTGTGTTCCATGCTAAGAAGAGGACCATGGAGCGGCCCAAACAGGGTGTTGTGGGGGGCGTTCCGGGGCGGGGAAGGTGGGAATGCCAGTACGACACATACTATGTGGTGTCTGGCAGCCGCATCCCCCGCTCTGCCTTCCTGTGGCTAGACAGCTGGAATTAGCTGTCTAGCCACATGTGCAGGGCAGGAGAAGCAGAGAGGGAATAATCCCCTCCGTGCTTCTCCTGCCCTGCATTGGATAGGCAGTTGCCTCAGAGTAGGGGTGGACGGAAGTCACTTACCTGTCCTCGAAGATTTCCCACGGTGGGGGGGAGGCGCTTCGTTGCTCCCCCCGCGAAGTTCAGGCCGGGGGGGGAGGCTTCCCGCCTCGCCCGGCCGAAATTCAGGCCGGGGGGGAGGCTTCCTGCCTCGCCTGGCCGAAATTCAGGCCAGGGAGGAGGCGCCTCGCCTCGCCCGGCCGTGAACTAAACAGTAAAAAAACAAACAAACACCCCTGTGATAGGCTACATGACGATTAACGTAGCCTATCACGGCTAGATCTGCAAAGTCAGCCGTGATAGGCTACGTAAATCGCCACGTAGCCTATCACGGGTGACTTTAAAAAAAAAAAAAAGCACGTACGCAAATGGCGGCCCCCATAGGGAGCTGCCATTCGCGTTCCTTATTTGGTCGCTGTAGTCTACGTAAAGATTTACATAGACTACGGCGAAAATAAGGGCAACGCAAATAGCGTTGCCCTTATTTTCACCGTAGTCTACGTAAACATTTACGTAGACTACAGCAACCAAATCTCCTCTAATAGCCAGGGGGAATATCTGTTGAATTTTATTCAGCATTGTCTCCTTTCTCTGGGATGTTTTGACTTCTGAATCAAGGATCAGTATGCCAGGCTGGTAGGTGTGATGTGGGAATGGACAATTATTCATCCCCTAACATTTTTAAGCTGTAAGGTCTGAATGAAATAAAAACTGACAGTTACTGATTTTGACAATTACTGCTACATACAGTACCGCAGTCTCCATTCTTAATAGTAACCGACAGTTTTTCAACTTTAGCTAGGTTTTCCTTAAAAGGTGAAACTTTTAACGTATACTGATGTTGAAGGCAGGCAGAAAATGATATGGCAGGAAGGATTAAATATTTCAAATTCCAGCTAACCAAAATGTTTAGCTACCAAAATGTTTAAACCTCCTTCCTCCTGAAGTCCCCTGTTTCCCTGCTCTTCAGGGTTGGAGGAACCTCCAGAGCAGTATGAGGGACAGTATGGGGGATTGCAAAGGGAATTGCCTCTCAACTCTTTCCTCCAGTGGAGATCCTCTTCTGGGTCTCATTCTGTTCACAGAACGGCTAGACTTTTCAAAGAGCTAACCAGTGTTCTATATTCTGCATAGTATTAGCCTATTGCTCAAAGATCAAATCACTGCATGTTCCCCCATCCCTCCCAGCAGAGTCCATACCTGCATCTCTATAAGGCAGTCTTCCCCATGTTGTGTCCTCCCCCGATGTTTTGGACTTCAACTCTCATCCCCCCCAGCCAGCATGGTCAATGGTCAGGTATGGAAGGCCAGGATCTCTTCTCAATCATCCCAGAATGCAGAACACGGAATCATGGGCTCAAGTTACAGGAAGCCAGATTCTGGCTGAACATCGGGAAAAACTTCCTGACTGTTAGAGCAATACGACAATGGAATCAATTACCCAGGGAGGTGGTGGGCTCTCCCACACTGGAGGCATTCAAGATGAGGCTGGACAGGATCTGTCAGGGTCAGGGATGCTCTGAGTTGGATTCCTGCATTGAGCAGGGGGTTGGTCTTGATGGTCTTATAGGCCCCTTCCAACCTTACTATTCTATGATTCTATGATTATGTATGCTGGAAGCTGTGGTCCAAAACATCTCTAGGGTACCAGGTTGGGGAAGACTGCTCTAAGGAGTGAAGTCGAAACTGCTTCTCC
The DNA here is from genome assembly GCF_057233095.1 of Heloderma suspectum. Taxonomy (NCBI): domain Eukaryota; kingdom Metazoa; phylum Chordata; class Lepidosauria; order Squamata; family Helodermatidae; genus Heloderma; species Heloderma suspectum. The sequence goes on along the minus strand of NC_139461.1, from coordinate 299,335,214 downwards.
TCCCCATATGAAGGGGAAGTTGCTGACTAAGCATAGTACCAGATGCAGTATGCCTATGTACACCAGTTGCTTGGGAATATGGGTAGGATGGTGCTGTTCAACTCAGAAATGTGGATAGGGAGAGTTTTTTCTTCTTCATCCCATGAAGCTGATTGGTGGGACATTTAGCACAGATAAAAGGAAGGACTTCTTCACACAGCACACAGTTAAACTATGAAATTCACTTTCACAAGATGTAGTGAAGGCCACCAATTTGGATGGCTTTACAAGGGGGTTAGACACATTCCTGGAGGAGAAGGCTATCAGTGGCTATGAGTCCTGAAGGCTATGTGCTATCTCCAGTAACAGAGGCAGTGAGCCTATGTTCACCAGTTGGGGAACATGGGTGGGAGAGTACTGTTGAACTCGTGTCTTGCTTGTGGGTTCCTGGTAGACAACTGGTTGGCCACTGTGTGAACAGAATGCTGGACTAGATGGACCCTTGGTCTGATCCTTTGTGGCTGTTCTTATGTTCTTATGTTTATGTCCTGCTTGTGAGTTTCCTGTCGACAGCTGATTGGACTAGATGGACCCTTGGTCTGCTCCAGCAGGGTTCTTCTTATGTTCTTAATAATGATTCCAGTAGCCATCAGGACAGGGGTCTTGTGCCTTGTGCAACTCCTTGCCTCTCTCTCTCTAAGTAACAGAATTATGTTTACTTAGAAGTTATTGTTCCAAAGTTTGGCTTTTTGGGTCACTGAATTTGAATTACATCAGCTGTGAATAATGATATTTCTTTTTCAGAGTAATAACATTTTATAATAAAGAAGTGGGATACATGTATGTATCATAGGAAGGGGGAACCCACCCCCTCCCATACGATCTGGAAAAAAAAACCATTAAAATTAAACCTGCAAATGTTGCTTTGCCTCTCTGAATTGATTCAGCAGGGAAATAAAGGGCACTTAACTCTTGCACGTGGGGTGGTGCCTCCTAGAAAAATAAAAGATTATACCAACAGACCTAACTTGGAAGCCACAGAAGAAAGCTGGTATCCATCTGCCACTTGAAATGGCTAAGAGAAAGATGCTGTCTGGGGACTTGAAGATGGATTCCCACCAGCCAGTCTTGAGGGCACTTCTCCATCATGGGAGAAATATTGAGCAGCTGTGCCTGCCATGGACTGCTGAAACACAGCATCGAAGAACTCACAACTGGGCAGAAATGGGCCACTTGTAGAGTCTGATGTCCTGATGTGCACTTGGATTTTTTAGTCCAAAGGATGTATGACAAATTCATTTCCATTCAGTTTTTATCAAGATTTACCCAGTTTGCACCTTCAGGGCTGAACACAGACTTGGATGCAAGCTGTGGTTGAAGTCTGTACATATCCGAGCTTGTCATGCAATTTGCAGACCAAAAAAACTGTGTTCAGCAGCATACGGGATGTCAGAGAATTCCACCACGGACTCCAGTGAGGCCAGATTCTTTAGAATCCGTCCCCCTGGAATCCATGGTGGAATGGGCTCCCGCCCCCCCGCCCCCCCCCGGAATCCCCCCAGAACGGAGCTTACCTGGGGCAGATGCGGTGGTGGCTCTGGCGGCAGTGGTGGCAGTGGTGGCAGCAGCGGCAGCTCCGGCAGCGGCAGCTCCAGTTGGTCTCCCAGCCAGCTGCTGCCGGGCTGCTGCGGCCACAAATGGTGGCCATCGTAGTGGCCGCCATTTGTGTGCTTGCAGGCAGCCGTGATAGGCTATGTAAGTATTTACGTAGCCTATCACGGTAAAGGTGGCCACGCAAATGGCATAGAGGCTGCCATTTGCATCCCTGCTTTAGCCATGATAGGCTACGTAAATATTTACGTAGACTATCATGGGCTACCGTAGGGACACAAATGGTGTCCCCTACACAGGATGCCATTTGCATCCGCATCAGCCTGGCAGCGGCTGGAGGCTGTGCTGCAGATCGGCCTAGCTGGTGGCTCCACAGCATGGCCGCCGAGTGGAGCTGGCCAGGCAGAATTCTGGGGGGAAGGACCAGATCGCCTCTCCGCCCCCCCAGCGGATGCCCCAACCGGAACCAGGTAAGGGATTCGTACATCCCTAAGCAGCATGCATACATTTGAAAAATGTGCACAAATACACTTTAATCAGTGGAGATGAATGCATACATTTCAAAGATACGTATGACTGATGCGTCTATTTGGAAAGTTATGTATGAAAATACGCATGGATCTTCATTCAGAAGGAAGAAAACTAAGCTCGCAATCTGATACAGACTTGAGTCAGAATGAGCTTTGAGATTAGGGGTGGACGAAAGTCACTTACCTTTTCTCGCAGCTTGTTCGCGGTGGGGGGGAGCGCTTCGCTGCTCCCCCCGCAAAGTTCAGGCTGGGGGGGAGGCTTCCCGCCTCGCCTGGCCGAAATTCAGGCCGGGGGGGAGGCTTCCCGCCTCGCCCGGCTGAAATTCAGGCCGGGGAGGAGGCTTCCCGCCTCGCCCAGCCGCGAACACGAAAGTAAAAAAAAAAAAAAGTCCCCTGATAGGCTACGTGACGATTCATGTAGCCTATCACGGCTAGATCTGGAAAGTCAGCCGTGATAGGCTACGTGAATCGTCACGTAGCCTATCACGGGTGACTTTAAAAAAAAAAAGCACGTACGCGAATGGCGGCCCCCATAGGGAGCCGCCATTCGCGTTCCTTATTTAGTTGCTGTAGTCTACGTAAATCTTTACGTAGACTACAGCGACCAAATAAGGAACGGGAATGGCGGCTCCCTATGGGGGCCGCCATTATCCGTACACACTTTTTTTTTTTTAAGTCACCCGTGATAGGCTATGTGACGATTCATGTAGCCTATCATGGCTGACTTTGCAAATCTAGCCGTGATAGGCTACGTGAATCGTCACGTAGCCTATCAGGGGACTTTTTTTTTTTTTCTTTGATTGCAATGGCGGGGGCGGCAGCCGGTCGAAAGACCGGCTGCCGCTCCCGCCCCGCTCGAACACCGGACGAACCGCCAGCCGGACCCGCCGCCGGGAGGGACATTCAGGGAAGGTAAGTCCCGTCCCGGGGGGGGGGGCGGGGTGCAGGGGGGTGCGGAGGATTTCTCCCCAAAACTTGTTCGGGGGCAGAACACATTGGCGCTCGGCCCCCCGAAGTTTCGGGGAGAAATTCTCCGCCATCCCTATTTGAGATGGAATTTGGAGAACTACAGTGAGCTTTAACTTTGCTGACTCACACATCCCTAATTAAACATTGCATTACATTGGCTAAATGAATAAAACCTAAGACGAAACTAAAAATGGGTGAACTCCCCAAATCTTAATTCAAATGGAATCCTTCTTTCCAGTTCCAAGTTTTTAAGAGACTTCTTGGGAGGAAAAATGTGGGCTTTCCCCAAGAATTGTCTAGGATCTTATTCTACATATGTCTCTCATTTTCTGAAATCTCCATTCTAAGCATATCTCTTGCAGCCTTCTACTGTCTGCAGACATCCCTGTAGCCTGTATCCCTCCTCTCCCCTGAAAACCCCACCCCATCCCTTCCATTTCCCCAAAACATATATTCCACCAGCAATAATGGGGGCTTGGAGAAGAGGACTGCTCCTTGGGTCTTCATTAGGCCTTAAAGCAGGGGCCTTCATCCTAATTTCATGTGTCTCTCAGCCTAATTTCAAAAGTCTTCTGCATGCAATCAGTTCAGACCTCTGGGAAGAGCAATCTGTCCCTTCTCTGGCGGCCCACTGGGTGGGAAGGGAGGAGAGAAAAAGGAAGGGTAACAAGAGGGAAGGGGTGATCCACGCACTTTTGGCTCTGGCCCTGCCCACTGTTGGCTTTGGCCCCACCCACTTCCAACAGACTACCTGTGATGAGGGGATGCAGAGAAAATGTTGCCCACCCATGCCCTGAAGTGTATCCAACAGGAAGTTTCCAAGTCAGAGATCTCTGGGAACTGTAGCTTGCTAGGGGTTCCAGCAAGGTTCTGACCCACCCCACCCAGTAATCATTGCAGGTAGAAAATAAGATTTGGGGAAAGGGAAGGGGAAACTTGGAATGGACAGAACTTATTTATCAAGGACTCAAGTCCAGCTGAATCCATTTGCAAACTTCTTCAATTCTGAAACTCAGAAACATCTTTACATGAAACCCAAACTGTTCAGGCCTTCTGTGTTCACAATAATTGTGTGAAAAAGTCCATCCATTTACCTACATTTTTATTTTATTTTATTTTATTTATTAAAATACTTCTGCAAGCCGTAATATATTAGGGGTGGACAAAAGTCACTTACCTGTCCTCGAAGCTTGTTCGCGGTGGGGGGGAGGCGCTTCGCTACTCCCTCCGCGAAGTTCAGGCCGGGGGGGGGAGGCTTCCCACCTCGCCTGGCCGAAATTCAGGCCGGGGAGGAGGCGCCTCGCCTCGCCCGGCCGCGAACTCCAAAGTTTTTTTTTTTTTAAAAAAAACACCCCTGTGATAGGCTACGTGACGTTAAGTGACCAAATAAGGGCAACGCAAATAGCGTTGCCGTTATTTTCGCCGTAGTCTACGTAAATCTTTACATAGACTACAGCGACCAAATAAGGAACGGGAATGGCGGCTCCCTATGGGGGCCGCCATTATCCGTACGCGCTTTTTTTTTTTAAAGTCACCCGTGATAGGCTACGTGACGATTAACGTAGCCTATCACGGCTGACTTTGCAGATCTAGCCGTGATAGGCTACATTAATCATCATGTAGCCTATCACGGGGGCATTTTTTTTCTTTTATTGGAATGGCGGGGGCGGCAGCCGGTCGAAAGACCGGCTGCCACTCCCGCCCCGGACGAACACCCGCCGAACCGCCGGCCGGACCCGCCGCCGGGAGGGACATTCGGCAAAGGTAAGTCCCGTCCCGGGGGGGGGGTGTGCAGGGGGCGGGGGGTGCAGAGAATTTCTCCCCGAAACTTGTTCGGGGGGCCGAACACATTGGCGCTCGGCCCCCCGAAGTTTCGGGGAGAAATTCTCCGCCGTCCCTATAATATATTAAAATTCCTAAGCAGCTTTTTTGTTCCTCTCTCCCTGCCCCACACACCTCCGGATCTCATGTTAACCATGCCTGAAACACTGTGCTATTTGTGTTATATGCTGAAGCAAACCAAATCTCTGATGTGATGTCTTAACATGAAATATCACTGAAAAGGTGAAGATGGTGTTTGATAGAAATTCTAGCTAAGCATGAGTGCAAAAGGGGTGTAGCTGGAGAAGGAGAAAACTACATATACCACCCAGTAGTTCTCAAATGATGGGGGGAGGGAGTAGTGGGGCCCTAATGAAATCCACAAGCCCCCCAACATACCCCATTTTTAGCCAAAACAGGTGCTCTACTTTTAAAATAAGCTATGTGTTAGGGTGGAAACTGAGCTGATAGAACCCCAGAGCAGTTCTGATTCTGAGGAGGATCAGGAATCCATGGGAGAGGAGCCAGCTCATCCCTCACCGGCACAGCAGCTGGCACAGATTCCTCCTGCCGGCATTCCTGAGATAGATAGTGACCCTGGCAATGAGAAAGTGCAGGAGGGGGGCTTGTTAGACGCTTGATGCAGATGCAGGGAGCAACGAGTGATGGAGGGCACAGAAAGGAGGCGTAGTGCCCGTTTGGCACGCAAGCAATGGCCACGTCCCATGGACCCAAGGGAAAGAGGGAGGATCTCTCCCTAGCCCATAAGTTCAGGGTCTTCAAGTGATTCTCCTTCAAATGGGGACCAACTGCCTACCTGGAACATAGGCTACTCTGCTGTTCATTGCTTAGTCACTGATGATTAGCATCTGAAAGAGTCATTAAGTTGTAAAAGATTAAAGCCTTGAAAACAATCCTTTTGTCTGTGTGTGTCTTGAGTTGGCTATTGGAGTGTACTGAAAGAGGCAGCTAGGGCGCTCCTGACAGCTTGGTCCCTGTTCCTCTTTTTTTCTCTCTCTCTCTCTTCTCCTGCTGCCGAATGGAGGGTGCCAGGGACCTGGCGGTGCAAGCTCTGGTGCAAGAGAACCAGATTCTCCGTGATCAAGTGGCTCAACTGACGACTGCCGTACAGAATCTACAAGCTGCGGTTCAGCCACCACCACCTCCGATTCCCCCCCGCTGCAAATGCCTGGTGGCTTTGCCAGAGAGGTTTTCTGGTGAGAAAGGACTTTTTCAGATTTTCAGGGCCCAATCGGAGCTGTTTATGTGCCTTCGACCTGAGGATTTCCTGACAGAACAGGTTCGTGTGGGTTTCATCATTAATGTACTTTCAGGCATGGCAGCTAAAGGGGCTTTGGGACTTATTCTCACTAATGACCCCCTGCTCGGGGACTATCAAGGTTTCATGACCGTGATGGCCAGATTTTTCGGTGACTCCCTGTGCACGCAGATGGCTTCTCAGGAGATTCGCCGCCTCAGGCAGGGCAAGGACTCAGTTTCCAGCTATGCGTCAACTTTTTGCTTGCTGATGCAGAATTTACAGTGGAATGATGCCGCGCTGGTTGCTCAGTTTTTGGACAGTTTGAACGACGAGATCTTGGATGAGTTGGCACTAGGGGTGGACGAAAGTCACTTACCTTTCGCCGAAGCTTGTTCGCGGTGGGGGGGAGGCGCTTCGCTGCTCCCCCCGCGAAGTTCAGGCCGGGGGGGGAGGCTTCCCACCTCGCCCGGCTGAAATTCAGGCCAGGGAGGAGGCTTCCCACCTTGCCCAGCCGCAAACTCGAAAGTCTTTAAAAAAACAACAACACGCCCCCGTGATAGGCTACGTGACGATTAACGTAGCCTATCACGGCTGACTTTGCAGATCTAGCCGTGATAGGCTACATTAATCGTCACGTAGCCTATCACGGGGGCATTTTTTTTTTCTTTTCTTGGAATGGCGGCGGTGGCAGCCGGTCGAAAGACCGGCTGCCGCTCCCGCCCTGCACAAACACCTGCCGAACCGCCGGCTGGACCCGCCGCTGGGAGGGACATTCGGCAAACGTAAGTCCTGTCCCGGGGGGGTGCGGGGTGCGGGGGGGTGCGGAGGATTTCTCCCCAAAATGTGTTCAGGGGGCCGAACACGTTGGCGCTCGGCCCCCCGAAGTTTCAGGGAGAAATTCTCCGCCATCCCTAGTTGGCATGTACACCTAGCCCACCTACTTTGGAGTACCTCATCCAGACCTGCCTCCAGATAGATAGTCGGCTGGAGGGGCACTGGAAGACCTGCCGGGGTGCCGGGGGCCGAGATTTCCCTCCTCCCATTCCCCCATTTCCTGCCCCCTCCCCCACCTCCTGCCCCCACGGTGGGGGCGGAGGAGACCCCGATGCAGCTGGGAGCTACCTGAGCCCCACTGCCACTGGAGGAACTAGAGCGGTGGCGCGCTAAGCACCGATGCTTTTGGTGTGGAAAGCTGGAACATTTCACCAAAACCTTCCGTGCTAGACCCGCAGCTCCTCTGCCTCCCCCTCCTCTCCTTCCTCCTCCTCCTCGCCCCAAGGCCTCATTAGGCTGCCTTGCAAGCCTGTTGGGGGTCTCCAGTGTGGGGGTTGGTTCTACACCTGGTGGGTGCCTTCTGCAACTCCCCCACCCTCCCATCTGCTATTGCATGTTCACCTCCGCTCCTCCCAGTGGGGTGGGGTAGAAGCCCTGGCTTTATGGACTCGGGGGCTACAACCAGTTTCATGGATGAAACCTTCGCCCTCTTCCATAAGATTCCTACCCTGCCTCTTCCTTCCCCCTTGGCAGTGGAGACCATCGATAGGCATCCTCTTTCTTTGGGTGGGGTGACCCGGATTGCAGCTCTGCTCACTCTGCATGCATGCCCAGTCTCACATTGAGCAGATTCAGTTTCACTTGACCAAGGTTCCCCAATACCCAATCATGCTGGGTGTTTCCTGGCTCTCTAAGCATAATCCTCAGATTTCTTGGGAGCTTCAGCAAGTGGAGTTTGCAACTCCCTACTGCCAGGAGCATTGCCTCCCAATCGAGGTGCCAGTCCAAGTCCAGGCCTTAACTAGGGATGGCCGTGAATTTCTCCACGAATCTCGGGGAGGCCGAATGCCAACGCATTCGGCCCCCCAAAATTGTTGGTGAAACACTGGAGGTTGGGGCTGAAGGGCAGTCTGGGGATTCTGCTCCTGTACTGTCCACCCCGCTGCACAACTGACTCCCTGGCCAAGGTGCTTGAGGTGATCTTTGATGTGCGTGTACAGTCCCCTAACCTATTGGTGTTGGGGGACTTCAATGTACATTCAGAGGCCAACCTCACAGGACCACCTCAGGACTTCATAGAGACCATGGCTTCCTGGGAGCTGCACCATATTCTAACTGGGTCCACCCATGTAGCCGGTCATGCACTAGACCTTGTGTTTGTTTCTGGAGAAGCAGGGAGTGATCTGGAAGTCGGGGGTATATCCACCCCCCCCCTTGTCATGGTCAGATCACTATCTGGTGACGTTGGACTTCTCGGTTCCACAACCCCTCCACAGGAGTGGAGGACCCATTAAAATGGTCTGCCCCAGGCGTCTTATGGATCCGAATGGATTCCTGAACGCACTTGGGGATTCTCTGGGGCACGCCAACGGCCACTCGGTCAAGACCCTGGTGGGTGGCTGGAATGCTGCAATCACTGGGGCATTAGATCAGGTGGCTCCGAAACGCCCTCTCCCCCTGAACAGGGCTCGGACTGCACCATGGTTCAATCCGCGGTTATGAGCTCTGAAACAGGAGGTGAGACGGCTAGAGCGCCGGTGGAGGAAGTCTCACTCCAAAGACGATCAGACACGGGCTAGAGCTGTATCTTAAGCCTATCACGTGGTGGTGAAGGCAGCTAAAAAGGAATATTATGCTGCCTCCATCGCGTCTGCAGAGTGCTGTCCCAGGAGGCTGTTCCAAGTGGTCTGGAGCCTGGTCGGTCCTGTGGCTCCGGAACCACTGGAGCATTCTAAGGCCTCCTGTGAGGCCTTGGCAAGGCACTTTGCAGATAAAATTGATCAGATTAGGAGTGTTACTCTGCATGCTGTGGATACAGTTAGTGAGCAAGAGGCGGCCTGTGGCAAACCGGGTTTGTGGGGTCGGTTCCAGCTTCTTCCTTCTGATGAAGTGGACAAGGTGCTTTCATCTGTAAGGCTGACCACCTGCTTACTTGAACCTTGCCCATCTTGGGCTCATTATGGGCTGCAGAGAGAGACTGGGTGAGGGGATCAGGGCGGTGGTGAACACCTCCCTTGAGGAGGGAGTGATGCCATCAGCCCTCAAGGAGGCAGTGATAAGACCGCTCTTAAAGAAGCCCTCCTTGGATCCTCAAGTTCTGAACAACTTTCGCCCAGTCTCAAATCTGCTATTTTTGGGCAAGGTGATTGAGCGGGTGGTGGTGGTGCAGTTGAAGGCACACTTGGAAGAAACTGATTATCTAGACCCATTTCAGTCGGGTTTCAGGCTTGGGCATGGGACAGAAATGGCCTTGGTCGCCTTGGTGGATGATATGAGGAGGGCTCTGGATAGGGGTGAATGCTCCTTCCTTGTTCTCCTTGACCTCTCAGCGGCTTTTGATACCATTGACCACGGTATCCTCCTGGACCGCCTGGAGGGGTTGGGCACTGGAGACACCATATTGCGGTGGTTCTGGTCCTTCCTCTCCAGCAGGTACCAGAGGGTAGCACTGGGAGAGGAGTTTTCGGACCTGTGGCCCCTCACTTGTGGGGTGCCACAGGGTTCCATCCTCTCCCCGATGCGATTTAACATCTATGTGAAGCCGCTGGGGGCTATCATCAGGAGGTTTGGGGTGCGGTGTCATCAATATGTGGATGACACACAGCTCTACCTCTCATTCAAATCTTCACCAAGGTTGGCCATAGAATCCCTGTCCAAATGTCTGGAGACAGTGAGTGGCTGGATGGGGAGGAATAAGCTGAAGCTGAACCCTGACAAGACCGAGGTACTTTTGGTGGGAGACAAGAGGAGGTTGGAGGATGTTGATCTGGAGTTGAATGGGGTACGGCTACCCTTGAAAGACCAGGTCCGCAGCCTGGGGGTCATTTTGGGCTCCCAGCTGTCCATGGAGGCTCAGATGTCAGCTGTGAGCCGGACAGCGCTTTATCAACTCCATCTGATACGGCGGCTGTGCCCCTTCCTTCCCAACCATCTGCTCCCATTGGTAGTACATGCCCTGGTCTCCTCTCATTTAGACTACTGTAATGTGCTCTACGTGGGGTTACCCTTGAGGGTCTCATTTTGGATAGGGGGCCCCAATTCACTGCCCATTTCTGGAGGGAGCTACTTGGGCTTCTCCATGTGATGCTCCATCTTTCCTCTGCCCACCATCCACAGACGGACGGTGAGACCGAGCGCACCAATGCGACTCTGGAGCAATATTTGCGCTGTTATGTCAATTACCAGCAAGATGACTGGTTTTCCTTGCTGCCTTTTGCAGAATTTGCTTATAAAAGCCTGCCATGCTTCTACCCACCAAACTCCATTTTTTGCCAATTTTGGTTACCACCCCAAGGTTTTCCCATTCACCTTAGCTCCCTCTTCGGTGCCAGTGGCCCATGACTTTTTTGAGGAGTTGCAAGCAGTACACCACCTCTTACGGGACTCCCTTGAGCAAGCCAAGACAGCCTACAAGGCCTCTTCAGACCGGCGGCGCCAGCCGGGACAGTCTCTGCAACTGGGGGACTGGGTTTGGTTGTCCACCCAATACCTCCCCTCTCACTCACCTGCAAGGGAGCTTGCGCTTTGCCTCACGGGGCCTTTCCAGATTATGGCCCAAATTAACCTTGTTGCTTTTTGCCTGGCTCTCCCCCCCTCCATGAAGATCCATCCTGTTTTTCATCGGTCCTTGCTGTCCCCCCTGGTTTCTGGCAACCCTCATCGCTTGGTCTGTTCCCCCCCGCCGCCAGTGCTGGTGGAGGGGAAGAAGGAGTTTGAAGTCACAGAGATTCTGGACTCCTGCCTTTCTTGTGGCCGCCTGCAATATCTAGTGGACTGGAAGGGGTACGGGCCAGATGAGCAAACCTAGGAACCCGTGGAAAATGTGCATGCTCCATTGCTGCTGAGGCGTTTCCACCAGCTGTACCCCCACAAACCCGGGGCCCCAGGGGAGGAGCACGGGGGGGGGCTCATGGGAGCGGGGATGATGTCAGGGTGGAAACTGAGCTGATAGAACCCCAGAGCAGTTCTGATTCTGAGGAGGATCAGCAATCTGTGGGAGAGGAGCCAGCTCATCCCTCAAAGGCACAGCAGCTGGCAGATTCCTCCTGCCAGTATTCCTGAGATAGATAGTGACCCTGGCAGTGAGAAAGTGCAGGAGGGGGGCTTGCTAGATGCTCAACGCAGATGCAGGGAGCAACGAGTGATGGAGGGCGCGGAAAGGAGGTGTAGCGCCCGTTTGGTGTGCAAGCAACCACCGAGTCCCATCGACCAAAGGGAAAGTGGGAGGATCTCTCCCTAGCCCATAAGTTCTGGGTCTTCAAGTGATTCTCCTTCAAACGGGGACTAACTGCCTACCTGGAGCATAGGCTACTCTGCTGTTAATTGCTTAGTCACTGGTGATTTGCATCTGAAAGAGTCATTAAGTTGTAAAAATATTAAAGCCTTGAAAAGAATCCTTTCGTCTGTGTGTGTCTTGAGTTGGCTATTGGAGTGTACTGAAAGAGGCCGCTAGGGCACTCCTGACACTATGTTAGCAGATGGCATGCAGTTACACTTTCTTCATTTTTAGAAAAATAGTTGTATTGATTTTATAAGAGGTTACAAATAAATTTAACAGATCTGTAAAATAAATATAGCATAGCTTTGTTCCGAATGTTGATTAGAATGAATTGCAAGTTTTGAGCTTTTTCTCTGCTACTGATTCTTCCCTTTGTTACTGAATCCCCATGGCTTTATCCTATTTGACTTCATCTGAAGATGAAATATGTTTTCTAAGGATGCAAGGCCAGGGAACAAAGTACCTGAATGGAAACTAGGGATGGCGGAAAATTTCTCCCCGAAACTTCAGGGGGCCGAGCGCCAACATGTTTGGCCCCCTGAACAAGTTTTGGGGAGAAATTCTCCGCACCCCCCCGCACCCCCCCACTGGGACGGGACTTACCTTTGCCGAATGTCCCTCCCGGCGGCGGGTCCGGCTGGCAGTTCGGCGGGTGTTCATCCGGGGCGGGAGCGGCAGCCGGTCTTTCGACCAGCTGCCGCCACCGCTGCTGCCATTCCAATCAAAGAAAAAAAAAACAATAACGCCCCCATAATAGGCTACGTGACGATTAACGTAGCCTATCACGACTAGATTTGCAAAGTCAGCTGTGAAAGACTACATTAATCGTCACGTAGCCTATCACGGGTGACTTTAAAAAAAAAAAAAGCACGTATGGATAATGGCGGCCCCCATAGGGAGCCGCCATTCCCGTTCCTTATTTGGTCACTGTAGTCTACGTAAAGATTTACGTAGACTATGGCGAAAATAAGGGCAACGCTATTTGCGTTGCCCTTATTTTTGCTGTAGTCTATGTAAATCTTTACATAGACTACAGCGACCAAATAAGGAACGCGAATGGTGGCTTCCTATGGGGGCCGCCATTTGCGTATGCGCTTTTTTTTTTTTTGAAGTCACCCGTGATAGGCTACGTGACGATTAACGTAGCCTATCATGGCTGACTTTGCAGATCTAGCCATGATAGGCTACATTAATCGTCACGTAGCCTATCACGGGGGCGTTTATTTTTTTTAAAAAAAACTTTTGAGTTTGCGGCCGGGCGAGGCGAGGCGCCTCCTCCCCGGCCTGAATTTCGGCTGGGCGAGGCTGGAAGCCTCCCCCCCCGGCCTGAATTTTGGCCGGGCGAGGCGGGAAGCCTCCCCACCCCGGCCTGAACTTCGCGGGGGGAGCAGCGAAGCACCTCCCCCCCACCGCGAAAAACTTTGAGGACAGGTAAGTGAGTTTCATCCACCCCTAATGGAAACCAGTCAGTTGAAGTCAAGGGTGATGAAGAGAACTTACTCCAATCAAGTAAACCATCCTCCTCTTTACCTTGGAGGCTTGCAGGGGATAGGCCAGGCCAAATTCAGAAGGGCTCCCAAATTAAATGAGCCATTTCCCAACTTGGCATGCATGTGGGGGGGTAGCTTGTCTTCCTTCTATTCTCTTAATGAGGTAGAGATGAGAGTATTTAAATTAGAGCTGTGAGCAAATGGCCTCTCAAAATTCTCCAGCCTATTTGCAGGCAGAGAAATTGGAGGGACAATTTCACTGGATTTCTCCTAGGGGAGGAAAAATTCTTCAAGAGTTTCTCACAGAGAGGGCTCATTACTGGCAGGGGTTGTAGCACAGCTTCTTTCTTTCAACCCAAGGGCTTTTGATTGATTGCACTGCTTCTGTAGGTGGCAACAGCATCACCTGTGTTGAGGCTTCCACTTTTCTGAGGCAGAATTTTGAATTTCTGTTGGTTTTTGAGCTTACCTAATCACTGCGAGGTGGCCTAGGGTGCTCTGTGTGTTTTCTCTATATATATTACACATCTTTCCATTGCTCTGCAGCCTCCCAGGCCACCTGCACTTCTTGAACTGAAAAAGCCCCATGGGAGGAATTGCCTCATGATGTCTTCCTCATGATGGCTCTAACTGGAGCTCAGGAAGCTGAGGAGGCTGCAGGCTGCCACAGAGGTTGCTGTACAATGTCTCTGTACACTCTAAGGCCACCGCATAAGTAAATTAAGCTCCATGGCCACCTCATAAGTAAAGTAAGCGCAAGAACCCCAAACCCAGCCCATGAGATTTCTCCTCCTTTGAATGTTGCTTTGAAAGCAATTTCTTTTACATCGAATTGAATGAGAATGGTCAAAGAATGTGGGAGAAATTTTCAGCACGACACTAATTTAAAAGGGCAGTATTTCTGTAATTCCTCAGCCCCATCCTACAGCCAGGGTTTTATATGGAGGAGGGCTTTTTTCTGTTGTGGCACCCCGGCTCTGGAATGAGCTCCCTAGTGAGGTTCGCCTGGCGCCTACATTGTACTCCTTTCGGCGCCAGGTGAAGACCTTTTTATTTTCCCAGGCATTTTAGCTTTCTAAATTTTTATCTTTGTTGTTTTAAATCTGTATTTTAAACTCCTGTACTGCTGCTAGGTTTTATTGTGGTTGTATTGTTATATTGTGGTTTTAATGTTCTATATATTTTAAATTGTTTTATTGTGTGTTGTTTGGTTTTAGTTTTCGTGAACCGCCCAGAGAGCTTCGGCTATTGGGCGGTATAGAAATGAAATAAATAAAATAAATAAAATAAAATAAAATATGTGGAGCTTTTTACACAGGCCCAGCATCAAGGGTGGACATGACTGGGCATCTGCCAAGGGCCCACACCTGAACAGGGGGGTCCTGACAAAAGTCCCTTTATCCTCTTCACCGTTACAACTTGCTTCTTCAGTTGCCTTAAACTCTGGTGTTGGTGGGAAGGAGGAGCAGTACATGCCACTAGGGATGTTAGAGAAATCTGCATTCAAATGAGGTTGGACTCCAAAGAATCTGGCCTGAGGAATCCACAGCAGATCGGCACCACTTACCTCTGCTCCAGGAGGACTGGAGGCAGAATGGCACTCGGCTGCTTCTTCTACTGGAGCCGTTTGCCTCCTCCGCACTGATCGCCATTTCTTTTCTTTTCTTAAAAAAATGGCAATCGGGAGGATGTGCCCATAGACTTATACGCAAATAGAGCCGTGAATCTTGCGTATAAGCCTATGGATACATAGACTCATATGCAAGATTTACGGCTCTAATTGCGTATAAGTCTATGGGCACATCCTGCCGATCACCTTTTTTTTTTTAAGGAAACGGCTATCGGCATGGAGGAGGCGAACGGCTATGGCTGGCAAGGTAAGAGGCCCTATAGCTGGTGCAGTTCTGTGGAATCCTCATGGAGTGGAGTTGCTCCAGAGGATTCTGGGGGAGGGGAGAGGAATGGATCACCTCCCCCCCATGGATTCCCCACTGGAATGGATGGTGGGGAATCCATACACCCCTAGATGCCCCACCCTACTTGTTCACTGGCTCTCTGCCTGTCAAGCAAGCAAGTGGTTACAATGATGAGGAGCAATAGAAGATGGCAGCAAGAAGGTAGACTTGCTGAAGGAGGGGGCCCATTGAGGGTGTCTTGCCTGAGGGCCCTCCAAATGCTGGAACCAGCACTGCTTTTACAAGAAGTTGATCTTCTGCTGACTAGCTGTTTGAGAGCTGCTCTTAGCCAAACTGATTAGTCGTGGTGTTTAAGGATTATTAAATGATGTCTATACAGTGCCTTGCATACATATTCACCCCCCTTTGACTTTGCCACATCTTGTTGTGTTACCACCTGGAATTAAAATGGATTTAATTAGGATTTTTGTCATTGATCTACACAGAATAGTCCATAATGTCAAAGTGGGGGAAAAAATCTACATATTTTACAAATAAAAAACTGAAAAGTCTGGATTGCATAAGTATTCACCCCCTTTGCTGTGACACCCCTAAATAGGCTGTGGTGCAACCAACTGTCTTCAGAAGTCACATAATTCATTGAATGGAGTTCACCTGTGTGTAATTCAAGTGTCACATTAAATATACCTGTTTTCTGAAGGCCCTAGAGTTTGTTGGAGAGCGTATCTAAATAAACAACAGCATGAAGATCAAGGAGCTATCAAAACATGTCTGGGATAAAATTCTGGAGAAGCACCAATCAGGATTGGAATATATATATATATATATATATATATATATATAATCCCAAATTATGAACAACCCCTGGCACACTGTTAAATCCATTATTACAAAATGGAAAAAAAATGTCACAACCATGACTCTGCCTAGAGAAGGTTGTCCACCAAAACTCAGTGACCACATAAGGAGGGCATTAGTCAGAGAAGCAGCCAAGAGACCATTTGTAACTCTGAAAGAGCTGCAGAGATCCACAGCTAAGATGGGAGAAACTGTCCATAGGACAACTATCACCGGGATGCTCCATGAAGCTGGGGTTTATGGAAGAGTGGCAAGAAGAAAGCCATTACCAAAAAAACCCCCATATCAAATCCTTTTGCCAAAAGGCTTGTGGGAGATACAGAAAAAATGTGGGAAAAGGTTCTCTGGTCTGCTGAGACCAAAACTGAACTTTTGGGCCTTACCACAAAACCCTATGTGTGGCGCAAAGACAAGTGAGAACACCATCCCCGTGGTGAAGCATGGTGGTGGCAGCATCATGTTGTGGGGATGCTTTTCATTGGCAGGGGCTGGGAAACTGGTCAGGATTGAGGGCAAGTTGGATGGACCCAAATGCAGGGCAATTCTAGATGAAAACCTGTTTCAGTCTGCAAGGGACCTGGGACTGGGGCAGAGGTTCAGTTTCCAGCAGGACAATGATCATAAACACAGAGCCAAAGTTACACTGCAGTAATTTAAAAACAAGAACCTGAATGTCATAGAATGGCCCAGTCAAAGCCTAGGCCTCAATCCTATTGAGAATCTGTGGCAAGACTTGAAAATTGTTGTTCAACAATGGTCCCCTTCCAAAGGGGGGTGAACACTTATGCAAGGCACTATATGCAGCCTCAGTTACTCCATACTCACTCTGTTGGACTGGAGCTATTGTATGAACTATATAACCATCTAAAAGTTATCTTGAGGCAATGGAAAACCTCCAAATCCTATAGCTTGCCTTTAATGTAGAGTTAGAAATGTTGGTGGCACATCACACTGAGACTGTGTAGTAAAAGTATTTGGTTGGTATACTTTTTCCAAAGGAGAAGGTCACTTTAGAATCCTTCAAGCTGTCCATCTTGAATGATTTTTGTCATGAGAAATTAATTTACAGGCTTATGGATTTAGCAGAGATGATAGGTCCCTAAAGACTTTTTGGACAGTGAAAAATGAACTTTGTCAGCCTCCCGAAAACTCTTGAGTGATTTACAGTTTCTTGAGTAATTGAGGCGACTTAGCTGCCTTATCATTACATTCAGAATAGGTAACTTCTTATAGTCACCTGGAAACAGAAGGTAAGGCAAAACATACGATGGAGCCATTTAAATGTAGAGCATGCTGTTTGTAAGAATCCAGTGATGAGATAAACGTATTTTTCTCCAAGGTCTCCTTTCATCTTACAGTTGTTTTTGTTTGTTTGTTTTTTGTTTTGTTTTGTTTTGGGGCATGGTGTGTGGCTGATATAATGAAGCAGAAATTCTCTAACAGTCTTAGGAATAAAGGCATGTGGATGCTTTGTTAACACTACCCAAGAACATAAGAAGAGCCCTGCTAGCTCAGACCAGTTGCCTGGCAAGATGAGACCAGTTTCCCACAATGGCCAACCAGATGCTGGCTTGTGCTGAATTTTTCATAGCATTTTGGAAGTATAGATGGGTGATGACACCTGCCTTTTCAAGCTCTGGTTCTGCCATGATTGCATGAAAAGCAGGATTCAAGTGACTGCTAGAAATAAATGGATTTCCTCTGATATTTTTCTGTAGGTTCATTCTGTCCTGAGTTGTACTCTGTCTATGTTCTGATTTGACATGGAGAACTTCTAAAAATAGTTGCAGAATTGGCACATCTTTCTTCTTGACTACTCTAGGAGTAGTATGATTGTGTACATCTTGAAGCCAAGGATTGGAACAAGAGGATGCCAATAGGAGTGACTTCACCTTTTCAATTAGGTTGATGAAAAGCTATGGGCATCCCTGGATTTTGTACAGAGGTCAAGTGCATGGGTTCTGGGATAAAGGATCTGGGAAAGAAGGCAACATTTTCCATCTCATGAATGGACTTGTTGAGGTGGCCTTGGGCAAGTCACTATCACTCAGCTGCAAACCCCAACTGTGAAAGGAGTACTCATGAGGATAAGCAATATAAAGCATTTTGCACAGTTAGTTCACTACAAAAATGATCCATTAACCATCATCTTCATCTTGCAAAGTATAGAGGAGCTTCACCATCTACTTAGGGATGTACAAAAGTCACTTACCTTTTCGCAGATGTGATTCGTGGGGAGGGGGAGGCGCTCTGTCCCTCCCCCCAGAATCCTCCCTGGCTGGCTCCGCTCCATGGCAGCTCCACGGAGCCGCCGGCCAGGGCCGTCCGCAGCCAGAGTTCCGTCCGTGGACGGGTTGCTGTGGATGCAAATGGTGGCAGCCATAGAGGCCACCATTTGTGTTCTGCGAGGCTGCCGTGATAGGCTACGTAAGTATTTACGTACTTTACGTAAGTATTTATGTAAGTATTTACGTAGCCTATCACAGTAAAGAGCAGGGACGCAAATTGCAGCCGCTAAGCAGTGTTTGCACTGCTGCTTTTTCTGTGATAGGCTACGTAAGTATTTACATAGCCTATCATGGTAAAGGCAGCTACACAAATGGTGGCTGCCTTTACCATGGCTGCCTTTGCATGGCTGCCTTTACCGTGGCTGCCATTTGCGTGGCTGCCTTTACCGTGACAGGCTACATAAATACTTACATAGCCTATCACGGAAAGAGCAGCGGCGCAAACAGCATAGCGGCCGCCATTTGCATCCCTGCTCTTTACCGTGATAGGCTACGTAAATACTTATGTAGCCTATCACGGCAGCCTCGCAGGACGCAAATGGCGGCTGCGGCAGCTGGTCGAAAGACCAGCTCCCGGAGCTGCCGCCAGCGGAGCCCCAGGTAAGTTTCATTCCAGGGCTATTCCGCGAGGTGGCGGGGGGTGGAAGGCCATTCCACCATGGGTTTTGGGGGGCCAAAGGCCAGTGCATTCGGCCTCACTGAAATCTGTGGCAGAATTCTCCACCATCCCTACATCTACTATATTCAGGTGAACATAGAATGATCTCATTTTCATGTATGAGTTATCACCATCTGAAGCTCAATGCAACATAAGATTCTGCTTTTCCTTTAGGAAACACAACAGTGTACTTTATATGGGTCTTCTGTTTGTCTCCCATCCAGGTATTGATCAGAACCTATACTAAAGCATCAGACATGGTTCTGACCATTCACTAGGCCAGAGTTTAAGAGCTCTGGATATCTTTGATAGTTAAATCTCCGACTATCATAAAGAGCATTATTTACTCAATAATGTCCAGAAGATAAAGCAAGAATGAAGACTTATTTCTATAGTATTTGCAATCCCTCCCAGTTTATATCATTTTCAAACCTGATAATAAGGGAATATTAGTGGGTTCATCAAATGTGTAGATACAGAATTTTTTCCATGCAGCATTTTGCGCATCTATCTATCTATCTATCTATCTATCTATCTCTATCTCTATCTCTGTATCTCCTGTTTGTCATTTTGATGTCCTCATAGATTTGTTCTAATATTGGTGGGAAGGGACTCTCTATGACTCTTTGAGAAAACCACAACAATTTGGGAAAAGGTGTTTAACAGAGCAGTCCTATGGCCCCTAGACAGTGTCTGAGAGGACATGGGATTGTTCGGTTACTGGGCTCCAAGGTCAGAAAGAGACCTCCAGTCTTGGAGCCCAGAAACCACACTCCTCTCCCCCCACCCCCTTAGCCAGTGCAGTTCTGGCTATGTCTCCATGCTCAGACATGGAGCACGGAGATGGGAAAAGAGGCGGGTCCTGGAGAAGGGCATGGAGGAGACAGGGGCATCAGCCATATGCCTTTCCTATGGCCTCCCCAGCCTCCTTCCCTCCACCCCCCTCCAAAGATCCACTGCTAGATGGGTGAAATCACCCGTCTAGCAGAAATGAAGGGCAGCTGGAGAGAGGAAGTGAAGGTCACCTCCATCATGCTCCAGCAACCCTGTACTGGATACTCAGAGGCGGCCAACTATCTCCATAGGATGGCACTCTAAATACTCCATGATGCATCAAGTCTGTAGCTCATTGATGCAACTTTGTATTAAGAGTTTCCCTGTATGTTTTTTTTTTTAATGCTTCATCAGTATAACTAAATACTATAACAAATTTTGACACATCATAACCATGACAGGTTGGCAATTTTAGCAGGGGGAAGTAACTTAGATTCTTTGGGAGTAAATGAAATATTATATTTCATGTTTTAAAGTCACTTACACTTCATTTCTAACAACAATGGCCATTTTGGCTTCTCTTCTCTTGTCAAATGGAGAATGTCCCCATATCCTCCCTTGTAATATAATACTTCAGTTTTCAATTTTTTAAAAAGAAAATGATAACTTCTTACTGTGAATACAGTTCTCAAGAAAAGAGATATCGAGGAATTCGCCCACGTAGATGTAAAGAGCTTCTTTTCAATAGGGAAAGCCTATTTGAGCACTAACAGTTTACAGCATGTAATGAAATGAATAATGCAATCCCTGTGGAATATGGACTTTTTTGAGCAGGCTATGCCACAGAAAGTAAAGAGAAGCATTAAATATGCATTTGCCACTGATAGGCTGAATTCATTTTAGCTGGCATAAATAGGACAGATGAGCTATTCAGATGTCTGATGACTAGCAGGTAATGCAATATTTATCATGTTCTCATGGTCACTGCAGGAGAGGCCAATAATTTGTTTTCTCTCATCATTAGTATTTTGTGGCACTTGAAATAAATTATACATTGCGAGCTTACATCCTTCAACCTTTTTCTATTTACCTATCTGGCCTGTTCTCTCATTCATCATAGGGATGGCGGAGAATTTCTCCCCAAATCTTCGGGGGGCCGAGCGCCAACGCATTCGGCCCCCCAAAATCGGCAGTGAAATTCTCTGCCCCCCCGCCCCCCCGGATGGGACTTACATTTGGCGAATGTCCCTCCCGGCGGCGGGTCCTGGCAGCGGTTCGTCGGCCTTTCGTCGGGGGTGGGGGCAGCAGCCGGTCTTCCGACCGGCTGCCACTGCCACCATTACAAAGTAAAGTGTTAAAAAAAAAAACAAACCGTGATAGGCTACGTAACGATTAACGTAGCCTATCACGGCTAGATTTCCAAAGTCAGCCATGATAGGCTACATAAATTGTTACGTAGCCTATCACAGGTGACTTTGAAAAAAAAAAAGCACGTACGCAAATGGTGGCGGCCCACGGGCGCCGCCATTTGCATTCCTTATTTGGTCCCGGTACTCTACGTAAAGCTTAGTCTCCGTAAATCTTCACGTAGACTACCGGGACCAAATAAGGAACACAAATGGCAGCGCCCATAGGCCGCCGCCATTTGCGTACGCACTTTTTTTTTTTCAAAGTCACCCGTGATAGGCTATGTAACGATTTACGTAGCCTATCATGGCTGACTTTGGAAATCTAGCCATGATAGGCTATGTTAATCGTTACGTAGCCTATCACTTTTTTTTTTTTTTAACACTTTGTTTCGCGGCCGGGGAGACGGGGAGCTTCTCCCCGGCCTGAATTTCGGCCGGGCGAGGTGGGACGCCTCCCCCCCCTCGCCTGAACTTCGGGGGGAGAAGCGAAGCACCTCCCCCCCACCATGAAGCCCCCCTGCGAAAAGGTAAGTGACTTTCGTACATCCCTAATTCATCAAAGCTTCGCTGATTCATATACTAAAGTGAGACTATAAATTTGTTCATTTGGCTGAATTGGGAGATGCCTTATGAAGGCCTGTGCTAATGTAGCATGATATCATGGAGGACATGTGAGACGTAACAGGCCCATATGAAAGAGCAAGAATATGGACAAGAATGAAGACCATGGCCGGGTTCAGACATAATGAGAAACCATGGCTTCCCACTATGGGAACAACTTGTCGAGAGCTTTGGGCTTGCACACCTGCCCACTTTACTCCTCTTTTGTGCCCCAATGTCATGCCTAAACCCCCCCTGTTGGGACCAGATCAGAGATATGAAAATCCTCCTCCTTCTTGGAAGAGGATCCCATCACTAGTCCTAGCATGTGTGAGGATCCAGAAGAATCAGGAGAGACTGATTAGCCCTCTGTGATTACCACACAGGAAGGTGCTCCACTCAAGAAATCCAACACACTCATATTGGTCCCCCCCACCCCAATTTTAGATCCTCCAAAATCACCTCCAGGATGGAGACAGCATCAGGTCTGTGTGGGGTTCCAGACCAGAAGGTGCAGTGTTTGTCTCTTAGTACAAGGTGTCCCTTCCCTGAGCTCTGCTTGGGAGGAGGGAACTAGAACCAACATATGCTTTTGGTCAGGTCCCTGCTGATGTTGCCGGAGTGGACCATAAAGCTGTAAATCTCCTCAGCTGGTGCCTGCCAGTTGCGGGTGGACAGGGGGGAGAAATGATGAGATGACACAAATCGATTTGTGAAAAACAGGGCCGCATTTATTGATAGATTACAATCTGTGAAGAAAGCACTGGCAGGCACACCGCCAACAAGACCAACATGACACGTGTAGGAATGAAGAGGCGGCTGGGGCAGCACGGCCTAAGTAGCGGCTGGCTTGACCCACCCCCACGTGATGCAAGGAGTGAAGGCTAATGGCCTTCGCCCTTGTCCTGTCCTTCCCCCCCCACAACAGCCCCCCCTGCAGCCAGGCAAGCCGGGCGTAGGGTGAGGGCACTTGTTGATGCAAACACTTCAATCTCTGTGACTTTGTAGCTGGACAGTGCTTTTGTTCTTGTGGGAACCTTGTTTCCTGACCTGCTGAACTTCTCCCCTGCTCCCTTGGAAACTTTGCTCTGTGATCTGATGGACAGATCTCTGGCTTTGCTGTTAGATGAGAATCTAAGTTATGCAACAATGGTGAGAGGAAGAGGGCAGACAGAGGAAGAGATGGAAAGGTCCCATTTTAATAAATAAATAAATAAATAAGGCATAGTTCCTCGTGATATTTGAATTTGGAGAACTGTGGCTTGTTTAAATGATTGTTAATATGAACAAATTTAGGGGTGTACAAGTATATTGTTCCTGTTCACAAATCATACAAACATGCCCCATTCATGACCCTGAATGAGAACACAAGTAGTAGCAAACCTCTTAGGAATAAAATTTGATTTCCTGAGCTTGCATTCACATTTGAAAGTGTGCAGTTGTGCATGTGAGCACTTGCAAAAATGTGCATTTCACACCCAAACCCCATTTTGCCCCATTTTCACACTTTAGCCTATGGGGGGGTAGTGCACATTGGGGGGGGGTGCTTGGAAAAGTGCACATTTTTCATGTATGAAAATATGCACCTTTCCTGTTTTTTTTTTTTAAAGATGCTCATGTTTGCGAGTGAGAACAAGAGGAGATGAGCATCGAGATGGAAAATGGAGAATCTTAACATGCTTGAACATCGCTCATTAGCCATACCTAAACAGATTAGGGCTGGTCTTCTTTTGTTTCATTTTGGAGGTTTGCTCAATGTTTGGGGGTCATATTGGGGGGACCATGAAATGAAAGAAAAGGAGGGAAGGAGTGGCAACATGGAATGAACTAGGGGAGAGAGTACCTGACCTCCCCCCCCCCCAGTACCTGATCTCTCCCCCGCCCCACATCTATCCTTTTAAAAAAATGCCTTTTAAAACCACTTACTTTGCCAGCAGCACCTACGCTTCAGTACCACATCAGCAGTGGAGCTCTGGTTGCCACCACCATTTTTCCTTCTTTAACTGCCCCTGAGAAGGAAGTATGATGACAGTGTTGGCCAGAGCTCTGCTTCTACTGCTACCTCTCCAGAGCTGCTAGCTTAAACACACACACACACACACACACACACACACACCTCTTTAAAAGAGTGTGTGTGTGTTGAAGGGCCAAAAGAAGCTCCACCTGCCACAATTGTGAACCCTTTCCCCCCATCCCACCAAGAGTTATTTCAAGAGGTGAAGTGCAATCCCAGAAATGAAACCAAAACTGCCACCCCCAATTTTCCACTTGTGAATTGAGATGGGAGTGAATTCAGGGGGCAGCTGTTTTAGTCCACAGCCACACCCAGTTTGCCACCTGCAAACAGGGGGCAGTTGTTTTGGTCCACCCCTGGAACAAACAGGGATCAAACCATGGTTTGAGATCCTGGCTAGTTCTCAAACTATAGTTCGAACAAACCGCAATTCCCTGAATTCAGATGGCATGGGAAAATTTGGTTAGCTTAAAATTGGAAGTGGAATCTTCTGATCTGCTCTTTGTGGGTGCAAAAGAAGAGGAAAGGGGAGATGGAGTAGGTGAGCCTGATGGTTACTCATAGAAGGCAGCCATGGTTTCCTGAAACATCTGCACGTATCCCATAAGTCAGGTTCTGTTATCTAAGCTGTCAGTTTCTGTGAGTGCAGAGTCCCCTAAACTGCCTCAAAGACTGAACCAACTTACTCTCAAAAGAACATAAGAACATAATAAGAGCAAGCTGGATTGGACCAAGGGTCCATCTTGTCCAGCATTCTGTTCACATAGTGGCCAACCAGCTGTCAACTAGGAACCCACAAGCAGGACACAAGTGTAACAGCACCCTCCCGCCCATGTTCCCCAGTTCCTCCTCTGATACTGAAGATAGCACATAGCCATCAGGACTAGTAGTAACCACTGATAGCCTTCTCCCCTAGGCATTTATCTAATGCCCTTTTAAAGCCATCCAAATTGGTGGCCATCATTACATGTTGGTAGCAAATTCTATAACTTAACAATATGCTGTGTGAAGAAGTACTTCCTTTTATCTGTCCTGAATCTCCCACCAGTCAGCTTCAGGGATGACCCTGGGTTCTAGTATTTTGAGAGAGGGAGGAAAATTTCTCCCTATCCACATTCTCCACACCATGCATAATTTTGTACAGCTTTATCATGTCTTCCCTTACCCACCTTTTTCCAAGCTAAACAATCCCAGATGTTGTAACCTTCCCTCATAGGGGAAATATTCCAGCCCCTTGATCATTTTAGTTGCTCCTTTCTGCAGTTTTCCAAGCTCAACGCTATTCATTTTTTACTTGTGGTGACCAGAATTGTCTCTCAAAACTAGCATTGCCAACTCCATTTTGCCAAAATGGAAATTAAAATGGCATTTGAAAATAATTTTGGTGTTCTTTCTCCAGGCAAAACAACCAAAGGATTTCAAGGGGAAGACAAAAGAATTTGGATAACACTGAGAAAATGTCTCAGGGGAAGTGTTTTACCTCTGTTGGTTGTCATCAGATTTCCTGAAATTCAAAGTGAATTTGGAGAATCAGCCAAGGGGTAGGAATGGGGGAGAATTTCTCCCCAAAACTTCGGGGGGCTGAGCACCAGCATTCAGCCCCCCGAAATCGGCAGTGAAATTCTCCACCCCCCGCCCCCCTGCCACCCCCCCAAGATGGGACTTACCTTTCACAAATGTCCCTCCCGGCGGCGGGTCCCGGCGGCGGTTCGTCGGGTCTTTGTCAGAGGCGGGGGCGGCAGCCGGTCTTTCGACCGGCTGCCGCTGCCGCCATTACAAGGAAGGTTAAAAAAAAAAAACCACCCCCGTGATAGGCTACGTAACGATTAACGTGGCCTATCACAACTAGATTTGCAAAGTCAGCCGTGATAGGCTACGTTAATCGTCACGTAGCCTATCTCGGGTGACTTTGGGGGAAAAAAAAAAGTGCGTACGCAAATGGCGGCCCCCATAGGGAGCCGCCATTTGCGTTCCTTATTTGGTCCCTGTAGTCTACGTAAAGATTTACGTAGACTACGGTGAAAATAAGGGCAATGCTATTTGCGTTGCCCTTATTTTCACCGTAGTCTACGTAAATCTTTACGTAGACTACAGGGACCAAATAAGGAATGCACATGGCGGCTCCCTATGGGGGCCGCCATTTGCGTACGCGCTTTTTTTTTTTTTCCAAAGTCACCCGTGATAGGCTACGTGACGATTAACGTAGCCTATCACGGGGGTGGTTTTTTTTTGTTTTTTCGCGGCCCGGTAGACGAGGCGCTTCTACCCGGCCTGACTTTCGCTGGCAAGGGATGGGGAGCCTCCCCCCCTCGAATGAACTTTGGGGGGAGAAGCGAAGCGCCTCCCCCCCACCGCGAAAAAAGCTGCGGGACAAGTTAAGTCCCTTTCGTACATCCCTACCAAGGGGCTTCCAGGGAAGCCCAAAGATGATAACTTGCAGTGTTTCCCAAGGAGGCTTCCCATATCCCTATTGGAACTGGTAATCCATGGTCCAGATGGCTCTCATTTACCACTGAAAGATTATCTATCAGTTGACACCCAATTTTGTCTGAAGCAAAATTTTGACATAATGGGGCAGAATAGCCAGCCACAACCTGGTGCCACCCATATGGCTAAGGACTACAATTCTAATTAAGCCCAGCCAGCATTACTATGGATGATGGGTATTGTGGTACAAAGCATCTAGAAGACACCTGGTTGGGGAAGGCCTGGGGCATAACGCCTGAGGAATTTTGAAAGAAGCAAAACAAAATTCTCTCTGTGCCAGCCAGGAGAAAAGGTGCATTGCCCAGGAAGGTATGGCACTAGCTGGGTCCCTTCCTGGGCAATGTGCCCCTTCTTTTCTGCTGATTTGCTTGGATGAAACATCTCTCTATGCAGGGTAGGAGAAAACAAAGAGGTGTGTGTGTGTGCAAGCATAATCAAGGCAGGAGGTCTGGTCAAGGTGAACTGTGCTTCCTGCTCTGATTTTGCTAGCAGTACTCAGGCAGCGCTGTTCACCATTTGCACAGCCAATTTTTTGTGACAACAACCCTAGCACAAAGTGCTGTGCATGTGCAGTTCACTATGGCTTTCATCTCCTTCAGCTTATTTGTGCACATCCCTCTTCTACATTCCTGAGGTGCACACATGCATCATTGAAATGTCACCAAAAAGCCAGTTTGATGTGACAGTATGAGCAGGCCTTCCATCAATATTCTTTCTGTGTAGTGTTTAAGCAGTGGGCAGGAGCACATGTGTGCATCAGTAAAACACCACACCAAAAGCAGCAATCATACAGATGGCCTCATGAGGTTTGCTTTGTTCACAGTGTTCTGTCCTTACAATCACTAATGTAGAAGGGAAAATAAATGCAAATGAACTGAAGGAATCAGAAGCTGTGGCAATCTCCACACATTCCAGTGCTGGAATTAATTTTAGGATTTCTCATTGTTAAACTGAAATTCAGGAGGCAGGAAGCAGGGCAGGGTAAACTAGAGTAACAATAAAGGAATAGAATGGTGGAATTCCTCTCTTCCCATTTAACTTCATACAGACACACACCCTCTTCAGTTTACATTGTGTAACTTTGTTAGGGCAGAAGCCTTATCTAGTACTACAGCTCTGAGCCATGCTGGGCATGAGTAGACCTTGATTTTGGTTGTTTTTCATGAGGGAGAGTAGAAAAAGAAGCCCTCATTTGAGTTGATCAGAGTATAATGCATGCCATTGTCTCTGCGAGGCTCAGTGTTTAAGAACAATTCATGCTTAAATATTACATCTGCAGGTGGCTGGTTGCCAGGAGCAGAAGCTCTGGAGAGCGAGTCTGCAACCTGACCTAAAAAGAAGGAATAGTCTGGAATGCAGCTCAGACTAGCCAAAGCGTCATGCAGTACAGCTCTATACACAGATGGCTTGCAGAAAAAAGCCCCATGTGATGCAGCTATCTTGTCAGCTGACTTGCAGGAGCTGACTCTGTAGATGCTCGGGAGGTGGGGCTGGATGAGGGATATAAAGAAGGGGAAACTGTCTCTGAAAAAAGGTCTGAGGCCAGTAGGGTTGTATGAATTATGTAAAATCCGTTCCAAATGTCAGGCACCTTTTGTTCCATCTTCTGTCCATCAAGGGAATTGGGTTGTTATTTTGTTTCCGAATTTGTGCACATGCATTAATAGAAGTATAGCTTCCAAATCACATGAAGTAGTAGTCCCCCTCTACTCAGCACTACTTAGGCCTCATCTTGAGTACTGTTTCCAGGTCTGGGAACCACACTTTAAGAAGGATGCAGACAAACTTGAGAGGGTTCAGAGGAGGGCAACGAAGATGATCAGGGGATTGGAAACAAAGCCCTATGAAGAGAGACCGAAAGAACTGGGCATGTTTAGTCTTGAGAAGAGAAGACTGAGGGGAGATATGATAGCATTCTTCAAGTACTTGAAAGGTTGTCACAGAGAAGAAGGCCAGGATCTCTTCTCCATCATCCCAGAGTGCAGGACACGGAATAATGGGCTCAAGTTACAGGAAGCCAGATTCCGGCTGAACATCAGGAGAAATATCCTGACTGTTAGAGTAATATGGCAATGTAACCAATTACCTATGGAGGTGGTGGGCTCTCCCACACTGGAGGCATTCAAAATGAGGCTGGACATCCATCTGTCAGTAGGGATGGGGGAGAATTTCTCCCCAAAACTTCGGGGGGCCGAGTGCCAACGCATTCGGTCCTCCGAAGGTTGTTCGGGGAGAAATTCTCCGCCCCCCCGGGATGGGACTTACCTTTCACGAATGTCCCTCCCGGTGGCGGGTCCCAGCAGTGGTTCGGCAGGTCTTCGTCAGGGGTGGGAGCGGCAGCCGGTCTTTTGACCGGCTGCCGCCGCCGCCATTACAAGAAAAGTAAAAAACAAACAAAAAACGCCCCTGTGATAGGCTACGTAATGATTAACGTAGCCTATCACGGCTAGATTTGCAAAGTCAGTCATGATAGGCTATGTTAATCATCACATAGCCTATCACGGGTGACTTAAAAAAAAAAAAAAGCACGTACGGCTAATGGCGGCCCCCATAGGGAGCCGCCGTTCGCGTTCCTTATTTGGTCCCTGTAGTCTACATAAAGATTTATGTAGACTACGGCGAAAATAAGGGCAACGCGAAAAATAATAAAATGAGCATCTGTAACCATGGACATGTCCAGTCAGCTGCCCCATTATTATTGTTGTTGTTGTTGGATAGCACCTTGGATAGCTCCTTTGGAGTTCTGAATGGTTCTGACTGAAACTCAGAATGGATTAACCACCCTACTGACATTGGAGCCACCAGCTTCCACTGGAAGAAAGGATGCTGTGGTGAGCAGCAGCAGCAGCCCTGGTGGGCCCTGGCATGTCCAGAGGCCACTGTCCCATCACTTGTCATGGTCATTTGGAGACCCCTGGGCTGTAGGGACTCTGCACCTCAGCCCCCAAGTCCAGCCCTAGCTGCACCACCACTGGGAAGCTCCAGCTGCACCAACTAACAGCAGTGCCCCCTGGAGACCAAAGTATCTAATGATTTCTCTGAACTGTTTGATGTCCCTCCACATCAAACTGTATATCTTTCATCCAGCTCCACCTTTGGACTATTCCTAAAGTCTGCTCTATCTAGGCTCTTGAAGGTATAGGTTCTTCCTCCAGTTTGTGACCTGGCCACTCAATGCCAGCACGATCACTGGGCCCCCACTCTTTGCTGAACTCCTGAGAAATGATCAGGAGAGAAACTGCTGTGCAAAACCATTTCTTGAATTAGTGTAACAAGGTTTAGCCAAACAAGAAACTAAAATCATTTGATAATTAAAGACCATTTCCTTAAAAAGAAAAAAAGAAAAAAAAAGCATGCTTTTTCATGAAAGGTTTAATGAAAACCTTCAGTGTGATGGAGCTCTTTTTCATTGCCACCCATCTGCCGAATGAAATGGCTGGGATGCATGCAGAATTCACAGGATCTCATCTTGCGATTAGGAACATTGTGGTGTGCTAATGATATTTTTCCTCTGCCTCTGAGGAGAGACAAAGGTGTGACATGTTCTTGATAGTGTTAAAGGGACGAAGCACATTATTTTGTCATTGTAATCACACTGAGCACCACTTTTGCATTAGAAAGGGGATTTTTTAATAGCTTTGCTCATTCTCTTGGTTTTTATTTTTTAATTCTTCATTTTCCCTCCCCACTTTTTTTTTTTTTTTTTGAGTGGGTGAAGTGTGAAAAGAGCCAGTGTGAGATTTCAGACTTCGGCAGCGATTAAAAATGTTAAGACTGTGAACATGTCACAACGCGTAAAACTCTGCATTGGAGGAAAAAGGGGTGGGCAGATTTCAGTCTTGCTAGATGGCCAGCGTTTCCCAAACTGGTGCCCTCCAGATATGTTGGACTACAACTCCCAACATCCCAACCCATACATGTGTAGTCCAACACATCTGGAAGGCTCCAGGTTGGGGTTGTTTTTGGTTTTGTATTTGTCTTTTTACTAGAACCCCGATGGCCACCAGGTGCAAAGTAGTGGCTTGGGGAACAGTGAAGGATATATATGCTTGGAATTAAGGGACAAAGTGTCCCTTAATTCATCCCAGGAATTTGTTTTAGTATCACAGCTGAGCTTGCAGGCCTTTTGCACAAAAATCCAATCCTGATTTTCACCCTGGCTTTCTCCATTTCAGCAACCTAATTTAAGGGGAAACTCCACCTTTTTTGCTGTTGTTATAGTTTTATTTATTTATTTATTTCCTGCCTTTTTTCCTCCTTAAGGAACCCAAGACAGTGAACATAATCCTCCTCCTCTCCATTTTATCCTCACAACAACAACCCTGTGAGGTGGGTATTGGGCTGAGCATCTGTGATTGGCCCAAACTCACCCAGTGAGCTTACATGGCCGAGTGGGGACTAGAACCCAGATCTCCCAGCTCCCAGTCGAACACTCTAGCCACTACACCACACTGATTAATAGTAATAATTACATTTCTATACTGACCCATAGCTGAAGCTCTCTGGGCAGTTTACAAAGGTTAAACTATAACGAGTCAGAATCCCTTATTGATTGACTGCAAATCACTTGGTGACCTACCAGTAGACTCCAATCAACATTCTGCCCACCCCTGTTTTAGAAGCATTCTTTAAACAACAACAACGACAACAACAAACCACATAATTGATTTGATGATGCAGTTGCAAGAGAGCAAGTTTGGGATAATTGTTGAGAAGAGTGTGTGGAAACTGGAACTAGCTTTTGCATGTCCAACGCTTGAGGAAACATATATTATATCCTCTGAGGGCTCCTTCTGATGAGAGACGTTAGTGGTGTGGCAATCATGAAAGCATGATGTACCCTTCCCACATCATTTGAGGAGTGCCAGAAACCTGAACTCGTGGGAAAATCACACGATGGGGCTCATTTCCACAACAACTTCCAATTTTCCTTGAAGGGTCAGCTGGCACGGGAAAGAGCTGTATTGTGGACTCCTCCCACATGGATTGGGGTTTCTTGATTACCGAGAGATTTATGATAATTTAATTTTTGATTGCAAAACATGTGAGCATGCCCTGTTCAAAGGCCCGAATGTGAGTGCAAGCATGTGATGGTTGAAAATGTCTGCAAAATGTTTGTAAACTGTCAAACATATGCTTGCGTTCATACCAATCCTGACTGATTCTCATTTTGATTTGCTCAGATTTCTTAATTTTCACAAATTCTCTCAGTAGACTGAATCAGCCCCACTGTAGTCTATAATTCATGCAAATTTTGGGAGATTTGTGCAAATCTCCCATTCAATCACTGCTTTATTTCTGCAAGTGAGGGACAGGGGGAGTGCAACCCTGTTAATTCTGCTCAACCTCTCATTGGCTTTTGATACCATCTGTAGGATGAGTATCAGAGGCACTGTGTTACAGTGGTTCTGGTCCTACCTACACGGCCAATTTCAGAGAGAAACATTGGGTAACTATTCCTCAGCCCCTTGGAAATTGAGCTATGGGGTGCCACAGGGTACCATCTTGCCCCCAATGTTGTTAACATCTATATAAAGCTGCTGGGAGTAGTCATTACGGGATTTGGAGCTAAATGCCATCAGTATGCTGATGACACGCACCTCTGTCTCCCTGTGACATCTGAATCAGGAGAGGCTGTGCAAGTCCTGAATCAGTGCCTAGACTCAGTGATGGGCTGGATGAGGGCAATAAACTGAAGCCGAATCCTGGCAAGACGGAAGCCCTGTGGGTGAGTGGTTCCTGGGTCCGGGAGATAGGCTCATTGCCTGTTCTGGATGGGGCTGTACTCCCTCTGAAAGATCAGGTTCGTAGTTTGGGGCTACTCCTCATTGTCACTGGAGGCCCAAGTGGCCACGGCGACTCAGAGTGCCTTTTACCAGCTTTGGCTGGTTCACCAGCTATGGCCTCTCCTGGACAGGGATAGCTTGGCCAAGGTGGTACAGATAGGGATGTATGAAAGTCACTTGCCTTTTCGAAGGGTGACATTCGTGGTGGGGAGGAGGCACTCTGTCCCTCCCCCCGAAATTCTGGCCAGGGGGGGAGACACTCCATCCCTCCCCCCAGAAATTCTGGCCGGCCGGCACCGCTCCGCAGGGATTCTGCGGAGCCGCCGGCCGGCTCCGCCAGTGGCCAGACATCCAGCCGCTGGCTAGCAGGGATGCAAATGGCGGTGGCCATAGCCTCCACCGTTTGCGTCCCTGCAGTCAGCCATGATAGGCTACATAAATGTTTACGTAGCCTACCACGGCTGATTTAAAAGAAAAAAAAAGCGCATACACAAATGGCAGCACCCATGGGCGCCACCATTTGCGTTCCTTATTTTGGCATGTCTTAGTCTACGTAAACATGTACATAGACTAAGATGGTGAAAATAAGGGGAACACAAATAGCGTAGCGTCTAAATCTTTACGTAGCCTATCATGGCTGATTTAAAAGGAAAAAAACGTGCGTACGCAAATGGCGGCATTTGCGTTCCTTATTTTGGCACGTCTTAGTCTACGTAAACATTTACGTAGACTAAGACGGTGAAAATAAGGGGAACGCAAATAGTGTAGCATCTACGCTATTTGCGTTCCCCTTATTTTCGCCGTCTTAGTCTACGTAAATGTTTACGTAGACTAAGATGTGTCAAAATAAGGAATGCAAATGGCGGCGCCCATGGGCGCCGCCATTTGCGTACGCGCATTTTTTTTTCCTTTTAAATCAGCCGTGATAGGCTACGTAAAGATTTACGTAGCCTATCACGGTGTTTTTTAAAAATCTAGCCGTGATAGGCTAAGTAAATCTTTATGTAGCCTATCATGTTTTTTTGTTTTTGTTTTTTTTAACTGGAAATGGTGGCGGCGGCAGCCGGTCGGAAGACTGGCCGCCGCAGCCGCCGCACCGCCGCCGAACTGCCACCAGAGCCACCGCCGCCAGGAAGATCCGCCCAAGTCCCATCCTGGGGGGTGGCGGGGGGGTGGTAGACCATTCCACCACCGATTTTGGGGGGCCGAATGCGCTGGCATTCGGCCTCCCCAAAATTTGTGGCGAAATTCTCTGACATCCCTAGGTACAGACATTAGTAACCTCAAGACTGGATTACTGCAATGCACTCTATATGGGGCTGCTCTTGAGGCTAGTCCAGAAGCTGGAGCTAGTGCAGAATGCAGCAGCTCGGCTCTTGTCAGGAGCTGCCCCTTTTCAGCATATAACTCCTTTGCTGAGGGAACTGCACTGGCTGCCTATTTGCTACCAGGCCAGATTTAAGCTATTAGTATTAGTGTACAGCTTGGGACCAGGATACCTGAGAGAGCGTCTTCTCCTTTACCAAACTGCCTGGTGTCTGAGGTCATTGGAGGGCATGCCCCTGGTGGTTCCACATGGACCCATGGCCTGGCTAGAGCCCACCAGGAAAAGAAATCAGGCATGGAATGAGTGGCAAGACAACATTTGGAAAATCCTAGCAATCTCAAATATTGTTCATTCACCAATCCCTAGTCTTACAACACAGACACAGGAAGAACCCACATCTCACACTTGCTAAGGGAGGGAATGTGAGCTGAGCTGTCCCTTTGAGAATGTAATATAATTATAAGTAATGCAATTCTAGAGTTGAAAGGGACCTTGGACGTAATCTAGAACAATCCTGTGCTCAATGCAGAATCTACCTAGCAGGATGCAAATGCAGCATTTCTCAGAGATGGCCGCCCTGACTCTGCTTAAATGTTCCTGTGTGGAGTGCTCCTTTTCAGGGTTCCATACTCAGTTCAATTCTCTCCTGTTTTCTGTCCGCCCAGCTCCAATAAACACTCAACATTCTGTGGCCACTGATGATTTCTTGAGGGGCGGGGGAGTTGCACTTAGGGGTGTTGGAGAAATCTGCAATGGAACCAAATGCGATTCATGAGATTTTCATGAATCTGACCCATGGATTCCACAGTGGATTGGCTTTTTCCCCATCCGGCAGATTCCATAGATTGCAGACTGGTTTTCTAACTTTTTCAAATGTTGCGCAAATGTCATTGTAGAAAAATATGCAAAAAATATTTAAAAAGCCAAAAATGCACATTTCCCCCAGAAGCTAAAGCATGAAAATGTGCATTTTGTGGGAATGTGTGCATTTTTGCACCTGCAAAATTACGTAAATGGGCATTTGCACAAATGATTCTACTGATGGGCGGATAGTGGAATGAAAGGCGCCTGACAATAAGCAAAACACAGACAGAATAGATTTTATATAATCTATACATCCCTAGTTGTGCTCTTAGGTTTGTTATGTATTTCTGCAAACCTTAGGGTTCCTCCAAGTCTGCTCTTACCTCTGTTTTGTTTCTGAGTGGTCCTGTTTTGCCTACAATCCTGTTTCAGTTGAGATCAATGGCTCCAAGGTCAGTGGGGTGGTAAATCCCCTAGCTACCTTGGATAGCTTCTTTAGAGTTCTGGTTGAAACCTGGAGTGGATTCACTGCCCCACTGTCATTGGACCACCAGTCTCCTCTGCCCCATTGGCAGTCACCAGCTGAGTTTATATTAAAGGGAGTGACATAATGACTAGGGAGAAGTAATCTCACACAAATTGCGGTAAAATTTTAACTAAACCATCCAGACTTCATAGCCTGGTTCATACTTTATGAACCTCACTCTTCAAACTACTGTCCTTGCTAATGTTTGCAGCCTGCACGATAAAATTCACAATGGTTGTGCTGGATTGGCAATTGACTGTTAATTTTTGCTCATCCATGAAAAGTAAATATAGACGATTTATTACAGGTAAAGCAGGATATTGCATCCGATTTCTTATGTACTGAAATGTATGAAACAGTAAGGCTCTTTTAAAACATTTTCCCCTTTAAAACGCTACACATTTTCCTGCTGAGTCCCCATTGTTTTGCATTTATTGGCAAATGATTTATGGAAAAATGCAGTTAAGTATTACAAGTTCTGTATTTTTATGGCACAGTTTTTCCTCTGCAATTCTTTCCTCTCTGTTTCCTTTATTATAAATTCTAGGCCCTGTATTCAGTAATCATTCTTTATGACAACTTAAATATGTACTGTATTATTTGTGAATTAGAGAGCAATTTATTTAGGGATCTCAGAAAAAATACTCTTTTTTTTTTAGATACAGCTTTGCAGTCTATCCATTTTGCTTTTTATCTGCTCTTGCCTTATTTCTTCCTTACTCCCCCATCCCCACCCTCGGTGTCCTACAGGCCTGAAGAGATACTTCATTCAGATGTGAATTGTGGTATTACCCCCCCAAATTGTTTCAAAGACAAGTTTCCACTTTCATTGTGGTCAAAAGGGAAAAAAATGATGTGAGTATGAAAGATATGAAATGCTTTCAAGGACAAAATGGAGCTGAAAGTGGGGAACAGGGCATGCCAATTCTGTGTAATTACACACCCTGGATTACCCAATGCCTTGTATCAGTTATGATGAGGTCAAGTTCATCAATAGCAAATTGGCTAGACTTGGAAAGGTCATCTAAGCTTCTTGAAGAATTGCAGTCTGGCATTTTCAAGAAGGCTTTCGGATGTTATGTTCGTTGCCTCATGCCAAATGAATAAATACACATATGTTTGCATGTGAAATCACATCAAGAATTATTCTTGAGTCAACTTCTATGTTCAGGTAAACTTGGCTGTTTTTATTTATTTATTTATTTATTGCTTGCATTTATATCCCACGTTTTTTCCTCTTGCAAGGAACCCAAGGCAGCTTACATTTTCCTCCTCCTCTCCATTTTATCCTCACGACAACAACCCTGTGAGGTAGGTTGGGCTGAGAGTCTGTGACTGGCCCAAAGTCACCCAGTGAGCTTCCATGGCTGAGTGGGAACTGGAACAAAGCCGGATCTCCCAGCTCCCAGTCCAACGCTCTAGCCACTACACCACACTGTCTCTCTATATATATCATGCTCATGATTTATTATCAGATATATATCCTGCCCATTCTGGCCACAATAGCCCCATCCTGCTTCTCCAAATTGTTACCAAATAGAGCCCCTTGTACCTTCAAAATCCAGTAACTAAAGCTCTCTCCAGGTGCACAAGGTATTGAGAGGTGGGCCACCATGTAATATTCAAGAGCTGTTTTAGATGTGGAAGGCTATTTCCTTCTGGACTGCAGGAGCTATCAAAGACACTTCATCAGGAGGGCTTTAAACTGAATCCTACGGAGAAGGGAGATGTAATGTTGGGGGTAACAATGGACTTAGGTGCATGCACTGCAATGGAGAGAACAGCTCTGATAGTGCCCAACAATAGTCTTCAGACACATGTAGGAAGAAAGCCAGACTATGAAGCACATGGTCTTTGATGTCTCTATACTAATGGCCAGAGTATGGGAAACAAACAGAACGAACTGGAACTCTTAATACAGGAGGGAAATTATGACTTGATAGGTATAACTGAGACTTGGTGGGATGACTCTCATGACTGGAATACACCAACTGAAGAATATAACTTGTTCAAAAAGAACAGGAGGAACAGAAAGGGAGGTAGGGTTGCACTGTATGTGAAAAATACATATCTCTGCACAGAAATACTGGAGGATGAGCTTGGTAGCCCCATTGAGAGCATCTGGATCAAAATTAGGGATGGCAGAGCATTCCGCCACGGATTTCAGTCTTAAGATTCCGGCCCCCCGGAATCTGTGGCAGAACGGCCTCCTGCCCCCCCCCCCGCGGAATCCCCCTGGGATGGTACTTACCTTAGGTGGATGCAGCAGCTCCGGTGGCGGCGGCTCCAGCGGTGGCGGCTCCAGTGGCGGCGGCTCCGGCGGCTGGTCTCCTGGCCGACTGCGCCCAGGCTGCTGCCGCCGCCATTGCTGTCCTTGCAGCCATGATAGGCTATGTAAGAATTACGTAGCCTATCATGGCTGAGTAAAAAAACCCAAAAAACCAGCATACACAAATGATGGCGGCTACGGCGGCCGCCATTTGCGTTTCCTATTTTTCGCTGATTTATCTTACGTAAATATTTACGTAAGATAAAATGGCGAAAAAAAGGGGAATGCAAATAACGCAGTGGGCGCCATTTGCGTTCCTTTATTTTTCGCCATTCTAGCCTACGTAAATATTTACTGGGTTTTTTGTTTTTTTTTACCCAGCCGTGATAGTCTATGTAAATTCTTACGTAACCTATCACGGCTGCAAGGATGGCAATGGCGGTGGCGGCAGCCCGGCAAAGGCCGGCCAGGAGACCAGCCGCCGGAGCCACCGCCAGAACTGCCGCCACCACTGCCGAATCCACTGGTCATCAAGGATTCCAGGGGGGAGGACTGGATCGCCTCCCCCTGTCGAGGATTCCGGGGAGAGGGATGGAGTGCCTCCCCCCCACTGCAAAAGATTCCGTGAAAAGGTACGTGAGTTTTGTACATCCCTAAAAATAAATGGAGCAAAGAATAAAAGGAACCCGGTGGTCGAGTCTACTACCGGCCACCCAATCAAGGAGAAGATGAGGATGAAACTTTTGAAAAGCAAATAGCCAATATTTTAAGGAAGCATGATGTAGTAGTATTGGGGGACTTCAATTTCCCTGATATTTATTGGGAGACAAATTCTGCAAAACATGGCCCCTCCAGGAAATTCCTGGCTTGTGTGGAGGATAACTTCCTCCTAGAGAAAGTAGAGGAAGGAACTAGAGGATCGGCTATCCTTGACTTGATCCTAACCAACAGAGATGACTTAGTGGATAAAGTAGCAGTTACAGGAACTCTGGGGGAAAGCGACCATGTTGTACTTGAGTTCTTGGTTCTAAGGGAAGCAAAAGCCGAGTGTAGTCAAACACGTACACAGGATTTTAGGAAAGCTGATTTTAATAAACTCAGAGCAATTATCAGTAAGGTCCCATGGCAAGTGACACTAATGAGAAAAGGAGTCCAAGATGGGTGGGAGCTTTTAAAAACGGAAATTCTCAAGGCATAATTACAAACAATTCCATCAAGAAGAAAAGGTGGAAGACAAAAGAAGAAGCCAATATGGCTTCACAAAAAGCTTAGAGATGACCTGAAAACAAAAAAGAACACATATAGGAAGTGGAAAGAAGGCCAAGTAACAAAGGAAGAGTACAGGCAGGTAGCACAGAATTGCAGGGATGGTGTCAGGAAGGCTAAAGCTGAGAACGAGCTGAGGTTAGCAAGGGATGTTAAAAACAGAGAGCTTCGGCTATTGGGCGGTATAGAAATGAAATAAATAAATAAATAAATAAAAACAAAAAGGCTTTCTTCAGCTACGTGCATAGTAAAAGGCAGAGGAAAGAAATGGTGGTTCAGCTATTAAATAAGGATGGCAAAATGATAACAGATGACAAAGAAAAGGCAGAGGTGCTCAATTCCTACTGTGGCTCAGTCTTCTCCCAAAAGAGGGGCTATGACCCCCCTGGCAAAGGTGAAGTGCAGGCTGAAGGGGCAGGATTGCAGCTTGAGATTGATCGGCATATGGTCAAGGAACACCTAATTACTTTGAATGAGTTCAAATCTCCAGGGCCAGATGAACTGCATCCTATAGTAATAAAGGAACTGGCAGAAGAGCTCTCAGAATCGCTTTCTATTCTCTTTGAGAAATCATGGAGGATGGGGGAAGTGCCAGATGACTGGAGGAGAGCTAATGTTGTCCCTATCTTCAAAAAGTGTAAAAGGGAGGAACCTGGGAACTACAGACCAATCAGTCTGACGTCAATCCCTGGGAACATTCTGGAGCAGATGATAAAGCAATCCATCTGGAAGCACCTTGACAACAATGCCGTGATTACTCGAAGCCAGCATGGATTTGTTAAAAACAAGTCCTGCCAGACAAATCTGATCTCATTTTTTGATCAAGTAACCTCCCTTGTGGACCGTTGGGAATGCTGTAGACATCATATACCTCGACTTCAGCAAAGCTTTCGACAAAGTGCCCCATGATATCCTGATGAGCAAACTAGCTCAAAGTGGGCTAGATGAAACAACGATCCGGTGGATCCACAGTTGGCTACAGAATTGGACTCCAAGAGTGCTGATCAATGGGACCTTCTCAAACTGGGGAGAAGTAACAAGTGGGGTACCGCAGGACTCCGTCCTGGGCCCAGTGCTCTTCCACATTTTGATTAATGACTTGGCGTAGGAGGTGCAGGGAACGCTGATCAAATTTGCAGATGACACATAATTGGGCAGGATAGCTAATACTTTGGAAGACAGAAACAAAATTCAAAGTGATCTGGATAGACTGGAGCGCTGGGTAGAAAACAACAGAATGACATTTAATAGGGATAAATGCCAAGTTCTGCACCTAGGAAAAAGAAACCAAATGCACAGTTACAAGATGTGGGATACGTGGCTCAACAACACGACAAGCGAGAAGGATCTTGGAATTGTTGTCGATCACAAGCTGAATATGAGCCAACAATATGATGTGGCTGCAAAAAAGGCCAATGCTATTTTGGGCTGCATTAATAGAAGCATAGCTTCCAAATCCCGGGAAGTACTAGTTCCCCTCTTCTCAGGGGACTGGAAACAAAGCCCTATGAGGAGAGACTGAAAGAACTGGGCATGTTTAGCCTTCAGAAGAGAAGACTGAGGGGAGATAGGATAGCGCTCTTCAAGTACTTGAAAGGTTGTCACAGAGAGGAAGGCCAGGATCTCTTCTTGATCATCCAGAGTGCAGGACATGGAATAATGGGCTCAAGTGACAGGAAGCCAGATTCTGGCTGAACATCAGGAAAAACTTGACTGTTAGAGCAATACGACAATGGAACCAATGACCTAGGGAGGTAGTGGGCTCTCTCACACTGGAGGTGTTCAAGACGAGGCTGGACAGCCATCTGTCAGGGATGCTCTGACGTGGATTCCTACGTGGAGCAGGGAGTTGGAATAGATGGCCTTGTAGGCCCCTTCCAACTCTACTATTCTATGATTCTATGATTGTATGACACCCCCTGGGGGTTAGCTTTGTTGTTGTTCTTGTTGTTGACAATGATGATGATGATGATGATGATGATGATAATTAACTACTGTGTTTTTATCCCACCACTCACCTCTAGAAGCTCAGGGTGGTATATTCAGTCACTCCTCTCATATTTTTAGTCTGACAGATGGTTACTGGCCCAAGGTCACCCAGTGAGCTTCATGGCAGAACAGGGATGTAAACCTGGGTCTCCTGATCAAAGGGCCAAGACTTTTTACTGTACAGTAAACAGTTTGACCACCTTCAGCACTCACTATTTCTCTGTCTGCCCACCTTTTCTATTTATACTAGGAACGTCAGAGAAATCTGCAACAGATTCAGATGAGATTGGATTTCTGTGGATCTGACCTGTGGATTCCACAGCAAAGTGGCTTTTTCGGAGTTGCATGGATTCCACTCACTTTTAAAAAAGTTTTAAAAAAACTTTTTTAAAAAAAGCCTTTGTGGGAGATTAGGGCTGCAAGTGTGCTCGCAAATGAATGTAATTCTCCCACAAAAAATCCAATTCCATCCATGAGTGGACAACTGAATGGAAGACGCCTAGGGATGTAAGAACTCGCCTGTGTACCCTGAGTGCGGGCACTCTGCTGCCCCCCCCCCACAAGCTGGGCTGCATGAGCCCTGGAGGGCTCGGCGAGCAATCCGGGAAAGTCCTGCAGCTCCCCTTTCTCGATGCTAGTTGCCACTTTTGTGCTTGATGGGGGCAGCTGCAGGGGTGTCCCCGCTGCCACTGTAGTGGGTGGGAGGAGAGGAGAGGTGCTCCCTTCTTCTCCCCCCTAACCCTGCTACAGCAGCGGCAGTGGCGAGGGACAGGCTGGTTGTTTTACGTAAGTGTAAGAGGTTTACGTAAAACAACCAGCCTGTCCCTCACTGCCGCCACCACCGTCAATGTAGCATGGTGTCTTCAGGGTGGGGAGAAGTGCGTATTTTTGGATACGCAAATATGCGCATTAGAAAAAAT
Source organism: Heloderma suspectum (assembly GCF_057233095.1). Lineage (NCBI taxonomy): Eukaryota > Metazoa > Chordata > Lepidosauria > Squamata > Helodermatidae > Heloderma > Heloderma suspectum. Next base: position 299,294,390 of record NC_139461.1, on the reverse strand, counting down.
GCACATGTGTGCAAATTTGCCCATTTTTGCGATCACCACTTTATTTCTCAGAAAATGGTGACCACAAGGCTGCCAGGGTGACTGCAGGCCATTCACTGAGTGCAGGCAGGGAGCAAGCAGGGGCAGGGGCTCGGCGAGCGGGGCTTGGGGGTGCGGGCAGGAGCAGGTCCTCCAGGTCCCTGGACTGAATTGGGTGCCTGTGCCATCCCTACCTGCACTCTTCCCAAATCAGCATGCGGCAAGTCAGGCAGGAGTTCGAGTCCGCGAACTGACGTCTGGGATGCCAAACCGGTGATTTCTCACTGGGTTTTGAGCCCGAACTGGACACTCTTGCCATCCCTTGCACCTGAACAAGACTACAATACAGCAAACAAGTGAGTTAAGCAACTGTGCAAGGGAAAGGTAGGTAAGTGAAATTACTTAATTACTTTAAATTAAAGTACCTCAGGTAACAATTAATTTAATTAAAGTACCTCAGGTAACAATTACAATAGGGATGTCAGAGAATTCCACCACAGATCTTGGTGAGGCCGAATGCCAGTGCATTTGCCCCCCCCGAAATCCATGGCGGAATGAAGCCCCCACCCCCCCACCCCACAAAAGGCACATGAAACGGAGCACTTACCTGCTGCCGTCCGCACTGACTTGAGAATGGCAGCCACGCTGCGGCCGCCATTTGCTTCCTCATCATAGCTGTGATAGGCTACGTAAATAATTATGTAGCCTATCACAGCTAATATAGGGATGCCATTTGCGTCCCTGCGGAGGCCGTGATAGGCTACGTAAGTATTTACGTAGCCTATCATGGCAAGCTAAAAAAACAACAGCGTATGCAAATGGCGGCGGCTACGGCGCCCGCCATTTGTGTTCCCTTTTTTTCACTGTTTTAGCCTACGTAAATATTTATGTAAGCTATTATGGTGAAAAAAAGGGGCGTAGTGGGTGCTATTTGCGTTCCCCTTTTTTTTCGCCATAAGAGCTTATGTAAATATTTACGTAGGCTAAAACAGCGAAAAAAAGGGAATGCAAATGGCGGCTGCGGGCGGCCCTAGCTGTCAGCTCTGCGGAATCTCCGTGGAGTGGAGCTGGCTGGGTTAGAATTTCTGGGGGAGGTGTGGAGCACCTCCCCCCCACCGTGAATCACCCCGTCGAAAAGGTAAGTGACTTTCGTACATCCCTAAATTTCAAATTGATAAATAGCAGCTGAAGCCAAAACATGGGCATAGCCAAGGGTTAACCCTAGGGATGGATGAGCCCATCTCCATCTGGGGAGGGGGGAGCTTGACGAACTGCCCCCTGCAGCTCACGCAGCCAGGGCCTGCTTGGCGAGCTTCCCTGCTTGTCCTGCCTGCCTGTGAGCCACCCCTCTTCCTCGCACCAGCTGTCAAGGGCCAGTGTGGGGAAGGAGGGCCTCAGTGGCCAGCCCCCAAGCCTCTCGCTCTGGCCTTCTCTAGAGGAGGCCTGGGCGAGAGCGCTGGGGTGGCACCGTCACCCTTCTTCCTTGTGCCAGCTGTCAAGGGCTGGCATGGGGAAGGAGGGCCTGAGCAGCCAGCCCCCAGCCTCTCACCCTGGCTTCCAGCAGGTGCGGGGGGGGGGGAAGAGGATAGGTGCCTCCTTCTTTCCTCCTCCCTGAACTGCTACAGTGGTGGCAGCAAGGGACAAGCTGGTCATTTTCCATAAGGCCAGGAAAAGTTATGGAAAACAACCAGCCTGTCCCATGCCACTGCCACTGTAGCAAGGATGGGGAAGGAGGAGAGGTGCTGCCTTCTTCCTCTCTCTTTGCTGAAGGAGCAGGTGCCCGAGCTCTTGCCCAACTCAGCACGCTGCGAGTTGGGCAAGAACTCAGATCCACGAACTGGCGTCTGTGGGGCCGAACCAGCAACTTCCCGCTGGGCTTTGAGCCCCAAACTGGATGCTTGCACCATCCCTAGTTAACCCCTTACAAACTTACAAGAGTGAGCTATATGGGTGGTGGTGGAGGGGATCCAGCAAGAACATACAGGCCTTGCAGCCCTGCATTAACAAAGACCACTCAGTGGTTGAAAAGAACCTCAGCTGCATATTTTTAAACTAACCCCAAGCTTAGAAAGGGGGAATAAGAATCTCCTTAAAGCAGGAAAAAGTCCAGGCTAGCTTCAGATTAGGATCAGTTTAAGCTCAGGCATGAGGCCTTAAAGAGCAGTTCACTAAATAAAGCAACTTTAAGAGTTCAGCATATCATTTATTAAAAAAACAAAACAAAAAAACCACAGAGAGAGAGAGGAACCAGACCTTGCAAGCTGCAGTCTTCCCAAATCACCCACCCTTTGTCTGCTGTTCCCTCCAACAACCCATTGAATAGAGAATCTCCCCTCAATAAGTCTCCCATTCACTATTGTTAATAGTCCTCCTTCCTTAATAGGAATTACCATTCCTTAGGGGGGCAATTGATCTACATTCCCAGCCACTGACAGCCAGTGCTGATCAGGAGTTCACACACAGCCTCCCTTGCTTTTCAAATGAGGCCCTCCAATCAGATTAACTGCAGCAGCAGTTGGGCCTATCTATGTAAGGAGGCACCCTTGTGAAAGAGCCAGCTGTCTGAGCATGAGGAGCCCCATTGCCAAAGTGTCAACAAACAAGTGAGTTAAGCAACTGTGCGAGTTTAGCAACAGAAAATGAAGCCAGGGAAGTCAACTCTTTCCTCCATATTCCATACTCACAGTGAGAACATAAGAAGAGCCCTGCTGGATCAGATCAAGGGTCCATCTAGTCCAGCATTCTGTTCACACAGTGGCCAACCAGCTGTCAACTAGGAACCCACAAGCAAGGCATGAGTGCAACAGTACCCTCCCACCCATGTTCCCCAGCAACATAGTTCTCTATTTGAAAACCAAACATCTGCTTAACCCACCATACCTGCTTTCAAGGAAAAGGGGTACCAGAGCATGGTCTGAAGGCACATGAGGCAGCTACCTTGCTGAAGCTAAGCAGATCTGGGTCTGGTCAGTGCTTGGAGGGGGAACTACCTGGGAACCAAAGGTAGCCACCTTGAGTTCCATAATGGATATAATGGAATGGTGAGATATAAATGTCATAAATAAACACATAAATAAACACATAAATAAACACATAAATAAATAAATGGAAGGAAGGAAGGAACATACAAAAGACACTGTAATGCAATATTTGGATTATTAGGTAGATTGGGATTGGGATAGGGTATGCACATTTAGGGACCGCGGTGGCTTAGTGGTTAAGACGCTGAACTGCAGACTGGAAGGTTGGCAGGTCAGCAGTTTGAGACCCGAGTGCTGCATGATGGAGTGAGCTCCCGTCTTCAGTCCCAGGTTCTGCCAACCTAGCAGTTCGAAAGCAAGAAATTGCAAGTAGATAAGTAGGTACCACCTCGGCGGGAAAGGTAACAGCGTTCCGTGCACCTCAGTGTTCAGTCATGCCGGCCACATGACCACGGAAGCATCTTCGGACAGCGCTGGCTCTTTGGCTTAGAAACGGGGATGAGCACCACACCCTAGAGTCGGACACGACTGGTTGGGGACACCTTTACCTTTTTTTTTATGCACATTCAGGTCACAATTCTACATTTCATGTTAGAACAACTGATGCTCAGCCACTGAAGCACAGGAGGTCTGGTTCTATAAGCTGCCTAAACTTCCTGGAAAGGTCCGCCACCCATTCATAATCTCATTTCTGCTAATATTTATATACCCCGCTTTTTCCTTCTGACAGGTAGCCCAAATTGTTTGAGAATAAGTGCAAAATAATCAATACAAAAATATCAGAATTGCAATCAAAATAGTCACAATGCATATCTAAACAATAAGGCAGTTCAATAGCATACCCAATTCAGGACGACAAATAAATGGATACATAAAAAACATAGAAATAATATTGACATGTAACCAACAAAATATCACATCTAGCTAACTATTCCAGTAATATGCTGTAATGATAAATGCAACGTACTCAGAGCATCAACAGAACAATGCAGGGATTCTGCCATAGGAGTAGGAATGGGGAAGCAGGGGCTAGATGTTAAAGTCCAAAATGCCTCTCCCTGCTCCTAGAGCTTCCGGCAGCTGCTCAAAATGCCTCAGCTGTGCTTTAATGTTTATAGACTATTGGTCCAGGAACTTGGTCCATAAGTAGAGAAGAAGGCAAATGCTATAAATTGCATTGAACTTTGAGGCATCTGGGAGGAGATTGGCAGTGTGTGTGTGTGTGTGTGTGTGTGTGTGATCTCTTTTCTCTTGAGATAAAGAAAACATAGGTTAGGGCCTGTAATAAAAAGGTGCTTTTGTTATCATTTTTTGAGAGAAGAAGCTTCCCAGAGCTTGGTCACTCAAGGTTAGGGATGTACAAGGATTTTGTTTCAGTTTGTTGAGCATCAGAACTTGCCCCATTCACACACTCAAATGTGAACAGTGCTTATGTATGTATGTATGTATGCAGGGGTCCCCAACCCCCGATCCATGGACTGGTCCCGGTCTGTGGCCTGTCAGCATCCGGGCCGCAGGGGTGTGCGAAACTCCCCACCTTGGGTCCGTGGGGGTCCATGGGGGGGGAGGCGATCTGTCCCTCCCTCCCCGGAATCCTCGCCGGCCCTGGCTGGCTCCGTTCTGCAGCAAGTCCGTGGAGCTGCCGTCCGGCTCTGGCCACTGGCCGACTTCCAGCTGCTGGGACACAAATGGCGTCCGCTATGTGGATGCCATTTGCATCCCTGTTCTACAAGTAATAGGCTACGTAAATCTTTACGTCGCCGATTACTGCAAAGAACAGGGATGCAAACGGCGTCTGCATAGTGGACACCATTTGCATCCCAGCGGTCAGAAGGAACCCCCCCCCGGTCCGTGGAAAAACTGGACCGGTCCCTGGTGCCAAAAAGGTTGGGGACTGCTGTATGTATGTATGCATTTTATATCCCACAATAACACACTACAGAAAAAGGAATCTTGTCCTTCATATAATAGTATCAAGATTGAGTCTTTTTTCCCTCAGTGTTTTAACATTACACATGTAAACTTCAGTAAGACAGAGGGTAGCAAATGAATTAAAGGAACTGAAGCCCACAGCAAACTGCATGGTCCAGTCCAGGGATGACCTATGGCATTGTGCTGCCTGAGGTGAAGGATAAGATGGTGCCTCCCATTCGATGTGCAAAACATGGCTGAACTGGCAGTTGAATTTACTTCAATATTGGTGATGGGGCAGCGTACTTCACTGTACCTGAAAGCAGCAGGATAACTTATCAAATACAGAGCAGACCACACAGCACACATATCTCCCCCCCCCAACATCTCGCTGCTCTTTCCCATAGCATCTACTACCTGAGGTGGCCACCTCACTCTGCCTAATTCCAGCCCTGCTCCAGTCCTGGAATCATCATCATCATCATCATTTCCTAGTTTAAATTGGAATTCAAGAGGAATGGGATACAGAAGGGTGGGCAACTTGTGGCCCTCCAGAGGTTTTGGCCTATGGCCTACAACTCCCATCAGCCCTAGCCAGCATAACCAATGGTGAAGGATCATGGGCACTGTAGGGCATCTGGAGGGCCACATTTTGCCCACCCCTGGGGCAGGGAACAATAAAGGAACCAAACTGAGTAAATCTCTTCAACTTTAGAGGGCAATTGATGATGAGAGCAATTGCCATTTTTGTGGCAAGCACCAACACAGAAATGAGAAAAATGGCTCCAGCAGTTTGTAAAACTGGACAAGAGTTCCATTGAGAACTGCCTTCTACCTCAATGAAATATCACTATGGCCAATAGTAGACCAGACATGTACAGTGCAATACTCTATGGGTCTACTTAGAAGTAAATCTGATTGAGTTCAGTGGAGCTTACTCCCATGTAAACAGCCTCAAGTATACTCTTCTTGGGGTGGGTACTAACAGGCTCAAGACAAACAGGAAACATCATGTCAAATAATCAGTAAACTGGCAAATTTAAATGGAAGGTGGGCAGTTTATATTTCCCACCAGAAACTATTTGTCTAAACTATTTGTCATGGTATGATACATTTATTTAACTGAAAATCACTAGAGACTCTTCTGTGTTCCTGAAAGTATGTTTGAAAGTATTTGGTTTTTAGTATGTGAAACACCCCCCCCGCCCCCAGAAGACACACACCCTATGGTGGGGGGAACGCAAAACTTTATTTTATTTATTTATTTATTTATTTATTTATTTCTATACCACCCAATAGCTGAAGCTCTCTGGGCGGTTCACAAAAACTTATATTTAAACTTAAAATATATATATTTGTTGTAATTTCCCTTGAAATTCCTACAGATGTTTTACCTGCACAGGAGCCTTTGATTTCACCTCCAATTTTGATTTAGGCAAAATTAGAGAGCAACTTACAGGTGTGCAAAAAGATGTCTGGGAATGTTGGTTAGCTTATTGAAATTATTTTGACTTCTCTTGAAACCCTTGCTGATGCTTAGCCTGTTTGGGGCTCTCCCAGCATGACACAGTTCTACTGTGAAGCAAAGTGAGGCTGTTCCTGTAAGCTACCTAGATCAGGATGCCAATTATTCTTTAAAAAGAAAAAGAAAAAAAAAGACTAGACATATTCCAGGACCCTGGTCCATAAGCAGATATCTCATTACAAAGTCTATCTGTGTATTTTGTGAGGACAAACTCAAGGTTTTTCAGGGAATACCCATAGTTCAGTGGTGGAACTCATTTGTTACGTAATGTTGGGAATTATTGGGACTAGAACCAGGAATTTTCAGTTCTATGTGCAGTAGCCTTGGGTGGTGAGCTACAACAGGTGAAGCTTGGGATGTCCTCCTGGCAGTGTATTCTTAGGTTCTGGACTGGCCCCCCACCCAGGATGACTGTTGGGCCTTCCCAGACAGGAAGGGCTGTTAAAGCCTCCTTGTTTAGGTTCACAAGCTCTTCCTTTTCTGACTCACTCTGACTTCCTGTGTGCAGCTCCCCCATATGGTGAACTGCTGAACTGCAGTTTGTAGTGTACTGAATGGCCCCCCTCTCAGGGATGCCATAACAAGTGATTTCCTGCATCGGCAGCGGATTGGACTACAGGACTTTTGAGGTCCCTTCCAACTCAATGATTCTAAAAAATACTAGTTGGAGGATATGGAACTATGGCCAAATCTACACCTCATGTCATATCGATACGATCCCATCATGATGACACCATATCCCTCCTGTGCAATTACACCTTGCAGCACACACAATGATATGTGTCTGGTATTTTGGATAATATGGAATAAAAAGCAGGGAATAATGCTAGAAAAGTGGTATATGGAACACATAATGTGGCCCAAAAGTTATCAGTGCACTTCAATAATGATTAAAAAAAAAAAAAGAAGTGTAGATCTAGCCCATATGTACATCTCTCTGAACTTGCTGGAGTAATACATATTCAAAAAATCACTTTATTTTATTTTATTTGTTTATGCAGTTACATAAAGTTCTCTGTCTTGGCTGACTTAAATAACACACATAAAAAGAATGTAGAAACAAAAGAGAACTTAAAACCATAAAATCAAAAGCAACATAAAATACAACAAAAAACAAAACTCACAGGCACCCCAAAATTAAAAGCACAGATGACGATGATGATTAAAGTGGAGAGGCTCTGACTACAGCAGTTATTTAAAAGGTGGCAACTCTGCAATAGTGAAGACCCTGACAGATGAATAGCACTTTGTTGTTTCTGTTGAGTGTTCCATTCATTAACAAGAGTCAGCACTTCTGTTTCTTTCTGTTCTCTCGGCAACAACAAATGGTGGTCCTTCTGTCTGAAGAGAGTAGGTGTGCATATTCCTGGATTTTCAATAGCACCCAGCACTGCGGGCATATAATCATCTTCCACATGATGAATGTAAAACACTTGGGGAAAGTGTGTTATTATTATTCCAAATGACGTTGCGCTCGAATTAATTTTTGCTGCATAGTTTGAAAGATGTAAGGAGCTCTGAAAATTGCTAATTGTAACCGTTCTTGCTCCTGAGATAAGATAAGATTTGGAATTCAAGTGCACCCTGCTGAAAGATTTGTCATTTGAAACTTTGCCAGAGGGGCTACACTATTAGGTAAGCTAGTCTACAGGCCACTAAACCAATAGATTATGATGCTTATGATCTCCTTAATTAAAGACTTCTGTTACCACTGGGGGACATAATGGGCTTCACGGTAATTCTTATGTTAAAGATGTAATGGAGAGTAATATTGCAGTAATAATAAGGCACCTGCAGGTTATTCTCCTTTAAGCCCTATGCTTCCCCTCCTCCTTTCTCTGCTCCCATGAATCCTGGGTTGTTTACATGTTTGTCTTCAAGGAGCTTATAACCGTTCTCAGGGCCATGGATGTCCAAACCAGACCGGAGCATATGTTTTCCAGCTCAGGGTCCCCAAGGACAGTAGCTCAAGCTGGATTAGGGTGGCCACTTATGACTCACAGTAAAAGAGGAAAAGCATCACCCAAAAAAAGGACAAAAACTGGACACAAAGCTGCATATGCTTTGCATATGCTAATTTAGATGTCTTGATGCAAGTGTAGAACTAATTATAATTGAAACTGAAATACAGCAAATCTCTCTAGAGTGTGGAAGACTGTGACCAGGTGACCTGTGTATCTGCTGTCCAGCAGGCACTAACTCTTGATAGGCAATAGTTCTTATGGTTCTTTATCTTTTAACCAGAATTGGACTTGGCAGCCTTCAAATAGAGGATGCCTTCAAATAGAATGCATTCTTCCATGAAAAAAGAAAAAAATGGATACATGGCCACCCTCACCTGGTCTTTTCCTCTCTCAATGAGGCGAAGGAGAAAGCCTGGCTCTTATTATTTATACTAATCCTGGTTAATTCAGAGGCTTCATACTACCAGCCAATCACAGGATCTGACGTTGCACACTCCTGAGCTTGAAGAGGGCTCAGTGGCCTAAACACATACACTCCATAGCAGTTTTCTCAGCTAGGTCCAAGCTTCAAATGATGTGGTTCCTGGTTCAAGTCCCCTGATGCTCCTGTGGTTGGGAGCCATACATTGAGATATCCAATAAGGCAATCTTCCCCTATCCAGTGCCCTCCAAATGGTTTGGACTACAATTCCCATCACTTCCAGCCAGCATGGCCAACTTGTGGATCTATGACCATAATAAAATTGATTGAACTGATTGATTGAGCATGGCCAATGGTCAGGAAGTCTGGGGGTGTAGTCAAAAACATCACTATGTGCACCACGGAAGGATGTAATCAGACATGAACATGGTATGTATCTTTGGGCAACCCATAATATCTCAGTTCAAATATAATAGTGTTTTGAGTGTGGTTTTGTGGACCATTTTGTGTCTATGCAAGCCAAGACAGGATTGCCAAATGAGCAGGGGCGGGGGAATGGAATAATCTGGTGGGTTTGGGTTGGTTTAGCTTTCAGGCCAGCTGCCAGAAAAGGAAAGGGCAACAGTTATCCCCCATAAGAGAATTTATTTTATGCCTTATGTCAGCCTTTCCCAATGTGGTACACTCCAGATGTTTTGGACTTCAACTCCAATCAGCCCAGACAGCCAACTATGGCCAATAGTGAAGGATAATGGGAGCAAGTAGTGCAGCAACATGTGGAGGGCCACAGGTTCCCCACCCTTGCTTTAGGTGAATAGAGACAGCTTTCGTACTGCTGTCTGCCAGTGGAGGCTGGTGGCTCTGATGTCAGTGGAGTGGTGAATCCGCTCTGGGATTCAGTCAGAACCAGTCAGAACCAGTCAGAACTCTAAGGAGTTATCCAAGGTGCTGAACCTAGGATACCCCTCCAATGCCCCATGATATAAGAACCACCAGTCTCCCTTGCTCTCTTCCAATAGTTCCAGCGATCGGCTCTGCTCCTCACTTCCACTACCAGATCTGCTCTGAGTTTTTCCACCAGGCCCCACCCATGTACCATGTTAGGGCTGCCCACTTTTCCCTGGTCCCTGGTCCTGTGTCTTTACTGACAGCTTGATCTCCAGATGTTAGCAACTCATTATTTATTTATTGTATTTCTCCAATAAATTTCTAAACATATAAAACATAATCAAATAAAAAAAAACAATAAAACATTGAAAACAACATGACAAACTATAGCAATGATTTAAAAAGCCAAGTTAAAGAGATGTGTCTTGACCCCCTTTCTGAATGCAGAGAGTGTAGGGACCACTCACAACTCCACAGGGAGTGCATTATAGATTCTTATCTCCATGATGTGAAAGCCTCACATGCTTTTTTTTCTGCAGATCAAGCTAAATGTAAAGGCATGAGAAGAGGCCTGGCCAGCATGTTTTGGGTCAGTGTGTTTCGAGCAAGCCAACTACTCTAGGCAGAGACTTCCCTGCTAGTTTTGCTGAGGTTCATCCATCTTTTGTCATCCCTCTCCAAAGCTTTTATTTTTGATCCCATCAGATTATGGAGTCCCAAAGCAAGCCTCAAAAGAGACACTCCAGAGGAAACTAATGCATAAAATTGCTCTTAACGGAGCAATCCTATGCATGTTTGTTTGTTTATTATATTTTTATACTACCCAATAGCCAGAGATCTCTGGGAGGTTCACAACAATTAAAACCACAGAATCCTTCAAAGTAACAGGTGCCTGGTGAGTCTGTTTAGAATCGCAGCCTTAGAGAAAATATTGCCTCTAGGAAGGTATATTTCATTTCATTTATTATGTTTCTATACCACCCAGTAGCCAAATATACATATAACTATCTATATATTAAAAATAAGACTGGGTCAGTTGGACCATGAAGTGTTCCCTGCAAACCTTTGTGACTATCTCAAAGACTAACATGTCTTCCTCTTCCTGAGGCTGGGGAACTTTCTCAGAATGGTCCTTTCGGGGCTAGCTCAAGTTCAGAAGCAACATATGCTTCCTTATGCATCTTGCTCAGGGATTGTGCACTTGCAAAGCTGGAAAACTGTTCCTTCAAAACAGCTTTAAAAAAAGAATCAGATTTCCCATTTATCTTGTTAATGATTAAGTGAACACATTCAAGTTCAACCTCATTACAAGGACAAGATTTGATGTGAAAATTTAGACACACACACACACACACTTGATTCAGTCCTAATTATACCAGCTATGCTGATGGAGTTTTGCTTTCATGTCCTTTGTGACACTTTGGGGAGACCAACCAGGGTTACCCCTAGCAATAGGCAGAATGAGATGGCTGCCCCAGGCAGATGATTTGGGCTGCTGTGAAAGGACAGCACATTGTTACGTATGTATTTAACTCATCATTTTACTGCCAAGGAGGAAGAGATCTGTGGGTGCTTGTGGAATTTTCTACATCAGTTGCCAAATTTCTTGACCTTCCTTGGGTATTACGCAACTTGATGGGAGTGTGGGCAAGGCAGCATTTGGGGCTCTGTCTCACGTGGCAAAATTTCTTGGGCCACTCCTGAAATCAACACATGGTCAGCAGTGTCTCCAAAATAGGGATGTCGTAGGTGCTCGACTGGGTCCAGGAATTCGTTGGGCTCCCCCTGCCTGCAACCCCCGGACTGTGCCCGCCGAGATGCTGTCCTTGCTCACCCTCTGCTTGCGCCCGCTCGTGCCCACTCACGCTCTCCAGGACTCACCGTGATCCCGTTTGGTGAGCACCTGCCATTTTTGCACCTTTGATTGCTACGTAAAACAGGAAGTTAAAAAAAAGTGTATAGTTTGGAGCTGGGAAAGCTAAATAAGCACAATATTATTTTATTTTATTATTAAATTTGTTAATCGCCCATCTGGCTGGTCACCCAGAGGGATTATGTCTCTAATATTGGGCTTATTTAGCTTTCCCAGCTCCAAACTGCATGTATTTAAATAGGAGCATTTTTTAAACGTCCTGTTTCACGTAGCAAAGGCAAGAAAATGTTGTTGGGTGCTCACCAAAAGGGATCGCAGTGAGCCCGGGGAACTCGTCGAGCTTGTGGGCGGCCCGAGCACAGGTCCAGGGGGGTGCGAGCAGGGGCATCACTTCAGCGAGCGCCCGGAGAAACGAGCTAGGGTGAGTTTGTTTATTTATTTATTACATTTCTACCACCCAATAGCCAAAGCTTCCTGGGTGGTTTACAAAGATTAAAACATTTTAAAATACATATACAGATTTTAAAAGCCAGTTCCTTAAAAAAACACATGAACAGAACAATATACAAGAACATATATCTAAAACGAGTTCAACAAGCAATCTCAGAGCAGACAACCATAACCATACACCATTCCAGGATCAATTAAAACTTATATGCTGCCAAATGCTTGGGAGAAGATACATGCACACACCAAAATGTTCAATATGATTAAAAGACAGAGGAACAACAGTACCACTTTGCTTACCAATAACTGTGGTTCTTTGAGTGGTCATCTGTGAACTCACACATATGGGTTATGCACCTGCGCAGAACAGTCATTCAGAATTTAGGGGGGAGTCCCGCTTACTTCCTCTGTGCATGCTCCACCTGCCTCTCAGTTCTGAGTGGAGGAATAAAAGAGGGCAAGGCATCGAAGCAGGGAGAAGGGTGCATTGTGTGAGTTCATGGATGGCCACTCAAAGAACCACACTTACAGGTAAGCAACCTGTCCTCCTTTGTAGTCTCTGCAACTCACACATATGGGTGACTGAAAAGCAAGAAACTTTCCAGAGGAGGGATTTTGTTGTTCAGTCGTTCAGTCGTGTCCGACTCTTTGTGACTCCATGGACCATAGCACGCCAGGCCTTCCTGTCCTGCACTCTCTCCCAGAGTGTGCTCAGGTTCATATTCATTGCATCGGTGATGCTATCTAGCCATCTCATCCTCTGCCGTCCCCTTCTCCTTTTGCCTTCAGTCTTTCCCAGCATCAGGGTCTTTTCCAGAGAGTTTTCTCTTCGCATTAGGTGGCCAAAATATTTCAGCTTCAGTATCTGTCCTTCCAATGAGCAGTCAGGCTTGATTTCCTTTAGGATTGACTGATTTGACCTCATTGCAGTCCAAGGGACTCGTAAGAGTCTTCTCCAGCACCGCAGTTCGAAAGCATCAATTCTTCGGCGCTCAGCCTTTCTTATAGTCCAGCTCTCACAGCCATACATTACTACTGGGAAACCATAGCTTTGATTAGACGGACCTTTGTCAGCAAGGTGATGTCTCTGCTTCTTACTATGCTGTCTAGGTTTGCCATAGCTTTCCTCCCAAGGAGCAAGCGTCTTTTAATTTCATGGCTACAGTCACCATCCGCAGTGATCTTGGAGCCCAAGAAAGTAAAATCTGTCACTGCTTCCAATTCTTCCCCTTCTATATGCCAGGAAGTGATAGGGCCAGATGCCATGATCTTAGTTTTTTTAATGTTGAGTTTCAAACCAGCTTTTGCACTCTCCTCTTTCACCCTCAACAAGAGGCTCTTGAGATCCTCTTCACTTTCTGCCATTAGGGTGGTATCATCTGCATATTGGAGGTTGTTGATAATTCTCCCGGCAATCTTAATTCCGACCTCTGATTCATCCAACCTCGCATTTCTCATGATGTACTCTGCATATAAGTTAAATAAGCAGGGTGACAATATGCAGCCTTGTCGTACTCCTTTCCCAATTTTGAACCACTCGGTTGTTCCATGTCCGGTTCTTACTGTTGCTTCTGTTGAAAGAACTGCCCTGCCAAAGGCTACACCTGCATGAGACCTGATGTCTAGGCAGCAATGTGTGATGAAGATAGAGGCTTGAGCCCTCTATGCAGTGCTGCATAGCTAAGGAAACAGATTGCCCCTGAGGAAAACAGCAGAAGATGCTTTGGTCCTAGTCAAATGGCCACATACTTGGATGGGGGCAGGGGGACGAGCAAGTTGGTAGGTGAGAAGTATAGTTGACACTAACCACTTGACAAAGTGCTGTGGTGACACATGGTGCCCTTTTTGGGCCAGAGAGACAGACAAACAGTAGGAGGGATTTTTTGAAAGGATTTTGTTTTAAATAGAACAAGAGGGCCCATCTAAGGAGTGAAGCTTGACTTCCAGTGGGGAGATAGGTTGGGGAAGAAAAGTTGTTAGCACAATATCCTGAACCAGATGGAACTGTGAAACTACTTCAGGGAGGAAAGAACAGTCCTGGGCATAGAACTACCTTATTTCTGTGGAATATGAGGAATGGCTGATCATGTCATGTCACAGTTTGCTTGCTCTGCATGCCGAATTAATGGCAACACGGAATGCCATGTTCAAAGTGAAGAGGTTTAGGTCAGCCTTAGCCGTTGGCTCAAAGGGCTTTGTTTGCCATTAGTTGTGCCAGGACCACTGACAGGCTCCATCCTGGAAAAGGTGGGGGGACTGGTGAATAAATACTGGAGAGTCCTTTAAAGACTGTCTTTAAACATTTAACGTCAGAGTGTGAGTAGAGGGAGAGACCCTTGATCTTGCAATGATTAATTGATAGTACTGCTAAGTGAACTATAAATGATGAGCGCACAAGGCCTTGATTCTTAAGAGAATGGAGGAAGTCAAATACTTGAGGAATACTACAGGACTCTGGATTTTGACCCATAGATGCAAGAAAAACCAAAAATACACTCCACTTCGTGGTGTACGAGGCCTAAATGGAGGGTTTGTGGGAGGCAGTTATCACCTCTAACACCTCTTGGGAGAATAGCTTAGCTCGCCAACCCTCTAGGCTGTGAGGTGTAAGTTTTCGAGGTTGGGGTGTCTGATCTTCCCCCCGTTCATTGTAAGGAGGCCTGGTTGATGAGGAAGTCTGGCCAGGTTTTGTATGTCCTCTGGAAGGCAATTGAAAAAGGCTGCCACTTTTCCCCAGAGAAGCGGTTGGTAGGCTGCCATGCAGGCCTTGTAACTGGCTACTCGTAGGGCTAGAGCCGCTATAGAGTAGATCCTATGCTTCACTTGAGTCTAATTTTCTCCCCTCTATGACGACAGGAGCAGAGTGGGGGTTTTGCCTGGTCTTGGATTAGGATGCCTCCACTATTACAGAGTTCAGCATGGGGTGTTTAAAAAGGAAAGAGCAGTCCTCTGCCTGAATCCTGTATAGGTTTCTATCTTTCTAGACATAGGGGGTATGGTGGAAGGTTTCAACCATGCTTCCTTAATGATGTGCAAGAGCGTGGGGAGCATGGGAATAGTGACCAGGGGGCTACATCTAGGGGTGCACGAAAGCCACTTACCTGGTCTCGCAGCTTGTTCGCGGTGGAGGGGAGGCGCTTCGCTGCTCCCCCCGAAGTTCAGGCCAGGGAGGAGGCGCCTCGCCTCGCCTGGCCGCGAAATAAAAAGTAAAAAAAAAAACACACCCCCGTGATAGGCTACGTGACGATTAACGTAGCCTATCACGGCTAGATCTGCAAAGTCAGCCGTGATAGGCTACGTTAATCGTCACGTAGCCTATCACGGGTGACTTAAAAAAAAAAAAAAAAAGCGCATACGCAAATGGCGGCCCCCATAGGGAGCCGCCATTCACGTTCCTTATTTGGTCGCTGTAGTCTACATAAATCTTTACATAGACTACGGCGAAAATAAGGGCTACGCAAATAGCGTTGCCCTTATTTTCACCGTAGTCTACGTAATCTTTACGTAGACTACAGCGACCAAAAAAGGAACGTGAATGGCGGCTCCCTATGGGGGCCGCCATTAGCCGTACGCGCTTTTTTTTTTAAAGTCACCCGTGATAGGCTACGTGACGATTTACGTAGCCTATCATGGCTGACTTTGCAAATCTAGCCATGATAGGCTACGTTAATCGTCACGTAGCCTATCACAGGGGCGTTTTTTTTTTTTTACTTTTATTGGAATGGTGGCAGCAGCAGCCGGTCAAAAGACCAGCTGCCGCCTCTGCCCCTGTCAAAGACCTGACGAACCGCCACCAGGACCCGCCGCTGGGAGGGACATTCGTGAAAGGTAAGTCCCATCCCAGGGGGGGGGGCGGGAGGCGGGGGGGCAGAGAATTTCTCCCCGAACAACCTTCACTACATCTGGTTGAACCTTCTGAAATACCTGTTGGGGCCCAGCCCCAGTGCAGCAACGAGTTCTATAGTTTACAGTCAGAATCAGCTCAGAAGTGGTCCGGAAGGAATTGGAGCTTAGTTCAGTAGTGAGAAGACTAGGGCCTAAGAGTCTGGCTATGCCTAGCTATGCATGTAACTGCAAAAGGAAGTGGGGCTGATTTGGGCCTAATCAGCCTGTGGAATGTCAGAATAAATGTGAGCTTATCACTCAGTTTTCTCAGAGGAAAGCAGGGGGGAGTCTCCCCTGTCTAGCTGCTAGTGGTTGACCTTGAATGTCATGCCAATAGTTAAGAGTGCTAACAGCCTCCCCATGAGACACCAGCAGAAGGAATGGGGGTTTTCAGAGGTGCAACAAGTTGAGATGACAACTCAAGAGGACAGAATAGAAATGACCTGTTTGGCGTAGGTTTCATTTATGGGTGAAGATCCTCCGTCAATTACATCCCTTATCCAAAACTCAACTGGGTGTGTTTAGGGATGGCAGAGAAATCCGCCATAGACTCCAGTGAGGCCGGATTCTTTAGAATCCACCCCCCCCGGCATCCGTGGTGGAACAGACTTCTCCCCCCACCACCCTGAGAAGTCCAGTAGGGATGGACCCTATCTGGTGCCGGCTGGTCCGTGTCCATCGGCTGCCATCCGCAGCCATCCACTGCCAGGCTGTGGATGCAAATGGCGTCCGGCGTAGCAGACGACATTTGCGTCCCTGCCCTTGGCCATGATGGGCTATGTAAATATTTACTTAGCCTGTCAAGGCAAAGAGCAGGGACGCAAATGGCGTAGCAGATGCCATTTGCGTCCCTGCTCTTTTCGTGATTGGCTATGTAAATATTTATGTAGCCAATCATGGCCAAGGGCAGGGACACAAATGGTGTCCGCTATGCTGGATGCCATTTGCATGCCAGTGGCCAGAAGTCTGGCTGCGGACGGGCCCGGCCAGCGGCTCTGTGGACTTACTGCAGAGCGGAGCCAGCCAGGAAGGATTCCAGGGGGAGGGATGGATCACCTCCCTACCCCCAGCAGATGCCCCAGATCAGATGGGTGAGTGGGGTATAGAAATAGCAGGGTTGGTCTGATTCCAGCCTTGAAAGAGCTTTTGGCATGGATCTCCTCTTCTGTGCCAGTAGAGCCCTCCATGGACTTTACAGTGGGACCACCACTTTTCCAAATGATACTGGGTGGTCACCATTTTATAGGGATGTCAGAGAATTCCATGATGGATTTCGATGAGGCCGAATGCCAGTGCATTCGGCCCCCTGAAATCCATCGTGGAACTGCCTGCCACCCCCCTGTGAATCCCCCCCGGCACGAGATTTACCTGGGTGGGATGTTCCGGACGGCGGCAGCTCCAGCCACGGCTTCGGCGGTGGCGGCTGGTCTTCCGAATGGCTGCCGCCGCCGCCGCCATTGGCAGTCTGGGTCTCCCCCCCTCATAGACGTGATAGGCTACCGTATTTTTTACCGTCTTAGTCTACGTCAATATTTACGTAGACTAAGACGAAGAAAAGAAAGGGGAATGCAACTAGCACCCACTACGCTATTTGCGTTCCCCATTCTTTTCTTCATCTTAGTCTACGTAAATATTGACGAAGACTAAGATGGTGAAAAATAAGGAACGCAAATGGCGGTGGCCGTAGCTGCCACCATTTGTGTATGCGTTTTTGTTGTTGTTGCTGTTACCCAGAGCCCTCCGTGGCCGGAAATCCGGCTGTGGATGGCCCTGGCCTGGGCCTGGCTGGCTGCTCTGCAGAGCCGCTGCGGAGCACAGCTGGCCATCATGGATTCCAGGGGGGGAGGACCGGATTGCCTCCCCCCCGTTGAGGATTCCGGAGGGAGGGACGGAATGCCTCCCCCCCCATGAACAGAATCTGCAAAAAGGTAAGTCACATTCGTACATCCCTACCATTTTAAATTTCACAATGTCCCCAACTGCAGCAGCACCCGTACTGGGCCTTCTGCTAAACTGAGTTGGTGGTTGCCTGGCTACCCAATGACATGTTGGGACTCTGTCAGTCGCTTGAAGATGATTCATGGTGACACCAGGCCTGGGACATACCTAGGGATGCACGAAAGTCACTTATCTGGTCTCGCAGCTTGCTTTGCGGTGGGGGGGAGGCGTTTCGCTGCTCCCCCTGAAGTTCAGGCCGGGGGGGAGGCTTCCCTCCTCACCCGGCCGAAATTCAGGCCGGGGGGGAGGCTTCCCGCCTCGCCCAGCCGAAATTCAGGCTGGGGAGAAGCGCCCCGTCTCCCTGGCCGCGAACTTCAAAAAAACACACAAAAAAAACGCTCCTGTGATAGGCTACGTAACAATTAACGTAGCCTATCATGGCTAGATCTGCAAAGTCAGCCGTGATAGGCTACATTAATCGTCACTAGGGGTGGACAAAAGTCACTTGCCTTTTCTCGCAGCTTGTTCGCGGTGCGGGGGAGCGCTTCGCTGCTCCCCCCGCGAAGTTCAGGCCGGGGGGGGAGGCTTCCCGCCTCGCCCGGCCGAAATTCAGGCTGGGGGGGAGGCTTCCCGCCTCGCCCGGCCGAAATTCAGGCCGGGGAGGAGGCTTCCCGCCTCGCCCGGCCGTGAACACAAAAGTAAAAAAAAAAAAAAAACACGTCCCCTAGATTTGCAAAGTCAGCCGTGATATGCTACGTGAATCGTCATGTAGCCTATCACGGGTGACTTTAAAAAAAAAAAGCGCGTACGCGAATGGCGGCCCCCATAGGGCGCCGCCATTCGCGTTCCTTATTTAGTTGCTGTAGTCTACGTAAATGTTTACGTAGACTACGGCGAAAATAAGGGCAATGCAAATAGCGTTGCCCTTATTTTCGCCGTAGTCTACGTAAAGATTTACGTAGACTACAGCGACCAAATAAGGAACGGGAATGGCGGCTCCCTATGGGGGCCGCCATTATCCGTACACACTTTTTTTTTTTTTTTTAAGTCACCCGTGATAGGCTACGTGACGATTCACGTAGCCTATCACGGCTGACTTTGCAAATCTAGCCGTGATAGGCTACGTGAATTGTCACGTAGCCTATCAGGGGACTTTTTTTTTTTCTTTGATTGCAATGGCGGGGGCGGCAGCCGGTCGAAAGACCGGCTTCCGCTCCCTCCCCGCTCGAACACCGGACGAACCGCCAGCCAGACCCGCCGCCGGGAGGGACATTCAGGGAAGGTAAGTCCCGTCCCGGGGGGGGTGCGGGGGGTGGGGGGGGTGCGGAGGATTTCTCCCCAAAACTTGTTCGGGGGGCCGAACACGTTGGCGCTCGGCCCCCCGAAGTTTCGGGGAGAAATTCTCCGCCATCCCTAATCGTCACGTAACCTATCATGGGTGACTTTGAAAAAAAAAGGAAAAAAAACGCGTACGCAAATGGCGGCCCCCATAGGGAGCCGCCATTCGCGTTCCTTATTTGGTCCCTGTAGTCTACGTAAAGATTTACGTAGACTATGGCGAAAATAAGGGCAACGCTATGGACTACAGGGACTACAGGAACTAAGGACTACAGGGCCGTACGCATGTACGCATTACCATTAGCCGTACGCACTTTTTTTTTTTTAAAGTCACCCGTGATAGGCTACGTGACGATTAACGTAGCCTATCATGGCTGACTTTGCAAATCTAGCCGTGATAGGCTACGTTAATCGTTACGTAGCCTATCACAGGGCCGTTTTTTGTTTTTTTTTTACTTTTCTTTTAATGGTGGCGGCGGCAGCCGGTTGAAAGACCGGCTGCCGCCCCTGCCCCTGACGAAGACCTGCCGAACTGCCACCGGGAGCGACATTCGTGAAAGGTAAGTCCCATCCCAGGGGGGGGGCGGGAGGCGGGGGGGCGGAGAATTTCTCCCGGAACAACCTTCGGAGGACCGAATGCATTGGCACTCGGCCCCCCGAAGTTTCGGGGAGAAATTCTCCCCCATCCCTAGACATACCGTAGTAAAGCAAAGAGGATTTTAAAAAAGGGGAGTAAACTAGGTTTAATTAAAGAGTGTACAGTTTCCTGATAAAAAGACAGTGCTTGCATGAAAGGCGAAATTATGCTGTTCAAGAAATGGTTTTGTGAAAATACAGGTTTGCAGAATAGTGATATAGGAGGATAGGGAGTTGCCATGCCGAAGAAGCAAAAATAGTTTAATCTACAATCACTAAGTACTGGCAAGGCCATCTGGCCCTATATTATACGTAGGAGGTCAAATCCTGTTTGCAGGTTAGCACAATCACATTACATATGTCAAGCTTAACAGTATCAACTGGAAATAAATTGGAACAAATTGGCCACTTTGAATTCATAGATTCACTTCAGGTATTCATGTGGCTCTACAAATTCCTGATTCTGAATTTATGATCCTTCTGAAGTTTGCAGTATTCAGCACATTAGCTCTCCAGCATTCACTACTTGGGTGTTTGATCCTCAAGCTTTTTGCCTGCTTGCTTTCATTATGTGCCAGGGGTTCACCTATCAACAATATACAGAACTTCAGAAAGGATGGTTAATTGGCGAATGGATAGTTAAGTGAATGCATAATGAGCTTTCATATTCTGTGGCTCCACTTTTGCAGCAGAAACAATGGAAATGACTCTGAACAATATGATAACATAACCAGTCACCCACCCAGTGGTAGAAATGTGCCAGTACTGAGAGCCTCTGGCCTATTTTTCATGATGTCTACATGACACTGAACAGAAAAAAAAAAATGGACAGATTTACCAAGGACAGGGGACATTATTATATAGAAGAATATGATATCCAAAGAACATCACTTCGGGCATTCGCATGTCACCATCAGTGTCACCCATCAGTGATACCCATGATGTCTTTTTGGATCCACTATCTGAGATGGAGACGAAGTGACCTGAATTGAAGCAGGTTGCTCCAAAGTGCTTTGGCGCAATTCGGGGTGATCTGTAAGCCCAGCCACCACACTGCTGCTGCTGCCACCACCCAGCCCTGGCTTCTTACCTGGGTCCTCTGGACACGCGCCGGTAGCTGTCTTTTTGTTTGGGGGGAGGAGCCATTTTCAAAATGGCAACTCCCTGTATTTCTGGAAATGCAGGGAGTTGCCATTTTGAAATTGACTTCCCCCCTCCAGAACAACAAGATGGCTGCCGGTGCGCATCCAGAGGGCCTAGGAGGTGGCGGCAGCAGCGACTCCCCTGGTGGCAGTGGTGGCAGCGGTGTCACATTTCCTCTGGGCCCCCTCTTCCCCAATGCACTCACTCACACAAACAGAGAGGCTTCACTCTCAGGCCTTTAAGTCATTATCAGCAGGTTCCTTACAGATGCAAATCCTCGAAGACTCTCAGGCTGCAAAGGAATGCGTCCAGGGGATTCAAATGGGAACACCGACATTGCCTGCAGTTTGAAGTGAGACTTGCTTGCTAGACTCACTTAGGGAGGGAGGTCCAGCCCATCCAGTGATGCTTCCCTACGTCGCCTCTCACGCATCGCCAACCAGGTCGACCGTCCGAGCTCCGCCCCTGACGTTTCCCTCTTAGCTCTGCGCCGCCGCCTCACATCTCTTAGGTCACAGCCCCCACTATCCTCCTCCTCCTCCCGGCTTCTCACAGAGGGGGGCAAGGGGGGGGGGCTTCAGGCCCAGCCATCTGGGAGGTGGTAACCTGAGAAGCACGCCTGCCCGTATCTGAACTGGCTTGGGAAAATGCATCCCCCAGTTCTGGCTGTTACTCTTCTGAATCTGAGCTGCTAACTATCTCCCTGTGCTCAGAATCAATCCTGACAGGCAGCAGCACCCCCCAGTGGCAGTGACAGCAGCAGCTCCCCTGGCGGCAACAACCTGCCCCCTGGGAACAAGGGCCCAGGTAAGGATCTGGGGGCTGGGCGGCATGCTGTGTGTGTGCATGTGAAGTGGGATTTGGATGTCCAAATCCCGCTTTGGCTCTGTAGACTGAAGCGATTCGGGACCCCCTGAATCAGCCCAAGCTGAATCAGGCCCACCTTGGAAGCCCCGATGCGACCCCGAGTTGGATCAGGGGGGTCCATGCCCAGCCCTAGGAGATGCAAATGTATGTGCAGAGGTGCAAATGTGGAGAAGACTGCCGAGGTGTTCTGTGGGACTGCTCAGTCTGCTGTCCTGGTGCTAACTGTTGATGAGTCCATGCTTTTCCTCCTTATGGTTCTTTGACCTTAAACCAGACTCAGACTGGACAAATTGAGGACATCTTCAATTAGAGGACTGTCCTCTGCAGTTCTCCATAATAGAGGACTGTCCTCTGTAAAGTAGGACACCTGGCCAACCTAAGCCTTTCTGCCAGTCCCTGCACCATCTGAGGCAAGGTGGGGGTGAGCCAGGATGTGACCTTTTTTCAGTGTGGCACCTTTTTATCGTGGTCAGTTCAACTGATGGGTCCACCTGGCTTTTTAAGTGTTCTTCTGTTACTTACAGCCTTCATCTTCTGTTGTGGGAAATCACCTCTTTTGCTTTCTGTTAGTGATTTAGCTTGATGGCTAGCAGGGCCGGCCCCAGGATGAATAGCACCCAGGGGGAGGAGTGCCTGTGGTGCCCTCACCCCCAGCCATAGTTGGTTTTGTAGGTCCGCGCAAAGGATCTATGGGGCCTGGTGCAGGTGTGATGTCCATCAAGAATGACATTGCTCAAAATATTTGTCTCTCAGCTACTGTGTTACAGTTTGAACAAGCCAAATTTCCCAAAGCCACATTCTGAGCAGTGGCAGCGCACTACGCAACACCGCAGGGCGAACACTGGTGTTGCTTACAATATTTTTGTTTTATTATTATTTATATAGTGCTCCAAGTATAGTTTACGGTAATTGAAGTGCTAAGTGGGATTCGGCGATTGGGTGGTATAGGAATGCAATGCAATGAAATGAGTGAATGAATGAATGAATAAATGGGCTCAGTAATGTTGCCTCAAAGTAAAGCTATGTTCCACTGATTTTTACCTAGCGCAAATGCCATCGAAGTGGAGAGTGAAAAAGAAAGATACTTTAAAGCTAATTGAAGGAAGATCATTTTTCTAGTTAGTACTTGTAGAACTTGAAAGAAAGGTTACAGACGCTGGCTTTTTGCTGGTCTCCTGGCTGGCTGCGGCCGGGCTGCTGCACCTGCCATTGCCGTCCTTGCAGCTGTGATAGGCTCTGTAAGTATTTGCGTAGCCTATCATGGCTAACCCCCCCCCAAAACCCAGCATACGCAAATGGCGGCGGCTACAGCGGCTGCCATTTGTGTTCCCTATTTTTCGCTGTTCTAGCCTATGTAAATATTTACATAGGCTAGAACGGCGAAAAATAAAGGAATGCAAATAGCGCCCACTACGCTATTTGCGTTCCCCTTTTTTGTGCCATAATAGCCTACGTAAATATTTATGTAGGCTAGAATGGCGAAAAATAGGGAACACAAATGGCAGCCACCGTAGCCGCCACCATTTGCGTATGCTGGTGTTTTTTAGGGATGTCAGAGAATTCCGCGATGGATCTTGGTGAGGCCGAATATCAGTGCATTCGGCCCCCTGAAAACCATCGCGGAATGAAGCCCCCGCCCCCCCCAACCCATGAAAGGTGCATGGGACGAAGTGCCTGCTGCCCCTACCCCACGAAAGGCATGCAAAACGGAGCACTTACCTGCTCCCGTCTGCGCTGCTGTGCGGATAGGGATGTATGAAAGTCACTAACCTTTAACGAAATTTGATTTGCAGTGGGGGGGAGGCACTCCATCCCTCCCCCCAAAAATCTGACGGGGGGAGGTGCTCCGTCCCTCCCCCCCGAATTCTGGCCGGGGGGGAGGCGCTCTGTCCCTCCCCCCCAAAATTCTGGCCAGGGGGGAGTTCTCCGTCCCTCCACCCCCAAATCCTGGCTGGCTGGGCCCGCAAATGGCGGCAGCCGTAGACACAGCTGTTTGCGTCCCTGCAGTCAGCTGTGATAGGCTAGATAAATGTTTACATAGCCTATCACGGCTGAGTAAAAAAAAAAAAAAAGCACGTACGCAAATGGCGGCGCCCATGGGCGCCGCCATTTGCGTTCCTTATTTTGGCACGTCTAGTCTACGTAAACATTTACGTAGACTACGGAAAAAATAAGGGGAACGCAAATAGTGTAGCGTCTACACTATTTGCGTTCCCCTTATTTCCGCCGTAGTCTACGTAAATGTTTACATAGACCTGACGTGCCAAAATAAGGAACGCAAATGGCGGTGCCAATGGGTACTGCCATTTGCGTATGCGCGGGATTTTTTTTTTTTTTTTTACTCAGCCGTGATAGGCTATGTAAACATTTACGTAGCCTATCATGGTATTTTTTAAAAATCTAGCCATGATAGGCTACGTAAATCTTTACGTAGCCTATCATGTTTTGTTGTTGTTGTTGTTGTTTTACTGGAAATGGCGGCGGCAGCAGCCGAGCGGAAGACCGGCTGCCTCTGCCGAACCGCTGCCAAACTGCCACCGGAGCTGCCGCCACCAGGAAGATTCTCCCAAGGTAAGTCCCGTACCGGGGGGGGGCAGGGCGGCAGACCGTTTCACCACCAATTTTGGGGGGCCGAATGCGCTGGCATTCGGCCTCCCCAAGATTCATGGCAAAATTCTCTGACACCCTTAAGTGCGGATGGTGACCGTCCTGCGGCCGTCATTCGCTTCCTCCTTCTTCAGCCATGATAGGCTAGGCAAATACTTACATAGCCTATCACGGCTAACGCAAGGACGCCATTTGCATCCCTGCAGAGGCCGTGATAGGCTACGTAAGTATTTACATAGCCTATCACGGCGGGGGGGGGGAAACCCCAGTGTACGCAAATGGGAGCTGCTGCTACCATTTGCATACGCTGGGGTTTTCCCCCTGCCGTGACAGGCTACGTAAATATTTATGTAGCCTATCATGGCTCACTGCAGGGATGCAAATAACAGCGGCTTCGACAGCCGCCATTTGCATCCCTGCAGGGCTGCCCAGTGGATGGATGTCCAGCTGCGGGCGGCTGGAGCCGGCCCAGCATCTGCTACGCTATTTGCGTTCCCCCTTAGTTTCACCATCTTAGTCTACATAAATATTTACTTAGGCTAAGACAACCAAAAATAGGGAACGCAAATGGCGGCGGCCGTAGCCGCTGCCATTTGCGTACTTTTTTTTTTTTTAACCCAGATGTGATAGGCTACGTAAGTCTTTACGTAGCCTATCATGAATGGGGGGGGAGACTGCAAATGGTGGCGGCAGTGGCGGCGGCAGCCGGTCAGAAGACCAGCTGCCACCTCCTCCGAAGCTGCTGCTAGAGCCGCCGCCGTCCGGAACATCCGCCCCAGGTAAATCTCATACCGGGGGGGATCCGCAGGGGGCGGGGGGGTGGCAGGCCATTCCGCCACAGAATTCGGGGGGCTGAATGCACTGGCATTCGGCCTCACCGAGATCCATGGTGGAATTCTCTGACATCCCTAAAATATTTACGTAGCCTATGATGGCAAAGAGCAGCGACGTAAATGGCATTCACGGCCAACGGCAGGGATACAAATGGTGTCCCCTACCCTGGACACCATTTTGTTCCGCAGCCTGACAGCGGAACGAAGACAGTGACCTGGACCAGCTGCCATCAGGTAGGTTCCGTCCCGGGGGGGATTTTGGGGGGTGGCGGGGGGGTAGTCCATTCCACCACGGACTCCAGGGGCTGGATTCCAAAGGATTTCTCCGCCATCCCTACTTTTCTGGCCCTTTCTAGCACAGAGATCAGGTTGCTGTCATCGTCAGCTATGGCACTCCCCACTGAATCTCCACATCCCTATACCAGAATGTCATTTGCAGTTACACTGATTTCTTTGAGACCCACCAGTTCATCTTGTTAGCAGCACTGATACTCTTCTACTGCTGGTTTTATGCCAAAAGGCATTTTCAGCCAAATATAATGGTCTTCTGGGGTCCAAAATGTAGTAAGGTAGCTGCTTTCTTCATCTAATAAACCTTGTCAGTACCCATCTCTTGCATCTAACACTGAAAATATTTTAGCCTTGGCAGGGTCTGGTAAGAGTTCTTCTATGGTGGGCATTTGATAGTGATCTTGTAATAACGTCTTGTTCAAATTACTTGGATCTATACAGATGCAAACTTTACCAGGTTTCTCTATGGCTACCATGCTGCTTATCCACTTGGTAGGTTCTGTCACTCTGGCAATGATTCTATGCTTTTCCATTTGCCTTATTGCAGTCATAATTTTTCTTTCTTTCAATGTTATGGGGACTCTCTACATGGCATATGTTGCACAGGCTGCACAGTTTCATCCCCTTTGAAATGTAAGGTGCCTGGGAGACATCCAAGTCCTTCAAAGGCATCATGGTAATTTTTTAGGATTTGTGCTTTTGATATGCCACCTTGTGCTTGTCCCAGAGCCAAGGTTTCTCATCTGACTGCATGGATGTCTTGTGAAACATGTAATGTTACTAGTTTCATGTGTTTGCTTGTGCTTGCTGACAGGAGAGGCTTTTTCCTGGAATTCACAATCTGGAATTCTAGCTGGTACCCTTTTCCTTGGCATTCTGCCCACAGCACACATTGTCCTAGTGGTGTGAGGATTGTGCCATCATATAGTCTTAGTTTGGCTTTGCTTGGTGATGGTTTTGCCTCTCCATCTTGCATAATGTTGAGAAAGTCTCCGTAATCCATTACATTTACAGATGCACCGCTTGAGCCAGAATTGCAAAGTTGATGTGCAAGGTGCTAATACAAGTTTGGCAAACCATGCTGTTCGTTTGTTTGTTGCAGTAGTATGCACTGTTTTGATGTTATGCATGTGGAAAATATCACTGTCTGAATTACTGCAAAGATCATAATTGTCTACTTGTTTCACATGCTGTGCAGTTTTTGTTTGCTGATAGTGTTTGCAAACTCTGGCATAATGATTTCTTCTGCCAAAGCTTCTGCATATAGTTCCAAATGCAGGGCATTTGCCAGGATCATGCAATTTGCCACAGTAGCCACAATTCTCACTTTGAAATCTTCTGGGCTCAGCACTGTTTTTGCATAATGTGATATCCATGTTGGAATGTTTTTTGTTTTTGTTTTGCTGACATAATGCATGCTGTCTGCTTCTGAAGGGTGCATTTCTTGCATTTACAGTAGAGTTTGTTCACTAGCCTTGCATATGTCTATGGCTTCCTGCAGAGTCAAGGCAGGCTTTCTGAGCATTCTCATTTGCGTTCCCTTGTCCTTAATACTTATAAGCAGTTTGTCTCTAATCAATTCTTCTTTCAAAGTGCTATATGCACTTGAATCTGCCATGTTGTGCAATCTATGGTTTCATCAGGTTCTTGTGCACATTTGTTAAGAGATCGTGTTCATATATAATATTTCTAGTAGGCTCAAAATACTTTTGAAGGGCTTCTAGCAATTAGGATGGGTCTTGTCTTTCTGCTGCTAGAATATCAAGTTGCTTCTGGTGCAAATAGCATTCTTTCCCCATCACTGATAAAAGTATTGAAACCCTAATCCTTTTATCTTTACTATCCAATCCTGTTGCAATTTCATAATTCTCCCACTGTGCTTTGAAAAACATTCAATTATTAAAAATATCACCTGCTATGTCCATGGGCCCTGGAAATGGAATCATGTTGACTTCCATTGCCGTAATGTCTTCTTCTGCCCTCACTGCGCTTGCTGCCTTTATAAACACAGTGTTTCTTGAGCCTTATTTGTCATCAGAACAAGAGATTCACTTCTGACACCATGTTTTAATACTGCTTTCTTAGCCCACGAAAGACAGAGGCCTACGTGCTGTGACTAAGCTTCATTGAGAATGAAACAAGATCTGTAGTGTCCTCCCTCTTGACCTCTGTCCTAGAGTTCAGCTTCTAGTCTCCTTGCAATCCTTTTACTGGATAGAACTGCTACCTACTACAACAGAACTCCCTCCCAGAGATTTTCTGTCACCTTTCTGGCTTTTCAACTAGGGATGGCGGAGCCGGAGAATTCTGCCACGGATTTCAGTGAGGCCGAATGCACTGGCATTCGGCCCCCCAAAATCCGTGGCAGAACGGTCTGCCCCCCCCCAGCCACCCTGCGGATTCCCCCTGGGATGAGGCTTACCTGGGGCGGATGTTCCGGATGGCGGTGGATCCGACGGCAGTGGCAACAGCTTGACTTTCTACCGGCTGCCACAGCCGCCACTTGCATCCTGGTCTTTGCCATGATAGGCTACTTAAGTATTTACGTAGCCTATCATGGCAAGCCAAGCAACCCCCCCCCCGAAACACGGCGTATGCAAATGGCAGCAGCTACGGTGGCTGCCATTTGCGTTCCCTATTTTTCGCCGTTTTAGTCTACGTAAATATTTACGTAGGCTATTATGGCGGAAAAAAAGGGGAACGGAAATAGCGTAGTGGGCACTATTTGCGTTCCTTTTTTTCCCACCGTTTTTAGCCTACATAAATATTTACATGAGCTATTACGGTGAAAAAAAAAGAAACGCAAATAGCGCCCACTACACTATTTGCATTCCCCTTTTTTTCCGCCATAATAGCCTACGTAAATATTTATGTAGGCTAAAATGGCGAAAAATAGGGAATGCAAATTGCAGCCGCCGTAGCCGCCGCCATTTGCGTACACTGTTTTTTTTTTCCTAGCCATGATAGGTACGTAAATACTTATGTAGCCTATCACAGCATTCTGGCTGGATGCAAATGGCGGCCACTACGGCGGCCACCATTTCTGTCTGCAGCAGCCCATCCACGGCCGGAACTCCGGCTGCAGACGGGCCTGGCTGGCTGCTCCGCAGAACTGCCGCGGAGCGGAGCCGGCTGGGCAGGATTCCAGGGGGAGGACCGGATCACCTCCCCCACATCGAGGATTCTGGGGGTAGGGACGGAGCGCTTCCCCCCCCACCGCGAATCGATTCTGCAAAAAGGTAAGTGACTTTCGTACATCCCTATTTTCAACTGGCCTTGAAAACCCCTCTTTTTCTGATTTGCTTTCAGCTGAGACATTGGGCTATGGATGCTGGAGAAATTCAAGATGGAGTAAAGTAAGCTCAGATTTCTAAGAATCAGACCTGCAGAATCAATTGCAGGGCAACCCCCTCAGGCTGCACGGAGTCCGTGGACTTTTGGATGATTTTTCTTTTTTTACTTTCCTGAATTTTGCATGTATAAATTCATAGGAAAATATATACTTTTCTGCTGAGGAAAAGTAGAATGGAATGGGGGACAATACGCTAAATGTTACATACTGAATTAAACTATGTAAATACTTCTGTAAGCACTTACTGTACATAATTATTTGCAGATTTTTCTGCATGACGAAAAAGATCATCTGTATCTATCTGTGGGCGAAAAATGGAACAAAAGGCACCTGAAAATCTGTGAAACACAGATGGGGTGGATTTTACACAGTCCATACATCCCTACATTGGGCTGGGTTTTCCATTATGTAATTATTTAAATTGCTGCTGATTTCCTCTTAATAGTTTGAAATGGGTTGTATGTGAGTGCTGTGCTGGGCTATTCAGTATTTTTAAATGGCTGTTTTAGTTTCTTACTAAAATTGGATGGGATTTTTTTTAGTTTTATGTTTAGCTGATGTAAGGGAGCTGCTTTGGGAGGGCTTTGTCCCAAAAGTCAGCATAGAAATTTTTGGAACAAGTAAATACGTACATATATACATCTGGTGGGCAAGCTGTCTTTCAAGAGAAATGACCCACTATTGCAGGGGTGTTTGTTCTTTTGTTTTTCTCATTGAGACATACCTGAAGAACCCCAGGGACACAGCTTGAAAACTCATGCCAATGCTCAGCCAGAGTTGGACCCAGCTTCCATTTTGTAAAACCCTCGTAATACCTCTGCGCTTTTGCAGGAGACAGCATGAACCTCTCTGACAAGAACAAATGATTCACACAGACTAGAGCATGCTGAAATCAGATGTTGCCCTAAGGCTGAGGGAAAATTGTTACCTCCATTTTTTGAAACCATTAAAAAACACATCTACCTCCAGATGGATGGGAAAAGCAATGAACCATAAAAGGTCTCACCAACCTTGTCACAGTGACACACACACACAAATAATGAGAAAATCTATTGTCCCCTTGAGATTTTTTGTGAATGACGAGCGAGATCAGAAAGAGAGGGAGAAAGTTAATCTATTCCAGGACGACTTTGTAATACCAGTTTGGTCTTGTCGACCACGATGCCTATGAAAAGTTCAAAAACAGAACTGGAAAAAAGGTAGAACAATGAATTGAAAAGCATAGTATGGGTTTTTCTGTGTGTTTTTAAGTAAAGAATATGGTATGAATGACTGCCCACTTAAAAGTATTGAATTCAACTGTCATCATCAGTCAAGGAGTTGGAATGGAGGTTTCAGGCTCCAAGATCAGGCTGATCAGCTTAAAGCTGTCCTTGGAGATTTTCAAAAGTTGACCAATAGTATTTACTATTGTAAATAGTGACAATATTACTACTGCAATAGTAGTGATGCATGCGAAAGATGCACAGTGCTCCTAGGCCAGCAAAAAAATGAGAGAAGAGCAGTGCATGTACCATCCACCATTGCTGACCAGTAAGCAAGGATGCAAATCCTAGAGCAATAAAGGAACTGGCAGAAGAACTCTCAGAACCACTGTCTATTCTCTTTGAGAAATCATGGAGGATGGGGGAAGTGCCAGATGACTGGAGGAGGGCTAATGATGTCCCTATCTTCAAAAAGGGCAAAAAAGGAGGAACCTGGGAACTACAGACCAGTCAGTCTGATATCGATCCCTGGGAAAATTCTGGAGCAGATTATAAAGCAATCAGTCTGTAAGCACCTTGAAAACAATGCAGTGATTACTCAAAGCCAGCATGGATTTCAAATCCTGCCAGACTAATCTGATCTCATTTTTTTGATCAGGTAACCTCCCTTGTGGACTGTGGGAATGCTGTGGACATAATATATCTCGATTTCAGCAAAGCTTTCAACAAAGTGTCCCATGATATCCTGATTAGCCAACTAGCTAACCGTGGGCAAGATGAAACAAGTACTGTATCAGGTGGATCCACAGTTGGCTACAGAATCGGATTCAGAGAGTGCTTATGAATGGGATCTTCTCAAACTGGGGAGACGTAACAAGCGGGGTACTGCAGGGCTCAGTCCTGAGCCCAGTGCTCTTCAACATTTTTATGAATGACTTGGAGGAGGAGGTGCAGGGAATGCTTTATCAGATTTGCAGATCACACAAAATTGGGTGGGATAGCTAACACCCTGGAAGACAGAAAAAAAAAAATCAAAGTGATCTTGATAGGCTGAAGAGCTGGGCTAAAAACAACAGAATGAAATTTAATAGGGATAAATCCCAAGTTCTGCATCTAGGAAAAAGAAACCAAATGCACAGTTACAAGATGGGCTCAACAATACTACCAGCAAGAAGGAATTGTTGTCGATCACAAGTTGAATACGAGCCAACAATGTGATGGGGCTGCCAAAAGGCAAATGCTCTTTTGGGCTGCATTAATAGAAGTATAGCTTCCAAATCAGGTGATGTACTGGTTCCCCTCTACTCAGCACTGGTTAGGCCTCATCTGGAGTACAGTATCCAGTTCTGGGCACCCCACTTTAAGAAAGATACAGACAAACTGGAGAGGTTTCAGAGGAGGGCAACAGAGATGATCAAGGGACTGGAAGCAAAGCCCTATGAGGAGAGACTGAAAGAACTGGACATGTTTAGCCTTGTGAAGAGAAGACTGAGGGGAGATAGGATAGCCCTCTTCAAGTACTTGAAAGGTTGTCACAGAGAGGAAGGCCAGGATCTCTTCTTGATCATCCCAAAGTACAGGACATGGAATAATGGGCTCAAGTCACAAGAAGCCAGATTCTGGCTGAACATCAGGAAAAACTTTCTGTCTGTTAGAGCAATACGACAATGGAACCAATTTCCTAGGGAGGTATTGGGCTCTCCCACAGTGGAGGCATTCAAGGTGAAGCTGGACAGCCATCTGCCAGGGATGCTTTGACTTGGATTCCTGCATTGAGCAGGGGGTCTGACTTGATGGCCTTATAGGTCCCTTCCAACCCTACTATTCTATGATTCTATGAAATCAGGACTGGTCCATGTGATAACAAGGCAGCTATGCAAACACCTCTTTCTGTCTTTGCACTGGCCAATATTGTAGAGTGGCCATGTTTCCTACTTTACAGAGGACAGTCCTCTATTTGAATGTCTCCTCTAATCTTTATGTAGACTACAGCGAAAATAAGGGCAACGCAAATAGCGTTGCCCTTATTTTCGCCGTAGTCTACGTAAATCTTTACGTAGACTACAGCAACCAAATAAGGAACGGGAATGGCGGCTCCCTATGGGGGCCGCCATTATCCGTACGCCTTTTTTTTTTTTTTAAGTCACCCGTGATAGGCTACGTGACGATTGACGTAGCCTATCACGGCTGACTTTGCAAATCTAGCCGTGATAGGCTACGTTAATCGTCACATAGCCTATCAGGGGGTGTTTTTATTTTTTTTCTTTTATTGCAATGGTGGCGGCGGCAGCCGGTCGAAAGACCGGCTGCCGCTCCCGCCCCGTTCGAACACCCGCTGAACCGCCAGCCGGACCCGCCGCCGGGAGGGACATTCGGTGAAGGTAAGTCCCGTCCCGGGGTGTGTGCGGGGGGCGGGGGGTTTCAGAGGATTTCTCCCCGAAACTTGTTCGGGGGGCCGAACACATTGGCGATCGGCCCCCCGAAGTTTCGGGGAGAAATTCTCCGCCATCCCTAGCCTACGCTTACATCCATTCATAGAAATTATGAAAGTTTTATGCTGATCAATGTCCAATCTCTCTCTCTCTCTCTCTCTCTGTCTCTCTCACCTGGCCAAAATGCATCATCAAACAGAGAAAGTGGCCACCCTATAATATTGTTATTGGTTCATTACAATAAGTGCTGCTAGAGGACTGTGTAGGTTGGCATAGCTGGGGCAACATAAGAAAGACCCATCTATCTTCCTCCGGGCATTCCACCTTCCACTCTCCTCCTGGATTACCACTTAGAGCTGGCAGATGCTGGATGTGCTGGACTTTACCACCGCCTTATCCACTGCTCTGGAGGCCCAGTAGAACAATCTGCACCTCTGTACATGCCACTACAGAGAAGGAATATAGGCATGGCCCTCTCCTCTGCACCATCAGGTCTAGGGATGGACGAAAGTCACTTACCTATCCTCGAAGCTTGTTCGCGGTGGGGGGGAGGCGCTTCGCTGCTCCCCCCATGAAGTTCAGGCCGGTGGGGGAGGCTTCCTGCCTCGTCCGGCCGAAATTCAGGCCGGGGGGGAGGCTTCCGGCTTCGCCCGGCCGCGAACTCAAAAGTTTTTTTTAAAAAAACCCCACACCCCCAGGATAGGCTACGTGACGATTAACGTAGCCTATCATGGCTAGATCTGCGAAGTCAGCTGTGATAGGCTACGTTAATCGTCACGAAACCTATCACGGGTAGGGATGGCGGAGAATTTCTCCCCAAAACTTCGGGGGGCCGAGCGCCAATGTGTTTGGCCCCCCGAACAAGTTTAATACATGTTATAAAAGGGAAACATGTATCTGTGAACTTATTCTTAGTCTCTCCACTGACCTATCTACTATGAGATGTTAATTTTCATCATGCTGCTTCCGCTTCAGGTTATATTACTTACATTTCTGATCATCTTCTGCTGTGAAAGACAGGCAAGTCAACGAGCACAGGAACAGCATGTGCCTTCTGTTTTTTTGCACAACATTGTCATGCAGGATGTACAGACTTTGCATGTCCCTTGTCTGTGAGATTTGAGTAGGGATGGCGGAGAATTCCACCACGGATTTCAGTGAGGCCGAATGCGCTGGCATTTAGCCCCCCGAAACCCATGGCGGAACGGCCTCCCACCCCTGCCCCCCCGTGGATTCCCCCCCCAGGACGAAGCTTACCTGGGGCGGATGTTCCGGTGGTGGCGGCTCCGGCGGCAGCTCCTGGTCTTTCGACCGGCTGCCGCAGCCGCCATTTGCGTCTGCTGTTTGCCGTGGTAGGCTATGTAAGTATTTACATAGCCTATCATGGCAAGCAAAACAAAAACAAAAACACAGTGTACACAAATGGCAGCGGCTACAGCAGCGGCCATTTGCATTCCCTCTTTTTCGCTGTTTTAGGCTTAGCCTACATAAATATTTACGTAAGCTATTACGGCAGGAAAAAAATGGGGGAACTCAAATAGCGTAGTGGGCACCATTTGCGTTCCTTTTTTTCACCTTAATAGGTTATGTAAATATTTACGTAGGCTAAAACAGCGAGGAAAGAAAAGGAATGCAAATGATGCCCACTACGCTATTTGTGTTCCCTTTTTTTCGCTGTAATTGCCTACGTAAATATTTACGTAGGATAAAATGGCGAAAAATAGGGAACGCAAATGGCAGCTGCCATAGCCGCTGCCATTTGCGTATGCTGTTTTTTTTTTTTTTGCCTGCTGTGATAGGCTACATAAATACTTATGTAGCCTATCATGGCAGCCTGGCCATGCCTGAACTCCGGCTGCGGATGGCCCTGGCCGGCTGCTCCGCGGAGCTACCGTGGAGCGAAGCCAGCCAGGCAGGATGACTGTCTTCACATCCAGAGCTTGCAAAAGCCTGCATTTTCTGTTTGAAGCCACTGAAAGGGGGGGAGCATAAGAACATAAGAAGTGCCCTGCTGGATCAGACACAAGTCCTATCTAATTCAGCATCCTGTTTCCTACCGCGGCTGACCAGATACCGATGGGAAGCCCACAAGCAGGACAAGATGGCAATAGCAGCTCAAGTTCCCCAGCAGCTGGGATTATTCAGACCATGGTGCCTTTGATCCTGGAGGTAGGGATGGTGTGGGTTCCAGATTCTGTCCAGAAATCTGGCAGAACCACCGCTGCCTGCAGCCCTGAGCCCCGCTCGCCGAGCCCCTGCCCCCGCTCGCCCCATGCTGGCACTTACCCCGGCAGCCTCATCGAGCTTTGCGGTTGCCATTTTTTGAGGAATAAAATGGAGATCACAAAAATGCACATAGAATCATAGAATCATAGAATAGTAGGGTTGGAAGGGGCCTACAAGGCCATCGAGTCCAACCCCCTGCTCAGTGCCGGAATCCAAGTCAGAGCATCCCTGACAGATGGCTGTCCAGCCTCGTCTTGAAGGCGCCCAGTGTGGGAGAGCCCACCACCTCCCTAGGTAATTGGTTCCATTGCTGTATTGCTCTAACAGTCAGGAGATTTGTCTATGTGCGAAAGTGTGTGCATTTTCACACATACACAAATGTGTGCATTCGCAAAAATGCGCATTTTTACGCATATGCAAATATGCATATTTTGTGATCGCCATTTTATTTTTCAAAAAATGGCTACTGTGGAGCTCGACGAGACCACTGGTGTGAGTGTGGGCCGCTCGCCAAGTGTGGGAGGGGCTCCAGCGCAGGCCGGGGACTGGCACGTAGGAGCAGGGGCAGGGCGGGCACCTGAACAACCCAGATGGGGGTGGGTTTTCACATCCCTACCTGGAGGTAGCATACAGCCATCATCATGATGAGCAGACAATGATAGCCTTCTCCTCCATGAACATGTCTAAACCGCTTTCTAAGTTGGTGGCCATCGCAACATCTTGTGGGAGCAAATTCTACAGTTTGACTATGTGTGAAAAAGTACATCTTTTGTCTGTCCTGACTCTCCCAGCATCTCTGTGGGATGACCTGGGCTCTAGTATTACGATGCGTGAGGGAAAAATAAATCTTACCTTTCTACACTTTTATTTATTATTACATTTTCTATCCCTCCCCCCTTGCATGGAATGCAAGACGATTTACATGGTCCTCCTCCTCTCCATTTTATCCTCACAACAGCCCTGTGAGGTAGGTTAGGCTGAGAGTCAACGAATGGGCCAAAGTCACCCAGGGAGCTTCATGGCCTGAATGGGAACTAGAACCCAGATCTCCTGAGTCCCAGTCCAACACTTTAACAACTACACCACACTTTCTCTGTGCATAATTTTGTCTAACCTTGGGAAGGGATGCCACTGAATTCCACTCCACCTGGTATCCAGGCGGAGCATTCCAGGAGTTAGCAAGGCTGGAAGCATTTTCTAAATGGTTCTTTTCTGAGAAATAACTGGTGGCCTTAGGCATGTGAAAGAGGAGTGGTGCTTTCACTTTCTCCATCCCACATCAGAGCCCTCTGGCATTTGAGGTGGGCTCAAGCATGAGGAGGGGTCTATGCTAATATGCTTTGCATGATCAGTAGCCATTCCATCTGGTGGAATCTGAGGGAGAGGTTAGAGAGCATCACTTCCACTGGGACTATCTGCCATTTGGTTCTTCCTCTCCCAAACTGCCTCCAGCACTGACTATTCTACCTGCTTATGATTTATTTATTTATTTATTGCATTTATACCCTGCCTTTTTTCCTCTTGCAAGGAACCCAAGGCAGCTTACATTATCATCATCCTCTCCATTTCATCCTCACAACAACAACCCTGTGAGGTGGGTTGGGCTGAGAGTCTGTGACTGGCCCAAAGTCACCCAGTGAGCTTCCATGGCCGAGTGGGGACTAGAACCCAAATCTCCCAGCTCGTAGTCCAACACTCTTGTCACTACACCACACTGGCTCTCTACTTTCATTATGTACAGTAACAGTAGGAAAGAGTTGATATCTGGATTCACCTTATTTTCCTCTTCCTTCCCTATTGCTTTTCTCTCCTTCTCTTAGATCAGGGATGGGGAAAATTGGCCTGCAGGCCAGCCCATCCAGCCTTGGCCGAAGCCTGTTCCTGAAGCCCAGCTATGAAGCTCCAAGGGAGAGGGGACCAGAGAATGAATGAATTGTGCCTGAGCTGCTGTGTTCCTCCAGCAAGCAGCTCACTCTGGGAGCCAGCTTCTCTCCACTCGGACTTTCCCCAAGCTTCGCCATGGGACCCAATTATGTCATCTGGCTTGTGGGGGTGGGGTGGGGTCCAGGGGACAATGAACCCCCTGGGACTGAAAAATGCCCCCCCCATCTTTGATCGTAAGTAGGAATGGGTCAATTCTCAGAAGCTCTCTTTAGTTTTGTTTGCATTTTTCTGAGTTCCTCTCCCCACAGATTGGGGAAAACCCAGAAAGGTTCCCAAGCTAATCCAAGGGCTCAGAAGATATCGCCTCTCTGCCCTGCTTTTCTGCTCCTCCCCCAAGCCATTCTGGCCACCCCTAGTGCCCTAACATGCCACCTCCCTTTACCACCACCCCCCTTAGCAGCACCAGGAGTAAAACAGGGGAGATGAGCAAGACAAAAGGGATTGAATTCCCCCTCCTTCCACCTCTGTCAGGATTGATTCTGAGTCCAGGGAGATAGTTACCAGCTCAGATGCAGAAGAGGAGTAGCCAGAACTGGGGGAGGCTTTGTCACAGGTCAGGTCAGATATAGGGATGTCGAAAATTTCTCCACGAATCTCCGGGAGGCCAAATGCCAATGCATTCGGCCCCCCGAAATTAGTGGAGAAACGGTCCACCCCTCTGCCCCCCCCGGATGGGACTTACCTTTGGCGAATGTCCCTGGTGGCATTTCCAAGTACAAAAAAAAAACAAACGTGATAGGCTACGTAAAGATTTCCGTAGCCTATAGGGTTGGCGGAGAATTTCTCCACGAATCTTCGGGAAGCCAAGCGCCGACGCATTTGGCCCCCCGAAAATGTTGGGGAAATGCTCCGCCGGCCCCCCACCCCCCCGGGATGGGACTTACCTTCGGCGAATGTCCCTCTCGGCAGTGGGTCCCGGCGGCGGTTTGGCGGCGTTTCATCAGGGGCGGGGGCGGCAGCCGGTCTCCCGACCGGCTGCCACCGCCGCCATTGCAAAAAAAAAAAAAAGTAAAGTAAAACAACAACACACACCCGTGATAGGCTACGTAACGATTTACGTAGCCTATCATGGCTAGATTTCCAAAGTCAGCCGTGATAGGCTACGTAAATCGTCACGTACCCTATCACGGGTGACTTTGAAAAAATAAAAAAGTGCGTACGCTATTTGCGTTGCCCTTATTTTCGCCGTAGTCTATGTAAATCTTTATGTAGACTAGATGTGCCAAAATAAGGAACGCAAATGGCGGTCCCCATGGGAGCCGCCATTTGCGTACGCGCTTTTTTTTTTCCAAAGTCACCCGTGATAGGCTACATGATGATTTACATAGCCTATCATGGCTGACTTTGGAAATCTAGCCGTGATAGGCTAAGTAAATCATTACGTAGCCTATCACGGGTGTGTGTGTTTTTTACTTTTTTTTTCATGGCCGGGTAGACGGGGCGCTCCTACCCGGCCTGAATTTCGCCGGCGAGGGATGGGGCACCTCCCCCCCAGCCTGAATTTTGGCCGGGTGAGGCGGGGCGCCTCCCCCCCTCGCCTGAACTTCGGGGGGAGAACCGAAGCGCCTCCTCCCCACTGCAAAGCAAACTGCGGGAGAAGGTAACTCCCTTTCGTCCATCCCTAGTAGCCTATCACAGCTAGATTTTCAAAAAAACACCATGATAGGCTACGTAAATCTTTACGTAGCCTATCACGGCTGACTTTGAAAAAAAAAAAGTGCATATGCAAATGGCGGCGCCCATGGGCACCGCCATTTGTGTTCCTTATTTTGGCCCGGGTAGTCTACGTAAATATTTACTAGACTACGGCGAAAATAAGGGCAATGCAAATAGCGTTGCCCTTATTTTTGCCGTAGTCTACGTAAAGATTTACGTAGACTACCCGGGCCAAAATAAGGAACGCAAATGGCGGCACCCATGGGTGCCGCCATTTGCGTACACGCTTCCCCCCCCCCAAGTCAGCCGTGATAGGCTATGTAAAGATTTACGTAGCCTATCACAGTGTTTTTTAAAAATCTAGCCGTGATAGGCTACGTAAATCTTTACGGGTGCCGCCATTTGCGTACACGCTTCCCCCCCCCAAAGTCAGCCGTGATAGGCTATGTAAAGATTTACGTAGCCTATCACAGTGTTTTTTAAAAATCTAGCCGTGATAGGCTACGTAAATCTTTACGTAGCCTATCACGTTTTTTTTTTTACTTTACTTTTTTCTTTCGTGGCCAGAGAGGCGGGGCGCTCCCCCCCGGCCAGAATTTTGGTGGGGAGGGATGGGGCGCCTCCCCCCCCCACCACGAAGCAAGCTGCAGGCCAGGTAAGTGACTTTCATCCATCCCTAGTCAGATATGGGTAGGCGTGCTTCTCAGGTTACCAGCTCCCAGATGGCCGGGCATGAAGTTTCCTCCTTATCCCCCTCTGTGAGAAGCAGTGAGCAGGAGGAGGAGGGGCTTGAGGACTGTGACCTAAGAGACATGAGGTGGAGATGCATAGATAAGAGGGAAATGTCGGGGCAGAGCTCAGACGTTCGAAGTGGTTAGCGATGCGTGAGAGGCTATGCAGGGAAGCAGCACGTGAGGGGAGGGACCTTCCTCCCTAAGTAAGTCTAGCCAGCAAGCCTCACTTCAAACTGCAGGCAACCTCGGTGATCCCATCTGAATCCCCTGGAGGCATTCCTTTGTAGCCAGAGAGTCTTCGAGGATTTGCATCTGTAATGGACCGGTGAATAACGAGTTAAAGGCATGAGATTGAAGCCTCTCCTTTTGTGTGTTTGTGAGTGCTTAAGGAAAGAGGGGGACAAGGGAATCATAACACCCTCTCTCTTTCCTATTATTCTTGCCATCGCCACCCAAAGGAGCAGTGGACACTGTGGACTCTGGGGGTTGTAGTTTGTTCAAAGGCTCCTGCAGTTGCCAGTTTTTGAGTACTTGAGAGCTCAGATTTTGAGCTCTCAGGAGAGGAAGTTCAGAGGCTGGAAGGCTCACATCTTGTTGGACTCGGGTCTTACAAACTCTATCAGTTTGAATCCAAATCAGTTTATCCACTTAGCATTCCAAACTGTAAGGCATTACCATAAATTGTAGACCACTTTGAGTACTTTGAAGGGGAGTTAATACTGTATATGAATGCAGTAAATGAATGAACGTATGCCCGGACTGGACAGTATAATCCACTCTAAGTTCTTCAGTCAACTCAGGACTCTTGGTGGGCTCCTGGTGGAGACTGTGGAATGGAAAGTTTGGAACTGGCTTCCCTATGTATAGATTGCTATTATTATTTCAAGAGCTTAATTCCACCACCTCACACTTCCTACATCTCCATCAGCAATGGACACATAAAGCAGTAATCAAGATGATTCTGAGTTGCCTCATACAAGAAGAAACAAATTACTTGGGAATAATTTACCAGTCACTTCTGTTGTTGAGTCAGGGACCATCAGTGCATTCAAGAGAGAATTGGACAAGTATTTGCAAAGCGCAGAGAGTAGGTTGGGGAGAGAAAATGGAAATATGGAAATGAGGCAAATAAAATGTGTAAGCACAATGAACTCTGCTGCCTCTTCTCTTATTTCCAAGGATTTTAAAATGTGTGCCTGAATTTGCTCTTTTAAAGACAGGCAAAACAGCTGAGAGCAAAGAAGGTACATTCTCTAAGCTCTGTGTAGGGGTGTACGAAACCCCACTTACCTGCATCCGTGGGGGGTCCTCCGGGGGGGAGGTGATCTGTTCTTCCCCCCCGGAATCCTCCCTGGCCGGCTCTGCTCCGTGGCGAGTCTGCGGAGCCACCGGCCAGGGCCGCCTGCCGCAGCCTGACTTCTGGCCGCGGCCGGGTTGCGGCCGCAAATGGCGTCCCACATAGGGGACACCATTTGTGTCCCTGCTTTGCTGTGATAGGCTATGAAAGGATTTATGTAGCCTATCACGGCAAAAAGGTAGGCATGCAAATGGCGTAGCGGACACCATTTGTGTCCTTCCCTTTGGCTGTGATAGGCTACGTAAATCTTTACATAGCCTATCATGGCCAAAGGGAGGCATGCCAATGGCGTCCGCTACACAGGACGCCATTTGTGGCCGCAGCCCAGACGGCAGCTAGCAGAGGCTGGATCCAGACCTGCCGGAGGCAGGTAGGATCCAGTCCATGCAGACTTTGGGGGTGGCAGGGGGGATTGCTCCATTCTGCCATGGACTCCGAGGGGCTGGATTCCAAAGAATCCGGCCTCACTGGAGTCCGTGGTGGAATTATCAGTCATCCCTAGCTCTGTGACATCAAATTAAAGTCATCTTTTGGGTTATGTCATCTTGTAGACTGTACACTCTAATTCCAAATGAGCATGCAGATAGATCAAAGGAGGAAGGGCTCCATTTAAAAGACACATTTGGTCATCTCACCAATCAATAGTGTTCATTTAGTGTTCCTTGGATTTGGGCTAACTGATTAATACAACAGCTGGAGTCGTGTGTGTGTGTTGGGTGGGAGGGTTTGAAAGAAATCATGATGGAAGCATTTTCTTAAACCCCCAAATCAAAGCACTGTAGAACTAACAATTTTGGAAGCCCTGCGTTCATCTAACGGGCATAGGAATTCCAACATGTTGAGTGGTTGTATGGGCATTCCACGAATGGCTGCAGGCTGAAAGCCTATCTGAGAAGAGACCTCATAGATCATATAACTCATAGAATCATAGGGTTGAAAGGGGCCTACAAGATAATTGAGTCCAACCCCCTGCTTAATGCAGGAAGCCTGATTCCCAGGCGGTCTCCCATCCAAGTACTAACCAGGGCTGACCCTGCTTAGCTTCTGAGATCAGACAAGGTTGGGGGCATCCAGCCCTTTGTTCTGTGATGCTGTAAGAACAGGTTTTAAAAGGAAAACATAGACAGAAGACTGCATTGCCACCTTGTACTGGTAATAAGGTAAATGGAAGCCCTGCCTTCCCCATTCTCTCCTTAGAAATGTTTCCAGAATTATCCCCCCTTCCAGACCTCCTTCATATATCTCACTGTTTTGTCCCTCCCCCCACAAATTGCCAAAAATAAAAGTATAGAAATATTCAGCACACCACTAACATATAACCTGTGCATGCATGCAAAAGGGCGATTGGAAAAAACAAGGGCTATATATAAGCACCAATGTGAAGGAAGTTGGTCTTTGCCTGCTGAGAAGCTAACTGACTCGACAGTTGAATTTATACTCAATCAACCCATTTTGTGACTCAATTTTTGCTCCACAAGAACAAACAGGTACACCTATTTTTAGTTTAGTATGCATTCAGCCAGGTTTCATGAATGTTCCCAACTGCAATTGTTATGTTTATCAGTAATTTGCTTCTTGTGGCTCTCAGTGAGTAATAACACTTTATATTTCTATAGCACTTCTCATACATTATCTCAGTAATCTTTATAAATAACACTGTAAGGTAGCCCAGTATTATCATCTCCATGTCACTGATATATGTGTGTGCGTGTGCATGTGTGTGTGGCTGAGAAAACAGAGTCTTGCTAAGCTCATGCAGGAAGTGTGTGGCAGATGCTAGAACAGAAAGTGGGAGCCTTCCTCACTTACAACTTATCCGCTACACTTTGCTCTCAGTATATCCTGCGGAAGGTGAATCATATCCCTAATTCTCACAGATCAGGGGAGAAACCTATATGCTGTAAATCAAGAAATGCATACAGATAACTTGATGTCAGGGGAAAAGCTTGTCTACTTTCACTGCCATACTAGTTTTCTAAGGCGAAGGATATTGTGTGTGTGTGTGGGGGGGGAGCATTTAATCAGGTGAACCTCTCACAGTCCTTCTCATAAGTTCCTTTCGGTATAAATGAACATGTGGAGGGGATGGGATGGTCGGGTTCCCATCCATCAGTCTTGCCCCCACATTGTCAAGGACTGATGAACACTGCCCCATGTGGTGAACCACATAAATGCAGCCGTCTTAGTGAAGAACTTTCCAGCTCTAAACTGACCCCATCCACCCAAGCTGGCCATTAGCTTTTTCTAGGCAGAAAGAAATGCGTGAGAGTTTTCTGTCTCAT
This sequence comes from Heloderma suspectum, assembly GCF_057233095.1. Taxonomy (NCBI): domain Eukaryota; kingdom Metazoa; phylum Chordata; class Lepidosauria; order Squamata; family Helodermatidae; genus Heloderma; species Heloderma suspectum. The sequence goes on along the minus strand of NC_139461.1, from coordinate 299,251,636 downwards.
TGGTGCTTTGCTTAAGCAAAAAAGGTCTATCTGAGCTCTGTCTCTTGGTTTTTGTCTTCCCCTTTGGTCCTGGCAAACATATTTCTGCCACACACACACACGGTCCTGCTTCTGATCCTGATTGCTTTTTGGTTGACTCCTGGCTTGTTCTCCTGGTTTGCCCTCTGACCCTGATCAGTCTTTGGTCCTGCCTCCTAGATTGCCTCCTGATGGCTCTTTGATCTTGCCTCCCAGCTTGTTCAGTTCTCCAGTCCTGCTTCCTGGTTTGGACTCTGATCCCGATTGCTCCTAGTCTTGACTCCTGGTTTGTTCTCTGGCCCTGCCTCCTGGCTTGCCTTCTGATCCTGTTCATTCTTTGGTCCTGACTCTGGGTTCCTGGTTCATTCCAGATTGCTGCCCACAGCCCAGCCTTGACACACAAGTTCAAAGGTCTGTTCTTGCAGAGCCTAAGCCTGCAGACCAAAGCTTCTGTATGCATGATCCAGGACCCTCCATATTCCAGGGCACTGGATTGCATAAAGAAGAGCCTGCACACATTTAAAGGGTCCCCTCTCGTACCCTTCATACCTTTGGAGTATGGTGGCTGGGTGTAGGGCCAGCAGGCATGGCCCCCAACCTGTCCATTGCCTTTTGCATCCTAATGTATATAGGAAGAGGGCTTGCTTTATCAAGTGTGAGAACAAGGTCATTGTCCATCTGTCTGTGTGCATGGATGTTCTGTGCATTTATCCTGATGTCTGCTTTTGCATTGTGAAATCTGGGGGAGCGGGGAAGGTGTTATTTGGACAAATTCTAATATTGACTTAAGTGCTAGTACCTCTATGGCATGATATGAGAGGGCAATGGAAATATATTAATATCTGGGCCCACAGTGTTGGAGATTCATCTTAAGTCACTGCAAGGCCAATGTATTTTAGGCCTATAATTGCCACTAAAAGATCAGCGCGGCATTTTGCTGATGTGCCAAAAATAGTCTGCCTGGTGCCATCCGAACTTGATTTGACAGTAGTTAAGGTGTAAGGGGCCAATGATCCAGGCAAACGTCTGTCTCAGACATTTTGATAAGTGAACTGCCTACACAGAAACTCCTTAATTGCGCTCATCTCCCTCGATTGTTCCTGTTAGCAGCTCTGTGCAAAAAGGTCATTAATCAATCATAAAGGAGATGAAGGTTTTATGTTTTGCTTGCTTAACAAAACGCATCCTTCAGGAGGTATGGCCTCCTTGGTTTCTGATTAGCTAACTTCAATGTTCCCTTCCTTGCCAACAAATGTGCAGTATGAATCACTTGATGTCTCTGTTAATGGTGCGATGCATGAGGAGAGCACGCGCCTCTGCTCCATTTGCCTAGAAGGGAGCTCTTGACCTGCCAATTTGCTACATATTATCAAATATCCTTATTTAGATGCTCCTGATGCTTATTAGTGGGCTTGGGTGGGGAACTAAAGATTTGAAAAGCAGTCTGTGAATGTTTTGCCCAGTGCGGTCCTAGGAGCTGAAAAGAATGAGCATTTTCCATTCTTGGACCTGGTCCAGATGGTATGTGGAAAAGAATGACCTGGATTTACTGAGGGGAAATGCCCTCTTGCCCTTAGTCTGGCCCTAGGCTAGAGGACTGATAGGCAGACATTTACAGCACCCACTCTGCTCCATACATAGAGAAAGACTGAGCCAAGCACTGTATACAAATGTCCTCACCAAAGTCCCCAGACTCTCCTCCCGTCTGGCTATTTCTCCTGACTTTTAAAGAAATACACAAACTCTGTAATCCTATGTAGACCTTGAGAGCAGGGGTGTTGCTAGGGTCTTAAAAGATCCGGGGCACAGGCCCATAACACAAATTTGCGCATACACACACACAAACACACACACATGAGTCTAAGCACATGTCTAATATATATATATATATGTGTGTGTGTCTGGTGCATGCATGCAGTGTGCCTGCATGTGTATATAGATTACATACATACATACATACATACATACATAAGAAGTGTGCACTGACCCCCCCCCCCCTTCAACTCAGACCCTGATACAGCATTCTGGAAAACATCCCACTTCTGCTCTGGCCAATTTGTAGTCGGACCACTTAAGCTCAGCACCAAACCTGAGCTGAGGTTTGGAAAAATGAGTCTTTATGTTTCCTATTGACTACCATGGGAAATTAGAAAAAAAAACCCTGTAACTTTTTTCTCTTGGTCAGAACTGGATAATTTCAGGCATAGTAGCCCCCTAGAAGGGGATTATACCTGCCCAATGTCAGAAAAATAGGTGCAGGGTTTATATTTTCTTTTAAAGGGAACTACCAATAACATTTTTTATTCCTTGGAAGAATTGGATAAAAATTTCAGGATTCATTGCCCCATCAGAGGACATCAAGTCTGCCAAATTTCAGAATGATAGCCGCAAGGATTTTTGTGCAAGGGTGGCCTTGACATTTTGAGGTAGAATCATAGAATCATAGAATAGTAGGGTTGGAAGGGGCCTACAAGGCCATCGAGTCCAACCCCCTGCTCAATGCAGGAATCCAAGTCAGGTCTGGAAAAGAAAACATACTTACCTCCCTATGTTCCCTGTGGACCATTGTTCTGAAAATTACAGATAGCCTAGAGTTGTCCCTAAGAAACTAGCCAAGTTTCAGAAGGATAGGTGCAGTTCATGTGGAAGGAGAGCTCTCCAGTTTGGGGGAGGGAATGATTTGCTTTCCCTTCCATTCAGCCCTTCCCCAATAGTTTTTGGATAAATTCAGAAGAAAATGCACAGGTCACATTATAGGTGTCCCCCAGACAAGAAACCTGCAAACTTTCTGAAGGATATACATGCATTCTAATTTAGAATTACTAGAATTTATTTACATTTCACCAATGTTAGCAGCAGGGGAACATGGGTGGGAAGGTGCTATTGCACTCATATCCTGCTTGTGGAATTCCAATGGGCATCTGGTTGGCCACTGTGTGAACAGAATGCTGGACTAGATAGACCTTGGTCTGATGCAGCACGGCTCTTCTTATGTTCTTAAATAGAGAGTGCCTCTGAGCATGTGTATAATGTTTTTCTTTCACCACTGAGCACTTACATTCTCCCCCTACCAATTCTATTCCCCTCCATGCAACCATCCCTCCTCATCCTACCATCCTCCAGCAACTCTTCATAAAAACAGACGTCTTGTTTTGTGTAACTGCTCTCTACCTTGTTATATACAAGCTCTCATTGTATCTTTCTCCCCATAACTTCATTTGTGCCAAGACTTCACCAGGATTCAACCAATGAGTCTGTTTTCAAAACTAGGGCTAAGTTATGGAGAAACTCTGAGCATGTACTAAGTGCCTTTCCCTCACCACTGAAGCTAGAGTTCATGCAAAAAAAAAACCCCAAACCCCCAAATGACAAAACATGCATAGGACTGAGCTGAAAGGGTAGTCAATTCATTAAACAGAATTGGGTAGGCACTGTACTAAGCCCGCAATACCATGCTCAACTCAGGACTTATTTCTGAGTAAACATGCAGAACATCAAGTGCAAACCTCCCTGCAAAAGTACCTTGTGCTGGAATCCTATGCACACTCTCCTGAGGGTAAGCTGCATTAAACATAACAGGACTTCTCAGTAGGCATACATAGGATTGCATAAATTAGCAATATTTATCTCCCCTCCACTTAAAAAACAAACCAAAACCTCCTATTTTTATTAAAGTTTTCTGTTCAGAGGAACATAGGAAGCTGCCTTATACTGAGTCAGACCCTGGGCCCTTCTAGCCCAATACTGTTGACACTGAGTGGCAGCAGCGGCTCTCCAGGGTTTCAGGCAGGATTCTTTCGTAGCCCTACCTGGAGATGCTGGGGATTGAAGCTGGGACCTTCTGCATGCCAAGCAGGGGCTCTGCCGCTGAGCTGCAGCCCCTCCTATTGCTGGATAATGGCAACTGACAAAGAAAACGGCCCCAGTTTTGTTCCTCTGTGAACCCACTTTTCTCAAAGGCTTGAGTGAGAAGGAGAAAAGCCAACCCTCTTGTCTGTTTGTATACAGTCAAGTACAGTTCAGAACTTTTCTTGCCCACTTAAGAAAATTATCTTTAAGAATTCCCCAAGATATGCTCTGGGTGGAATAAAGAAGAGAAAGAAAGAAAGAAAGAAAGAAAGAACAGGATAGGGAAGGGAAGGGAAGGGAAGGGAAGGGAAGGGAAGGGAAGGGAAGGGAAGGGAAGAAGAAAATAAGAACAGTGATTGGAAATGTGTGTGGGGATGGGGAGTAGAGAGAATTCCCTAAGCCAAGGGGATCCTTTCAGAGAGATAGTACTTCAGAGGAATTTAGGAGGCTGTGGAGGGTTCGCAAGGATTGCATGCATTTAAATGAACTTTATGAGGTGAGGTGGCTGAGGGCTTTTTCTAGCTTTTTTAAAACTGCAGAACATATTTAAAAGCCCCATCAGTTTCTCGATCATGACGCCACACAGTCCTAACCCTGCCTTTGGGATTATTTGAGTCCTACAACTATTTAGGAGAAATTAAAGACTCGGTGGGATGACTCTCATGACTGGAATACAGCAATTGAAGGATATAACTTGTTCAAAAAGAACAGAAGGAAGAGAAAGGGAGGTGGGGTTGCACTGTATGTGAAAAATACATATCTCTGCACAGAAATACAGGAGGATGAGCTTGCCCCCATCGAGAGCATCTGGATCAAAATAAATGGAGCAAAGAATAAAAGGAACCTGGTGGTCGGAGTCTACTACCGGCCACCCAATCAAGGAGAAGACGAGGATGAAACTTTTGAAAAGCAAATAGCCAATGTTTCAAGGAAGCATGATGTAGTAGTAATGGGGACTTCAATTTCCCCGGTATTTGTTGGGAGACAAATTCTGTGAAACATGGCCCCTCCAGGAAATTCCTGACTTGTGTGGCAGACAACTTCCTCCTACAGAAAGTAGAGGAAGGAACTAGAGGATCGGCTATCCTTGACTTGATCCTAATCAACAGAGATGACTTAGTGGATAAAGTAGCAGTTACAGGAACTCTGGGGGAAAGCGACCATGTTGTAGGGATGGCGAAGAATTTCTCCCCGAATCTTCGGGAGTCCGAGCGCCGATGCATTTGGCCCCCCGAGTTGGTTGGGAAATTCTCCGCTGCCCCCCCCGGGACGGGACTTACCTCCTGCGAATGTCCCCCTCAGTGGCGGGTCCCGGCGGCGGTTCGGCAGCGTTTCATCGTGGGCGGGGGCAGCGGCTGGTATCCCGACCGGCTACCGCCACTGCCATTGCAAAAAAAAAAAACTAAAGTAAAAAACAAACAAACACCCATGATAGGCTACGTAACGATTTATGTAGCCTATACCGGCTAGATTTCCAAAGTCAGCCATGATAGTAAATCGTCATGTAGCCTATCACGGGTGACTTTGAAAAAAAAAAAAAGTGCGTACGCAAATGGCGGCACCCATGGGGCGCCGCCATTTGCGTTCCTTATTTTGGCACGTCTAGTCTTTGTAAAGATTTACATAGACTATGGCGAAAATAAGGGCACGCTATTTGCCTTGCCCTTATTTTCGCCGTAGTCTACGTAAATCTTTACGTAGACTAGATGTGCCAAAATGAGGAACGCCCATGGGCGCCGCCATTTGCGTATGCGCTTTTTTTTTCTTTTCTAAAGTCACCTGCAATAGGCTACGTGACGATTTACGTAGCCTATCATGGCTGACTTTGGAAATCTAGCTGTGATAGGCTACGTAAATCGTCACATAGCCTATCATGGGGTCTTTTTTTTCTTTTTTACTTTTTGTTTCGCGGCTGGGGAGATGGGGAGCTTCTCCCTGGCCTGAATTTTGGCTGGGTGAGGCGGGGCGCCTCCCCCCCCCAGCCTGAATTTCGGCCACGCGAGGCGGGACGCCTCCCCCCCTCACCTGAACTTCGGGGGGGAAAGCGAAGCGCCTCCCCCCCACCGCGAAGCCAAGCTGCGAAAAGGTAAGTGACTTTCGTACATCCCTACTATGTTGTACTTGAGTTCTTGGTTCTAAGGGAAGCAAAAGTCAAACGCGTACCCTGGATTTAGGAAAGCTGATTTTAATAAACTCAGAACAATGATCAGTAAGGTCCCATGGCAAGTGACGCTAACGAGAAAAGGAGTCCAAGATTGGTGGGAGCTTTTAAAAAAGGAAATTCTCAAGGCACAATCACAAACAATTACAACAAGAAGAAAAAGTGGAAGACAACAGAAGAAGCCAATGTGGCTTCACAAAAAGCATAGGGATGACCTCAAAACAAAAAAGGACACATATAGGAAGTGGAAAGAAGGCCAAGTAACAAAGGAAGAGTACAGGCAGATAGCACAGAATTGCAGGGATGGCATCAGGAAGGCTAAAGCTGAGAATGAGCTGAGGTTAGCGAGGGATGCTAAAAACAACAAAAAGGCTTTCTTCAGCTACGTGCATAGTAAAAGGCAGAGGAAAGAAATGGTGGTTCAGCTATTAAATAAGGATGGCAAAACAATAACAGATGACAAAGAAAAGGCAGAGGTGCTCAATTCCTACTGTGGCTCAGTGTTCTCCCCAAAGAGGGTCTATGACCACCCTGGCAAAGGCGAAGTACAGGCTGAAGGGGCAGGATTACAGCTTGAGAGCGATAGGCATATGGTCAAGGAACACCTCATTACTTCAAATGAGTTCAAATCTCCAGGGCCAGATGAACTGCATCCTAGAGTAAGAAAGGAACTGGCAGAAGAACTCTCAGAACCCCTGTCTATTCTCTTTGAGAAATCATGGAGGATGGGGGAAGTGTCAGATGACTGGAGGAGGGCTAACGTTGTCCCTATCTTCAAAAAGGGTAAAAAGGAGGAACCTGGGAACTACAGACCAGTCAGTCTGACATCAATCCCTGGGAAAATTCTGGAGCAGATAATAAAGCAATCCATCTGGAAGCACCTTGACAACAATGCTGTGATTATTCGAAGCCAACATGGATTTGTCAATAACAAGTCCTGCCAGACAAATCTGATCTCATTTTTTGATCAAGTAACCTCCCTTGTAGACCGTGGGAATGCTGTAGACATCATATACCTCGACTTCAGCAAAGCTTTCAACAAAGTGCCCCATGATATCCTGATGAGCAAACTAGCTCGAAGTGGGCTAGATGAAACAACGATCCGGTGGATCCACAGTTGGCTACAGAATCAGACTCAAAGAGTGCTTATTAATGGGACCTTCTCAAACTGGGGAGAGGTAACAAGCAGGGTACCGCAGGGCTCAGTCCTGGGCCCAGTGCTCTTCCACAGTTTGATGAATGACTTGGAGGAGGACGTGTAGGGAATGCTGATCAAATTTGCAGATGACACAAAATTGGGCGGGATAGCTAATACTTTGGAAGACAGAAACAAAATTCAAAGTGATCTGGATAGACTGGAGCACTGGGCAGAAAACAACAGAATGAGATTTAATAGGGATAAATGCAAAGTTCTGCACCTAGGAAAAAGAAACCAAATGCACAGTTGCAAGATGGGGGATACATGGCTCAACCACACTACAAGCGAGAACCATCTTGGAATTGTTGTCGATCGCAAGCTGAATATGAGCCAACAATGTGATGTGGCTGCAAAAAAGGCAAATGCTATTTTGGGCTGCATTCATAGAAGCATCGCTTCCAAATCCCGGGAGGTACTAGTTCCCCTCTACTCAGCACTGGTTAGGCCTCATCTGGGGTACTGTGTCCAGTTCTGGGCACCACACTTTAAGAAGGATGCAGACGAACTGGAGAGGGTTCAGAGGAGGGCAACAAAGATGATCAGGGGACTGGATACAAAGCCCTATGAAGAGAGACTGAAAGAAGTGGGCATGTTTAGCCTTGAGAAGAGAAGACTGAGGGGAGATATGATAGCACTCTTCAAGTACTTGAAAGGTTGTCACAGAGAAGAAGGCCAGGATCTCTTCTTGATCATCCCAGAATGCAGGACACGGAATAATGGGCTCAAGTTACAGGAAGGCAGATTCCGGCTGAACATCAGGAAAAACGTCCTGACTGTAAGAGCAATAAGACAATGGAACCAATTACCTGGGGAGGTGGTGGACTCTCCCACACTGGAGACCTTCAAGACGAGGCTGGACAGCCATCTGTCAGGGATGCTCTGACTTGGATTCCTGCATTGAGCAGGGGGTTGGACTCGATGGCCTTGTAGGCCCCTTCCAACCCTACTATACTATTCTATGATTCTATGAAAGTGGAGGGGGAGAAATAAGTTTGTGGAGGCTGATTGGATCCTTTGCTGTACTGAAGCTACTAAACTTCTGCAGAATCCAAAGGTTCCAGTTTAGGGTTGTAAAATCAGATGCTGTGTGAAATACCAGTATTTCACATGGAGCTCTTCCTTCCCTTCCTTCCCTTCCTTCTCCCTCTTCAAAATTTCATTACAGGCAAGCTCACAACAGTGGGCATGTAAATCAGAAAATAAAAGTAGGGGGAGAGAGGTTTTTTTGCACCTCAAAAAAACCTGACACCAGAGATTAGGGATAGTGACCTCCTAATGGTCACCTTAAACACCTTTTGATTAGGATCTCTAATCCCCTGGGTGACTTGACAGTTTTTGCTTTTTGTTTTAGACTTTGAGAAAAGGAAAATTTACGCATAGCTAGCGCAAAAGCCACTGGACCTAACTGTCTGAATTTGGTAGGTTCAGTCAGCTCCATAGGGCCTGCTAGGTCCCCAAATTCCATGAATTTATGTGGAAGCACAAAAAAAATTATAGCTCTTTACTTTGACAGATTTTCTTGGAAAAAGCAAATTTTACCTGTGACTAGCACAAAAGTCACTGGACCTAACTGCCTGAAATTTGGCAGATTCAATCAGTTCCACGGGGGCTACCAACCCTCCAAATTTCATGAATTTATCGTACAAACTAAAAAAAGTTATGGCCATTTTCGTTTTCCAATGCAAGTCAATGGGAAAATGTTTTAAAAAAAGGCAATTAGGACAGCTCAAAAGATCCAGGGCACAGCTCAAAAAAGATCCGGGGCCCATGCTCAGGTGGCCCTCTTCATAATGACACCCCTGCTTGGGAGTAAGCAGTTAACTCATTGGGACATCTAAGTAAATATGCCTAGGATTAGATTGTAGTCATGCACCATACTAGCCTCAGAATCCCTTCAATTCAGCTGTCCTTGTCCTGCTTCTACCTGAGTCAGAGTCATTACTTTTCTAGGGATGGTGGAGAATTTCTCCCCGAAACTTTGGGGGCCGAGCGCCAACGTGTTCGGCCCCCCGAACAAGTTTCGGGGAGAAATCCTCCGCCCCCCCGCCCCCCCCCGGGACGGGACTTACCTTCCCTGAATGTCCCTCCCGGCGGCGGGTCCGGCTGGCGGTTCGTCCGGTGTTTGAGCAGGGCGGGAGCGGCAGCCGGTCTTTCGACCGGCTGCCGCCCCCGCCATTGCAATAAAAGAAAAAAAAAAAAACGTCCCCTGATAGGCTACGTGACGATTCACATAGCCTATCACGGCAAGATTTGCAAAGTCAGCCGTGATAGGCTACGTGAATCGTCACATAGCCTATCACTGGTGACTTTAAAAAAAAAAAAGTGTGTACGGATAATGGCGGCCCCCATAGGGAGTCGCCATTCCCCTTCCTTATTTGGTGGCTGTAGTCTACGTCAATGTTTACATAGACTACGGCGAAAATAAGGGCAACGCTATTTGCGTTGCCCTTATTTTCGCCGTAGTCTACGTAAACATTGACGTAGACTACAGCAACTAAATAAGGAACGCGAATGGCGGCTCCCTATGGGGGCCGCCATTCGCGTACGTGCTTTTTTTTTTTTTTAAAGTCACCCGTGATAGGCTATGTGACGATTCACGTAGCCTATCATGGCTGACTTTGCAAATCTTGCCGTGATAGGCTACGTGAATCGTCACGTAGCCTATCAGGGGACGTTGTTTTTTTTTTTTTTTTACTTTCGTGTTCGCGGCCGGGCGAGGCGGGAAGCCTCCTTCCCGGCCTGAATTTCGGCCGGGCGAGGCGGGAAGCCTCCCCCCCCGGCCTGAATTTCGGCCGGGTGAGGCGGGAAGCCTCCCCCCCCGGCCTGAACTTCGCGGGGGGAGCAGCGAAGCGCTCCCCCCCACTGCGAAAAAGCTGCAAGAAAAGGTAAATGACTTTCGTTCACCCCTATACTTTTCCCAGTAGGGAGACCATTCCCTAGGGTGGCCACTTATGAATCATCCCAAAAAGTGGACAAAAGGGGATGCCAATTTGCACAAAATTTTCTTATGTTGATTTATATGTATAGATGCAAATTTAGAAATTATTATTATAATCTAAATAGAAATACAGTCCATCTCACCATAGTGTGGAAAGCTGTGACCAGGTGCCCTGTTTTACTTCCTGTTCACTCTGTTCTCCAGGTGCTAACTGTTGATCAGCAACAGTTCTTAAGGTTCATTATCCTTAAACTAGTGTTGGACAGGTCAGCCCTTCAAACAAACTACGTCTTCAAACAGAAGATGGTCCTCTCCTGGCAGCCCTTCAAACAGAAGACTGCCCATTGGAAAAAAGGGCACATGGCCACCCTACTATTTCCTCCATTTTATGTTAGCCTGAACTGCAGGAGTTTCCTCATCCTCTGGTTCTTCTTCCAGGAGAAGCATACTGACTCTCTTGTGGGTTTTACCCTTGGATAGGGGTGTACAAAACCCCACTTACCTGTGTTGGTGGGGGGTCCGCTGGGGGGGGAGGCGATCTATTCCTCCCCCCCCCCCCGGAATTCTCCCTGGCCGGCTCCGCTCTGCAGTAAGTCTACAGAGCCACCGGCCTGGGCTGCCGGCAGCCAGACTTCTGTCAGCTGCCGGGCTACGGCAGCAAATGGCGTCCCGCATAGGGGACACCATTTGCGTCCCCGCTTTAGCCATGATAGGCTATGTAAGCATTTACATAGCCTATCATGAAAAGAGTAGCAATGCAAATGGCGTAGCGGACACTATTTGTGTCCCTGCTCTTTGCCATGATAGGCTATGTAAATATTTACATAGCCTATCACGGCTAGAGCGGAGACGCAAATGGCGTCCACTATGCAGGATGCCATTCGCGGCTGCAGATCGAATGGCAGACAGCAGTGGCTGGATCTGGACCTGCTGGAGGCAGGTAGGAGCTCGTCTGTGAAGACTTCGTGGGGGGGTGGGGGGGTTGCGCCATTCCGCCCCGGACTCCAGGGGGCTGAATTCACTGGAATTCGGCCTCACTGGAGTCCGTGGCAGAATTCTCTGCCATCCCTACCCTTGGATTTCCTACACCAAGATGGGAGACCTGTGGTTCTCCAGATGTTTGTTTATCACATTTCTATACCACCCAATAGCCAAAGCTCTCTGGGAGGTTCACAACAATTCAAATCATAAAATATAAAACCATAAAACAAAATATAAAACTTTAGAAAGGAAAGGAAAGATTCCTCCTGTGCAAGCACCAGGTCATTACTGACCCCTAGAGGGACGCCGCTTTCACTGGCGTTTTCATGGAAGACTATAGCCAGGTGGTCTGCCATTGCCTTCCCCAGTCATGACTACCTTTCCCCCAGCAATCTGGGTATTCATTTTACCAACCTCGGAAGGATGGAAGGCTGAGTCAACCTGAGCCGGCTACCCGAGACCCAGCTTCCCCTGGGATCGAACTCAGGTCGTGGGGAGAGTTTTGATTGCAATACTGCCACCTACCACTCTGCACCACACAAGGCTCTAAAACTTTAGAACTACAATATAAAATAAAAAACCAAATAAACCCTAGCAACTGTGCAGAGATTTATAATACAGTAACAAATTTAAAACAACAGGAACTGAAAGACTAAAATGCCAGGGAAAATAAGAAGGTCTGTCTCCACCTGGTGCCAAAAGGAGCACGATATAGGCACCAGACCCTCTCTGGCAAGCTAATTCCACTACCAGAGTGCCACAACAGAAAAGGACCTCTTCTTAGTAGCTACCTACCTCACTTACTTTGGTGGAGGGTCCTGGAGAAGGGTTGCTGAAGACCATCTTGAGGTCTGGGAAGGTATATATGAGAGGAGCTGATCCTTTGGGTAACCTGGACCCAATCCATTTAGGAACTGAATATTAATGCTTTGAATGGGACAGAAACGGACTGGCAGCCAGTGCAGATGAGAAGTCCTGGCATAATATCATCATGTTATGATCATATTAACAGTCTTGCTGCCAGTTTTTGGACCAGCTGAAATTTCCAGACCATTTTCAATGGCAGTCCCACCACATATAACACATTGCAGTAGTCCAGATGAGAGGTTATCAGAGCATGGATAACTGTAGCTAAGTCATTTCTGTCTAGGTAAGGATGTAGTTGTTATTTCATCCTAAGCTGTTAAAGGGTGCTTCATGCCACCGAGTCCACCTGTGTTTCTAGTGACAATGCTGGATCTAAGAGCATCCCCCAAACTATGAACCTGATGTTGCTGGACTAGACTACTCTTCATCCCTGACTATTGGCCATGCTGGCTGAGGCTGATGGGAGTTGTAGTCCAACAAGATCTGGAGGGCCACTCATGCCCTCCAGGTGTGGGCATCACTCAAATATTATGTATGTATGTATGTATGTATGTATTTAGTATCTATACCGCCCAATAGCTGACCCTCTCAGGACAGTTCACAAAAATTAAAACCACAGAGAGCAGCATAAAACAATATAACATATGAAACCTTAAAACTACAACATAACAGTACAACCAGAATAAAACCTAGCAGAAATGGAGAGATTTAAAATTCAGATTTAAAATACTAGAGCTAAAAGATTAAGATGCTAAAATGCAAAAATTCCAGGAGAATAAAAAGGTCTTCACCTGGTGCTGGAAGAAGAACAACATAGGAGCCACAGGAACCTCTCTAGGGAGCTCATTCCACAGCCCAGGTGCCACAGCAGAAAAGGCCCTCTTCCTGATAGCCACCCGCTTCTCAAACATGGGTAGTGAGATGTACTGGGTAGAATGGTTAGGCTTGGACTGGCCAGACAGGTGTTCACGTTTCTACTCAGCCTTGAAGCTCACTTTGTCTGTGTTGAGACTTTAAAATGGAGGACCTCCTGTCCTGAGGGAGGCTGGGATGGATACATAATAACAAAGCTTAACTCTTCAGAGTCTTGCTCCCAGGCCCAGCATGTTATGCACTGTATGACTTTGGCTGGATACATTATTTTTTTTAAAGGGAGCTGAGAGAGATATCACTTCCACTGATGCGCACACACATCCCTTTAACTGTTGCCTCGAGTCAAACGGTTTTTGCAGGTTTGTCAAATGCTACAAAACCTGTTTACCAGAGGTGAAAATAAATAGTGGTCACTTTGGGGCAGAAGTTGAAGGCCTCACTCAGCAGAACACACAGCAGAAGCCTCAAATGCTGCAGAACTGACTTACCACATGTTAAAGCAGTAATGTTGAACCTCTGACCCATCTGGGTGACCCAGAAAGCAGTGTCCCCTTTCCCCTGCACACTGATCATGGGGTGATTTCCAAGCTTTTACCCCACCCCACCCATTCTAAAGAGTTGCACTGCCTCTCCTAAGGCTGTAGTTACTGTCAGGGTTGGATCTGAGCCCACAGAGTCCCAAAGTAGCTCTGATTCTGAGGAGGAGATACAATGCGTGGGAGAGGAACTCTCTCAGGTTTCAGAGGGGCAGCTGGAGGGGGAGCCCCCCCTCAAATTCCTGGGAGCGACAGTGACCTTGGCAGGGAAAGGGAGGGACAACTTGAGCTTTTAGACATGAGGCGCAGGTGCAGGCACAAGGGAGAGGTGGCAGGAGCTGAGCTTAGGTGCTCAGCCTGGTTGGCTCGATGTCAACAGCTGTGCCCCGAGGCCCCACAGGAGAGGGGGAGACTTTCCCCTCCTACTCCTTAAGTTCAGAGAGTTGCCGCGCTTTCTCCCAAATGGAGACCAACTGATGTCCTAACTCTTAGAAACCCCTGGCAGGCTGCTCCTTTGTATTTACTCTGCATCTCAGGGAATTAGCATCTGTAAGCTTCATTAGGTTGAATGGAATTAAAGCCTTGGAAAGCAGCCCTTTTGTGTGAGTGTTGATTCTGGCTATTGGAGGATTCAGAAGGCAACAGGAGCAATCCTGACAGTTACTGACAGTAAGAGCTTTATGATAAAACATGCTGCCTTTTTAAAGTTAAAATATGCTGGCTTTGGGGGCATTTTGATCCTACCCACTTTGTCTTTGGCCTTGCCCAGCACTGGAATGCGGCCCCCAAATTAGAATTTTGTCTGAGAAGGAACATTGATAATATTGGATTTTCCCTAAAGTGAAATTTAGGGAAGTGTATCTTTGTATTTTGTACAATTATTGTATTACCCGGTGCCTTTGATTGTGTGGATCACAACAAACTGTGGCAAATTCTGAAAGTGATGGGAGTACCAGACCACCTTACCTGTCTCCTAAGAAACCTGTATGAGGGACAAGAAGCAACAGTAAGAACCGGACATGGAACAACCGATTGCTTCAAAATTGGGAAAGGAGTACGACAAGGCTGCATATTGTCACCCTGCTTATTTAACTTATATGCAGAGTACATCATGAGAAACGCCAGGTTGGATGAATCACAGGTCAGAATTAAGATTGCCAGGAGAATTATCAACAACCTCAGATACACAGATGTTACCACCCGAATGGCAGTAATGTATGGCTGTGAGAGCTGGACTATAAGGAAGGCTGAGCGCCGAAGAATTGATGCTTTCGAACTGTGGTGCTGGAGAAGACTCTAACGAGTCCCCTGGACTGCAAGGAGGTCAAATCAGTCCATCCTAAAGGAAATCAACCCTGAGTGCTCATTGGAAGGACAGATCCTGAAGCTGAAGCTCCAATATTTTGGCCACCTAATGCGAAGAGAAAACTCTCTGGAAAAGTCCCTGATGCTGGGAAAGACTGAAGGCAAAAGGAGAAGGGGACAGCAGAGGATGAGATGGCTAGATAGCATCACTGATGCAATGAATATGAACTTGAGCACGCTCCAGGAGACAGCGCAGGACAGGAAGGCCTGGCATGCTATGGTCCATGGGGTCACGAAGAGTCGGACACGACTGAACGACTGAACAACAACCTAGCTTTTTCCTCCTGGTTCCAAGGCCAATTTGTCTGTTTTAAAGGTACTTATACAGAGTTTACTATATTGGCTGCTGGAGTGGGCATGTGTGTATTTTTGCTTAACATAGGGGTTGTATTATTACTATTTGTTCAATATGTTTATGAATTTTGTATTAACTGACTTGCTGTTTAAGTTCTCAATTTAAGTTTGTTGAAATGTTTATTGGCATATTTTTTGTTTTTCTTATTATTGTCTGGATAGTTAATTTGATAATATTATATTAACTATGATATTAACATCATGGGTTGATGCTGTTAGCCACTTTGGGCTTTCTTTTTGTAGGGAAAAGCAGGATACAAATAGATGATGATGATGATGAAAATGATGATGAAATTGCAGAGATACCATAAGGCTTCTCAACACACCCTCCCCTGAGAAAGTTCTCAGAACTCTTTGAGCTTCTCTCAAAATCCATTCCTTTGACTTCCAATTATGGATTGGAAGTGGGTGAAATTTCATTTGCAAGTTAGGATTACTACTTATCCTTACTAGATTATCCTTACTAGCAGTAAGGACTTTATGGGCCACAATGGGCCATGCCTGCACCTTGTGTTCAACATCTCTGAGATATAATTGGGGTTTAGCACTTGATACAGAGGTCCTAACATTGAGATGTTCCACACAATACTGCAGATCTACTGCACTGATATGCCTTGTTCTCCTGACAGAAAACCACAGGTACACCTGAGGTCCAGAGGTCAAATTGCTGTGCAACAACAAGCCACTTTGGGGAGAACTAGTATCAGCTGATAGTAAGGATGGGGCCACCTTACAACACCCTGATTCTTGGCTAGAAGTGATCAGTACTGCTCTAGAAACTTGTATTGTTTATACCCTGATACATAGAAATGTAAAAATATTTCTTTTCTTTTTTTGAATTTTTTTTTATTTTTTTTTAAATGAATTAATTCATTTCAAATGTGATGATTTGTTTTCCTTTGACAAATATTCAATGGCATGTGAGGAGCCTGGGCAAGCCCCAGTGAATAATTCACTCCAGTCCTTTTTGTTTTGTTACAATTGCTCTGCAACTTTTATTTCATTCATTTCATCAACTTTGACTTTGCTCGATGTGCTGTGAAAACAAGTGAAATTAAAGCAGATGTTTTGTTTTCACTGCTTAGGCAAAAATGTGACACCTAATCAACCAGCAACAAGTTGCATAAATGAGTTACACGACATTAAATACATAAATACCTAATAGCAAATTAGTAATTGACAAACAATGCAGTAATCACAACAGTTGAGCAAGGTGTGAATACAAAGATCACCGGGCTGGATATGCCTGATCTCGTCTCTTCTCAGAAGCTAAGCAAGGTCAGCCCTGGTTAGTACTTGGATGGGAGACGGCCTGGGAATCAGGCTTCCTGCATTGAGCAGGGGGTTCGACTTGATGGTCTTGTAGGCCCCTTCCAACCCTATGATCCTATGATTCTATGTAGATTGTACTGGGAATTCAAATTCACACAACCTTCAGTCTATGAGAACCTGAATGTTGGCAGACAAGTATTTGGTTTAGGATTGGTATCGAGATGATGTGAAGTTTCTCTGGTTTCAAGGAGAATACAGCACTCTGTATGTATAAGCTGTGTATAAGCTGTGTGGTTTCCCTGAGTTCTGGGGACTTTTAATGCATTTTTTTTTGGTCTCAGCCATAATTTTTACACGCAGACGATACCACCCTAATGGCAGAAAGCAAAGAGGATCTAAAGAGCCTCTTGTTGAGGGTGAAAGTGGAGAGTGCAAAAGCTGGTTTGAAACTCAACATTCAAAAAACCAAGATCATGGCATCTGGCCCCATCACTTCCTGGCATATAGAAGGGGAAGAAATGGAAGTAGTGACAGATTTTATTTTCTTGGGCTCCAAGATCATCGCGCTCAGTGACTGTAGCCATGAAATTAAAAGATGCTTGCTCCTTGGGAGGAAAGCTATGGCACACCTAGACAGCATAGTAAGAAGCAGAGACATCACCTTGCCGACAAAGGTTCGTCTAATCAAAGCTATGGTTTTCCCAGTAGCAATGTATGGCTGTGAGAGCTGGACTGTAAGGAAGGCTGAGTGCCAAATAACTGATGCCTTCAAACTGTGGTGCTGGAGAAGACTCTTACGAGTCCCCTGGACTGCAAGGAGGTCAAATCAGTCCATCCTAAAGGAAATCAACCCTGAGTGCTCATTGGAAGGACAGATACTGAAGCTCAAATATTTTGGCCACCTAATGCGAAGAGAAAACTCCCTGGAAAAGACCCTGATGCTGGGAAAGACTGAAGGCAAAAGGAGAAGGGGACGGCAGAGGATGAGATGGCTAGATAGCATCACCGATGCAATGAATATGAACTTGAGCACACTCCGGGAAAGAGCGGAGGATAGGAAGGCCTGACGTGCTATGGTCCATGGGGTCACGAAGAGTCGTAAACGACTTAACGACTGAACAACAACAACAATAATTTTTACAATAGAGATTTGTGCAAATTATGGGCTCAAATTGTGTAAATTTCCAGAATTCGCACAAATTTCAGCTGTAAATTGTGCAAGTTTGCATAATTTGTGCAAATAATGGTTGTGGTTTGCACAGAGCATGCAAATTTGTGCAATTTACAGCCAAAACATGCACAGACGTTTTTTACACATTAAAAAAGGGGGACATTTCACCAGCTGGCCTGCCTCGTTGTGCACTGAGTCAGGCCAGCTGGGGGAAACCAGAATGGAGTCCAGGGGGCCCAGCCAATGAAAGCTCATCTACCCACAATCAGATAATTCTGATATCCCTAATCTTAATGTGTCTTGAATCAAGCTTCCTAAATAGTTGGAGAGGAAACAAAGCCTTTTCTAACTGGAAAAAATATTATGTCAAACTGGAAAATTTCAGTGAAAACTGCAGGGAGGGGGGAATGAAAGAAAAGATGGACAGCCATGGATTCACAGTGGCAGCATCATGCACTTCATATGAACTAGATGTTATCAGGGGTCCCAGCCAATTAAAAATATTTAGTCAATTAATCATCAGCCATTCCACAACTGAATTAATTGATTAAACTTAAATATTGCTGCACGTGACATTACTGCTTTGCAATATGGATGGATATGTGTAGGCAAACAAGATAAGATGTGATTGCATCTCCCAGTGTTTCTTATTGGACATGGGGTGCCTAAATTGGATTGAGGTTGTCAATCAGAGAAAGCAATACTGGCCTTGATGGACAAATCTTCTGAACTGGTACAAGGCAGCTTCCTGCCTTCCCATGCACAAGCCATTTTCTCAGTCTAAATCTCTTCTAGGGCTGCTGAGGAAAC
Source organism: Heloderma suspectum (assembly GCF_057233095.1). Classification (NCBI taxonomy): domain Eukaryota; kingdom Metazoa; phylum Chordata; class Lepidosauria; order Squamata; family Helodermatidae; genus Heloderma; species Heloderma suspectum. The sequence goes on along the minus strand of NC_139461.1, from coordinate 299,233,243 downwards.
CATATGACAGCATTCCCCAGCCTGGTACTCTCCAGATGTTTTGGACTTCAACTCCCATCAGTTCCAGCCAGCATGGACAATGGTCAGGGATACTTGGAGTTGTAGTCCAAAACATCTGGTGGGCACCGAGTTGGGAAAGGCTGCCATACAGGTACCTGTAGATCTTCCACAGAGGGAAAAGTATCAGCTTGGGAGGTGGGGGCCATGGCAATTTAGATCAAGGCAGAGTCATAGGGGAAAGTTTAACCCTCCTTCCCCAAGCACAGTGGCATCATCCAGTTTGAGGACCTGTGTCTCATCTAAATTGGCCCTGAGATACTGAGCAGAATGAAAGGCAAGTATAATTAGCAAAATCCTAGACTTCAGTGTAGTTAAAACAGTATTTTTAGGGATGTATGAACTGTATACCTTCGGTGCCGCTTGACTTCCACAGTTTGCAGCCAGTGCTCCGTTCTGCCATTTACACGCCCCCGGAATTCTCCTTTTTTTTCTGCTCTGAAAATTACAAAGATAACTCCGTACTGACAACTGTAATTCTGGTGCCGAGCCGTCTCCATGAGTCTGTATAACTTCCGGAAGAATCGCTATTTTTCGTAAATATTTACATTTTACGAAATGACCAGGACCGGCATGGTCATTTTAAAAGGTTTTTTTCTTTCTTTAAAACAGCATTGCTTTAAACAAAGAGTTTATCACTCAGGCACACCTAAGACAGCCTTCTTTTGGGAAGCCCCTAGGAAGAGGAAGTGTTTTGTCTGAAAGTAAATGGAGATGGAGGATTTCAATTTAAAAAGAACACCCACAAACAAGGCGGTGAGCACAATTCATTAAAAAAAAAACTTAGGTATTTATTATTGGAATATACTACACTGCATTTTTATTTACGAAAATTCCGGAACTCTTTGCAGACGACAAAAAAAGCCGCATGACTGCTGGCTCCGCAGGACCTCATGGTGCCATTCCTCAGAGGATTCTGTGGCATGGACTGAAGGGAATTTGATCCCATTTCAGTCCATGGAGGAATTCTCTGACATCCCTCAGTATTTTGAATATCATTTGTCAGTCTTCGCATAGAGAGAGACCACCCCATTCCTAGTGTCCAGGGTCTGTAATGATGCATTGAAAAATCTAACATTTTTGACTAATTTCCATTTGCTTCAGGATCCACGAGCTTCCTGTTGTGCTGCCCATGTTGTCAAATGCATGTTGTTTTGTTCTGTTTTGCAGAACACATTGCAAGCTCAAAAATATACAGATTGTCAAGCCCACATTTGGTTCCGGAAGTTGCAAGTTGTAATTCCTATGGATGTACGAATCAGCAATACTCAAGCTCACTTGAGATAAAATAATGCGTGAACCTGCCTCAAACTGGGAGTTTCTTGAGTGAGCAGTAAACATATTTTAAGAAGTAGAAAATATTAAATTCACAGAAGTCTGCTGCATCCTACAGTTTATGGAAATGAGATTGTTTGGTTATATTTGCTTATTTCATTTCATTTCCTTCCAAGCCTACAGCAGTGGCACAAAGTTGTTTAATCAGGTGACACTCTTGATCAGCCAAGAGGCAAAGAGCAACCCATTTATATCAAGGATAACATTTTTAAGGGCTTTCGAAAATGTAATTGTTTGTTTGCAAAAGTGAAAAATAAATAAAGCCTCCTACAAATTGCAAAGCCCAGGCTGAGACGGGGCCATTCAGAGAAGAAATCATCAGAGAGGAGAAGAAAATAGCATTTTAATGAAAACCTTCATGGAAATATCCTACCATTTACCCATGCAGCTAAAAAAAGAAGAGAGAAACATAACTATATAGATTAAAAGAAAGAAAGAAAGAAAGAAAGAAAGAAAGAAAGAAAGAATCAGGGGTCCAGCAACACTGGGGAAATATTTCTAAATTTAGGTTTCTAAATTGTGCAGGGTGTAGAGATGGGTAAATTACCAAAACTTGAGCTTGTCATGGTTCTACAAATTCCACCTTGAAGCTCATTTCAACTCATGTTCATATCATTGCAAGCTTTGATATTTCTTTTTGCATGGAAATGCATATGTATTTTCAAGCCTATTTTCCCAAATGTACTAATCGATTTCTCTCAAATGTACATATTGATTAAAGCATGTTTGTGTGCATTTTTAAAAAAGAAGTATGCATTTTTATGCATATTTTTCAAACATACATGTTTTTGAACCCCCTTTTTTTTGTTCGACGAATCTCATTGCAAGCTCAAAAACATACCGACTCTGACCTCAGGTTGGGTTTGGGTCCATGTTTGGTTCCAGGTGGTGCGAACTGGGTAAATCCTGCTTAAAAACAAACTGGAATGAATGTCTCATCCATCTCTGGCAGGGAGCCCACACAAGTAGAGAATGATGGAGGGGGTAACAGAAGAGACAGAGCTACCATGCTCAACCCCACTCCTGTTCCATGATTCTAATTGTATGGGGTGTGTGTGTTAGAATATTTGGATATGTCTTGTGTGATCCACCCATCTTGTTATTAGGATGTAAGGTTTTTTGTTTGTCTGCTTGTTTGTTTGTTTTCTGTCAGGCACCTGTTTATTGTCTTATATTACTCATAAAGCATCATGCACATTGATGATGATGATGATGACTTGTAAAAATAAAACTGATTCTGGACTACTGCAATGCGCTCTATGTGGGGCTGCCCTTAAGACTGCTTTGGAAGCTGGAACTAATGCAACATGCAGCAGCTTGGCTGATGTCAGGAGCTGCCCATTTGCAGCATGCACCTCCTTTGCTGAGGGAACTGCGCTGACTGTCTGTTCACTTCCAGGCCAGGTTTTGGCATAAAGCCCTAATCAACTTAGGACCAGGATACCTGGAAGAGTGCCTTCTCCCTTACCACCCTGCCCAGTCACTGAGGTCAGTGGAGGGCATGCTTCTGGTGGTTCCACATGGACCTACGGCTTGACTGGAGTCCACCTAGAGATGAGACTTCAGTCCTCCAACTGAAGCACCAACATTGTGTTGTGTTTGGTAAATAACATCTTTATTTCAGGAAGCCATCTTTGACTGACCACCATAAATACCATATATACCATAACATATATAACATATGTATATATAACATAAATACCATGGTTTTTACTGGTATTCTGTTTTTATGTATATATGTATGTATTTACATTTTTAATATTGTCTTTTTATTCTTTTATCTTTTTATATTTTATTGTTCACCACTCCAAAATCTGTTTGACATGTGGAGCAGTATATAAAAGTAAACAAACAAATAAATAAATAAATGATGTTTGATCCAGTTATGGGAAAGCAGCAGCCACACTGATCTAGTCATATGAACCAGGCTTTTGAGCAACTATGAAAGTCACAGGGGTGCAGGCCTCTCTTTCATTTCATCTGGTCACCGTAACCAGGGACTAACATATGATTCCTTGTGAAATGTCAATGGATTCCTCTCTTTGGAGATAACTGGGGCATGAATGTAAGAGACCATTTTCATCTGCTCTCACTGTAGGTGCAAGATGGTAACAGATAGAATGGAACATTGGTTCAATTGAAAGGAATAGCGTATTTTTAAATGTCAGAGTCACTCTTGAGAGTCAGTTTACCCAACATTTTTCTTTATAAATTCATTTGTGAATGTTGATCATTTTAGAATAATTTTAAAGAATCATTTTGGACGTACCAAATTAGCACTTTACAATTCTGACAATTACATCCTTCACAATAACTCACTTGTGAAGTTCTGAACTTGAATTGAGCTAATTTGTAGTTTTGGAAGGGTGTGAATTCTATGAGGCCTAAGGGAAGTCATATATATGATATTGCCCTAAACCGATAACTCTGAAATTGTCAAGTATTTTCACAACACTACAAATCTTAGATTCATTACCTCCAACATTATGTCATTATCTAGTATAATTATTATTATTAATTCTTGTAATTAATTCTCTGATTATTCACCCTTCACTCAGCTAGAAAATTTTACTTCATAATTAGGAAATCCTTTTCTGCTTATTAACCTCTAGCTGCTCTAACTTTTCTTACACTCATTAGCTACGTGAAAACTGGATCCTTGCTAATTCTTGATAGTTTAGAGGATTTTACTTGTACAGTTCTTCAGAATAACAGGGGATCTGAAAGACAGAACAAGCAAGATCATACCTTCTACAAGGCAAACAACCCTTTAAAAACATGGGCATAGTTCAGCTGAACCTAAGTTCGATGGATTTTAACAAAAGTATTAAGAATATGCTTAAATTTCTCTCATCCATTTCAGTGGAATCAAAGTCCTTAACTTTAGTTCAGAGGTGGGGAACCTGTGCCCCTCCAGATGTTGGACTACAACTCCCTTCATCCCTGACCATTTGCCATGCTGACTGTGGTTGATAGGAGTGGGAGTCCAACAACTTCTGGAGGGGACCAGATTGGTTCCCCAGCCCTGCTTTAGCTGGACTTGCCATCTGGATGGAAGCTCTGGAGTTGCATACAGGGGGCTGAATCCAATGTTAGTCTAACTTAAGTCCCATTCATTTCAGTTTTGGATACAATTTGTGGATGGGGAAAACTGTCTAGTCCCAGGCCCCTTTGCATTTGTTTATCCATAATTCTGCTTCATTTTCTTTACCATACCTGCATTTTTTTAAAAAAATGCACAGCACCCTTGTTGCTGTTTCTTCTTCCCTTTCTGCTTCCCATACAACTAAGCACTTTATACCTTTCTGCCCTTCCTTTCATCCCTCAACCCATTTACAGTCCCCTCCCTAGCACCCAAAAGCTCCCATGACTGGTACCAACTCCTAAATGTATTTTACCTTAAAATACACATTTTGGTACCATATCTTTTGTGCCAAGGACTGAATCACAAAATTCAGAGAAGTGTGAAATCCAAAGGATAATTGTGTTCTGATCTATCCATTACTTTACGAGGTGCAGATGGGGTCAGTACATATCAGACTTCACAAAGAACTCATTCTTCAAGCATTCCTTGAGGAATAGTGCATTTCCTGCAATTCTGTCAAAAGTGAACCATTGTTCTTTCTATCCCCCCCCCTTTTAAATATCCCCCTTTCTTTCCTCAAAATAAAACATGCCCAGTTTCTTGAGTGTTTACTTAAAAGCCACTAGAAATCAATGAAATTGTGATGACGAAGCAGGAATGTAAGCTAATCAAAACAGGATGGTTCTCTGGAGTTTTCAGTTGTGTGATCGCTGCAGTTTCGCTCAACAATGTATTAAAAATTGAATCCTTTAACCACTACCATTAAATTCTAAGAGCACCATCCTATACATTCCTTTTGTGATTGATATTTGGCTTTGTTTCAGCAGGAAGCAAAAACAGAGAAAATTCAACACATGTATGAATTAAATAAAATATATGGTTAATATTGTGGTAGCATTGTAACTGGAGCCACCTTCTGTTTTTCATTAAATTAACTTCCATTAATGCTAATTCATGCACACTCAGAAGATAATGCAAGCCATAATATATGCACAAAATCTGAATTATTGTTGATACAAAAAATGAGTTGTCCTTGGGCTTAAGTAATAAACAACACTTCTCATACAGAAGAGCAGCTTCATTATTTCTCCATCTAGATGAAAATGATATATTTTTTAGAAAGAACATTTACCAGCATTATTTCCACTACAGTAAGGTTGCCCAGTTGTCTGGTAGAAACTGACTTTATCTTTGCAAACCAAATTTTGAACTGAAAGCCCATGTAGACATGACATGGGAAACACATGGAATTCGATTCTCTTTTGCTGCAGCCACATAATGAGAAGACAGGATACCCTGGAGAAGATGCTGATGCTAGGGAAAGTGGAAGGCAAAAGGAAGAGGGGCCGACCAAGGGCAAGATGGATGGATGATATTCTGGAGGTGACGGACTCGACCTTGGGGAAGCTGGGGCTGGTGACGGCCGACAGGAAGCTCTGGCATGGGCTGGTCCATGAAGTCACAAAGAGTTGGAAGCGACTGAATGAATAAACAACAAAACAGGAGACTCTGCATTTAATCAGTAGCACTCCCACCCCACCCCACTACCTTTTTTTCTTGGGCAGAAAGATATAGGTGTACCCAGTGTCTTCCCCTATGGGGGGAATGGTCCACGGGGAGACAGCCAAACAATCTCTCTCGCTCTCTCTTCACAGCTGCCTGAGTTGAATTCAGAGACCAACATGTCAGTAAAATAACAACAAAACAAACAAAAATCCATTGAGATACATGTCTCCCTTGCCATGTCTACTTTAGTCCTGAGATGAATTCTCTTTAAGGTTAAAACATGTGTAGAAATTCCCTGTTGTGTACATTTTTGTCCATTTGTATTATAAAACAAAGTATAACGTCAGAAGCACATCATTTTATCAGACATGGATCTTGAAAGTGTTTACATCTGTCATCTGCCTTGAGGTAAAAATGTCAGTGTCATTCATACTTTTTGTCACTTTCAGGCAAGTCTACTCTAATTTATGCTGTGCCAGCCAGGCTTCTTTTGATGACTGGTCAAAAGTTTCAGCTGGCACAGGATGGGTTGCCCCACCACCTAACAGTGATTGGACACACAGGAGCAAATAAAAATAATGTTTGAGCATCTGCAATAATTTCTGCCACCAGCATTCTAGGTCCAAGGTTGCTGTTTATTTTACTTAGGGATGTTGGAGAATTCCCCCACGGACTCCAGTGAGGCCGGATTCTTTAGAATCCGGCTCCCTGGAGTCCGTGGCAGAATGGACTACCCCCCGCCATCCCCCAACCCCCCCCAGAACAGACCTACCTGGCTCCAGCAGCGGCTCTGGCAGTGGTGGTGGCTCCGGGTTGTCTTCTGGTGCTGCCAGGCTGTGGCTGCAAATGGCAGCTGCTACACCGGCTGCCATTTGCATCCCTGCCAAGCCGTGATAGGCTACGTAAGTATCTACGTAGCATATCATGGCAAAAGGCAGGGACACAAATGGTGGACACTGCGCTATTTGCGCCCCTGCTCTTTGCTGTAATAGGCTACATAAATACTTAAGTAGCCTATCACGGCCTAATGCAAGGACGCAAATGGCGGCCACTACGACGGCCACCATTTGCGGCCACAGCAGCCCGGCAGCAGCAGGAGGTCTGGCTGTGGCCGGGGAGGATTCCAAGGAGAGGACTGGATCGCCTCCCCCCCCATCGAGGATTCTGGGGGGAGGACTGGATCACCTCCCCCCCCACGGACCCCAGCGGAACAAGGTAAGTAGGGTTTCGTACACCCCTAATTTTACTATATAGTTTGAACTTCAGTCGAACATACCAAACTGACTGAAACTCCTTTCTTACATTTCACTGTAAACTAGCCAGGCTTCACAGGTACAGTTATATGTACATGCATAGGGTAGTATCCAAAGTTAGTCCTATGTAGAGCAGACTCACTGAAATGAATTGGACTTAAGTTAGTCATGACTAACTTAAGTCCTATTCATTTCAGTGAGTCTACTCTATGTCAGATTAACATTGGATGGATACTACCCATTGGCCTAATATTATACTATAATACTATACCCATACTACCCATGATTCTTTCCCCTAATCAAGGCAGGAATGGATGAATCTCTCGGTTTTTTGTTTTCCCACATTTGATGTTTTTTTTGAATCTCAAGTTATTTCCATCCTGAATACAAACTTTGTGAATTTTGGTAAATTTTTATTAAAAAAAGAGGAACTATAATGAAATTCTCACTCATCTGCACCAGCCAAATTCAATAGGTATACAGCTATTCCCAGCATGGAGAGGTCTATGTTATACTTACCTGCCATAAAACTGTTGAGGACGAGGGGCTTGTTAAACTAAGAGAGAGAGATAAAGAGGCAACACCTCTACTTTAGCAGTAACATGGTTGCATACACAGGGATTGAATGCACAGATTTTGCATACTGTTTAAAACAGTATTATTTTAACCTGTGTTTTATTGTTGGGTTTTTAAAACAAATTGTTTTTAGTTCAACGTTGTTTTCAGTTATATGTTGTTTGTCCATATGTTTTATGTAAATGGTTTTTAAACTTTGTATATTGTATTTTAATGTTTTAACTTGTGTAAACTGCCCAGAGAGCTTCAGCTATTGGGCAGTATAGAAATGAAATGAATGAATGAATAAATTGAAATCCAGACTTTTAAGAGCAAAGCACTAAACCCCTAGGCCTGTATTGATGAATCTGTCAGTTTTGGTTTCTCCCACATTCAGTTTGTTTTAATCCCAAATTCTTTTTGTCCTGAATATGGAGAACGTTGCAGATTCTGATACCTTCTTATTAAAACCGAACAGAAACTAATTTCTCACTCATCCCCCAAACAAAGTTCCTCTGTTGCTGTGGTAAACATCTGAATAAAGGAACTAAGGATGTGCCGACACACCCCAGGTCAGGTTCTCTGGGTGCCCGCTGAAGACCCCCCTACTCACCCTCCCAGACCTGTAGTTGAGCCTCCATGAGCTCGACAAGTCACCCACATAATGCCTCTGATATTGTACATATTAAGCTTTTCCATCCCCAAACTGCACATATTGAAATATGCACATTTTTAAAAACTCCCTTTTTTCGTAAAAAAAAAAAAAGCCACAAAATGGCAGGTGCTCACCAGAGGGTGTCACGGTGAGTCTGGGAGGGCACAAGCAGGCACAAGGGAGGGCTCGGCAGGCGCAGTCCAGGGGTTGCAGGTGGGGGGGAGCGTGATGGACTCCCAGACCCTGTCAGGCATCTGCAACATCCCTTGAAGGAACTACACGAGTGAGGCCAAATCATCAGCGAGGAGGGACCAATATGGTTCTGTTTTTCAGATGCTTTGTAATATGTGAGGATGTGTCATGTAATCTTGTAGTTTTTTTTTCATTTTCATGATATTTCAAACAGAGCTGTATGCAAATGACATTTCAGACTCTCCACACTATTTGTGAGGAGAGGAGTTGTGGTGTGGGGGGGTGTCACCAAATTTCTCCAGGGGAGAAAGCCATCTGCTGCGGCTGCCTAATGTGAGACTGGCAGCCACATGCAAGAGGACCCTTTTCCTTTACCGCCCCTCAGTTTGGAATGACCCAATGGTTGAAATGCACCTGCTGACCTCACTGAAGGTTTTTAAGCAGGCATTAAGGATGCTGTTATTCCGGCAGGCCTCCCCTTTTGAGAACTCTTGTTCCTTTTGCTGACTTTTGCATACAGTTTTTAAGCAGTGTTATTTTAAGCTGCGTTTTATTGTTGGTTTTTTAAAACACACGACTGGGGAAGGCAATGGCAAACCACCCCGCTATGTTGTTGTTGTTTATTCATTCAGTTGCTTCCGACTCTTCGTGACTTCATGGACCAGCCCATGCCAGAGCTTCCTGTCAGCCGTCGCCACCCCCAGCACCCGCAAGCTTGAGTCCATGACCTCCAGAATATCATCCATCCATCTTGCCCTTGGTCAGCCCCTCTTCCTTTTGCCTTCCACTTTCCCTAGCATCAGCATCTTCTCCAGGGTATCCTGTCTTCTCATGATGTGGCCAAAGTACTTCAGTTTTGCCTTTAATATCATTCCCTCAAGTGAGCAGTCTGGCTTGATTTCCTGGAGTATGGACTGGTTTGATTAGGGGTGGACGAAAGTCCCTTACCTGTCGTCGAAGGACGTTCGCAGTGGGGGGGAGGCGCTTCGCTGCTCCCCCCGCGAAGTTCAGGCCAGGGGGGGGAGGCTTCCCGCCTTGCCCCAGCCGAAATTCAGGCCGGGGAGGAGGCTTCCTGCCTCGCCCGGCCGCGAACGCAAAAGTTAAAAAAAAAAAAACGCCCCCAGATAGGCTACATGACGATTCATGTAGCCTATCACGGCTAGATCTGCAAAGTCAGCCGTGATAGGCTACGTCAATCGTCACGTAGCCTATCACGGGTGACTTAAAAAAAAAAAAAAGCGCGTACGGATAATGGCGGCCCCCATAGTGAGCCACCATTCGCGTTCCTTATTTAGTCGCTGTAGTCTACGTAAATCTTTACGTACACTACAGCGACCAAATAAGGAACAGGAATGGCGGCTCCTTATGGGGGCCACCATTATCCGTACGTGCTTTTTTTTTTTTTTTTTAAAGTCACCCGTGATAGGCTACGTGACGATTGACGTAGCCTATCACGGCTGACTTTGCAAATCTAGCCGTGATAGGCTACGTGAATCGTCACGTAGCCTATCAGGGGGCGTTTGTTTTTTTCTTTTATTGCAATGGCGGCGGTGGCAGCCAGTCGAAAGACCGGCTGCCACTCCCGCCCCGCTCGAACACCCACCGAACCGCCGGCCGGACCCGCCGCCGGGAGGGACATTCGGTGAAGGTAAGTCCCGTCCCGGGGGGGGGTGCGGGGGGTGGTTCGGAGGATTTCTCCCCAAAACTTGTTCGGGGGGCTGAACACGTTGGCACTCGGCCCCCCAAAGTTTCTGGGAGAAATTCTCTGCCAACCCTAGGTTTGATCTTCTTGCAGTCCAAGGCACTCTCAGAATTTCCCTCCAGCATCACAGTTCAAAAGCATCTATCTTCCTTCGCTCAGCCTTCCTTATGGTCCAGCTCTCGCAGCCATAGGTTACTACGGGGAATACCATTGCTTTCACTATGCGGACCTTTGTTGTCAGTGTGATGTCTCTGCTCTTCACTATTTTATCAAGATTTGTCATTGCTGTCCTCCCAAGTAGTAAACGTCTTCTGATTTCCTGGCTGCAGTCAGCATCTGGAGTAATCTTTGTGCCTGGAAAGACAAAGTCTGTCACTGCCTCCACGTTTTCTCCCTCGATTTGCCAGTTATCAATCAAGCTGGTTGACATCATCTTGGTTTTTTTGAAGTTTAACTGCAACCCAGCTTTTGCACTTTCTTCTTTCACCTTTGTCATGAGGTTCCTCAGCTCCTCCTCACTTTCAGCCATCAAAGTGGTATCATCTGCATATCGGAGATTGTTAATGTTTCTTCCAGCGATTTTAACTCCAGCCTTGGCTTCATCAAGCCCAGCACGTCGCATGATGTGTTCTGCGTACAGGTTGAATAGGTAGGGTGAGAGTATTCAACCCTGCCGTACTCCTTTCCCAATCTTAAACCAGTCCGTTGTTCCATGGTCTGTTCTTACCGTTGCTACTTGGTCATTATACAGATTCCTCAGGAGGCAGACAAGATGACTTGGTATCCCCATGCCACCAAGAACTTGCCACAATTTGTTATGATCCACACAGTCAAAGGCTTTAGAATAGTCAATAAAACAGAAATAGATGTTTTTCTGAAACTCCCTGGCTTTCTCCATTATCCAGCAGATATTGGCAATTTGGTCTCTGGTTCCTCTGCCTTTTCTAAACCCAGCTTGTACATCTGGCAATTCTCGTTCCATGAATTGCTGGAGTCTACCTTGCAAGATCTTGAGCATTACCTTACTGGCATGTGAAAGAAGTGCCACTGTTGGATAGTTTGAACATTCTTTGGTGCTTCCCTTTTTTGGTATGGAGATATAAGTTGATTTTTCCCAATCTGTTGGCCATTCTTGTGTTTTCCAAATTTGCTGGCATATGGCCTGCATCACCTTGACAGCATCATCTTGCAAGATTTTAAACAGTTCAGCTGGGATACCGTCATCTCCTGCTGAATTGTTATTAGCTTCTTAAGGCCCATTCAACCTCACTCTTCAGGATGTCTGGCTCTAGCTCACTGACCACACCATCACATCTATCCCCGATGTTGTTATCCTTCCTACACAGATCTTCTGTATATTCTTGCCACCTTTTCTTGATCTCTTCTGCTTCTGTTAGGTCCTTGCCATCTTTGTTTTTGATCATACCCATTTTTGCCTGGAATTTACCTCCCATGTTTCTAATTTTCTGGAAGAGGTCTCTTGTCCTTCCTATTCTATTATTTTCTTCCTCTTCTGCGCATTGCTTGTTTAAAAATAATTCCTTATCTCTTCTGGCTAACCTCTAGAATTTTGCATTTAATTGGGCTTATCTCCCCCTATCACTGTTGCCTTTTGCTTTCCTTCTTTCTTGGGCTGCTTCCAGTGTCTCAGCAGACAGCCATCTTGCCTTCTTGCTTTTCTTTTTCTTTGGGACGTTTTTTGTTGCTGCCTCCTGAACAATGTTGCAATGTCCATAGTTCTTGCGGGACCCTATCTACTCAATCCAATCCCTTAAATCTTTTTTCTTCACCTCCACTGCATATTCATGAGGAATATTTGTGAGCTCATATCTAACTGATCTGTGGGTCTTCCCTATTCTCTTTAGTCTGATTCTAAATTGTGCAATAAGAAGTTCATGATCTGAACTACAATCAGCTCCAGATCTTGTTTTTACCAACTGCATAGATGTCCGCCACCTTTGGCTACAAAGGATGTAGTCAATCTGATTTCGGTGTCGACCGTCTGGTGAAGTCCATGTATAAAGTCATCTCTTAGGTTGTTGGAAGAGAGTGTTTGTTATGCACAGTGAGTTGTCTTGGCAAAATTCTATCAGCCTATGTCCTGCTTCATTTTTTTCTCCCAGGCCATGCTTGCCTGTAATTCCTGGTGTCGTTTGACTACCCACTACCTTAGCATTCCGGTCTCCTGTAATGAAAATAACATCTTTGTTTGGCGTACTATCCAGTAGGTGCTGCAGATCCTCATAGAACTGATCTACTTCTGCTTCTTCAGCATCTGTGGTTGGGGCATATATTTGGATCGCTGTGATGTTAAATGGCTTACCCTGAATTCGAATTGAGATCATTCTGTCATTTTTTGGATTGTATCCAAGCACTGCTTTAGCCACTTTATTATTAATTATGAAGGCTATAGTCTGCCCCGCTATAGTCTGCCACAAAAACGCCAGCACAAGTGGCGTCCCTCTAGCGGTCAGTAATGACCCGGTGCTTGCACAGGAGGAAGCTTTCCTTTTTAAAACAAATCGTTTTTAGTTCTAAGTTGTTTTTACTGATATGTTGCGTGTCTTATGTAAACAGTTTTTAAACTTTGTATATTGTATTTTAATGTTTTAACTTTTGTAAACCACCTAGACAACAACAACAACAACAACAACAACAACAATAATAATAATAATAATAATACATTTCTGGTAATTTCAAGAGAGGCTTCCATCCTCACCCTCCTAGCCACTTGGCTCAACGACCTCTGTTCAACGACATTTGTACCTACAAGGAAGGAAATGGAAATCAGGCTGCCTGTCCATGGACAGAAGGCCTCAGCTAGGGATGGATGGGTGCCCCTCCATCCAGGTTCTCTGGCCCTTCCCAGCCCCTGCCCCCACTTGTGCACCTCCAAAACCATGCTTGGGCTCCCTGCCACTCGCCGAGCCACCTGCATTCACCTGGGACCCATCCTTGAGCACCGCAAACACTCTTTTGGAAAAAAGGGGTGATTGCAAATATGCACATATGTAGATGCATGCAAAATGGCAAGATTACACACATAAATGGGTCATTTGTGGCCCTATTTTGCATGCAACTAGGTGTGCGCGGTAAGGGCCGCGGTGGCTTAGTGGTTAAGATGCTGAACTGCAGACCGGAAGGTTGGCAGGACAACAGTTCGAGACCTGAGTCCTGTGTGACGGAGTGAGCTCCTGTCTTCAGTCCCAGCTCCTGCCAACCTAGCCATTTGAAAGCAAGAAATTGCAAGTAGATAAAGAGGCACCACCTCGGCGGGAAAGGTAACAGCATTCTGCGCACCTCAGTGTTCAGTCATGCCGGCCACATGACCATGGAAGCATCTTCGGACAGCGCTGGCTCTTCGGCTTAGAAACGGGGATGAGCACCGCACCCTAGAGTCGGACACGACTGGTTGGGGACACCTTTACCTTTTCACTTTTTTAGCTGTGCGCATTTTGTGATTGCCATTTCCCCCCCAAAATGGTGATCGTGGCACTCGAGGACAGGTCCCAAGTAAGTGCCGGTGGTGCGGTGAATGTGTGGGGGTTTGAGCGGGGGCAAGGGCTTGGTGGGCACAGCTTGGGGTCACAGGTGAGTGGGTGTCCACCAAACTCAGTGACCCAAGCCTCAGCTGATCACTACTTTATCCCAGGACAATAACAAACTTCAGGTTCTGGGGTCAGGGGGACACAAGGGTTGGAGGGGAAAGTGGAGATGGCATCCTACTGATCAGATAGATGCAGGCAAAACTGACCTGCTTCACAAGGCAGTTGGAGCACAGCAAAGTGCTACAACTCTCATAAGTGGAGCCCATATGTGCAAAACCATCAAAGCCCTTTCACACAAGCAATTGCCAATACTGAAAAATGTCAGTGCGAAACAGCACCAGAACAGAATTGAACTGAGCGAGTAGTTTGCACATACTTACATTGCTTAGAGCTTGGAAAAGGAAAGCAGAAACATAATCTTTCCTGCAAGTTTCAAACTCTTCTTATATAACTGTTCATACTGAGGTCACATAGGTACTCTTCTTTATATACTAGCTCTGTGCCAAAATGAGGAAGGGTGTCACATGTCACAGAATAAAAATAAAACCTAAGAACATAAGAGAAGCCATGCTCGATCAGACTAAAGGTCCCTCCAGGCTAGCATTCTGTTCACACAGTGACCAACCAGCTGCCTGAGGAAAACCCATAAGCGGGGCATGACTGTAACAGCATCCTCTCAGTCATGTTCCCCAGTAACTGATGCCTCTGATACTGGAGGTAGCATATAGCCATCATGACTAGTAACCATCCTCCATGATTTGTTACATCCCTAACTTAAGCCCCTGTATACCCCCACCTGAGTTTTGGGAACTTTGGGACAACTTCAGAGTGACAGCTGTAAGCATTTCCTTCACTTGGCTTTGGGTTTGTGACATTGTAAAGTAACTAAGGGCACAAGCCTATGGGGGTAGGCGGCTGCTTCCAAACTTAGAGGCGACTGCCTAGCCAATGCAGGGCAGGAGAAGCATGGTGGGGATCATTCCCTCCATGCTTATCCTGCCCTGTGTTTGTGGCTTGTCAGCCGGTTTTGGCTGTCTAGTTGTAGGAAGGCAGAGCCGGGGAGGAGGCTGCCCTACAACACATAGGGTGTGTCGTACCAGCATTTCTGCCTTCCCTGCCCCAGAACGCCCCTGGAACGCCCTGTTTCGGCTGCTCTGTACTCCTCTTCCGAGTGCAGAGCACAGGGCTCTTCCGCACTACCTGCGAGGCAGCGTGGAAGCGGGGAAGGTCGGTTCTCCAGGAACCAACCTTGGAGCGCAGGCTCTGAGGTCGGTTTCTGGAAAACCACATATCCTATGGCCATCTAGCCGCTGACTAGCGGCCATAGGATTGCTCCCCCCATCTGTTTGTTTGTATGATAGCTTGATGACATTCCTTTGCCCTCATGATCTCTAATAGGGTGGGACCACCTGAAGAGGACCCCCAGATTTTTTGAGGATTCAAATTAAGCACACACACACACACACACACACCTAAGGAAGAAATATTTTCATGAAATTTCCCAGCCTCTAAAGGCCTACTCTTTCCCCCCAGAAATATTTGATGAATTAAATTGAAATGTTTCCTGAATGTTTTGCCCTCTCTCTCTTTTGTATGTGGGATTGCAAAAAAAAAAAAAAAGCTTCCCAAGAGGAAAGACTAGAGCTCCATTATAATAAATATTTGCAACTGGTTCAAGTTCTCCACACTACATAAAAGTAAAGCCGGTTACTTGGAATGTAACAAAGTTTGTATGTTGTGTTGTTGAACGCTTTTCCTTAATTCCTCCTGAGTTTCTATGACACTTGCTTTCCCCTGGTCACACTGACATGAAAGAAGCAATGATAAAAATAACAGCTTCAATCAGTGCCTGTCTCTCCAAGGAAACAAAACACGGAGTGTTAATGAGAAGAGTTTGAATGCAGTACATCTTATGATATTGCCACAGTTTGAAGAGGCTGTAAACTCTGAAGATGCTCATTGGGACAAATTCCAACCATTATCTTTTACTGCAGTGTGTTCTTGTGGAAACTAGGGATGTCGCAAGTGCAGTTCGGGGTTTGGGAATTCTTTGAGCAACCCCCCGCCCAGCGACCCCCAAACTGCACCCACTGAGACGCTGTCCTTGTTCACCCCCCACTCGTGCCAGCTCATGCTCCAAAGTATTCACCGCGAACCTATTCGGTGAGCACCGCCATTTTTGCGCCTTTGCTTTCTAGGAAAAAGAAAAACAGGAAGTTAAAAAACTGTGCATATTTAAATATGCACAGTTTGGAGTTGGGAAAGCTAAATAACCACAATATTAGAGGTATAATCCCTCTAATATTGTGCTTATTTAGCTTTCCCAGCCCCAAACTGCGCATATTTGAATATGCACATTTGTTTTAACTTCCTGTTTTTCCTAGAAAGCAAAGGTGGAAAAATGGCAGTGCTCACCAAACAGGTTTGCGGTGAGTGCTGGGGAATTCACTGAACCTGTGGGTGGCTCGAGCACACATTTGGGGGGGAAACGAGCAGGGACGCTGCTTAGGCGATTGCACGGAGAACCAAACTAGGGTGAGTTCTTACATCCATAGTGGAAACGAGGGAAAATGGCAGTTGTGATCTGGAACAAAATAAAAGATTGCATATATCCATGTATTGTACATTTCTAGGGTGGAATGGGCCCTAGTGCAGAAGATGAAATATCCATTCTACACTATGGACCTAGGAACTGCCTTGCAAAACATTGATTCTTCTAGCATAAACATGTTTTCCCCAGCAAGGGCCAAACAGATTCCTATGGGACTTTGCAAGTAAGTCATGATGGCACCTCAGTTGGGGTCAAGTCCTAGCACTTAGTATTGAGGGATGTGGCATCTTTGAACATGGAGTTTGTAGAGCTAGTAGCTTCTGGGGCAGTTTAGCAATTTATACCCAAATATGACACATAACAGGAGTTGACACATTTGGACCAGTTTTGATAGCCAGCCAAATACCAGTTGCCACTAAGACCACCCCCTCTGCTTGTCCTTAATCTTATGCCAAGTGTCTGAAACACAGCATGGGGTCAGGAAAAATCACCTCCTCCTCCTCTCTCCAGCTCTAAGCTTGGGGCTAGGGAATGGGATTCTACCCAATGTGAAAAGAAGCCCCACCTCCTCCAGCTCAGGATTTGGAAGCTTGCTTTGACTCTGCACTTGCCAGGCACCTGGACCACCTGTTAGGGGCAGCCGTGAGCCATGAGGCTCTGTCTCCCATCTCCACCTGCAGGGTGGAGACAGGAGGTGGAAGCATACCAGCTTGCTCTTCTTAGTGCCTGACCCTGATCTGAACTTGGAATACCTGTCATATGCAGAGGCCAATCCATGTGTTTCTGCTTCCTCCTCCAGCTTAGAGCTAGGAAGCAGAGGCTTATTAGGACTCCACACTTGCACCTGATGAACAAAAAAAAGTTTTGGGGTTCGAAGGTGGCAGGATCCAACCCCCTCCTCCACAGATCCGGGGCTTGGAGAAAGCACTGGGGTTGTCTCACTCAGCAGAGAAGGGGTGAAGAACCTCAGCTCCAGGGTTGGGAGATATCCTGTTTCAATTAGGGATGGTGTGGGTGCCCAAATCAGTCTGGGAATCGAGCAGAACTACCCCTGCCCACACCCCTGAGCCCTGCTCGTTGAGCCCCTGCACCTGCTCACCCCTTGTCCATGCTCGGCAAATGGTCTGCACTCACCCCGGTGGCCTCGTCAAGCTTCGCGGTCGCCATTTTTTGAGAAATAAAATGGTGATAGCAAAAATGCGCGTATTTGCGAATGCGCATATTTGCGTATGTGCAAAATGTGATTTTTTTCAAAAAAGTGCATTTTTGCACACACACAAATGTGCGCCTTCACAAAAATGCACATTTCACAATGAGAATATGCATATTCGCAAAATGCACATTTTTGTGCAGACAAAGACATGCACATTTTTGCAATAGCCATTTTATTTTTTATTTTTTTAATGGTGACCACGGAGCTCGACAAGGCCACTGGGGTGAGTGTGGGCTGCTCGCCGAACATGGAAGCTGCTCGAGTGTGGTCCGGGGACCAGTGAGCTGGGGCAAGGGTTGGGTGGGCATCTGGATAACCTGGATGGGGGTGAGTTCGCACATCCCTCATTTCAATGCAAGGCACAGATAGTCCCAGGAGCAGCAGTGAGAGAGCAACTACTTCAGTCCAAGGTCATACACAGGAGTTCTGAGGAGGTTTTCAGGCACAGGCAGAGGCAAGGACAAAGCAGTCCAAAGGTCAGTTCACAAGTGTCAGATTTATCTAGGGATGTCAGAGAATTCCACCACAGACTCCAGTGAGGCTGGATTCTTTAAAATCCATGGTGGAACGGCCTCCCGCCCCCACATGGAATCCCCCTGGGACGGAGCTTACCTGGGGCGGATGGGGTGGGAGCGGCGGTGGCTCTGGCGGCTCAGCTGGTCTCCCGGCCATCTGCTGCCGGGCTGCTGTGGCCGCAAATGGCGGCCGTCGTAGTGGCCGCCATTTGCATCCTTGCAGGAGGCTGTGATATGCTATGTAAGTATTTACGTGGCCTATCACGGCAAAGAGCAGGGACGCAAATGGGGGCTGCTATGCCATTTGCACCCCCGCTCTTTGCCGTGATAGGCTACCTAAGAATTTACTTACGTAAATACTTGATAAAACTAGGCATGTACGAAACACTTACCTGGCTATGGAGCCACCGTGGAGCAGAGTTGGCCAGGGAGGATTCTGGGGGGAGGGGGGGACGGAGCTCCTCCCCCCCCCCACGGATGCCCCAGTGCGGAGCCAGGTAAGTGTTTTGTACATCCCTAGTTTTATCAAGCATCAAGGTCAGCCAGGGGGGTTTCCAAAAGCATTGTCCAGATAGGTAGCTGAGGGTCTAGGAGCATATCAGATTTGGTGCCTTGTTAGGGATGTCAGAGAATTTCTCCATGAATCTCAGGGAGGCCGAATGCCAGCACATTCGCCCCCCTGAAATTGGTGGAGAAACGGTCTGCTCCCGCCCCGGGATGGGACTTACCTTGCTCAAATGTCCCTGGCGGCGCCGGCTCCGGTGGCGGTGTGGTGGTGGTGCGGCGGCAGTGGCAGCTGGTCTTCTGACCGGCTGCTGCCACCGCCATTTCCAAGTAAAAAAAACACACACAACGTGAGAGGCTTAGGGGTGGCGGAGAATTTCTCCCCGAAACTTTGGGGGGCCGAGCGCCAACGTGTTCGGCCCCCTGAACAAGTTTCGGGGAGAAATTCTCCGCACCCCCCGCACCCCGCACCCCCCGTGGGATGGGACTTACCTTTGGCGAATGTCCCTCCCGGTGGCGGGTCCGGCCGGCGGTTCGTCGGGTCTTCGTCCGGGGCGGGAGCGGCAGCCGTTCTTTCGACCGGCTGCTGCCGCCGCCATTCCAATAAAAGAAAAAAAAACGCCCCTGTGATAGGCTACATGACGATTAACGTAGCCTATCACGGATAGATCTGCAAAGTCAGCCATGATAGGCTACGTAAATCGTCACGTAGCCTATCACGGGTGACTAAAAAAAAAAAAAGCGCATACGGATAATGGCGGCCCCCATAGGGAGCCACCATTCGCGTTCCTTATTTGGTCGCTGTAGTCTACGTAAAGATTTACGTAGACTATGGCGAAAATAAGGGCAACGCTATTTGCATTGCCCTTATTTTCGCCGTAGTCTACGTAAAGATTTACATAGACTACAGCGACCAAATAAGGAACGCGAATGGCGGCTCCCTATGGGGGCCGCCATTTGCGTACGCGCTTTTTTTTTTAAAGTCACCCGTGATAGGCTACGTGACGATTTACGTAGCCTATCATGGCTGACTTTGCAGATCTAGCCATGATAGGCTACATTAATCGTCACGTAGCCTATCACGGGGGCTTTTTTTTTTTTTAACTTTTAATTTCGCAGCCAAGCGAGGCGCGGCGCCTCCTCCCCGGCCTGAATTTCGGCCAGGCGAGGCGGGAAGCCTCCCCCCAAGCCTGAACTTCACGGGGGGAGCAGCGAAACACCTCCCCCCCACCGCGAAAAGCTGCGAGACCAGGTAAGTGACTTTCGTGCACCCCATGATAGGCTACGTAAATGTTTACATAGCCTACTATCATGGCTGACTTTGGGGAAAAAAAAAAGCGCGTACGCAAATGGCGGCGCCCTTATTTTCTCTGTAGTCTACCTAAATGTTTACATAGACTACATGTGCCAAAATAAGGAACGCAAATGGCGGTCGTCGTAGTGGCCGCCATTTGCATCCTCGCAGGAGGCTGTGATAGGCTATGTAAGTATTTACATGGCCTATCACGGCAAAGAGCAGGGACGCAAATGGCGGCTGCTACGCCATTTGCTCCCCCACTCTTTGCCATGATAGGCTACCTAAGAATTTACTTACGTAAATACTTGATAAAACTAGGCATGTACGAAAGACTTACCTAGCTACGGAGCCACCGTGGAGCAGAGTTGGCCAGGGAGGTTTCTGGGGGGAGGGAGGGACGGAGCGCCTCCCCCCCCACCACGGATGCCCCGGTGCAGAGCCAGAAGTGTTTTGTACATCCCTAGTTTTATCAAGCATCAAGGTCAGCCAGGGGGGTTTCCAAAAGCATTGTCCAGATAGGTAGCTGAGGGTCTAGGAGCATATCAGATCTGGTGCCTTGGAATTAGGGATGTCAGAGAATTTCTCCAAGAATCTCAGGGAGGCCGAATGCCAGCTCATTCGGCCCCCCGAAATTGGTGGAGAAACGGTCTGCCCCCCCGCCCCCCCGGGATGGGACTTACCTTGCTCGAATGTCCCTGGTGGCGGCGGCTCCGGCGGAGGTGTGGCGGCGGTGGTGGTGCGGCCGCGGCTGGTCTTCCAACCGGTTGCCGCCGCCGCCATTTCCAAGTAAAAAAAAAAAAACACAACGTGATAGGCTACGTAAAGATTTACATAGCCTATCATGGCTAGATTTTAAAAAAACACTGTGATAGACTACGTAAAGGTTTATGTAGTCTATCACGGCTGACATTGAAAAAAAAAAAAAGCACGTACGCAAATGGCGGCGCTCTTATTTTCTCTGTAGTCTACGTACATGTTTATGTAGACTACACGTGCCAAAATTAGGGGTGGACGAAAGTCACTTACCTGTCCTCGAAGCTTGTTCGCGGTGGGGCGGAGGCGCTTCGCTGCTCCCCCCGCGAAGTTCAGGCCGGGGGGGAGGCTTCCCACCTTGCCCGGCCAAAATTCAGTCTGGGGGGGAGGCTTCCCGCCTCGCCCAGCCGCGAACTCAAAAGTTTTTTGTTTTTTTTTAAAAACGCCCCCGTGTTAGGCTACGTGACGATTAACGTAGCCTATCACGGCTAGATCTGCAAATTCAGCCATGATAGGCTACGTTAATCGTCACGTAGCCTATCACGGGTGACTTAAAAAAAAAAAAAGCGCGTACGCAAATGGCGGCCCCCATAGGGAGCCGCCATTCGCGTTCCTTATTTGGTCGTTGTAGTCTACGTAAATCTTTACGTAGACTACGGCGAAAATAAGGGCAACACAAATAGCATTGCCCTTATTTTCGCCGTAGTCTACGTAAAGATTTACGTAGACTACAGCGACCAAATAAGGAACGGGAATGGCGGCTCCCTATGGGGGCCACCATTATCCATACGCGCTTTTTTTTTTTAAGTCACCCGTGATAGGCTACGTGACGATTTACATAGCCTATCACGGCTGACTTTGCAAATCTAGCCATGATAGGCTACGTTAATCATCACGTAGCCTATCACGGGGGCGTTTTTTTTTCTTCTTTTATTGGAATGGCGGCGGCGGCAGCCGGTCAAAAGACCGGCTGCCGCTCCCGCCCCGGACGAAGACCTGACGAACCGCCGGCCGGACCCGCCGCCAGGAGGGACGTTCGCCAAAGGTAAGTCCCGTCCCAGCGGGGGTGCGGGAGGCGGGGGGGTGCGGAGAATTTCTCCCCGAAACTTGTTTGGGGGGCCAAACACGTTGGCGCTCGGCCCCCCGAAATTTCGGGGAGAAATTCTCCGCCATCCCTAGCCAAAATAAGGAACGCAAATGGCGGCACCCATGAGCACCGCCATTTGCATATGTGCTTTTTTTAAAAAAAGTCAGCTGTGATAGGCTACGTAAACATTTACGTAGCCTATCATGGTTGACTGCAGGGACGCAAACGGCGGTGGCTATGGCCGCCGCCATTTGCGTCCCGGCAGGACTAGAGGATTCGCGGCTGGAGGGACGGGGCGCCTCCCCCCCAGCCAGTATTTCAGGGGGAGGGACGGAGTGCCTCCCCCCCACCGCG
Organism: Heloderma suspectum; assembly: GCF_057233095.1. Classification (NCBI taxonomy): domain Eukaryota; kingdom Metazoa; phylum Chordata; class Lepidosauria; order Squamata; family Helodermatidae; genus Heloderma; species Heloderma suspectum. Next base: position 299,211,081 of record NC_139461.1, on the reverse strand, counting down.
AAGCAAGCTTCGGGATCAGGTAAGGGACTTTCGTCCTTCCCTACTTGGAATGCAGAGCCCAGGTTAAGACGCTGTTGTTTGCAGCAGAGAGCTGGCCTGGCATTGGTGGGGCTGATTTATAGCTGGTCTTTAATCAGCACAGCTGGCTAACTAGGTCAGTGTGCCTCTTTGAAGGGAGGCCCCATGCTATGACTTCCTCTTGTTCTTTTGCTGCTTGCATCTGATTCTATGCTGTTCAGAGGGATGGATTATCTCAGGCTCTGCTTCCAGAATTTGGGGAGATTCAGGAGCTCAAGAGGGTCCAGGTTGCTCCTGCAGTGTTTCCAGGGGAGGAGTGACAGCCAAGTCCTCCTGTTCCTTGTTTAGCTCTGGCTGGGCCCAATTGTTCTGCCTCCCCCCCTTTTTCTTCCTCAGACAAATCCTGCTCCAGGTAGGGCATGACAGGAGAAAGCATTGGGGTTGGCTCACTCACTAGAGCAGGGAGGAAGAACCTCAGCCAAATCTTGCCCTCCTGGAGTCTTGATCTGGTCCACTGGAGGTTCTCCAGATGACCACAGCCCCTTCCCCTGGCCCCACCCCATTTCCCCCTGGCTTTTGTGCAGTCCCACTCCACCACCCCATTCTAAAAGACTGACATGTTTCTCTTAAGACTTAGTTACTGAGAGTAAGAGCTTTAAGCATGTTGGGTATTTCAGCCCCACCCCTTTTGCCTTTGGCCCCACCCACCACTGGAATATGCCCCCCAAAAGCTTCTCTGAAATGGAATTTTCCCCCTGCAATGAAAGAGATTCTGGACCCCTGCACAAAAGCCTGACTGAACCTTCACCATGTTGATTTGTGGGGGCGGGGAGGGGTGAGCATGAACAGTGAGCCTTATGTCTATACACTCCTTTGCACACACTCCTTTGACCCAATCCCAAGAAAGTGAATTACTGGACTGAAATGAATGGGACTTAAGCTAGTGGCAAAAACAGTGGAGGCTGGTGGCTCTGATGTCAGATGTGTGGTGAATCCACTCTGGCTTTCAGTCAGAACTAGTCAGAACTCTAAAGGAGCTATCCAAGGTGTGGAAGCAGGTGGTTCTAAGGGTTTTTTCCATGGGCAGGTGGTTGGCCACTGTGTGTACAATGCTGGATGAGATGGACCCTTGGTCTGATCTAGCATGGCTCTTACATTGTTAGGACAGAAACCCAAGGAGGATGTATGATTTTTAGCTCCAGCACAAATTGACTGCCTTCTGTCATACTTACTATAGGAAAGGATACAACTGGAGCAATACAAACACCCTGCAGATAAGCCCACAGAAGCAAGAAACATGTTTTAGACTGGAAAAGTTTTTAATTGACCCATCTCCCCCCAGATTCTGACAAATTTTCATACTCTGCAATTCAGATTTTGGTTCTGAAACTTGACAGCCAAAAAATACAGAATTGAAATGTGACAGTCACGTTTCAAAACCGGGGGGTGGGGGGTGTCATGTATTCAAAGCAATGGTTCCCGACTCGTTAAATGAATGAATGTAGTACAGCTTTCTATTGCAAGAGAGCTGTCAGATGCTGGTGAATGTTGACTTCTCTTGCATGCCAATGTCAAATCAACTGAAAATAAGTGATTAAATGTTGATGTTTAGCATAAAATATTTGCTGATTATGCACTCAACCAGAGATCATCAGAAAAAAAGATATTCACTATCACCATAACATTTCAAGGAGAACTGTGTGAATATGTTTGTGTGTGTGGGACAATGGATAACTCTTCTTCTTCTTCTTCTTCTTCTTCTTCTCCTCCTCCTCCTCCTCCTCCTTCTTCACTACTTGTGACCAGGTCAGTGGGTGAGGCTCCAATCCATACCCATTTACCTGGGAGTAAGCCCAACAGAAATAATAGAAAATACTTGTGAGTATTTATTTATTTATTTATTAAATTTATTAATTGCCCATCTGACTGGTCACCCAGCCACTCTGGGCGATGTACAACCCACCATAAAACAATTTAAAACAATAAAATTTTACCATAATTTTTTTTTTAAAATACCCTAACCCACCCCAAATGCCTGCCTGAACAACCACGTTTTTAATGCACGACGGAAGCACATTAAAGAGGTGGCATGACGGAGTTCCCTAGGGAGGGAGTTCCACAGAGTGGGCGCCACCACAGAGAAGGCCCTCTCCCTCGTTCCCACCAGTCTAGCTGTCCTGGCTGATGGGACAGAGAGAAGGCCATCCGAGGATGATCTTGTTAAGCGGCCTGTCTGGTGTTGCTGGAGGCGCTCCTTAAGATAGGCTGGGCCGGAACCATATAGGGTTTTAAAGGTCAAAACCAACACCTTGAATTTGGCCAGGAAAACAACTGGTAACCAGTGCAACTCCTTCAGCACTGGAGTGATGTGATCTCGCCGGCGGCTGCCTTTAATCAGGCGAGCCGCCGCGTTCTGTACCAGCTGCAGCTTCCAAACCGTCTTCAAGGGTAACCCCACGTAGAGCGCATTACAGTAGTCTAAACGAGAGGAGACCAGGGCATGTACTACCGATGGGAGCAGATGGTCGGGAAGGAAGGGGCGCAGCCGCCGTATCAGATGGAGTTGATACAGCGCTGTCAGGCTCACAGCTGACACCTGAGCCTCCATGGACAGCTGGGAGTCCAAAATGACCCCCAGGCTGCGGACCTGGTCTTTCAAGGGTAGCCGTACCCCATTCAACACCAGGTCAACATCCCCCAGCCTCCTCTTGCCTCCCACCAAAAGTACCTCGGTCTTGTCAGGGTTCAGCTTCAGCTTATTCCTCCCCATCCAGCCACTCACCGTCTCCAGACATTTGGACAGGGATTCTACGGCCAACCTTGGTGAAGATTTGAATGAGAGGTAGAGCTGTGTGTCATCTGCATATTGAGTAGACATGTATAGGATTGTTGATGCCCCCTCAGAACATCTTCACCCACTGGGACCAAGTAAAACACAGAACATAGAGAGCTGTATCCAATGGTCTAGCTAAAGCCCCATTCATTTCAAAAGGTCCACTCTAAGTAGGACTAACATTGGATATAACCCAGAAACAGCTGTCAGGCCTTCACTACAGTGCTGGACAGTGGAGACAATTCCCCAGGGTGATGAATTCTGATTTACTGTAGTGCTGGTACATACTAAACAGCACTCTCTGACTTATATCAATAAACAATGACCTGTCATTTCCAGTGCTGATCAATGCAAGCCCTGTTCTCTCCAGCTAATTTAGAGATGTTTATGGATTAGGCATCCAGTAAATAAAACTAAATATTCATTGCCAAAGATATTGAAAGTTGTTTGGAGAATAAGGCTTACAAGCCTGTTTATGTTTTCTCCTTCTTATTTTGCCAAGTCTTTAAATTCTGCATTGCTCTTTGCATCCCAAAGCAACCAATGGTAAATAGTCTCCGATTTGGGGAAAGAAGAATGCATAGTCCTCCCAGCTTGCTGTATTCTTCTTACAGCCTTGGTTTGTTGTCCTTCCCTTCTTCTTTCCCCCACTCCTTCTTAACAAGGCTTTTGTTTCCCCAAGTATGAAAAACATAAAATGGCTTCCATAGGGTCAAGGGTTGGATTCCTATAGCTTTTGATCACAATTCAAAGACATTCTGTTTTATGCCATGCAGGGGAAAGCATTTTGTGAACGACAAGCTGCTGCATTCATGCAAATTGCTATCTACCATGCCCCAAACAGTTTTCACCAGCTTTGTAAAATATATTTATATATATATATATTTATATATATATATATATATTTTTTCCAAAGGAGGCACCCAAGTGGGAAATGTCTCTTAGTAAAGAGACTTCATAAAGAGAGGGGGGGAAATGAAAGATGGCAAGTCACTTTTTCGCTGATTTCCCCTTTCCAGAATCCCATTAAAACATTCTAAAGTAGCTTTTAGTTACCAGTTAATGTAGATGACAGATAGCCTTCAAAGCCAAGAATTTGTTTCTGCCCTCAGTGTTCATCCACCTTCTAGCTCATTGCTGTCATAACAATATACATTTTTAAGTTCTTTGCAGAAACACCTACCCTATTAACAGATTTCTTTTTCTCCTTAGTGGAAACAGGGATGGGGGGAGAGAGAGAGAGCGAGAGCGAGAGACCTTGCTTAATATATTCATATAAAAGGTTACAGCTGCAATCCTATGGCCCTTGGGAGGCTGTTGAAGGGGCCATAGGATATTTTGAATCTCTCTTTCCAAAGGTAGAAAGAGAGAGCTCTGACCTCTGAGAGGAGATCAGAACTTGCAACCCCCCTCCCAAATTCTCCAGAAAATTCCTTGACCCTTGTTTTTTGATCTTACAGCTCCAACATCAGTAGAGGCAAAAACAGGGTGATTCCTGGGCATGTCGTGAGAAAATCGAGGGAAGGCTTGGATCCATGCCCTTCTAGGAGTGCACGAAAGCCACTTACCTGGTCTCGCAGCTTTTCGGGGTGGGGGGGAGGCGCTTCGCTGCTCTCCCCCGAAGTTCAGGCCGGGGAGGAGGCGCCTCGCCTCGCCCGGCCACGAAATAATTATTTAAAAAAAAAAAAACGCCCCCGTGATAGGCTACGTGACGATTAACGTAGCCTATCACGGCTAGATCTGCAAAGTCAGCCGTGATAGGCTACGTAAATTGTCATGTAGCCTATCACGGGTGACTTTAAGAAAAAAAAAAAGCGCGTACACAAATGGCGGCCCCCATAGGGAGCCGCCATTCGCGTTCCTTATTTGGTCGCTGTAGTCTATGTAAATCTTTACGTAGACTACGGCGAAAATAAGGGCAATGCAAATAGCGTTGCCCTTATTTTCGCCATAGTCTATGTAATCTTTACGTAGACTACAGCAACCAAATAAGGAACGCGAATGGCGGCTCCCTATGGGGGCCGCCATTAGCCGTACGCGCTTTTTTTTTTTTTTAAGTCACCCGTGATAGGCTACGTGATGATTTACGTAGCCTATCATGGCTGACTTTGCAAATCTAGCCGTGATAGGCTATGTTAATCGTCACGTAGCCTATCAAGGGGGCGTTTGTTTTTTTTTACTTTTATTGGAATGGCGGCGGCGGCAGCCGGTCTGATGAAGACCCGACGAACCGCCGCCAGGACCCGCCGCCGGGAGGGACATTCAGGAAAGGTAAGTCCCATCCCGGGGGGGGGTGTGGGGGTGGGGGGTGCAGAGAATTTCTCCCCAAAACTTGTTCGGGGGGCCAAACACATTGGCGCTCGGCCGCCCGAAGTTTCAGGGAGAAATTCTCCGCCATCCCTATGCCCTTCCCATTCCTGTGATACACCCCTGGAATTGGAGGAATGCCAGTGCATTCGGCCTCACTGAAATCCATGGCGGAATTCTCCGCCATCCCTACCAACTGCTAGGATTGTTCTGCCTGAGAAATAATGCTATGGAAAATGGGGAGAAAACAAACCTCCAGGGGAAAGGTAATTTATCACAACTCTGTTGCTTCCTTCCCACTCTTCCTCCCCACATTTTCAAGAGGTTTGATACTGGGGGAAGAACCCAGCCTGTACTTTGATCTCTTTGTGCTAACAAAACCAGGGATATTTTTGCATTGACCCCACATTTGCAAGTCAACATGGCTCATGACAGGACAGGCACAGAGGCATGGATGGCATCCTTCTATCTGGGATCCAATCGAGCCATTAACTATGTGATACGGAGCTATCTGATATGGAGAATCAACACTAGGGATGCTGTGAGAGGCCACGGGGGTGGGGAATGGAGTCTGATGGACTCCCCCCGGCTTGCCCCCCTAGACCCACTTGCTGAACCATGGGATGCTCGTGGACTCACTCGGTGAGCACCCTGCAGCTGCCAGTCCTCCCTAGTGTGCTACATACATTATTGTGTGCAATAATGGTGGTCTGGCCCCTTCCATAAAGGGCCCATTTATGCAATGTTACAGATGTGAGTGGAGTATTCATGCCTGTAATGTTGCATAATTAGGCCCTTTACCAAGTATGCAACATTACGTGCCTGGAAGCATCCGAGCCACCACTGTTGCACACAATGGCAGCTTCCTAAGGTGGACAGGTGGCCCTGCAGCTTCATCAGGCACTTACCAGGCCATGATGAAGCTTGCACAGTGCTGCAAGCAGGTGCGGGCAGCAGCAGCAGCTTGGCAAGCGCCTGACAAAGCTGGGTGTGGGTGAGTCCATCCATCCCTAATCAGCACAGAGCATCAGCTGCTCAGGCCCTTACGCCATGAAGCTTTTGGGGTGACTTCCGGCCAGCCCCTGACTCTCAGCCTAACCTACATCACAAGGTTGTAGTGAAGATAAAATTGAGGGGAGGCTCATTTAATACACCTTGAGTTCCTTGCCAGGGGGCGGGGGAGGTAGGATATAAATGTAATAATAACAAATACATAAAAATTAGACAAAGCCATGGTAGAGGGTGGATGTAAGCAGTGGAACAGGAGTGTACAACTTGTGTCATCAAGGCACTTACTGCAGCCCCCCAAGGGTTCTCTGATCCCCAATGCCAAATGTCCCCCCACATACCAAATTTCCCCACCGCTTCTATGCTTCACTCCCTTCCATAGATAGCCTCATATAATATTCCACTGTATCCTTGCCAGTGAGAGAAGAGTGATTTGTATCAGGAATGCTGGTGTGTGTGCTTGTGTATGTGCATGCTGTGTGTGTGTGTGTGTGTGTAAGGGGGTGAGTCCCAACAGCAACACATGCAGCCCTCAGCTTTCCTGGCCCCAAAACTGCACATATTTAAATATGTGCATTATTAACTTCCTTTTTGCACACACAACAAAGGTGGGAAAATGGTGGGCGCTCACCGGATGGGATTGCGGTGAGTCCTGGAGGATGTGAGTGGGGCACAAGCAGGTGTGAGTGGGGGGTGAGCGAAGACAGCATCTCGGCGGGTGCAGTCGCGGGCAGGGAGGGGGTGACTAGGGATGTACGAAAGGGACTTAGCTTGTCCCGCAGCTTTTTTCGCGGTGGGGGGGAGGCGCTTCGCTTCTCCCCCCGAAGTTCATGCGAGTGGGGGGTGTCTTCCTGCCTCGCCCGGCTGAAATTCAGGCTGGGGGGGAGGCTTCCCGCCTCGCCCCCGGCCGAAATTCAGGCCGGGGAGAAGCGCCCCGTCTCCCCGGCCGCGAACTTCAACAGAAAAGATTTAAAAAAACGTCCCGTGATAGGCTACGTAACGATTTACGTAGCCTATCATGGCTAGATCTGCAAAGTCACCCATGATAGGCTACGTTAATCATCACGTAGCCTATCACAGGTGACTTAAAAAAAAAAAGCGCGTACGGCTAATGGCGGCCCCCATAGGGAGCCGCCATTTGCATTCCTTATTTGGTCCCTGTAGTCTACGTAAAGATTTACGTAGACTACGGCGAAAATAAGGGCAACGCAAATAGCGTTGCCCTTATTTTCGCCATAGTCTACGTAATCTTTACGTAGACTACAGCGACCAAATAAGGAACAGGAATGGCGGCTCCCTATGGGGGCCGCCATTAGCCGTACGCGCTTTTTTTTTTTTTTAAGTCACCCACGATAGGCTACGTGACGATTTACGTAGCCTATCACGGCTGACTTTGCAAATCTAGCCATGATAGGCTACGTTAATCATCACATAGCCTATCACGGGGGCGTTTTTTTTTTTTTACTTTTCTTGGAATGGCGGCGGCAGCAGCCGGTCAAAAGACCGGCTGCCGCTCCCGCCCCTGTTGAAGCCCTGCCGAACCGCCGCTGCGACCCACCACCAGGAGTGACATTCAGGAAAGGTAAGTCCCATCCTGGGGGGGGGGCGGGGGGGAGAATTTCTCCCCGAAACTACTTCGGGGGGCCGAATACATTGGCACTCGGCCCCCCGAAGTTTCGGCGAGAAATTCTCTGACACCCCTAGGGGTGACAGACTCCCGTACTCAGTCAGGCACCCACAACATCCCTATTCATGCTTTGCTGAATTTGTCGATCACATCTACTTTATTGCATTCTGATCTTATGCAAAATGGTGCTGTGATTGGCCGATATACGCAAGGTTACAGGAGTAGTTGGGACATTTATGGCTGTAATCTTATGTATATCTTCCATTCATGGTGCCATTTTGGGTAAGAACAGATGTGCACATTTTCTTTTGCAAAAAGGCGATTGCAGACGGCCTGGGGTGAGTGTGAGCGGCTCGGCAAGTTCAAGGCAAGCTTGAGCAGGACGGGGCTTGGCAGGTGTGGCCTGAGGCAGCGGGTGGGGGGGGTGTCTGACAGATTCCCAGACCCAGTCGGGCACCCACACCATTCCTAGTTGCACTAGCACAAACCAACGCTTGTGCAATGTAACTAGTCCTTGCTACAGTGGTGGGGGGAAAGTGGTGATTTCTCCCAAAATTTGATGGCACTGCTGTCTGCTGCCATTTGGTAGAACATTGTCACTTTTTCCCATTGCCCTAGCAAGTGCTAATTATTTTGCACAAGCATTGGTGTACACCAGTGCGACATCATTAGCACTATTGATGGGGCACAATGGCAGCCCAGACTGCAAACATAAGGGGAAAATACAGGCTAAATTGTTGATTATGTTCAAGGATATTTATGGCCTTGTACCTATGTACCTACTGTCCATATCTTGTGAGATTGCTGAAGCCAATCAGAAACAGTGTGAGAACAGAACAAGCAACGTTCTGAACAGTGAATTGTTGACCTCGGCCATTCGGTACAACAGAGAGGGTTTGCTTGTGCAGCGGTTAAGCAAGGACTTGTAATTGAAGAGGCAGAGCAGCTTCTGTTTCCTTATGTGATATGCTCTCAGCATCTACCAATCCCAGAGTTCTTTGTGCGCAGACAGGAGGAAGGACAGCTGATTCATTCATTCATTGGGTTTGTTATGTTTCTGCGTTGCCATTATTTTCGCCGTAGTCTACGTAAACATTTACGTAGACTACAGCGACCAAATAAGGAACGGGAATGGAGGCTCCCTATGAGGGCCGCCATTATCTGTACACACTTTTTTTTTTTTTTAAAGTCACCCGTGATAGGCTACGTGACGATTCACGTAGCCTATCATGGCTGACTTTGCAAATCTAGCCGTCATAGGCTATGTGAATCGTCAAGTAGCCTATCAGGGGACTTTTTTTTTTCTTTGATTGCAATGGCGGGGGCGGCAGCCGGTCAAAAGACCGGCTGCCGCTCCCGCCCCGCTCGAACACCGGACGAACCGCCAGCCGGACCCGCCGCCGGGAGGGACATTCAGGGAAGGTAAGTCCCGTCCCGGGGGGGTGCGGGGGGCGGGGTGTGTGTGGAGGATTTCTCCCGAAACTTGTTCGGGGGGCCGAACACGTTGGCGCTCGGCCCCCCGAAGTTTTGGGGAGAAATTCTCCACCATCCCTAGTTTTTGCACTAGGTGGAGTTAAAACCTGATGTTTTCCACAGAAATTCTCAAAGCAAAGAGCTGTAACTTCTGCTGGTTTCCACACATGGATGTGACACCTTGGCCACTCCCAGTCCCAGCCCCCCTTCAAGGGAATTGCACCCCCTGAAGCTCAGGCAGTTAGGCCCACTGGCTTGTATGCTATGTGCAGGTGAAAATGGACTTTTTCCACCAAGACCAGAAGCTAGAAGAGCAACAGCAAGATGAGGCAGAAGTGGGAAATGCTGAGGTAAAGAAAAATGGAGTAGAGGATACTCCTTGGAAAAGGGTGACAGGAGCAGAAGAACTAGACGCCACTCTGCACCAGTGGAAGCAGTGGAGCTGTGGAACCGATTCCAGGTATTTGCGGATGAGACTGGAGGACAGCCTGCAGAGGAAGAATCACAGGGGAACCTGCATGAGAGTGAGCAAGAGGCTGAAGGTCAGGCAAACAGAGGTGATGAAACCCAGGCCTACAACAAGAAGAAGAGAAGAGTGGGAGTAGTGGGAGACTCCTAGCAGCGTGGGATCGAGACCCAAGTACGTCGCGAAGACCCGTGGACTTGCCAGGTATGTTGTCTCCCAGGAGGACGGATTAGAGATGTGACTGAAAGGTTGCCTGCACTCATAAAGCCCACTGACAGGTATCCCTTTCTTCTCATCCATGTGGGAACAAATGATACCACCAAGTGGAGCTATGAAGAAATCACGTCAGACTTCGAAGCTTTGGGAAGGAAACTCAAGAACTTTGGGGCCCAGATAGTTTTCTCATCCATCCTTCCAGTAGTTAGAAGAGGAATAGAAAGGGAAAGAAAAATACTCTGGGTGAATGACTGGCTACAAAGGTGGTGCCGACGAGAGAGATTTGGATTCTGGGACTGTGGCCTATACTTCCTGGAAGATGGGCTGTTGGCAAGGGATGGGTTGCACCTCACAAAGGCTGGGAAGAATGTGTTTGGCCGCAGAATGAAGAGCTTCATCAGGAGGGCTTTAAACTGAATCCTACAGGGAAGGGAGATGTAATGTTGGGGGTAACAATGGACGTAGGCACTGCAAAGGAGAGAACAGCTCTAATAGTGCCCAATAATAGTCTTCAGACACATGTAGGAAGAAAGACAGACTATGAAGCATGTGGACTATGAAGTACTAATGCCCAGAGTATGGGAAACAAACAGAACGAACATGAACTCTTAATACAAGAGGGAAATTATGACCTGATAGGTATAACTGAGACTTGGTGGGATGACTCTCATGACTGGAATACAGCAATTGAAGGATATAACTTGTTCAAAAAGAACAGGAGGAACAGAAAGGGAGGTGGGGTTGCACTGTATGTGAAAAATACAGATCTCTGCACAGAAATACAGGATGATGAGCTTGGTAGCCTCATCGAGAGCATCTGGATCAAAATAAATGGAGTAAAGAATAAAAGGAACCTGATGGTCAGAGTCTACTACCGGACACCCAATCAAGGAGAAGATGAGGATGACACTTTTGAAAAGCAAATAGCCAATGTTTTAAGGAAGCATGATGTAGTAGTGATGGGGGATTTCAATTTCCCTGATATTTGTTGAGAGACAAATTCTGCAAAACATGGCCCCTCCAGGAAATTCCTGACTTGTGTGGTAGATAACTTCCTCCTAGAGAAAGTAGAGGAAGGAACTAGAGGATTGGCTATCCTTGACTTGATCGTAACCAACAGAGATGACTTAGTGGATAAAGTAGCAGTTACAGGAACTCTGGGGGGAAGCGACCATGTTGTACTTGAGTTCTTGGTTCTAAGGGAAGCAAAAGCTGAGTGTAGTCAAATGCTTACCCTGGATTTTAGGGAAGCTGATTTTAATAAACTCAGAACAATAATCAGTAAGGTCCCATGGCAAGTGACTCTAACAAGAAAAGGAGTCCAAGATGGGTGGGAGCTTTAAAAAAGGGAATTCTCAAGGCACAATTACAAACAATTCCAACAAGAAGAAAAGGTGGAAGACAACAGAAGAAGCCAATGTGGCTTCACAAAAAGCTTAGAGATGACCTGAAAACAAAAAAGCACACATATAGGAAGTGGGAAGAAGGCCAAGTAACAAAGGAAGAGTACAGGCAGGTAGCACAAAATTGCGAAGATGGCGTCAGGAAGTCTAAAGGTGAGAATGAGCTGAGGTTAGGGAGGGATGCTAAAAACAATAAAAAGACTTTCTTCAGCTACATGCATAGTAAAAGGCAGAGGAAAGAAATGGTTGTTCAGCTATTAAATAAGGATGGCAAAATAAGGATGCAGCTCTTTTGGGCTGCATTAATAGGAGCATAGCTTCCAAATCCCGGGAAGTACTAGTTCTGCCATTTGCGTTCCTGCCTATTGCTGTGATAGGCTATGTATATATTTACGTAACCTATCATGGCTTCTGCAGGGACGCAAATGGCATCCCTGCATTAGCTGTGAACCTGTGATAGGCTACGTAAATACTTACATAGTCTATCATGGCCATTCGATGGAATGCGAATGGTGGCCGCAGACGTGGTCGCCATTCGTGGAGCACCAGGCGGCTGACACAAGGTAGGCTCAGGTCCGGGCCCATTTCGCAGGGTGGCTGAGGGGGTTGCTTCGTTCTGCCCCAGATTCTGGGGGCCCAAATTCATTGGAATTCAGCCTCCCTGGTATCTGTGGTGGAATTCTCTGACTGCTATTCAGAAGTTGATACATTTTGGAGACAGCGTGTATGGACTGCTCAGGCATTAACTAGAGCTCCGAATACATGAGGTGGGGGAGGCACTTCCTGGGGGGGGACTTTGCCCTGTGGTGCCTCGGTACTGCTCTGACCACTTTGTATCATAAGGATTTTGTTCTGAATAAGCCCACTTCACCTTGTTATTTGGGATTTGTAACAAGGCCCCTTCATGGATCACTGCCTCCCCTTCATGGATCACTGCCTTGTTGTGGCGAAGGGGCTTGCGTAACTCAGTGAAGCCATAATCTATGTCGTGCAGGGCCACCCAAGATGGAAGGTCATGGCGGAGAGTTCTGACAAAATGTGGTCCACTGGAGAAGGAAATGGCAACCCACTCCAGTATTCTTGCCAAGAAAACCCCATGGACTGTATCACAAGGCTAAAAGAGATGACGCTGGAAGATGAGCCCCTCAGGTCGGAAGGTGTCCAATATACTACTGGAGAAGAGCAGAGGGAATTTCCAAGTAGTGCCAGAAAGAGTGAAGTGGCTGCGCCAAAGCTGAAAGGACACTCAGCTGTGGATGTGTCTGATGCTGTAAAGAACAATATTGTTTGGGAACCTGGACTTTAAGATCAATGAATCAAGGTAAGCTGGAGGTGGTAAAACATGAGATGGCAAGATTGAACATCGACATCTTGGGAATCAGCAAACTAAAATGGACAGGCATGGGCGAATTTAATTCAGGTGACCATCATATCTACTACTGTGGGCAAGAATCCCTTAGAAGACATGGACTAGCACTCATAGTCAACAAAAGGGTGGGAAAAGCAGTACTGGGGTAAAATCTCAAAAACAACAGAATGATCTCAGTATGAATCCAAGGCAAACCATTCAACATCACAGTAATTCAAGTCTATGCCCCAACTACGGAGGCCGAAGAAGCTGGGGTTGATCGGTTCCATGAAGAGCTACAACACCTTCTAGAACTAATATGAAAAAAATATGTCCTTTTAATCATAGGGGATTGGAATGCTGAAGTAGGAAGTCAAGAAATAACCAGGATAACAGGAAAGCATGGCCTTGGTGTACAAAATGAAGCAGGACAAAGGCTAATAGAGTTTTGCCAAGAGAACATGCTGATCATAGCAAACACTCTTTTCCAACAGCACAAGAGGTGACTCTACACATGGACATCACCAGATGGTCAATGTGGAAATCAGATTGATTATGTCCTTTGTAGCCAAAGATGGAGAAGCGCTATACAGTCAGTAAAAACAAGACATGGAGATGACTGTGGCTAAGATCATGAGCTTCTTGTTGCAAAATTTAGGCTTAACATAGGGAAAACCACTAAAGCATTCAGGTATGACCTCAATCATATCCCTTATGAATATACAGTGGAGGTGAGGAACAGATTTAAGGGATTGGACCTGATAGACAGAGTGCCCGAGGAACTATGGACAGAGGTCCGTAACATTGTTCAGGAGGCAACAACGAAATCCATCCCAAAGAAAAAGAAATACAAGAAAGCCAAGTGGCTGTCTGATGAGGCTTTACAAGTAGCTGAAGAAAGAAGGGAAGCAAAAAGCTAGGGAGAAAGGGGAAGATATACCCAACTGAATGCAGAGTCCCAGAGAATAGCAAGGAGAGACAAGAAGGCCTTCTTAAATGAACAATGCAAAGAAATGGAAGATAACAATAGAATGGGGAAGACTAGAGATCTCTTCAAGAAAATTGGAGATACCAAGGGAATGTTTTGTGCAAAGATGGGCATGATAAAGGACAAAGAAGGCAGGGACCTAACAGAAGCAGATGAGATTAAGAAGAGGTGGAAAGAGTACCCAGAAGAACTAGAAAGGAAAGTTCTTAATGTCCCTGATAGACATGACAGTGCGGTCACTGAACTTGAGCTGGACATCCTCGAGAGTGAAGTCAAGTGGGCCTTAGGAAGCATTACTAACAACAAAGCTGCACTCAGTATGCCAACAGATTCAGAACACTCAACAGTGGCCACAAGACTGGAAAAGGTCAGTTTACATTCCAGTTCCAAAGAAGGGCAATGCCAAAGAGTGTTCAAACTACCGTACAATTGTGCTCATTTCACATGCCAGCAAGGTTTTAGGGATGTACGAAAGTCACTTACCATTAACGAAATTTGATTCGTGGGGTGGGGGAGGTGCTCCGTCCCTCCCCCCAAAATTCTGGCTGGGGGGCTAGGTGCTCAGTCCCTCCCCCAAAAAATTCTGGCCAGGGAAGGAGGCTCTCTGTCCCTCCAGCCCCGAAACTTGGCTGGCCGGGCCACAAATGGCGGCAGCCGTAGACACAGCTGTTTGCGTCCCTGCAGTCAGCTGTGATAGACTATGTAAATGTTTATGTATCCTATCACGGCTGAGTAAACCAAAAACCAAAAACCGTGCATACGCAAATGGCGGTGCCCATGGGCGCTGCCATTTGTGTTCCTTATTTTGGCATGTCTACTCTACATAAACATTTATGTAGACTATGGTGAAAATATGGGGAACGCAAATAGCGTAGATGCTACGCTATTTGCATTCCCCTTATTTTCGCCGTAGTCTACGTAAATGTTTACGTAGACTAGACGTTCCAAAATAAGGAATGCAAATGGTGGCGCCCATAGGCGCCGCCATTTGCATACGCATGGTTTTTTTGTTTTTTTTTTACTCAGCCATGATAGGCTATGTAAAGATTTACGTAGCCTATCACGGTATTTTTTTAAAAATCTAGCTGTGATAGGCTACGTAAATCTTTACGTAGCCTATCAATTTTTTTTTTTTTTTTACTGCAAATGGCAGCGGCGGCTGCCAGTCAGAAGACTGGCGGCCGCCACCGCACCGCCGCCGCACCGCCGCCGTACCGCCGCCGGAGTAGGGGTGGACGAAAGTCACTTACCTTTTCTCGCAGCTTGTTCGCGGTGGGGGGGAGCGCTTCGCTGCTCCCCCCACGAAGTTCAGGCCGGGGGGGGGAGGCTTCCCGCCTTGCCCGGCCACGAACACGAAAGTAAAAAAAAAAAAAAACACAACGTCCCCTGATAGGCTACGTGACTATTCACGTAGCCTATCACGGCTAGATCTGGAAAGTCAGCCATGATAGGCTACGTGAATCGTCACGTAGCCTATCACGGGTGAGTTTAAAAAAAAGTCCATTCGCGTACGCGCTTTTTTTTTTTTTTTAAAGTCACCCGTGATAGACTACGTGACGATTCACGTAGCCTATCACGGCTGACTTTGCAAATCTAGCAGTGATAGGCTACGTGAATTGTCACGTAGCCTATCAGGGGACGGTTTTTTTTTTCTTTCTTTCATTGCAATGGCGGGGGCGGCAGCCGGTCGAAAGACCGGCTGCCGCTCCCGCCCCGCTTGAACACCGGACGAACCGCCAGCTGGACCCGCCGCCGGGAGGGACATTCAGGGAAGGTAAGTCCCGTCCTGGGGGGGGCGGGGGGGGCGGAGGATTTCTCCCTGAAACTTGTTCGGGGGGCCGAACACGTTGGCGCTCGGCCCCCCGAAGTTTCGGGGAGAAATTCTCCGCCATCCCTATGCCGGAGCCGCCGCTGCCAGGAGGATTCGCCCAAGGTAAGTCCCGTCCCGGGAGGTGGCAGGGGGGTGGCAGACCGTTTCACCACCAATTTTGGGGGGTCGAATGCACTGGCATTCGGCCTCCCCAAGATTCGTGGTGAAATTCTCTGACATCCCTACATATCCTACAAGCTAGGCTTCAGCAGTATGTGAACTGAGAACTACCAGATGTACAAGCTGGGTTTCTAAGAGGCAGAGGAACTAGAGATCAAATCGCCAATGTTCGCTGGATCATGGAGAAAGCAAGAGAATTCCAGAAAAACCTCTGTTTCTGCTTCATTGACTACGCTAAAGCCTTTGATTGTGTGGATCACAACAAACTGTGGCAAATTCTGAAAGAGATGGGAGTACCAGACCCCCTTACCTGTTTCCTGAGAAACCTCACGTTGATCAAGAAGCAACAAGAAGAACTGGACGTGGAACAACCGATTGGTTCAAAATTGGGAAAGGAGTACGACAAGGCTGTGTATTGTCGCCCTGCTAATTTAACCTATTTGCAGAGTACATCATGAGAAATGCCAGGTTGGATGAATCACAGGTCGGAATTAAGATTGCCAGGAGAATAATCAACAACCTCAGATATGCAGATGATACCACCCTAATGGCAGAAAGCAAAGAGGATCTAAAGAGCCTCTTGTTGAGGGTGAAAGTGGAGAGCGCAAAAGCTGGTTTGAAACTCAGCATGAAAAAAACTAAGATCATGGCATCTGGCCCCATCACCTCCTGGCATATAGAAGGGGAAGAAATGGAAGCAGTGACAGATTTCATTCTCTTGGGCTCCAAGATCACCGCAGACAGTGACTGTAGCCATGAAATTAAAAGACGCTTGCTCCTTGGGTGGAAAGCTGTGGCACACCTAGACAACATAGTAAGAAGCAGAGACATCACCTTGCCGACAAAGGTCTGTATAATCAAAGCTATGATTTTCCCAGTAGCAACGTATGGCTGTGAGAGCTGGATTATAAGGAAGGCTGAGCACTGAAGGATAGATACTTTCGAACTGTGGTGCTGGAGAAGACTCTTACGAGTCCCCTGGACTGCAAGGAGGTCAAATCAGTCCATCCTAAAGGAAATCAACCCTGACTGCTCAATGGAAGGACAGATACTGAAGCTGAAGCTCCAATATTTTGGCCACCTAATGCGAAGAGAAAACTCTTTGGAAAAGAACCTGATGCTGGGAAAGACTGAAGGCAAAAGGAGAAGGGGACGGCAGAGGATGAGATTGCTATATTCATTACATCACCGATGCAATGAATATGAACTTGAGCACACGCCGGGAAAGAATGGAGGACAGGAAGGCCTGGCGTGCTATAGTCCATGGGGTCATGAAGAGTCGGACACAACTTAACGACTGAACAGCAAGGCGGTGCTCAGCCCTACCTTGTAAAACTATTCCTCAAATAAGGCATGGGCTAAACTGTTAAGTTTGATTATTTATTTATTTATTTATTTATTTATTTCATTTCTAAACCACCCAATAGCTGAAGCTCTCTGGGCGGTTCACAAAAATTAAAACCAAACAGCACACAATTAAACAATTTAAAATATATAGAATATTAAAACCACAATATAATAATACAACCACAATAATACCTAGCAGCAGTACAGGAGTTTAAAATACAGATTTAAAACAGCAAAGCTAAAAATTTAGAAAGCTAAAATGCTAAAATGCCTGGGAAAATAAAATGGTCTTCACCTGGCGCCGAAAGGAATACAATGTAGGTGCCAGGCGAACCTCACTAGGGAGCTCATTCCAGAGCCGGGGTGCCACAGCAGAAAAAGCCCTCCTCCTCCTAGTAGGGTAGTAGCCTGATTTTGCTTGGGTTCTAGTGCCCCCCCACTTTTAAGTTCCTCCTGTATCATTTCTGCATCAGATTGTTGTTGTTGTTGTTTCTCATCTGCATGAGAATTTGTATGGATTTTTTTGCAAATTTTTTAAAATGTTTATGTTTTCTTTACGCTTTTGCAAACAATATTGCATGGTTTTTAGAGTTGTGTGGAAATGATATCTCTCTAACCTATTTGTGGGCAGAAAAAAGAGCATTCTCTAACCTATTTGTGGGCAGAAAAATTTGGGGGACAATTTCACTGATTTTCTCCATGAGGAGGAATTCTCCAAATGTTTCTTCCATGTAGGGCTCACGATTGGCAGCAGGGGTGGCAAAATGTCTTTCTTTTTTCATGTGTGTGTGTGTGTATATGTGTGTGTGTGTGCGCACTGCCAGTGCAAGTGGTCCCAGGGCATAGTCTGAAGGCACATGGGGCAGCTACATTGCTAAAGCTAAGCAGATTTGGGTCTGGTCAGTGCTTGGAGGGGAGACCGCCTGGGAACCACATGTAGCCACCTTGAGTTCCATAAAGGAAGCTGGAATATAATTATAATAAATAAAAATAAAATAAAAACTGTGTTGGCAGCCTGGCCCCCATTTTGCATCCACCACAATGCTCCATACCTAGAGTTATTCCAAGACATTGGGTGTGGGGGTGTGGGTGGGGGAAGTGAGGGACCATCAACACCACCACATGGAGAGCGAGTGTGGTGTAGTGGCTAGAGCGCTGGACTGGGAGCCAGGAGATCCAGGTTCTAGTCCCCACTCAGCCATAGAAGCCCACTGGGTGACCTTGGGCCAGACACAGACTCTCCGCCCAACCTTCCTCATAGGGTTGTAGTAGGGATGGGGGAGAATTTCTCCCTGATACTTCGGGGGGCCGAGTGCCAATGCATTCGGTCCTCCGAAGGTTGTTCGGGGAGAAATTCTCCGCACCCCCGCCCCCCGCCTCCCCCCGGGATGGGATTTACCTTTCATGAATGTCCCTCCCGGCGGCGGGTCCCGGAAGCAGTTCAGCAGGTCTTCGTCAGGGGCGGAGGCAGCAGCCGGTCTTTCGACCGGCTGCCGCCGCCGCCATTGCAATAAAAGTTAAAAAAAAAAACACGCCCCTGTGATAGGCTACGTAACGATTAACGTAGCCTATCATGGCTAGATTTGCAAAGTCAGCTGTGATAGGCTACGTTAACCGTCACGTAGCCTATCACGGGTGACTTAAAAAAAAAAGCACATACGGCTAATGGCAGCCCCCATAGGGAGCCGCCATTCCCGTTCCTTATTTGGTCCCTGTAATCTACGTAAAGATTTACGTAGGCTACGGTGAAAATAAGGACAACGCAAATAGCGTTGCCCTTATTTTCGCCATAGTCTACGTAAATCTTTACGTAGACTACAGGGACCAAATAAGGAACGCGAATGGCGGCTCCCTATGGGGGCCGCCATTTGCGTACGTGCTTTTTTTTTTTTTTCAAAGTCACCTGTGATAGGCTACATGACGATTAACGTAGCCTATCACGGCTGACTTTGCAGATCTAGCCGTGATAGGCTACGTTAATCATTACGTAGCCTATCACAGGGGCGTTTTTTTTTTCTTTTGAAGTTCGCGGCCAGGGAGACGGGGCGCTTCTCCCCGGCCTGAATTTTGGCCGGGCAAGGCGGGAAGCCTCCCCCCCAGCCTGAATTTCGGCCGGGCGAGGAGGGAAGCCTCCCCCGCTGCCTGAACTTCGGGGGGAGCAGCGAAGCACTATCCCCCACCGCGAAGCAAGCTGCGAGACCAGGTAAGTGACTTTCGTGCATCCCTAGGTTGTAGTTGTGAGGATAAAATGGAGAGGAGGAGGATTATGTAGGCCGCCTTGGGTTCCTCAGAGGAAAAAAGATGGGATATGAATGCAATAAATAAATAAATACATTTCCTGAGAAAAATGCCTTTTGATTTGTGTGTGTGTGTGTGTGGGGGGGCAGCTGTAGATGTTTTTCTTCACAGTTCAGTACTTTCCCCAGGATCTTCCAAATATTTAATTTAAATGAGTAATTTTGGATACATCTTAGGCAGTATCCAGTGTAGGGATGTACGAAAGTGACTTACCTGTTCGTGGATTATGTTTACGGTAGGGGGGAGGCGTTCTGTCCCTCCTTCCGGAATCCTCGCTGGGGGGGAGGTGCTCTGTCCCTCCACCTGGAAACCTCGCCGCGGGGGGAGGCGCTCCGTTCCTCCCCCCGGAATCCTCGAATGCCTGGCTGTTCTCCGCGGCAGCTCCGCGGAGCAGCCAGCCAGGCCCAGCCAGGCCAGAGCCATCCGCAGCTGGATTTCCGGCCGTGGAGGGCTCTGGGTAAAAAAAACCCCAAACAAACAAAAAACGCATATGCAAATGGCGGCGGCTATGGCCGCCGCCATTTGCGTTCCTTCTTTTTGGCCATCTTAATCTACGTAAATATTTACGTAGACTATGATGACAAAAACCAAGGGGAATGCAAATAGCATAGCAGGCACTATTCGTGTCCCTGTTTCATTCACCATTTTAGCCTACATAAATATTTACGTAGGCTAAAACGGCGAATCAAACGGGAACGCAAATAGCTTTGTTGTTACTAATGCTTCCTAAGGCCCACTTGACTTCACTCTCGAGGATGTCCAGCTCAAGTTCAGTGACCGCACTGTCATGGCTATCAGGGACATTAAGATCTTTCCTTTCTAGTTCTTCTGGGTACTCTTTCCACCTCTTCTTAATCTCATCTGCTTTTGTTAGGTCTCTGCCTTCTTTGTCCTTTATCATGCCCGTCTTTGCATAAAACGTTCCCCTGAGATCTCCGATTTTCTTGAAAAGATCTCTAGTCTTTCCCATTCTATTGATTTCCTCGATTTCTTTGCATTGTTCATTTAAGAAGGCCTTCTTGTCTCTCCTTGATGTTCTCTGGAAGTCTGCATTCAGTTGGATATATCTTCCCCTTTCTCCCTTGCTTTTCACTTCCCTTCTTTCCTCAGCTAGTTGTAAAGCCTCCTCAGACAGCCACTTGGCTTTCTTGCATTTCTTTTTCTTTGGGATGGATTTAGTTGCTGCCTGCCTCCTGAACAATGTTACAGACCTCCGTCCATAGTTCCTCAGGCGCTCTGTCTATCAGGTTTAATCCCTTAAATCTATTCCTCACCTCCACTGTATATTCATAAGGGATATGATTTAGGTCATACCGGAATGGTTTAGTGGTTTTCCCTATGTTCTTCAATTTAAGCCAAAATTTTGCAATAAGAAGCTCATGATCTGAGCCACAGTCAGCACCACATCTTGTTTTTACTGACTGTATAGAGCTTCTCCATCTTTGGCTGCCAAGGACATAATCAATCTGATTTCCATATTGACCATCTGGTGATGTCCCTGTGTAGAGTTGCCTCTTGTGCTGTTGGGAAAGAGTGTTTGCTATGATCAGCGTGTTCTCTTGGCAAAACTCTATTAGCTTTTGCCTTGCTTCATTTTGTACACCAAGGCCATGCTTGCCTGTTATCCCGGTGATTTCTTGACTTCCTACTTTAGCATTCCAATCCCCTATGATGAAGAGGACATCTTTTTTTGGTGTTAGTTCGAGAAGGTGTTGTAGGTCTTCATAGAACCGATCAACCTCAGCTTCTTCGGCCTCAGTGGTTGGGGCATAGCCTTTAATTACTGTGATGTTGAATGGTTTTCCTTCGATTCGTACTGAGATAATTCTATCGTCAGAATGAGGACAGAACAGAGTCTTCTATCTGTTGCTAATTTGGCTTCACCCTCAACCCCAACCACTGCTGCTTCTTTTTCCTTCCTGGATTAGTCATACATGCAATTCCAATCAATCAGGAACCACATAGTGAATGAGGTAAAGTCATAACACAACATGGCACATCAGATTTGTTTACAGGGTAACACAGGTGGGGGCAAATGATGTCAAAAAAGGGACAGAGGGTACCAGAGATCTCAGTGTAAATCAATAGCTGAACAGTTTTATAAGGCATGCTAAAAATTGTCGGAAAAGGCTGGTGCCAAAAAATGCAGAAAAAATGTTGGGAAAGGTTGGTGCCAAAAATGTTCTCTAAAAATAGTGAGCAGTTTGGTTCATCCTATTTATTAATGTGGATTGGGAAATGATTGTAAGCCCTTTCCAAACAACCACACATTCCTTCATTGATTCATATAGCCCCATAAATAAATAAATAAATAAATAAATAAGAAAAGCCATGCAAGAAAGGAGCGAAAGCTTATCTAGACCAACATTCTGTTCCCTCAGCAGCTAACCAGGTGCCCCAATGGGAAGCCCACAAGCAGGACATTAATACCATAGTGCCCTCTGATTTGTGTTCTCCAGCATACTACCTCTGATGCTGAAGGTAATATGCAGCCATTATGACTCATAGCTGTTTCTAGCCTTATCCTCCATGAATTTATTTAATCCCCTTTTAAAGCCCCCCAGACTGGTGACCATCAGTACATCATGTGGCAGTGAATTCCATAGTTAACTACATGCAATGTGAAGGTGTATTTCCCTTTATCTGTCCCACCACTCAGCTTCACTGGATGAAGTATTCTGAGTATATTGAGACAGGGAGAAAAATGTCTCCCTATACACCTTCTCCACACCATACATAACTATATAGATCTCTATCATGTCTCCTCTTACTCTCCTTTTTTTGAAGCTAAACAGCCCCAGATGTTGTAACCTTTCTTCACAGAGGAGTTGCTGTTGTGGTCCAGTGTGTCTTGCCTCCACTGGAATCATTCTCAGATGAAGAGCTTGAATCTTCAGAGCCAGATGGCTCCAGGGAGCAGGTCACTTCAGAAGACCCCTGAACTAGCCAAGTTGGTCCAGAGCATGCAGGGGTAATGCCTTTGGATCTGATTCCTCAAGAGGGAGAGAGTTCAGCTTCTGAGGTAGAGGGGGATGTTGGGCCATCCCCTAGGTCCCAAGAAAACCAGCACCTTAAGTTTCAGGATAGGATCATGGCCAGGCAAAGGAGGGCTCCTCATAAGGGCTAACTGAAGAAGGTTCCTCATGAGTAAAGACTACTATTTATTTATTTATTAGATTTATTAATCATCCATCTGGCTGGTCACCCAGCCACTCTGGGCGATGTACAGCATATAATAAAACAGTTTAAAACAATAAAATTCTACAATAAAAACATTTTCTAAAATACCCTAACCCACCCCAAATGCCTGCCTGAACAACCATGTTTTTAATGCACGGCAGAAGCTCATTAAAGAGAGGGCATGGTGGAGTTCCCTAGGGAGGGAGTTCCACAGAGTGGGGGCCACCACAGAAAAGGCCCTCTCCCTCATCCCCACCAGTGTAGCTGTCCTGGCTGATGGGACAGAGAGAAGGCCATCCGAGGCTGATCTTGTTAAGCGGCCTGTCTGGTGTTGCTGGAGGCACTCCTTAAGATAGGCTGGGCCGGAACCATATAGGGTTTTAAAGGTCAAAACCAACACCTTGAATTTGGCCCGGAAAACAACTGGTAACCAGTGCAGCTCCTTCAGCACTGGAGTGATGTAATCTCGCCGGCGGCTGCCTTTAATCAGGCGAGCCACCGCGTTCTGGACTAATGAGTAGGGATGTATGGATTGTGTAAAATCCACTCCTTTTGTGTTTTGAGGATTGTCAGGTGCCTTTGCTCTGTCATCGGCTCATAGACAGATTCAATTTTTTGTCATTATGCAGAAAAATACGCAAATAATTCTGTAAGAGAGTTCACAACTATTTACATAATTTACCTTAGTATGTAATTTTTAGCATATTGTCCCCCATTTCATTCAACTTTTCCCCATGTATATTTACCAGTCTCAGTAGAAATGTGTGTTTTCCTATGAATAAATATGCATACATTTTTGGATGTATTTATTTTTTAAAGATCTGGAAGTCCATGGACTGTATGTGGCCTGAGGGGGTCGGTCCACAGCAGATTCTGCAGGTCAGATTCTTAGAAATTCAAACTCATTTTAGTCTGTCTCAAATTTCTCCACCATCCCTACTCATGAGTAGGGCCCTCCTCATGAGGAGGACATCTTACAGAAGCCTCTAACATGATGCAGCTGAGCATCATATAGGATGCTATAGGATGCTTCCACATATAGGAAGTGGAAAGAAGGCCAAGTAACAAAGGAAGAGTACAGGCAGGTAGCACAGAATTGCAGGGATGGCGTCAGGAAGGCTAAAGCTGAGAACGAGCAGAGGTTAATGAGGGATGCGAAAAACAACAAAAAGGCTTTCTTCATCTACATGCATAGTAAAAGACAGAGGAAAGAAATGGTTGTTCAGCTATTAAATAAGGATGGCAGAATGATAACAGATGACAAAGAAAAGGCAGAGGTGCTCAATTCCTACTTTGGCTCAGTCTTCTCCCTAAAGAGGGTCTATGACCCCCCTGGCAAAGGCAAAGTACAGGCTGAAGAGGCAGGATTGCTGCTTGAGATCCATTGGCATATGGTCAAGGAAATTACTTTGAATGAGTTCAGATCTCCAGGGCCAGCTGAATTGCATCCTAGAGTAATAAAGGAACTGGCAGAAGAACTCTCAGAACCGCTGTCTATTCTCTTGGATAAATCATGGAGGACGGGGGAAATGCCAGATGACTGGAGGAGGGCTAATGTGGTCCCTATCTTCAAAAAGGGTAAAAAGGAGGAACCTGGGAACTACAGACCAGTCAGTCTGACATCAATCCCTGGGAAAATTCTGGAGGAGATGATAAAGCAATCCATCTGGAAGCACCTTGAAAACAATGCAGTGATTACTCGAAGCCAACATGGATTTGCCAAGAACAAATCCTGCCAGATGAATCTGATCTCATTTTTGGATCAAGTCACCTCCCTTGTAGACTGTGGGAATGGTGTAGACGTAATATACCTTGACTTCAGCAAAGCTTTCAATGAAGTACCCCATGATATCCTGATGAGCAAACTAGCTCAAAGTGGGCTAGACAAAACATCGATCCGGTGGATCCACAGTTGGCTACAGAATCGGACTCAAAGAGTGCTTATCAATGGGACCTTCTCAAACTGCGGAGAGGTAACAAGCAGGGTACCGCAGGGCTCAGTCCTGGGCCCAGTGCTCTTCCACAGTTTGATGAATGACTTGGAGGAGGAGGTGCAAAGAATGCTGATCAAATTTGCAGATGACACAAAATTGGGAGGGATAGCCAATACTTTGGAAGACAGAAACAAAATTCAAAGTGATCTTGATAGACTGGAGTGCTGGGCAGAAAACAACAGAATGACATTTAATAGGGATAAATGCCAAGTTCTGCACCTAGGAAAAAGAAACCAAAGGCACAGCTGCAAGATGGGGGATACGTGGCTCAACAACACTACAAGCAAGAAGGATCCGGGAATTGTTGTCGATTACAAGCTGAATATGAGCCAACAAATGCCCTAACCCCGGCGCCAGCTTATCTGGCAAAAGGGGGGCATGTTGCGGGTGGGTGGGGTGAGAAGAGGTGGCTGCTGCCTATTGGGTGCCCCCCCATGGCACCACCAGGCAGGGGAGGGGATGGCAGAGCCCTCTTAAGCTCTGCACCCCCTCCCAAACAAGCTCTCTTGCTCTCACGGCTCCCTCCTGCCCTCCCTTAAGCAGTGTGGGTTTATGCCAATTGCCCTTATTGGGGCTAGGGTGCGTCCAGTAGGCAAATATGGTCCAATCTCTCATAGGTCACTTTTAAGTGTGCGGCTAGGAAAAGCAGAAAGAGATTAGGGATGGTGTGCATGCAGAGGCACCTTATGTTGACAGGTGATGCCTGAGGGCCCCTGAAAGGGTTGTGCGGCTCGGCGGGGGGATAAGGGTTGCCTGGGAGACCAACCTTCCTCACTCATCCAGGTGTTGTGCGGCACTGGGAGGGGGTGACAGAGGAAGGTCTACCTCCCCCACAAGGGGCAGTCCAGAGGGGTGGCGAGATCGATGCCACCCCTCAGGCTGGGTGTGCTTTTGCCCAAGGAGTGCCATCTAGTCGCTGGCACAGTCAGGTGCCCATCCTAGGTTCCCCTTTGCAGATATTTTCAATAAATGTGGCCCAGTTTTCAACCCAAGCCTTGTTGTTTGACTCTTCTTTGACCCATCTCTGCTTGCAATGTGATGTGGCTGCAAAAAAGGCAAATGCTCTTTTGGGCTGCATTAATAGAAGCATAACTTCCAAATCCCTGGAAGTGCTAGTTCCCCTCTACTCAGCACTGGTTAGGCTTCATCTGGAGTACTGTGTCCAGTTCTGGGCACCACACTTTAAGAAGGATGCAGACAAACTGGAGAGGGTTCAGAGGAGGGCAACAAAGATGATCAGGGGACTGGAAACAAAGCCCTATGAGGAGAGACTGAAAGAACTGGGCATGTTTAGCCTTGAGAAGAGAAGACTGAGGGGAGATAGGATAGCGCTCTTCAAGTACTTGAAAGGTTGTCACAGAGAGGAAGGACAGGATCTCTTCTTGATCATCCCAGAGTGCAGGACACAGAATCATGGGCTCAAGTTACAGGAAGCCAGTTTCCGGCTGAACATCAGGAAAAACGTCCTGACTGTTAGAGCAATATGACAATGGAACCAGTTACCTAGGGAGGTGGTGGGTTCTCCCACACTGGAGGCATTCAAGACGAGGCTGGACAGTCATCTGTCAGGGATGCTTTGACTTGGATTCCTGCATTGAGCAGGGGGTTGGACTCAATGGCCTTGTAGGCCCCTTCCAACCCTACTATTCTATGATCAGAATGTCAGGGAATGTCAGGCTTCTTTTGTTCCATTGTCCACTCAGTGATGGAACTGGATTTTGTTTTAGGGATGTATGATGATTTTGCTTCTGTCTGCAGATGAGCACAAGTGCTAATGTGCACTTTTGCAAATGTGCATTTTTGCAATTTCCTCCCCAATGTAAACAACTGGTCTTCTATGTGACTTGGAAAAAGCCAGCCCATGGTGAAATCCTCATGCTGGATTCCTAGAAATGTGAACTCACTTGAACCTAGGAATGTTGGAGAAATCCTCTGTGGACTCCAATGAGGCTGGATTCTCCGGAGTCCATGGCAGGATGACGCCTCTTACCTCCGCTTTGGGAGGATTCCTGCAGACTGGCACGACTGCTCCAGATACATCTAGTGATATGGCAATGGTGGCCACCATTGCTGTTTTGCTTTGAGAAAGACAGCCATAAAGCCCTGAGTTTTACATAAATAAAGCCATAAATGGCTGCGAGGGCTTTACGGCCACAAGTGGCATCCACTACGCCATTTGAAGCCGTCGTTCTCAAACAAAATGGCAATGGCAGCTGCCATTGCCATATCGTCAGAGGATCCAGAGCAGGCTTGTCAGTCCGTGGAACCCAGAGGACACATGGACGCTCAAGAGGATCCGGGGGGCAGGGAGGAATGGATAGGCACCTCCCCATGGAACCCCCCCAGAATGGAAGGTAGGGGTTTCGTACATCCCTACTTGAACCCATTGGAGATTTCTCTGACATCCCTAGTTTTGACCTTGGCTGCACCCCAGACCTCTCTCTTGGAACTCCTGCCTGGTAACTGCCCCTTTGACCTTTATCCTGTTTTTTGACTTGCCATTGCATTTGTCCCTTTAC
Source organism: Heloderma suspectum (assembly GCF_057233095.1). NCBI lineage: Eukaryota > Metazoa > Chordata > Lepidosauria > Squamata > Helodermatidae > Heloderma > Heloderma suspectum. The sequence goes on along the minus strand of NC_139461.1, from coordinate 299,184,066 downwards.
TTGCCTTAATGCTGAGACTGAAGTAGCCTGAGCAGAACATAGGGATGTCAGAGAATTCCACCACTGACTGAAATGGGATCGAATTCCCTTCAGTCTGTGCCACGGAATCCTCTGCGGAACGGCACCACGAGGTCCGGCGGAGCCAGCAGTCATGCAGCTTTTTTTTGTCGTCCGCAAAGAGTCATGACATTTCTGTAAATAAAAATGCAGTATAATTTGTAAATCGGAAGGATAGTAATATTACGATAATAAATACGGAAGGTTTTTTAAAAAATGAATTGTGCTTACCACCTTGTTTGTGGATGTTCTTTTTAAATTGAAATCCTCCTTCTCTGTTGGGGAGTTTACTTTCAGCCAAAACACTTCCTCTTCCTTGTAGGGGCTTCCCAAAAGAAGGCTGTCTTAGATGTGTCTGAGAGAGAAACTATTTGTTTAAAGCAACACTGTTTTAAAGAAAGAAAAAACCTTTTAAAATGCCCATGCCAGTCCTGGAACTTAGCAGGGAGAATAGTACATGGTGCAGGGCTCCAGGATCAGCATGGTAATTTTAAAAGGTTTTTTCTTTCTTTAAAACAGCGTTGCTTTAAACAAATAGTTTTTCTCTCAGGCACACCTAAGACAGCCTTCTTTTGGGAAGCCCCTACAAGGAAGAGGAAGTGTTTTGGCTGAAAGTAATTACTGTGCGGCAGGAGAGGGAAAAAACTATGTAAACATTTGCGAGCGGAGATGGGTTAAAGAAGACGCAGACAACAAGCTTGGGTTGAAAATTGGGCCACATTTATTGAAATAGCTGCAAATAGCTGCAAAGGGGTAACTAGGATGGGCATCTAACTGTGTCAGCAGCTAGCTGGCACTTCATGGGCGAAAACACACCCAGCCTGAGGGGTGGCGGTGATCTCACCATCCCTCCGGACTGCCCCTTCTAGGGGAGGTAGACCTTCCAGTGTCACCCCCAAACCCAGTTCCGCACAACACCTGGGTAAGTGAGTAGGGTTGGTCTCCCAGGCAACCCTTATCCCCCCACCGAGCCGCACAACCCATTCAGGGGGCCTCAGGCGTCACCTGTCGCCATAAGGTGCCTCTGCATGCACACCATCCCTACTTTCCTGTTTTTGCCCGTCCTAGCCACCACAGGAGTCACAAGCCTAGAGCTTGTGAAACTCCCCCCACCTGCGCAGAAGAACTTCCCGCAGGCCCCTTTGCAGATCAGACAGAAATATGTTATACACTACATGAGACAGGCGGACACTGTCCATCCTGTAACGCTCCCTCCATGTCCACAGAATTCCTTGGCGGGCGGTGCATCCATCACCTCATTCGCATGGGCCATAAGCCATTTCTCTGTGCATTTTCCGACGTGCCCTGCCATTGGCAACATCATTCCATTCCTTCCCAGTGATCCATGGGAGCTGTGAGGGCTGCAATAGGCTACTTCCAGCCAGGTATGCCAGACCACCTGCCTCTCAACCAAGGCCTGTTCGATCAGGTCCTCGCCTGGCTTACAGCCAAAGTCCTTCCTCTCAATGTGCAGCACCAGGACCTGCGGAGGAAGACTGACGATTTTTGGTGGAACAGAGTGAGGAGGGGACTCCCACAGCATGCCTCGTCTGGGAAGCCACTGGATCTTAATGTGATGGTGTGACAGAAGCTGAAGTCTGAAATAGATGTACAAGCCCTTCGAGCAGCTCCAGACGTCATAACATGCCCATGTAAGGGCTCCTGTTCCGGCGTACGACAAGTCTGCTGGTCTAGGGAATAAACACATTGGGGCAAACAAAGCGAGAGTTGTGTCAAGCAGAAGCAGACAACTCGCGAATGCAGGCCGGAGCGCTGTGAAGCCCCCTTTAAACTGCCACAACGTGCCTGAGAGAGAAACCTCCAGTGGCTATCATGGAGACTGCTTCAATGTAATGACCGTGGGTTCTAAACTGCAAAATTACCTAGGCCTAGCGGGGTAGAGCTAATGTAGAAAATGCCCAATTGCCCTTATGTCAACAGTAAGCCATTGAATCGATACAACGGAGGCCCTTCCTCCGATCCACGGCATTCCATAGAACCCTAAGGTCCTGACGGGGCACTAACCATTGACTTGCGTTTGGCCATGGGCCACTGCTGTGCCCTTGCCATACCGATCAATTTGATCACCAAATGCATAAGTGGGTTACATTGGGCCAGACATGCACCTTGAACTGTATCAAGGCCCTGCCGGGACAAGTCGTACTTGGGAGCCCAGACCAACCCTGAATTCCTAAGTGGGGGGTTTGATGAAGGCCATTAGGGCTTCTGCGAGGAACAGGGAAACATCTTTCTGGAAAGCGCAAATGGAGTGCCATTACCCCCGGAATCCAAAAGGGGTAACTGGGGAAAGAGGGTGGCTAAATTTACTAAAAGCAGGCCACATCTATGCCTAATCCTATATTGCCCGCCGAATCCAAAATCTGACCTGAAGTCTGAGAATCCCATCATTGTGGGCCGGAAGGCTAAATGGCCAGTTTGCGACTTATAGTCCCATATAGTCTGTTGTACTTAAGGAGGCGCAAAATTGCAGCCGATGATCTGTGGTAAGGTCATGAATCCTAACACTGAAGCTTTGCCTAATGCACGGCATACCCTACCTGCTCTCTCGCAGGTAGCTCCTGTATGGAGAGCCCTGGAATGCAGGGTGGCATGCATGGCTTCAGTCTCCCAGTCCCTGCAAGGATGGGATCTGGGAATGGAGCACCCGCGGGGCTAAAGCCCGGAAGTTATTGACCTAATTTCATGACAAAGCGTCGACCATTGGGTTTGTCTGACCCGACACATGGTAGACCCAGAACCAGATGTTGTAACACCGACGCTGGAGTGCGGGCACACTGACACATGACATGACCATCCGATTTCAGGACTGAGAATGAATCACGTGGTCACGCTGTCATACTGAAGGGGGGAGGTTACTGACTTATCTATAAGGTCATTGTAAATATTGTTCAAAGACTGCGGCCACCACTCTACAAGCCACTACCCACAGCGCGATCGGACCTGCCCTAAGAGTCCGAAACCACCTTGGGCGACAGCGGAACCAAGTGAATCCACACTCCGGCTTTGAGGAGCGGCTCACGCCTCCACAAGGAGGTGCCATTAAAGCCTTACCAAGTAGAAGCCATGCCTATAGATACTTGCGCACAGCAGAAGTGACCCTGGTTGATGGTGTGAAAGCCGCAGACCCTACATTGCCCAAACTGGGCTGGCGCGAGAAAGCGCGGTCAGGGGCCGCTATCCTAACTGTGAAAAGAAGATGCCCTACAATATCTCGCATGGCTCCCACAAAGGAAAACTCTAGGAAGATGTATAACTGCTTGAAGCTGTGCTCAAAGGACCAGAAAATTGTCATGAGGGAGCCTAGTATAATGCCTAAGGGTATCAGATTGGCTTTACTGAATGTTGATGTGGGCAACCGGCCCTGAGCCTTTGTGAGCTAGGGGACACCGAGGTAACAGGAAAGGGAAGCAATACTCGTGTTAAGTCAGAACATTGACCACCATCTTTGGACTCATGTAGCATATGCCCCCCCAGGGACTCGTGGATGGGATCCTGAACCAAGACAACTGCCATGTCAACTAGGTGTGTCGCACAGAACACAGATGATCAGTAATCTCATGATTAACAGGCTGGCCCTCAGGGAAAAGCAGGTACGAATCAGGATAAACTCCCTAGATGATTTCCTGGGCACCAATTCCAGAAGGGAGATCCCTAGAGTAGATAATGGGGTGTGGAAAAAAGGGGGGGCTATAATCCTTCTGCCAGTACTGCCTTGTTAACCTTTCAGGAACGTGTCGACGCCTGGCGAGGAGCAATGCTGCTCACGAAGTAAGGATGGCGAGTGTTGACCTAGAAAAGGGGATGATGTCCTATAACCTAGCATAAAACCATGTTCCAAGTTAAAACTTGTTCCCCCTGTTGGGGTAGCGTCTTAAAGTTGGAGTAGTGGCAGCAACCTAACCGGGCATGGGCCCAAGAGAGCTTCCTGCTGCCTCGGCCTTTCCAAGGGGGGGGGACCCTACCATCCCCAGGCATTGGACAAGGGGAGGACGAGTACTGACTGCTACAAGGGAGCACTCATGATGGAAAAGGCACGGGTTCTGGGAGTATGCACCTTTGGGGCTGCATTCTCAGCACAAGCAGCGGTGCTGAAGCAGCGAACCCACCATAGGCGAAGGGCCATTGTGGGAGACAGCCTGGTAAATGTGGCCACTGCCAGATCTGTCACCGGACAGGCCAGGAAGGAGTCAAAAGTGGCGCGAAAGGTCCAACAGGTTCCTGCGCAGAAAAGGGTCAGTGGCAGCCCTCCTGTGAAAGGTCCAACAGGTTCCTGCGCAGAAAAGGGTCAGTGGCGGCCCTCCTGTGAAAGGCCTTGACGTAAGCTGGGAACACACCTCCTCAGGTGAAAGCCGTTAGGAGAAGGAGTAGCCCTGGTGGCATTCCAACTTGCCAGATTAGTGTCAGGATCTGATATGCCACCTATGTGGATGCCCAAGCGGGCGGGGGCAGGGCAAGGGATGGTAAGATAATCCAGCAGAACCCAGCAAGCTGCTGAGTTGAGCGGCTGGGGCTACCGTGGGGTGTGACTGACAAAGTTGCAGGTGACATTGGGGGGGACAGCCACCCCAGGGAGGTAAGCTAAGACGGCAACCACATGGCCTTGCAAGTCGCCCGTCTGGACAAGTGGGGCAAGGTGCAGTCATCTCACCCATATCCAAGGCAGCCGCGTCCGGGACCCCGGGAGCAAGGAAGACGATGCCGCCTGCAATGCTCCTGGACAGAGCTGTACCAGGAGGGCGGACCGCCCCCAGCTGTGGGGTGTCGCCTGGACGAAACCACAAGGAAGGGGATGGAGGCTTCAACAGCATCCAGACGAGCTGCACCCATTGTGGCCATGCTCTGATCCTTGACTGGAAGCTTAGATGTTGATGCTTGGGAACTCGGGGAAGAGGAGGTTGCAGAAGGGAGGAGCTCAACCGTGGGCGGTGAGCCATCCGGAAGAGCTAATGAAAAAGAAGTGGAGGCTTCAAGAGTGTCCAGATGAACTGAAAGAAAAAGTAGTAGCGAGCGTTGGGTCTGCTGTCATGTTTGCTTGGGCTGGACAGCTGAGAGCTTCTAAGGCCTGACCAGGGGAGGGGGAGAGATCCCTGAGGAGCACTCATCAGCTTCCAAACGAGCAAGAGTTGATGCCAGTACCGGGTCTGCCTCCTGATCAGACTCAGAATCAGGCCTTGGCAGCAGTCTCTTGGGGAGGGGAGGCGGGGCCCTACCCTTCCCTTTTTCTCTACTTTGGCCTTTCTTGGGGGGCAAGATGTGTAAGGTGGGTTAAGCTTGGCACGATGTTGGCGAGAAAGAAGCAATAGCCCAGGTGCCAGACCCAATCCAACACTCCAACCAGCATCCCTAGAAGTAAATGCAGCAGGAGGCGACACACTGGGCTTCGAGGGCAACAGACAACACCCCACAGGTCTCGGGATCTGCAGACCCGAGATGAAGCTAAGGCAGAGAGTCCTGGGATGGGAAGTGGGGCACGCTTCTAGATAAGAGGGCCACACTCCACGGCCAATAACGACTAACGAGGTGAGTGGCGCGGAGGGAGGGAGCGACTGTTGCCCTTTGCAAAAACTGGTGCCCAAAAGGCGCGGGAAGGGCCCATGGCCATGGGAGCAGGGCCTGAACGCGGGGCGCTGCCTTGCCCCCCCTTCTTTTTTCTTTCTTTCTCTCTCTCTCTCCTTTTTTTTCCTCCCTCTCCCTCCATTGTTTTTTAATTTATTATTATTATTACTACTACTACTGTTGTTATTATTATTATCATTGGTTTTGTTTTGGTTGGGGTGTGTGTGTGTTTGCTTTGTCGTGGGGGGGTGCACGCGCCGCCACCGCGAGCGAGCTGGGCTCCCCGAGCGGCGGCAAGAGCTGGCTAATCGGGCGGGGGGGGCACGCTGCGGATGTAAGCGCCGACGTTCTCGCATGCCGGGAAGCGCCGGCAGCAACCAGAGGTGCATCCAAACGCGTGCCGCCACTGAAAAGGTGGCGCACCTGCTGGCGCGGCAAACCTCGGCCCGGAGGGGCAGCGCAGAAGCATGCGCGCACTGAGGGAGGCAATCCCGGGGCCCATGCCAGCGCAGGAGGAAAAGGGGGGTGTCGGAGGGGGGGTGCGCCGCCACCGACAGCACCGGCGGCCCTGCAGGGAAGCAAGGTACTGGCACCACCCCCTGATGCCCGCCACCGGCGCTGACACAGGCGCCACCGCCGGCGCGGCAACGCACTATTAAGTGCACTATCAAGGCTATTTGCGTTGCCCTTATTTTCGCCGTAGTCTACGTAAAGATTTACGTAGACTACAGGGACCAAATAAGGAACGCAAATGGTGGCTCCCTATGGGGGCCGCCATTTGCGTACACGCTTTTTTTTTTTCCAAAGTCACCCGTGATAGGCTACGTGATGATTAACGTAGCCTATCACGGCTGACTTTGCAAATCTAGCTGTGATAGGCTTCATTAATCGTTATGTAGCCTATCACGGGGGTGGGTTTTTTGTTGTTGTTTTTTTTCACGGCCGGGTAGACGGGGCGCTTCTACCCGGCCTGACTTTCGCCGGCGAGGGATGGGGCGCCTCCCGCCCAGCCTGAATTTTGGCCGGGTGAGGCGGGAAGCCTCCCCCCCCCTCGCATGAACTTCGGGGGGAGAAGCGAAGAGCCTCCCCCCCACCGCGAAAATAGCTGCGGGACAAGGTAAGTCCCTTTCGTACATCCCTAGTTCTACAATATCAGTATTCCAAGCGTGGTCACAACATTGAGTTGTATAAGGATATTGGCAGTTCTTTCTTTATTCATTTCCTAAGGAACCTTAACAGTTTGGTGAGATCCTTTTGCAATCCCTTTTTTGTTTTAAGCACCCTAAATAATTGGGTGTTATCAGCAAATTTCACCACCTCACTGTAAGCCCCTACTCCAGATCATTTGTGATGATATTAAAGCATTGGCCCAATACAGTTCCTTGTGTGAGAAGGGGGACACTGTTTATATCTCTCCATTACAGAAATAGCCCATTGGTTCCTACTGTCTGTTTCCTGTTCTTTAACCAGTTACTGATACATAAGAGGATCTTTGCTCTCGTATGACTACTAAGTTTGCTCAGGAGTCTTTGGTGAGGAACTGTCAAAAGCCTTTTGGAAGTCCAAGTAAACAATGTCTACCAGATCGACCCTAAAACTGCCAATATCATTACTGACACTCAGAAAGAACATTAAAAGGATAATGAGACAGGACCTACCTTTGCAGAAGTTGTGTTGATTCTTTTTCAGTGGGACTTGACCATCTATATGCTTGATAATTTTATCTTTGATAATGGTTTCCACAACTTTACCCAGAACAGACAAACTAACTGACCTGTAATCTCCTATACCCCTTTTTAAAAGCTGGCATTACATGGTCCACTGGCAGTCCCCTGGTACAGAGGTTGATCCTAGGGACATGTTACATAATTTCTTTTAAGATCAGTACTTTCATCTTTGAGTTCTTTAAGAATGATTCTGGTTCAAGTATGGAGTCTATCATTTTTGCCCAGGGCTGGCTTTCCCCAGAAAGTTCCCCAATGTCTATCAAATATAAACCCCTCCTACTTACACAAACATCTCATCCATGGAGTGAGAGACCTCAGCTTCACCTGTCAAGCTGGCCTTTCACATGGAACAGATCATATTTCAGAGAAAGCTACCTTAGAGATGCTGGGTTTCAACATCCTATCTAATGACCTAAATTTGGTTTCCAGGACATCATGCCCACATTTCCCCACATCACTGGTGCCAATGTGCACCATGACCACAGACTTCACCCCAGCACCATTTACCAGGTTGTCTAAATGACATGTGATATCCACAACTTTTGCACCAGGCAGGGGATTCACCATGCGGTCTCCATGACTGTCAGCATCCCAGCTGTCTATATCTCTAAAACCTCCAACTACCAAAAGCATCCTCCCCTCCCCTCCAAGGTATATTCTTGGTACAAGATGATTTCTGTTGATATGGGTCCTTTCTAAGGGATCATTTCCCTCTTCCTCTGAATGATGCTCTCCTTCCTCAAGACCTTTCCTGTCTGTGACTGCAGAGAAACTGTCACCTGGGATTGGGACACTACTATCGTGGCCCCCAAAGTCTTGTGCACAAGCTTCTCTACCTTTCTCAGCTTCTCCATGTCAACAACCTTAGCTTAGGGATGGCCATGAATTTCTCCCCGAATCTCAGGGAGGCCGAATGCCAACGCATTCGTTTACAGCCCCAAATGGAATCCACTATGCCATTTGCATCCAGAGATCCCTCAGCCATATCGCCAACGATACGGAACTGGTGGCCGGCTCTGCAGAATCACCGCGAAGTGGAGCCAGCCAAAGAGGATTCTGGGGGGGGGGATTGCCTCCTCCCATGGGTGGCTCCCAACAGTAGGTCACCACTGGATTCTACCTGCAGTGAAATAAACAGGAAAGCCCTCCTATGAAGAAATGCCATACATATAACTGTTGTTGCTTTGTAATGTTTACTTTGTGTGGCCTCTGAGAGGCTATAATATATCTGAGTAGGCCTGAGGCCTTGCTTTGTTGCTGTCAAAGGCCTGTATAGTAGTTGTTTGGTGACATTCTGAAGAGGGAAAGTGAGACAAATGCTTTGAATGTGTATAGATGGGGCCTGGATCAAGTAAATTCAGTTTTGATTGGCTGGGGATTCTAGCTAGGTAGAAAAGAGCATTTGGGAAATGACAGTTAGGAATACAGAGAGGAGGTCTGCTGGCTGGCGTGTGGTGTCTCTGAAGAAATTTGAGGAGAAATAGAATACCCTAAGGCCTGAATATTAAGCTATTCCTCCTCTGTGGGATAACCATATGTGGCTGGTGAACATCAGGAGTAGAAAGCAAGTGGCTGTGCTGTGCCAGGAGGCTGCCCTAAGATCTTGCCAAAAGAAGGTTACCCAAGCAGGCAATTAAACACAGATAAATGGCCCAAGCAGCCAGAAATACAACAGGAGGAGCTTTGAGAGTCAGAGAAAGATTGTGGATATCACATGTGATCTAGACAACCAGGTCCTAAGTGCTGGACCCAATTGTGAGTGTGTATGTCTGGGGTGGAGGCCAAAGGAATTTGGTAAAAGAAGTCATTAAGAGGCTTATAGAAGGAACAGTATCTCTTGAGTCCTCATAACTTAATCTAAAAATTGTCAGCAAGCAGTCTTTTGAAACCACCAAAGTAAACATTATGTAAATATTATGCAAAGTAAATAACCACTAAAGTAAATATCCCTTATGTACAGAATATCCCTTTAATAAATTACTTGTTCAGTAGTTCTAGGGATGGCTTTCACAGGGACATCCAGCCCTCTTTGGGCTCGCCAGATTTCCCTGGAGCCACCACTTGACTTGCACTTGCGATCTGAGCAGCGGGCTGTTTCCAGAAAACTCCAGGAATTGCCAGCTGATATGATGCCGGAAGATGAGCCCCTCAGGTCGGAAGGTGTCCAATATACTATTGGGGAAGAGCAGAGGGTATTTCCAAGTAGCGCCAGAAAGAGTGAAGCGGCTGGGCCAAAGCCGAAAGGACACTCAGCTGTGGATGTGTCTGGTGGTGAAAAGAAAATCCAATTCTGTAAAGAACAATATTGTTTAGGAACCTGGAATGTAAGATCAATGAATCAAGGTAAGCTGGAGGTGGTTAAATATGAGATGGCAAGACTGAACATCGACATCTTGGGCATCAGTGAACTAAAGTGGACAGGCATGGGCAAATTAAATTCAGGTGACCATCATATCTACTACTGTGGGCAAGAATCCCTTAGAAGAAATGGAGTAGCACTCATAGTCATCAAAAGGGTGGGAAAAGCAGTACTGGGGTACAATCTCAAAAATGATAGAATGATCTCAGTATGAATCCAAGGCAAACCATTCAACATCACAGTAATTCAAGTCTATGCCCCAACCACTGAGGCCAAAGAAGCTGAGGTTGATCGGTTCTATGAAGACCTACAACACCTTCTAGAACTAACACCAACAAAAGATATCCTCTTCATCATAGGGGATTGGAATGCTAAAGTAGGAAGTCAAGAAATCACCAGGATAACAGGCAGGCATGGCCTTGATGTAAAAAATGAAGCAGGACAAAAGCTAATAGAGTTTTGCCAAGAGAACACGCTGATCATAGCAAACACTCTTTCCCAACAGCACAAGAGGCGACTCTACACAGGGACATCACCAGATGGTCAATATCGAAATCAGATTGATTACGTACTTTGCAGTCAAAGATGGAGAAGCTCTATACAGTCAGTAAAAACAAGACGTGGAGCTGACTGTGGCTCAGATCATGTGGTTCTTGTTGCAAAATTTCGGCTTATATTGAAGAACGTAGGGAAAACCACTAAACCATTCAGGTATGACCTAAATCATATCCCTGATGAATATACAGTGGAGGTGAGGAATAGATTTAAGGGATTAGACCTGATAGACAGAGTGCCTGAGGAACTATGGACGGAGGTCTGTGACATTGTTCAGGAGGCAGCAATTCAATCCATCCCAAAGAAAAAGAAATGCAAGAAAGCCAAGTGGCTGTCTGAGGAGGCTTTACAAGTAGCTGATGAAAGAAGGGAAGCGAAAAGCAAGGGAGAAAGGGGAAGATATATCCAACTGAATGCAGAGTTCCAGAGAATAGCAAGGAGAGACAAGAAGGCCTCCTTAAATGAACAATGCAAAGAAATCGAGGAAAACAACAGAATGGGAAAGACTAGAGACCTCTTCAAGAAAATCGGAGATCTCAGGGGAACGTTTTATGCAAAGACAGGCATGATAAAGAAGGCAGAGACCTAACAAAAGCAGATGAGATTAAGAAGAGGTGGCAAGAATACACAGAAGAACTATACAGGAAAGATCTGAATGTCCCTGATATCCATGATAGTGCGGTCACTGAACTTGAGCCGGACATCCTCGAGAGTGAAGTCAAGTGGGCCTTAGGAAGCATTAGTAACAACAAAGCTAGCGGAGATGACAGTATTCCAGCTGAGCTATTTAAAATCCTAAAAGATGATGCTGTTAAAGTGCTGCACTCAATATGCCAACAAATTTGGAACACTCAACAATGGCCGCAAGACTGGAAAAGGTCAGTTTACATTCCAATTCCAAAGAAGGGCAACGCCAAAGAGTGTTCAAACTACCGCACAATTGTGCTCATTTCACATGCCAGCAAGGTGAGGCTCAAAATCCTACAAGCTAGGCTTCAGCAGTATGAGAACCGAGAACTACCAGAAGTACAAGCTGGGTTTAGAAGAGGCAGAGGAACTAGAGATGAAATCGCCAACATTCGCTGGATCATGGAGAAAGCAAGAGAATTCCAGAAAAACGTCTATTTCTACTTTATTGACTACGCTAAAACCTTTGATTGTGTGGATCACAACAAACTGTGGCAAGTTCTGAAAGAGATGGGAGTACCAGACCACCTTACCTGTCTCCTGAGAAATCTGTACGAGGGTCAAGAAGCAACAGTAAGAACCAGACATGGAACAACCGATTGGTTCAAAATTGGGAAAGGAGTACGACAAGGCCGTATATTGTCACCCTGCTTATTTAACTTATATGCAGAGTACATCATGAGAAACGTTGGGTTGGATGAATCAGAGGTCGGAATTAAGATTTCCGGGAGAATTATCAACAACCTCAGATATGCAGACGATACCACCCTAATGGCAAAAAACGAAGAGGATCTAAAGAGCCTGTTGTTGAGGGTGAAAGAGGAGAGTGCAAAAGCTGGTTTGAAACTCAACATGAAAAAAAACTAAGATAATGGCATCTGGCCCCATCACTTCCTGGCATATAGAAGGGGAAGAAATGGAAGCTCTGACAGATTTTATATTTTTGGGCTCCAAGATCACCGCAGATGGTGACTGTAGCCATGAAATTAAAAGACGCTTGCTCCTTGGGAGGAAAGCTATGGCAAACCTAGACAGCACAGTAAGAAGCAGAGACATCACCTTGCCGACAATGGTCCGTTTAATCAAAGTAGGGATCTCAGAGAATTTCACCACGAATCTTGGGGAGGCCAAATGCCAGCGCATTTGGCCCCCCAAAATTGGTGGCGAAACGGTCTGCCCCCCCGCCCCCCTGGGACGGGGCTTACCTTGGGCAAATCCTCCTGGCTGTGGCAGAGGCTGCGGCGGCGGTTCGGAGGCTGTTTGGTGGTGGCGGCTGCGGCAGCTGGTCTTCCGACTGGCTGCCACTGCTGCCATTTCCAGTAAAAAAAAAAAAAAAGTGATAAGCTACGTAAAGATTTACGTAGCCTATCACAGCTAGATTTTTTAAAAATACCATGATAGGCTACGTAAATGTTTACGTAGCGTATCATGGCTGAGTGGAAACAAAAAAAAAACACGCCTACGCAAATGGCGGCGCCCATGGGCGCCGCCATTTGCGTTCCTTATTTTGGCACATCTAGTCTATGTAAACATTTACGTAGACTACGGCGAAAATAAGGGGAACGCAAATAGCGTAGATGCTACGCTATTTGCGTTCCCCTCATTTTCGCCGTAGTCTACATAAATGTTTACGTAGACTAGACGTGCAAAAATAAGGAACGCAAATGGCGGCGCCCATGGGCGCCGCCATTTACATACGTGTGGTGTTTTTTTTTTTCACTCAGCCGTGATAAGCTATGTAAACATTTACGTAGCCTATCACAGCTGACTGCAGGGACGCAAACGGCGGCGGCTATGGCCGCCACCATTTGCGGCCCGGCCAGCCGGAATTCGAGGGTGGAGGGACGGAGCGCCTCCCCCCCCAGCCAGAATTTTGGAGAGGAGGGATGGAGCGCTTCCCTCTGGCCAGAATTTTGGGGTGAGGGACGGGGTGCCTCCCCGCCCCACGAATCAAATTTTGATTCCGGTAAGAGAGTTTCGTACATCCCTAAATGGTTTTCCCAGTAGTAATGTATGGCTGTGAGAGCTGGAGTATAAGGAAGGCTGAACGCCAAAGAATTGATGCTTTCGAAATGTCGTGCTGGAGAAGACTCTTACGAGTCCCCTGGACTGCAAGGAGGTCAAATCAGTCCATCCTAAAGGAAATCAACCCTGAGTGCTCATTGGAAGGACAGATACTGAAGCTGAAGCTCAAATATTTTGGCCACCTAATGCGAAGAGAAAACTCTCTGGAAAAGACCCTGATGCTGGGAAAGACTGAAGGCAAAAGGAGAAGGGGACGGCAGAGGATGAGATGGCTAGATAGCATCACCGATGCAATGAATATGAACTTGAGCACGCTCTGGGAGAGAGCGCAGGTCAGGAAGGCCTGGCGTGCCATGGTCCATGGGGTCACGAAGAGTCGGACACGACTGAATGACTGAACAACAACAAGTCATTGTGTGTAAGGGTCTCCTTCTTCCTGGCAGGGCCCCGTCGGGGGAGATGGAGACAGTTGCACACAACAACTGGCAGTAGGAATGGTGGAGAATTCCACCACAGACCCCAACGACACTGGATTCTAAAGAATCCCCCCCCCCTGGAGTCTGTGGCAGAATGGAACACTTATCTCCGCCTCCCCACGGAATCCTCTTCAGCTGGATCTTCTGGCTCTGGATTGCTAGAATTATGGCCGCAATGCCATATCGTAGGCTGACAGGGACTGACTGAGGATGCAAATGGCATCCAGGATGCCATTTGCATCTGCAGTCAATCCCCTTCATCCAGCAATATGGCATAGTGGCGGCTCCATGGAATCGCCGCAGAGCGGAGCTGGCCGAAAAGGATTCTGGGGGGAGGAACAGATCACCTCCCTCCTGCGGGCAGATTCCCCACAGACCAGCAGGTAGGGAATCCACCCATCCCTAACTGGTGGTGAGGGGCAATTGCAGCACTACAGCTCCTTCCCTCCTTGCCATCATCACTGCCACCATCACCGCTGCTATCGGCTGCTGAGTGAAAGAGTTGTGCAGGGCGATCGGCAATGGTTCCCATCTCATGCCTAGGCCTCTTATACCAAGCTTCCAGGAGTTTTACCACCTACAGGGCTTCATGGACAGTGGAACCAAAACAGGACATTCCAGGGGAGTCCTTGGATTCACTAGCTACAAAGGACCTCCCTCCCGCCCCCCCACCTCATTCCCCTGACATGTCCCCAGAAAGGCCAAAAGCGTATGCCAGTCATGGAGCTCATGTAGTTATTTCCCCTGCCGTGTCAGTGGAAGGTACTGTTGTTCTTGTTCCTTTCTTTTTAATGAAAGGCCGATCTGGGGGGAATCCATGCACACACCCCTTCTGCTTTGGCCATCACAAGCCAGTGGGGTTCAGGAACTTAGAGAGTGGTAGATTCTCCACCACAGAATCAGCACCACCACCACTCACCTCATTTTCTCACTTAGGGTTAGGGATGGTGGAGAATTTCTCCACGAATCTTCAGGAGGCCAAGTGCCGACGCATTCGGCCCCCCGAAAGTGTTGGGGAAATTCTCCACCGGTCCCCGGCCCCCCACTGAGATGGGACTTACCTTCGGCGAATATCCCTCTCGGCGTCGGGTCCTGGCGGCGGTTCGGCAGCGGTTCAGCGGGGGCGGGGGCGGCGGCCGGTCTCCCGACCGGCTGCCGCCACCGCCATTACAAAATAAAAAAGGAAAGTAAGAAAACAAAAAACACACCCATGATAGGCTATGTGATGATTTACGTAGCCTATCACGGCTAGATTTCCAAAGTCAGCCGTGATAGGCTACGTAAATCATCACGTAGCCTATCACGGGTGACTTTGGAAAAAAAAAAAAGCGCGTACGCAAATGGCGGCGCCCATGGGGCGCCGCCATTTGCGTTCCTTAGTTTGGCACGTCTAGTCTACGTAAAGATTTACGTAGACTACGGCGAAAATAAGGGAACGCTATTTGCATTGCCCTTATTTTCGCCGTAGTCTACGTAAATCTTTACGTAGACTAGATGTGCCAAAATAAGGGACCCAAATGGCGGCGCCCATGGGCCGCCGCCATTTGCGTATGTGCTTTTTTTTCCCCCAAAGTCACCCATGATAGGCTACGTGACAATTTACGTAGCCTATCACGGCTGACTTTGGAAATCTAGCCGTGATAGGCTACACAAATCGTTACGTAGCCTATCACGGGTGTGTGTGTGTTTTTACTTTTTTTTTCGCGGCCGGGGAGACGGGGCGCTCCTCCCCGGCCTGAATTTTGCCGGTGAGGGATGGGGCGCCTCCCCCCCCGGCCTGAATTTTGGCCAGGCGAGGCAGGGCGCCTCCCCCCCTCGCCTGAACTTCGGGGGAGAACCGAAGCGCCTCCCCCCCACTGCGAAGCAAGCTGCGGGACAAGGTAAGTCCCTTTCGTCCATCCCTACTTAGGGTGCAATCCTCTGCATGTGTAGATAGAA
This sequence comes from Heloderma suspectum, assembly GCF_057233095.1. Taxonomy (NCBI): domain Eukaryota; kingdom Metazoa; phylum Chordata; class Lepidosauria; order Squamata; family Helodermatidae; genus Heloderma; species Heloderma suspectum. The sequence continues at coordinate 299,168,665 of NC_139461.1, read as the reverse complement.
AAGGTCCTACAACTTTTGGCTGGCTAGGGAATGCTGGGAGTTGTAGGACTTTTGTGTGTGTGTGTGTGTGTGTGTGTGTAAATATGCTTAGGATTGCACCTTTAACACATTTTCTCAAACTGACACAGTCCACATTTGGTTCGGCATTTATTAAGCTGTTTGACCATTTTATTTTGTTTTTTGGGAAGGGGGCTTAGTTTGCTGAGACCAATTCCAAATTGAGTCGGAGACTCGGAGTCGGAGATGGAAGAGTAGTTCTATCCCCCTGTGTAAAAGCAAACAAACAAACAAAATACCTTTCTGTTTGCAGATTTCTCTTGTTAGATGGGCCAACTACATACAAATGACATCCACTTGTACAAAGTATTGCTGATTCTCGTGGCTGGAAGATCTTTCTGTCTGAATAACTGGCACCCCAAACAGATAAATATCCATATTTCAGCAACTGCAGGGTTTTTAGATCAACATGCTAAAATATTAATGCTTCTATCCACCTTTGTTCTGCATCCAAGCCTGAATTTCTCATCAATCTTTTGCAAAGGCTGTAATTTTATATTTTTTGTGGGCATTCTGCAATCCTGTGAAATTTTGCAAAAAGACACTCAAATTGTAGATCTGCACTTGCTGTTGTTTAAAAATAATGCATTATGAAATAACTTTGGTTGCTTCAATCATTTCTGGCCTGGATGTGTTAATTGCTTGTCTTCAGACAACACTACGTAATTGTTTGTATGTGGCTGTCAATGTAAGACAATACAAAGGATTTAAGTTGCTTTTAACACCCATTGGCATCATAATTGATCCATTCTTAAAGTGACAAATATGATTCCATTAAAATAAGGGGGGTTGTGTGTGGAATGAAAGTGGGTGGAACAGACTCTTATGCTGGGCTGGGTTGAACTTAGGAGTTGATTTCTCAATGACTGTTCAAGGGCAGTGTTTTCTAGAGGGCAGATGCTTCTAGGAACATAGGAACACAGGAAGCTGCCTTATACCTAATGAGGCCACTGCTCCATCTAGGCCAGTGCTGCCAACATTGACTGGCAGCAACTCTCCAGGGATGCAGGCAGGATTCTTTCCAAGCCCTACCTGAAGATGCTGGGGATCGAACCTGGGACCTTCTGTGTACTTTGTCACTGAGCTATAGCTCAGTTGCTCAAGAAAAAATTGGGAGCAATGGAGACACAGTAGGAACAATGGAAAGACAGCTTCCCTGCCCACCCAGGTAGGTAACTCTTGAGATAAACATATTTTTGTGAAAGAAGGCAGGCATGGAGTTGAGTGAATCAGCCCTGCTGAGATAATTGTAATTAATTTTCCCCTCTTCCCTCCCCGTTCCTTTTCCCTTGGGTGCCATGTCTTTTTAGATGGTAGACTTGTGGCCAGAGATTCTCTTGTTTAATTGATCATATGTAAGCCACTCTGGGAGACGTGTGGAGCAGCATAAAAATACTACACAAACACACACATACACACACAGATGTGTGTGTGTGTGTATGCTGGAGAAATCCACTTCAGACTCAGATGAGGTCAGAGTCCAAAGAATCTGACCTCCTGAGTCCACAGTGGACTGGCCGCACTTACCTCTGGATCTGGAGAAGTTCCTGCAGGGCAGTTCTCCAGCTTCCTAAACAACATGACACACTAATGGCATCTGCCATTAGCTTATCACCGGAAAGTAAACGGCATATTGTATGCTATTTGCAGCCATAAAGCACTTACTTTTACCTAAATACAGCCATAAACAGCTTCAATTTAGGTAGAAGTAAGTGCTTTACGGCTGCAAATGGCATAAAATACACCATTTATGGCTGTAATTTTCCCGTGATAGGCTAATGGCAGCTGCCATTAGCACATCACATTTTTTAGAAAGGTGGAGAGCTGCTCCACCACATCAAGCAGATGCGGCAGGGCTCTGGAGGAATCTGTGGAGACCTAAGTGGCCTGAATTGCCCCACAGCGGACCCCCCCCCCCGACTGGACAGTGAGGGTTCATACACTTTATCTATAATCTATATCTATATCTATATCTATTGAATGCAGGGCCAGGTGTGAATGGGTGAGAAATCACAAATCACAGCAGTGTACGTGGGCTGAGGACGCCACCAATTTCAGACAGCTAGGATGGTTGTGGGAATGGGGAGATGGGGGAGATTCTACTTGGAGCTTACAAAGATGCACAGAGAAAGGTCATACTTCGCGTAGGACATGGAAAGATCATTCCAGTTACTCTGTGTTCATCCCACATTGTCTCTGTTCACTCCTTTCCTTTCCCATTCCGTTGTCTCTATCTGTGGCATGTCTTTTACATTGAAAGCCTTCAAGCAGGGAGCTTCACAGGTTTCCCCCCTTGTCTTTGTAAAAGCATTCACTTGTTAGATAAATTCAAAATATAAAAATTAAAATAAAAACAGGGCATTCTCTATCCTCCCACCTTGTGCCCGCAAAGCTGTGCCCACAAAAGATCAGTATCCTTACAGCAGAGAGAAAGGGAAAGAATCCCAAAGAACTGGCCATCTGAAAGCCTGAGTTCACTTGCTCCTTGTCATTTTTTAGCTTCTCATAAGAAAAGAGCTAATCAATGAAATAACCCATCTGCACTGAAGATTCAGATGTATTTTGCAGCTGCAGGATAGCTATCCTGAAATCTCTGTTCCTCCGTGTGTGTGTGACACAGAGAGATGAATTGTTTAAAGATTTTGTTTGATAACTGGCCTGTGCAAAAGTCTTATTTTCTGAGCAAGCTGTTGTGTGTGTGTGTTTTGTTTTGCAGAGAGCAGTTGAGAGTTTTGATTCTCCTCCAATTCCGAAGTGCATGCATAATTTAAAAACAATATATTTTCAATTATCTTGAACTTCCAAAACAAGAGAAATTTTATGGATGTTAAATGTAACCAGGTAATCATTAAAATCTTGCTTGTGTAGCCATTTCCTGCAGTTCAAAGGCAATGTTAAAATTCCTTAGCAGTAAATGAGACCTCTGGGGAGAAATGGTTAGAAAAAGATTTAATCAGGGTTGTTGGTGTGTGTGTGTGTGTGTGTGTGTGTATGTGTGTTTCCCTTTCCAGAGGGAAAGGGGGAGGAAACAGTAACCAGATAGCCTTCAGTTTTCCTACTTGTTCTGGAATCAAAGCTATGCCAATATCCTACTGAGAGGGAAATTATTCCAAGCTGGAGCATCTACAGAGCAAATCCCCATTTTCTTGAAAATGTATTGACATTATGAACTCACTTATGCATGGTAATATCCAGTTAAAATTGACGGCATGACCGAAATGCTTTGGAGGCAGCTTTGTCTAAATGTTCCAATATATTTTCTGATGTGACCTCATTATTATAAAAATTAATGCCGACCCTTGTGGTATGTTTGGAAATGTGCCAGAAACAACGAAACTGACAGCCTAGTAAATCATATTTTGGTGCCACGTTGCTGAAAAGTCAAAAGACATCATCTCGATCTTTTGAGATGAATAGTTTAGTGTGCTGCTGTCTTATAGCCTTTCAGATGACATGTCTGTAAAAATACATCAGCTGACAATCAAAGATTCGGAGGCTTGTCAAGGCTCACAATAGCCTGCAAGCATAATAGATTTCTCATTACGTTCCCATGGCCACCTGAATGGCATTGTTTCTTAAGTATGGCTGTTCAGAACTAGCAAAGAAGAACTCCTTAGACCTCTACTTACCTTGACTAGGGTGCATTATAGAGTGGCCAAGTGCCATGCTATCATTTCAGAAGGCAGTCCTCCATTTAAAGGGTTGCCCAATCCAAGTCTGATTTAAAGACAAAGACTCATAACAAGGGAGAGCAAGGGCCATTAAGTTGCCTGTGAGAGGAAGAAGGGATTTGCCCTAGCTCCTAGCAGTGTCGGCAGGAACAAACAATTGCCAAAGTAGGCTGGTGCCACCCCTTACATCAGCCTGAGCCAGGGGGGTCTCAGACCTTGCAGGACACCCTTGAGGCTCAGGGAATAGGGGTTCAAACTGCCACATGCTATTCCCAAGTCTCAAGCCAGACACATTAAACAGAAGCAATTAACCAAGCAGAAGGCCATGAATTTAGTACCAAAGCTTACTTGGAAGGAAGCACACACAACTCTTGAGATAGGTGTTAAGTTTATTTACAAAGACAAAAGGGGGGAGGAGTAAAAAGGCATACAAGAACCAGAGAAACCTTTGGAAACAATGCTTCAGGCAGAAAATAACTGTGCCCATATATACTTAAGTATGGGTCTTCACATGAAACAGGGCCTAAAATTTAAGGCTCAAGATCCCAAAACAGAAGCAAGATGAAAGATGAAGACAATGGATGGCTACAGTACCACTTTTTGTATGCTCAAGCTCCTGACAACTCCAAGGAGATTTCTGTTGGCCATTCACAAGCTGGCTGGAACAGCATCCCCAAACCCTAAGGGGGGAGGGTAAAAGCTCCCACAGGAACATAGCTACGATCATTCAATCCAATTAACCGAGTCTTACTCTGACCTTGGAGCTAGAGACATCTCAAGATCGCACACACGCACATGGTTGCATCACTATGTGCAACTTCAAATGGAGTCTTATGGACAGCTGGAGCACAAAAAAGAAAGAAAATGGAACACAAGAAGCTGCCTTATGGTCCGTCTAGCCCAGTTGTGTTGAAACTGGCTGGCAGCAGCTCTCCAGGGTTTCTGGCAGGATTCTTTCCTATCCCTACTTGGAGATGTCACAGAGAGGAGCACCTGGACCGATGATTGAGCAGGCATGGAGGTTACCTAGTCACAGTTTTGGCCACTGCAGTGTTGCATCCATATCGTACTTCTATTTTAAATAATAGTAATTATTTCAAAATTTCCATTGATGCTCATAAATTGCTATATTCAAATGTTATGTACATCTGTGCCCTCCCCTAGTGTGTGAACTTTTCACATGTGCCCCTTAGGTATTCAATGGGGCCACCAGTCCATTTCAGATTTCTGTAGTGGGGATATGGATGTTGGAGAGAGGGTTTTTTGGTGTGGATATGTTTCATCCATGGGCAGCTGCCAGGGTCCCAGAGCCTCTGCAGGGCCCACTATTTACCCTGAGCCACTATTTTAATTTCCCACAGTGCCCTGGAATTACACTACATGGAGGGGCACTGTGGGAAAGCCTTCCAGGACTCACTGAAGTGGGAGGAAGACCACCAAAGGAGACTTTCCCATGGGTTCCCTTGAATGGTTCGGAAGTTGCAGCTGATGCAGAATGCGGTGGCCAGCCTGATTAAAGGCAGCCATTGGCAAGACCACATCGCTCCAGTGCAGAAGGAGTTGCACTAGTTACCAGTTGTTTTGGGGGCCCAATTCAAGGTGTTGGCATTGACCTTTAAAACACTATATGGTTCCGGCCCAGTCTATCTTATAGAATCATAGAATAGTAGTATAGTAGGGTTGGAAGAGGCCTACAAGGCCATCGAGTCCCACCCCCTGCCCAATGCAGGAATCCAAGTCAGAGCATCCCTGATGGATGGCTGTCCAGCCTCGTCTTGAATGCCTCCAGTGTGGGAGAGCCCACCACCTCCCCAGGTAATTGGTTCCATTGTCGTATTGCTCTAACAGTCAGGAAGTTTTTCCTGATGTTCAACCGGAATCTGGCTTCCTGCAACTTGAGCCCATTATTCTGTGTCCTGCACACTGGGATGATCAAGAAGAGATCCTGTCCTTCTTCTCTGTGACAACCTTTCAAGTACTTGAAGAGTGCTATCTTAAAGAGCACCTCCAACAACACCAGGGACGCCGCTCAACGAGATCAGCCTCAGTAGGCCATCTGTCTGTCCCATCATCAGCCAGGACAGCTAGGATGGTGAGGACTAGGGAGAGGGCCTTTTCTGTAGTAGCCCCTACTCTGTGGAATTCCCTCCCTAGTGACCTCCACCATGCCTCCTCTTTGATGAGCTTCCGCTGGGCTTTAAAAACCTGGCTGTTCAGGAGGGCATTTGAGGTGGGTTAAGGTTTTTTTTAGAGTAGTGTTGTTTTGTTATGTTGTTTGGTTCAGTTGATTATGTAAATCTGTTATTAGTATTGTACGCTGCCTAGAGTGGCTGGGCAGCTGGCCAGATGGGTGGCTAATAAATCTATTAAATAAATAAATAAACAAACCTGGAGCTGCCACAGAAGCATTCTCTTCAAGAACAGAGGGCCTATTGTTGGATGTGTTTGAGATTGAACTGCCCCCCAAAAGGAATGTTCCATCCCACAAACAGACACATGTGATGCTATTAAGAAATGAAAGAGGCCGCATGAAGCATGGAGGGGAACAGCTGACAGCTGAAAGTATTTGATTTTTCCAGCAAGCATGGCCTTCATGCAAATGTTGAAGCCAGTACAGAGCTTGGCTTGCCTAGTGGCAGAACCACTTGCTTTGGGTCCACTTTCTAAATTACATTTGTCTTCACCCTGAAGTGACCTAGTGGTACTTTAAGACTCTATAATGTGTAGCTTCCTGGGCATGATGTGTGGACATCCCCTATTCAATGCATATGCTCTGTTGCAATCGATTGCTAATAATGGAATTTTAAGGACCGTTTGCTGCTTTGTTATGAAGGCTGTTAAACTCCACTCATGCAAGTAATCACTGCGGTGCTTCATCCTTGGCTGGAGGGATGATGCTGTCTTTTGAATATAAGCTAGGCTCATGTGTGACTCATGATCATCCCATGCATTCTGGGAGTGTACATGCCCACCCTTGCCATGGCAGACGATGAGCAAGAACATAATCCACAACCCACCACTGTATATGGCCATCTGATGCTGCTATCCATCAGTGAGGAAATCAAATGCATTTGAATCAATGCAGACACACAGAGGCATTGTGCATATTGTTAGCCCCAAAGCCCTTCTCTTGTTTCTGAGACTGGAAGTGGGGGAAATACATGGGATATATAAGGTGAAGTGACTGTCAGCAAGCTGGAGAAGATTAAAGATAAGTGTTCGCTGTCAAAATATATTAAACTGTCTTAGGTTCCTATTAATCTCGTTTTTCATACATGGGAGGAATTAGATCAGAGAGTCAACCAAAGAAGAAACCTGATGGACAAAATTAATTTTGCTGTGTAAATAGCTTGAGGACAAACCTCAATAAACTTCAGTTGGCAGGGAGGGGGGTTGTTGTTGGTGGTGGGGGTTGTTTTTAATTTAGAAAGCAATAGATGGCTGAAATAGGGCCTCTCATGTAGGAGATTAATTTACTCTTGCTGAGGAACATATGGACTTTTACAGCAGCTATGCATGAGCTATCTGCTTTTTCATTTATTTTCTTTTGAGGGAAAATAAAAAAAAGCAGAGTGTTGAATTTAAGCTGCCATTCTTTCTTTAAAAAAAAGTTCATCTCTTCAGTGAAAGAAGGCAGTCAAGAAATCAGGCATGATAAGCTATGCACTGCTGTTCCTGTGCATTCTCCATACATCCCTGGGCAAATTCCCATCAACATGTAGAGGGTGGAGAAATGATAAACAGCAGGATGTAATGGATCATGCCTGTTAAGTGATAATACATGTTAAATGTAAGGTCAGAGATTTTGCCACTTGCCGTGAGACAGGAAATATAATTAGATTTGATTTAGAGTTTGAAGCCATCTTTCTACCACTCTGCTCTTAGATGGTAAGAAGCAAAAAAGAGGGGATACCTCACTAGATGGTGAGCCCCTTTTGCGGGCAAGAAATAAAAATAAAACAAATCAAAATGAAATGAAATAAATCCTGCTCCATTATGAGCCCTGCCAAATTGTCCTCAAAATGCTATTGTGGCTCGTAATGGCTTGCACCATTTATGGCTGAGCTGAAGTTGTTATTGTTAGTGCAAATAGCAATATTTACAGTCAGGGCCAGAAATATTGGAACAAGGATAACTGTTTTGGCAGTTGGCTTCTGTACACCACCACATTGAAGTTGAAAGGAAACACACCCAGAGGGGAGCGAAGTCAGGACTTTCAGATGTAATTCAAGGGGTTTGACAAAAGTGGGGCATTAACCATTCAGGAAGGACAGCCAGTGGCATACACACACACCCATCGTTGGTGGCTCAGAAGTAATGGAACGAATGGCTGACAAGCAGCTGCATGGCCAGGTGTGGCCTGTTTCCTGGGTACCCCATGACCAATCAAGCAGATAAAAGGCCTGGAGGTGGTTCTGACTGTTACATTTCCATTTGGTAGCTGTTCACTGGAACCCCCAACATGAGGTCCAAAGAGGTGTCCGTGCGAGTGAAGGAGGCCATAATTAGGCTGAGGAAACAAAATAAACCTATCAGAGAGATAGCAAAAACATTGGGAGTGGCCAACGCAACAGTTTGGAACATCCTGAAAAAGAAGGAATGAACTGGCAAGCTCAGCAACAGCAAAGGCCTGGAAGACCATGGAAGACAACTAAAGTGGATGACCACAGAATTCTGCTCATGGTGAAGAGGAACCCTTTCACAACATCTAGCCAGGTCAAGAACGCTCTTGCGGAGGTAGGCAGGTAATTGTTGCAATGGCGGAGAATTTCTCCCCGAAACTTCGGGGGGCCGAGCGCCAACGTGTTCGGCCCCCCGAAGAAGTTTCGGGGAGAAATCCTCCGCACCCCCCCCGCACCCCGCACCCCCCCTGGGACGGGACTTACCTTCACCGAATGTCCCTCCCGGTGGCTGGTCCAGCCGGTGGTTCGGCAGGTGTTCGAGCGAGGCAGGAATGGCAGCCGGTCTTTCGACCGGCTGCCGCCGCCGCCATTGCAATGAAAGAAAAAAAAAAAACGCCCCCTGATAGGCTACGTGACGATTCACGTAGCCTATCATGGCTAGATTTGCAAAGTCAGCCGTGATAGGCTACGTGAATCATCACGTAGCCTATCACGGGTGACTTTAAAAAAAAAAAGTGTGTACGGATAATGGCGGCCCCCATAGGGAGCCGCCATTCCCCTTCCTTATTTGGTCGCTGTAGTCTACGTAAATCTTACGTAGACTATGGCGAAAATAAGGGCAACGCTATTTGCGTTGCCCTTATTTTCGCCGTAGTCTACGTAAACGTTTACGTAGACTACAGCGACTAAATAAGGAACGCGAATGGCGGCTCCCTATGGGGGCCGCCATTAGCGTACGTGCTTTTTTTTTTTTAAGTCACCCGTGATAGGCTACGTGACGATTCACGTAGGCTATCACAGCTGACTTTGCAGATCTAACCGTGATAGGCTACATGAATCGTCACGTAGCCTATCAAGGGGCGTTTTTTTTTTTTAACTTTCGCGTTCGCGGCCGGGCGAGGCGGGAAGCCTCCTCCCCGGCCTGAACTTCGCGGAGGGACCAGCGAAGTGCCTCCCCCCCACCGCGAACGTCCTTCGAGGACAGGTAAGTGACTTTCGTCCACCCCTATGTAATTGTCAACACCTACAGTCAAGAGACAGCTTTATGAATGTAAATATAGAGGCTTCACAACAAGGTGCAAACCTCTGGTAATGCTCAAGAACAGACAGGCCAGATTAGCCTTTGCCAGCAAACACCTAAAGAAGCCTGCCCAGTTCTGGCATAAGGTTCTTTGGACTGATGAAACCAAGATTAACCTGTTCCAGAATGATGGGAAGAGAGAAGTATGGAGAAGGAAAGGCACAGCTCATGATCCAAAGCATACCACATCATCTGTCAAACATGGTGGAGGCAGTGTTATGGCATGGGCATGTATGGCTGCCAATGGAACCAGGTCACTGGTGTTTATTGATGACCTGACTGCTGATAAAAGCAACAGGATGAATACTGAAGTGTATAGGGCTACACTTTCTGCTCAGATTCAGCCGAATGCTGCCAAACTGATAGGACGCCGCTCCATATCGCAGATGGATAATGACCCAAAACATACAGCCAAAGCTCCGTAAGAGTTTCTCAAGGCAAAGAAGTGGGATGTTCTTCAATGGCCAAGTCAGTCACCTGATCTCAAACCAATAGAGCATGCTTTTCACTTACTGAAGACAAGACTGAAGGCAGAAAGACCCACAAACAAGCAGCAGCTGAAGGCAGATGCAGTAAAGGCCTGGCAAAGCATCTCCAGGGAGGAAACTCAGCATTTGGTCATGTCCATCATGGGTTCCAGACTTCAGGCAGTCATTGACTGCAAAGGATTTTCATCCAGGTATTAAAGGCCATCCTTAAGTTTGAAATGATGTTGGTTTGTTCCATTACCTATGAGCCACCAACGATGGCATGGGGGTGTGTGTATGCCACTGGCTGTCCTTCCTGAATGGTTAGTGCCCCACTTTTGTCAAACCCCTTGAATTACAGCTGAAAGTCCTGACTTCGCCCCCATCTGGGTGTGTTTCCTTTCAACTTCAATGTGGTGGTGTGCAGAGGCCAACTGCCAAAACAGTTATCCTTGTACCAATATTTCTGGCCCTGACTGTACATTTATATCCCACCCTTCCTCCAAAGAGCTCAAGGTGGCATACATTCCCCCTCCCCAATTTATCCTCACAACAACACCATGAGGAAGGTTAGGCTGAGAGATAGTGACTGGTTTAGTGGATATTAGAGCCCAGTTCTCTCTGGTCCCAGTTTGACACTCTAACCACTACGCCACACTCAAATCTCTTTGCTATAAAAAGGGGCTTTGGGGAAAGCCAAAATGTCCCCTGACTAGCACCCCACCTAATGCTTACTTCTCTCATACCCATTGGTTCTTGTTCATTTGAGTTCATCGTCAGCTAATTCTTTAGCACAATTAGTAATTTCAAATTAGTCTTTGTTTCCTGGAAATGGTGAATCTTTGGAACCAACCCATGCTTTTCTTGAGAATTCTCTAAAAGGGCTTGGAAAAGGCTATCTCATTCTAGGGGTGCACGAAAGTCACTTACCTGGTCTCGCAGCTTTTTGCGGTGGGGGGGAGGCGCTTCGCTGCTCTCCCCGCGAAGTTCAGGCCGGGGGGGAGGCTTCCCGCCTCGCCCGGCTGAAATTCAGGCCGGGGGGGGAGGCTTCCTGCCTCGCCCGGCCGAAATTCAGGCTGGGGAGGAGGCGCCTCGTCTCGCCCGGCCGCGAAATAAAAAGTAAAAAAAAAAACAATGCCCCCTTGATAGGCTACGTAACGATTAACGTAGCCTATCACGGCTAGATCTGCAAAGATCTGTAAATCTTTATGTAGACTACGGCGACCAAATAAGGAACGTGAATGGCGGCTCCCTATGGGGGCCGCCATTAGCCGTACGCGCTTTTTTTTTTTTTTTTTTAATGTCACCCGTGATAGGCTACGTGACGATTTACATAGCCTATCATGGCTGACTTTGCAAATCTAGCCGTGATAGGCTAGGTTAATCATCACGTAGCCTATCACGGGGGCATTTTTTTTTTCTTTTATTGGAATGGCGGCGGCGGCAGCTGGTCGAAAGATCGGCTGCCGCCCCCGCCCCTGACGAAGACCCGACGAACCGCCGCCGGGACCCGCCGCTGGGAGGGACATTCGGGAAAGGTAAGTCCCATCCCGGGGGGGGGGTGCGGAGAATTTCTCCCCGAAACTTCTTCAGGGGGCCGAACACGTTGGCGCTCGGCCCCCCGAAGTTTCGGGGAGAAATTCTCCGCCATCCCTATCTCATTCTAAAACCATGATGAATTGTTTTTTTCACCATCATGACTTTTGGAGCCTTGTTCTGGTGATATCAGCCAGTTCATCCTTGTGCTCAGCTGTAGTACCATTTCTTTCCTGTAAAACAGAAGCATCACTTCACTGGAGGAGTTGGGGGGGAGGGAGTGGGGGAGTGATCTTTGGGTCTGGAGAGGACAGACAGGTACTAAAACCAGGGGGAAACCAGCTGAACACAGTATTGTGGCTTTAGCAGATATGCCTGGGATGAGGAAGAAGAATAGCAATGGGAGGGAAGCGGAGGAGTGAGGGTGGACAAATCTGTCAATTTCAGTTTCTCACAGTTTCTCATTTCTCCATTCTTAAGTTTGGTTCATCCCAAACTTTGAGAATTTCTCTAGTCTTTGGTTCTGTGCATCCCAAACTTTAAAAAATCTTTTTAAAAAAAGTTTGCATGAAAATTCGTAAACATGATTAGGCATGCTTTCTGTAATATGTGCATTTTTCTATCCATTTTTGCCTAATATGAGCATCTCTTCAAGCATTTTTTAATATGCATTTTAATGCGATTTCTTCTAGTGCCTGCATTTTTGTATGCATTTTGTTGTTGTTGGAAAACTCCACCATACAATTAGGAGAAGTGCAGATTTTGAAGGAGGACAACTGAGTTTCAGTTCACATAGTGGTTTGAAAGTACAAAATTAGGTACGTTTGCATTGAAGTTAAAATGTGAACTGAATGAATTTCTAAGCCATCCCTAAAAAGGAGGCTGTGGCAGAGACGAATTTCTCACAGATGAAATCTTGAGCTGCAGGTCTCCAGTACAAAGCAAACTAACAAAGTTGATGATCTGCAATACTACAGCTATTGTATTTTATTCAGTCAGTCGCTTCCAACTCTTCGTGCCTTCATGGACCAGCCCACGCCAGAGCTTCCTGTTGGCTGTTGCCACCCCCAGCTCCTCCAAGGTCGAGTCCATCACCTCCAGAATATCATCCATCCATCTTGCCCTTGGTTGGCCCCTCTTCCTTTTGCCTTCCACTTTCCCTGGCATCAGCATCTTCTCCAGGGTGTCCTGTCTTCTCATGATGTGGCCAAAGTACTTCAATTTTGCCTTTAATATCATTCCCTCAAGTGAGCAGTCTGGCTTTATTTCCTGGATGATGGACTGCTTTGATCTTCTTGCAGTCCATGGCACTCTCAGAATTTTCCTCAAGCACCACAGTCCAAAAGCATCTATCTTCCTTCGCTCAGCCTTCCTTATGGTCCAGCTCTCGCAGCCATATACATAGGTTAATACCATTGCTTTAACTATGCAGACATTTGTTGTCAGTGTGATGTCTCTGCTCTTCACTATTTTATCAAGATTTGTTATTGCTGTCCTCCCGAGTAGTAAACGTCTTCTGATTTCCTGGCTGCAGTCAGCGTCTGCAGTAATCTTTGCGCCTAGAAAAACAAAGTCTGTCACTGCCTCCATGTTTTCCCCCTCAGTTTGCCAGTTATCAATCAAGCTGGTTGACATCATCTTGGTTTTTTTGAGGTTTAACTGCAACCCAGCTTTTGCACTTTCTTCTTTCACCTTTGTCATAAGGTTCCTCAGATCCTCCTCGCTTTCAGCCATCAAGGTGGTATCATCTGCTTATCGGAGATTGTTAATGTTTCTTCCAGCGATTTTAACTTCAGCCTTGGCTTCATCAAGCCCAGCACATCACATGATGTGTTCTGCATACAGGTTGAATAGGTAGGGTGAGAGTATTCAACCCTGCCGTACTCCTTTCCCAATCTTAAACCAGTCCGTTGTTCCGTGATCTGTTCTTACCGTTGCTACTTGGTCGTTATACAGATTCCTCAGGAGGCAGACAAGATGACTTGGTATCCCCATACCACCAAGAACTTGCCACAATTTGTTATGATCCACACAGTCAAAGGCTTTAGAATAGTCAATAAAACAGAAATAAATGTTTTTCTGAAACTCCCTGGCTTTCTCCATTATCCAGCGGATATTGGCAATTTGGTCTCTAGTTCCTCTGCCTTTGCTAAACCCAGCTTGTACATCTGGCAATTCTTGTTCCATGAATTGCTGGAGTCTACCTTGCAAGATCTTGAGCATTACCTTACTGGCATGTGAAATTAGTGCCACTGTTGGATAGTTTGAACATTCTTTGGTGCTTCCCTTTTTTGGTATGGGGATAGAAATTGATTTTTCCCAATCGGTTGGCCATTCTTGTGTTTTCCAAATTTGCTGGCATATGGCATGCATCACCTTGACAGCATCATCTTGCAAGATTTTAAACAGTTCAGCTGGGATACCGTCATCTCCTGCTGAATTGTTATTAGCTTCTTAAGGCCCACTCAACTTCACTCTTCAGGATGTCTGGCTCTAGCTCACTGACCACACCGTCAAATCTATCCCTGATGTTGTTATCCTTCCTATACAGATCTTCCGTATATTCTTGCCACCTTTTCTTGATCTCTTCTGCTTGTGTTAGGTCCTTGCCATCTTTGTTTTGGATCATACCCACTTTTGCCTGGAATTTACCTCCCATGTTTCTAATTTTCTGGAAGAGGTCTCTTGTCCTGTTATCTTCTTCCGCTTCCGCACATTGCTTGTTTAAAAATAATTCCTTATCTCTTCTGGCTAACCTCTGGAATTTTGCATTTAATTGGGCATATCTCCCCCGATCACTGTTGCCTTTTGCTTTCCTTCTTTCTTGGGCTGCTTCCAGTGTCTCAGCAGACAGCCATCTTGCCTTCTTGCTTTTCTTTTTCTTTGGGACGTTTTTTGTTGCCGCCTCCTGAACAATGTCGCAAACTTCTGTCCATAGTTCTTCCAGGACCCTATCTACTAAATCTAGTCCCTTAAATCTATTCTTCACCTCCACTGCATATTCATGAGGAATATTCGTGAGCTCATATCTAACTGATCTGTGGGTCTTTGCTATTCTCTTTAGTCTGATTCTAAATTTTGCAATAAGAAGTTGGTGAACTGAACTACAGTCAGCTCCAGGTCTTGTTTTTACCAACTGCATAGATGTCCGCCACCTTTGGCTACAAAGGATGTAGTCAATCTGATTTCGGTGTCGACCGTCTAGTGAAGTCCATGTATAAAGTTGTCTCTTAGGTTGTTGGAAGAGAGTGTTTGTTATGCACAGTGAGTTGTCTTGGCAAAATTCTATCAGCCTATGTCCTGCTTCATTTTGATCTCCCAGACCATGCTTGCCTGTAATCATTCCTGGTGTCGTTTGACTACCCACCTTAGCATTCCAGTCTCCTGTAATGAAAATAACATCTTTTTTTTGGCGTACTATCCAGTGGTGCTGCAGATCCTCATAGAACTGATCTACTTCTGCTTCTTCAGCATCTGTGGTTGGGGCGTATATTTGGATCACTGTGAAGTTAAATGAGTGAATTTGAATTGAGATCATTCTGTCATTTTTTGGATTGTATCCAAGCACTGCTTTAGCCACTTTATTATTAATTATGAAGGCTTCTCCATTTCTTCTGTGGTCCTCTTGTCCACAGTAGTAGATCTGTTGAGCATTTGATGTGAAATGGCCCATTCCAGTCCATTTCAGTTCACTGACACCCAAAATGTCTATATTTAATCTTGACATCTCCCCAATAACCACATCCAATTTGCCCTGGCTCATAGATGTTATATTCCAGGTTCCTATGGTGTGTTGATCTTTAGAACATCGGATTCATCGTTCACCACCAGCACCATCGGCTGCTAGCCATCCTTTCGGCTTTGAGCTAGCTGCGTCATCACATCTGGGCTAGTTGAACTTATCCTCTGTTCCTCCCCAGTAGCATTTTGACCATCTTCCAACCTGGGAGTCCCATCTTTTGATGGCATACCAACATATCTCTAGTTGTACTGATCCATTTAGTTTTCATGGCAAGAATACTGGGATGGGTTGCCATTTCCTTCCCCAGCGATCGTATTTAGTCTGACCCCTCTGCCATGACCTTCTCATCTTGGTTGTCCCTTCACGGTTTAGCTCATAATGTCTTTGAGGTGCGCAAGCTCCAGCACCATGACAAGGTAATGATCTCCTTTGCTGGAGACTACAGCTATATATAAAAAAAGGTAAAGGTGTCCCCAACCAGTCGTGTCCGACTCTGGGGCGTGGTGCTCATCTCCATTTCTAAGCCGAAGAGCCAGCGCTGTCCGAAGACACTTCCGTGGTCATGTGGCTGGCATGACTGAACACCGAGGTGCACGGAACACTGTTACCTTTCCTGTTGAAGCGGTACCTATTTATCTACTTGCAATTTCTTGCTTTCGAACTGCTAGGTTGGCAGAAGCTGGGACTGAAGACTGGAGCTCACTCCGTCACGCAGCACTCGGGTCTCAAACTACTGTCCTGCTGACCTTCCGGTCTGCAATTCAGTGTCTTAACCACTAAGCCACCATGGCCCCTAAGCCACCGTGGCCCCTAAGCCACCGCAGCCCCTATAGCAGGGTTTATAACAAAGTTTATGCAGGGTAGAAGAATAGCTTAAAGCAGGGTCAACCAGTCTGGCCTCTTCAGGCATAACTGTGAAAGGAATAGCAAGAAATATATTTTCTACTATGCTAATGACCTACATTTATCAAATATGCATCAAGTTGCATGCAAGAGGGTGGAAAGATGACCCTGCAGTAGAGACTAACTTTTGGTTGCTGATATTGAGTTGCTGTGCTAAGGAAACCACTTAGCTAGCTGAACTGATACTTATGCTGAACCCTGTTGCCTCAAGGGTTGTCTCTCCATATATGAGTACCATTTATCTCTTATCTAGCCTTGAGGATGTAGAAAGTGATATCCTAGGTGAAATAGCAGAATCAGATCTATTGAGGAAATGAAGGGTTAACACAAACAAAAACAGCAGCTGCCATATGTTTCTGACTCATCTTAACGTTTTGGGGTGCTTTTCCAATAGAAAGGAGATTGGATGCTAGCACATTTAAGTGCTAAGAAATAGTTAGGGATGCTGGAGAAATTTGGGATGGACTAAAATGAGTTCAGATTTCTAAGAATCCAGCCTGTGGAATCTGCTGCGGAGTGACTCCCCCAGGCCATGCAGAGTCTGTGGACTTTGGGATTGATTTATTTTTTGTAACTTTCTCAAAACTTTCACATATTTATTTGTAGGAAAATATTCATGTTTCTGCTGAGGGAAAGTGGAATGGATGGGGGACAATACGCTAAATGCTACATACTAAGGTAGCTTATGTAAATTGTTATGAAACCTCTTATGTGATTATTTGCATATTTTTCTGCGTGATGAAAGAAAACAACACCTGCATCCATCTGTGAGCAGAACAAAAGGTGCCTGACATGCCATGAAATACAGATGGAGCAGATTTTACACAGTTGTACTTCCCTACAAATAGCCCATCAACAGAATCTGGCCTACGCAAGCCAGTTCGGTGTCATTAGGGTGTGTGGCATGTACTGTTGACAGAGAGCACCAACCCCACCCTGTGTTGTCTCTTGCATTACCACCTTGGCTCAAAAATCTGCAGTGAATGATAGATGATAGGAGCTATCAAATCAGACAGGAAGCATTTTGCTTATCCTGTTGACATTCTCTATGGGAACGGAAAAGGGTTCCAACTCTCTATATGAAGATCTGGGCACTCTTGTGAGCCAAATCTCTCTGCTTCCTAAGTCAAGACAACTCTGTACCACTCCTAGGGGCTATGACAAGCCCTCAGTGCTTGTGGGGCCTTCTACTTAGTAATGAAACACACCCACCAAGAATCAAGTATCCCACCACCACCACCTTTGTCAAGAAAGATAGTCCTAAAGGGTTTTCCCCTGCAAACTGTCATCTAATTAAATCAGGGCCGGGCAACTTGTGGACCTCCAGATGTTTTGGCCTACAACTCCCATGATCTCTTACCATTGGCTATGCTGGCTAGGACTGTGGGAACTATAGGCCAAAACGTTTGGAGGGCAACAATTTGGCCAGCCCTGAATTAAAGCTTACAGATGGGTGCCTATAGAATGCCCACAAAAAATCATAGCGTGCCAGTGCTTGCTAGTGCCACCATGACATGGAAACATGTATCTGAGGCATGGATCCTTAAGGCTTCTCATGAATTTTTACAAATAATCTCCCCCTCAACCACCCTCGAATCACAAATCCCCACTGTGTCCAAGACATGTTCTTTAAATCAATGTTTTTGTTGTCATCCCTTAGGGGAAAAAAATGCAGATTTGTGCTTTGGATCCACACATCTTTGTGTCTTAGTGGCTGCTTAAGCCCCAGACCTGTGATTTTTAGTATGCGTATGCGATCTATAGAAACTAATATAAGCTTCAATTTCATAGTGGTTTGGGCATCAGGGAAATTCAAGAGGATCTGTTTTAAATCTATTGGATCTAGGGATGGGGGTGAAAATTAGGGCTGTGC
Source organism: Heloderma suspectum (assembly GCF_057233095.1). Lineage (NCBI taxonomy): Eukaryota > Metazoa > Chordata > Lepidosauria > Squamata > Helodermatidae > Heloderma > Heloderma suspectum. Next base: position 299,150,713 of record NC_139461.1, on the reverse strand, counting down.
ATTGTTTCAGTGCTGAATCTGAATCCCAACGTGAACTGGGATGCTTTGGGGATGCTTCAGTGCGATCTGAAGCAAATCTGAAGTACCAAGGCACTCTGAAGCATAGCAGGTCACCGACGAAACACCTTGGTCCACCTTGAAGATTTGGAACTATTCTGATGCCTTCTGAAGCCCAAACAGCCTGTCTCCAAAATGTATCAACTTGAGAAAGATCAGGGAGAAGGAGAGAGGAGGAGGAGGAGGAGGAGGAGGAGGAAATGAGATTTGGCGAATGGCAACTCTAGTTGCCAAATTAGGGCTAAACATAATCTGGCAGTTTCCAATGAGTGTCAGTGGAGGAGGAGCAGGGGGCAGTGTGTGTGTGTGGTGGTACTGGATATATTGGAGAAAAAAGCCTCTGTTTGTTCATTGCATGAGAGAGATCTGGTGGTGTTACTGAAGAGAGCTCTGTAGGGATGTCAGAGACATTTCTGCATCTCTGTAGGGATGTCAGAGACATTTCTGCATCTCTGTAGGGATGTCAGATGTCTTTGGAATCTGGCCTCAGGAATCTGCAGCGGATCAGGACCACTTACCTCTGCTCCAGGAGGACTGGAGGCGGAACGGCACTTGGCTGCTTCTTGCCAGCCAGAGCCGTTCACCTCCTCCCTGTCCCTGCCGATTGCCATGTCTTAAAAAAAAAAAAAAAAAGTGGTCGGGAGGATGTGCCCATAGACTTATACGCAAATAGAGTCATGAATCTTGTGTATAAGTCTATGTGTCCATAGGCTTACAGTCAGGGCCAGAAATATTGGAACAAGGATAACTGTTTTGGCAGTTGGCCTCTGCACACCACCACATTGAAGTTGAAAGGAAACACACCCAGATGGGGACGAAGTCAGGACTTTCAGCTGTAATTCAAGGGGTTTGACAAAAGTGGGGCACTAACCGTTCAGGAAGGACAGCCAGTGGCATACACACACCCCCATGCCATCGTTGGTGGCTCATAGGTAATGGAACAAACCAACATCATTTCAAACTTAAGGATGGCCTTTAATACCTGGATGAAAATCCTTTGCAGTCAATGACTGCCTGAAGTCTGGAACCCATGATGGACATGACCAAATGCTGAGTTTCCTCCCTGGAGATGCTTTGCCAGGCCTTTACTGCATCTGCCTTCAGCTGCTGCTTGTTTGTGGGTCTTTCTGCCTTCAGTCTTGTCTTCAGTAAGTGAAAAGCATGCTCTATTGGTTTGAGATCAGGTGACTGACTTGGCCATTGAAGAACATCCCACTTCTTTGCCTTGAGAAACTCTTACGGAGCTTTGGCTGTATGTTTTGGGTCATTATCCATCTGCGATATGAAGCGGCGTCCTATCAGTTTGGCAGCATTCGGCTGAATCTGAGCAGAAAGTGTAGCCCTATACACTTCAGTATTCATCCTGTTGCTTTTATCAGCAGTCAGGTCATCAATAAACACCAGTGACCTGGTTCCATTGGCAGCCATACATGCCCATGCCATAACACTGCCTCCACCATGTTTGACAGATAATGCGGTAAGCTTTGGATCATGAGCTGTTCCTTTCCTTCTCCATACTTTTTCTCTTCCCATCATTCTGGTGCAAGTTAATCTTGGTTTCATCAGTCCAAAGACTCTTATTCCAGAACTGGACAGGCTTTTTCAGGTGTTTGCTGGCAAAGGCTAATCTGGCCTGTTTGTTCTTGAGCATTAGCGGTGGTTTGCACCTTGTTGTAAAGCCTCTGTATTTACATTCATAAAGCTGTCTCTTGACTGTAGATGTTGACAATGACATGCCTACCTCCGCAAGAGCGTTCTTGACCTGGCTAGATGTTGTGAAAGGGTTCCTCTTCACCATGAGCAAAATTCTGTGGTCATCCACTTTAGTTGTATTCCGTGGTCTTCCAGGCCTTTTGCTGTTGCTGAGCTTGCCAGTTCATTCCTTCTTTTTCAGGATGTTCCAAGCTGTTGTATTGGCCACTCTCAATGTTTTTGCTATCTCTCTGATGGGTTCATTTTGTTTCCTCAGCCTAATGATGGCTTCCTTCACTCGCATGGACACCTCTTTGGACCTCATGTTAGGAGTTCCAGTGAACAGCTACCAAATGCAAATGTAACACTCAGAACCAGCTCCAGGCCTTTGATCTGCTTGATTGGTCATGGGGTGCCCAGGAAACAGGCCACACCTGGCCATGCAGCTGCTTGTCAGCCATTTGTTCCATTACTTATGAGCTGCCAATGATGGGTGGGTGTGTATGCCACTGGCTGTCCTTCCTGAATGGTTAATGCCCCACTTTTGTCAAACCCCTTGAATTTCAGTTGAAAGTCCTGACTTCACTCCCATCTGGGTGTGTTTCCTTTCAGCTTCAATGTGGTGGTGTACAGAGGCCAACTGCCAAAACAGTTATCCTTGTTCCAGTATTTCTGGCCCTGACTGTATATGCAAGATTCACCACTCTATTTGTGTATAAGTCTATGGGCAGATGTGATCAGCAGGATGTGCTCACAGATTTATACGCAAAATAGAGCGGTGAATCTTGCGTACGTATATGTCTATGGACACATAGACTTATACACAAGATTCATGACTCTGTTTGTGTATAAGTCTATGGGCACATCCGCCCAATCTCCATTATTATTATTTTTTTAAAAGACATGGCAATCGGCAGGGACAGAGAGGAGGTGAATGGCTCTGGCTGGCAGGAGGGAAGGTAAGTGCCCCCAAGCCAGTTCCTCCCCCCTGGAATATGAGTGGAGCAGAACCGCTCTGGAGGATTCCAGGAGGGGGGGAATGGATCACCTCCCCCCCCCATGGATTCCCCACTGGAACAGATTTAGAAAAATGGAGCTAGGCACATTAAGCTGACCAGACTTTAGAAATCCAGCAATTTTTTTTCCACAGAGCAGTTGCATGAATCAACCATCTCTTAAGTCCAGAATGACAAATTGGTAGTCCACAGCCTGGATGCCAGCTTTATCTGGCCCCAGATTACCAAATTTATTAGTACTAGGGGAGAGGGGTTGTTTGCACTTCAAAGAAACCTACAGCAGAGATTAGGCATAGTAATCTTCTCCTAATCACAACTTAAATACCTACCTTTGCTGGTTATCCTTTTATGACCTCTGGATGGAGTGTTTGAGAACAGCACATTTTATCTGTGACTAGCACAGAAACTACTGAGCCAAATTGTCAGCAAGTTGGAAGGCAGAATCCCCTCCATGGGGGTGAGAGGTCTCCAAAGTTCATTGACTTCTGTTGAAACAGTAAAAAATTATAGCTCTTTTCTTTGAGAGTTTTTGTTGATTTTTTTTAACTCTGCACAAAAACTACTGGGCCAAACTGTCTGAATTTTGGCAGGTGGAATGTCCTCCAGTGGGTGGGGGGGGGGACACAGATCCCCAAATGTCATGTATTTATCATGAAAACTGACAAAGGCATTTCTATTTCTATTTTCCAATGCAAGTCAATGGGAAAACAACATCTTCAAATGATCTGGGTATCCGAATCTCACTTCAGGTCCGAATCTGAAGTGAAGCGGATGGGGTCTGAATTGGTCCAAAGCAAAGTGGGGCTGCTTGGGAAGGTCTAAAGTGGCATCTGAAGTGAAGAAGGGGATCAGTGCACAGCCCTAGTGAAAATTCCTTGGGTTGCATTTTAATGCAAACTTACCAAAGTTCACACTTTCAAACGAATACATGAACCAAAATTCAGTCATCTTTCAAAATTGACACATCTCCAGATTTTGAAATATACTTCTCCAGTCCAACAATCCACACACATGTATTAGGGGAACACACACATGTGTATATCAGCAAAAGTAATATTGAAAAATGCATTATATTCAGGAAAGTGTTTACAAAAATGCATACTTTAGGGGAAATGCACAAAAATGTGTATGAATGTTCATGCGAACTTAAAAAAAAAAATCCTAAAGGTCAGGATGAACTCAACTTTAGATTGGAGGAAGACAGAGAAACAGAAATTGACAGATCCATCAATCCCCAACTGGATCCAACTTGTACCCAGACCCCATCGAAAAGAAAAGTGTGTGTGTGTGTGTGTGCTGTTGCTGCTGCTTTCTCCCTGTCTGTTTCTGTATTTGGGGGAGCAACTGAGTGCATGGTATGAGGGGAGGAGTGACCCAGTACTTAATATTCACAGCGTTTTCTCAACAGTCCAAATGTGCCCACGGGCCCAAATCCATTGGATAGCCCTCCTCTGTCTAGTCAATATCTCTCCTAAACAGATCTCCAAAACTGTTGCAAGAAGTCATGAAGCTGGAAATCCTCAAATAAATACTTCTTACTTGATAGATCTCTTAACAAAAGCATGACACTATAGACAATGCTGAAGAGCTAGCAAAAATAATATGCTTTAGAACTAGATATCTAAAATAACTACTTGAGATTATTGCCTAGACTGAGCAAGTTTTCATATTAGGGATGGTGGAGAATTCCGCCACAGATTTCAGTGAGGCCGAATGCACTGGCATTCAGCCCACCGAAATGCATGGTGGATGAGACTGGAATGGACGAGACTTACCTGGGGCAGATGTTCTGGACGGCGGTGGCTCCGGCGGCAGCTTCAGCGGTGGCGGCGGCAGCTGGTCTTTCGACCGGCTGCCGCGACCACCATTTGCAGTCTGTGCTTAGCTGTGATAGGCTACGTAAGTCTTTATGTAGCCTATCATATCTGGGTGAAACAAAAAACAAAAAAATGGTGTACACAAATGGCAGTCGCCATTTGCGTTCCTTATTTTTCGCCTTTTTAGTCTACATAAATATTTATGTAGACTATTACGGCGAAAAAAAGGGGAACACAAATAGCGTTTTTTATTCGCCATCTTAGCCTACCTAAATATTTACATAAGCTAAAATGGCAAATAAAAAAGGAACACAAATAACGCCCACTACGCTATTTGTGTTCCCATTTTTTTCACAGTAATAGTCTACGTAAATATTTATGTAGACTAAAATGGCAAAAAATAAGGAATGCAAATGGCGGCTGCCGTAGCCGCCGCCATTTGCGTACGCCATTTTTTTTTTTACCCAGACGTGATAGGCTACGTAAAGACTTACGTAGCCTATCATGGCCACCTGGCTGGATGCAAATGGCAGCCGCTACGGCGGCTGCCATTTGCGTCTGCACCAGCCAGTCCAAGGCCGGAAATCCGGCTGCGGACAGCCCTGGCCTGGCCAGCTGCTCCGCGGAGCCGCCGCGGAGCAGAGCTGGCCATCAAGGATTCTGGGGGGGAGGACCGGATCGCCTACCCCACCATCAAGGATTCCGGGGGGAGGGACGGAGCGCCTCCCCCCCCCATGAACAGAATCCACGAAAAGGTAAGTGACTTTCGTACATCCTTATTTCATATACAAAGCCAAACTGCATTGTTCAAGAATGATTAAATAAAACTCATTCACCAAGTGTTGAGACATTATGCAACAAATGTGAGTGTTTAAAAAAAGAGAGTTTTTCTTCCTAAGATAATGGATTTGGTTTCATTGAAGATGGTTACCTGTAAAAATAATTACACTTAATGTTCAGTGAATTATGGGTTTTAAGTAGGGCTGTGCACCGCCTTGTTATGAAGTCCGAATAATGAGGTGAAGCGGGCTGTTTTGGAGCAAAAGCCTCATGAGACAAGGTGGTTCAGAGCAGTACCAAGGCACCCCAGGGCGAAGCACCCCTTCCCCATGAAGCGCCTCCTCCGGCTCATATATTCAGAGCTCTACTGAATGCCTCTGCAGTCCAGACAGGCTGTCTCCAAAATGTATCAAATTCTCAATGCTCATGTGGAGGGGCATGAGAAGGAGAAGAAAGGAGGATGGAGGAAGGAGGAAGGAGGGAGGGAGGGGAAGGTGAGCGGACGTGGGAAGGTGGGGGGAGGTGGGAAGGTGTGCACAGGAGGAGGAGGAGGGAAAAAGGCTTTGGCAATAGGAACCCTCAGCCAGAACTGATGTTAGCAGTCTCCAATCAGAGAGAGCCTTGGAGGAAGGGGATATATACTTTGACAAAAGGCTGCTTTCAGTCATTGTGCTAGCTGTGTCTTTGGGAGACAGGGCTGGTGTGGGTAGATGATCGTTTGTAGTTGTGTGCACGTGTGCATTCCTAGGAGTTGTTCCTTCAATTTATTCGATTTTGATCACCATTAGCTTTCTTCAGAATTTAAATTTAAAGGAAACAGCTTGGTTGTACTGGGAGTGTTCCCTTCCCTCACTCCTTGATCATCTGTCCCCATTGGGACGGTGTCTTCTGCAGCACCTCTTCCAGCCACTTTCTCCGATATCTTTGTACCTCCAACTCATTTGTTGTTTGCATTTGATTGGATTCATCTCTCCTTTCCATATTTTTTCAAACTAACGAAGATTTTCCTTGCAAGTTACTGCCATGCTCTCCCTCCCCCACCATTCCTGTGTTTGTTTGTTTAACTAGATTTTGGACTCCGGAAAAGCTGCATTTGTTGTATAACATCGTAACTTCTACTTTCTCTGTTTTATTTTCTTGTCATTTTTGTCAGTCAACTGTGTCGCTGTTAGATTTTTACAAACACACTCTTATTTAGAATTAAAAAAAAATATTGACTTCTGGGCATGTTCCTCCCCCCCCCCCACAAGTCATATTGAAGCATTTAGTTTCTTTCTTTCTTTCTTTCTAAATCCTTAAAGAAAGACATATTATAGCAGCCTATGTGTGTAGAATTTGTCCCCCCCACACACACACACACAGCACTTCAACCATTGTCTATTGCCAAAACACCTATGCCTAGATGTTGGTGCATGTGTAGGTATAGATGGGGGAGAAATTTGTTTGGTTCTCCTTTTAACCAATATATGAACTGAAATACAATGATCCTTGAGAATCTGCAGTTTGTCAATTTTGTAATGGAGCTCTCTCTCTCTCAAAAAAAAAGTGGGGGCAGGGATACAGAAGTGTGTATATTAGGGAAATGTAAACACAAATATGTGTATATCAGTGCAAATAACTTCAAAAATGCATTACTTTGGAAAAATGCATACAAAAATGTGTATATTAGAAAGGATGCACATAAAAATGCATGCATTAGGAGAAACGTGCACAAAAATTAGGGCTGTGCACAGCTTCAGTTCGAAGCCCAAATAATGAGGTGAACTGGGCTGATTTGGAGGTGTTTTGGCATGATAAAAGGCAGATCAGAACAGCACCAAGGTGCCCTGAAGCGAAGCAGGTCACCTATGAGGTGCCTCAGTCTGCCTCATATATTCGGAGCTCTTCTTATACCTTCTGAGCAGCCCAGACAGTCTGTCTCCAAAATGTATCAACCTGTGAAAGATCAACCAGAGGGGGAGGGGGAGGAGAAGGGAGCAGGGAGGGGAGGGGAGGCAGAGGCACCAAATGTATCAATTTGGGAGAGATCCAGCCACCGGGAGGGGCAGAAGATGAGGAGTGAGGGGGAAAGGGAGGAGTGAGGGGGAAAGGGAGAGGAGAGGAGGAGGAGGAGGAGGGCGGGAGGGAGTTTTGCTGTGAGTCAGCCTCCATTTGCTCATTGTGAGAGAGGTAGTGTTACTGCAGAGGATAGGAGTAGAAGCTAGAGCAGTGGTCTCCAAAGTGGGGTGCATGCACCCCAGGGGTGCCCAACATGATCCATTGGGGTGTGCGAGCCGCCTGATAATTGAGCAGCCTCCCGCTGCCCTGACAAGCTGCCATTGTGTGCAGTGATGGTGGCAGCAGCAGCAGGATGGGACAGGAGCCAAGAGGGAAGCTCCATGGCATTTCTCTTTTGGCTCCAGTCCTATCCTACCTGAGCTGCAGCCACCAAGAGCAATGGTGCCAGTCTCTGCCAGGCATGCCAGAGGAAGCCGCGGCACCAGAGCAGCTGGTGTCCTGCTGAAGGAGAGCGAGAAGGAGATTAACCCAATTTCACTGTTGTTGCTTATCTTCCCCTGTCTCCCTTTTCAATTCTTTCCCAACAATTAGTTGCTCTTACTTTGATTCTGTCTACATTTTTTATAAATATATAAATAAATATAGTACTTTACTTTCCTTGTTCTTGGCTCCCCTCCACCCACCCTTCTCAATTCCTGTATTCCTTCCCTTCCCATCTTTGATCTCTTTTCCCTAAAAACAAACAAAAATTAAAAAACCATTTCTCTTCTGCTACAATTATAGTTAGTGTCCCCCACACACACCGCTGCCCTTGGCTTGTAGTTTAGTGTTTGCTTTTCTTTTACTCATGTGTGCATGAGCGTGCGTGCTTGTGCTGTGTGGACAAGCAAACAGTGTGTGTCAAGCTGTCCATATTTCCAAAAACAGTGGGCAAAGCACTACACACATTAACAGCTATTATTTAAATAATACAATCCCACACTGTGTGTTGCAAAGCAAGCAAGCCCAATATGAGGCATCTTTGCGGTACTGGCAGGGGCAGAGGTGGGTGAGGTGCTCCTTTGCCATCCTGGCTGGGTTGCTGTGTTGCTTCCTGCCTCCATCAGTCCAGCAGACAGCTGATGTTGCTCTTCATTCAAGTCAATGTGACCACCTGGCAGGATTGCTGTCTTTCTTTGCTTCCTGGCTACCAGCCAGTGTTTTCCCAGGCAATTCAGCCAAAGAGACCCCTGAGGTTATTGACTGTGAACAGGAAAGTAGTACTATTTGCACTACAAAGGAACATGTGACAGAGTTTGGGGATAGTGACCTCCTCACCGCTTCAACACCTAACTCGGCCAAACTGTCTAAGATTTGGGAGGTGAGATGCCCTCCAGGGGGGCTGACAGTTCCCTAAATGTCATGCACTTCTGTGCAAGCAGTGGAAAGTTACAGCTCTTTGCTCTGAGAGTTTTTGTGGAATAAATCAAATTTCACCTGCACCAAACACATAAACTACTGGGCCAAATTGCCTGAGATGTAGCAGGTGGACACCCCTCCATGGAGGCTGAGAGTTTCCATTTCATATATAATGAAAACTGAAAAAGTTATGGCCATTTGTGTTTTCCCATGCAAGTCAATGGGAAAATGCTAAAAAATGAGTGATTCGGATGTCTGAATCTTGCTTTGGATTCGAATACGAGTAGAAGGAGATAAGGTCTGAATCAGTCTGAAGCGAAGTGGGGCCACTTCAGAAGGTCCGAAGTGGCATCTGAAGCAAAGTGGAGGGTCCATGCACAGCCCTAACAAAAATGCATATGAATTTTCATGCTCATTTTAAATAGATCTTGTAGTTCAGGATGAGCCAAACTTAAGGATGGAAAACAGAGAGAAACCAAAATGGACAGATTCATCCATCTTTATGTGTTAGGCCTTGTCATGCAGCTCCTGAACACATGACCAATGGGGAGTGTAGCTCATATGTATGGTGGCAGGAGGGCATAGCTGGCCTTTCAGTATGGGAGAGGGGTCATGTGAACCCCCCTATTGACTAATGGCAAAGAAGAAAGCCCCTTTATACACTGACAGCAGCTAGGGATCTATTTCACACAAACACGTACATACACTGAGCACCCAGGATGAAATGGTATGACTAAAATAGAAAAATGTATCAGAAAACTGTTGAAAAATCTAATATCTCATTTAGTCCCCCAGGGAATCATTGTAGGAAAATATGGATGTAAAAGACTTCACGCTGAAGCAAGACCAAACTCAAATCAGTCGAGTTGTATTTATGATGCAAACTTGTTTAATGGAAAAACTTCGTAAATCTTATCCTGAGAGGTGGAATTCAGTGAAATGTTACATCAAAGGAGTATTTGTATTCTTATTCTTTATCCTGCTTTTATGCTCTAGCTCTTAAAGCAGAGGTGGTGTCTCCCACATACAACAGATCATAAATGCACAGAATGTTTTCAGTAGAAGTAAGTGCTTTAGGGCTGCAAATGGAGTAATCACGGATGTAATTTTCCCAAGATAGGCTAATGGCAGCTGCACTTAGGGATGGCATGGGAGTCCAAGGGGGGGGGGAGTCCAACAGACTCCCGCCATCCAGCCACCTGGACCCCACTTGCCAGGTTGTGCAGGAGTCACTTGCCCACTCGGCGAGTGGTGGGAAGCACTGTGAGGCCATCCGTGTCAGGAGCGCCCTAGCGGCCTGTTTCAGTATACTCCAATAGCCAACTCAAGACACAGATGAAAGGATTCTTTTCAAGGCTTTAATCCTTTTACAACTTAATGTCTCTTTCAGATGCTAATCACCAGCGACTAAGCAATGAACAGCAGAATAGCCTATGCTTCGAGTAGGCAGTTGGTCCCCATTTGAAGGAGAGTCACTTGAAGATCCTGAACTTATGGGCTAGGGAGAGATCCTCCCTCTTTCCCTTGGGTCCATGGGAGGTGGCTGTTGCTTGCGTGTCAAATGGGCGCTACGCCTCCTTCTCGCGCCCTCCATCGCTCGTCGCTCCCTGTGTCTGCGTCGAGCATCTAGCAAGTCCCCCTCCCACACTTTCTCACTGCTAGGATCACTATTTATCTCAGGAATGCCGGCAGAAGGAATCTCTGCCAGCTGCTATGCCTGTGAGGGATGAGCTGGCTTCTCTCCCATGGATTGCTGATCTCAGAACCTCTCTGGGGTTCTATCGGCTCAGTTTCAACCCTGAAAATCTGTCCCCTTACTGAGTTGTGATAGTGCTCACAATCGTGGCTCAGATACTTCAACTTATTTAAAGTTGCATCTACAGCTGCCTTAAAGGGGCAATGACTCAAGATTACAGTGCAAACGACTCTTGTAATCCTGAGCCAATGCCCCTTTAAGGCAGCCATAGACACAACATTAGATATGCGGAAGTACCCGAGCCATGATCTTTGCGCACAATTGGAACTCGGTAAGACAATGGACGGCCTCGCAGAGCTTCTTGGGTGATCGCCAAGATGTATTGCAGCTCCTGCAGTGCAGCTCGTGTGAGCAGGCAGCAAGGATGGCTCATTGACCACCTGAAGAAAGCAGACGGAGGTGCGTCCATCCATCCCTAATTGCCATTAGTGTACCTTGGCTTACTTAAAGCTGGAAAGATGACCCACATGAAATCCAGAGGCCACACAGGTGAGGGGACCGGTCCACTGTGGACTCTGCAGGCTGGATTCTTGGGAATCTGGCCTCACTGGAGTCTGCAGGGGATTTCTTGATCATCCCTAGCAATAGCGCAGATAGTTTGCAGGGCCACTTCTGGCCAATGCCTTGTTCTGAGAAAGGTCCCCTCAGAGCGAGATATTCAAGGGAAGGCTCACACTTAGGGATGCTGAAGAAATTTGAGACAGACTAAAATGAGCTCAGATTTCTAAGAATCTGACCTGTGGAATCTGCTGCAGAGCGACCCCCTCAGGCCACATGGAGTCGGTGGGCTTTCAGGTGATTTCTTTTACTTCCCCGGAATGTATGCATATAAATCCGTAGAAAAATACGTAAGTTTCTGCTGAGGACACATTGAATGGAATGGGGGATAATACACTAAATGTTACGTACTGAGGTAAATTATGTAAATACTTACATAAATACTTACGTAAATATTTACGTAACTATTCCTGTATTTTTCCGCATGACGAAAGAAACAATATTCGCATCTGTCTGCAGGCGGATGATGGAACAAAAGGCACCTGACAATCCGCAAAACACAGATGGAGTGGATTTTACACAGTCTGTACATCCCTACTCACACTCCTCCTTCTGCCCCAGCATATCCTCCCACTTCAGGCAGAAGGAGGTCATGTGCTGGCCCTGACTGGGAGGTGGCACGAATTTACAATCATGAAGATGTTTGGGGATTAATGGAATGGGAGATGCTAGTGCAACTCAATTGACAGTTGGAATGGATTTGGAACTGCTGTTTGGAATTGGCTTGTAATAGCAGAAGACACTTCCCTCCTGGGAGGGGCCATGGCTCAATGGTGGAGCTCATGGCTTGCATGCAGAAGGAACCTGGAAAAAAACTAGGGTTGTCCTCCATTTGCAGATCTGGCCCTTGTGTGGCCTGATGGGTTCCTGCCGCCCATCTGGCTCAGCTTGCATTTGCGAGCCAAGCTGCAGGGATTATCCTGAAATCTGGGAACTTGGGGATATCTCCCCCCCCCATCATAAATAGAAAGTTGCACAAATTGTGGCCACAAATTGCATAATTTGCACAGATCACAGCTGGAATTTGTGCAAAGTAGGCAAATTATGGCAATAATTTGTGCGAATTAATTTCTATTTATGAAAAAATAATCCCAGAAATCTGCAAGCTGGCCCAACCCAATGCAGATTGAGTCAGGCCAGCTCGTGGTTCAGTGAGCCAAAGTCTGGGGGACTGAGTTGATTAAAGCTCAGTGAGCTCCACTCCTGGACAGATTCCTCTGACATCCCTAGGAAAAACTCAAAATATAATTATTGCGGGGTGGGCCTCAGCTCAGCACAACTACAAGAATGCTCTGCTTTGGGCAGTCATAGAAATTCTTCTGGGGTTCATGGGGCAGAGTTACTTCTGAGTACCATGCTCCCAGAGATTTTAAGGCATTAGAAGAAGGTCTTCCATGTATTCATTGGACTTACACACATCTTTAGGATTGGAATGGCCAATACTACATTGTAATATAGCCTGGTATTTGCTATTAAGCCAAAGTTACAGAGGGGCAAATCAGCAAACCTCAATCTGGCTGAAATTTTTCCAAATTCCATCTTGAAGCTTGTTCTGACTTGAGTCTATATCAGATTACAAGCTTTCCCCACCCCTGAAAATCCCTGCAAATTTTCTGCCATTTTTTTTCCCCACATGTATTGATCAATTATGCACATCTTTGAAATGTATGCATACTTCTCCCAGTGATTAAAGCATTTTTGGTTCATTTCTGAAAAGTACACATTTTTCATGCACATTTTTCAAAGGTACACAGGCTGCTGAACATATTTTTTGGTCCGCAAATCAGATGACAAGTTTGGAAATGTATGAACTTCAGATGCAGATTGCATCTAAGCTAGGGATATTACGGGCATCTGGCTGGGGGTTGAGCCCCTGAGAGAAATCGCAGGCTTGCCTCCCAGACTCCAGTCCACAGATCATCATGCTTGCCTGACTCGACACATGCTGAATCGGGCAAGTTCAGGGATCTCCGATCCCTCACCGAGCTGCAAAATGGTGACTCAGCTGTTTTTGTAATGGCCAACTTTATGCAAATGGTGGGCATAAAGTGAGCATTTATGCAAGATTACAAGCACAAATGGCCATGTATGCCTGTAGTTTTGAGTAAATGGCTGCTTTATGGCTGCCATTTGTGTAAAATCAGCCTTTATGAAAAAAAAGGATAGCCATCAATTTAATGCAAAATGGTGGCTCGGCGAAGGATTGGGTGGCTGCATGCTGCTCGCTGGGCACTCATGGATTGCCCAGCAACTCACCGCATGTGGCGAGCAGGAGCAGGCAGCTGCTGGGGGTCCAGCAAACATCACATCACCTGGACCATGGTAAGTTTGCCCATCCCTAGTCTGAGCCCTTGCTTGGTCTGGAATAGGGATTGCCAAACTTCCATTGTAAGCTAGGAAATGTACAGACTTCAACTACAGATAGGGATGCCACGGGTGCCCAATTCCATCTGGGAATGTAGCAGAAGCCCCCCTGCCCATACCCCCAAGCCCCACTTACCAAGCTCCTGACCCTGCTCACCCCCTACCCATAGAATCATACAATCATAGAATAATAGGGTTAGAAGGGGCCTATAAGACTGTCAAGTCCAACCCACTGCTCTATGCAGAAATCCAAGTCAAAGCATCCTTGACAGATGGCTGTCCAGCTCCATCTTGCATGCCTCCAGAGTGGGAAAGCCCACCACCTCCCTGGGTGAATTGGTTCCATCATCGTATTGCTCTCACAGTCAGGACGTTTTTCCTGATGTTCAGCCAGAATCTAGCTTCCTGTAACTTGTGCCCATGATTCCGTGTCCTGCACTTTGGGATGATCGATAACTGATCTAAGCATTTGCCATGCTTGCAAATGGCCCTCGCTCACCCCAGCGGCCTCATTGAGCTCCACAGTCACCATTTTTTAAAAAATAAAATGGCAAGCACAAAAATGTGCATATTTGCATATGCAAAAATGCACATTTTTGTGAATGCACATATTTGGATGCGTGTGAATATATTCAACTTTGCAAATGCACATATTTGCATATGAGCAGAATGCACATTTTTGTGAAAATGCGCAATTTGTGCATGGGCAAAAATGTGCATTCACAAAATGCACATTTTTGCGCATATACAAATATACACATTTTTGTGATCACCATTTTGTTTTTTAAAAAATGATGACCACGGAGCTCAACTAGGATCTCACGGTGAGTGCAAGCTGCTCACCATGCATGGGAGGGGCTCGAGCACAGTCTGGGGACCAGCAGGCAGGGGCAGGGGCTGGGTGGGCAGCTGGAGACCCTGGATGGGGGTGGGTTCATATAAGCCTAACTACAGATTGAGTCCAAGTCTGTGTTCAGCCCAGAAGGTGTGAACTGGGGAAATCCTGATAAAAAATGAATTAAATTTTTTTTCCCATACATCCCTACTTGAGATTCAAAATCATTGGCTCTGGGAGAAACTGAAACTGAGTGATCCATACAGGCCCAGGACTTTTAGTGCTTAGCTCTTAAATTCTATGTTTGAACCCCTGTATATTCAACCATGTTAGCATACTGCTAAATGAGAATTGCCACTAGAGATGTTGCGGGAGCCCGAGAGGGGGGTGGAGTCCAGCAGACTCCCTCCAGCTTGGCCCCATGGACCCTGCCTGACAAGACGCCACCACTTACCAGACCTGTTTGCCAGGTGCTCGCACAGTCCGTGAGCACCCAGCACCCACCTGGCTCTTCAGCAAGCTGCCATGTTGCGCAAAAATGGTAGCTCGGGTTTCTCTGTAAAAGTAATGTTGCGTAAATTGGTTGGTGACCATGGACAGAGGTGAGTCCATCCATCCCTAACAGGCTCTTTACCTTTGACAGCTATATGGCAGGCAGTTACATCCTGGTCCTCTCCATACTAGGAATGCCTGTACAAATTGCATTTGGCTGGTGCAGATGGATGAGAATTTCACTTCATTTTACTAGGGATGTATGAAAGTCACTTACCTTTAATGAAATTTGCTTCATGGTGAGGGGGAGGCGCTCCGTCCCCCCAAAAAAAATTCTGGCAGGGGGGGAGGCGACCCATCCCTCCCGCCGCGAATCCCGGCCGGCCGGGAACGTAAATGGTGGTGGCCGTAGCCACCGCCGTTTGCGTCCCTGCAGTCATCCATGATAGGCTACATAAATGTTTTTTTCCCATTGAAAAAACCCAGTGGAAAAAAAAATAGGGGTGCACGAAAGTCACTTACCTGGTCTCGCAGCTTTTCGCAGTGGGGGGGAGGCGCTTCGCTGCTCTCCCACTGAAGTTCAGGCCGAGGGGGGAGGCTTCCCGCCTCTCCCGGCCGGAATTCAGGCCGGGGAGGAGGCGCCTCGCCCCGCCCGGCCGCGAAATAAAAAGTTAAAAAAAAAACGCCCCCGTGATAGGCTACGTGACAATTAATGTAGCCTATCATGGCTAGATCTGCAAAGTCAGCCGTGATAGGCTACGTAAATCGTCACGTAGCCTATCACGGGTGACTTTAAAAAAAAAAAAAGCGCGTACGCAAATGGCGGCCCCCATAGGGAGCCGCCATTCGCGTTCCTTATTTGGTCGCTGTAGTCTACGTAAATCTTTACGTAGACTACGGTGAAAATAAGGGCAACGCAAAGAGCGTTGCCCTTATTTTCGCCGTAGTCTACGTAATCTTTACGTAGACTACAGCGACCAAATAAGGAACGCGAATGGCGGCTCCCTATGGGGGCCGCCATTTGCGTACGCGCGTTTTTGTTTTTGTTTTTTCACTTAGCCGTGATAGGCTATGTAAACATTTACGTAGCCTATCATGGTACTTTTTGAAAATCTAGCCGTGATAGGCTATGTAAATCTTTACATAGCCTATCACATTTTGTTGTTGTTGTTGTTGTTGTTTTTACTGGAAATGGCGGCAGCAGCAGCTGGTTGGAAGACCGGCCACCGCTGCTGCCGCCGCCGAACTGCTGCCGCAGCCACCAGGGAGATTTGCCAAAGGTAAGTCCCATCCCGGGGGAGGGGCAGACCGTTTCGCCACCGATTTCGGGGGGCTGAATGCTCTGGCATTCGGCCTCCTTGAGATTCGTGGCAAAATTCTCTGACATCCCTACATTTTACCAAAATTCTTCATATTTGGGAGAGAAAGAGCTTGAGAATTTTTTAAAAAAGAAATTGAATGCAGAACACAGTGAAACTGACAGAGCCCCCCATTCCTACTCTTCTGTTCCCTTTTCCTAACTTAAATATTGGTGGCAGAAGTCACAGGGCAGGCCTGCAAAGGTTTTCCTTCCTTCCCTCCTGTCCTCTCTCTCTGAGTTACAATACGTTGTGGTGCAGGGGAACATGGGAAATATAGTTTTACTAAGGGCCACTTCAGTTTTGTTGCAGCAATTGGCTATTTTTCGAACTCAGTACACTCAAAAGCAGAAGTATATGTCTGCATGATCTTGTGTTGATTCTTCTGGGGCTACTATAGAGAGAATAAAACATTTTGTACAGTCTGTGTCTTTTTTTTTACCTTCCTTCTGTTTAATGCAGCAAAAGTCTGTTCTCCAGTTCAGATGCGCAGGTGGCATAAGCAAAGTTACATTTGAATAACACAAAAGCCCCCCAAGAGAAGTGACTGACAAAAAAGATCACACACTGCCATGTCTCAGATCTTATTCACGTTGTGACAATGTCTGGGGCATACACATTGGCTGAAACAATTCAAAGCATATGGACAGGATTAGTCCGCAGTGCCAGCAGTATCTGTTTCTTTCGAGCTCATGCTCCAGACCATTCCGCCTAATAAATCAGTATAGACTAGAGCTCACATCAAGAGCAGGCATAGCTGGGCAGCTTCCGGGCCCAGCAGGGTCCCACTGACAAGAGCCCCCTGGACTTGCTCCTCTTTTCCAACATTGCTACCTGCCTGTTCGCCTGCCTCTCGATCTGGCCCAGACAGCAGTGCTGGTGAGGCGGAGGAGCAGCAGATGCCACTGCCAACTTGCTCTCTGGCCCTCTCCCTGTCAAGCAAGCGGCAGTGAGAAGGTAGATGCATTGAGGGAGGGAGCCCATTGTCTTAACAGGTCCTTGGATATTTCTGTTGCTGAGTGTTCTAAATTGCTTTTGGAAATGGTTCCCATATTATGTTTTATATTGCATTTTAAACTATTCAATCTTTTGTAAACTCCCCAGAGAGCTATTGGGTGGTATAGAAATGGAACGGAGCTGGCACTTCTATAGACTGTTGTTGCCATGTTACTCTGAGAGAAGAACTTCATAAAGGAGCATAATGATGACTTGTACTGGAGTTGGGGACCACTCCATGCTTGGGATGGGGGAGAATTTATTTATTTATTTATTTATTTATTTCATTTCTATACCGCCCAATAGCCGAAGCTCTCTGGGCAGTTCACAAAAATTAAAACCAAACAACACACAATAAAACAATTTAAAATATATAGAACATTAAAACCACAATATAACAATACAACCACAATAAAACCTAGCAGCAGTACAAGAGTTTAAAATACAGATTTAAAACAGCAAAGATAAAAATTTAGAAAGCTAAAAAGCCTGGGAAAATAAAAAGGTCTTCACCTGGCGCTGAAAGGAGTACAATGTAGGTGCCAGGCGAACCTCACTAGGGAGCTCATTCCAGAGCCGGGGTGCCACAACAGAAAAAGCCCTCCTCCTAGTAGCCACCCGCCTCACTTCCTTTGGCAGGGGCTCACGGAGAAGGGCCACTGATGATGATCTTAAGGTCCGGGCAGGCACATATGGGAGGAGGCGATCCTTCAGGTAACCTGGCCCCAAGCCATTAAGGGCTTTGAATGTTAACACCAGCACTTTGAATCGGGCCCGGAAATGGACTGGCAGCCAGTGCAGCTGGAAAAGTACTGGCGTAATATGAGCTCACAGGCCAGTCCCTGTTAACAATCTTGCTGCCCTATTTTGGACCAGCTGAAGTTTCCGGACCGTTTTCAAAGGCAGCCCCACGTATAACGCATTGCAGTAATCCAGACGAGAAGTTATCAGAGCATGGATAACTGTAGCTAGGCTATCTCTGTCCAGATAAGGGTGTAGTTGGTATACCAGCCTAAGCTGATAAAAAGTGCTCTGTGCCACTGAGTTCACCTGTGCCTCAAGTGGCAGTTAGGGATCCAAGAGCACCCTCAAACTACGAAACTGATCCTTTAGGGGGAGTGCAACCCCTTCCAGAACAGGTTGAATATCACCTAGCCGGGCAGATGAACCACCCACTAACAGTACCTCCGTCTTGTCTGGATTGAGTTTCAGTTTATTAGCCCTCATCCAGTCCATTACCGTGCCCAGGCACTGGTTCAGAACAGCCACTGCCTCACCTGGGTTTGATGAGAAAGAGAGGTAGAGCTGGGTGTCATCCGCATATTGATGGCACCTCAGCCCACACCTCCGGATAACCTCCCCCAGCAGTTTCATGTAGATGTTAAACAGCATGGGGGATAAAATAGAGCCCCATGGAACCCCATGGCACAATTGCCATGGCATAGAGCAATAATCTCCCAGCACCACCTTCTGGAATCGGCCATCCAAGTAGGAGCGGAACCACTGTAGTGCAGTGCCTCCAACTCCCAACCCAGACAACCTATCCAGAAGGATACCATGGTCGATGGTATCGAAAGCCGCTGAGAGGTCCAGGAGAATCAACAGGGTCGCACTCCCCCTGTCCCTCTCCCGGCAGAGGTCATCCCACAGGGCGACCAAGGCAGTTTCCGTTCCAAAACCAGGCCTGAAGCCCGATTGAAATGGATCTAGATAATCCGTTTCATTCAACAGTGCCTGGAGCTGTCCTACAACCACCTGCTCAAGCACCTTGCCCAGGAAGGGGATGTTGGCCACTGGCCTATAATTGTTAACATCCTCTGGGTCCAGGTTAGGCTTTTTCAGGAGTGGTCTAATTACTGCCTCTTTTAAAGCAGCAGGCACCACTCCCTCTCTCAAGGAGGAATTTACAACCTCCTGGACCCAGCCAGACAACCCCTCCTTGTTTGATTTAATAAGCCATGAAGGGCAAGGGTCAAGCACACAAGTGGTCGATCGGACTTGGCCAAGCACCTTGTCCGCATCCTCAGGCCTCAGTAACTGAAACTCATCCAATAAAACTGGACCAGACGGTGCTCTGAATGCCTCTACCAATGGAACTGCATTAATGGTGGTGTCCAATTCATGACGAATCTGAGCGACTTTATCTTCAAAGTGCCACGGAAACTTGTCACAGCGTGCTACCGAGGGTTCCACCGTCTCTCTCCCTGGCCCAGAATGTAACAGGCCGCGAACCACTCGGAAAAGCTCCGCTGGACGACACTGAGAAGATGCAATGCTGGTGGAAAAGAACTGCCTCTTTGCCACCCTCACCGCCACAGAGTAGGCTCGATAGTGGGCTCTTACTAGGGGTGGACGAAAGTCCCTTACCTGTCGTCGAAGGACGTTCGCGGTGCGGGGGAGGCGCTTCGCTGCTCCCCCCGTGAAGTTCAGGCCGGGGGGGAGGCTTCCCGCCTCGTCCCGGCCGAAATTCAGGCCAGGGGGGAGGCTTCCCGCCTCGCCCTGGCCGAAATTCAGGCCGGGGAGGAGGCTTTCCACCTCGCCCGGCCGCGAACGCGAATGTTTTTTTTTTTTTTTTTAAACGCCCCCTGATAGGCTACGTGACGATTCACGTAGCCTATCACGGCTAGATCTGCAAAGTCAGCCGTGATAGGCTACATCAATCATCACGTAGCCTATCACGGGTGACTTGAAAAAAAAAAAAAAGCGCGTACGCGAATGGCGGCCCCCATAGGGAGCCGCCATTCGCGTTCCTTATTTAGTCGCTGTAGTCTACGTAAATTTTTATGTAGACTACGGCGAAAATAAGGGCAACGCAAATAGAGTTGTCCTTATTTTCGCCGTAGTCTACGTAAACATTTACGTAGACTACAGTGACCAAATAAGGAACGGGAATGGCGGCTCCCTATGGGGGCCGCCATTATCCGTACGCGCTTTTTTTTTTTTTTAAAGTCACCCGTGATAGGCTACGTGACGATTGACGTAGCCTATCACGGCTGACTTTGCAAATCTAGCCGTGATAGGCTACGTGAATCGTCACGTAGCCTATCAGGGGGCGTTTTTTTTTTCTTTGATTGCAATGGCGGTGGCGGCAGCCGGTCAAAAGACCGGCTGCCGCTCCCGCCCCGCTCGAACACCCGCCGAACCGCCGGCCGGACCCGCCACCGGGAGGGACATTTGGTGAAGGTAAGTCCCTTCCCGGGGGGGGGCGGGGGGCGGGGGGTTCGGAGGATTTCTCCCCGAAACTTGTTTGGGGGGCTGAACACGTTGGCGCTTGGCCCCCCGAAGTTTCGGGGAGAAATTCTCCGCCAACCCTAGCTCTTACCTGTGTTCGGTCAGACTCAGCACAAGTTTTCCTCCACCTGCGTTCTAGCCGTCTCCCCTCTTGCTTCATTGCCCTCAGCTCAGGTGTATACCAAGGAGCTGGCCAGGCTCTGCTCAGAGGGAGAGGGCGCTTGGGCGCGATCGTGTCAACCGCCCGAGTCATCTCTGCATTCCACAGAGCGACCTGGGCTTCGACAGGAGCACCAGCCATACCAGCAGGAAAATCCCCCAGAGCCCTCTGGAATGCATCGGAATCCATTAATCTCTGGGGGCAGACCATTTTAATAGGTCCCCCACCCTTGCAGAGGGGAAAGGCCGCCAGAAGTCTAAACCTCAGCAGGAAGTGATCTGACCATGACAAAGGGACAGATGTTAAGTCCTCCACTTTCAGATCACCATCCACCTGCCCAGTCGAGAAAACCAGATCAAGCGTGTGTCCTTTTATATGCGTTGGGCCGATGACATGTTGGGACAGCCCCATGGTTGTCATGGCAGCCATGAAGTCCTGAGCCGCCCCAGATACAGCGGCCTCAGCATGGAAGTTGAGATCCCCCAGGACCATCATCCTGGGGGTCCTCAACACCAAGTCCGAGACCACCTCCGTCAGCTCAGGCAGGGAGTCTGATGGGCAGCGGGGTGGGCGGTACACCAACAGAATCCCTAATCTGTCCCGGGTACCCAACACAAGGTACAAACACTCAAGATCTGCACTCGAATGAGCAGGAAGCCTGGAGAGGGAGATTGAATTCCTATAGACCACGGCAACCCCCCTTCCCCGACCCTCAAGTCAGTGTTGGTGCTGCACCGAGTACCCAGGAGGGCACAGCTGGGAGAGAGTGACCCCTCCCAGTTCCCCCACCCAGGTCTCAGTAATACATGCCAGGTCAGCCCCCTCATCCACAATCAAATCATGGATGAGGGAGGTCTTATTTTGGGCTGACCTGGCATTCAGCAGCAGCACCACCAGACCCGAGGGCAGACTGGTGAGGCTGCCAGGAACCATCAGGTTGGGGGAAGAACCAGAAGAGGGGACAGCTGTAAGGTGTCTAGCCCCTCTTCTCCTCAGCTGGCCTGTTAATCCCCCAACGTCATACCTCCCCCTGCCCGTGACCACAGTTATGGTGGCACCTCCCCCACCCCCTGAGTTGCCCAATAGTCCTCCCAGGCACATATTAAAATATTAAGATATAAAATACACAACAGTTTTAAAGAATATAAAAGAGATAAAAGAGAACAGCAGCTAAGAAGGAGCAGATAGTCCACGTTTGCCCCTTCCCCTTGTCTTTAAAGCTGCTGCCCTCTGCTGCTGCTGCTATTTGCTGCTGGTATTGTGGCTGCTGATGTCTCTGGAGAGGCAGGTGGGTAGATCTTCAGGTCCTACGTGACTCCAAGTGTGACGCTAAGTGCGCACTTAGGGCCGAATTCCAATCCGGCCCCATTGGGGCCCATGGCAGAATTGAACACTCACCTCTGCCTCCCCCCAGAATCCATCCGGGTCGGCTCCCTTCATGTGTTGATCCTGCAGAGCAGGTGGCCGGCTCTGCAGGATCAATGCAGAGCGGAGCCAGCTGGGACGGATTCCTGGGGGAGGGATGGATTGCCTCCACCACCTGCTCACCCCCCCCCCCAGCCAGAACAGGGTAAGTGATCCACTTATCCCTCATCCATGCCAATTTGCATGTGTTCATTTGTATGTCCACTCTGTCCTGTTTCTGCATTAATCTGTAATTTAAAACATAATAAATGATACTTAAATCTGTACACATTTATAAATATATTTTATCTGTGCATTTCTAAATGTATTTAAACTAAAACATGCATTCTAAATGCATTTTAATAGTTTTTTTTTTAGTTGAGGACTGCACTGCAGTATTCAGGGAAGTGTGAAATTTGAAAGGTAATTATGGTCTAATCCATGAGCATCCTTAACTGGAACAATTTCTCTGGGGACAGGTACAGTTAGGAGTGCTGGAGAAATTTGAGATGGACTAAAATGAGCTCAGATTTCTAAGAATCCAACCTGTGAAATCTGCTGCGGAGTGACACCCCTCAGGCCATGCACAGTCCGTGGACATTCAGATGTGTTTTTTGGGGGTGGGGGGTTGTTTACTTTCCCAAAATTTATGCATATTTATTCATAGGAAAATATGCACATTTCTTCTGAGGAAACATTGAATGGAATGAGGGACAATACACTAAATGTTACATACTAAGGTAAATGATGTAAATACTTATGTAAATACTTCTGTAATTATTTGTGCATTTTTCTGCATGACAAAAAAAAAATGCATCTGTCTCTGGGCAGATGATAGAACAAAAGGCACCTGACAATCCAAGCAACACAGATGGAGCAGATTTTACACAGTCCATACATCCCTAGGTACAGTACTGTCAGTCTATCGTCTGTCTGTCTGCCTATACACTAGGGATGTGTGAACTCACCCCATCCAGTTCTCTGGACACCTGCTCAGCCCCTGACCCAGCTCACTGGTCCCTGGACTGCACTCGAGCCCCTCCCACTCTTGGCAAGCAGCCCACACTCACCCCAGCAGCCTCGTCAAGCTCCGTGGTCACCATTTCTAAAAAAAAGAAAGAAAGGAGGGCGATTGCAAAAATGCACATGTTTTTGTATGCTTGAAAATGAGCATTTTTGTAAAACATTTTGGAAACAAATACAGTCTTTAGCTCAAGGAATATTAAAGACTATTATAGAACTAAAGCCAGAAACTTTTTTATTGGGACTAACAGATAAACACATAAAAGAGAAGGGGGGAACCCTCTTTCTCTGCATGACACTGGCTGCAAGGTTATTGTATGCACAAAAGTGGAAGAATGAAACAATACCAACTGAGAGTGAGTGGATCATGAAAATGATGGAGCTGGCAGAGATGGCAAAACTTACTATTATAATTAAAGAAGGGTCAACAACTAAATTTATGTGAGATTGGAAACTTTTTATAGAATTTGTACAAGAAATAGAGAAAAATGATATCTATGTATGTGGATTTTGAACTTTGAGATAGTTGATTCTCTTTTTTCTGTTTTTGTTAAAATTAGGAGAAAGGAGACAATGTCTGTGAACTCAATGTATGATTTACAACTAAGACAACAACTAGAGAATAATAATAATAAGCATTTGTTGTATAAGGGGAGCCAAAGGTAGATAACTTACAATCTTAAGAGATATGTTAGTGTATGTGTATTGTTGTTGTGTTTCTGTTGTTGTTGTTGTTGTGTTTTGTTTTTCTTTTTTTAAAAAATTATATATATATATATATATGAAAATGAGCATTTTTGTGAATGCTCATATTGTCATATGTGAAATGCACATTTTTGCAAAGCACACATTAGTGTGTGTATAAGAATGTTCTTTTTTCATAAAATATGCATTCTCGTGCATACACAAATATGTGCATTCACAACATGAGCATTTTTGCATGTGCACAAATATGTGCGTTTTTGCAATCGTCATTTTATTTCTCAGACAATGGTAACCACAAAGCTTGACAAGGGTCAGTGCAGACCATTCACCAAGCATGGACAGGGGCCAAGCAGGGGCAGGGGCTCGGCGAGCGGGGCTCAAGGGTGCAGGCAGGAGCAGATCCGCTGGATTCCCAGACTGAATCGGGCACCTGAGCCATCCTTACTATACACAGACACACAAACACTTTCTTGAAATCATTTATTAGCTGCCTTTCCATGCAACATACAAGATGGTGTACATCAAGTCAAATAAAACAGTTACAATGAAACCTATGAAGAAAGACAGCTAAGGAAGTAGCCAGCTAAGCTGAATGCTAAACAGAAAAGATGGGGTTTACATCCTCCTCGGGGGAAAAAATGCAAATCTCAAGGGGGACTTCATTCCACAGCCTAAGGGCAACTGATGTTGCTTCTTGCTGAGATGGTTACTACCTTGCGAAAAGATTCCAAAATCCATATTAATACCTTTATTAGGTCAACCCAAAATAAAGATATTACCCTAATTTGAATTTGTTTTTGTTTGTTTTTTGTTACAACCAACATGGCTATCTTTGCCTTTTGTGTAAAGATGGTACTCAAAGCTAGAGATGCCCGAAGAATTAAATCTTTGCTCATTTCCATTGGTGAGCTAGCCAGTGTGTACCTTCCATATGTTAGCAGACTTATTGGCCAGAAAGCGGGCCTTGCACACACACCCAAGCATTGACAGCTATTGGAACAAGGCCTGTAGAGGTAACAGTGTAGCTACTTTGATAAGGCCAGACATAAGCAGAAGAGGATAGTCATCAGCCCTTGATCTGGTGTGGGCGGGCCAGGTCTCACATGACCTTAATGATCAAAGCTGCATAAAATCTGGAGGTCTCAGGGCAGGCAAGATGTAAATAGGGATGCTCGAGGCCCAGCAAGAAATTGCTAGCTCGGCCGCCCAGTCCGTGGATCGCTGTACTTGACTGACATGGTGCACGCAGAGTCAGGCAAGCATAGAGATCCCCAATCCCTCACTGAGCCACAAAACGGTGTCTTGGCCTCTTTCATAAAGGCCGGTTTTATGAAAATGGCAGCCGTAAAGCAGCCATTTATGCAAGATTACAGGTGTAAATGGCCATTTACACCTGTGATCTCATGTAAATGGTTGCTTTATGGCTGCTATTTGCATAAAATCGGGTGGGTGAGTGCCACTCACTGGGTGCTCGTGGACCACTGAGTCAATGAGGGATCGGGAAGTGATGTTAGAGAATTCCGCCATGGACTCCAGTGAGGCCAGAAAGAATCCAGCCCCCCAGAGTCCGTGGTGGAACAGAGCAATCCCCCCCGCCACCCCAGGAAACTTCTCTGAGATGGATCTTACCTTGTGTTGGCTGTCCAGTCCATCCATTGCCCCTCGTCTGTGGCCACGAATGGCTGCCCCAGTCTGCGGTCACCATTTCCCTCCCTAATAGGGATGGCGGAGAATTCCGCCACAGATTTCAGTGAGGCCAAATGCACTGGCATTCGGCCCCCCGAAATCCGTGGTGGAATGGCCTGCCCCCCCACCCCCCGCGGATTCCCCCCGGGACAAGGCTTACCTGGGGTGGATATTCCAGATGGCGGCGGCTCCGGCAGTAGCTCCAGCGGCGGCGACGGCTGGTCTTTCGACCGGCTGCCGCAGCCGCCATTTGCCTCCTGGTCTTTGCCATTACAGGCTATGTAAGTATTTACGTAGCCTATTAAGGCAAGCCAACAACAACAACAACAACAACAACAATAATAATAATAAACGGCGTATGCAAATGACGGTGGCTACAGTGGCCGCCATTTGCGTTCCCTATTTTTCACCATTTTAGTCTACATAAATATTTACGTAGGCTACTACAGCAAAAAAAAAAAAGGGTAGTGGGCGCTATTTGCATTCCTTTTTTTTGCCGTTTTAGCCTACGTAAATATTTATGTAGACTAAAACAGCGAAAAATAGGGAACGCAAATGGCGTCTGCTGTAGTTGCCGCCATTTGCGTATGCTGTTTTTTGTTTTTTGTTTTGCCCTGCTGTGATAAGCTACGTAAATACTTATGTAGCCTATCACGGCAGCCTGGCTGGATGCAAATGGCAGCTGCTATGGTGGCCGCCATTTGCGTCCGCAGCAGCCCATCCACGGCCGGAGGTCTGGCTGCGGATAGCCCTGGCCGGCTGCTCCATGGAGCTGCCGTGGAGTGCAGCCAGCCGGGCAGGATTCCGGGCGGGAGGACCGGATCGCCTCCCCTGTGTCGAGGGTTCCGGGGGGAGGGACGGAGTGCCTCCCGCCCACCGCAAATCAATTCCGTGAAAAGGTAAGTGACTTTCGTACATCCCTATTCCCTACCTTAGCCGTGATAGGCTATGTAAATATTTACGTAGCCTATCACGGCAAAGAGCAGGGACGCAAATAGTGTCTGCTACACCATTTGCGTCCCTGCTCTTTTCATGATAGGCTATGTAAATATATACCTACCCTATCATGGCTAACACAGGGGTGCAAATGGTGGCCGCTATGGCAGCCGCCATTTGCGGCCGCAGCCCAGCAGTAGGGATGTCAGAGAATTCCGCCATGGATCTTGGTGAGGCTGAATGCCAGTGCATTCGGCCCCCCGAACTCCATGGTGGAATGGCCTGCCATCCCCACCCCCCGCAGATCCCCCCCTGGACGGGACTTACCTGGGGCGGATCTTCCGGGTGGTGGTGGCTCTGGCAGCAGCTCTGGTGGTGGTGGCTCCGGCGGCTGGTCTTCCGACTGGCTGCCACTGCCGCCATTTCCAGTCTTGTTAAAAAAAAAAAAAAAGATGTGATAGGGCTATGTAAATCTTTACATAGCCTATCATGGCTGGGTGGATTAAAAGAAAAAAAAAACCCGCGTATGCAAATGGCGGCGGCTACGGCCATTTGCGTTCCTTATTTTTTGCCATCTGAAACTACGTAAATATTTATGTAGACTATGATGGCGAAAATAAAGGGGACACAAATAGCGTAGCAGATGCTATTTGCGTCCCTTTTTGATTCACCGTTTTAGCCTACGTAAAGATTTACGTAGATTCAGACGGCGAAAAATAAGGAACATAATCCGCGAAAGGAAGTCACTTTCGTACATCCTTACCCAGCAGCGGACGGAGGTCCAGCTGCGGGTGGCCCCGGCCAGCAGCTCCATGGACTCAACGCAGAGCAGAGCTGGCTGGGGAGGATTCCGGGGGGAGGGACGGATCGCCTCCCCCCCACTGCAGACGCCCCAGACCTGAATAAGGTAAGGGATTCGTACATCCCTAGGATCGGGTGAGTGATTGCCACTCACCGGGTGCTCATGTACCACCTGGCAACTTGCCATGTGTGGCGAGCAGGGGCGGCTGGCTGGTAGGGGTCCAGCAAGTGGTGTGCTACTCAGGCTACAGTGAGTTTGCTCGTCCCAAGATGCAAAGTTCACAACTATGCAGCAGATGCCCAGTTCCAAAGTGCTTTCCCCCTCACAATAGCTAGGAAACACCCTTGAGGGATGAGTAGAAAACTGAATGGGCTAAACAGAGGTTTTGCAAATATCACCTTCATGACCTCCTTCAATGGACAGATTTCCCACTCACAACAAATGTTCCCCTTTTGTTTAGAGATGGCTCAAGTAAAGTATGGTACTTAAGCCCATTGTCTACAGAAGGGAACTGCAATCGCCAACACTGAGGAGTTTTGTGCAACTACTGTGTTTAGTCAGGCAAGGTGTGCTGTCAAATCATTTGTTTAATATATATATAAAAACAGAGGTTTTTGTCCAGCAAGGTGTGCCAGTGTTTAGACTGGTGCCTGCTGGGGCTGGCAGAGCTTACCCCACCTGCTCTCAACACAAGATGCTTGGTATCTTGATTCTTTTGGGTTTCTCCCCACTGAGGAATGGAATAGTGAGAATTTTGCTCTCTCCTAGTGCTTAATTCACCCAGGTTAGCTGTAGCTTGGCTTTTTTGGTCCATGCTCAAGTCACTGTCCACCCCAAGCCTCATTTTAAAAAGGGGAATATTTTTCCATCACCACCCATGCAAGGACGTTCAATGTGTTGTAATTAATTGTGCTATCAGAATAGGCTTTCAATACCCAGGGAAAGGTGTTTTTTTTTAACCCCTGCTTATCTCCAGAGGCATTTCTACCAGGGCTGTGCGCAGGCCACCCGCTTCACTTTGGATGCTGATTCGGACCTTCTGAAGCACCCCTGCTTCACTTCAGACCAATTTGGACCCAATCCACTTTGCTTCAGATTCAGATTTAAAGCGAGATTCAGATACCTGGATTATTCGGATTTGACGTTTTCCTGTTGACTTGCATTGGAAAACACAAACAGCCATAACGTTTTCAGCTTTCATGATATATACATGAAATCTAGGAACCTGGCAGTCCCCATGGATATAATTCCACTTGCCAAGTCTCAGACAGTTCGGCCCAGTAGTTTTTGTGCTAGGCACAGGTAAAATGTGCTGTTCTCAGAAACCCCAAGCAAAGGTCATAAAGGGATAACCAGAGAAGTTAGGTGTTTAAGCAGTGATTAGGAGAAGAGCGCTGTCCTTAATCTCTCTTGTAGGTTTCTTTGAAATGCAAATAACCCCTCTCCCCTAGTACTACATTCTTATCCAGCTTCAAAGTGGATGACCTCAGGCTCTCTTTGGCTGAACAGAAAATACAGTACCTGGGAAAACAGGCTGGCAGGCAGGCTGGCAGAGTAGTTTTTGTGCAATATGCTTTTTTCAACAAAAACTTTCAAAGCAAAGAGCTATAACTTTGCACAGGTTGCAAAGAAGGGTCCCAGCAGCACCTCTTCCACCTCTGCCCCTGCCAAGACCCTGACAATGCCTCATATCGGGCTTGCTTTGACACAAAGTGTGGTATTAAATATAAATAATGTATGTTAATGTGCTTAGTACTTTGCCCACTGTGTTTTGAAATATGGATGTGTGTAGTGCTTTGCCACACACTGTTTGCTTGACCACAACACAAGCACATACATATGCACACACACACACACACACTGGAGCAAAAGAAAAGCAAATATGAAACTCCCTACAAGCAAAGAAAAGGGGTTTTAGTTTTATATTTTTTTAGGGAAAAGATATAGAGTTCAAGTGAAGGAACGCGAGAATTGAGAAGGGGGGTGGGGAGCCAAGAACAGGGAAAGGAAAGAAAATTGTACATACCGTCAGGGCCAGAAATATTGGAACAAGGATAAATGTTTTGGCAGTTGGCCTCTGTACACCACCACATTGAAGTTGAAAGGAAACACACCCAGATGGGAGCGAAGTCAGGACTTTCAGCTGTAATTCAAGGGGTTTGGCAAAAGTGTGTCACTACTAGGGATGGCAGAGAATTCCACCACGGATTCCAGTGAAGCCAGATTCTTTAGAATCCGGCCCCCCGGAATCCATGGCGGAATGGCCTCCTGCCCCCCACCCCCCCGCGGAATCCCCCCGGGACGGTACTTACCTGGGGTGGATTCGGCAGATGCAGCAGCCGTGGCGGCGGTTCCGGCGGCGGCTCCAGCGGCAGCGGCTGGTCTGCTGGCCGGCCACGGCTGGGCTGCTGCTGCCGCCATTGCTGTTGTGGCTTGCAGCCATGATAGGGTACGTAAAAATTTACATAGCCTATCACGGCTAAGTAAAAAAACAAAACAAAAACCCAGCGTACGCAAATGGCAGTGGCTACGGTGGCCGCCATTTGCATGCCCTATTTTGCGCCAATTTATCTTAGGTAAATATTGGCTCCCCAACCCCTTTTCTATTCAAACATTCTTTTTTTAGTTTTCCATTTCTTTCTTTCTAGATTCTAAATATTCTAAATATTTACGTAAGATAAATCAATGAAAAATAGGGCACGCAAATGACGGCCGCCGTAGCCACCGCCATTTGTGTACGCTGGTTTTGTTATTTTTTTTACCTAGCCATGATAGACTACATAAATTTTTATGTACCCTATCACAGCTGCAAGCCAGGATGGCAATGGTGGCAGCAGCAGCCCGGCTGCGGCCGGCCAGGAGACCAGCCGCTGCTGCCGCCACCGGAACTGCTGCCACCGGAATGGCCGCCGCCGGAACTTCCGCCCCCGGAACCACTGGCCAGGCAGGATTCTGGGGGAGAAGATGGGATCGCCTCCCCCCCATTGAGGATTCTGGGGGGAGGGACGGAGTGCCTCCCCCCCACCACGAAAGATTCCGCAAAAAGGTGAGTTTCGTACATCCCTAGTCACTACCCATTTGGGAAGTACAGCCACTGGTATACACACACACCCATCGTTGGGGGCTCATAAGTAATGGTATGAATGGCTGACAAGCAGCTGCATGGCCAGGTGTGGCCTGTTTCCTGGGTACCCCATGACCAATCAAGCAGATCAAAGGCCTGGAGGTGGTTCTGAGTGTTACATGTGCATTTGGTAGCTGTTCACTGGAACTCCCAAAATGAGGTCCAAAGAGGTGTCCATGCAAGGGAAGGAGGCCATCATTAGGCTGAGGAAACAAATTAACCCATCAGAGAGATAGCAAAAACATTGAGAGTGGCCAATACAACATTTTGGAACATCCTGAAAAAGAAGGAATTAACTGGCAAGCTTAGCAACAGCAAAAGGCCTGGAAGAC
Organism: Heloderma suspectum; assembly: GCF_057233095.1. Lineage (NCBI taxonomy): Eukaryota > Metazoa > Chordata > Lepidosauria > Squamata > Helodermatidae > Heloderma > Heloderma suspectum. The sequence goes on along the minus strand of NC_139461.1, from coordinate 299,120,193 downwards.
CATGGAAGACAACTAAAGTGGATGACTGACCTCAGAATTCTGCTCATGGTGAAGAGGAACCCTTTCACAACATCTAGGCATGCCAAGAATGCTCTTGCAGAGGTAGGCATGTCATTGTCAACATCTACAGTCAAGAGACGGCTTTATGATTGTAAATACAGAGGCTTCACAACAAGGTGCAAACCACTGGTAACACTCAAGAACAGACAGGCCAGATTAGCCTTTGCCAGCAAACACCTAAAAAAGCCTGCCCAGTTCTGGCATAAGATTGTTTGGACTGATGAAACCAAGATGAACTTGTGCCAGAATGATGGAAAGAGAAAAGTATGGAGAAGGAAAGGAACAGCTTATGATCCGAAGCATACCACATCATCTGTCAAACATGGTGGAAGCAGTGTTATGGCATGGGCATGTATGACTGCCAATGGAACTGGGTCACTGGTGTTTATTGATGACCTGACTGCTGATAAAAACAGCAGAATGAATCCTGCAGTGTATAGGGCTATACTTGCTGCTCAGCTTCAGCCAAATGCTGCCAAACTGATGGAACACCACTTCATATTGCAGATGGATAATGACCCAAAACATACAGCAAAAGCTAGCCAAGAGTTTCTCAAGGTAAAGAAGTGGGATGTTCTTCAGTGGCCAAGTCAGTCACCTGATCTCAACCCAATAGAGCATGCTTTTCACTTACTGAAGACAAGACTGAAGGCAGAAAGACCCACAAACAAGCAGCAGCTGACAGCAGCTGCAGTAAAGGCCTGGCAAAGCATCTCGATGGAGGAAACTCAGCATTTGGTCATGTCCATGGGTTCCAGATAGGGATGTACAAATCCCTTACCTGGTTCCAGTCGGGGCATCCGCTGGGGGGGGAGGCGCTCCATCCCTTCCCCCGGAATCCTTGATGGGGGGGGAGGCGATCCGGTCCTCCCCCCCAGAATCCTGCCAGTTTGGCTCTGCTCCGTGGCAGTTCTGCGGAGCAGCTGTCCAGGGCCGTCCACAGCTGGACTTCCGGCCAAGGACGGGCTGCTGTGGATGCAAATGTCGGCCGCCATAGCGGCCGCCTTTTGCGTCCTTCCAGGCAGCCGTGATAGGCTACCTAAGTCTTTACGTAGCCTATCACGGCATGCCCCCCCCAAAAAGGCGTACACAAATGGTGGCAGCTATAGCGGCCGCCATTTGCGTTCCCTATTTTTCGCCGTAAAAGCCTATGTAAATATTTACATAGGATAAAACGGTGAGAAAAAAAGAACGCAAATAGCGCCCACTATGCTATTTGCGGTTCCCTTTTTTTGTCGCCGTAATTGCCTACGTAAATATTTACGTAGGATAAAACGGCAAAAAATAGGGAACGCAAATGGTAGCCGCCATAGCCGCTAGGGGTGGACGAAAGTCCCTTACTTGTCGTCGAAGGACGTTCGCGGTGGGGGGGAGGCGCTTCGCTGCTCCCCCCGCGAAGTTCAGGCCGGGGGGGGAGGCTTCCCGCCTCGCCCCGGCCGAAATTCAGGCCGGGGAGGAGGCTTCCCGTCTCACCCGGCCGCGAACGCGAAAGTTAAAAAAAAACAAAAAAAACGCCCCCTGATAGGCTACGTGACGATTCACGTAGCCTATCACGGCTAGATCTGCAAAGTCAGCCGTCATAGGCTACGTCAATCGTCACGTAGCCTATCACGGGTGACTTAAAAAAAAAAAAAAAGCACGTACGCTAATGGCGGCCCCCATAGGGAGCCGCCATTCGCGTTCCTTATTTAGTCGCTGTAGTCTACGTAAATGTTTACGTAGACTACAGCGAAAATAAGGGCAACGCAAATAGCGTTGCCCTTATTTTCGCCGTAGTCTACGTAAATCTTTTTCAATCTTTGAGAGTGTCAACAAGCATGTGGGAAAGGGTCATCCAGTCGTTGTTGTTTACCTTTATCAAAGTCCTTCACCAAAGACTGCTGAGAAAACTTCACAGTCACGGATAAGAGGAGAAGTCCATTTATGGACTGGCAACTAGGTAAAGAACAGGAAGCAGAGACTAGGAATACATGCAGAGTTCTCTCCATGGAAGGATTATTTATGCTGTCCCCCACCCCCGTGCCCACTTCAAGCAGGATCTGTATCAGATTCAGAATTAGGTTTGTTTTTGTTTCTTAAAACGTGTTCATAAATGATCTAAAGTTGGGGGTGAGCACTGAGATGGCCACATAGGCCAATGGCACCAAATTATTTAGGGTGATTAAAACAAAATGGGATTGCTAAAAGCTCCAAAAGGATCTCTCCAAGCTGGGGAAATGGGCATTAGAATGGCAAATGAAAAGTAAGTGATATTTCCAAACAGAGCTTTCACTGTGCAATCTCACTTCCTAATTTTACACAGGGCCCAGACAATATTTTCTCATATTTGTAAGCCTCCCATGTTCTCCCACTGCTTCTTCTGTCATTTTTCTTACCAGAAAAAAAATCTGCTAAGGAAGAAATTATTCATTAACTGTACAATGTCTTTTTATTGTTAGCACTAGGAACCCTCTGTCCTGAAGCACCCCAAATGTAAAGTGATGCACATTCAGGCAAAAAATAATAATCCTAACTTCACATAAAAGAAGATGGGGGTCTAAGCTGAAGACAACTGACCAAGAAAGGGATCTTGGGGTTGTGGTACATAGCTGCATGAAAATATTGACCCAGTGTGTACCTGCTGCGAAACAGGCAAATTCCATGTTATGTATAATTAGAAAAGGAATTGAAAATAAAATTGCCGATATTGTACTTCCCTTATACAAATCTATGGTACCACAGAACTTGGAGTGCTGTGTACAGTTCTGGTCATCACACCTAAAAAATTGCACTTTGGACTGGGAAGAGACTGGTGAGAGAAGAGAACTGGAGGTAAGGATTTGTTCCATCTGTTCCAGCACCTTGCAAATACTTGCAAGGGATCCCCCTCCCCATCCTAGTAACTTTGCTTGCGTCAGCCTGACTGTGATTGTGAAGCCACCTGTAGAAGATCTCCAGCCAATTAGAACCGAGAACTGTCTCTTAGCCCTTTTGAGACCTTCAGCATCACAAAGATTTAAGATGACCTGCCATGTGGCTGGGAAAGACACAGGACCAGACACTTTGCCCTTCAGACTGGTGAGAGAAGAGAACTGGCTCTACCTGTCCCAGCTCCTTGCAGTTACTTGCAATGGCTCCCCCTCACCTCCCAGTAACTTTGCCTTGCATCAGCCTGGCATCAGGATAGGGGTGGACGAAAGTCACTTACCTTTCGTCGAAGCTTGTTTGCGGTGGGGGGGAGGTGCTTCGCTGCTCCCCCCGTGAAGTTCAGGCTGGGGGGGAGGCTTCCCACCTCGCCCCGGCCGAAATTCAGGCCGGGGGGGAGGCTTCCCGCCTCACCCCGGCCGAAATTCAGGCCGGGGGGGAGGCTTCCCGCCTCGCCCGGCCGAAATTCAGGTCGGGGAGGAGGCTTCCCGCCTCGCCCGGTCGCGAACTCGAAAGTTTTTTTTTAAAAAAAAACCCGCCCCGTGATAGGCTACGTGACGATTAATGTAGCCTATCATGGCTAGATCTGCAAAGTCAGCCGTGATAGGCTACGTAAATCGTCACGTAGCCTATCACAGGTGGCTTTAAAAAAAAAAAAGCGCGTACGCTAATGGCGGCCCCCATAGGGAGCCGCCATTCACGTTCCTTATTTGGTCGCTGTAGTCTACGTAAAGATTTACGTAGACTACGGCGAAAATAAGGGCAACGCAAATAGCGTTAATCGTCACGTAGCCTATCACGGGGGCGTTTTTTTTTTCTTTTATTGGAATGGCGGCGGCGGCGGCAGCCGGTTGAAAGACCGGTTGCCGCTCCCGCCCCGCACGAACACCCGCTGAACCGCCGGCCGGACCCGCCGCTGGGACGGACATTCGGCGAAGGTAAGTCCCGTCCCGGGGGGGGTGCAGGGGGTGCGGAGGATTTCTTCCCGAAACTTGTTCGGGGGGCCGAACACGTTGGCACTCGGCCCCCCGAAGTTTCGGGGAGAAATTCTCCGCCATCCCTACATCAGGAAGGCTAAAGCTAGGGATGGGGGAGAATTTCTCCCCGAAACTTCGGGGGGCCGAGTGCCAACGCATTCAGTCCTCCAAATGTTGTTCAGGGAGAAATTCTCCACCCCCCACCCCCCCCGATGGGACTTACCTTTCATGAATGTCCCTCCTGGCGGCGGGTCCCGGCGGCGGTTCGGCAGGTCTTCGGCAGGGGCGGGAGCGGCAGCCGGTCTTTCGACTGGCTGCCACTGCCGCCATTACAAGAAAAGTAAAAAAAAAACAAAACGCCCCTGTGATAGGCTACGTAACGATTAACGTAGCCTATCACGGCTAGATTTGCAAAGTCAGCCATGATAGGCTATGTTAATCGTCACGTAGCCTATCACGGGTGACTTAAAAGAAAAAAAAAAGCGCATATGGCTAATGGCAGCCCCCATAGGGAGCTGCCATTCGCGTTCCTTATTTGGTCCCTGTAGTCTACGTAAAGATTTACATAGACTACGGCAAAAATAAGGACAAAGCAAATAGCGTTGCCCTTATTTTCACCGTAGTCTACGTAAATCTTTACGTAGACTACAGGGACCAAATAAGAAACGCGAATGGCGGCTCCCTATGGGGGCCGTCATTTGCGTAAGCGCTTTTTTTTTTCCCCAAAGTCACCTGTGATAGGCTACGTGATGATTAACAAAGCCTATCATGGCTGACTTTGCAGATCTAGCCGTGATAGGCTACGTTAATCGTTACGTAGCCTATCACAGGGGCGTTTTGTTTGTTTTTTCTTTTGAAGTTCGCGGCCGGGGAGACGGGGCGCTTCTCCCCGGCCTGAATTTTGGCCGGGCAAGGCGGGAAGCCTCCCCCCCGGCCTGAACTTCGGGGGGAGCAGCGAAGCGCCTCCCCCCCACAGCGAAGCAAGCTGTGAGACCAGGTAAGTGACTTTCATGCATCCCTAGCTAAAGCTGAGAATGAGCTGAGGTTAGCAAGGGATGCTAAAAGCAACAAAAAGGCTTTCTTCAGATATGTGCATAGTAAAAGGCAGAGGAAAGAAACGGCAGTTTAGCTATTAGATATGGATGGCAAAATGATAACAGATGACAAAGAAAAGGCAGAAGTGTTCAATTCCTACTTCAGCTCAGTCTTCTCCCGAAAGAGGGTCTATGACCCCCCTGGTAAAGGCGAGGTACGGGCTGAAGGGGCAGGACTGCAGCTTGAGAGCCATATTGTCAAGGATCACCTAATTACTTTGAGTTCAATTCTCCAGGGCCAGATGAACTGCATCCTAGAGTAATAAAGGAACTGGCAGAAGAACTCTCAGAACCACTGTCTATTCTCTTTGAGAAATCACAGAGGATGGGTGAAGTGCCAGATGACTGGAGGAGGGCTAATGTTGTCCCAATCTTCAAAAAGGGCCAAAAACGAGGAACCTGGGAACTACAGACCAGTCAGTCTGACATCAATCCCTGGGAACATTCTGGAGCAGATTATGTCTGTAAGCACCTTGAAAACAATGCAGTGATTACTCAAAGCCAACATAGATTTGTCAAGAACGAATCCTGCCAGAGGAATCTGATCTCATTTTTTGACCATTTTTTAACCTCCCTTGTGGACTGTGGGAATGCTGTGGACATCATATACTTCGACTTCAGCAAAGCTTTCCACAAAGTGCCCCATGATATCCTGATGAGCAAACTAGCTCAAAGTGGGCTAGATGAAACATCAATCCGGTGGATCCACAGTTGGCTACAGAATCGGACTCAAAGAGTGCTTATCAATGAGACCTTCTCAAACTGGGGAGAAGTAACGAGCAGAGTACCACAGGGCTCAGTCCTGGGCCTAGTGCTTGTCAACATTTTTATTAATGACTTGGAGGAGGAGGTGCAGGGAATTCTGATCAAATTTGCGGATCACACAAAATTGGGTGGGGTAGCTAGACCCCTGGAAGACAGAAACAAAATTCAAAGTGATCTTGATAGACTGGAGCAATAGGCAGAAAACAACAGAATGACATTTAATAGGGATAAATGCCAAGTTCTGCACCTAGGAAAAAGAAACCAAATGCACAGTTACAAGATGGGGGATATTTGGCTCAACAATCCTACCAGCAAGAAGGAATTGTTGTACATCACAAGCTGAATATGAGCCGACAATGTGATGTGGCTGCAAAAAAAGGCAAATGCTTTTTTTGGGCTGCATTAATAGAAGTATGGCTTCCAAATCCTGGGAAGTACTAGTTCCCCTCTACTCAGCACTGGTTAGGCCTCATCTGGAGTACTGTGTCCAGTTCTGGGCACCACACTTTAAGTGCTGCCACCTGTCCTGTCTGCTCCTGCCTGTCTTCAGACGCAAATGGCATCTGGCATAGCAGATTCCATTTGCGTCCCTGCCATTTGCCGTGATAGACTACGCGAATCTTTATGGAGCCTATCACTGCAAAGAACAGGGACACAAATGGCGCCCGCTATGCCATTTGTGTCCCTGTTCTTTGCAGTGATAGGCTACGTAAACATTGATGGAGCCTATCACAGCAAACAGCAGCGATGCAAATGGCATCCGCTACGCCATTTGTGTCCCTGTACTTTGCTGTAATAGGCTACATAAAGATTTACGTAGCCTATTACTGCAAAGAACAGGGATGCAAATGGCGTCCGCTATGCGGACGCCATTTGAGTTCCAGCAGCCAGAACCGGCCAGCAGCTCTGCGGACTCACCACAGAGCAGAGCTAGCAAGGATTCCGGGGGGGGGGAACTGTTCACCTCCCCCCCTTGGACCCCTGCGGACCCAAGGTAAGGGGGTTTAGTACATCCCTAATTTTCCATATAAATCTATGAGCAAGCACTGCCGATCACCGTGTTTTTAAAAAACATGGAGATTGGGACAGAGCTAAGTAGGGATAGCAGAGAATTCCGCCACGGATCTCGGTAAGAAATCTGTGGTGGAATGGCCTGCCCCCCCGCCCTCCCGCAGATCACCCCCGGGACGAGACTTACCTGGGGCGGATCTTCCGGGCAGCCGCCATTTGCAGTCTTGTCGCTTTGTTCTTTTTTTTTTTTTTACAAGACGTGATAGGCTACGTAAAGACTTACGTAGCCTATCATGTCTGGTTTTTTTTAAAAAAAACGCGTACACAAATGGGGGCGGCTACGGCCGCTGCCATTTGCGTTCCTTATTTTTGGCCGTCTTAGTCTACGTAAATATTTATGTAGACTAAGATGGCGAAAATAAGGGGAACGCAAATAGCGTAGCAGACGCTATTTGTGTTCCCCCTTATTTTTGCCGTCTTAGTCTACGTAAATATTTACGTAGACTAAGACAGCCAAAAATAAGGAATGGAAATGGCGATGGCTGTAGCCGCCACCATTTGTGTACGCGCGTGTTTTTTTTTTTTTAAGCCAGACATGATAGGCTACCTAAGTCTTTATGTAGCCTATCACGGCTGACTACAGGGACGCAAACGGCGGCAGCTATGGCCGCCGCCATTTGCGTCCCTGCTAGCCAGAGGCCGGATGTCCAGCTGCTGGCGAGGCCGGCTGGTGGCTCCGCGGAATCCCCATGGAGCGGAGCCAGCCGGCCAGGATTCCAGGGGGAGGGACGGAGCGCCTCCCCCCCCCAGAGAAACCCAGCGGAGCCAGGTAAGGGGACTTTCGTACATCCCTAGAGCAGGTGGGCAGAGCTAAGTCAGTCAACCCCACCCATTTTACCCACCCAAGTCTCAGTAATACACACCACGTCACCCTTCTCATCTATGATTAAATCATGATTGAGTGTGGTCTTATTGCAGACTGACATGGCATTAAATAGCAGCACCTCAAGACAGGAGGGATCATTGGATGAGCTAACAGCCACATGAGAGCTAGAGGAAGGGGGTAGAAGGGAAATACTGTGTAAACATCTGTGGCCCATTCTACTTTGATATCCCAACTAGGGATGGCACAGGTGCCCGTTTTGGTCCGCAAATCTGTCGGACTGCTTGTGACTGTGCCCCCAGAGCTGTGCCCTCTGAGCTCCCCCCCCCCACAGCTTGCTGCAGTCGAGGCCCCCTCCACAGTCGGTAAGCAGCCCGCAACTTACCCGGGCCTGTTCATCTCTGTCCCGATGCAGGCATTAGTAACCTCAAGACTGGATTACTGCAATGTGCTCTATGTGGGACTGCCCTTGAGTGTGGTCAAGAAGCTGGAGGTATTGCAGAATGCAGCAGCATGGCTGTTGTCGAGAGCTGCCCCTTTTTAGCATGTAACTCCTTTGCTGAGGGAACTGCACTAGTTGCTTATTTGCTACCAGGGCAGGTTCAAAGTATTAGAACTAGTGTACAAAGCCCTAAACAACTTGGGACCAGGATACCTGGGAGAGTGCCTTCTTCTTTACCAACCTGCCTGGTCACTGAGCTCATCAGAGGGCTTGCTTCTGGTGGTTCCAGATGGACCTATGGCCTAGGTGGAGTCCACATAAAAGGCCGCAATTTACACAGAAGGAAATGCATTATGGCTGCGACTGTTGCAAATTACACAATTTACAGCCATCATTTTCCCACAATAGACTACTGGTGGCCACCATTAACTCATCACACCTTTTAGTCAGGCACTCTGTGAACTATGGCAGATATATCAGGGCTCTGGGGAAATCCATGGAGCAGCCTGAATTTCCCTGCAGTGGACATCACCCCCTCAGACCGGCTGTTGGGGGAGGGGATTCACCCATCCTTATTCAGAACTTTTTAACTTAGGAAAAAGGTGAGTAAGGGGGGACCTGAGAGAACTGTATAACATTATGCATGGTGTGGATAAAGTGGATAGGAAGATGCTTTTCTCCCTCTCTCATAATAGTAAAACTAAGTGTAATCCAATCAAACTGAATGGAGGGAGATTATGGACAGATAAAAGGAAGTATTTCTTCACACAGCACATGGTTAAACTATGGAATTTGCTTCTAGAAGATGTCGTGATCTTAGTAATCTTTTAAAAAGGATTAAACAAATTCATGGAAGATAAGGCTCTCAATGGCCACTAGTCATGATGGCTATATTTTATCATCAGTATCAGAGGTACTGATACAATATGCCTCTTTCTAGTAGAGATGGGGGAGAAATTCATCCAGTTTGCTTTTTAATGCTAACTTATCTGATTTTGCACTATCAAACCAATGCATGAACTGGAACTCTTACCCTTCAGAATGTGCAGTTCTCTGAATTTGCAGTGGAGCTCTCCAATCAGAAACTTCATGGAAAAGAATGCATATTGGGCAAAATTGTAAAGAAAAATGCACATGTTAGGAGAAATGTGGACAAAAATGTGTATGCATGTTCATGCAAACCTTTTTTGAAAAATTCTCCAAGTTTGGGGCAAACAGAATTTAAGATTTGAAAAATGATCAAAGTTTGGTATGAGATGAAACTAAAATGGGAAAACTGAGAAACTGAGAGAAATTGACGTTGACAGATCTGTCCATCCCTATGTTATACTAGTTGGGGAACAGAAGCAGGAGGGCAGACTTGCACTCATGTCCTGCTTCTGGACTTCACATAGGCATCAGGTCTAATCTGCCTTTCATCTAATTCAGCATTTAGGTCTAATCCAGCACAGCTTTTCTCATGTTCTTAGCAGGTTTTTCAACCTCTGCACATTTGAAAGAAACATTTGTGTAATTCATAGGAGAACAGAATTTATTATACTGGTATTGTAATGGTTACAGAAGGGAATTCTAAGACTTTCTAGAACAAAAAAATTATCTCGGCATGGCAACAACATGTTCTTAGAGATATAAAAACGGGGAAGAAAGAAGGTCAAGGACACACAGGTTTTCGTTAGAATCATTGTCTTGGTTACTAATTAGGGATGTACGAAAATTCCGAAATCAGTGGCAGAACGGCCCGCCCCCCGCCCCCTCGGGACGAGACTTACCTTGGGCGGATCTTCCTGGCAGTGGCGGCTCCGGTGGCGACTCCGGTGGTGGTTTGGCGGTGGCGGCGGCCGGTCTTCCGACCGGCTGCCACTGCCGCCATTTCCAGGTAAAAAAACACAAGAAACAAAAAAAGTGATAGGCTACGTAAAGATTTATGTAGCCTATCACGGCTAGGTTTTTTTTTAAAAAGTGATAGGCTGCATAAATGGCTGACTTTTTTAAAAAAAAACAACTACGCGCGTACGCAAATGGCGGCGGCCGGGGCCGCTGCCATTTGCGTTCCTTATTTTGGCACGTCTTAGTCTACGTAAACATTTATGTAGACTAAGATGGCGAAAATAAGGGGAATGCACATAGCGTAGACCTCCATTTGCGTTCCTTATTTTGGCACGTTTTAGTCTACGTGAACATATACGTAGACTAAGACGGCGAAAATAAGGGGAATGCAAATAGCGTAGACGCTACGCTATTTGCGTTCCCCTTATTTTCACCGTCTTAGTCTATGTAAATGTTTACATAGACCAAGACATGCCAAAATAAGGAACGCAAATGGCGGCAGCCGTGGCCGCTGCCATTTGCGTACGAGCGTTTTTTTTTTTTTTAAGTCAGCCATGATAGGCTATGTAAACATTTACATAGCCTATCACGGCTGACTGCAGGGATGCAAACGGCGGTGGCTATGGCCACCGCCATTTGCGTCCCTGCTAGCCAGCGGCTGGATGTCCGGCTGCTGGCGGAGCCGGCCGGCGGCTCCGCAGAATCACTGTGGAGCACAGCCGGCTGGCCAGCCAGGATTCCGGGGGGGGGAGGAACAGAGCGCCTCCCCCCCAGCGATGAGTCCAGGGGGAGGGACAGAACGCCTCTCCCCCAACCATAAACAGAATCCGCGAAAGGTAAGTGCCTTTCGTACATCCCTATTACTAATACACGAGGAGAAATGTTTTTAAGAGCACCACTTCAGCCATGTGAAAATCAAGTTTCTGCCAAGGTCAGCAAGACTGAGGGTGAATTGCTGAATAAGCACTGATAAAGAAACTGGAAGCTGCCAAGGGGATGAATGCATAATGTCACCACTCCCTGGAGAAATTATCTCAAGCAAGCTGTTCTAGCTGCTTTCCTAGAGTAAGACACACCAAAATACTTCTCTTCAAAAGAAGTCTTCTTTATTTCAATGTATTGACAAGCTACATGTATTAAAAAGGGGGGGATTAGTATCAGTTCGTTTAACTTCTTATTTTCACTCTTTTCTGCTACCTCTCCCTTTTTGCTACGGGTGGACGAAAGTCCCTTACCTTTTGTCGAAGGCCGTTTGCGGTGGGGGGGAGGAGCTTTACTGCTCCCCCCATGAAGTTCAGGCCGGGGGGGGAGGCTTCCCGCCTCGCCCGGCTGAAATTCAGGCCAGGGAGGAGGCGCCTCGCCCGGCCGCGAACGCGAAAGTAAAAAAAAAAAAATTCCCCTGATAGGCTACGTGACGATTCACATAGCCTATCATGGCTAGATTTGCAAAGTCAGCCGTGGTAAGCTACGTGAATCGTCACATAGCCTATCATGGGTGACTTAAAAAAAAAAAAGCGCGTACGCGAATGGCGGCCCCCATAGGGAGCCGCCATTCACGTTCCTTATTTGATCGCTGTAGTCTGCGTAAATGTTTACGTAGACTACGGCGAAAATGAGGGCAACGCAAATAGCGTTGCCCTTATTTTCGCCGTAGTCTACATAAACATTTACGTAGACTACAGCAACCAAATAAAGAACGGGAATGGTGGCTCCCTATGGGGGCCGCCATTATCCGTACACTCTTTTTTTTTTTTTTTTAAGTCACCCATGATAGGCTACGTGACGATTGACGTAGCCTATCACGGCTGACTTTGCAAATCTAGCCGTGATAGGCTACGTGAATCGTCACGTAGTCTATCAGGGGAAGTTGGTTTTTTTTTTCTTTCATTGGAATGGCAGGGGTGGCAGCCGGTCGAAAGACTGGCTGCCGCTCCCGCCTCGCTCGAACACCCGCCGAACCGCCGGCTGGACCAGCCACCGGGAGGGACATTCGGTAAAGGTAAGTCCCGTCCCGGGGGCGGTGCGGGGGGTTGGGGGGGGTGCAGAGGATTTCTCCCCGAAACTTGTTCAGGGGGCCAAACACGTTGGTGCTCGGCCCCCCGAAGTTTCGGGGAGAAATTCTCCGCCATCCCTACTTTTTGCTCATGACAGGTGAGAACTGTGTTTGGTTCATATTTTGATGCAAACATACCTAATTTGCATTCTCCAAACCAAAGGAACACAGTTTTCACTCCAACCTCCACACTTTACCAAATGTTGAAGTTTTACCAAATGAAAAATAAATGGAAAAATGTGTCTTTTAAGAAAAAGTGCAGACAAAATGTGCACATCAGGGGAAGGTGCACACAAAATTGCTTTAGCCTATAGGAGGAGGAATGTGTACATTTTAAGAAATGTGCATTAAAAATGCATACATTTGAAAATTTCATAGACATGTGTATGTTCCATCAGGATATCTTTTCAAAGAGTTTGAAAAGCAATGGGGAAATGACTTTACGTGCGGACATCCAATGAACAGGCAGAAAACAGACTGACAGATTCACCCCTCCAGCTTCAGGAAAATAACCAAGGATTGCTGAGGGAAGCAAAAAGAACTTCAATAAGTCTAGAGAAAATTCTCAGACCTTTACTTGTACTAATAAGGGATGTTCACTTGTTCCCCTTCACGCGTTCACTGAACATGTTTGGAGGACAGGTCGATAATCACTGCCACACCCCTGATGACACAACCACCTTTGCGGTTGTGTTATTATCAGGCTACCTTCCCCCTGACATCCATTAGTGTAAATGGAATGCATGTGGAGCTCCTCTTTGCAGTCAAAAACTCTGTCATGTATCTAGGTATCCAGTCCTTTCACAGTACTGTTAAATATGTGCAGACATAGTGGGATGTGGCCAGTGGGGGGACTCAGTGAGGGGGACTCATGCTTCCAATAGACAAAAACATTAATGGCATTAGTTAGTCCAGCTCTGCTGTGGGTATATGCCACTCATCAGTGCTGGATATTTTGCTGGAAGTTCAGGGCTGGTGAAATACATTCTTAGAAAAATGTCCTCCCATCCCATGCCTCACTTATATGGATACAATGCTCCATTGCTCTCAAGGCCCAGCCTACCTCTGAAGAAGCAGGAAGCCCCCACACATATGTGTGAGTACATGAGGCTTCAGCTTTTGAGGGATGCCTTGGAACGATGCAGCATGCCCTGAACAGCAGCAGCACACCCAGCCCAATCTGAGGTAACCAATCTGTGTACCTTTGCAGCCCAGTGGGTCAGAGGGTAAAGCATGTCCAGTGTAAAAGACCACTGACTCAAGATTTGGATTGAAACAAATCAGTTAGTGTATTGATATACCATACTTGAAAATAATATGATCTTCCTAGTCCTATAACATCCATGAGGAGGAGGAGGATTGGTCAGAAAATATAAGAAAACAATCAGTAAAACAACAACAACACCAAAAGCATCAGTATAAATGGTTTCAGAATGACATGAGAAACACACTGACAAAGCAATGCAAGCATTTTGAATAGGAATTCTAGGACTGCATCTCCCTCCTAAAACTCCCTCCAGTCCATGTCATCAGTTTCCATCCTGGCTAATGTAAATGATTCCAGTATGAAAAGCCAAATTCATATCTCCCAGTCAAGTACAATGGGTCATGGACCTATTCGTCTTCAGAGCCAGAGAAATGGAAAGCAAGGAAAACCAAGGGAGATGGGGAAAGGGAAAGGGGAAAGGGAAGGTAAAACAATATAAACAAATGGAGTGAGGTGGACTGTTCAAACCCCTTCTCGTTTCTCAAAGTGGTCCAGAAGCCTTTCTTTATACTGATCAGAGATGGGATGATATCTCACATTCTATATCATTTTGATAATGAAGCACATGGCTGGACATGTTACTCCACCCTGTATAGCCCGTAATCCTTCTAGTCTTTTCATTGCTTTGTAAGCATATTCCATTTCCACATCAACATCTTCTTCCAAAGCACCCTAAGTATTTCAACACCTGCAGTGATGCCTCCTGCCACTGCTTTGGCAGCTTAGTAACTACAAAGTTTTATTTGTCCTTATTATCAGCCCAGATGCCAAGGTCACACTTTGGCTGTCCCTTAGGTTCAACAAAGTTTCAAGCAGATTAATAGGGATGTACGAAAGTCTCTTACCTTTTCGAAGAGTGACATTCGTGGGGGGGGGGAGGCACTCCGTCCTTCCCCCCCGAAATGCTGGCCGGCCGGCTCCGCTCTGCAGGGATTCTGCAGAGCCGCCATCCGGCTCCGCCAGCGGCCGGACAACTGGCCACTGGCTAGCAGGGACGCAAATGGCAGCGGCCATAGCCGCCGCAGTTTGCATCCCTGCAGTCAGCCGTGATAGGCTACATAAATGTTTATGTAGCCTATCACGGCTGATTTTTTAAAAAAACACGCGCATACGCAAATGGCAGCGCCCATAAGCCTCATTTGCATATGCGCGTTGTTGTTTTTTCTTTTAAATCAGCCATGATAGGCTATGTAAACATTTACGTAGCCTATCACGGTGTTTTTTAAAAATCTAGCCGTGATAGGCTACGTAAATCTTTACGTAGCCTATCACTTTTTTAGTTTTTTAGTTTTTTTAACTGGAAATGGCGGCCGCCGCCAGGAAGATCCGCCCAAGGTAAGTCCCATCCCAGGTGGGGGGTGGGGGGGGTGGCAGACCGTTCCGCCACCGATTTTGGGGGGCCGAATGCGCTGGCATTCGGCCTCCCCGAGATTCGTGGCGAAATTCTCTGACATCCCTAGATTTCACAGAGCCAGATCTTTCCATGGTGAACATCCATTTTAATCTATCATAGCTGCTCTAGAACCTGCAGAATTCAGTGGTCTGCTGGGTTTGGTAGGCCAAGCCAATAAGCCTAAACAGAACAGGAAGTTTTATAGCACTTCCTCTTGAAGAGAACCAGCAGGTTTGCTGAGCCAGTCCAATACCTGAAAATCCTTCTCTACTTTGGAAAATGGTCCAAACCAGCCCAGGTAGCTACTGACCAATAGTTATAATTAAGGGTGGTCAAATTTATCGTTTTTGATTCCTCTGAGTTCTTTGTTTTTCCATTCTTAAGTCCCGTTCATCCCAGAGACTGAGAATTTTAAAAAAGAAGTTTCTATGAAAATTCAAACACATACATTTTTGTATGCAATTTTGACTAATATACACATTTTGGCAAGAAATTTTCCTAATATAATGAGTTTTGAACATTATTTCCACTAAAATATTGCTTTTGTGTGTGCAATTTTCCCTGCTAAACTCATTTATGTATGCATTTTTGGAGAGGTGAATGCCATTGCAGAATTCTGAGAAGTACGGATTTCGAAGGATAACTGAGTTTTGCTTCACATATTGGTTTGAAAATGAAGAATTACCTATTTCTCCCCCACCCCTTGTTACAATATATATTGTATGAAGAACCCACTTCATACTTGATGTTCTATGTGCAGGAGGGACTGGAATGTGTCATATATTAGGGATGGCAGAGAATTCCACCACAAACTCCAATGAGGCAGGATTTTGAAGAATCCAGCCCCTTGGAGTCCATGGCGGAATGGAACACTTACTTCCACCTCTCTGCAGAATCCTCTTTGGCCGGATCCTCTGGCTCCGGATTGCCAGCGGTACGGCCGCCATGCCGTATCGCTGGCTGAAGGGGACTGACTGCGGACGCAAATGTCATCCTGGATCCCATTTGCATCCACAGTCAGTCAAGTCCCCTTCAGCCAGCAATATGGCATGGCGGCTGTATCGCTGGCACTTCAGATCCAGCCAGCAGCTCTGCGGAATCATTGCGGAGCAGAGCTGGTCAAAGAGGATTCCAGGGGGAGGAACAGATTGCCTCCCCCCATGGGTGGATTCCCCATGGACTGGCAGGTAGGGAATCTGCCCATCCCTATCATATTTACGTATATATATAATTTCCAGAGACCAGACACTCAGGCTATGCTTCTGATGGCATCAGCTTTAAGTTTTATCAGCATTAGAGTCCCACTGGATGATTCAGCAATATAGCTCCATAAAGCCAGTTGATCACTGAAGCTCATTATCAGCTACAGATGTTCTGTCTCTTGTGTTTTCCAAATCTCCATTGTGGCCCTTTCTGGAGCCTGCTTCCCATCCATTGAATTACTCACTTTTAAGATGATGAAATGTACATGCATTTGCATAAACAACAGGTTATTACCTGGCAAATGGGCTTTATACCTTAGAAAAAGTTTACAAGCCAAAATACATAATGAGATACGGGCTGGGAGTTCCACATATATCATTTACAATCTGTTTCCACTTGTTTTACCTGCATGTATATATCTACTGTGTATTACTTAGACATGGTATTTATTTGTAGAGGTTTTACGATAGGCTATAAAACAACTATATCTTCTAAATAATTTGGTATCCAGGAAGAGCTTTGATTGAAATAGAAGATTGTTCTGATAATACTTATCTTACCCTGTTGCTCTTTAGTATAAATTCCGAGTTGAAAGGGAAAACAAAAAACCTGCACTAATAAGATAAAGTATCATATGAAAGTATTTGGGCTATTCAAGTCTTGCAGTAATGTTACCACAATTCATTTCTTTAATTATCCTGAAAATTGTGTGCCCTGAGTGCTAGCACTTTTTTGGTATGGAAATGTATGTAAAAAGCCTTTGGGGTTTAATGAATTATGTAACATATGTTTTCTTTCACCAGGATTGAAGATCAGTAGTGGAAATCTCATAAATATGGGGAAATGATTGTTATTATTAGAACTTGAGAAAAACTGGCTGCCAAAAGCATATATTTTGCAAAGTTCTTTTAGAATTGCAGCAGCTTGTATGATATTTGAAGCCAGTGGGGGGAAACATTTTAGGTTGCAATTCTATACATTTCTGGGAGTACATCTTATTGAACTCAGTGGATTTTACTTCTGAGTAGACATGTATAAGATTGCACTGTCAGCAACTTTCTTAAGCACTTTCAGGGTGTTCTGCTAAGATCTCCTTTAGAAGCCCCATTGAAATTATTAGGAGTTTTGTGAGGGCAAAACTGTGCTTTGCAATGGGTAGGGTGGCCACTTATGAATCACCAAGAAAGATAACAGCAGAGGATGCCGATTTGCATAAAATGTGCATATGCTAATTTATGCCTAGATACAGATTTAGAAATGATAATGATAACTTAAATAGAAATACAGTGCATATTGTGACTGATTGGGTGACCTGTGTCTTTACTCATTCTGCCTGATAGGCAACTGCAAGGCCCAACTGTTCCTTCTGATGGTTCTTTAACTTTAAATCATTCTGGGACTGGGCAGCCCTTCAAATAGAGGGTGCCTCTATTTGCCTATATCCTCTGACAGCCCTTCAAATAGTGGTTTGTCTTCTGCAAAAGAGGACAGATGGCCACCCTAGCACATGCACACTTCAATGCAGTTCTTACTAGAGATTTGCCTGCCTGACTGCACCCATAACATTAAAAAAAAAATCTAACAGAGCAATCCTGTTACTTGGATGGGCGGGGAGTGGGGGCAGACCTCCAAATACTAATAGAAGAGTGGAGAGTATGGGGACATGGCATTGTAAGATCTTAGAATTAACTTGGATTGTAAACCCAAGCAATGGAACAATTTCCTCAGGAAAGTGGCTATGTATATTCAGTTTGCTTTGGAATTCATTCAGGTTGATGTCCAGGTTCTGAAGGTTCTGGAATAGGATTTATGCAGGCATGAATGTAGGGATGTTAGGGGTGGACGAAAGTCCCTTACCTGTCCTCGAAGGATGTTGGCGGTGGGGGGGAGGCACTTCGCTGCTCCCCCCATGAAGTTCAGACCGGGGGGGAGGCTTCCCGCCTTGCCCCAGCCGAAATTCAGGCCGGGGGGAAGGCTTCCCGCCTTGCCCCAGCCAAAATTCAGGCTGGGGAGGAGGCTTCCCGCCTCGCCCGGCCGAGAACGCGAAAGTTAAAAAAAAAAAAACAACGCCCCCTGATAGGCTACGTGACGATTAACGTAGCTTATCATGGCTAGATCTGCAAAGTCAGCCGTGATAGGCTACGTCAATCGTCACGTAGCCTATCATGGGTGACTTAAAAAAAAAAAGCGCATACGCTAATGGCGGCCCCCATAGGGAGCCGCCATTCGCGTTCCTTATTTGATCGCTGTAGTCTACGTAAATCTTTACGTAGACTACAGCAACCAAATAAGGAACGGGAATGGCGGCTCCCTATGGGGGCTGCCATTATCCGTACACTCTTTTTTTTTTAAAGTCACCCGTGATAGGCTACGTGACGATTGACGTAGCCTATCACGGCTGACTTTGCAGATCTAGCCGTGATAGGCTACGTTAATCATCATGTAGCCTATCAGGGGGCGTTTGTTTTGTTTTTCTTTTATTGCAATGGCGGTGGCGGCAGCCAGTCGAAAGACCGGCTGCCGCTCCCGCCCCGCTCGAACACCCGCCGAACCACCGGCCGGACCCGCCACTGGGAGGGACATTCGGCGAAGGTAAGTCCTGTCCCAGGGGGGGTGCGGGGTGCGGGGTGTGTGGAGGATTTCTCCCCAAAACTTGTTCAGGGGGCCGAACATGTTGGCGATCGGCCCCCCAAAGTTTCGGGGAGAAATTCTCCGCCATCCCTAAGGGATGTACGAAAGCCTTACCTGGCTCCATTCCGGGGCATCCGTGGTGGGGGGGAGGTGCTCTGTCCCTCCACCTGGAATCCTCCCCAGCCAGCTCTACTCCGTGGCAACTCTGCAGAGCCGCCAACCAGGGCCGGCAGCAGCCGGAATTCTGGCTGCTGCCAGGCTGCTGCAGCCGCAAATGGTGGCTGCTATGCCGGCCGCCATTTGCATGGCTGCCAAGCCATGATAGGCTATGTAAGTATTTACATAGCCTATCACGACAAAAGGCAGCCATTGAAATGGTGGCTGATACGCCATTTGCATGGCTGCCTTTTGCTGTGATAGGCTATGTAAATACTTACATAGCCTATCACAGCAAAGAGCAGGGGCGCAAATGGTGTAGCAGCTGCCATTTGCACCCCTGCTCTTTGCCATGATAGGCTATCTAAGTATGGCAAAAGGCATCCACGCAAATGGCGGCCGCTACGACAGCCACCATTTGTGGCTGCAGCAGCCTGGCAGCGGCTGGGACACCACCCAGAGCCGCTGCCGCATCTGCCACCACTGCCAGAGCCACCAGAGCCACTGCATCCACTGCCAGGTATGCTGCATCCCAGGGGGATTCCATGGGGTGGCAGGGGCGGAGGCCATTCCACCATGGATTCCGGGGTCCAGATTCTAAAGAATCCGTCCCCACTGGAGTCTGTGGCAGAATTCTCTGACATCCCTACATGAATGCCCCTGAAATGGTACACCTCTTTTGTTTTGTTTTTAGGAAGCTTCCCACACTTGTTTTTGTTTTGTTTTTAGGAAGCTTCCCACACTTGTGCTTTTCCATTGAAGTTTACCACTTTCTTTCTCTACATGTGATTACACATGGTCCATGTATCTGATGAAGTGCACAGTGTCCACAAAAGCTAATGCCAGAATAAATTTGTTAGTCTTTAAGGTGCCACAAGACCTTTTGTTGTAGTTGATCACTTGTTGCTGAAGGTGTAGATGGAGTGGACACCATTGCTGGGAAGTAAAAATTGTACTGGAAATTGCTGTCTAGGATGATGGATTTGTGATGATGCATTCACACATGCAAGAAATCACCAGAACTTGCAGAACTTGCAGAACTTCATTCTTGAGTGAATGCAATCTGTTGACTGAATATTGAAAGGCGAATTACAATGTGGAAAATAATGTTTATTCACAATTTACTTTTTTGTAGGGATGTCAGAGAATTCTGCCACGGATCTCAGTGAGGCCAAATGCCAGTGCATTCGGCCCCCCAAACTCCTTGGTGGAACGGCCTGCCACCCCCCTGCCCACCCGCGGATCCCCCCCAGGATGAGACTTACCTGGGGCGGATCTTCCAGGCGGTGGCGGCGGCGGTGGCTTCGGAGGCTGATCTTCCGACCGGCTGCCGCCACCGCCATTTCCAGGCTTGGGGGGGGGGAAGACGTGATAGGCCATGTAAAGATTTACGTAGGCTATCATGGATGGGATTTTTAAAAAAGGAAAAAAAGACGTGATAGGCTATGTAAATCTTTATGTAGCCTATCATGGTTGGGGGTGGGTTTAAAAAAAAAAGCCCGTACGCAAATGGCGGCAGCTACGGCCGCCACCATTTGCGTTCCTTCTTTTTGGCTGTCTTAATCTACGTAAATATTTACATAGACTATGACGGCGAAAATCAAGGGGAACGTAAATAGCGTAGCGGGCGCTATTCGAGTCCCTTTTTCATTCACCGTTTTAGCCTACGTAAATATTTACGTAGGCTAAAATGGGGAATCAAAAGGGGACGCAAACTGCGCCCGCTACGCTACTGTCAGGGTGGACACTGAGCCCATAGAATCCCAGAGTAGTTCTGATTCGGAGGAAGAGCAGTCTCTCCTGGGAGAGGAGCGCACCCCTTTTTCCCAGGGCCCACAGCTGACAGAGTTTCCTCCCACCCACATTCCTAGATTAGAAAGCAGTCCAGGGAGTGACCCAGCACCGATAGCAGACTGGTTGGATGCGCGGCGCAGATGCAGAGAGTGGCGCCAAATGGAGAGTGCGGAAAGGAGGCGTAGCACCCGGTTGGCGCTCAAAGAACGGTTGCGCCCAGAGGATCCAAGGGAAAAGGGGAGGGATTCTCCCTAGTCCTTACATTCAGGGGTCTGCCAGTAATTGCTTTTCAAATGGGGAACAACTGTTCCAACTTAGGTCATAGGGATGCTGCTGCTCAGATCTAGTTGCTACCTGTAGAGTTGTAAGTTGTAAAAGAAGAATAAAGCTTTGAAAAGAATCCCTTTGTCTGCGTCTGGACTTGGCTACTGGATTAGACTGAGAGAGCCCTCCAAGGAGCCCTTGACAGCTACTTGCGTTCCCCTTGATTTTCACCGTCATAGTCTACGTAAATATTTACGTAGATTAAGACAGTAAAAAGAAGGAACGCAAATGGCGGCGGCCGTAACTGCCGCCATTTGCGTACGTGTTTTTTTTTTTTTTTACCCAGAGCCCTCCATGGCCGGAAATCTGGCTGCGGACAGCTCTGGCCTGGCTGGGCCAGGCCTGGCTGGCTGCTCCACGGAGCTGCCGCGGAGCACAGCCAGCCATTCGAGGATTCTGGGGGGGAGGAACGGAGCACCACCTCCCCAGCCAGGATTCCGGGGGAGGGACAGAACGCCTCCTGCCCACCATCAACATAATCCGTGAAAGGTAAGACACTTTCGTAGATCCCTACTTTTTTGAAATTATTCCTGTCATGAAGCTTTTTTTGAGTAATGTCATGTTGTTTCATGCTCCTTTATTCTTGTCGATTGCTTAATCAATAAGTGTGTAATGTACGTGTTTGGTTTCCCTTTCTCCTTGTTGCTATTTATAAACTTCTATTTATTTTGATGGCTTTGAAAATATTAAGATGGTGTATATTATTGCATTCATATCTGGTGGCTTAGTGGTTAAGACGCTGAACTGCAGACTGGAAGGTCGGCAGGTCAGCAGTTCGAGACCCGAGTGATGCGTGACGGAGTGAGCTCCCGTCTTCAGTCCCAGCTCCTGCCAACCTAGCAGTCTGAAAGCAAGAAATTGCAAGTAGATAAATAGGTACTGCTTCAGCGGGAAAGGTAACAGCGTTCCGTGCACCTCGGTGTTCAGTTATGCCAGCCACATGACCACGGAAGTGTCTTCGGACAGCGCTGGCTCTTCGGCTGAGAAACGGGGATGAGCACCGCACCCTAGAGTCGGACACGACTGGTTGGGGACACACTTACCTTTATATTTATATATATTAAGGACACAATTCTATGCATGTTTAGACAGAGAGGAGGCCTACAACTCCCAGCATGGGGGTTGGGGGGAAATTGCAGCCATCAAGCAATGTCTGAACCAGCCCTAAATGTGTGGGAAACTGCTGTGCCAATGCCATGTTTGAGGAAGCACTTTGTGTGTTGCCGAAGGTCATAACGATGTGTCTTGGAATATGCATTTGTCCAGCTATAATGCTAGGCTATATTATGAACTGAGCAGCATTTCACCTAAAAGTACTTCTCTGCCTGAGAGAATGTAAAATGAGATACTGCAAGTGGCTGGTAAGCATTCAGCAGACCTACCACTCCAAGTGTGCTGCCTGCCTTATAGACACGTGCAGAAAAGTTATTTCATGTCAATGTCCTTTTGCTTGCTGACACACTCATGGATGGCTGTGAAATTATGGGAACTGGAAAGGCAAATGCAAAAGACACGTGCAAAAGTTATTTAACATTAAATGCTTACTCTTTCTGAGAGACTTGTGGATTGTTGTAAACAACATGACTTGGATGTGTCACCAAGCAGCCTTTTATATGGTATATCCTCTATTTGGATCAATCAGTTCTCTTAAACATTTCTTGCTAATGTTTTATGTGCTGTTTCCATCCAGTTCTAAAACTCTTGGTTGTTCTGAGGCATGGTTCTTTTCAGAAGTGGGCAATTGGATTTCGAAGTACCTTTCTGTTGAGGAAGGGCAAATGTGTCTAGTTCAATTCTGCTCAATTTCTCATTTTCCAACATTGCATTTGTTTCGTCCTGTTTCTGTCAGTTTATGATTCTCACCCCCTGCTAAAATATTGGCACAAAAATTCATATATATATTCATGTACATTTCTCAGAATGTACACCTTTTTGTATGCACTTTCCCAAAAATACACATTTTCCACATGCGATTTCCCCTAACATAAGGCATGTTTGTGTGCTCTTTCCCTTAACATATACATTTCTGTGTGCATTGTATAATTTGCAAACTGCATCACAAAATTCTGAAAAGTGTGTAGAACTGCATTCTGGTTCCTCTGCAGGTCCAAGAAGTGTGAATTTGGTTAGTTAACATTAAATTGTAAACCAGACTAATTACTCACTCATCCTACTCTCCATCACAGCTGGCACTGGAAGCCACGATCCACAGAGCACAATACAATAAAACATGTTTGTGGCATCATCAGCATGTGTGGATGAACATTATAGGTGGGAGGGGGACTTTTGGAAAACCATTCACTATTTCCAAATCCTAACTGAGCAAGGTCATAATTTACCAAATCCATTCTGAATTCAGTCAGGTGAACTTTTCCCATCACCAATCAAATACTCTGATCTTATTATCTTTCCATCCATATTTGAGAAAGAAAGATGGCAAGAAATGTTGTAATCAATATATAATGTAGGTATACACTGGCTGATTTACTCATCACTTTCTTTGTGTGCTCTGCGGTGTGTGTGTACAGAGGCCACCATAACTAAAATGCATGAGAATTTTATTTCAGTTTGTTAAGGGTCTGAACTTGCAACTCATTCTCAGACCCGACTGCAAACACAGACACTGTTTACAATGCACATTTTGGGGGGGAAAGTATGTATTTTCATGCTTTAGCCAACAAGGTGAAAGTACACATTTGTGTGGGCACTTCAAGAAAAAGTGCACCCATATGAGCATTTTTCCCATGCAAAAAAAGAAAAAAAGAAAAACACTCATGGACGGAACAAGGAGAACCAAGCTTCAAGGTGAAAACTGAGAATCTCAATGAGCTCAAGTCTCACTGATTCTCTTTATCCTTAACACTGATAAAGGAGAGTGAAATTCACCAATGGATGAACTGATGTTAATATAACAACATAAATAACCTAAATGAAATGATTCAGAACTCAGTCTCCTCTGGTTCAATAGACTGACTACTGAGTACGGATGCTTAGGATTACAGCCAAGAGTAGGGATGTAAGAACTCACCCTAGTTTGGCTCTCTGTGCAATCGCCTAAGCAGCGTCCCTGCTTGTTTCCCCCCCAAACATGTGCTTGAGCCACCCATGGGTTCGGTGAATTCCCCAGCACTCACTGCAAACCCATTTGCTAAGCACCGCCATTTTCGAGCCTTTGCTTTCTAGGAAAAACGGGAAGTTAAAAAAATGCGCATATTCAAATATACGCAATTTGGAGCTGGGAAAGCTAAATAAGCGTAATATGAGAGAGATTATACTTCTAATATATTTGAATATGTGCATTTTTTAAACTTCCTGTTTTTCCTAGAAAGCAAAGGCACGGAAATGGTGGTGCTCAACAAACAGCTTTGCAGTGAGTACTTTGGAGCACGAGCGGACACAAGCGGGAGGTGAACAAGGACAGCATTTCAGTGGGTGCAGTTTGGGGGTCGTGGGTTCCTCGATGAATTCCCAAACCCTGAACTGCGCTCGCAACATCCCTAGCCAAGAGCTGAAATAGGTTCATGCTAGGAAAGGCCCACTGTGGCAAAATGTCCCTTATTCAGTGGTAGAACTAGGGATGGATGAAAGTCACTTACCTGGTTCCGCAGCTTGGTTCACGGTGGGGGGGAGGCGCTCTGCTCCTCCCCCTGAAATTCTGGCTGGGGGGGAAGGCGCCCCGTCCCTCTGGCTGGAATTCTGGTTGGGGGGGAGGTGCCCCATCCCTCTGGCCGCGAATCCTCTTCTCCTGCCGGGTCGCAAATGGCAGCGGCCGTAGCCGCCGCCATTTGCGTCCCTGCAGTCAGCCGTCATAGGCTACGTAAATGTTTACGTAGCCTATCACGGCTGACATTGGGGAAAAAAAAGCGTGTATGCAAATGGCGGCGCCCATGGGCGCCGCCATTTGCGTTCCATATTTGGGCACGTGTAGTCTACGTAGACATTTACGTAGACTACGGCGAAAATAAGGGCAACAGAAATAGCGTTGCCCTTATTTTCGCCGTAGTCTACGTAAATGTTTACGTAGACTACCCATGCCCAAATAAGGAACGCAAATGGCGGAGCCCATGGGCACTGCCATTTGCGTATGTGCTTTCCCCCCCCCCCCAAAGTCAGCCATGATAGGCTACGTAAACATTTACGTAGCCTATCCCGGTGTTTTTTGAAAATCTAGCCATGATAGGCTACGTAAATCTTTACGTAGCTTATCACGTTTGTTGTTGTTGTTGTTGTTGTTTTAGACTTGGAAATGGCGGCGGCGGCAGCCGGTCGTAAGACCAGCCACCGCCGCCGAACCGCTGCCGGGAGCCGCCGCCACCAGGGACATTCGACTAAGGTAAGTCCCATCCCGGGGGGGCGGGGGGGCGGACCGTTTCTCCACCAATTTCGGGGGGCCGAATGTGTTGGCATTCGGTCTCCCAGAGATTCGTGGAGAAATTCTCCGACATCCCTAGGTAGAACACAGACTTCGTGGCAGAAAGCCCCAGGTTCGATCTCTGGCATCCTCATTTAAAGGATACCCAGCAGCTGGGAGTGGAAAGACATTGGGCTGAGAGTTTGCAGAGCTGTATCCACTTGGATTAGACAAGTCTAGAATAGATGGACTGACCCAGTGGAGGCTGATGCCTCCAATTTCAGTGGGGCGGTGAATCCATTCTTGTTTTCTATCAGAATGAGCCAGAACTGTGAAGGGACTATCCAAGGTGCTGAAGCTATTTGGGGGATAGGATTCAGTGCCTTTGGAGTTCTGGCTGGTTCTGAATGAAACCCAGAACAGATTCAGAGCCCCACTGAAACTGTAGACACCTGCCTCCACTGGTCTGGCTCTGAGTAAGACAACTTCATATGTTCATACGACCAGAAGATGAAAACAGTGGAGGGAGGTCTCACATTCATATTCAGTGTCTAGGCGCTGGGGACCCAAACCCTGGGCCCTTTCAACTCAGTTGTGTCCCAGGCACAGCTAGTTTATATTGGGGAAAGAGAGAGAGAGAGAGAGAGAGGGAGAGAGAGAGAGAGAAAGAATCTCATTTTTTTTCCGTAACTTGGAGTTAGGTCTGAATCAGTCCAAGATCCGGTGGATGAAAAACTTACATCATGTACAGTTGAAGAAAAGTGTTCAGACCTCTACAATGCATGATTAATTCAGGAATAGGAAGAACTCTTCTTTGGATGCTTTTCCTGATATTTCCCCCCTCACATTTCTAGAGAAAACCTTTAGCAATAACCATGTTGAGTGTCCTTTGAGATGGAAAGTTTTGGCGTTCTCTCTAAGAGATGGGTTTGATAGGTAGTATACAAAACTTGGATCATTGACCTTGATTCCTCATCTCCTCTCTGGCAGAAACTTGCTATTGTGTAGGCAAAAGATGTAAATTCTGTGCAGAGCAATCCCATACTGGCATTATGTTGTGGTGTGGGGAGGAGATATGCCACGGTAGGGATGTCAGAGAATTCCACCACGGATCTTGGTGAGGCTGAATGCCAGTGCATTCAGCCCCCCCGAACTCCATGACGGAACGGCCTGCCACCCCCCGCCCCCCGCAGATCCCCCCCGGGACAAGACTTACCTGGGGCGGATGTTCCGGAGGGCGGTGCCTCCAGTGGCGGCTTCGGCGGACGCAGCGGCGATGGCTGGTCTTCCGACCAGCTGCAGCTGCTGCCACCATTTGCAGTCTGTTTTTCCCCCCCCCACCCCATTCATCATATGCTACATAAAGACTTATGTAGCCTATCATGTCGGGGTTAAAAAAAAAGCGTACACAAATGGCAGCAGCTACGGTCGCCGCCATTTGCATTCCTTATTTTTGCCATCTTAGTCTATGTAAATATTTACGTAGACTAAGTTGGCCAAAAATAAGGAACGCAAATGGCGGCGGCCGTAGCCGCCGCCATTTGCATAAGCGTGTTTTTTTTTTTTTTAACCCAGACATGATAGGCTACATAAGTCTTTACGTAGCCTATCACGGCTGAATACAGGGACGCAAACAGCGGCGGCTACAGCAGCCACCATTTGCGTCCCTGCTAGCCAGCGGCTGGATGTCCGGCTGCTGGCAGAGCCCCCGCAGAGCGGAGCTGGCCGGCCAGGATTCTGGGGGGAGGCATGGAGTGCCTCCCCCCCTGGCGAGGAGTCTGAGGGGAGGGACGGAGTGCCTCCCCCCCCAGCGGAACCCGGCTTAGCCAGGTGAGCGGGGTTTCATACACCCCTATACCACGGTACACCAGCAGAATGGCTGCAGTATCCAGTGCATGCTCAGCCCAAGAGGGGAGGGGGAAAACACACAACATGGAAAATACAAAAATGGCTTAAATGACTGGGATGACCTTAGGTCCCCTGGGAACTCTGCCAGTGGCAACCAATCAGGAGTTGTGCTAGCAGTGATACTAGGGTTGCTGGAGAAATTCAAGACAGATTAAATTGAGCTTGGATTTCTAAGAATCTGACCTGCAGAATCTGCTGCAGAGCACCCCCCTCAGGCCGTGCAAAAGTCCATGGACTTTTGGATGATTTTTTCCCCCTACCCAGAAATTATGCACATAAATCTGTAGAAACATAATTAAGTTTCTCTATGGATGTCAGAGAATTTCTCCACGAATCTCGGGGAGGCCGAATGCCAGCGCATTCGGCCCCCCGAAATCGGTGGTGAAACGGTCTGCCCCCCGCCCCCCCTGGGATGGGACTTACCTTGGGCGAATCTCCCTGGCGGTGTCAGCTCTGGCGGAGGTTTGGTGGTGGTTTGGCAGCGGCAGCTGTGGCTGCAGTGGCCAGTCTTTTGACCAGCTGCTGCCGCCGCCATTTCCAGTAAAAAAAAACAAAAATGTGATAGGTTATGTAAAGATTTACTAAGGATGGACGAAAGTCCCTTGCAAATAGCGTTTCCCTTATTTTCGCCGTAGTCTACCTAAATCTTTTTGTAGACTACCCATGCCCAAATAAGGAACGCAAATGGCGGCACCCATGGGTGCCGCCATTTGCATACGCGCTTTTTTTTTTCAAAGTCAGCCGTGATAGGCTACGTAAAGATTTACGTAGCCTATCATGGCTGACTTTGAAAATCTAGCCATGATAGGCTACGTAAATCTTTACGTAGCCTATCACATTTATTTTTTTTTTTTACTTTACTGGGAAATGGCAGCGGTGGCAGCCGGTTGGAAGAACGGCTGCCACCACTGCCGCCGCTGAAACGCCACTGAAACACCGCCGGGACCCGCCGCCAAGAGGGACATTCGCACAAGGTAAGTCCCATCCCGGGGGGGCGGGGGGTGTTGGAGAATTTCCCCACCAATTTGGGGGAGCTGAATGTGTTGGCATTCGGCCTCCCAGAGATTCATGGAGAAATTCTCCGACATCCCTAAGATTTACGTAGCCTATCATGGCTAGATTTTTTAAAAAAACCGTGATAGGCTACGTAAATGTTTACGTAGCCTATCATGGCTGAGTAAAAAACAACAACAACAACCCCGCATATGCAAATGGTGGCACCCATGGGCGCTGCCATTTGCATTCCTTATTTTGGCACATCTAGTCTACGTAAACATTTACGTAGACTACGGCGAAAATAAGGGGAATGCAAATAGCGTAGATGCTACGCTATTTGCGTTCCCCTGATTTTTGCCGTAGTCTGCGTAAATGTTTACATAGACTAGACATGCCAAAATAAGGAACGCAAATGGCAGTGCCCATGGGTGCTGCCATTTGCGTACGCGCATTTTCTTATTTTTTTTTTACTCAGCCGTGATAGGCTATGTAACGATTTACGTAGCCTATCACGGCTGACTGCAGGGATGCAAACGGCAGCGGCTACAGCCGCCACCATTTGCAGACGTGGCCGGCCAGGATTCGCGGCAGGAGGGATGGGGCGCCTCCCCCCCAGCCAGAATTTTTGGGGGGAGGGATGGGGCACCTCCCCCCCGGCCAGAATTTTTTGCGGGAAGGATGGGGCGCCTCCCCCCTGGCCAGAATTTTGGGGGGGAGGGATGGGGCACCTCCCCCCCAGCCAGAATTTTGGGGGGAGGGACGGGGCACCTCCCCCCAACCTTGAATCACATTTCTTCAAATGGTGAGTGACTTTCGTACATCCCTAAGTTTCTGCTGAGGAAATGTTGAATGGAATGGGGGACAATGCACTAAATGTTACATACTGGGGTAAATTATGCAAATGCTTAAGTAAATATTTACATAATTATTCCCGTACTTTTCTGCATGAGGAAAAAAAAAAAGCACATCCATCTGTGGGCGGATGATGGAACAAAAGGCGCCTGACAATCCGTGAAACACAGATGGAGAGGATTTTACACAGTCTGTACATCCCCAAGTGACGCACATACGGCCACCACACACAGAGGGAAACAATGAATTCACAACAATGGGGAGATGTGCACAGCACAGACCCCTGCATCACCAAAACACCCACCCACCGACACCACACAAGACATCACCCACTGTATCACTTCTACTGGCACAGCCAACAATGACTCAAATCCCCTTATGCTCCTTGCAAGAGGGAGGGAAGGATTATTTTGCAAAGCAGCCGAAGGAAGGTCCCAGGACACAAAAGGGGAGCCACAGGAACATATGGACACCAGCAGCCTCAGGTGGCACATTGCATAGTACAGGGGTTGGGAAGCTGATTGGGCGTTTGAACCGCACAACAAGAAAGGTGGGGATATGCCCCCTCTCACTGTTTAAATGGCTAGCAAAACAATAAAAAAAGACATGCCAGGTGCAAAAGAGAGGAGATTCCTCATTCTCAAATATGCAGTGCAAGCCTTCCAGTGATAGACATCAGGAGAGATGTACTGAAACAATTCTACAAAACAAAAAAGACAAGGTCCCAATAACAAATTCAGAACAAACGCTCCAAGCACAAAGAACCAAAGAAACCTACACTAGACCAGTAAAATGCTTTTTTGTGAAGTTTATGTTCTTGGATGGTACAATCAAGCTCAATTATTTCTCAGAACAGTCACATCAAAAAGACCATCAGTTGGGTTTTCGAACACAACAATATCAGTAAATATCCAACAATCAATTTTACAGGAAGGTTCTATCTAACAGTCTACTACAGACCCCCAGTGCAATTCTGTTTCAATTATGGGTATTTTTCCTCAGCTGCTCAAGCGGACATAACTCATAACAGTTTATAATTCATAACAATTTGTAAAAGCTGATAATGTTGGAGAAACTGGCCAGAGGAGTACCCACACATTGGGAAGGGTGAGCTGAAAAACCAGAGGGACTGTCTCACCATTAACCCACAAATTTAATAGGCTATTTTGCCTTTACTGACTGGAAGACTGCTGGTAACTTAGTGAGAAACATTAAAGTTTTCTCCATTTGTCCCCCCCCCCTTTGTTTCTCACTAGAATGTATCCAATTTTCACATCCCGGAACTGAACTAAGATTCAAACGGAATCTGTCATCTGAAGCCCACACATTTTTTGAGTTTGCAATGCGGTTTGCACAAAAGCAAAGCACATTCAATAAATGCATACATTTGAAAAAAGGACATGACAAAATGCACATGCACACACCCTTTAGTCAATGGAGGAAAATGTATACATTTCAACCCCCCGCCCATCTCTTAAAGTGATAAGGAAATGAGTCAGAATGAACTTCAAGGCAGAAATCAGAGTGTCTTGATGAGTTCAAATTTTGGTGAATCACCCATCCCTTGAGCTAAGGGTGCATTATATGAGGCCAGAGAGAGATAGCGCCATGTTCATAGAATCATAGAATAGTAGGGTTGGAAGGGGCCTAAAAGGCCATCGAGTCCAACCCCCTGCACAATGTAGGAATCTAAGTCAAAACATCCCTGACAGATGGCTGTCCAGCTTCACCTTGAATGCCTCCAGTGTGGGAGAGCCCACCCTAGGTCATTGGTTCCATTGTCGTATTGCTCTAACAGTCAGGAAGTTTCTCCTGATGTTCAGCCGGAACCTGGCTTCCTGTAACTTGAGCCCATGATTCCATGTCCTGCACTCTGGGATGATCAAGAAGAGATCCTGGCCTTCCTCTATGTGACAGCCTTCCAAGTACTTGAAGAGTGCTATCATATCTCCCCTCAGCCTTCTCAAGGCTAAACATGCCCAGTTCTTTCAGTCTCTCCTCATAGGGCTGTGTTTCCAGTCCCCTGATCATCTTTGTTGCCCTTCTCTGAACCTTCTCCAGGGTTGTGTGCCTTATCATCTGAGTTGTGTGCCTTATCATCTGAGTTATAGTATCCCTCTGAGAGTGAGCTACAATTGGGTGCCAAGTTACACAATATCTTCTGTTTTGATAACATGAAAGGAGCAGTTGTTGATGTGGGGGCAACTATTCTTTTATTTTTTTTCTCTCACATTGAAGTCAACAGGCAGGACATTTCCTGCACCAAATCTGGGATGGCTCGAAAGTGATGCTGTCAACAGGGGCATGGCTGGAGACTGAATAAGTATGGGTTACAGCTAAGAATGTACTAACTGTGTAAAATCTGCTCCATCTGTGTTTTGCAGATTGTCAGGTGCCTTTTGTTCCACTGCCCACTCACAAATACATGCAGACGTTTTTTCTTTTGTCATGCGGAAAAATATGCAAATAATTACATAAGAGGGTTTGTAACAATTTACATCATTTACCTTGGTACGTAACATTTAGCATATTGTCCCCCACTCCATTCCACTTTTCCTCAGCAGAAATGTGCATATTTTCCTATGAATAAATAGGTGTAAATTTCAGGAAAGTTAAAAAAGTAAATAAATCCAAAAGTCAACAGACTCCGCGGGGCCTGAGGGGTTGCTCTGCAGCAGATTCTGCAGGTTGGATTCTTAGAAAACCGAGCACATTTTAGTCCACCTCAAATTTCTCCAGCATCCTTAGTTACAGTATAAATGTGCTCCTCGCTGTGATGACTATGTCCCACCCAAGATTCTGCTCCATCTCAGCTAGGGATGGCGGAGAATTTCTCCATGAATCTCCAGGAGGCCAAATGCCAATGCATTCGGCCCCCTGAAATTGGTGGTGAAATTCTCCACCCCCCCGCCCCCCCCGGATGGGACTTACCTCCTTCGAATGTCCCTCTCGGTGGCAGGTCCCGGCGGCGTTTCGGTGGCGTTTTGGTGGGGGCGGGGGCAGTGGCCGGTCTTCCAACCGGCTGCCGCCACCGCCATTACAAAGTAAAGTAAAAAAACCACACACACACACACGTGATAGGCTATGTAATGATTTACGTAGCCTATCACGGCTAGATTTTCAAAGTCAGCCATGATAGGCTACGTAAATCTTTACGTAACCTATCACGGGTGACTTTGAAAAAAAAAAGTGCGTATGCAAATGGCGGTGCCCATGGGCTTTCTTTTTTTTCAAAGTCACCCGTGATAGGCTACATAAAGATTTACGTAGCCTATCATGGCTGACTTTGAAAATCTAGCCGTGATAGGCTACGTAAATCATTACATAGCTAGGGATGGCGGAGAATTTCTCCCCGAAACTTCGGGGGGCCGAGCGCCAACGTGTTCGGCCCCCCGAACAAGTTTCGGGGAGAAATCCTCCGCACCCCCCCGCACCCCGCACCCCCCCCCCCGGGACAGGACTTACCTTCCCTGAATGTCCCTCCCGGCGGCGGGTCTGGCTGGTGGTTCGTCTGGTGTTCGAGCAGGGCGGGAGCGGCAGCCGGTCTTTCGACCGGCTGCCGCCGCCGCCATTGCAATCAAAGAAAAAAAAAAACGTCCCCTGATAGGCTACGTGACGATTCACGTAGCCTATCACGGCTAGATTTGCAAAGTCAGCCGTGATAGGCTACGTCAATCGTCACGTAGCCTATCACAGGTGACTTAAAAAAGTCTATTTGCGTTGCCCTTATTTTCGCCGTAGTCTACGTAAACATTTACGTAGACTACAGCAACTAAATAAGGAACACGAATGGCAGCTCCCTATGGGGGCCGCCATTTGCGTACGCGCTTTTTTTTTTTTAAAGTCACCCGTGATAGGCTACGTGACAATTCACGTAGCCTATCACGGCTGACTTTGCAGATCTAGCCATGATAGGCTACGTGAATCGTCACGTAGCCTATCAGGGGATTTTTTTTTTTTTTTACTTTCGTGTTCGCGGCCAGGCGAGGCGGCAAGCCTCCTCCCCGGCCTGAATTTCGGCCGGGCGAGGTGGGAAGCCTCCCCCCCGGCCTGAATTTCGGCCGGGCGAGGCGGGAAGCCTCCCCCCCCGGCCTGAACTTCGCGGGGGGAGCAGCGAAGCGCTCCCCCCCACCACGAACAAGCTGCGAGAAAAGGTAAGTGACTTTCGTCCACCCCTGTAACATAGCCTATCACGTGTTTTTTTTTTAAAAAAAAAAATACTTTTTTTATTTCGCGGCCGGGGAGACGGGGCCCTCCCCCCCGGCCTGAATTTCAGCGGTGAGGGATCGGGTGCCTCCCCCCCGGCCAAGAACTTCGGGGGGAGAACCGAAGCGCCTCCCCCCCACCGCGAAGCAAGCTGCGGGAACAGGTAAGGGACTTTCGTCCATCCTTAATCTCAGCCATTCTGCCAGCATATCTTTGCCTGTGGAAAAGCTGTTCTGCTGGAGTGTTTTGCCACCATACGTGATGTGCATGTTTGTTTAATGGCATATTGTAGTATACTTATTGTTAGATAATTCTACATCTTGTTTTTTGCTACTTTATTTGATACAATTGTATTTGTTCTGTGTGATGATGTTGCTAGCTGCTTCTAACTTCGTTTGGGAGGTAAAAACAGGTCACAAATAAATAGTGGTGGTGATGATGATGTGTTCTGCTGGTGTATCTGTCATGGTAGTGGTGAATCTCACATTCCATCTGTGAAATGGGGCTTCCACCATTCTTATTGTCCATGCAGTGTAGTGCTTAGAGCATTGGGCTGGGGCTGGGAAGAACTGGGATCCCACCTGGCCCTGAAGCTTACTGGGTGACTTTGGTCCAGTCATTGGCTCTCAGCCTAACCTACCTCACAGGGTTGTTGTGAGGATAAAATGGCGAAGGGGAGGGTCATGAACAGCACCTTGGGCTTCTTGGAGGAAAAGGCTGGATATTAATGCCACAAATAAATAAATATTGCCTCTCTGCCCTAAGCGCAGTTTTGATTTTCTTTCTTTAAAGGAGGGAAGGGGGAAAAAAACAGTTTGCAAAAGTAGTGGAACCCACATATCTCTTTCTTCCTGGCTTCCTAAATGTTATTGATCCCTCTTGTGACTCACTCTTCTGAGTTGACTGGCATTCAGGGGAAAATAACTGGGCAAACGGAACTTTAAGTGGAAAGAGAGAAAGCAGAAGCTGGCAGGAATCCAGTGATGGAGGGTGGGAATGTGTATTCATGTGTTTCTTTACCGTAATTGGACACCAAACCTTTAATCCATCTTCACAAAAAATACCCATAATCTTCTGTTTTTAAAGCTTCAGAAAAGTCACTCAGCATCTTTTCTCCCTTTCACCCTGTGAAGAAGAAAGAACCAGCCAATAAAGCTGGAGCATTTCAGATTCAACAACCAAATTTATATGGCTCTGGAGACATAAGCAAAATGAGCATTGTATCTTCATTTCCTTCACTGCACTCTATCAGCCTTTTCTACTGCTGATGCTAGAAGTCAATAAAATCTTATTAATGCCAAGATTCCATATTAAGCCTGACAGTTTACAAATTGCAAAGGTTTTTATTTCAAACATGATCAAGTCTGGAGCGCTGTGGAGCCTCGCCAAGTAAAGTGGTGTGAAGAATTTGAATACAAGTTAGTAGAGTAATTTGCTGGGTATAGGTGAAATAAACAGATTTACTGAAAAGTACATGGGATGATGGATACAAACATTTTGTGACATGTAAAGTCCATGTGAGTTGATTTATTCAATGGATTTCCATGTGCTGAGTCAGTCTTATGAATCCTTCTGTGCATGTCCAGATCATTACTTAATCACATCCTCATTCTGAACAATTTCTGAAGATTTTTCAGGATTTGCAATAACACAAGTTGCAGTTGTAATATAAATACTACAGTGTTCACAACACTGTTTCAGCAACTTTATTGTTAAAGATACTGGCGCTGAAAGCAATGCCTGCACAAT
The DNA here is from genome assembly GCF_057233095.1 of Heloderma suspectum. Classification (NCBI taxonomy): domain Eukaryota; kingdom Metazoa; phylum Chordata; class Lepidosauria; order Squamata; family Helodermatidae; genus Heloderma; species Heloderma suspectum. The sequence continues at coordinate 299,085,347 of NC_139461.1, read as the reverse complement.
AAAATCATAAATCAGACCAATGACAACTTAGAACAAGTAGCAGGGGAATTATCATATTGTTGTCACATTGGTCACCAGTGTATAGTTAAACTATGGAGTTCTTCACACAGCATCTAATTAACCTATGGGATTTGCTACCACAAGATGTAGTGATACCCACCAACTCTTGGATGGCTTTAAAAAGGGTTTAGACAAATACATGGAGAATAAAGCTATCAGTGGCTACCAGTCATGATGGCCATGCATTATCTCCAGTATCAGAGGCAGCATGCCTCTCAATATGAGTTTCACGGGAAGATTGGTGGGAGGGTTCTATTACCCTCATGTTCCACTTCTGGGCTTCCCATGGCCATCTGGCTGGGCACTGTGGGAACAGAATGATGGACTAGAAAGGCCTTTGCTCTGAGCACAATGCTGGACTAGAAAGGTCTTTGTTCTTCTTATGTTCTTTAAGATGTAAAGCAAGGAGTCACTCTCCCATTACTAGAACCAGTTGTAGATAGTACACTGTATACTTCTTGTCTGCTGCTGTTAAGGTGGGGAGGGCCTGGAGGCATCATCACTAAACAGCTGTTAGGGAGCCAAGGGTGGCAGGACCAAATTTATGTTGTACAGCCAGTGCAATGATGCCCCTGGATTGGCACTTCAGGAATGTCTGCAGGACAATGATGCATTCCACCCTGTTGATGTGCAAAGAAGCTTCATGTCTGCATGTGCCACTCTAGGCTTCTGAATATGTATGGAACTGCAACACCTCCACTGGGTGTAGTGGTCTTCCTCACTATTTGGTGCCTATTGTATTATGGGCACCCAACACAAGATATAGCGCATGTATAATCACATGTATCACATGCAACTCATTTGGTTCATATGTCATTGGCATCTGTGTGGATGCTGCAGCTACATGGCTTCTTATGTGGACAGGGGGAGAGTAACTATCAGGAACCATTAGGAATAGAAAAGGCAATCACTGGCTCTCTGTGTGGTTGTGCGATGTGGTGAGCTAACAAAACTGTAGTTTGGAGGATCTCTCTTGGTAGTAAAGTTTCTGGACTGGTTCCACCTATCCAGGGAAACTGTTGGGCCCTCCTAGGCAGGAGGATGTGTAAAGGCCTTCCTGTTTGGGCTGGGATTTTGCCTGAGCAACAACGTTTTTCCTGGCTCTGGTGCATTTTGCTTTGCTCTTTGGCTTTGGCTCCTGATTTTTTTCCCCCTTGGGTCTCCCTCCTTGCTCATTCTTCCTCTGTTCTGGTTCCTGGATTTGCTTTTCCATTCTGGTTGCACTCTGACAACTGCCTACACCTCAGCCTTGAGAGTAACACAATGTTTGGAACCAGGAATTAGGGCTGTGCACCACTTTGGCCCGAGGCCCAAACCCCAAGTCGAAGCAAAGTGGAGGGAGCATGAAGCGAACCGGAGTGGGTCGAGGACTCTCGGAAGCACCAGTTGTGCTTCAGAACTTCAGGGCCCTTGGCCCAGCCACGTCAGGTCCTTGCCTGAGCTGCCATGACCACTTCCGTCGCTGCTGCCTCCTCCATCCCTGCCCTTGCCGCTACCGTCATCCTCACCAGGAACAGGGTTTGCATGGGTGCTTTGGGGGGGACCCAAAGCGGGGATTCAGCATCCGAATCCAGCTTGGGTTTGGGGCCGAGTTGGGTCAGGGCCCCCCCAAATCTGCCTGAGCCGAATTGGGCCTGCCTCTGAAGCCACAAAGCTGCTTCCGATTTGGAATGGGGGATCCATGCACAGCCCTACCAGGAATTACAAGGGCAGGGCCAGTGGCTTGGCTCCTCAGCATGCAGGGGATGAAGTTGGGTTGGCCAACAAGCGCATAATTGGCCTGCCCATTGTCAGGGGTGTATCTGAGCCCATATAGTCCCAAGGCAGCTCTGATTCTGAGGAAACAACTTGTGGGGGAGGAACCTTCCACACTTCAGAGGCACAGCTGGAGGGGGAGCCGCCCCTTCTCACATCCCTGGGAGTGAGACCAAACAAGGCGTGGAAAGGGAAGGACCACCTGAACTTTTAGACGTGAGGCGCAGATGCAGGCACAAGCGAGAGATCGCAGGGGCCGAGCTTTGGTGCTCAGCCCAATTGGCTCGACATCAACAGCTGCACCCAGAAGCATCATGGGACAGGGGGAGATCTTCCCCTCCCACCCCTTTAATTCAGAGAATTGCTGCCCTTTTCCCAAATGGAGATCAACTGATGTAGTTTCCCTTTGAACCCCTAGATGGCTGTTCCTTTGTAGTTCTCTGAGTCTCTAGCAATTAGCATCTGTGTGCCTCATTAGGGTAAATTGGAAAGCAGCCCTTTTGTCTGAGTGTTTATTTGGTGATTGGAGTTATTCAGTAGACAACAGGGGAACCTTGAAACCCATGTTCTTTTTGGGCCCAAACATTAACAGAGTAATCTGGGAACATGTTATTGGGATAAAAAACTTTTGGATTATGGTGAACCTTACTATTGGCCATGCCACCTTACTGGAACTGGAAAAACCTATTTAGTCTGCAGGTGGGATTGAATTATTGTCTCTCTGACTTTAACCTCCTTGGGATAGGCCCTGAAAAGCAATAACTTAAGCCCTCAAAAGCCTTTTGTGACTCCTTTGCCAGTCATTTTGCAGATGAATCACTCATGTCCATGCTGACTTAGATGCCACTGTTTTAACAGAGTCAGAGATGGGAGCAGATGTTTTATCTTTCAGCTTGTACAAACTGAGGATGTGGACAAACTGCTTGGATGACTGTGTCAGGGGCACCCTAGCTGCCTCTTGCAGTCCCCACCAATAGCCAACTCAGGACACAGACGACGAGGAATTCTTTCCGAGACTTTATTCCTTTATTACTTTATGACTCTTTCAGAATACTAGTAGCTAGTGCCAAAGCAAGGAACAGCACTGGGGAAAGATAGCTGAGTAGCCTAAGCTCCAGGTAAGGCAGTTGGTCCCTGTTTGAAGGAGAATCATGGGAAGACCCTGAACTTATGGGCTAGGGAGAGATCCTCCCTCTTTCCCTTGGGTCCCCGGGACGCGATCATTGCTTGCGCGCCAAACGAGCTCTTCTCCTCCTTTCCGCACCCTCCATCTGTCGTCGCTCCTGCATCGGCGTGGAGTGTCCAGCAAGCCCTCCTCCAGCACTCTCTCGCTGCCATGGTCACTATCTATCCCAGGAATGCTGGCAGGAGGAATCTCTGCCAGCTGCTGTGCCTGTGAGAGATGAGCGAGCTCCTCTCCCACCGATTGCTGTTCCTCCTCAGAATCAGAACTGCTCTGGGGTTCTATCAGCTCAGTTTCCACCCTGACAGACTGAGGCCTGACCCTTGTTCACCATAACTGTGCTTATCCTGACTTATGAAATCAGCCAGGGCTGGATTGTGTATTTAGATCTTTGAGGTGATGCCTCCTTAAGGAAAGGGGTGGTCCCTACTAGATTAAAGGAAGCAGTGGTATGGCTACTATTGAAGAAACCTAGTCCAGATCCAATGGTTTCTGAAAATAACCATCCAGTATCAAATCTGCCATTCTTGGGCAAGATGTTGAAGCATGGGTTGGCTTCTTAACTCCAGATAGTGTTGGTTCCATTCAAATCTAGGCTGAGGCCTGGTTTTGGGATGGAAACAGCTTGGTCACCCTCGGAGATAACTTATGCAGGGGGTGTGAGACTCAGCAGCTTTTGATACCATCAACTACAGTATTCTTCTTTAACATCTATCTGGGCTGGGTGTAGTTACTATGATGTAATGGTGGTTCCAGACTTCCAGTTCTTCCTGGACAAATGACCTCAGAAGGTGGTGCTTGCAGTTTTCTGCTCCACTGCATGGCCATTGGCCTGTGGGGCGGGCGATGCCACATTCCATCTTGCCCTCTGTGCTTTTCAGCATCTACACAAAACTGCTGGGGAGGTCCTTTGGAGGTTTGGGCAGAAGTACTACCAGTATGCAGATCACTCAGCTCTACCTCTTATTTCCATGTAAGGGAGGCTTGTGGGGCTGTTGAACTCTTGAATGGGCATCTGGAGGCAGTTTTGGGATAGTTGAGGGCAAACAAGCTGAGACTTAATCCAGACAGGATGGAGGTTCTCTAGGTAAGACATGGACCAATCTGAATAGAGCAGAGGTGCAAAACCTCTTTCAGCCCAAAGGCCAAATTCAATTTTGTAGAAGCTCTTAGGAACCACATTCTGGTGGTGGGTGGGGCCAAAGGCAGAAGGGGTGGGTCCAAAACCCCAAACACCAGCCTATTGTAGCTTAAAACTCTCCCTGCCAGTAACTGAGCCTTAGGAGAGGCATCTCAACCTTTTAAACTTAGGGATGTCACAGGAGTCTGAGAGGGGGTGGAGTTCGATGGACCGCCCTCCCCATGCTTCCCGGACTTCCATCCAAAGACCACTACCACTTACTCACCATGTTCAGTTCCCTGGGTGAGCTGCTGGGCAGTCTGTGGGTGCCCAACATATGGGCATGGGTGACCGTCTCCTCAGCAAGGCACCATTTTGTATAGGAATGGTGACTCATTTTCCATAAAAGACATGTTATACAAATGGCAGCTGTAAAGTGGCCATGTACGCAAGATTACAGGTGTGAATGGTCCATGGTCCAAGATTACAGGTGTGAATGGTCCATCGTCCAAGATTACAGGTGTGAATGGTTTGCGCATGGGGTGAGCATCGGGCAGTTTTTTCATACCTATTTAAAATGGAGGGTGCACAAAGACCAGGAAATCACCAAAATTATCAGAGGTCAAGGGGAAGGGGAAGGAAGTGCAGCCTTCTGAGGAACCCCAGTGGGCCAGATTGGGACCCCCAGAGAGGTTAGTTTGGCCCCCAGACCTGAGGTTCTGCACCCCTGGCATGGAGAAATACATCTGGGCTTAGTTGGGGTTACATTCCCCCTGAAAGATCAAGTGTGAAATTTGGGAGCTAGTGCCTGAGCTTGGCACTAACCAAGGATCTTCAGGTGGCAACAGTGGTCACATGTACGCCAGCAGCAACCCTGTCCAGAGGGGGCTGTTCTTGCCTTGGTTATTTATGTTTTGGTGACATCTAGCTGGACTACTGTAATGCGCTCCATGTGGGGCTGCCTTGAGGGACAGTTTAGAACCTTCAGCTGGTGGAGAATAGAGCCACCCAGGTATTGGTGGGGGCTGAGTGTCCGGCTCACGTCACACCAATATGACACCAGCTGCACCAGTTGCCAGTGCATTTCCAAACCCAATTCAAAATGCTGGTCTTAACCTTTAAAGCCTTAAATGATTTGTGCCTGAGTTACTTGAAGGACAGCCTTCACCTGAATCAGCCCGCCCATTCACTGAGCTCATCAACAAAGGCCCTTCTCACTTGCCTGCCACCAAAAGTGGCTAGGTTGGTAAGTACAAGGACAGGGGGCTTTTCAGCAGTGGCCACCTCTGGAATGAACTTCCATCAGAGATTCATATAGCATGGCCATGTGTCCTCCTTTACAGAGGACAGTCTTCCATTTGAAGCCATCCTCTATTTGAAGGGCTGTCCACTTCCAGTTTAAAGATAAAGAACCGTTGGGTTTGGGACTGTTGCCTAGGGATGTACGGAAGTCACCTTTTCGCAGCTTTGATTCGTGGTTGGGGGGAGGCACTCCGTCCCTCCCCCTGGAATCCTCCCTGGGCCAGCTCTGCTCTGAGGTGGCTCTGCAGAGCCGCTGGCCAGGGCCGTCCGCAGCTGGAGTTCCAGCCACGGCTGGCTGCTGCGGCCACCACTTGCGTCCTACCAGGCTGCCGTGATAGGCTACATAAGTATTTACATAGCCTATCATGGCAAAGAGCAGGGGCGCAAACAGCGTAGGGGCCACCGTTTGTGCCCCTGCTCTTTGCCATGACAGGCTATGTAAATGCTTACATAGCCTATCACAGCAACCTGGCAGGATGCAAGTGGCGGCCGCTACGGCGGCTGCCATATGTGACCGCAGCAGCTGGCCAAGAGCCCAGCTGCCACCGCTGCTGGACCTGCCGCCAGAGCCGCTGCCACCGGAACATCCGCCCCAGGTAAGTTTTGTCTCGGGGGGGATTCCGCGGGGTGGCAGGGGGTGGGAGGCCGTTCTGCCATGGTTTTCAGGGGGGCTGAATGCCAGTGCATTTGGCCTCACTGAAATCTGTGGCGGAATTCTCCGCCATCCCTACTGTTGCCTATCAACAGGTAGTACCTGGATAGCAGACAGAAGAGGAAGGCACACAGGTCACCTGGGGGTGTCTCCACCAGCGATTTCCTCTGAGCTGACTGCCTGTTGAGGTCATTAGGCATACATGACATTGTGGCCATCCAGCAGCCACCCTAGAGCTTATCAGGGGAAAAACGGATTTTCTGAGTCTGCTTAAAGTCCAATTCATTTCCTTAAGTCGGGTTCTCAGCAGTATAGGTATTGTGTGCCCCAATCCCCGCATTTAGCTTGGGTGGCTAGCCCTGCCCAGGGGTGTGCCTTTCACCATGAGCCCGGCCAAGGGGTGTTTCTTGTCTCCTGTCCCTGTGTTCCCAGCACAAACCAAATAGTGTCTACTCAGAAGTAACTCCTGTTGTGCTCAATGAGACTTGTCTCCTGAATGCCCTCATCGGAATTTACAGAGATCCCCCTCAGTTGAAATGGCACATTCCCTAAATGCTCTAAAGCACAATCTCAAGGCTCCAATTCTCCATTGTTTGGTTTATTGCCTTAGGATGTAACTACTTCACAGCTTTGTTACAGGGATCCTGCGCAGTATTGGTTGGGTTAGGAATTGGGCTGGTTTCCCATCCCTGTGTTCTCCCCTACTCTTTCCCACCACAAGTATGTGTGTCTACTCAGAAGTAACACCCATTGTGTTCAATGAGGCTTGGGGCTTGTTGGGAGGCTGGTCTTACAAATGTGCACATGGGGGGGTGATTCTTTCACCCCTCCATTACCGCGAACAAGCGCAGCAACGGGCTACACAGGGGGCTCATTGGGAGGCTGGTCTTACGAATGCTCACAAGGGGAAGCAACTACTTCATAGGGACGGGCAGAACCCCTATCTTTTGTTCCGGGGGGGTTCTGCAGGGGGGAGACAATCCGTCCCTCCCCCCGGAATCCTCTTCAGACGGCGCCACTCCATGGCAATTCCGCAGAGCTGGCTGCTGGCTCCGTATTGCCAGCGATACGGGCAGCCACCATTGCCGTGCCGTATCGGGCTGACTCTGGACACAAATGGCATCCACTATGCCATTTGTGGCCGTAAAGCTCTTAGATTAAGCTAAATGCAGCCATATATGGCTAGCCTATTGCAGGAAAAACCACAGAAGCAAATGGCTAGTGGACGCCATTTGTGGCTTTAAAGCCCTTAGTTTAAGCTAAATGCAGCCATTTATGGCTGCATTTAGCTTAATCTGAGAACTTTACGGCCGCAAATGGCATAGTGGATGCCATTTGCGGCCGGAGTCAGCCTCAGCCAGTGATACAGCGTGGCAATGGTGGCTGTATCGCTGGTGCTCTGGAGCTGCTGGTGGGGAGGATCCGGCCGGGGAAGATTCCACTGCGAGGCAGAAGTAAGGGATCCTTTCTGCCACGGACTCCGGAGGCCAGATTCTTTTGAATCCAGCCTCATTGGGGTCCGTGGCAGAATTCTCGGACATCCCTAGTACTTCACACCTTCCTTACGGAGCCTGGAAAGGGGGGGGATCCTCTCAAATTGGGTGAGCAGCCCCTGCCACTCAGATGATATTTACTTCAACCCACCCACCCACCCACCTGGAAGTAAGATATGTGAAGCCACTTAGAATGGTGTGATGTACACCCTCGTGGAGACAGGGCCTGGGTCACAGTCCCCCACACTATGGGGTGATGTACTGTATTTCTATTTCTATTATAACCACTATTTCTAAATTTGCATCTATTAGCATATGGAAATGTTATGCAAATCTGTATCTTCTTTTGTCCTCTCTTTTGATGATGGATTGATTTTCCTCTTTTTAAAGTGATCTTTAAGAAGCCACCCTGCTCATCAGACTGTGTCTTTGGAGATCTTCAGGAAAGTGCTTAAGCTCTACCTGTTTTTGCTGGCTGCAATCACCACTATAGTGAATGTTGTTTTACATTGTTTCTTTTATTATGTTCTCTGCCTTGGGAGGGTTCTACCCTTACTTGTGGCCTGGAATAAACCTCCCAGCTGCCTCTGCAAAAGGAAGCAGAAAGAATTCCCCTTGGCAGGCTGAAGAGGGGCATGGCTTTGCCTTGCATGGCTCTATCCTCAGATTAGGCAACTTTTCTATGTAACTCTCCTAGCTGGCAATATCTGGGACTTGGGAAAATTATAAAGTAAAAGAACGATTCATGCTGGTGTTAGAAAAATTCTGAACAGTGCCTGTCAGTTCAGGCATTGTGTTTAATTATGCAGTTCACTTTAAAAATATCTCACACCAAATATGCAGCCTACTTTAAAGTCTGTAATTCTAGGGGTTCAAATATGATGTTCCCCACCCCTTCCACCTCTCCATACAGCTAGTTCCCCACCCTCCACACAAGCATATAATAATCTCTTCCCCCTTCCTTTCTCTGTGACTAATCATCACTAAAACCAGGTATAAAATTTTCAAGAAAATCAGGCAATATGCAAATGACCTTCTGCAGAATGCATTACACAGAAATAAGAGAGTATTGTTGAAAGGGACACATAAAGAAATATAGCACATAAATGTGACAATTGAAGGTCTGGGTCCCTGAGATAAAACACTATCATCTTTAACCCAGGTATTGAAAACTTCTTGCATGTATACTTTGTTCTCTGTATCTTAAGAACATCAGAATTCCCCTGCTGGACCAGACCAAAGTACTATCTATTCCACCATACTATTCCACTGTAATAGAGACTGCACACATGACCCTGGGAAGCCCACTTGTACGGCCTTTAGGCAACACCCCCATGCCTTGTTTGCTCCCAGCACCTGCCCAATGCCATAGATTGTGGTAGAGAATGCCATACATGTATTAGGAATGTGAGAATAAGCAGAATGCAAGCTCATTGAAGTTCTCCAAATTCCATCTCAAAGCTCATTCCAGCTTAAGTCCATATCAGTTTGCGACCTTTGTTGTGTTTTGTTTTTCTTCTTGCATGAAATCTGTGTGTATATCTGGACATATTTTTCCAAATGTACATATCAATTGTGCACATCTTTGAAATGAACACACTATTCCCCCATTGATTAAGGCATATTTGTATGCACTTTTAAAAATATGCATTTTTTATGCACATTGTTCAAATCTATGCATGCTGTTGAACATATTTTGGGGGGTCTCTGAAGCTTGGAGATGTACAGACATTGACTGTAGATTGCATCCAAGTGCATGCTTCATTCAGAAGGGTAAATCTAGATAAAAAATGAACTGAAATGAACTTCTTTGGATCTCCACCCACCACACACACACACACACCCCTACCAGGTGCCAACAGAGAACATTCATTCAGATGTTAAGTCAAACTCTGATGTAGATTTATTCTGCCTCTCTGCAGCACTGGATGTCCTTTGGGGAGTCTGAAGAAGCTCTTGTATATACACCAGGATAAAACTTGATCCTTGCCACCATTGCATCCTCTGCTAATTTCCCCACAGAGCTCTTTTGGATAGTGACTGAACTGAGGAGATCTAGTCCAGGAATGGGACCAGCTAGGAAAAGCTTGGCGATGGCTTTTCACATCATTTTGAGGTCAAAACCATTTGCTTCCATACTGAATTGGATTCCGTTATTGTTGCAATTCCTGTGCAAATACTCCGAGCACCATCTGAACATGGGGCGTGGGATTAATTTCAGTTGTTGCAGCCTGAGGAGGCAGACAGGATGCTTGTCAAGGTTGGGCTCATACTAGGGATGTACGAAAGTCACTTATCTTTTCGCAGGGGTAATTTGCGGTGGTGGGGAGGTGCTTCGCTTCTCTCCCCGAAGTTCAGGCAAGGGGGGGGAGGCGTCCCACCTCACCCGGCCGAAATTCATGCCGGGGGGGGGAGGCGCCCTGCCTCGCCCGGCTGAAATTCAGGCCGGGGAGAAGCGCCCCATCTCCCCGGACGCGAAAGAAAAAGTAAAACAACAACAACAACAAAAAAAAACCCCATGATAGGCTACGTAACGATTAACATAGCCTATCACGGCTAGATTTCCAAAGTCAGCCATGATAGGCTACGTTAATCATCACGTAGCCTATCACGGGTGACTTTGGGGGGAAAAAAAAGCATGTATGCAAATGGCGGCAGCCCATGGGCGCCGCCATTTGCGTTCCTTATTTTGGCACGTCTAGTCTACGTAAAGATTTACGTAGACTACGGCGAAAATAAAGGCAACGCAAATAGCGTTCCCTTATTTTTGCCGTAGTCTACGTAAATCTTTATGTAGACTACCTGGGCCCAAATAAGGAACGCAAATGGCGGCGCCCATGGGCTGCTGCCATTTGCGTACGCATTTTTTTTCCCCCCAAAGTCACCCGTGATAGGCTACGTGACGATTTACGTAGCCTATCACGGCTGACTTTGGAAATCTAGCCATGATAGGCTACGTAAATCGTCACGTAGCCTATCACGGGTGTGTGTTGTTGTTTTTTACTTACTTTTTTATTTTGTAATGGCGGCAGCAGCAGCCGGTCGGGAGACCGGCCACCGCCCCCGCCCCCGCCCCCCACGAAACGTTGCTGAACCGCTGCCGGGACCTGCTGCTGAGAGGGACATTCGCTGAAGGTAAGTCCCATCCCAGGGGGGGCGGGGGGCTGGCGGAGAATTTCCCCAACACTTTCGGGGGGCCGAATGCCTCGGCACTTGCCCCCCCAAAGATTCGGGGAGAAATTCTCAGCCATCCCTAGCTCATACCCTCTCAATTCCTGTGCCTCTTGATTTGTAAAATCTAGCAGGGATACATTGACTAGCTGAATCCACAAAGTGGCAAATGTGAAATGTCTCATTATAGGGGTGCATGTTATGCCTGTCACTTTGAAATAGACGGTGGTGCATCCCCTCTTATAGAGGCCCAGCCTGGACCCAGAGGATTTAGATCATTACTGCCAAGTTACAAAAAACCCATTCCTGGGCAATGTGGTATTCGACCAGCTGCAGATGAAGGGTGGTATTCGACCAGCTGCAGATGTTCCTGTATGAAGCTTATTATCTACACCCATATCAGTCTGGCTTCAGGCCTGGACAAGGCACTGAAATACCCTTGGTTGCCTTGGTTGATTACTTCCTTTGGGGGAGAGATGGAGTGGGAGGAATGCTATTTTTGATTCTCCTTGACCTCTCAGTAGCTTTCTATATTGGCCATGGTATCCTCCTGGAATGGCTCAGTGGGTTAGGAGTAGGGGTGAACGAAAGTCACTTACCTTTTCTCGCAGCTTTTTTGTGGTGGGGGGGAGCGCTTCGCTGCTCCCCCCGCGAAGTTCAGGCCAGGGGGGGGAGGCTTCCCGCCTCGCCTGGCCGAAATTCAGGCCGGGGGGGGAGGCTTCCCGCCTCGCCCGGCCGAAATTCAGGCTGGGGAGGAGGCTTCCTGCCTCGCCCGGCCGCGAACACGAAAGTAAAAAAAAAAAAGTCCCCTGATAGGCTACGTGACGATTCACGTAGCCTATCACGGCTGACTTTGCAAATCTTGCCGTGATAGGCTACGTGAATCGTCACGTAGCCTATCAGGGGACTTTTTTTTTCTTTCTTTCATTGCAATGGTGGGGGCGGCAGCCGGTCGAAAGACCAGCTGCCGCTCCCGCCCCGCTCGAACACCGGACGAACCGCCAGCCGGACCCGCCGCCGGGAGGGACATTCAGGGAAGGTAAGTCCCGTCCCGGGGGGGAGCGGGGGGCGGGGGGGGCGGAGGATTTCTCCCCGAAACTTGTTCGGGGGGCCAAACACGTTGGCGCTCAGCCCCCCGAAGTTTCGGGGAGAAATTCTCCGCCATCCCTAGTTAGGAGGAGCAGGCACTATATTACAGTGGTTCCACTCCTACCTACAGGTTTGCTACTTGAAAGTAGCATTGCTGCATTGGAAGACTTCTGCTCAGGCAGTTAAGTTTCCATATTGTCCCCAGGCTGTTTAACGTCTATATATACCACCAGGGGGAGGATCATCTGGGGATATAGCATGCTGTTTCACCAACAGCTTAGAGATTTTATTATATTAAGCATAGTGATGAAGCAGATGTCTGGTTGGGGCTTGAAGCTTGGCTTTTTCCACCAGCCCAGCCCCCTGGACATCAGTCCATGGATCCCCGTGCTTGCCTGACTTCTCCTCAGTACTCAGGCAAGCCACAGGTGCACACTCCTTTGCCGAGCTGCCATTTTGTGTAAAAATGGTGGCTTGTCCTTTTCCATAAATACCCATGTATGCAAATGGCAGCCATAAAGGGGCCATCTATGCAACATTACAGGCATAAATAAACCATCGATGCCTGTAATGTTGCATAAATGGCCCCTTTACAGCTGCCATTTTCATACATGGTTATTTATAAAAAGGTCGAGCCACCATTTTTACACAAAATGGTGGCTCAATGAGGGAGTGGGCAACTGTGCACTGCATACCAGACACCCACAGACAGTCCAGTGGCTAGGGATGCATGAATCCCCCTTACATGGAGTCCACAGGGGTCCACGGGAGGGAGGTGATCCATCCCTCCCCCCTGGAATCCTTGCTGGCTGGCTCCACTCCATGGCGAGTCTGCAGAGCTGCTGGCTGGCTCCGGCCGCTGGTGGACTTCTGGCTGCTGGGACATAAATGGCATCCAGCATAGCAGATGCCATTTGCGTCCCTTCTCTTTGCTGTGATAGGCTACGTAAATATTTACGTAGCCTATCACAGCAAAGAGCAGGGACGCAAATGGCGTCCACTACACCATTTGCGTCCCTGCTCTTTGCCATGATAGGCTATGTAAATATTTACATAGCCTATTACTGCAAAGAACAGGGATGCAAATAGCGTCTGCTATGCTGGACGCCATTTTCTTCCACAGGACTGCAGCAGACGGACCGGACCGGCCAGTGGCAGGTAGGATCCGTTCCGGGGCAACTTCCTGGGGTGGCAGAGGTGGGTGGTCCATTCCACCACAGACTCCGAGGGGCCGGATTCTTTAGAATCCATCCTCATTGGAATCCATGGTGGAATTCTCTAACATCCCTACCAGTGGCTCACAGCCACGGCAAGCAGGGTTGGGTGGCCAGTGGGGGTCTGGCAAGTGGCACACAGAGCAGGTTGGGGTGAGTTTGCCCATCCCTACTTAAGCAGTATGTAAGAATTACAAATGAATAAATATGTGGGTGACACCCATGTCTGACTCTCTATTCAATCTATAACAGGAGAGGCTGTGCAAGTGCTGGACTAGTGCCTGGTGGCAGTGGTGGGCTGGATAAGGGCCAATAAACTGAAGTTAAACCCCAATAAGATGGAGGCTCTGTGGGTGGGTGGTTCCTGGGTCCAGGAATTAAGTAGATAGCCTGTCCTGGATGAGGCAGCACTCTCCCTGACAGCAGGAACATAGTGTGGGAGTACTCCTTGATTTAAAACTGTCTCTGGAAGCCCAGGTGGCCTCAGTGGTGAGGAATACTTATGGTCAGCTAAGGCTGGTTTGCCAGCTACAGCTATTCTTAAACTGGGATAATCTTGAAACAGTAATCCATGCCCTGATCATTTCTTGTTTGGACTATTGCAATGCTCTCAACATAGGGCTTCCTGTAAAGATGATCCAGAAGCCCCAGCTGGCACAGTATGCTATTGTCTGTGGGTTGACAGGGGCAGTGAGTAGGTCACACCAGTTTTGAAATCTCTATACTGACTGCCAGTGAGCTCCCAGGACCAAATAGTGTTACTACTATTGTACAAAACACTAAATGGCTCAGGATCCAGGTACTTGAAGGACTGCATTCCCTATTACTGACCATCCTGGGATTTAAGACTGGCCAGAGAGGGTTTGCATGTGGTGCCCTTGAGGAAAGTGGGCTATTATGCATGGCAGGGCCTTTTTGGTAGTGGCACCCTGGCTCTCCCTTCTGGTAGAGATTTGGCTGTCCCCCATGCTGTTATCATTTAGGCACCAGTGAAATACCTGCTTATTTGAGCAGGCTTTTAGGGCATAGGCAAGTGCTCTATTTGTTTTCTCATCGATTGATGGTTTTATTTTATTCTATTTTATTATATATTTGTGATTTTTAGAGTCATGATTTTAATGTTGTTTCCATGGTGTACTTTGTTTTATGTTGTTCACTTTCCTGTGTTCTTTGTGAAGAAGAGTGGGATACAAGTCAAATCAACCAATCAAACAAACAAACATACACAGAAATAATGTCCATGAAGTACAAAAATACAGCCTAGAGTAATTATATATAAAGCTTAAATGTATGCAAGATACACAAAATGACAATTCACAACAGCAGCAATTGATGATGACACAATAATTCTAGCTTTTCTACATTAATTAACACCTCTTCAGGCATTCAGTAGGGGTGAGGGAGTAATCTGTTAGGTTGGGTTTACATTTTAATGTGAACTTATCTAAATCCGCACTTTCAAACCAATACGTGAACCAAAACTCAGTTATCTGTCAAAATAAGCACTTCTCCAAAAGATTATCCAAATATGGAGTGAGCCCTATGAGTGTACATCCATATGTGTGACATTGGCCAGGGTGTGTGGCTTGTACATGCATAGAATCATAGGGTTGGAAGGGGCCTACAAGACCATTGAGTCCAACCCCCTGGTCAGTGCAGGAAGCCTGATTCCCAGGAGGTCTCCCATCCAAGTACTAACCAGGGTTGACCCTGCTTAGCTTCAGAGATCAGATGAGATCAACATCTAGATATGGCACTAGCTAGGGATGGGCAAACTTGCCACTAGGGATGTACGAAAGTCACTTACCTGAACCCGAAAGTTGATTCGCGGTGGGGGGGAGGCGCTCCATCCCTACCCCGAAATTCTGGCTGGGGGGGAGGCACCCCGTCCCTCCTCCCCGAAATTCTGGCTGGGGGGGAGGTGCCCCGTCCCTCTGCCCGCAAATCCTGTCCTGCCGGGACGCAAATGGCGGTGGCCGTAGCCGCCGCCGTTTGCGTCCCTGCAGTCAGCCATGATAGGCTACGTAAATGTTTACGTAGCCTATCATGGCTGAGTGAAAAAACAACAACAACGCACGTATGCAAATGGCGGTGCCCATGGCACCGCCATTTGCGTTCCTTATTTTGGCACGTGTAGTCTACATAAACATTTACGTAGACTACTACGAAAATAACCTTTCGGGTTCAGGTAAGTGACTTTCGGTAAGCCGCCATTTGCGTATGCGCGGGTTTTTTTTTCTTTCACTCAGCCGTGATAGGCTACGTAAAGATTTACGTAGGCTATCACAGTGTTTTTAAAAAAATCTAGCCATGATAGGCTACGTAAATCTTTACGTAGCCTATTACTTTTTTTTTTTTTAACTTGGAAATGGCGGCGGCGGCAGCTGTTCGGAAGACCGGCCACCGCAGCCGCTGCCGCCGAACCGCTGCCGAACCACCACTGGAGCCGCCACCGCCAGGGACATTCGCACAAGGTAAGTCCCATCCCGGGGGGGGGGCGGGGGGGCAGACTGTTTCTCCACCAATTTTGGGGGGCCGAATGTGCTGGCATTCGGCCTCCCTGAGATTCGTGGAGAAATTCTCTGACATCCCTACTTGCCACTGCTCGTGCTGCAGACCAAACTCCTGCCAGCCACCCAACCCTGTTCGCCAGATGCAGCAAGCTCCCAGATGGTCCGCGGGTGTTTGTCAAGTAGCACGAGGTGTCCCACTTCTTTGGCAGCCACCATTTTGTGCAAAATGGCAGCTAGGCTTTTCCTGCAAATCCCCCATTTTGCGCAACTTGCAAGGAGAGAACAAGAGGTTGGCTGGTGGCAAGGGAATCCTGCCTCCACTGCCTCTCAACCCCTTGTGGTCTTCTTGAGGGGAAGGAGTCCACAAGGGGTTGAGAGGTGGCACAGGCAGCTGTTGCATTGCTGCATGCTAACCCCTCATTCTCTCTTTGCAAGGAGACCGCAAAAGGTTGGCAGGTAGCAGAAAACCACGAGCTTGCCTGACTCAGTGCTCACCAAATTGGGCAGGCTCAATGAGCTGGTGTCTGGGGGGCTGAGCTGGCAGTAATCCACCAAGCTTCAAGCCCCAACTGGATGCCTACACCATCCTTAGTGCTAGCTGGTATGTTGTAGAGAATTGCTTCACACATCTGGTACCAAGGGGTACCGAATGACTGAAGAGAGACATAAGCTTACAGGTAACCATTATCTAACTACATTTTCCTCTCCCATTACATGAGTTAACCAACATAGCAAAGCTAGAATGACTGTGTTATCATTAAGTACAGTTGTAGTGAAGGGTCACATATCTTGCATATATTTAAGCCTTACACATATCTGTCACAGAATGTACTTTTTTCATTCCATGACAAATTGGCCCCACTGTTTACCAGTTCCCCCCCCCCTCTGTATCCATGTAAATAGTATATATCTACCAACTGAAGATAACACTTAAGCAGACTATAATTCATGAATGTTTATGCTATATAAATCTTTTTGGGCACAATCCTATGCATGTTTAGATAGAAAAAAGTCCTACAAAAGTCCCTGGCTGAGTCATGCTGGGAGTTGTAGGACTTTTTTTTCTGTCTGAGCATGCATCAGAGATTGGAGTGCACCCTTTAAAATGCCACAGGACTCTGTTACTATTTGGCATGCTTCATATTTAATGCTTATAATGTGGGTTGTTTTTAAAAATAAATTTTTATGTTAAGCTGCTTTGAGCAGTTCCATCAGATTAGAAATAAAAAGAAAATGTTAAAATTACAGAAGTTCTTGCTTCTGGTTTGTTGTAACCCCAGAAAATCTTTACTTAGCTAGTTTGGAAAGAGGATAGAAACTTCACAGAGGACTTGCACCCAAACATTTTCTCCAAGATTGCATTTTAAATAGGGATGGCAGAGAATTCCGCCACGGATCTTGGTGAGGCCGAATGCACTGGCATTCGGCCCCCCGAAATCTGTGGCAGAACGGCCTGCCCCCCGCCCCCTCGCAGATCCCCCCGGGACGAGACTTACCTGGGGCGGATGTTCCAGGCAGCGTCAGCTCCGGCGGCGGCTCCAGCGGCTCCGGCGGTGGCAGCTGGTCTTCCAACTGGCTGCTGCCGCCACCACCATTTCCAGTGTTGTTAAAAAAAAAAAAAAGACATGATAGGCTACGTAAAGATTTACGTAGCCTATCATGGCTAGGTTTAAAAAACAAACAAACCACGTGATAGGCTACGTAAATCTTTACGTAGCCTATCACGTCTGACTTTTTTTTAAAAAAACACGCGCGTATGCAAATGGCGGTGGCTACTGCCGCCGCCATTTGCGTTCCTTCTTTTTGGCCGTCTTAGTCTACGTAAATATTTACATAGGCTAAAACGGGGAATAAAAAAGGGACACAAATAGTGCCTGCTACACTATTTGCATTCCCCTTGATTTTCGCTGTCATAGTGTACGTAAATATTTACATAGATTAAGATGGCCTAAAAGAAGGAACGCAAATGGCGGTGGCCATAGCCGCCGCCATTTGTGTACGCGGGTGTTTTTTTTGTTGTTTACCCAGAGCCCTCCGTGGCCGGAAATCTGGCTGCGGACAGCTCTGGCCTGGCTGGGCCTGGCTGGCTGCTCCGCAGAGCTGCTGCAGAGCCGGCTGTTCAAGGATTCCGGGGGGAGGAACAGAGTGCCTCCCCCCCCGGCGAGGATTCCAGTGGGAGGGACAGAACGCCTCCCCCCACCATAAGCATAATCCGCGAACAGGTAAGTGACTTTCGTACATCCCTGGTTTTAAACCCCAACCTTCTTCTGAAATGTGTTGAATTTTCATTGATCTAAACCATCCCATCCTCATGTAGATATAAATTCACTGGATATATCTGCTGGCTAATGAGGATCAACAAACAGAGAAGCTTGCATTCAAAGTATTGATCTACAAACAATTTAAAATTTAAACACCACCTAGAATCATGAAAGGCAACTCTTGTTCCAAAAGAGCATAGCTGCTTTAAACCTCTATTCCCACATGTTTACACTATCTGTTCAAAGGCCTGTTAGATCTAAACTCTTTGATGTATGACCAGCTACTTCTGTTGTGGCTTTTTGTTAACTCAAATCTAAACCCAGTGGGGAAAAGGACAAATTGGTTCTTTTATCAAATACTTGCAGTATCCCTTTACTATGAACAGGGATCTCACATACTTGCTTTATTTATATACTGCAGTGTGAGCGATGTTATGAGTTGCCAAAAAGGTCAAGGCAATGAAAAGCAGTGGTGGTTCATGGGGTATGGATGAGTTCTGGCATGTAGGGAGAGGTTCCCACTTGTCAGTGAACGGAGAAGGTCTCACATGCTTACCAATGGGTGTCACAAAGCAGTGATGGAGGCAAGGAGCACTGCCTAGATGCATGTCTGGTGGTGGCTAGGGATGGATGCTTGGTTCAATTTTGGTTTCTCTGTATCTCATTTTTATAATCTTACATTCAGCTAGTCCCAAACTTTGATATTTTCTTTTTGAATTCTCATGAAAATACATAAGCATTTATGTGCATGTTTCTCCTAATACATGCATTTTTGCCCAAATATACACTTTTTTTTTGCAAACAATTTTCCTAATACAATGCATTTTGGAATGTTATTTCCTCTAATATACGCATTTTTGTATGCATTAAAAAAAAAACACCTCCATTGCAAAATTTTGGAAGTGTAAATTTCAAAGGGTAACTGAGTTTCAGTTCACATAGTGACTTGAAAGTGAAAAATTAGATAAATTTGCATTAAAATGTGAATGGAATGAATTTCTCTTCTATCCCTACTGGTGACTAGTCAGGCATGCCCAGCAAGGGTGCTAAAATCAATTGCTGCTAGCATCGATGGTTTGCATCCATGCTAAGCATTCCTGACTCTCCAGCAGCTGTGCACAATCGCCCACTTATTATACCATGGATAAATTCATGCCCCTGTCTGCTTAGGTCGCTGATCACTGGTGGTGGACTCTTCTTCTTGCCGCACCTTTCCATGAGTGAGTCACCAGCAGTGCTATAAGGCTTAGTGAAATTAGCCTTCCAAAATTATCTACTCTATTTCTAGATAGCAAACGTGGGGAGGGGCATTTCACCGACTATTCTTCTGGGGTAATGGGATTATTCTGAGTAACGTTGGCCTTTTTGGAGAGGCATAAAAGTCAGTATCATTTCTGAGCTTGAGAAGAACTTTTGAGGAAGGCAATGCTCTATTCATAATACAGCCAAGTGGTATGAGCCATTCGCCTGAATGCATGAAGGATTAAAGTGGGTGGAGGCACATCACTGTACATACTGGTCCTACCACCTATGTTTCTGAGGAAGTTGGCCCCACCTCCTACATCTCCAGGTGTGCTGGCCTCTCTCACCTCAGTTCAGACCTTCCTCTGTTGAATCAGCAAGTCTGAAAGGAAGTTCTACTTGTGTTTGCTTGAACAGGAGTAGAAGTCTCCATGTGATGGGGAACCCTGATAAGGCAGGGTCCACAACTGTGCAGAGAGTTCTACTCCTGTTCAATTGAATGTGAGTAGAATTCCCTTTCAGACTTTGCCAATTCAACACTGCAAGGTCTGAACTGGGGTGGGGGAGGGGGCATCCAACGGACATAAGGGGCAGGGCACCATGCATGGCCCTGACACTCTACCCCCCTTAAGCCCTCACCTGTTCAGGCAAACATGGCTACATGGGTGTTCTAAACTAGAGCTGTGTGTAAACGGCCTCTTGAATTTCTCCACCTTACTTGTGGGCAGAGAAATTTGGGGGACAATTTCAGATAATTTCTCTAGGGGGAGGAGAAATTCTCAGCAGTTTCTCCCAGGTAGGGCTCCCCATTGGCAGCGCTTGTAGCACAGCTTCTTTCTTTGTTGGTAAGGGGCTGGGGGGGGTCATGCTGCAACAGCATCAACTGTCCTGGCTGGCTGGCCCCCAGTGTGCATCCACTGCAATGCAGGTGGGCGCAGTGTTGTGGCCAGCTCCAGGGATGAGGTGGAGTTAGTGTTCTGGCAAAATCTCTCCTCCAATTTCCTGAAAGTTGTCTCCCCCATGAAAAAGGCTTCCATTGTTCTGCCTCATTCGGGATGTTTTATCATTTATGTTTGTGGTGTTTTTGAGCTTACCTCATGACAGCTAGCCTCCCAGGCTGCCTGCATGTCCTGATTTGAAAAAGCCCCATAGGAGGAATTTCCTCATGGTGCCTTAAACTGGGCTTCAATTGAAGTGTGGGAAGCCAAGAAGGCTACAGGTGGCCAGAGAGATGATTGTACAATGAAAAAACAGGACATTTGCACTCACCCCTCAGGTAAGCCTAAGAAACTCCAACCCAACTCATGAGAATTTCACCAAAATTTCTTCACCACTGAATTTCTTGTTGGAAGCCATTTCTCTTCTATCAAATTGAATGAGAATGGTCTTACTGAAGTCTATGTGCAACCTATTTTTTCCTCTCTTTTTTCCCTTTCTTGAATATTGTAATATTTGAAACTGAGGCTATTGGAACATGTTGTTGTATTTTTATTTTTATTTTGTTCAATTTTTTTCCTTTGGTTTTGTTATGTTTTCAGTTTGTTTTGATTCCTTAAAATTCACAATAAAATATTGCGGAAAAATTGAATGAGAATGGTAAAAAAAAAAATGTGGGGGAAATGTTCAGCACAGCACTATTCCAAACCAAACAAATATTATGGAGGTGGAGAGAAAGGTCTTGTGGACTACTAACCTTGCTTTCCTGGCAGAAAAAAAGAAGTTGTCCACCCCCTTTAATCAACTCCACCCTCGCCAAAAAATACACACCCAGGGATGGACGCTTCAGTATAAGGGGAGCACAGAGCTGTGAAGGAGAAAAAAAATGTTGAAGAATGCTACAACCAACCCATAGCATTCCATATATATATATATATATATATATATATATATATATATATAGTGTGTGTGTGTGTGTGTGTGTGTGTGTGTATGGGGGGGTAGTTCAATACAAAATCCATAAATGTTAAATCAATAAACACAACAGATAGTTTAGCAAAAATACACACTTATACCACCTTCACCCCCTTCCAGCAGCCAGTTTAAGAACGGATTGGGATTTATTGTTAAAGGATGAAAATCTAATCAAAGGTCAGGTTAGAGTGGTTGGGAACCCCAGCTCAATGGTAGAGCACATGTTTTGCATTCACAACATCTCACACTCAACCCCTGGTAGGGATGTGCATATCAGCAAACCCACGCTTGCCAAAGTTCTCTGCATTCCTTCTCAAGGTTGTTTCAATGTGAGCCCATATCAGATTGCAAGCTTTGTTGTTTTTGTTTTTGCAATTCCTGAGATCCAACAAACAAACAAACAAACAAACAAACACAGTCTTAATAATAAAAGGGCTAAACTACCTTAAATAAATGGATGTCATCAACTCACTTCTCCCAGTAATGTTCAGCAACACTCAATGTGACAACATGTGTATTCCACAAAATCTCTCTCTCTCTCTCTCTCTCACACACACACACACACACAATGTGGAGAAGGAATAGAGAAACACTGAGTGAAATTCTGTCACATCATGTGACTACTTCAACTAAATATGGTTGGTTAATGCAGGGTCATTGGTTGCCACACCAATGTGCAGTTTGGCCTGAACAATCATTTTCATTGGGTTTCATACTCAGCACAAGAGCTTGACCAGAAATACTGCTGCATGTAAAATTGTTCTTTTTAGTAACTGTGCTGGAGTTTATGTACAAACATCACTTTTAACAAGAACATCTTTAAAACATAAATTTATGTTTAAAAACAAACACCAAAATACCAATATAAATATAATAAAATCATAGCAGCAAAAACAAACAAACAAAACAAATGGAATGGAATGATGAAAACTCTCAAAAGATCAAAAATATCTTTGCCAGGAGCTAAAATGTTAATAATGTATTGGCAGGGTTCTTCAGGGAGGGAATTCCTTAAGAGACCATTACAATCTTGAAGGATCTCTCCAGTCGCCACCTACCTAACACTAAATGGTGATGTACCATTGTGCACACATACAGTTATGGGTATTAACTGGACAGACTGTTGAAACAGAGCATAAAGTTACACAGATATATATTTTTGGTCTGTCCATTTTGTGTTTGTGCATAATAGAATGCATGGAGACACTGGAGTTAAAAAAAAAAAGTTAAAATGTAAAGGTTTGAAGCATCTCTTCATATTAGACTCAACAGCCAGGAAACATTACAAATCCTCACTTAATGACAGAATAATTTAGTGTACATGAGGTATTCAGATGCAAATTGTCAAAAATATTGGGGCTAAAATCTAGAGATACAAATATCAGCCATTTTACACCTTTAAGTCTGTAACATTTGATTTCCCTGACTAACTCCGATCAATGAGTCTGCTATAGCAGGTCGAAAGCAACTGTGATAAAATGCCACCTTATGAAGTAATTGCCTTCATAGATCTTGCCAAATGAGTCATAAAACCATCCATCAATATCCTCTGGTGGTGCGGAATAGCACAGTTACGAGGAAGCTCAGGGAATTCTCTGATCAGAAAAGCTTACGTTGTGGTTCGTTCTGTGGTCTATCAATCATCATTTTTTTGAATTTGATACCAGGGTTGAGAAACAAATGAAAACTTCCACTGCCATTAGTTGACACCTAACAAGGTGCTATCATTTCTATTAATGCCACCGACAAGCTCAAAATCTCATTTACCTCAACCTTAAATGGAGAAGGAAGGTGCCAAATTGTTCCCGTTAATTGTTGATTTGCATTTGTGAAGGTTAGGTAGCTTTGCTTTGCGGTGTGAGAACATGGGTGGCATTCCTCATTTGAATGAACTGCCTCTTTTCATAACGTTTCCCTAATGCATATTTAAATGTGTGTTTTTAAGCCACACACACACTAGCCCTGAGGAAAAAAACTGTTGCATTACTTTACATATTGCAGTTTTTCAGTGTACAGCTAAAAATGTTGTCTGAAGTAATAACTGAAATGAAGCATGAAGAGAAGTTCACACATAGTATGCAAACCTACTACTACTACCAACAACAACAATTTTAATAATGCTTACTGAAAACAGTATACAGTGTACTGCTGCAGATGAGGCTGAGTAGAAAACTGAATGTATAGAGCCTGAGAGCTGAGTCTGAGAGCGCTTCTTGGTATGGCAAGCCAGGAGGGCCAACCAATACACGACATCAGCCATCCATATGATGCAGGTATACTCACACCAGGGAGCCTTGGTTGGCTGCCGAGCCTTGTTGAGAGCACACTCAGTGGCAAGACAACAACACCAGGTTGTCCTCATGTAATATGTAACTGTAATTTCTGGGAAGGCTACTTATAACGTTTCAACACAAAATGGACTTCCAAAACAGCTTAGGAAAGTTAGACAGCCTCTGATACTCAAAGCCTAAATAGGGGGTAGCAAAAAAAAAAAAAAAAATTAATAGAAGGAACAATTGAATTTGCATTCAAGATGTAATAAAAGATGAGAATAGTAGGTATGCATGGCTGGAGGGGTGACAATGATGACAATTATTTATATCCTGACTTGCAGGATAAAACTCCTTCCAAGGTAGAATGCAAGTAAGCCAACGATACCTTAATTTTTAAAACCACTATAAACAATACTAAAAATAACTGACAAGGGTCCATCCCACCTGACAGTTGATTGAAGGGAGTCATGTGAGGAAAGGAAGGGGCAGTGCATCTAAAGCAGAAGGACCCTCAGGCGATGTTCACATGCCTGCCTGCCTCTGTTTTCTGGGATTCTTCACACAGAGTAGTTGGCGGTAATGGCCCTTTGAGGGGAGAGGGCCCTCCAGCTGAACTGGGCTCTGTGATGACTTTTGTCTGTCTCCCTCCCTCTCTTCTCAAGGGAGAAGGAGCTCGTGAGTATTCAAGGTGCAATAAAGAGCTTGACTGAACCTTTCCCAAAAGTTTTGCTCCTCCAGGTTTTTTTTTTCCTTTTCTTTCTCAACATCCTGGTTCCCTTCTGTTCACAGTCCTGATTGGTTGCAGCATCACTCCATTTTGTTTCTGTTTCTTTGATAAGTACATAGCCACTCTTCCTAGTAGAAGTAGCATTGTCTTGCAGTCTGTCAGATTTGGCTAGACAATGATGTCACTAAGGGCAGCACTCCCTAAATAGGCATTGGTCATGCAGGCCTTCTCCTGTATGGAAACCTGCCTTACTTCAGAGGGCAGAAAAGAAAAGAAAAAACACATGGCAGGGCCTTAGATGAAGACATGAGTAAATGGGTAGGCTCCCATTGCAGGAGGCAGATCTTCAGACAGGCCCGGCCCAGGCCCTTTAGGGATTTAAATGTTAAAGTCTTTGAACTGGACACAGAAACAAACTGGAACTTAGAGCTGTTTACCAGTCTGCTGAAGTTAGGGATGTCTGTCGGGGTTAAATCCGGCCCTTTGGGGGGCCCAAGGATTCCTGTGGTGCCCCTGGCTCAGCTTGCATTTGAAAGAGGAGACAGGGTATTTTTTTGCAAAAATCCAGGAACTTTCCCATTATTATTATTATTAATTTATTTTGTAAAGACCAATTACTGCAAATTACGGCTGCTTACATTAAGTTGAACCAGATGGTAGATTTTCCTTTCTTTCCCCCCAGCTATAGAGCTGGGGGCCCTTCAACCCTGCTACCAAAGCCATCGCCGCCAACACACAACCCTCCTTCTTCCCCTGTCGCCATCACCCCAGGCTGGAGAGCCTGTCACCTTACAGTTCTGCTGTTCAGGGGCTCTCCAGGTGAGGGATGTACAGACTGTGTAAAATCCGCTCCGTCTGTGTTTCGTGAATTGTCAGGTGCCTTTTGTTCTGTCGTCCACCCACAGATGGATGCGAATGTTTTTTTCGTCATGCGGAAACATATGCAAATAATTACATAAGTATTTACATAATTTACCTTAGTACATAACATTTACCGTATTGTCCCCCATTCCATTCAACGTTTCCTCAGCAAAAACTTGTGTATTTTTCCTATGAATTTATATGCACAAATTTCAGGAAAGTAAAAAAATCACCTGAAGGTCCATGGACTCCATGCGGCCTGAGGGGGGCGCTCCACACTAGAGTCAGCAGGTTGGATTCTTAGAAATCTAAGATCATTTTAATCCATCTCGAATTTCTCCAGCATCCCTATCATTGGGTGTGCAGGTCCGGCCATGCATGACAGCTCAATGAGCAGGTCAAGGATGTGTGAGTTGTGGGGGGGCAGCTCATCGGGCACCCGGGCAACCCAGAGAGAGGCGAGTCAGTCCATCTTTCTCATCAGCTCCAGCCTGGAGTAAGGATGCTGGAGTCTGCACAGAGTCCGTGGACTTTCAGATGATATTTCTACCTTCCCGAAATGTATGCATATATAAATCCGTAGAGAAATGTATGTTTCTGCTGAGGAAACATTGAATGGAATGGGGGACGATACCCTAAATGTTACGTTCTGAGGTAAATTATATAAATACTTATGTCAATAATTAAAGTCAATATTTACACAATTATTTCAATATTTTTCCTCATGATGAAAAAAATAATAATTCTCACCTGTCTGTGGGCAGATGATGGAACAAAAGGTACCTGACAATCTGCGGAACACAGACGGTGTGGATTCTAGACAGCCCGTACATCTCTACCCAATGAGCGGGTCTGGCAGCTGCCTGCTTCCCCCCGAGCCACCATGTTGCATAAAAATGGTGGCTGGGGTATTTCTGTAAACCTAATGTTGCAGAATGGTGGCAAGTAAAGGGGGCATTTCCACAATATTGCAGGCAGCAGCTTGACAGGAGGAGAATGAGAAGGAAGCCCCACTTGTCCTCTTCCTGCCCTGCCGGCGCTGCTGCCACTGTGGTAGCCAAGATGGAAGGAGGAGAAGGGAGCAATTAGGGATATCACGGATGCCCGACTGGTTCTGGGAGTCCATCAGGCCCCCTGCACACCCACAACCCCCAGACCGTGCCTGCCAAGCCCCTGCTCTCACTCACCCATGCTCTCCCCCTCCCAGACTCACCCCAACTCATCCAGCAGGCTCTCACTTTTTTGCTGCCATTTTTTTATGGAAAAATAGGAACTTAAAAATATATGCATATTTATATATGCACAGTTTGGGGGCAGAAAAGCTTAATAGGTGCAATATTAAAGGCATAATGCCTCTAATATTGCACTGATTAAACTTTCCCAGCCCCAAGCTGCATATTTAAATACGCACATTTTTAAGCTCCCCTTTTCGTTCAAAAAAAGGCAGCAAAATGGTGGGTGCTTGCTGGACAGGCCCAGAGTGAGTATGAGTGACTCCCTGAGCTTGTGGGGGCTTGAGGGGGGGGCAAGCGGGGGCCGCACTTCAGCGGGCGCCCGGAGAACTCGAGCTGGAGTGGGTTCGCATATCCCTCAGAGTTATGTGATCCAAGCAAGCAGTCCCAGTTAAGACTCTCACAGCTGCATTAGACATTAAACATCTTCTCTTGATTTTCATTAGAAAATATATTTTGATATGGAATGGAACAATCCATTGATGAGGTGGATAAGCACTATAGATGAATGACTTGTAAGCTTTATTTGTGTCAAACTTAGAAAAAATAGTATTTTTAAAAAGGGAACTTCTTCTTCTGTATCAGATGAGTGAAGATGGAAAGGGACTAACATTCAACCTAGCTTGATCGCTGCATATCGGAAAGAACTCTTCATGATACTCTTGCAGTGAGAGCTCATCCAACATACATGAGACATTATCTAAAGTTTAGCACCAGCTGATGGTTGAAGATGTAAATGCGGATTTCAACTGTGTATTGTCCTAGTATACAGACATGTACAGAGGGAGGGGGACAACAAACATTATAATGATCAGTAAGGAAACAGGATATACCATTTTTTTATGCAAAACTGTTTCATTGTGTTATTCGAAAGCCGTTATTGATGGCAAAGATCTTGAACTGGTGAACTTGCTTACTGCAGCAAAAATGTTTACTTCTTATTGGGCAGGGGTACCAGAGATGTACCACTATCACAGTGGTTCAAAATGACTGGCAATAGCATTCATGTCCAAGTTCAATTTCTGGTTGAGGAATTGCTGTGGCTAAAATAACTGTATTGGGAAATTGATAGTTTTTGTAATGTACTGGATGAAAAATTCCAGGCTATCTTGTCCTTTCTCAAGGTTATAAAGATTTTCTGTTAAAGTTATGGTGTTTGTGCATGCATGTGTTTAAATAAATGCATGTCCATATGGGAATTAAAATGTAACTTTTATGGAGATCATCAAATATGTGGATGTCCATGCATGCACAGCTGGAGCATTTGATATGCATGTATGTGACAATTCGCAACACACACATCCCATTCTGGTATCTACACCGAAGAGCTTCCCAGGGAGGAATGTTCTATCCTTCGAATCAGCTGTGAAGGGTGCAATTCATGTTGCTATTTAGGTCAATCCCCTTCATGGATCACTGCCTTGTTGTGGCAAAGGGGCTTGCGTAACTCAGTGAAGCCGTAAGCTATGCCGTGCAGGGCCACCCAAGACGGACAGGTCATGGCAGAGAGTTCTGTCAAAATGTGGTCCACTGGAGAAGGAAATGGCAACCCACTCCAGTATTCTTGCCAAGAAAACCCCATGGAACGTATCACAAGGCTAAAAGAGATGATGCCGGAAGATGAGCCCCTCAGGTCGGAAGGTGTCCAATATACTACTGGAGAAGAGCAGAGGGTATTTCCAAGTAGTGCCAGAAAGAGTGAAGCGGCTGGGCCAAAGCCGAAAGGACACTCAGCTGTGGATGTGTCTGGTGGTGAAAAGAAAATCTGATGCTGTAAAGAACAATATTGTTTAGGAACCTGGAATGTCAGATCAATGAATCAAGGTAAGCTGGAGGTGGTCAAAGATAGGGATGGGGGAGAATTTCTCCCCGAAACTTCGGGGGGCCGAGTGCCAATGTGTTTGGCCCCCCAAAGTAGTTTCAGGGAGAAATTCTCCGCCCCCTGCCCCCCCACCCCCCCGGGATGGGACTTACCTTTCCAGAATGTCCCTGCCGGTGGTGGGTCCCGGCGGCGGTTCGTCAGGTCTTCGACGGGGGCAGAGGCGGCAGCCAGACTTTCGACCGGCTGCCGCCGCCGCCATTCCAATAAAAGTAAAAAAAAAAAAAACGCCCCCGTGATAGGCTACGTGACGATTAACGTAGCCTATCACGGCTAGATTTGCAAAGTCAGCCATGATAGGCTATGTAAATCATCACGTAGCCTATCACGGGTGACTTAAAAAAAAAAAAAGCTTGTACGGCTAATGGCGGCCCCCATAGGGAGCCGCCATTCGCATTCCTTATTTGGTCGCTGTAGTCTACGTAAAGATTTACGTAGACTACAGCGACCAAATAAGGAACACCCGTGATAGGCTACGTGATGATTAACGTAGCCTATCACGGCTGACTTTGCAGATCTAGCCGTGATAGGCTACGTTAATCGTCACGTAGCCTATCACGGGGGCGTTTTTTTTTGTTTTTTTTTTTACTTTTTATTTCGCAGCCGGGCGAGGCGAGGTGCCTCCTCCCCGGCCTGAATTTTGGCCGGGTGAGGCGGGAAGCTTCCCCCCCGGACTGAATTTTGGCCGGGTGAGGAGGGAAGCCTCCCCCCCTGGCCTGAACTTCGGGGGGAGCAGCGAAGCACCTCCCCCCCACCGCGAAGCAAGCTGCGAGACGTGGTAAGTGGCTTTCGTGCACCCCTAGTCAAACATGAGATGGCAAGATTGAACATCGACATCTTGGGAATCAGCAAACTAAAATCGACAGGCATGGGCGAATTTAATTCAGGGGACCATCATATCTACTGCTGTGGGCAAGAATCCCTTAGAAGAAATGGAGTAGCACTCATAGTCAACAAAAGGGTGGGAAAAGCAGTACTGGGGTACAATCTTAAAAACGATAGAATGATCTCAGTACGAATCCAAGGCAAACCATTCAACATCACAGTAATTCAATGCTATGCCCCAACCACTGAGGCCGAAGAAGCTGAGGTTGATCGGTTCTATGAAGTCCTACAACACCTTCTGGAACTAACACCAAAAAAAGATGTCCTCTTCATCATAGGGGATTGGAATGCTAAAGTAGGAAGTCAAGAAATCACTGCGATAACAGGCAGGCATGGCCTTGGTGTACAAAATGAAGCAGGACAAAAGCTAATAGAGTTTTGCCAAGAGAACACGCTGATCTTAGCAAACACTCTTTTCCAACAGCACAAGAGACGACTCTACACATGGACATCACCAGATATCAATATCAAAATCAGATTGATTATGTCCTTTGCAGCCAAAGATGGAGAAGCTCTATACAGTCAGTCAAAACAAGACCTGGAGCTGATTGTGGCTCAGATCATGAGCTTCTTGTTGCAAAATTTCGGCTTAAATTGAAGAACGTAGGGAAAACCACTAAACCATTCCGGTATGACCTAAATCATATCCCTTATGAATATACAGTGGAGGTGAGGAATAGATTTCAGGGATTAGACCTGATAGACAGAGTGCCTGGGGAACGATGGACAGAGGTCCGTAACATTGTTCAGGAGGCAGCAACGAAATCCATCCCAAAGAAAAAGAAATGCAAGAAAGCCAAGTGGCTGTCTGATGAGGCTTTACAAGTAGCTGACGAAAGAAGGGAAGCGAAAAGCAAGGGAGAAAGGGGAAGATATATCCAACTGAATGCAGAGTTCCAGGGAATAGCAAGGAGAGACAAGAAGGCCTTCTTAAATGAACAATGCAAAGAAATCGAGGAAAACAACAGAATGGGAAAGACTAGAGATCTCTTCAAGAAAATCGGAGATCTCAAGGGAACGTTTTGTGCAAAGATGGGCATGATAAAGGACAAAGAAGGCAGGGACCTAACAGAAGCAGATGAGATTAAGAAGAGGTGGAAAGAATACCCAGAAGAACTATACAGGAAAGATCTGAATGTCCCTGATAGCCATGATAGTGCGGTCACTGAACTTGAGCCGGACATCCTAGAAAGTGAAGTCAAGTGGGCCTTAGGAAGCATTAGTAACAACAAAGCTAGCAGAGATGACAGTATTCCAGCTGAGCTATTTAAAATCCTAAAAGATGATGCTGTTAAAGTGCTGCATTCAATATGCCAACATATTTGGCACAGTCAACAATGGCCGCAAGACTGGAAAAGGTCAGTTTACATTCCAATTCCAAAGAAGGGCAATGCCAAAGAGTGTTCAAACTACCACACAATTGTGCTCATTTCACATGCCAGCAAGGTGATGCTCAAAATCCTACAAGCTAGGCTTCAGCAGAATGCGAACCGAAAACTACTGGAAGTACAAGCTGGGTTTCGAAGAGGCAGAGGAACGAGAGATCAAATTGCCAACATTCGCTGCATCATGGAGAAAGCAAGAGAATTCCAGAAAAACGTCTATTTCTGCTTCATTGACTACTCTAAAGCCTTTGATTGTGTGGATCACAACAAACTGTGGCAAATTCTTAAAGTGATGGGAATACCAGACCACCTTACCTGTCTCCTGAGAAACCTGTACAAGGGTCAAGAAGCAACAGTAAGAACCAGACATGGAACAACCGAGTGGTTCAAATTTGGGAAAGGAGTACGACAAGGCTGCATATTGTCACCCTGCTTATTTAACTTATATGCAGAGTACATCATGAGAAATGCCGGGTTGGATGAATCACAGGTCGGAATTAAGATTGCCGGGAGAATTATCAACAACCTCCAATATGCAGACGATACCACCCTAATGGCAGAAAGCAAAGAGGATCTCAAGAGCCTCTTGTTGAGGGTGAAAGAGGAGAGTGCAAAAGCTGGTTTGAAACTCCACATTCAAAAACCGAAGATCATGGCATCTGGCCCCATCACTTCCTGGCATATAGAAGGGGAAGAAATGGAAGCAGTGACAGATTTTACTTTCTTGGGCTCCAAGATCACCGCAGACGGTGACTGTAGCCATGAAATTAAAAGACACTTGCTCCTTGGGAGGAAAGCTATGGCAAACCTAGACAGCATAGTAAGAAGCAGAGACTTCACCTCACCGACAAAGGTCCGTATAATCAAACCTATGGTTTTCCCAGTAGTAACGTATGGCTGTGAGAGGCTGAGAGCTGGACTATAAGGAAGGCCGAGCGCTGAAGAATTGATGCTTTCGTACTGTGGTGCTGGAGAAGACTCTTACGAGTCCCCTGGACTGCAAGGAGGTCAAATCAGTCCATCCTAAAGGAAATCAACCCTGAGTGCTCATTGGAAGGATAGATCCTGAAGCTGAAGCTCAAATATTTTGGCCACCTAATGCAAAGAGAAAACTCTCTGGGAAAGTCCCTGATGCTGGGAAAGACTGAAGGCAAAAGGAGAAGGAGACGGCAGAGGATGAGATGGCTAGATAGCATCACCGATGCAATGAATATGAACTTGAGCACGCTCTGGGAGAGAACGCAGGACAGGAAGGCCTGGCGTGCTATGGTCCATGGTCCACGAAGAGTCAGACACGACTGAACGACTGAACAATTTAGGTCAATGACAAAACTCCTGTTGAATTTATTAGAGCTCAGAAGCAAACTAGGCAGGACACAGAAGATCCATGAGCAGCATCTCCTGCGGGATTGATTGATTTAAAATATTTCTAGGCTGCCTTTCAGGCCACAAGTCCTCCCATGCTGGCTTACAACAATAAAATCTTATATAATAATAAAAAACAGTGTGATAAAACAGTGAGGGAGTGATAAAACAGGAATAAAATAAAATAAAATGCAGATATAGTTGTTAATTTTATCAGGGCAGCAGAGCTATGAGAGGGGGTGTTAAAATATTTCATCCTGTGTCATTTCCCCAGAGCTGCTATTAGTTCCATTCATAGAGGGCAGAAGTCACAGGTACAGTTTGGGATATTTTACACCTGAAAAGGCAGAATAACATGGCCATCTCTCCCCTCTCAGAACTCATTTTTAGTAATGACACAGAGAGATGGCGCTTGGAGGCAAGAGATTGTTCACTTCAGTTCCCCAGAGCAATGGCTTGATGTGATAAAGGTGACACTGAACTAGGGATGTTGCAAGAGTCCGGGCAGGGGGTGGAGTCTGACGGACTGCCCTCCCACTGCTCAGCCCCCTGGATTTGGCTCGCTGAGCCGTCATGCCTGCCTGCTAAGCTGCGCAAGCTGCAGGGACTTACCGGTCCTGCCCGTGAGCGCCCGCAGCCAAGTCACAATGGTGACTTGCTGTTTTCCGTAAATTAAATCTCGCTCACAATGGCTGGCACTTGCTGGCCAACCATTGTGCACAAGATTTAATTCTCCAAAACCAGCTGTGGGTGCACATCCCAGGGGAGGCATGTTCCTTTCTCCCCCCCTTATCCCAGCTACTGTGAAGGCAGTGGCTTGACAGCAGGAGGGAGATGAAAGGGAAGCCCCTCTCGCTGCCCTCCTTTCGTCAAGCCACTGCCCCCATGTAGCTGCCCTGGGATGGGAGGGGGAGGTGGGAACAATCCTTTCTCTCCTGCCCTCATCCTAGCTACCATGAAGGCAGCAGTTTGATGGGAGGAGGGAGACGAAAGGGAAGCCCCTCTGGCTGCGCCTCTAGTCAAACTGCTGCCCCCATGTAGCTGGGCCAGGATGGGGGGGGGAGAAAGGAGAGATCCTTTCTCCCCCTCCCGTCCCAGCTACCCAGTAAAAATATTGAGCCCCTTTTATGCAAGATGGGGCTCTACATTTTCCTAGATTTATTGTTGTGCAAAATGGTGGTCAGAAAGGGCCAGTTCTACAACATGAGAGGCCTCTAATGGTGTGGGAATGGCCCTTTCCAGCCACCGTTGTACGCAATAATAAAACTATGAAAATATAGAGCCTTATCTTGTGTAAACTTTGATGGCTTGCATAAAAGGAGCAGGCAGCCACGGTGCACTCCTGGACAGCTTGCCACACTCTCCAGGGGCTTGCTCAGCCTGGCTCGCCCGGGCAGGTGGTGGCGGAGGCCTGAGCTCTCACTGAGCACGGACTCCAGTGAGTTCATCCATTTCAAGCCTGGGCATAGAAAATAGATAAACCCAACTCCTAACCCAGATGTAGCATTTAGATCAATGTTTTTGTCTTGTTTAATGCTTATCCAATAAACAGGAGACATGGAAACTACTCCTCAGAAGGTGGAATGAGGACCTAGCACCATCATCCTATGTCATTCAGACAGGTGTATGTTGTACTTCAGTATCACAACCCAAGCACAAAATAAGTGGTGGCCTTCAGGACAGCTGCTGGTGAGGTTTGGTCTGCAAACAGCCAAGCAAATGCTGCTGCAACCAGAGAGAATGGGTGATGATGACTATTGTGAAGGTAGGCCTGGCTACTTACAAACTACTTGTAAGTAGTTTGGTTCAGGCAAGGTGCCTGGTGGGATTGAGAGAGAGTGTGTGTGTCTGACTATGAGAAGGTAGTGTAACTTGCTCATTATAAGCAGAGAATTTCTATCCACCAAAGGAGCTCATCCTTGAAGATAAGCAGGCAGCTGCGCCGATAAGACTGTTGCTGAGTTAAATTAGCTCTTGAGCATGCATAGTGTATTTTCTTTGTTCTCCAGCTTTCAGTCTGTATAAATGCATCCTGTTTTCTTTTATTTTTTTAGTGAGACACAGTGTTGTCTGCCTCTCCCTCAGCTGTGATGTACTTTAATAAATTTCTGACTGTTCAACCTAACCTGCCTTGGATATTTCCTTAACACTACTGATCAGAGGGGAGAGAAATGGGGAGATAGTTAATTGCATTAGTGGGGATCTGTGGACCCCATCTTTCCTAACGTGAAGATTCGTAGCTGAAGCTTTACTCCTTTGGAGGACAGCCAGAGGCTTAGGATGTCCATACAACTCATTATACTTCACTACGCAGACTCCCACCAACTTATTCTGCTGGATTTCTGGCATGTGGGTGCCCACTACTTGAGGGAAGGTACAGTACACCTTGAGGCCAGACTGACAAACAGACAGATGCGCTCTCTCTCTCTCTCTCTCACACACACACACACATATACACATCAGATTTACAAATAATTTGCATTTTTTCCCAATGCATCCCGTTTATTTTTCTCTTTCCCTCCCTTTCCAGTCTGTACACTAACATGGAAGTATTTTTGCTTCATGTTAACCCTACCTTCCTCCCTATCTGAACACTTCTCAAGCAAGCAGCTTAATCAAAACTGCTCCAAAAACCATACCAGAATCTCATCCTATCATTATCCTTCTTTGAGGCCTGGTATTATGTCCTGATGGCTTTGTTCCCACACTTTGGCTCACCACTATCTTGCTACACTCCCCCCGCCACACACACACACACACACACACACATTTCTTTTGTCATGGTTATCTGACTTTTCATGCCCTTCTTGACTGGTATTATTTCCTTTGGATTCTTTTCCTCTTCTGGAATGGGCAAAAAATGCTATTCCTTTTTCTTTCCTTAGAAAATCCAATTTCTTGCTTTTATTCAGCCCCAATTCACTATTTCTCATTCTCTTTTTAAGTTGAATGGCAAAACAGACAATTAGAACTTTCCATTATCAACAGTGTTAGTGGATGCTAAGTGGATTGGGGAGATCCCCCACCCCACCCCTCGTGATTGCTGTGTAACCCAGGGAGCCTTAAGGGTGATTCACATTTTCAGTCTGTGACTGCAATATGGAGGGAGCAATCCTATTGGGAGAGATGGCTGCCTCCAAACTCAGAGGCAACCACCTATGCAGGGCGGAGCTCAGAGCGGATCTTCTCCTCC
Organism: Heloderma suspectum; assembly: GCF_057233095.1. Lineage (NCBI taxonomy): Eukaryota > Metazoa > Chordata > Lepidosauria > Squamata > Helodermatidae > Heloderma > Heloderma suspectum. The sequence goes on along the minus strand of NC_139461.1, from coordinate 299,050,581 downwards.
ATGCTTTGACCTCCCTGTATTCATGGCCAGACAGCTGATTTTGGCTGTGGGACTTTGGAACGGGGCAAGGGAGGCCAGACAACACAGAGGAAGCATTGTACTGGCACTTCCGCATTCCCTGTCCCTCCCCGCTCCCAGAAACAGCCCTGTTCCCCATGCTCTGCACTGCTCACCTGAGCCCAGAGCCCAGGGATGATCCACGCTGCCTATGAGGTGCTGGGGGCAGGGGCGGGGCGGAGGTTTTCTGGGAACAGACCTCAAAGCACGGGCTCTGAGGTTGGTTCCCAGAAACTGAACATTCCTATGGTCATTATGGATGAGAATTTCAGCTTTGCTTGTAAAACATGCGAGCATCATTACCCTAAAGCGTGGGGATGTCTTCTCCTACCAGTGGCCATGACTGACATTCTTGGCAAAACAACATGGAGTCCACTAGACAAATAGAGGTCAGAAGAGGGCTGGTAAATGTCATATCCACACTTGAAATCTGTCCCTCACCCCCCAAAAAATGAAAGAAGGAAGACAGTTTCACCCCCTCTTTTGACTCTGAACTCTACCCCCAAATTCAAGAACCATTAGCCTAGCACTGCAAAGGACCCTGCCAATTCACAGCCTCTGAAATTTGACTCCTACTTGCCTTGGATTACACTACCTGTTTTTGGATTTTCTGATTAGGGATGATTAGGGTTTAGGGATTTCCTCCATCTGTGCTCACTGGGCACTCACCAAACCCTCAGCACCACCTGCCCCCACTGACTATGCTGCACAAGCCGCTGGGCAGCTCGACCAGCACCTGGTGACCACCACGCAGCTGCCTGGTCCCTTAACGAGCCTCCATTTTGCATAAAAATAGTGACTTGTTATTCTGTGTTAAAGGCCTTTTACAGAAAAGGCCGTAAAGCCGCCTTTTTTGCAAGCTTAGAGGAGTGAATGATCCCCGTCTGTCAGACTCCACTGCCATACTGGATGCCTGCAACATCCCTACTTCTGATCACCAATTCCTGCTTTCAGAACTTGACTCTTGCTTGCTTTGGAATGTGCTACTAAGTTGTGTCTCTATTGGACCGAGATTCATTACTGTTCCATACCTGAAGACCTGATCACTGGGAGCCTAGCTTCTGATGGACTCCTGATGGATCTTGACAACATCCATTAGATGCAGGGTGATCAACATTCTCTCTTAGCTTTGAACACCCAGTTTACTGCTCATGCTACAGAGTCACCTTTTCTCTTCACCTTCTATCATGCTACAATTTCCAGAATTGTTAATATCTGATCACCGACATCAGTTCCACCACATTTCCCTGTCAGCGTATGTCTATGGATGGTGCACATTCACACTACCTATTGATTCAGATGCCCACAGGCATAACAGGGGCAATGTCAGTAACCCACCCCCACCCTGGATCGTTCCCAGGAGCATTTCTGGCCACCATTTTCAGCACATGCCTTGGCAGTAGCAGGCCTCCTAAGGATGTTTTGCTAAGGATCTGTTCTCACCTAGAATTTTCAAGGGACTTGACACTTTTGGCTAAAGTGATGTCCCTAGAGAATAACGTCATTAGACAGCAGGAGGGAAATTATATTTTAATTCTGTTACCCAATTACCCAATTAGTGGTTGTTGCAGGGATTTCTGTCTGCATATCAAAATGAAAGAAAACAGGGAAATCCATAATCAGCCACCTCATAAGCAGTAAATAAGCAGCGGCTTCTTAGTCTGCTGTCCAGCTGCTAACTCTGGATGGGCAACTTTAAGACCCCCGAGCTGACTTTTTATGGATCTTTATCTTTTAACCAGACCTGGGCTGGACATGCCTTCCAATAGAGAACAGAAGAAGGACACCTTGAAATAGATGGCTGTTCTCTGTAAAGTAGGACACATGGCCACCTTAGAAGGGAGTCCCAAAGGGACCTCCTTCCAAGAATATATGTTCATAATTGGGGCAACAAACCTGAGTATTCAGAATCCAATTGCAAATCTGTTATGCTCTCTGATCCTTTTCTCCCATATATGCTCACTGGTTGAAATGACATTTTCTGCAAGTTAGAATCCTTCATCATTAAAGCAAGTTTAACCTTCACTTTGTTCTCAAGTTAAAATTATATCTTGAATGTTAAAATAATATTCAAGGCCACCTCTTATCATCTTCTTAACCCCGAATTCCATAAATATTGTCTGCCCTGACCATTTTCTCCTCTCTTTTTTTCTTTCGGTTAAATGATTGCGTCTGTTCTCACCTAGAATTGTCAAGGGACTTGACACTTTTGGCTAAAGTGATGTCCCTAGAGAATAATGTCATTAGGCAGCAGGAGGGAAATTATATTTTAATTCTGTTACCCAATTACATTAAATTATGCACGGTCTCTTTCACTCTGCTATGTACACCTGTAACATTGCTGGTGGCTGAACAATTCTTCAGGTTTTCCTGCTAATGAAGAATTTGTGATGATCTTTTCACTAAATGCTTTGAAACCTGGCTGGGACTTTTCTCAGATTATTATTCCTTCCTCATTCTCGGGATAAGCAACCGAAATTATACATAAAATGAGGAATAACTTTCTACAGGAGTTCCACATTCTAACATGGTTTTAAAAACTCAGTTGGAAAAGGGGGTTAAATGAAGTGATAACCTGGAATAATTGGGGGGGCCGGCAATTTGAGAAGTGAAGGATTGGCAATTTATTGATTTCAATATACTAGGTATAGAAGAAGCTGCTTTATATTGAGTCAGATTGCTGCTCCATCTAGCCTAGTATTGTCGACACTGACTGGCAGCAGCTCTCCAGGGATTCAGGCAGGACCTTTTCCACCCTTACCTGGAGAAGTTGGGGATCGAACCTGGGACCTGGCATGCAAAGCAGATGCTCTACCACTGAGCTATAGCTCTCTCTACTGCTTCTGTGTAGCTTATAGGTACAACTGGGTGAACTCACTCTAGTCCTGGTCACGTGCTGCATGCTGGACCCCCACTGGCTGGCCGCCCCTGCTCGCCACACCTGGTGAGCAAGCCGTGTGTGGCCACCTGATCCTTCACCAAGCCGTCCTTTTGCATAAAAAGGGCAGCTCAACCTTTATCATAAATACCCATGTGCACAAATGGTGGCCATTAAGCAGCCATTTATGCAAAATTACAGGTGTGAATGCTGAGTTTGTGCACAGCATTTGTGCTCAGCAGCATTTACAAAAAAGGCAGAGCCATCATTTTTGCACAAAATGGTGGCTTGTGGAGGGATCAGGGATTCCTGTGCCTGCCCGACCCAGTGAGCACCAAGTTGGGCGAGTGTGGGGGTCCACAGACTGGAGTCTGTGGGGGCCGGTGGGTGGATGTCTGCCAGGCTCCACTCCCTTTCTGGACTCCCGTAACATCCCTACTTATAAGTGGTGGTGGATCTCAGTTGAGCTAACTAGAAGCTTGTATCTCTCCATCTGTGATGCAATTCCCAGACAGGCGGCCATGTCAGTCTGTAGCAGCAAAAACAACAAAGAGTTCTGTGACACCTTAAAGAGTAACACATTTATTATGGCATAAGCTGTCAAGAGCACTGATGCATCTGATGAAGTGGACAATACTCACGAAAAGCTCATGCCTAGGGATGGTGCACATGCCCAACTTGGTTGGGGAGTCCAGCAGACCCCATCTCTCCACCTGTGCCCCCAAGCTGTGCCCACCGAGCCCCTGCCCCCACTCCCCCCCCACACTCATATGGAACCCGTCGTCAAGCACCACAATTGCCATTTTGTGGAAAAAATGGTGATTGCAATATGCACGGATCTAGTCTAATTCAAAATGGTGCCATGACTACTCCATATAAGCAAGATTACAGGTATAAATGGGCCATTCATGGCACTTGACAATGGATCCTGGGTGAGTGTGGGAAGATCAATAAGCAGCAGGGAGCTTGAGCTCGGGTTCAGGGGTATGCAAGCGCGTGGGCATCCAGAGAACTGAGACGAGGTGGGGAGGGTCTGTCCATCCCTACTCATGCCAGAATAAATTTGTTAGCCTTTAAGGTGCCACAAGACCCTTCTTCCATTTGAGATAGTTTCACTGGCTCCTGCTTGGTAGTTGAGAAAGTGAGGGAGTGAGGCAGGAAAGATGGCCATTTTTGGTTTGTTTATTTCTTTATTTTTTTAATGTTTAATTCAAACCTGGATATTAATCTACTGTGATTAGTTGGCAATTATTTTCTTATTGTGACACAGCTTCCAGATTTCTCTAATAATGACCCATAGCTGCCTTGAGTGCCTTTTTGAGGGGGGGGGTAGAAAGGTGGGGTATAAATCAAATAAATCAGATAGAAGTAAGGAATGGCAGATTGTTCCCATTCCATTATTGTTCCATGGATTTGCTGTTTTCCACATTCCACTTTAAAATGACTTCCAGTTTAATGTGGAGAATTTTAGAAAGGTGCATTCTCATAACAAATGAAAAGCTGAAGTGAATGGGTCATATTGGTTCAGTTTGCATTTGTTACACAGTGAATGCTATCAGTAACAAATGCATATGAATGGGGCTTTTTTATATATGTGTTGATTAAATTGCAGCCCCAAAGGAATCTACATTTAGGGATGTATGAAAATCACTTACCTCTCGGGGATTATGCTGATGGTGGGGGGGACGCATTCCGTCCCTCCCCCCAGAGTCCTCGCTGGGGGGGAGGCGCTCCGTTCCTCCCCCCCGGAATCCTGGCCGGCTGGCTGTGCTCCGCAGCGATTCTGCGGAGCTGCCAGCCAGCTCCGCCAGCAGCCGGACATCCGTCCGCTGGCTAGCAGGGAAGCAAATGGCGGCGGCCATAGCCGCCGCTGTTTGCATCCCTGCAGTCAGCCATGATAGGCTATGTAAACATTTATGTAGCCTATCAAGGTGTTTTTTTAAAATCTAGCCATGATAGGCTACGTAAATCTTTACGGAGCCTATCACGTTTTTTTGTTTTTTTGCTTTTTTTTAACCTGGAAATGGCGGCGGTGGCAGCTGGTCAGAAGACCGTCTGCCACTGCCGCTGCCCCACCGCTGCCGCCGCCAGGAAGATCCGCCCAAGGTAAGTCTCGTCCGGGGGGGCGGGGGGCGGGCTGTTCTGCCACCAATTTGGGGGGGCTGAATGCGCTGGCATTCGGCCTCCCCGAGATCTGTGGCGGAACTTTCGTACATCCCTATCTCGATCACATCAAATTTGTTTTGGGCCTGTGACTTAATCACTGTGCACACGCACTGTTAGAAATACATGAAACGACCTTATACTAGGGATGCTGGAGAAATTCGAGATGGACTAAAATGTAGGGATGTGAGAATTCACCACTGTCTGGGTTCTCTGGACTCCTGCCCAGCCCCTGCTCCTGCTTACCAGTCCCCAGACTGTACTCAAGCCCCTCTCATGCTCGGCAAGCAGCCCGCACTCAGCCCAGCGGCTTCGTCGAGCTCCGCAGTCACCATTTCTAAAAAAATAAGATGGCGATCGCAAAAATGCACATGTTTTTGCCAGTGCTAAAGTCCACATTTTTGCAAATGCAGATATTCTCAGGTGTGAAATGCACATTTTTGCAAAGGCACACATTAGTCTGTGTATGAAAATGTGCATTTTTCATAAAATACGCATTTTCGCGCAAATGCAAATTTGTGCATTTTTGCAATTGCCATTTTATTTCTCAGAAAATGATGACTGCGAAACTCGACAAGGCTGCTGTGGTGAGTGCAGGCCACTCTCTGAGCAGGGGCAGGGGCTCAGCGAGAAGAGCTCGGGGGTGCAGGCAGGAGCAGGTCTGCCAAATTCCCAGACTGAATCGGGCACCCGGGCCATCCCTGCTAAAATTAGCTCGGATTTCTAAGAATCTGACCTGCAGAATCTGCTGTGGAGTGACCCCCTCAGGCAGCATGGAGTCCATGGACTTCTGGATGATTTTTTTTTTACTTTCCCAAAATTTATGCATATAAATTTGTAGGACAATACATAGGTTTCTGCTGAGGAAACGTTGAATGGGATGGGTACAATATGCTAAATATTATGTACTAAGGTAAGTTATGTAAATACTTATGTAAATGCTTATGCCATAGGGTGTGCCTCTGACTCCTGCCCTCCACAATGAGGCACCTGACTAATGGATCCATGCCCCACGCTTCTGTCCCATGCTGAACCAATAAAGTTGTGGCCAACAACTTAACCCATCCAAGCCTATGTCGGGATTTGTTTCCCCAGCTCCCTGTCCTGCCTAAAGGGACTAGCTATGCACTGCCACACACAGCCTGAAAGGGGGATACAAGGTGGCATTGTGGCAAACTGTTCAGACACAGCTTCCTTAATGACTTTGTTTTCTGAAACTTCATATCCCCCATAACAAATGAAAATTATTATTATTATTATTATTATTATCATTATTACATTTATTAATCGCCCATCTGGCTGGTAACCCAGCCACTCTGGGCGATGTACAACATACAGTAAAACAGTTTAAAACAATAAAATTCTACAGTAAAAACATTTTCTAAAATACCCTAACCCACCCCAAATGCCTGCCTGAACAACCATGTTTTTAATGCATGACGGAAGCTCATTAAAGAGGGGGCATGGCGGAGTTCCCTAGAGAGGGAGTTCCATAGAGTGGGGGCCACCACAGAAAAGGCCCTCTCCCTCGTCCCCACCAGTCTAGCTGTCCTGGCTGATGGGACAGAGAGAAGGCCATCCGAGGCTGATCTTGTTAAGCGGCCTGTCTGGTGCTGCTGGAGGCATTCCTTAAGATAGGTTGGGCTGGAACCATATAGGGTTTTAAAGGTCAAAACCAACACCTTGAATTTGGCCCGGAAAACAACTGGTAACCAGTGCAACTCCTTCAGCACTGGAGTGATGTGATCTCACCTGCGGCTGCCTTTGATCAGGCGAGCCGCCGCGTTCTGTACCAGCTGCAGCTTCCGAACCGTCTTCAAGGGTAACCCCACGTAGAGCGCATTACAGTAGTCTAAACGAGAGGAGACCAGGGCATGTACTACCGATGGGAGCAGATGGTCGGGAAGGAAGGGGTGCAACCGCCATATCAGATGGAGTTGATACAGTGCTGTCCAGCTCACAGCTGACACCTGAGCCTCCATGGACAGCTGGGAGTCCAAAATGACCCCCAGGCTGCAGACCTGGTCTTTCAAGGGTAGCCGTACCCCATTCAACACCAGCTGAACTGAAAAAAAAGTGAACTGTAGAAGTGTGTGTGTGATGGAGTCAACCTTGTAAAAATGTTCACTCGTTCATTGAAATTGCCCTTGGTTGCCCCCACTTTCCCTCAGTAACATCATGGCATAACCAAATCTAATTGGCTAGTTACCTTGGTGTTACCACCTGCTTTACCATATAATCCATGATTGGTGGGACACAAGTTGTATTTCTTTCTTGAAAAGCAACAGCAGTCATGTAGGCAAAGGTCTGCTTGGGACCACAATACCTGACGGCATGCCTCTCCCAAAATGAACCTACCCGTACACTACTTTCAGCATCTAAGGCCCTCCTCTGAGTGCCTCCTCCAAGGGAAGCTCTGAAGGCAGCAATGAGGGAGAGGGCCTTCTCAGTGGTGGCCTCCCATCTGTGGAACAAGCTCCATGATGAGGTGCCATCTGCCACCAACATTATTATCTTTTAGGTGCCAGGTTAAGACAGCATTTGGCAGCACATGATGAGTGTTAATCATTCCTGGATGTGTCTTTAGTTATGACTGATAATTAGGGATGGCGGAGAATTCTGCCACGGATTCCAGTGAGGCCGAATGCATTGGCATTTGGCCTCCCAGAATCCGTGGCGGAATGGCCTCCTGCCCCCCTGCCCCGCGGAACCCCCCGGGACCCCCAGGACGGCACTTACCTGGGGTGGATGTGGCGGCTTTGGCGGCGGCTTCGGCAGCAGGTGCGGCGGGGCGGTGGAAGGTGTGGCGGCGGTGGGGGCAGCAGGGGCGGTGGCGCGGAAGTGGTGGCAGAAGGTGCGGCAGTGGCGGAAGGTGCAGTGGGGGTGGCGGGGGTGGCGGAAGGTGCAGCAGCGCAGGGGCAGCAGGTGCGGCAGCAAAGCAGCGGTTGGCGGAAGGTGCAGCGGCGATGGGGGTGGCGGTGGCAGCGGGGGCGGGGGTGGTGGAGGGGGGTGGGGGCGGCTGGTCTCCTGGCTGGGCACAGCATATGCAAATGGCGGTGGCTATGGTGGCCGCCATTTGAGTTTGCTATTTTTCGCCATTCTAGCCTACATAAATATTTACGTAGGCTAGAATGGCAAAAAATAGTGAATGCAAATGGCGGCTGCTGTAGCCACCACCATTTGCGTATGCGTTTTTTTTACTTTACCGTGATAGGCTACGTAAATATTTATGTAGCCTATCACAGTTAAGTACAGGGATGCAAACGACGGCGGCTACGGCCACCGCCGTTTGTGTCACTGCTGCCCAGCGACCAGATGTCCGGCTGTGGGTGGAGCCGGCCGGCGGCTCCGCAGAATCCCCACAAAGCGGAGCCAGCCGGGCAGAATTCCGGGGGGAGGGACGGAGTGCCTCCCCCCCCCACCGCGAAGCAGTTCCGCGAAACTGTGACTTTCATACATCCCTACTGGTAGTTCAGTATTGTTTTTAGTTATATGTTGTTTGTGTATATTGTCTGTATGTTTTTATGAGCTTTTTTGTAAATGGCTTTTAAACTTCTTATATTGTATTTAATGTTTTAACTTCTGTAAACCACCCAGAGAGCTTCGGCTATAGAATGTTCTATACTTCGGGTATAGAAGTGCAATCAATCAATCAATCAATCAATGTCCCACTGAAGCATCAGATCAGAAAAAGCTGGGGCTGAACAGTATTTTATTTTAAAAAAATGAATTTTGGCAGGGTGATGTACCCCAGCAAAATTGCTAGTTTCTGCAAAAAGAAAAAAACAGAAAGGAAAGGAAAGGAAAGGAAAGGAAAGGAAAGGAAAGGAAAGGAAAGGAAAGGAAGAGAAACTGGAGACCTCTAGTGTGTGTGTGTGTATATATATATATATATATATATATATTTTTTCCATCATACCTTTTATCATATATATATATATATATATATATATATATATATATATATGGCATGCTATGGTCCATGGGGTCACGAAGAGTCGGACACGACTTAATGACTGAACAACTCTCTCTCTCTCTCTATATATATATATATATATACATACACACACACATACACACACACACACACACATATATATATATATATATATATATATATGATTAGATTTATTAGCTGCCCATCTGGCTGGCTACCCGGCCACTCTAGGCAGCGTACAATACAAATAACAGTGCAAAAGACGAAAGAAATTACATAATCAACTGAAAAACCCATTGCTCTGAAAAACCCTAATCCATCCCAAATCCTCACCAGAATGCTGTGCAATGGTGGGTACTCTCAATATATGCCTACTACACCACCATTTCTCTGCCCTCTCCTTGGCCATCAGTTATAATGCCAAGATAGGCTCCTTCATGCCACTTCTCCCCAAACTATGCTGGCCTTGTGTCAATCCTGATGTTTCCCCAAGTGCAGCATAATGATATTACCTTGCCAATGCTTCTACCTAAGCCATTATCTGTTATCTGATAGTACTGCATGTCCTTGTTTTTTAAAAACGGCAAGAGCTATGGCATTATAAAGACACAAACTTACTGATCAACATTTCCACCATAGGTGGAAGAAACATTCTTTCTTTTAGATACTTCCTGCACGTAGTACTATTATTTTGCTCTTGCTTTATATGTGTGGAATAATATGCTGCCTCTGTGCTGCCCTATGAAAACCTACCTCATTCTGTGCAGCAAAGGCAACCTCTTGAAGATCCATTCTGTTCATTCTACATAGGCCAAGTTTCCTGAGCTGAAGACTTGATTTTTCACTTTTCCAACAACAACAGTTCCTTTTGGCTTCATCCCAAATCGAATTCTCATTCTTCCCTCCCACCCTTCTTAGTTAAGGTGAAGAAGAAGGTTAAGAATGTCCAATCAGGGGGAAGGGAAGAGAAGTATCAAATTGTTTTTTTTTTTCTCCCAGACCCTACGTTTTGCTAATCAAAATTGATCTGTTTTTAGCAGACATCTCTACCGTCCAAATTATTGCATCTATCTCAGGAAAGACTCCTATACAAATCCTTATCACCTCATTAAGTGAGTCAAAGAAACTGACAAACATCCACTGAGGAAGAATAATTAATATCTCTCACTTCAGCAGTGCCCTCAGCCCTACATATTTTTTCTCTTTTATACCTACAGCTGCAACCCTCCATTTGAGAGAATGAGATTATCGGCATCTAGTCAGGGAAGCTAATGAAATTAGAGGTGTTCCTTTTGCTTCAAAATTTAATAAGAAGGAACATCTGTGTCTGACAGAGATGATTTCAAAGTGGCTCAAGAGGTTTGGTTTAACTCCAGGCCTTTGCATAGCTTTCCTGTGACCCTCACAAGCTGAGAAAGACTTCTAAATATGCCGTTACTATCAGGCTTGTTTCACACATTACACAGAGGCAAAGTAAAGTTTACAACTAAGTGTATGCACAACAGGGAGTTGTCACAAAACACGGCTCCCTGATAAGTGAACCTGTATGATATTTGCTTTGCAAATATATTTTAATGGGTTTGTGACCATACCATGAAATGACAATGACAGATACATCTTTCTCGCATTCTCACCTCACATTTTTATGTATATACTTCAACCAGTTTAAGGCACAATCCTATGCATGTTTAGACAGAAAAAAAGTCCTACACCCTCCAGCATCCCCCAGCCAGTTTTAAGACTTTTTTTCTGTCTAAATATGCATAGGATTGCACCCAAATGTGCACACCTTTTAAATAATGTAATATGTGAAGTAGCCTATAGAAACTAGGGATGTACGAAAGTCACTTACCTGGTCTCGCAGCTTGCTTCGCTTCTCCCCCCGAAGTTCAGGCCGGGGAGGGAGGCTTCCCGCTTCGCCCGGCCGAAATTCAGGCCGGGGAGAAGCGCCCCGTCTCCCCGGCGGCGAACTTCAACAGAAAAGTAAAAAAAAAAAAAAGCCCCGTGATAGGCTACGTGACGATTTACGTAGCCTATCACAGCTAGATCTGCAAAGTCAGCCGTGATAGGCTACGCTAATCGTCACGTAGCCTATCACGGGTGACTTAAAAAAAAAAAGCGCGTACGCAAATGGCGGCCCCCATAGGGAGCCGCCATTTGCGTTCCTTATTTGGTCGCTGTAGTCTACGTAAAGATTTACATAGACTACGGCGAAAATAAGGGCAACACAAATAGCCCATAGGGAGCCACCATTAGCCGTATGCGCTTTTTTTTTTTTTAAGTCACCCATGATAGGCTACATGATGATTTACGTAGCCTATCATGGTTGACTTTGTAAATCTAGCCATGATAGGCTACGTTAATTATCACGTAGCCTATCACGGGGCGTTTTTTTTTTTTACTTTTCTTGGAATGGCAGCGGCGGCAGCCGGTCAAAAGACCGGCTGCCGCCCCCGCCCCTGTCGAAGCCCTGCCAAACCGCCGCTGCGACCCGCCACCGGGAGCGACATTCGGGAAAGGTAAGTCCCATCCTGGGGGGGGTGCGGGGTGCGGGGTGTGTGGAGAATTTCTCCCCGAAACTACTTCAGGGGGCCTAATACGTTGGCACTCGGCCCCCCGAAGTTTCGGGGAGAAATTCTCTGACACCCCTAATAGAAACCCAAGGGAAGTTGGGCAAGACTTCTGAATCTGAAATGGCTCCCTGTCCCTTACAGAACAGCATTTTTAAAGAATAGACTAAGAAGCTCCTGTACATACAGGGTCCAGTGCTTGCAGGAACATAGGAAGCTGCCTAATATTGATTTAGATATGTATGAGAATTTCCTTTTCGCTTGAACCCCTGAACATGATTGTGAGTGTGAGCACTTGTCCGCTCAAAATGTTCAAAAAGTGGCAGACATTACTGGCATTCAATTTGCACAATGTTCCCAGTTCGGTTTTGCACAAATTTCTGTCACGTTCCTTCGTCCTCTCTCTTCGCAATCAACACACTCCAAGATACCAAACTTCAGGCTCACTACTTTATTAGTTAATGACCAGGTTCCTCACAAATGCAAATTCTAGGAAACTCTCAGGTTACAAAGGAAACAGCTACTCCACACATTTACAAATACCAATAGAGGAGCTGAAGTGGAAGTTAAAGAAGTTGCCAGCAGTTTGAACAAGAACCTCCCAGCCAGACTAGCTTAGGGGGGATACCCCTCCCTTACAATGGTTCCCACCTATGTAAGCTATCACGCAGAGCCAACCTGGAGGAGTGTCTGAGCTCTGCCTCCAACTTTTCCTGCTTTGCTCTGCAATGGACCCTAGCATCCCGCAAATCATGCCCCTCACTCTCTTCCTCCCCCAAGACCTGGGTTCTCATGGGGGGGGGACTTCTGGTTGAGCCATCTCTGTGCCAAGGTCTTGGGAAGAAGGTCTTGCCATATCTGAGCTCACTAGGGAGGGAGCCTCCCCTGGTTCTGGCTGTTGCCATTCTGAGTCTGAGCAGCTAACTATCTCCACACGCTCAGATTCATTCCTGACAATTTCCTTATTTGAGCAAATTTCCCCTGTAGACTTTATCAGCCCTGCTTTAGTCTATGGAGGAAATTTGTGCAAATTTCTGCAAATCTGCACAAATTCCATGTTTGACTGAATCAGACCCACATTAGTCTGTAGAGGAAAGTTGTGTGAATTAGGACATTTGCGCAAATTTGGGGAAATTTGTGCAAATCACACATTTGATCATTGTTCACTTTGCACAGTTTTCCCATTTGCATGGACAGAGCAGTGATCACAGACACAAACAGGAATTTGGAGCGTGATAAGCAGCAAAACGGTGTTTGGAGAAACCTAGAGATCTCAAACAGCATTTGTTTGCCTATCCCTATATTGCATCAGACCGTTGGTCCATCTAGACATCTAGTAAAGTCGACACTGACTGGCAACAGCTCTCCAGGGCTTCAGTCAGGAGTTTTTCCAGACCTACCTGGAGATGCCAGGGATTGAACCTGGGACTTTTCATGCAATGTGTGTGCTGTACCATGGAGCTACTGAGCTAGGCTGTAATATAGCATCATCACGCCTATTGTGTATGTGGCTACAAAAATGATCCCAGCATCTGCAAAACTGCAGCATGCAAACTGACAATGCGTTATGGTATTTCAGGAGGAAAGTGCATGAAGTCAAACAAAATACATCACATTACTTTCTGGTCATGGACACACATGTCTGGCATAACGCTGAGTCATGATTATGCTGCACTGTCAGTTTAAAGATCTCTGCTTGTTTGCCACTCAGCAGAAGGTAAATGGTTCCAGGTCATTGCTTAAAAAAGAAAGAAACCAAAATATTCCACACTGAAATTTTTAACTGCTATTTGTGCTTCTGGGGAACAAGTAATAAGGATTATGGACTCTACAGGTGTGCTTCTAAATCAAGATAGCACCTTGAGAAGGTGCCTGATTCCTCTATAGAAAAGGTTATCTTGTGCTATAGACTAGGGATGTGGGTGGAATCTGTCTGGGGGGTGAAGCTCACTGAGTTTTCATCAGCTTGGCCCCTTGGACTTAGGCTCACTTTCTGCATCAAGTTGGATCAGCTCCATTTTTGTTTTCATTTTTTAAAAAAATGCATGAAAAGCAATCTGCAAAAATTGTTGCTCCAATTTGCAGAAATTACGCAAATTTCAGTCACAATTTGCACAAATGGCTTTTTACACACACACACACAAACACTGAAAAACAAAAGAGTTCCTGGATTTCAGGAAGAAACCCATGGCTCAGCTCGCAAATTCAAAGTTGAGGCTGCTGCAGAAATCTGGTGTGCCCCCAAAGGGCCACATATTTCCCTTGGCCAGTCATCCCTCCTATAGACAGGAGCAAAGCACGAGAAAGAGGTAAAAGAGGAGGAAACATGAAGTCAATAGTAAGGCATGGAGGCATCTGTGTCTCTTCTTCATTTCCTTTTTTATTAAGGAATATTTATTTACCAGGCAACAAACCAAGTCCCGGTGGTGACATTTCAGATTTCGGAGTTGCAGCAGAGGGAAGGGGAGAGAAACTACAGATTCACAGCAAGGCTTAGGGGCCCAGTCTTGGATATTTAAAAAAAAAAAAGTTCTAACAAGCAGTGTATTTTAAGAACATTTCTTGTAGTTACTTCATGTTTTATTTTTTTAGTTTTGTACAAATTTATTTATTTATTTATTTATTTATTTATATATGTATATATGTATGTATTTATTTATTTATTTACTGTGCTCCTGTTGCAGGTTATAGAATCATAGAGTAGTAGGGTTGGAAGGGGCCTACAAGGCCATCAAGTCCAACCTCCTGCTTAATGCAGGAATCCAAGTCAGAGCATCCCTGACAAATGACTGTCCAGCCTCGTCTTGAAGGCCTCCAATGTGGGAGAGCCCACCACCTCCCCAGGTAATTGGTTCCATTGTCGTATTGCTCTTACAGTCAGGACGTTTTTCCTGATGTTCAGCCGGAATCTGGCTTCCTGTAACTTGACCCCATTATTCCGTGTCCTGCACTCTGGGTAGGGTTGGCGGAGAATTTCTCCACGAATCTTCAGGAGGCCGAGTGCCGACGCATTCGGCCCCCGAAAGTGTTGGGGAAATTCCCTGCCGGCCCCCCGCCCCCCCGGGATGGGACTTACCTTTGGCGAATGTCCCTCTCGGCGGCGGGTCCCGGCGGCGGTTCGGCGGCGGTTCGGTGGGGGCGGGGGCGGCGGCCGGTCTCCTGTCCGGCTGCCGCCGCTGCCATTGCAAAAAAAAAAAAAGTAAAGTAAAAAAAAAAACACCACACCCATGATAGGCTACATAACGATTTATGTAGCCTATCACGGCTAGATTTCCAAAGTCAGCCATGATAGGCTATGTAAATCATCACGTAGCCTATCACGGGTGACTTTGAAAAAAAAAAAAGTCCGTACGCAAATGGCGGCTCCCATGGGGATCGCCATTTCCATTCCTTATTTTGGCACATCTAGTCTACGTAAAGCATTTGCGTACGGACTTTTTTTTTTTTCAAAGTCACCCGTGATAGGCTACGTCATGATTTACATAGCCTATCATGGCTGACTTTGGAAATCTAGCCATGATAGGCTATGTAAATCGTTACGTGGCCTATCACGGGTGTGTGTGTGTGTGTGTGTGTGTGTGTGTTTTACTTTTTTTTTTCATGGCCGGGTAGACGGGGCGCTCCTATCCGGCCTGAATTTCGCTGGTGAGGGATGGGGCGCCTCCCCCCCGGCCTGAATTTCAGCCGGGCGAGGCGGGGTGCCTCCCCCCCTCACCTGAACTTCGGGGGGAGAACCAAAGCGCCTCCCCCCCACCGCGAAGCAAGCTGCGGGACGAGGTAAGTCCCTTTCGTCCATCCCTAACTCTGGGATGATCAAGAAGAGATCCTGGCCTTCTTCTCTGTGACAACCTTTCAAGTACTTGAAGAGTGCTATCATATCTCCCCTCAGTCTTCTCTATCTTCTAGAGTCTTCTACGTAAATCTTTACGTAGGCTAAAATTTTGAATCAAAAAGGGACGCAAATAGTGCCCGCTACGCTATTTGCGTTCCCCTTTATTTTTGCCGTCATAGTCTACGTAAATATTTACGTAGACTAAGACAGCCAAAAAGAAGGAACGCAAATGGCAGCGGCCGTAGCTGCTGCCATTTGCATACGAGGGTTTGTTTGTTATTTTTAATCCAGCCATGATAGGCTATGTAAATCTTTACATAGCCTATCACGTCTTTTTTTTTTTTTAACAAGACTGGAAATGGCGGCAGTGGCAGCCAGTCAGAACACCAGCTGCCGCAGCCGCCAGAGCCACCGCTGGAGCCGCCGCCGCCTGGAAGATCCACCCCAGGTAAGTCTTGTCCCGGGGGGGGATCCGCGGGGGGGCGGGGGGGCAGGCCCTTCTGCCATGGAGTTTGGGGGCCCGAATGCACTGGCACTCGGCTTTACCGAGATCCATGGCGGAATTCTCTGCCATCCCTACTTTAATGCTATTTTTCCTAACACACATTGCAAATTTGGAAATTTAGATTTCTGACTGAAAATTATATTCAAGTCCACATTTGGATCTGGGGGTGTGTGAAGTGGGGAAGCTCACATTAAAATGTGAACTCAACAAATTCCTCACCCATCTCTGGACCATAATCCAGACCATACCTGATTGGCTGTGGTAATCCCCCCAGTCTTGTTCATGGGCATCCCTGGTGTTAGCCCATTGAATGCAACATTGTGGCATGAGCTGAGTTAGTCAAAATGGATTAAATGGAAGTGAGGGCAAATAAAGCTGTGGAATGTGAGGGCAAATAAAGACAGTAGGGATGGCGGGAGCATCCGGTTGGGGCTCGAAGCCCAGAGAGAAGTTGCCAGTTCGGCCCCCCGGACACCAGTTCACAGACCTGAGCTCTTGCTTGACTCGCGGCATGCTGAGTCAGGCAAGAGCTCGGGCACCCTCTCCCTCAGCAAGGAGAGGGGAAGAAGGTGGAGCCTCTCCTCCTTCCCCCATCCTTGCTACAGCAGCACTGGCGCAGGACACACTACTCATTTTCCGTAAGTTTTTCTGGCCTTATGGAAAACAACCAGCTTGTCCCTTGCTGCTGCCACTGTAGCAAATGGGGGCAGAGGGAAGAAGGAGGCACCTATCCTCTTCTCCCCCCCTCGCCACCTGCTGGAGGCCATGGCGAGAGGCTGGGGGCTGGCTGCAGAGGCCCTTTTTCCCCACGCTGGCCCTTGACAGACAGCATGAGGAAGAGGCACAGCTCATACAGCTCGCAGGCAGGCGAGGCGAGCAAGGAAGATCGCCAAGCAGGCCTGGGCTGTGCGACCTGCAGGGGGCAGTTCGTCGAGCTCCCCCTGTCCTGGATGGAGGTGGGCTTGTCCATCCCTAAAAAACAGCACTGGAATAATGTGAATGTGCTCACAAGGAAGGAAGTGCCCAAAATGAGAGGCACTTTTCATTTTTTATGGCATCCTAGCCTTTCTCCAGGCATAGAACAGCGTATATGGCTCTCTCTCCTCCCCCAATTTTTAACTCACAAAGAACTCTGTGAGGTAGATTAGAATGTGAGATAGTGACTGGTCCAATGCCACCCAGAGAGCTCTTTCGCTAAGTGGTGTTTTGGCCCTCAGTCTTCTGAGACATAGTCCCATGCTCTAACCACTACAGCACACTGCCTCAGTATTGACTTTCTTGAAAATGAACTTGAAATGTGGTTGCTTCAGCTTAGTCCTAATTAAAGTAACACAACAAAAAACAAAAAAGCCACAAGAAATAACTGACTAAAATTAACTTTTCCTCTGATGAAAAATTCTCCTCCCCACTGAAAATTGAGCTTCACAGATAATCAACTAAAGGGTTTAGTGGATTAATCCACCAGTAAAAGCTTGCAACCCTGATATGGAATTCAAAGGGGAAGGAAGGAAGAGCAGCAAGAACATGGTCTTTTCTTTATTATAGCTAAGTTCATCTTTAGGGATGTACGAAAGTCACTTAACTTTTCGAAAGGTGACATTCGCGGTGGGGGGGAGGCGCTCCGTCCCTCCCCCCGAAATTCTCTCCGGCCAGCTCCACTCCACAGAGATTCCGCAGAGCCGCCGGCTGGGGCCACCTGCAGCCAGACATCCGGCCGCTGGGCAGCCTGCAGGGACGCAAATGGCGGCAGCTGTAGCCGCCGCCATTTGCGTCCCTGTATTTTGCCGTGATGTTGTTGTTTATTCGGTCAGTCACTTCCGACTCTTCGTGACTTCATGGACCAGCCCACGCCAGAGCTTCCTGTCAGCTGTCGCCACCCCCAGCTCCCCCAAGGTCGAGTCCGTCACCTCCAGAATATCATCCATCCATCTTGTCCTTGGTCAGCCCCTCTTCCTTTTGCCTTCCACTTTCCCTGGCATCAGCATCTTCTCCAGGGTTTCCTGTCTTCTCATTATGTGGCCAAAGTACTTCAGTTTTGCCTTTAATATCATTCCCTCAAGTGAGCAGTCTGGCTTTATTTCCTGGAGGATGGACTGGTTTGATCTTCTTGCAGTCCAAGGCACTCTCAGAATTTTCCTCCAGCACCACAGTTCAGAAGCATCTATTTTCCTTCGCTTAGCTTTCCTTATGGTCCAGCTCTCGCAGCCATAGGTTACTATGGGGAATACCATTGCTTGAACTATGCGGACCTTTGTTGTCAGTGTGATGTCTCTGCTCTTCACTATTTTATCAAGATTTGTCATTGCTGTCCTCCCAAGTAGTAAACGTCTTCTGATTTCCTGGCTGCAGTCAGCATCTGGAGTAATCTTTGTGCCTAGAAAGACAAAGTCTGTCACTGCCTCCACGTTTTCTCCCTCGATTTGCCAGTTATCAATCAAGCTGGTTGCCATCATCTTGGTTTTTTTGAGGTTTAACTGCAACCCAGCTTTTGCACTTTCTTCTTTCACCTTCATCATGAGGTTCCTCAGCTCCTCCTCACTTTCAGCCATCAAAGTGGTATCATCTGCATATCTGAGATTGTTAATGTTTCTTCCAGCGATTTTAACTCCAGCCTTGGCTTCATCAAGCCCAGCACGTCACATGATGTGTTCTGCGAACAGGTTGAATAGGTAGGGTGAGAGTATACAACCCTGCCGTACTCCTTTCCCAATCTTAAACCAGTCCGTTGTTCCGTGGTCTGTTCTTACCGTTGCTACTTGGTCGTTATACAGATTCCTCAGGAGGCAGACAAGATGACTTGGTATCCCCATCCCACCAAGAACTTGCCACAATTTGTGATGATCCACACAGTCAAAGGCTTTAGAATAGTCAATAAAACAGAAATAGATGTTTTTCTGAAACTCCCTGGCTTTCTCCATTATCCAGCGGATATTGGCAATTTGGTCTCTGGTTCCTCTGCCTTTTCTAAACCCAGCTTGTACATCTGGCAATTCTCGTTCCATGAATTGCTGGAGTCTGCCTTGCAAGATCTTGAGCATTACCTTACTGGCATGTGAAATAAGTGCCACCGTTCGATAGTTTGAACATTCTTTGGTGCTTCCCTTTTTTGGTATGGGGATATAAGTTGATCTTTTCTAATCTGTTGGCCATTCTTGTGTTTTCCAAATTTGCTGGCATATGGCATGCATCACCTTGACAGCATCATCTTGCAAGATTTTAAACAGTTCAGCTGGGATACCATCATCTCCTGCTGAATTGTTATTAGCAATGCTTCTTAAGGCCCATTCAACTTCACTCTTCAGGATGTCTGGCTCTAGCTCACTAACCACACCGTCAAATCTATCCCCGATGTTGTTATCCTTCCTACACAGATCTTCTGTATATTCTTGCCACCTTTTCTTGATCTCTTCTGCTTCTGTTAGGTCCTTGCCATCTTTGTTTTTGATCATACCCATTTTTGCCTGGAATTTACCTCCGATGTTTCTAATTTTCTGGAAGAGGTCTCTTGTCCTTCCTATTCTATTATCTTCTTCCACTTCCTCACATTGCTTGTTTAAAAATAATTCCTTATCTCTTCTGGCTGACCTCTGGAATTTTGCATTTAATTGGGCATATCTCCCCCTATCACTGTTGCCTTTTGCTTTCCTTCTTTCTTGGGCTGCTTCCAGTGTCTCAGCAGACAGCCATCTTGCCTTCTTGATTTTCTTTTTCTTTGGGACGTTTTTTGTTGCCGCCTCCTGAACAGTGTTGCGAACTTCTGTCCATAGTTCTTCCGGGACCCTATCTACTAAATCTAGTCCCTTAAGTCTATTCTTCACCTCCACTGCATATTCATGAGGAATATTCGTGAGCTCATATCTAACTGATCTGTGGGTCTTCTCTATTCTCTTTAGTCTGATTCTAAATTGTGCAATAAGAAGTTCGTGATCTGAACTACAATCAGCTCCAGGTCTTGTTTTTACCAACTGCATAGATGTCCACCACCTTTGGCTACAAAGGATGTAGTCAATCTGATTTTGGTGTCGACCGTCTGGTGAAGTCCATGTATAAAGTCGTCTCTTAGGTTGTTGGAAGAAAGTGTTTGTTATGCACAGTGAGTTGTCTTGGCAAAATTCTATCAGCCTATGTCCTGCTTCATTTTGTTCTCCCAGACCATGCTTGCCTGTAATTCCAGGTGTCGTTTGACTACCCACCTTAGCATTCCGGTCTCCTGTAATGAAAATAACATCTTTTCTTGGTGTACTATCCAGTAGGTGCTGCAGATCCTCATAGAACTGATCTACTTCTGCTCCTTCAGCAGTTGGGGCATATATTTGGATCACTGTGATGTTAAATGGCTTACCCTGAATTCAAATTGAGATCATTCTGTCATTTTTTGGATTGTATCCAAGCACTGCTTTAGCCACTTTATTATTAATTATGAAGGCTTCTCCATTTCTTCTGTGGTCCTCTTGTCCACAGTAGTAGATCTGGTGGTCATTTGATGTGAAGTGGCCCATTCCAGTCCATTTCAGTTCACTGACACCCAAAATGTCTATATTTAATCTTGACATCTCCCCCAAAACCACATCCAATTTGCCCTGGTTCATAGGTCTTACAACCCCCCCCCCAAAAAAAAAATTGAACACAAATGGCAGCAGCTACGGCGGCTGCCATTTGCATTCCTTCTTTTTTGCCGTTTTAGCCTACGTAAATACTTACATAGGATATTATGGCAAAAAAAAAAGGGGGAACACAAATGGCGGCCACCATAGCCACTGCCATTTGCGTTCCCTTAGTTAAGCCATGATAGGCTATGTAAATACTTACGTAGCCTATCACAGCTTCCGCAGGAACACAAATGGCATCCCTGCATTAGCTGTGATAGGCTACATAAGTATTTACGTAACCTATCACGGCTATATGGAAGAAGCGAATGGCGGCCGCAGACGTGGCCGCCATTCGCAAGTCAGTGCAGACGGCTGCAGGGGGTGCTCCGTTCCAGGCACATTTTTTGGGGTGGGGGGTGGGGGGGCTTCGTTCTGCCACTGATTTTGGGGGGCTGAATGCACTGGCATTCGGCCTCACCGAGATCCATGGAGGAATTCTCTGACATCCCTACATCTATTATACATCAGAGTGTAGGATTTTATTAAGAAAAGATGAGAGCAACCATAGCAAAGTACATGGAAGAAGCTAAGAATCTATCACTATAATGGAGAACAGTCTGAAATGTTGGCGGGGCACCTTTCTCCAAAGACTCCAGGGAGCTTAAGTAACAGGTGAGGGAGAAGGGATTATCTCAAATAAAGGAGGGAAGAAAACGGCAACACTTCTTTGGCTATTGACAACCAAAAATATACTAGGAAGAATTATTGCATTCTAGGAGAGGAGGACAACATTTATATCAATCAATCAATCAATCAGGTCACATTAGGGCTGTAATCCTTGGTACAGTTCCTAGGTTGTAAGCCCCATTTGACTTCTGAGTAAGCATTCTTAGGCTGTAAAAGAAGCAGTTGTTGTTGTTGTTGTCGTTGTTGTTGTTGTTGTTGCTTTCTTATATCTAAATGCAAAAACACACACAACACAACACCCCTCTCCATGTTCAATGATAAGAACATCTCAGCTGAGAATTAGAATGGCTTTCCTCCCCTTTCTTTCCAGTTTTATTTTGGGGATGGGAGTGAGAGTGGGTGGGAAGAAGGAGGAAAAAAGTAGCCAGGCCTGTGGCAAATGAAGACTTTGGGGTTGGGAAGTGGAGCCGATTCCTTGTCACTGTTTTGTTCTCTGAACTGGGATTATACATTATGGATATAGCTCAGTTTTACATAAACTGGTTCTCCTAACTCAGATGTTAAACAAAATCTAAATGGCTTTTGCCTCTCTTAAATAACTGCCAGATTCAGAAGTGTCATTTAGGGATGTATGAAAGTCACTTACATTTTCGCAGGGGTGATTCGCGGTGGGGGGGAGGCGCTTCGCTTCTCCCCCCAAAGTTCAAGTGAGGGGGGGGAGGCGTCCCGCCTCACCCGGCCGAAATTCAGGCCGGGGAGAAGTGCCCCGTCTCCCCGGTCGTGAAAGAAAAAGTAAAAAACAAAAACAAAAACCCGTGATAGGCTACGTAACGATTAACGTAGCCTTTCATGGCTAGATTTCCAAAGTCAGCCACGATAGGCTACGTTAATCATCACGTAGCCTATCACAGGTGACGTTGGAAAAAAAAAGCGAATAGGCAAATGGCGGCGGCCCATGGGCGCCGCCATTTGCATTCCTTATTTGGTCCCGGTAGTTTACGTAAAGATTTACGTAGACTATGGCGAAAATAAGGGAACGCTATTTGCGTTGCCCTTATTTTCGCCATAGTCTACGTAAATCTTTACGTAGACTAGACGTGCCAAAATAAGGAACGCAAATGGCGGTGCCCATGGGCCGCTGCCATTTGTGTACGCGCTTTTTTTCCCCCAAAGTCACCCGTGATAGGCTACGTAAAGATTTACGTACCCTATCATGGCTGACTTTGGAAATCTAGCCATGATAGGCTACGTAAATCGTCACGTAGCCTATCACGGGTGTGTGTTTTTGTTTTTGTTTTACTTTTCTATTTTGTAATGGCGGCGGCAGCAGCCGGTCGAGAGACCGGCCGCCGCCCCCACCGAAATGCCACCGAACTGCCGCCGGGACCCACCACAGAGAGGGACATTCGCTGAAGGTAAGTCCCATCCCGGGGGGGCGGGGGGCCGGCGGAGAATTTCCCCAACACTTTCGGGGGGCCGAATGCCTCGGCGCTTGGCCTCCCGAAGATTCGTGGAGAAATTCTCCGCCATCCCTAGTGTCATTTCATTCTGTGAGCAATCTGTCAGCCAATCTCATATTCAATCACACACACACATAAATGTCAAGGCAGAGCTGGCATCAAGGGCAGGCATGGTCAGGCAGTTACAAGAGCCCCCTGGATTTGCTCCTCCTCTTCACTATTGCAACCTTCTTGTTTACCTGTGTCCAGCTCAGACAGCAAAGGTTATGAGAAGGAGGAGCCGAAGATGCCTACTTGCCCACTGGCCTCTAAGGATGGACGAAAGTCCCTTACCTGGTCCCGCAGCTTGCTTCGCGGTGGGGGGGAGGTTCTTCGGTTCTCCCCCTGAAGATCAGGCTGGGGGGGAGGCACCCCATCCCTCACAACCGAAATTCAGGCCGGGAAGGAGCGCTCCGTCTCCCCGGCCGCCAAATAAAAATGTAAATTAAACACACACACACGTGATAGGCTACGTAATGATTTACGTAGCCTATCACGGCTACATTTCCAAAGTCAGCCATGATAGGCCACGTTAATCATTACATAGCCTATCATGGGTGACTTTGGAAAAAAAAAACCTGCGTACGCAAATGGCGGTGCCCATGGGCGACGCCATTTGCGTTCCTTATTTGGGCCCTGGTAGTCTACGTAAAGATTTACGTAGACTATGGCGAAAATAAGCTGCCGCCGCCGCCATTACAAAGTAAATGTAAAAAAAAAAAATGTGATAGGCTACGTAACGATTTACATAGCCTATCATGGCTAGATTTCCAAAGTCAGCTGTGATAGGCTACGTAAATGTTTAAGTAGACTACCCGGGTCCAAATAAGGAACGCAAATGGTGGTGCCCATGGCTACCACCATTTGCGTACGTGCCTTTTTTTTTCCAAAGTCACCTGTGATAGGCTACGTAATGATTTACGTAGCCTATCACGGCTGACTTTGGAAATCTAGCCATGATAGGCTACGTAAATCGTTACGTAGCCTATCACTTTGTTTTTTTACATTTACTTTGTAATGGGGGTGGCGGCAGCTGGTCGGAAGACCGGGTGCCGCCCCCGCCCCCGCCGAAACGCCGCCGAAATGCCGCCAGAACCTGCTGCCGAGAGGGACATTCGAAGGAGGTAAGTCCCATCCCAGGGGGGGTGGGGGGGCGGAGAATTTCACCACCAATTTCGGGGGGCTGAATGCATTGGCATTCGGCCTCCCGGAGATTCATGGAGAAATTCTCTGCCATCCCTACTGGCCTCTGCCTGTCAAGCAAGAAAGTGGTAGCAATGATGAGAAAGAGGAAGAGAAGCAATAGCAGGCAGCTGGTAACAATGAAAAAATTGACTCACTGAGGGAAGGGACCCCTTGAAAGTGCCTTGCCCAAGGGTCCTCAAAAACCTGGAGCTGGCATGGTGTGAAGGCTTAAATTTAGAATGATCGATTAGGGCTATGCACTGCTTTGGGCCAAAGCCTGAATTCCAAGCCAGAGTGGAGCTAGGGATGCTGGAAAAATTCAAGGCAAAATAAAAGAAGCTCGGATTTCTAAGAATCCGAACTGCAGAACCCACTGCGGAGCATCCCCCTCAGGCTGTGAGGAGTCTGTGGACTTTCGAATCTTTGAAAAAAAAATTCCCAAAAGTTATGCATATTTATTCATAGGAAAATACACATGTTTCTACTGAGGAAAAGTTGAATGGAATGGGGGACAATACGCTAAATGTTACGTACTAAGGGAAATTATGTAAATTGTCATGAAACCTCTTACATAATTATTTGCGTATTTTTCCACGTGATGAAAAAAAATCACATCCATCTGTGAGTGGATGATGGAACCAAAGTCACCTGACAATCCATGAAACACAGACGGAGAGGATTTTACATGGTACGTACATCCCTTGAGTTTTCCCAGTTTGCAACTTCCGGACTGAACATGGACTCAGATGTAAACTGCGGCCAAAGTCCATACATTTCTGAGCTAGCAATGTGATTCATGGACCGCCAAAAAATGTGCTTGACAGCATGCAAATAGTTGAAAAATGTGCATGAAAAATTGCATACTTTTGAAAAAAATGTACTCAAAGTGTACATGTCAAAGATGTGCATAACTGATATGTACGTTTGGAAAAATATGCATGAAAATTAGGGCTGTGCATGGACCCCCCAATCTGACTCGGAAGTTGCTTTGTGGCTTCCAAGGTGGGCCTGATTAAGCTCGGGCTGATTCGGGGAGCCCCTGACCCACCTCGGCCTATGACTGTCAGGGTGGAAACTGAGCCAACCCCAGAGCAGTTTTGATTCTGAGGAGGAACAGCAATTCGTAGGAGAGGAGCTCGCTCATCTCTCACAAGCACAGCAGCTGGCAGAGATTCCTCCTGCCAGCATTCCTGGGATAGATAGTGACCCTGGCAGCGAGAGAGCGCTGGAGGGGGGCTTGCTGGATGCTCAGCATAGACGGAGGGAGCGGCAACAGATGGAGGGTGCCGAAAGGAGGCGCTCTGCTCATTTGGCGCTAAAACAATGGTCGTGTCCTGAGGACCCAAGGGAAAGAGGGAGGATCTCTCCCTAGCCCATAAGTTCCGGGTCTTCCTGTGGTTCTCCTTCAAACAGGGACCAACTGCCTTACCTGGAGCTTAGGCTACTCTGCCATCTTTCCCCAGGGCTGTTCCTTGCTTAGTCGCTGCTGATTAGCATCTGAAAGAGTCATTAAGTTGTAAAAGGAATAAAGCCTTGAAAAGAATCCTTTTCGTCTGTGTCTTGAGTTGGCCATTGGAGGTGACTGTAAGAGGCAGCTAGGGCATTTCTTACAATGATGTGGAAATGGGATTCAGACTTCTGAATCCTGCTTCGGCCACTGCAACACACCGCCCAGTCCCCAGCTCCTTACCTGGTCCCTTCTTCCATGGGGGGGGGGTGCTGCCACCAGGGGAACTGCTGCTGCCGCTGCTGCTGCTGGTCCCACTGGGGGAGCCACAGCCAGTGGTGCTGGGAGAGGCACTGCAGGGGAAAATGCTGCCAGAGAAACCACTGCCCGTGGTGGCTCACCAACCTCTGACAGGCATGAGGGCAGGAGTCACCCACCAACTGTTCTCTCTCCCTCCCTTGAAAGGAGGGGAGTGCACCTAGTTGGAGGCCAACACCTGCCTCTGCCCAAACCTCCACAGGTTCCTTGCTTGTGAGGAGCCCATGAAGGCTTGAGTGAGGCCAGCAGCGGAGCTCGCAAAGAGGGAGGGCTGCTGCCACTGCTGCAGCCAGCTCCTAGGCCCTCTGGATGTGTGCTGGCAGCCATCTTGTTCTGGGGAACAGGGGGATCCATATTCCCCTGTTTTTGCACTGTGGCTATGCCCGTGAGTGGCAGATCCATGATTTTTCTGGTTCAGTCCATGGAGACAGATATCCTCTGTGATGTGATATGAGGGTGTTTGGGGGGATTTGTTTTGCAAAAATCATATGAAATCAAATCATATGAAATTTGTGCCATGGCTGCACCCATGAGTTGTAGATCTGTGATTTTTCTGGTTCAGTCCATGGAGGCAGATGTGCTCTGTGATTGGATGGTGGTTTTGTGGGTCTCCCCTTTAAAAACCATATGAAATCATGAGGATCCCTTTTTGATCTTATGGGTCCCCGTTTTACCCAGTCCCCATAGCACACACTTTCTTCTTGGCTTTGTTCTGCCAAAGGAGAGTGGGAATCATTAAGGCTTCCTCTGCCATGCCTAGCAGAGACTGAGGCAGTTGCTCCCAGTGGCCACAGCAGAAGCAGGACAGGACTGGAGCAGAGAGAGAAATGCCATGGAGCTTCCCTCTCAGCTCCTGTCCCATCCTGCTGCTGCTGCCGCCGCCACCGCCACCACCACCACCACCATCATTGTACACAATGGCAGCTTGTCAGGGCAGTGGGAGGCTGCTCAATTATCAGGCAGCTCGCGCACCCCAATGGATCATCTTGCATCCCCCTTGGGGTGCATGCACCCACTTTGGAGACCACTGCTCTAGCCAAATGGCATTCAGACAGTCCTCTCCTCTCCAGTAACACCACCTCTCTCACAATGAGCAAATGGAGGCTGACTCAGAGCAAAGCTCCCTCCCTCCTCCTCCTCCTCCCTCTCCTCTCTCCTTCCCCCACCTCTCCCAGTGGGTGGATCTCTCCCAAATTTATACATTTGGTGCCTCTGTCTCCTCTTGCCTTCCCCCCTCCCTCCTCCTCCTCCTTCTGCCCCTCTGCGTGATCTTTCAGAAGTTGATATGTTTTGGAGACAGCCTGTCTGGGCTGTTCAGAAGGCATAAGAAGAGCTCTGAGCATGCGAGGTGGATGAGGCGCTTCGTGGAGGAGCCCTTCGCTTCAGGCCACCTTGGTGCTGGTCTGATCCGCTTCGTATCACAAAGAGGCACCTCCAAATAAGACCGCTTCACCTTGTTATTTGGTCTTTGACCAAAGCGGTGCACAGCCCTAATGAAAATACACATGCATGTTCATGGGAAAAGGGAAAAATGAACAAAACCCATTTTCTGATACTGACTCATGTCAGAACTATCTTGGAGATGGAATTTGGAAAACTTTGGCAAGCTTGAGTTTTATTGATATCCACATCCCTGCTCAAACATTCAGCCCATTCTGAAATGAGATGGTTGAGTTCTATCCATCACTACTCCGCATAAGTACTGTTACCTGGTTTGTCAAACTGGGTTGCTTCAGCAAATTGAAATGGTGGTGGTGAATATGCCTCCCCCCTGCCACCAAAGTGAATGACCTTGAGGCAGGAGTGAAAATAAACTAGGGATGGTGGAGAATTTCTCCACGAATCTTCGGGAGGCCAAATGTCAATGCATTCAGCCCCCTGAAAGTGGTGGGGAAATTCTCTGCCGGCCCCCCGCCCCCCCCCCGGGATGGGACTTACCATGGCCGAATATCCTTCTTGGCGGCAGGTCCCGGTGGCGGTTCGGCGGCGTTTCGTCAGGGGCGGGGGCGGCGGCTGGTCTCCGGACCGGCTGCCGCTGCCGCCATTGCAAAAAAAAAGTAAATTAAAAAAAGAACCACACCCGTGATAGGCTACATAACCATTTACGTAGCCTATCACGGCTAGATTTCCAAAGTCAGCCATGATAGGCTACGTAAATCGTCACGTAGCCTATCACGGGTGACTTTGAAAAAAAAAAGTGCGTACGCAAATGGCGATGCCCATGAACGCCGCCATTTGCGTTCCTTATTTTGACACGTCTAGTCTACGTAAACATTTACATAGACTACGGCGAAAATAAGGGAACGCTATTTGCTATTTAAAATAGATATACAGAACTCATTACGTTGAAGTGGGAAACTGTCAAACAGCTCGTGATGCCTTAGCCATTCGGGATGAAGATTCTGCATCTGTCTTGCATGCATTCTTTTAACTAATCATTTGGAGTGCCGAGAAAAGTTGTTCCAGGGGTTGCACTATTTTTTCATCCATACTGTCAGTTTCATAAACAGGCTGTGGAGTGTTGCAACTTTGGCAATAAAATAACAGAATGATAAAAATTGGCCCATTGCCACTAACAGATATGCCTATAGAGCATATAGAAATGTACACTTTGGGAACATTCAAGCACACCAAAGATAGATTTTTCCTTAGTCTGTAGGAAACGTCATTTTTATTTTATTTTAAGGACCTTCTTCACTCTTGAATGTCCTCTTTTAAAAAATCTTTCAGAAAAGATCATTTTTTAAAATCAACACAAAATTAATTTGAGTGCTGAGAGATACATAAGGATGTATGAGGAATTTTTTTCAGTTCAGTTTTGATCAGGATTTCACCCAGGATTGTGATCAGGATTTTACCTTCCAGACCAAACATGGATTCAGATGCCATCTGCCATTGAAGTCTGTACATTTCCAAGTTTGCACTGTGATTCTGGGACCAAAAAAAAGAAGTGCTTGACAGAATGTGTACATTTGAAAAACGTGCATGAAAAATGCGAACAAATTAGGGATGTATGAAAGTCACTTACCTTTTTGCAGGGGTGATTCGCGGAAGTTCAGGAGAGGGGGGGAGATGCCCCGCCTCGCCCGGCTGAAATTCAGGCTGGGGGGGAAGGCGCCCCACCTCACCCGGCCGAAATTCAGGACGGGGAGGAGCGCCCCGTCTACCCGGCCGCGAAAGAAAAAGTGAAAATACAAACAAACCCCGTGATAGGCTACGTAACGATTTGTTTAGCCTATCACGGCTAGATTTCCAAAGTCAGCCGAGATATGCTACATTAATCGTCACGTAGCCTATCACGGGTGACTTTGGGGGGGAAAAAAGCACGTACGCAAATGGCGGCGGCCCATGGGCGCCGCCATTTGCGTTCCTTATTTTGTCACGTCTAGTCTACGTAAAGATTTACGTAGACTATGGCGAAAATAAGGGCAACGCAAATAGCGTTCCCTTATTTTCGCCGTAGTCTACGTAAATCTTTACCTAAACTACCGGGACCAAATAAGGAACGCAAATGGCGGCGCCCATGGGCTGCCGCCATTTGCCTATGCGCTTTTTTTTTTCCAAAGTCACCTGTGATAGGCTATGTAAAGATTTACGTAGCCTATCACGGCTGACTTTGGAAATCTAGCCGTGATAGGCTACGTAAATCATCACGTAGCCTATCACAGGTGTGTGTTTTTGTTTTTGTTTTACTTTTTTATTTTGTAATGGCGGCGGCGGCAGCTGATCGGGAGACCGGTCGCGCCCCCGCCCCCCGACGAAACACCGCCGAACCACCGCTGGGACCCGCCGCCGAGAGGGACATTCGACCACGGTAAGTCCCATCCGGGGGGGGGCCAGCGGAGAATTTCCCCAACACTTTCGGGGGGCCAAATGCCTCAGCGCTTGGCCTCCCGAAGATTCCTGGAGAAATTCTCCGCCATCCCTAGCACAAATACACTTTAATCAATGGGAGAAGAATGTGTACATTCCAAAATGCACAAAATTGATACATACATTTTCATGAGAAAAGAAGAAACAGAAAAGTATCTTGCAATCTGATATGGACTCAAGTCAAAATGAGCCTCAACACAGAATTCAGTGAACTCTGGCAAGCCAAGTTTTGCTGATTCACGTATCCCTAGAGGTACATTACTCCCAGCATTTCTTGGTTCTCTTACTACTTTTCCTATATTAAAGCAGACAGTAGAAGATTATTTTGCCCTCCAGGTTATAACAGATTACCAGCCCGAATATGTCCTTCTCTTGTGTAGTCAGGAGTGAGTCCTACTGAGCAAGTGGAAGAAGTGGAATCTAAAATGGTGGGATATCAGACACTAGGCTTTTTTGTGTTCAACCACACAGTCCAATTGGGATCAGATGTAGAGTCCAGATCTGATCCAAAATGGATCCATTTTGCCCTCCACAACACCCAAAGTGAGCCTTCCTATCACCCCTTTCCATATTTTGCCAGGACAATAGAAAATATTTATATAAATCACTGTAATGATGTAACCATGGTATGTAATTCCCATGGCTCCCATGGCTGTAGATTATGGGAGCCATGGTTACTCCATACCATATTTACCAGAGTCACCATAGCAACTGATGTGAACTCTCCCTACTATCTCAATAAGTTAAAGGAAAATAGTAGGGGTGGACGAAAGTCACTTACCTGTCCTCGAAGCTTGTTCGCGGTGGGGGGGAGGCGCTTCACTGCTCCCCTCGCGAAGTTCAGGCTGGGGGGGAGGCTTCCTGCCTCGCCCGGCCAAAATTCAGGCCGGGGAGGAGGCGCCTCGCCTCGCCCGGCCGCGAACTCCAAAGTTTTTTTTTTAAAAAAAAAACGCCCCCGTGATAGGCTACGTGACGATTAACGTAGCCTATCACGGCTAGATCTGCAAAGTCAGCCATGATAGGCTACGTTAATCATCACATAGCCTATCACGAGTGACTTTAAAAAAAAAAAAGCGTGTACGCAAATGGCGGCCCCCATAGGGAGCCGCCATTCGCGTTCCTTATTTGGTCGCTGTAGTCTACGTAAATGTTTATGTAGACTACGGTGAAAATAAGGGCAACGCAAATAGCGTTGCCCTTATTTTCGCCGTAGTCTACGTAAATGTTTACGTAGACTACAGCGACCAAATAAGGAATGGGAATGGCGGCTCCCTATGGGGGCCGCCATTAGCCGTACGCGCTTTTTTTTTTTAAGTCACCCGTGATAGGCTACGTGACGATTTACGTAGCCTATCACTGCTGACTTTGCAGATCTAGCTGTGATAGGCTACGTTAATCGTCACATAGCTTATCACAGGGGCGTTTTTTTTTTCTTTTATTGCAATGGCGGCGGCGGTGGCAGCCGGTCGAAAGACCGGCTGCCGCTCCCCTCCTGCACGAACACCCGCCGAACCACCGGCCGGACTCACCGCCGGGAGGGACATTCGGCAAAGGTAAGTCCCGTCCCGGGGGGGGTGCGGGGTGCGGGGGGGGCGGAGAATTTCTCCCCGAAACTTGTTCGGGGGGCTGAACAAGTTGGCGCTCGGCCCCCCGAAGTTTCGGGGAGAAATTCTCCACCATCCCTAGAAAATAGGGCAACTGTGAGAGTCCATATTAGAATCTGATGTAGGATGCTTCCATATAGGTTTTTATAGCACCATCACTCTGCCACATTCTCAGAATTTTACAAGGAGTCCAGACATCATCATCTTTGACTCATAATCTTCCCATGTTTTCTCACTACTTCTTCCATCTTTTTTTTCTTACTGCAGAAAATCTGTTAATAGAAAAAAGAAAGGAATGCAGAATGAATTCAAGGTCAAGATTACTGTGCTAAACATCTGGAGGGTCCCTGGGCTGTAAGGAGGTCCCAGAGGTTGAGAAAAGTGCAGACACACCCTGTAGGGAGGGCAGGCTGGAAGATACATGTGCATATATTCTGTTTCTGACCACATGTGATTCCTTCTCAGGAGCACCTATATGAGAAAATAAGAGCCCTGCTAGATCACAACAATGACTGATCTTGTCTGCTAGTTACCCACCCATAACTGCCTAATTTTCTCCACCCATTCAGAGATGCACCCCAGTTAGATGCTCCTGCTGTATTAGCTTACTCCCAGGAAGAGGTCCCATATCATTCAGTGACACCCCCACCCCCACACACCCCTTCATAGTCCCAAAGAAGAAGCAAACTATCACAGAGTTTGGGGAGAACATCAAGCATGGATACGAATCTGTTGACTCAATTATTGTGTTGTGTTGCATTACAAATACAGAAGGCACTTGGGGGATCACAATAAAAAGGGTATTAGCATGGACTAAACTTCTTGATGTCTTCCTGTGCCATCTGGTTTCTGTAGGCAGGGAGAAGTTATTGGCCCAGTAGCACTGCTCCTTTAAGGTTTCCAGATGTGGCTGCTAGTTGGTACTTTGGCTTCTGTGCAACTGCAACAGAGCCTTGGCAGAGAGTAAGAGACCCCCTACAGGTTCCAAGATCTGAACTACCTTTGCTTCCCCCTCATCTCGTAGCATTTTGGGCAGCCAGCCCAGTCTCCTTTGAAAGCCCAGAACAGTAGCTGATTGGGAAACCTGGAGCCCTCTACGGTAGCATAATTGCCCCAAACATATCCCAGAACTCTACGAAGCATTTGAAATATCAACATGAGCAAGCAGGTATCTTCACATTGCAGCCAGATCTCTATGGGGGGTGGGGAGGCATTCTGCTTAAAAAATAATTAGAGCATCTGGACAAGTGTAAATAAAACATCTTAATTTATTTGAATTAAGCAGACCATCTCAAATAAGATGTCACCTTCTCTGTAACAACAGGACAAAAGCAGAAATGCCTCTATCTTCTCAAATATGTGTTTCCTACCCCCACCCCCACCCCCATGCTATCATGGTCTGCTTTTGGTGTCCAGTTTCCTTTAGTGTACCCCATTTTTTGAGAGTAGAGCAACAGATCAGAGAATTGAATGAAACATTGATCAAAGTAGTGCTGTGATCTAAAAAGCTAAAACACCAGGACCATCTGGATTCTTTTTTCCCCTTTCTTTCTTTTTAAAACACCAGAAGTTATGAGTGCTAATCATCTTTCAACAGAGGCAAAAAGTGAATTCTTTGATTATTGACATGTGCCCTTAAACAAGGACTTTCAGGCAGGTGTATAAAAACAACTGATCGGATAAGGATCTCCAAATTATGTATAAAAGAACAGAATGGCAATAGTGTCACGCATAATGAGACATACATTCATATAATGACTAAGCTCTGAAGTTGGGATGGGGGAAGGATTCTGTTTGGTCCACCTTTTTTTTACTGCACTGACCTAATTCACACTTCCCATATTAATACAGATCAGAACACAGTTATCCTTTGGTTTGCACACTTTTCCAAATGGTGTAATGCAGTTCTTGGCTCCAAAACTGCATACAAAAATGCATCTATTAAGGAAAGTTATGTACAAAAATGTGCATATTAGGGAAAGCTACATGCAACGATGCATATATGTGGGGAAATTGCATAACAAAATGTGTATCTTTGGGAAACTGCATACATAATCTTAGGGAAAATTTTGTACAAAAATAAATGCAAATTTTCATACTTTTTTTTCTTTTTTAAAATCAGACTGATGTGGGAATTGGACCAAATGGATCTATGATTGAAGGCATGCCAAGCTGACAAAGGGATGGATCCAGGAACTGCCTTCTATTATAGAAGGGCTCTGCTCATGAAAGGTGCCACTGTTGAATTTTGGGGGATCCCGCTACCCCTTTGCATCACAACTCACCCCATTTAGCAGGGTCCCTTGACCTCAAGTATAACATTTTCAGGGGCTGGAGGGGCTGCCATGGGGAGGAGGGGCAGGGGAGCATGCTTCAACAGGCACCTAAATCTAGGAGTGCTTGAAAGTCACTTACCTCGTCTCACAGCTTGCTTCGCGGTGCGGGGGAGGAGCTTCGCTTCTCCCCCAAAAATTCAGGCTGGGGGGGGGGAGGCGTCTCACCTTGCCCGGCCGCGAAATAAAAAGTAAAAAAAAAACGCCCCCGTGATAGGCTACGTGACGATTTACGTAGCCTATCATGGCTAGATCTGCAAAGTCAGCCGTGATAGGCTACGTTAATCGTCATGTAGCCTATCACGGCTGACTTAAAAAAAAAAAAGTGCGTACACAACACACAAATAGCGTTGCCCTTATTTTCGCTGTAGTCTACGTAAATCTTTATGTAGACTACCCGGGCCCAAATAAGGAACGCAAATGGCAGTACCCATGGGCGCCACCATTTGCGTACGTGCTTTTTTTTTTTCAAAGTCACCCGTGATAGGCTACGTAACGATTTACGTAGCCTGTCACCGCTGACTTTGGAAATCTAGCCGTGATAGGCTACATAAAATGTTACATAGCCTATCATGGGTGTGTGTGCATTTTTTAAAAATTCACTTTTGTATTTCGCGGCCGGGGAGATGGGGCGCTTCTCCCCAGCCTGAATTTCAGCCGGGCGAGGTGGGGCGCCTCCCCCCCCGGCCTGAACTTCGGGGGGAGAACCGAAGCGCCTCCCCCCCACCGCGAAGCAAGCTGCGGGACCGGGTAAGTGACTTCCGTACATCCCTAAGCCTATCACGTGTGTGTGTGTGTGTTTTACTTTTACTTTGTAATGGCGGCGGCAGCAGCCGGTCGGAAGACCAGCCGCCGCCCCCGCTGCCGCCGAACTGCCGCCGAACCGCCACCGGGACCCGCAGCCGAGAGGGACATTCGAAGGGGGTAAGTCCCATCCCGGGGGAGGCGGGGGGGCGGAGAATTTCACCGCCAATTTTGGGGGGGTGAATGCATTGGCATTCGGCCTCCCCAAGATTCATGGAGAAATTCTCCGCCATCCCTAGCATGATGTAGGCTGGACTAGGCAATCCAGTCCCCTGCCCTCCAGATATTTTGGACCACAACTTCTATTATTCATGACCATTGGCCATGCTAGCTGGGACTGAAAGGAGTTGCATTCAAAAGCATCTGGAGAGCACCAAGTTGCCTTCTTCTGTTCTGGGAAAACAAAATGGCGGCCACCATTTTACCAGAAGCCATCTTGAAATGACACTCTGTCATCTCATAGTGTCATTCCATAGGGACTCTGAGGAGGAAAAATATAGGGCCTGGCTGTTGATGAGAGGAGCTTGACTACCACTGCCACAAGGTGAGGACAATTTTTTTAAGGTAGTAAAAAGAGAAATAGCTACTACCACCCTTGAAAATTCACCTGCAGTTTTCGGGACCTTTCTAGGGGTGTATGAAACCCCGCTTACCTGGCTCCTCTGGGTTCCGCAGGTGGGGGGAGGTAATCCATTCCTCCCTCCGGAATCCTCAATGGTTGGGAGGCGATCCGTTCCTCCCCCCTGGAATCCTGCCCGGCCGGCTCCGCTCTGCGGCCAGGCCGTGGAGCCGCTGGTCGGGCCAACCCGCAGTGGGGCCTCTAGTCGCTGCCGGTATGGTGTGGATGCAAATGGCATCCTGAGTAGGGGATGCCATTTGCGTCCCTATGGTAGCCCATGATAGGCTATGTAAATATTTACATAGCCTATGATGGCTAAAGCAGGGACACAAATGGCATCCCCTACGCCATTTGTATTCCAGTTTTATCCGTGATAGGCTACGTAAATATTTATGTAGCCTATGATGGCTAAAATGGGAACGCAAATGGTGTCCCCTACTCAGGATGCCATTTGCGTCCACACTAGCCCGGCAATGGCTGGAGGCCCAGCTGCGGGTTGGCCTGGCCGCGGAGGAACAGATTGCCTCCCCCCCTGTCGAGGATTCCAGGGGGAGGAACGGATCTCCTCCCCCCACCTGTGGAACCCGGCGGAGCCAGGTAAGCAGGGTTTCATACACCCCTAAAAATAAGCCAAGCCAAAAGTTCAAGAGTTTGAACTTTGGAATTGATCTCATTGCAGGAGAGAAGGGAATGAAGATGAGAGATAAGAGTGGGTCACAAATCCCCCCTCCTTACATACTTGTATAAATTCTACAACAGAGTGCTTAAGGCTGAACTCCTATGCTCCCTGGGTGGGCATTCAAGAGGGTGTCCCTGTCTGCTGATGGAAAGGGAGTTATGTAGGTGGAAAGGAAGAGCTATCATCAAATGACTCCTTGTTGTGGGTTGAAGAAACCTCTGCTGTTCTTGCTACTCCGCCATTGGTACTCTGATGGCAAAAAGTGATGGATCAGGGAAGGCTTTGGATCTGCCACATCTAAGCCCCCCACACACACACACCCCTGACATTCCCTCAGAAGGAGAACAAAATTACACCAGCCCTGGAACTGGCAGCACTTGGAACTGGCTGTTCCTCTACCATGGATATGTGTTACCCTTAGGGATGGCGGAGAATTCTGCCATGGATTCTAGTGGGGCTGAATGCACTGGCATTCAGCCCCCTGGAATCCGTGGTGGAATGGCCTCCTGCCCCCCCGCCTGCCCCGCGGAACCCCCCGGGATGGCACTTACTTGGGGCAGATGCGGCAGCAGCTTCGGTGGCAGGTGCGGCGGCGGCGCAGTAGTGGCGGTGAAAGGTGTGGCAGCGGCAGGGGCAGTGGCAGAGGCAGGGGTGGTGGGTGCAGTGGTGGCGGCAGAAGGTGCGGCGGCGGAAGGTGCGGCAGTGGCAGAAGGTGTAGCAGCGGTAGGTGTGGTGGGGGCAGGTGCGGCGGAAGGTGCGGCAGCGTGGGGCGGCAGGTGCGGGGGCAGGGGCAGGGGTGGCAGTTGTGGCAGTGGCAGGGGCAGCGGCAGCAGAGGCGGTGGCAGGGGCAGCGGCAGCTGGTCTCCTGGCTGGGTGCAGCGTACGCAAATGGCGGCGGCTACGGTGGCCACCATTTGCGTTCGCTATTTTTAGCCGTTCTAACCTAAGTAAATATTTACGTAGGCTAGAATGGAGAAAAACAGTGAACGCAAATGGCGGCCGCCATAACCGCCGCCATTTGCGTATGTGTTTTTTTTTTTTACTTTAGTGATAGGCTACATAAATATTTACGTAGCCTATTACGGTTAAGTGCAGGGATGCAAACGGCAGCGGCTAGATATCCAGCGGCTAGATGTCCAGCTGCAGGCGGCGCAGAATCCCCACGGAGTGGAGCCAGCTGGGCAGGATTCCGGGGGGAGGGACGGAGCACCTCCTCCTCTGTCAAGGGTTCCGGGGGAGGGACAGAGTGCCTCCGCCCCCACTGCGAAGCAGATCTGCGAAGCGGTAAGTGACTTTCGTACATCCCTAGTTACCCTGATCTCTTTGGATTGCTATGTAAATTGTACTTTTAAAGTTGTTTTCTGTTGCCTCTGATGAAGAATGATTTCATCTGATTTCCCCTTTATGAGTGATTTTGCCTTAAGGGGGCAACTGTAAAGTGGCTTTTTTTTTTTTTGCACAAAAACAGAACAAAACACCTCCCTTTTGTGTTCAGTCTTCTTTGTGGTTTACTTTCCTTTGTTTTGGTTTAGAAGTGCTGCTGCTATCTTTAACTGATTTATATGCCTGCCCTGATCCAGATGTCTCCTTCACAGAATCTAGATCTGGATCTTACAAGTCCCTCAACCACCACCACCCACCCCCAAATGCTAGGGTCCTGATCCAGATTGTTGCCTGCACCTATTCTAGAGTAAAAAAATGAAAACCACAAAGGCAAAGCCCCCCCCCCAATAAACACCACAGAGCAAAATAGCTGCTAGATGTGGAATTAAAGGAATGTCTGTTTCAGCTCAGACAGAATGCCTGTTTCAGCTCAGAATATCTGTTTCGGCTCAGAATGTTTCGGAATGTTTGTTTCAGCTCAGAATGTCTATTTTGGTTCAGATAACTGCTGAGAGCAGGGCTTTCTCATTCATGGCACTTGCTTTCTGAAACATCTTTCATATTGAGTAGGGATGGCATGGGCACCTGATTCAGTCTGGGAATCTGGTAGACCTGCTCCAGCCCGCACCCCTGAGCCCTGCTCGCCCCCTGCCTATGCTCAGCGAATGGCCTACTCTTACCCCAGCAGACTTGTCAAGCTTTGCAGTCACCAGTTTCTGAGAAATAAAATGGTGATCGCAAAAATGTGCAAATTTGTG
Organism: Heloderma suspectum; assembly: GCF_057233095.1. Classification (NCBI taxonomy): domain Eukaryota; kingdom Metazoa; phylum Chordata; class Lepidosauria; order Squamata; family Helodermatidae; genus Heloderma; species Heloderma suspectum. Next base: position 299,012,861 of record NC_139461.1, on the reverse strand, counting down.
CACATGCAAAAATATGCATTTTGTGAATGCACATACTTGACTATGCGCGAAAATGCATATTTTATAAAAATGCACATTTTCATACACACACTAATGTGTGACTTTGCAAAAATGCACATTTCACAGAAGAGAATATGCGCATTTGCAAAAATGTACATTTTCGTGCATAGAGGAACATGCCCATTTTTGCAATCACCATTTTATTTTTTTTTAGAAATGGCAACCTTGGAGCTCGACAAGTCTGCTGGGGTGAGTGCGGGCTGCTCACTGAAAGTGGGAGGGGATCGAATGCAATCCGGGGACCAGTGAGCAGGGGCAGGGACTTTGCAGGAGTCCAGAGAACCTGGATGGGGGTGAGTTCGCACATCCCTAATATGGAGGCCAGGCAGATGCAATCTCATTAGAGTTTTTCAAAGATGCTAAGTTTGCATTTGTCTCATAAGCCTTTCTAGGGGTGATCATTGATCTAAGTATGTCATTCTTGCGGTGAGTATATTCTTCTTTTAACCAAGTGTGCTATTTAAATGCAGTTTTATTGTTGCTGTGTTTTATTTTTGTGGTTTTGTTATGGCTTTTATTCAGTTTTTTATTTGAAGTGTATCAGAAGCTGCCTTGGGGGCCTAGTGAAAGGCCAAATGGTGAAACATAAAATTACAAACATAACTAAGTAATAAACAAAATTGATGTACATCAAAGGTTATGTATACCTTCTGTGACTGAGCAGAGGATGGGGAAAATTAATTCTACTGTTTCACGAAGGATAAAATATTATATTGCAATATATATCAACAGAATTATTGTTTCACCTTTCAATAATCCCCTTTTCTGCTTAGATCTTTCCTCAATAAGCACCATTTCCCCCAGATGTATAGGCTACCTTATTTGTTGAAATGTATTTCTTTTAAAAATTAGATGCATTGTCTCAAGATTCAGTTCTCAAGTTTTATCTTCTTTGGTTTGAGCCATTCAAAACATCACCACAGTATTTTTGCTTCCTCTTGCCAAATCTCTTAGTGGGACTTGGGAAGCCCTCCAGTTCTTTAGAGTTCCCTGGATGTTACCACCATATTTTTAAGGTATCTGTACACTGAATGGACTTCAGATGATATAAAAAGTAGCATAGAATCATAGAGTAGTAGGATTGGCAGGGGCCTACAAGACCATCGAGTTCAACCCCCTGCTCAATACAGGAATCCAAGTATAGAATCATAGAATAGTAGTCATAGAATAGTAGGGATGGAGGAGAATTTCTCCCCGAAACTTCGGGGGGCCGAGCGCCAACGTGTTCGGCCCCCCGAACAAGTTTCGGGGAGAAATCCTCCACCCCCCCGCCCCCCACCCCCCCCGGGACGGGACTTACCTTCCCTGAATGTCCCTCCTGGCGGCGGGTCCGGCTGGTGGTTCGTCCGGTGTTCGAGCGGCTGCCGCCCCCGCCATTGCAATGAAAGAAAAAAAAAAAAACACGTCCCCTGATAGGCTACGTGACAATTCACGTAGCCTATCACGGCAAGATTTGCAAACTCAGCCGTGATAGGCTACGTGAATCGTCACGTAGCCTATCACGGGTGACTTTAAAAAAAAAAAAAAAAGCGCGTACGCGAATGGCGGCCCCCATAGGGAGCCGCCATTCGCGTTCCTTATTTGGTCGCTGTAGTCTATGTCAATGTTTACGCTATTTGCGTTGCCCTTATTTTCGCCGTAGTCTACGTAAACATTTACGTAGACTACAGCAACTAAATAAGGAACGCGAATGGCGGCTCCCTATGGGGGCCGCCATTCGCGTACGCGCTTTTTTTTTTTTTTTAAGTTACCCGTGATAGGCTACGTGACGATTCACGTAGCCTATCACGGCTGACTTTCCAGATCTAGCCGTGATAGGCTACGTGAATCGTCACGTAGCCTATCAGGGGACGTTGTTTTTTGTTTTTTTTTACTTTCGTGTTCGCGGCCGGGTGAGGCGGGAAGCCTCCTCCCCGGCCTGAATTTTGGCCGGGCGAGGCGGGAAGCCTCCCCTCCCGGCCTGAATTTCGGCCGGGCGAGGCGGGAAGCCTCCCCCCCCGGCCTGAACTTCACGGGGGGAGCAGCGAAGCGCTCCCCCCCACCGCGAACAAGCTGCGAGAAAAGGTAAGTGACTTTCGTCCACCCCTATAGAATAGCATCCACACCTCACGATGGTGCCATCTTAGAAATGGGCAACCCTCTCTTGGATGTGCTTGAAGCAAATGTGCTAATTTCCACAAATTGTGTTCGTTAGGTTTCAACACAAAAGACTGAACTTTAGTCCATATGGGCCTTCAATCCCAGTATGAAAAGATGCCCCACACATCATTTTCCCTTGAGGAGGATGCCCCTGGGCTTTTTCAACTGGGGATCCTGGGAACTGTATGGGGAAAAAAAAGGCTCTGTGCATCTACAGTATGGGAATGTCTGCTGATGCAATTGGCTCCCTCATCACCATCCACAAGATATGTTTCTTTGTTTTGGAGGAATAGAGAAGAGGGTATTTGTGAATGCATTTGTGAGTTTTCAAAGTGAATGTTAGAAAAAAGAAGACAGTCCCTGAAAATGCTGGGGTGAATAGGAGGGTTCAAAGCTCTGACAATGTTGGGGTGACTGGGAAGGTTGATTGCCCAACCATTTAAAGAGGTTATCATGCTTATTTCCATGATATGAAAAGCACCAGCAGCTGCTGATTTTTGGAGATCAAACTACTTTTACAGAGAAGATCAGCCCCTGAATCCAAAGGAGATGACCTGTGTCTAAAAGAAGGCTTCTACATATATATCAGGAATATGTATATCATTGGATATGCATCCAAGTGAGGAGGTCTTCTTTTTAATGTTATGCACGCTCAAATGTGTATTTCCCTCCACATTTGGATGTGGATGTGCCTTCAGATGTGCATTACAATGAGCTTAGCACTGGAAGTTATGCAATGTAGATAAAAGATTTCTACCTGCATTTTCGTGAGCATTTAATTTATGTTTGCGATACCAATACATCTTTGCTCTATTCAAGCATTCCATGAAATGTATGTGGGCCTAAATTGGGAGGGGAGGGGAGGTGGGCATGAAAGCCTCATCCCCAATGTCCCCATGCATACTGGCTCCACTTCTGACCATCACACTTTTATGGATGGACTCACCTCCATCCGTCCTTACCTGGCACTCGCCAAACCATCACCGCTGCCTGCCCCTGCTTGCCATGCCATGCCATGCAAGCTGCTGGACAAGCACCTGGCAGCCACCCATCCCCTTAACAAGCCACAATTTTGTGTAAAAATGTTGACTCGGGGTTTTCTGGAAGTGTAATGTTGCATAAATGGAGGCTGTAAAAGGGGATAGGTGTCTGCTGGGCACTCACAGGCCGTGTGGTACTTGGCAAACAGGCCCGGTAAGTGAATAGCAGCTTGGCAAGCAGGGTCCAGGAGGCCAAGCGGGGGAGGGGGGAGTCCATCGGACTCCAACCCCCTCTCCCATGACATCATTTCACACATCCACAGCAAAGGTCTGAAGTGGGATTCGAAGTGGGATTCTAATTCAGTTGAACATGCTCAAGTTCTTGATCCCAGAGAGGCTTCTAAATGCATTCATCTTAACACACTTAGGAACTCTCTTCAGACATTCATAGTCAACATGCCAAGGTCTGATGCTTCCTCCAGTGGGGATGTATTGGCAGATGGGTGAATGTGCGCATCCCTGCTCCCAGCCTACATGTGTTCATTTGAACATCTGAATGTTCAAAAAGAGAAGTCTGTTTCTGTGTGCAGATCTACTTCTCTGGGTTCGGGCACAGGTCATTTTCTGGTCAGTTGGCAACCTTGCTTGCTTAGGATCCCATTTTCTTCATAGCACCTGAACAGATTAAGAATGCCATTTTTGTTTCCAGCCACACAGTAGATGTGTGTGTGTGTGTGTTTGTGTGTGTGTGTGTTTGTGTGTGTGTGTGAGAGAGAGAGATCTATTTTTCTCCTCATATTTTCTGCAATATCCATTAACAAAGATGCCTTTCTGAGAATGTCAAAGGTGAAGGAATGCTCCTAAAACTGTAAATGACAAAATGTCTCTGCTGAAAGAAGAAGCAGTCAATAGAGGTGTTGGTGTTAATCAAGGCAAACATTCATACCTGTGTTGGCCCATCACTTATCAATAACCACCAAACTAAATGTTATTTAATCAGATAATTTTGAAGCCTTCTTCACCACAAACATGACTTCACAGGTCTTCCACAAATATCTGAAGTCTACAACTGAGGAGAGATATCGATCTCTCTCTCCCTCTTTCCTTAAAGGAATCAATGTGAAAGTGCCACTGACACTGTCAGAATTCTGGAAGCAATGATCTAATGCTTTGCCTTCCACTTGGCTGGCCGTTCCACCAGGGAGAACTGTTAGGGGTAAAAGCTCCCAATGTTCATATACCTTGTTTACAACTGTGCCCATTGCATTAGTAACCTCCATTACAGATGTCCCCTCTGACATTATTTTCCTAGCCTTAAACTATGCTGGGAATTTGCATTTCCCTGTGTGAAGTTATATATTATATCAGTTCTCCTTGCCATTTGAACAGTTTATAAGCTGATGATGTTTAATGAGACTTACTTCATTCAGATGTATGTCAAGCTGTGGCTCAGCAAGACCATGCCAGTTGAGTTTTCCCAAACATACCTTCAGCGTCTTCCTTTTTGCCAGCATGTCATGCCACATAAATAAACATTCTGCTGGACTAATTGGATCCTTGTGGTTCTTAATATATCCACAGGAATAGTATCATGATGCAAATAAATCATGGAGCATAATCTTTGACTGACAAACTTAGGGAGCAATCCTATGGCCACTAGTCAGTGGTTAGATGGCCATAGGTTATGCCATTTTCTGGGAACCGACCTTGGAGCCCACACTCTGAGGTCAGTTCCCAGAGAACCGACCTCCCCCCACTTCTGTGCTGCCTTGGAGGCAGCATGCAGCAGCCCCATCCTCCGTGCTCACAAGAGGAGTGCAGAGCAGCTGAAAATAGGTGTGGCGGGGGCGTTCCGGGGTGGGGAGGGCAGAAATCCCTATATGACACATCTTGTGTGCCGTACAGTAACTTCCTTCCCCACTCCATCCTCTCGCCTCTAGACAGCTGCAATTGGCTGTCTAGCCGAAAAAGCAGGGCAGGAGAAGTGCGGAGGGAACAATGCCCTCCTTGCTTCTCCTGCCCTGCTTTGGATAGGCGGTCGCCTCTGTGTTTGGAGGCAGCCGTCTATCTGGATAGGATTGTGCTCTTAATGTGCTTGATCTTGATTTATCTATTCTTTTCTAAAAGTGAAAATGCACATATTCTTTACTCAGATCAATCTACTGGAACATAGAACAGAAAATAAGTCTTGTGCTTCCATATAGAAATGCAGGGATCCCCAAGCTTTTTGGGTCAGTGGACACATATGAAACTTCGAGTGTGTCATGGGTGGTTTCACAAAATGGCTGCCATGGCAAGTGACTTGTCCATTCACAAAACAACCATTTCCCAGAAGGCAAACTGCTGAGGCCAAAAGGAAAGTAACTTTCCAAAGAACAAGTACAAAACGGGTTGGATTCCAAAATGCAAACGCACTTTTTTGAACCCACAGTTTTTTGCCCCAACACCCATTTCCCAGAAGGCAAACTAGAGAGGCTCAGAAACAAGCAACCACTTATTGTGAACCACTTAGGCTTTTTAATATATGAAGTGATATAGAAGTATTATAATAAATAAATTATAATAATTACACTTCACAAAGTAATTGACTACAAGGCAGAGGTAGGATCTGAGTCCCGAGTGCCAAATCAAATATTTTCCCCCACAACAGAAGGCAATCTGGTGATGCCCAGAGAAACACAAAATACACAGGCAACACACATGCACCCATGCACACACACACACATACCCTTAATGCCCCCCCAAGCAAAATGCACACACAAACACACACCCTACATACAAAACCCAGGCAAAATGCCACACATACACATACACTTGACAAATACAAAGCACCCCCTCCCCACTCCCCCCCCTCTAGCCCCTTCTTCAAGACACTTCCTACTAGGGATGCTGGAGAAATTTGAGAGGGATTAAAATGAGCTCGGATTTCTAAGAATTCGGCCTGCGGAATCTACTGCGGAGCGCCCCACTCAGGCCATGCAGAGTCTATGGACTTTTGGGTGATTTTTTTACTTTCTCAAAATTTACGCATAAAAATTTATGGAAAAATATGTAAGTTCCTGCTGAGGAAACGTTGAATGGAATGGGGAGGACAATACACTGTTACGTACTGAGGTAAATTATGTAAATATTTACGTAATTATATCCGTATTTTTTCACATGATGAAAAAAAGATATTTGCATCTGTCTGTGGCCAGATGACAGAATGAAAGGCACCTAACAATCCGTGAAACATGGATGGAGCAGATTTTACACAGTTTGTACATCCCTACTCCCTACCACCCAGGCATACATTTTTTTCTGGGGGGCTAGACATGCTGGGCTGCAGCCACCCACGATTTCTATTTTCTAAGAATACCTCTGGGGCCCAGGTTGGGCATTCTTAGAAATAAAGATGGTGCTGCTAGAGGCCAGTAGTTCATTCTGCAGCATTCAAGCCTCCCATAAAAATAAAAACCAGGAGAGGCAGGGAGTATGGCCAAGGGAGGTGTCTGAGGGCCCTCACAGAACTTATTCCATCAGAAATGATCATTAGCTCCCTGAGTTACAAATGCATTATTGTAAATTCAGACAAAAGTTCTTCATTATTTCAAGGATCTGAAGTACATCTGAATTTTTGCACATGCACATGACCAAAGCCCATCTTGGGAGTGTGGTGTTCATAGAATCATAGAATGGTAGGGTTGGAAGGGGGCTACAAGGCCATCGAGTCCAACCCCCGCTCAATGCAGGAATCCAAGTCAGAGCATCCCCGACAGATGGCTGTCCAGCCTCGTCTTGAACACCTCCAGTGTGGGAGAGCTCACCACCTCCCTAGGTAATTGGTTCCATTGTCATATTGCTCTAACAGTCAGGAAGTTTTCCCTGATGTTCAGCCAGAATCTGGCTTCCTGTCACTTGAGCCCATTATTCCATGTCCTCCACTCTGGGATGATCGAGAAGAGATCCTGGCCTTCCTCTCTGTGACAACCTTTCAAGTACTTGAAGAGCGCTATCATATCTCCCCTCAGTCTTCTCTTCTCAAGGCTAAACATGCCCAGTTCTTTCAGTCTCTCCTCATAGGGCTTTGTTTCCAATCCCCTGATCATCTTTGTTACCCTCCTATGAACCCTCTCTAACTTGTCTGCATCCTTCTTAAAGGATGCATCCTTCAGAACTGGGCACAGTTCACTAGATGATGCCTAAGCAGTGCTGAGTAGAGGGGAACTAGTACTTCCCAGGATTTGGAAGCTAGGCTTCTATTAATGCAGACCAAAAGAGCATTGGCCTTTTTTGCAGCCACATCACATTGTTGGCTCATATTCAGCTTGTGATCAACAACAATTCCAATATCCTTCTCGCTTGTAGTGTTGTTGAGCCACGTATCCCCCAACTTGTAACTGTGCATTTGGTTTCTTTTTCCTAGGTGCAGAACTTGCATTGTCAAAACCTATGCATCATGACATAGAACCATAGAAAGTAGAATAGTAGGGTTGGAAGGGGCCTAAAAGACCATCGAGTCCAACCCCCTTCTCTGATTGGCTGTTTTCACCTGTGCTGTATTTACTATAGTTGAGCGACATGGAGGTGGAGGCAGCAGCTATGGTGTAAGCAGAAGAAGTTTTAAACCGATTGGTTCATTTGATAAAGAGTAACTCTACCAGTTTTATTAGTAATTGTAAGCTATCTTGAGTGCCACTTTGATAGAAAGGCAGGGTACAAGTCGAATGAATGAATGAATGAATGAATGGTTATCATAAAATCAGAGTTTGCATGGCTAGTCATGAAGATCATTCAGGCATAGAAAATATAAATTAACTCTTAATCAATCTGGGTTTGAATTACAAAACCAAAACCAAAACTCATTAGATTGAAGTCTGGGGTTGTTACACATTCAGGAACTGCAAACCTACTGGGTTCCACCTAAGAACTAAGTTTGAGTGTTGTCAGAATTTCCCCCATTATTTTTATTCCATTCCACTGTGCCCTGCATTCCACTCATCCTGATTTCCACTCTGAATTTGGGGAAGACACCAAACACAGAATCAAACTCACAGTAGATTCAATTGGTGCCTTGTTCTTCATTCACTTGGTGCTTGGTTACTTTCTAGCCTGCTTGGCTCTAAGTCATCCAGATGTGGCTTGGGCCCAATGTGCTGTTTTAGTTGCTAAGTGACTGGTTTTATGGGCTAGGGAATTCTCCTCTCCTCCAGACATTGATGACTGCGCTGCAGAACTCTTTGGATTGGCATCTAAAAAGTGAATTACATATATAAAAGAAATAACTTGCACAAACTTAATGACATATGGGATGCCTTTTGGGAACACTCTGATGACATCAATATTGTCCCCAAACAGCAGCTATTATAACTTGCTATGCTATCATACTGCTTGCCCAGTTAACACAAAACTTACCCTGCAATTCTTTTTTTCTGTCTCTCTTTTATCTTCTCTCCTGTTCTTTGTCTTCCTGCTTTCCTAGATGAAAACAGAAGGGTGGATTTTCAATAACTTTATAGATGCCCAAGGCTTTAAAACCAGGGACGAAATTACAGTATTAGGAACCTGTTTTCCTTCCAATAGTTTTGTACCAACCAAAAGAAAGATATTTCTGTTCATCAAAACTTCAAGAATTTGTTCTTGTTGTTTTATAATTTATCTCCTTTATTTCTATCACTATGTGTTGCCATTATGAATATTTTTCATTGTAACGAACTATTGATATTAGACAGTGTAGGTTGTGGTGGGCAGAAGCTAGGGATGTACGAAAGTGACTTACCTTTCCGTCCCTCCCCCCGGAATCCTTGAATGGCAGGCTGTGCTCCGTGGAAGCTCTGCGGAGCAGCCGGCTAGGCCCGGCCCGGCCAGGCCAGACCCGTCCGCAGCTGGATTTCCAGCCGCGGAGGGCTCTGGGTAAAACAACAACAACAACCGCATACGCAAATGGCAGCGGCTATGGCCACTGCCATTTGCGTTCCTTCTTTTTGGCCGTCCCTTTTTCATTCACCGTTTTACGGTAAATCTTTATGTAGGCTAAAATGGCAAATCAAAAGGGGACGCAAATAGTGCCCGCTACACTATTTGCGTTCCCCTTGATTTTCACGGTCATAGTCTACGTAAATATTTCTGTAGATTAAGACGGTAAAAAGAAGGAACGCAAATGGCGGCGGCCGTAGCCACCGCCATTTGCGTACGCATTTTGTTTTTAAACCCACCCCCAACCATGATTGGCTACGTAAAGATTTACGTAGCCTATCACGTCTTTTTTTCTTTTTTTTTAAACCTAGTCATGGCAGAGAGTTCTGACAAAATGTGGTCCACTGGAGAAGGAAATGGCAACCCACTCCAGTATTCTTGCCAAGAAAACCCCATGGAAAGTATCACAAGGCTAAAAGATATGACGCCGGAAGATGAGCCCCTCAGGTCGGAAGGTGTCCAATATGCTACTGGGGAAGAGCAGAGGGTATTTCCAAGTAGCCCCAGAAAGAGTGAAGCGGCTGGGCCAAACCCGAAAGGACACTCAGCTGTGGATGTGTCTGGCGGTGAAAAGAAAATCCGATGCTGTAAAGAACAATATTGTTTAGGAACCTGGAATGTCAGATCAATGAATCAAGGTAAGCTGGAGGTGGTCAAACATGAGATGGCAAGATTGAACATCGACATCTTGGGAATCAGCGAACTCAAATGGACAGGCATGGGCGAATTTAATTCAGGTGACCATCATATCTACTATTGTGGGCAAGAATCCCTTAGAAGAAATGGAGTAGCACTCATAGTCAACAAAAGGGTGGGAAAAGCAGTACTGGGGTACAATCTTAAAAATGATAGAATGATCTCAGTACGAATCCAAGGCAAACCATTCAACATCACAGTAATTCAAGTCTATGCCCCAACCACTGAGGCCGAAGAAGCTGAGGTTGATCGGTTCTATGAAGACCTACAACACCTTCTAGAACTAACACCAAAAAAAGATGTCCTCTTCATCATAGGGGATTGGAATGCTAAAGTAGGAAGTCAAGAAATCACTGGGATAACAGGCAGGCATGGCCTTCGTGTACAAAATGAAGCAGGACAAAAGCTAATAGAGTTTTGCCAAGAGAACATGCTGATCATAGCAAACACTCTTTTCCAACAGCACAAGAGGCGACTCTACACATGGACGTCACCAGATGGTCAATATCGAAATCAGATTGATTATGTCCTTTGCAGCCAAAGATGGAGAAGCTCCATACAGTCAGTAAAAACAAGACCTGGAGCTGACTGTGGCTCAGATCATGAGCTTCTTGTTGCAAAATTTCAGCTTAAATTGAAGAACGTAGGGAAAACCACTAAACCGTTCAGGTATGACCTAAATCATATCCCTGATGAATATACAGTGGAGGTGAGGAATAGATTTCAGGGATTAGACCTGATAGACAGAGTGCCTGAGGAACTATGGACGGAGGTCCGTAACATTGTTCAGGAGGCAGCAACGAAATCCGTCCCAAAGAAAAAGAAATGCAAGAAAGCCAAGTGGCTGTCTGATGAGGCTTTACAAGTCACTCACGAAAGAAGGGAAGCGAAAAGCAAAGGAGAAAGGGGAAGATATACCCAACTGAATGCAGAGTTCCAGAGAATAGCAAGGAGAGACAAGAAGGCCTTCTTAAATGAACAATGCAAAGAAATCGAGGAAAACAACAGAATGGGAAAGACTAGAGATCTCTTCAAGAAAACTGGAGATCTCAAGGGAACGTTTTGTGCAAAGACGGGCATGATAAAGGACAAAGAAGGCAGGGACCTAACAGAAGCAGATGAGATTAAGAAGAGGTGGAAAGAATACCCAGAAGAACTATACAGGGAAGATCTGAATGTCCCTGATAGCCATGATAGTGCGGTCACTGAACTTGAGCCGGACATCCTCGAGAGTGAAGTCAAGTGGGCCTTAGGAAGCATTAGTAATAACAAAGCTAGCGGAGATGACAGTATTCCAGCCGAGCTATTTAAAATCCTAAAAGATGATGCTGTTAAAGTGCTGCATTCAATATGCCAACAAATCTGGAACACTCAACAGTGGCCACAAGACTGGAAAAGGTCAGTTTACATTCCAATTCCAAAGAAGGGCAACGCCAAAGAGTGTTCAAACTACCGCACAATTGCGCTCATTTCACATGCCAGCAAGGTGATGCTCAAAATCCTACAAGCTAGGCTTCAGCAGTATGCAAACCGAGAACTACCGGAAGTACAAGCTGGGTTTCGAAGAGGCAGAGGAACTAGAGATCAAATCGCCAACATTCGCTGCATCATGAAGAAAGCAGGAGAATTCCAGAAAAACGTCTATTTCTGCTTCATTGACTACGCTAAAGCCTTTGATTGTGTGGATCACAACAAACTGTGGCAAATTCTTAAAGTGATGGGAGTACCAGACCACCTTACCTGTCTCCTGAGAAACCTGTACGAGGGTCAAGAAGCAACAGTAAGAACCAGACATGGAACAACCGAGTGGTTCAAAATTGGGAAAGGAGTACGACAAGGCTGCATATTGTCACCCTGCTTATTTAACTTATATGCAGAGTACATCATGAGAAATGCCGGGTTGGATGAATCAGAGGTCGGAATTAAGATTGCCGGGAGAATTATCAACAACCTCCGATATGCAGACGATACCACCCTAATGGCAGAAAGCGAAGAGGATCTCAAGAGCCTCTTGTTGAGGGTGAAAGAGGAGAGTGCAAAAGCTGGTTTGAAACTCAACATTAAAAAAACTAAGATCATGTCATCTGGCCCTATCACTTCCTGGCATATAGAAGGGGAAGAAATGGAAGCAGTGACAGATTTTACTTTCTTGGGCTCCAAGATCACCGCAGACGGTGACTGTAGCCATGAAATTCAAAGACGCTTGCTCCTTGGGAGGAAAGCTATGGCAAAGCTAGACAGCATAGTAAGAAGCAGAGACATCACCTTGCCGACAAAGGTCCGTCTAATCAAAGCTATGGTTTTCCCAGTAGTAATGTATGGCTGTGAGAGCTGGACTATAAGGAAGGCTGAGCGCCGAAGAATTGATGCTTTCGAACTGTGGTGCTGGAGAAGACTCTTACGAGTCCCCTGGACTGCAAGGAGGTCAAATCAGTCCATCCTAAAGGAAATCAACCCTGAGTGCTCATTGGAAGGACAGATAATGAAGCTGAAGCTCCAATATTTTGGCCACCTAATGCGAAGAGAAAACTCCCTGGAAAAGACCCTGATGCTGGGAAAGACTGAAGGCAAAAGGAGAAGGGGACGGCAGAGGATGAGATGGCTAGATAGCATCACGGATGCAATGAATATGAACTTGAGCATGCTCCGGGAGAGAGCGCAGGACAGGACGGCCTGGCATGCTATGGTCCATGGGGTCACGAAGAGTCGGACACGACTGAACGACTGAACAACAACAACAACATGATAGGCTACGTAAATCTTAAAAAAGCCTATCACACCTTTCCCCCCCCCCCACAAGCCTGGAAATGGCAGCAGCGAAATGGCGGAAGACCACCCGCCGCCGCCACTGCAGCCGCTGCCACCCGGAAGATCCACCCCAGGTAAGTCTCGTCCTGGGGGGGATCCACAGGGGGGCAGGGGGGACAGGCCGTTCCACCACAGATTTCGGGGGGCCGAATGCACTGGCATTCGGCCTCACTGAGATCTGTGGCAGAATTCTCTGACATCCCTAGCAGAAGCTAGATCATGATCTGCTGATAGATCTATGGATGATTTCCAGCTAGGGATGTCTGTCTTTGGGAAATCCAGTTGGGGGGGGGAGTTTGACAGAGTTCTGCATCTGTGAACTGAGCTGTGGGCTGTTCCCTGAATGCCAGGAACCTTTTTGTGCTTTTTTTTTTTTAAGGTTGTACAGGTTGCACAAGTTACTGAGCAATCTGTATGAATTGCAGCTGAATTTGCACAAATTATGGCTGAATATATGCAAATTAGGCCATAATTTGTGTAATTTGCGCAAATTCTGCCACAATTTGTGTGTTTAGTGCACATTGCCCAGAAATTTTCACAACTTGCAGAACCTTCCAAAAAATGTGCAAAATTCCTGGAAAATCTGCAAACTGGCCTGATGTGGTGCAGATCAAGTCAGGTATTGTAGCAGGAACCAGAATGAAGTCTGCGGGCTGAGCCTAGGGAAACTCATTGAACTCCACCTCCGAAATGGATTTCTCCAACATCCATATTTGCAGCCTATTGGTAAATTCTTACTCCCAATTTTTTAACAGTAGCAACAACAAAATCCCCCCCCCACACACACACAAACAAATTAGGCTGCCGAAATGAAGAAAACTTGAGATAACCAGGAGTGGACATTTGTCTGAAATGTCAGCTCAGTTCAATCAGTGGTGTAGTAGTAAATTTCAAAGTGCAGGTGCTCCTCGTGACAGTCTCCATAACCATGCTCCCATGGAGACTCTGGAAATTTAGGCAGGCAGCTCTGTTGATCCATATCAACAGCCCAGTTCTAGCAGTTTTCATCTCCAACCGAAACAGGTCCTTTGTAAAGCAAATGAGTCATAATTGCCCATTCAAATCCAGGCCATCCCAAAATTCTTTACATTACAACAGAGAACAATATATTGCTTCTGGGAAAATTCACCCCCCACACAAGTACTTTGAGGACTGAAACAAAGCTCAGAGGGAACAGGAAATTCTGCTGTGTATGTGTGGCTGATGATGTCAGTGTCCCTGCTAATCAAAAACTGCCGGTGCTGCAAACATGCGATCTCTGGTTCTGGTTCTGGTACTCAAAACAAATTTCTGTGCTCAGAGGCACCCCATTCTTTTAATTCTAAGTGCATGTCTTTAGCACCTGGTTCTGGTTGGTGGATCTTGGAGTTCTAGTAAAAACAAAAACAAAACCCAGAGCAGATCCAGTAAACCTGAATTCTCCCCATGCCTGTTTTTTAGATAATAATTGAAGGTGTGTAGTGCTGTTTGCTGCTTTGTAATTACAATAAAGAAAAACAGTTACCTTTTATCACCCTTTGTCTGCTTTTTGATCCTTTTTGCATCATTTCTGTTTTCTTCCGAAAATATTTATCTTTTGTCACACTTCATCTACTTTTTAATTTATTTGTGACAGCCAAATCCCAAAGTCCTATCAACCATTCTTTTATTAGGTATTTGTGTGTGTGTGTGTTTCCAATATTTAGCATGAAATAGCCTTGCAGAAAGAATCATGTGGAATGCGTGCAGTTTTTTCTCTGTACTGTTGATACCTTTCAAATCATCCAACAAGCTGATATTTTAGGATCAAAAAGGCAAATCATTCATTAATATCTCATTAATAATCTAGTTGGATCCATGGAACTGTGAGTGGAAGGCAATTGATACTAGGGATATACTGACTGTGTAAAATTTGCTCTGTCTGTGTTTCGAGGATTGTCAGAAACCTTTTGTTCCATTGTCCTCCCACAGAGAGTTGCAATTTTTTTTTCATCATGTGGAAAAATAAACAAATAATTACCTCAGAGGTTTTGTAAGAATTTACATCATTCACCTTACTACATAAAATTTAGCGGATTGTCCCCATTCCATTCCACTTTTCCTCAACAGGAACTTGCCCATTTTCCTATGTCTAAATATGCATAAATTTAAATATGCCTAAATTTCAGGAAAGTAAAAAAAAAATCTTGAAGTCCACAGACTCTATGTGGTCTGAGGGGGTCAGTCCACAGTGGATTCCACAGGTCAGATCATTAGAAATCCAAACTCATTTTAGTCTGTCTCAAATTTCTACAGCATCCCTAATTGATACAAATGCTGTACTTAAAGATGTGTGAACTCACCCCATCCAAGATCTCTCGATGCCCGTCCAGCCCCTGCCCCTGCTTACCAGTCCCTCGACTGTGCTCAAGCCCCTCCCATGCTCAGTGAGCAGCCCACACTCACCCCAGAAGCCTCACTGAGCTCTGCAGTCACCATTTTCTTTAAAAAAAAATGGCCATCACAAAGATGTGCATGTTTTTGTATGCACGAAAATGTACATTTTTGCAAATGCACAGATTTGCGTGTGTGAAATGCGCATTTTTGTGAAGACACACATTAGTGTGTGTGCAGAAATGTGCATTTTTTGGAAATGCACATTTTTTCACATACACAAATATGCTCATGTGCGAAATGTGCATTTTCGCATATAATATGCACCTTCGCAAAATGCATATTTTCGCATGTGAACAAATATGTGCATTTTTGTGATTGCCATTTTATTTCTCAAAAAATGGCAACCACAAAGCTCAATGAGATCACTGGGGTGAGTGCAGGTCATTCGGTGAGCACGGGTAGGGGGAGAACAGGGCCAGGGGCTCAACTAGTGGGGCTCAGGGTTCAGGCAGGAGCAGGTCCGCTGGATTCCCGGACTGAATTGGGCACCTGCACCATCCCTAGCTGTACTAGAGCTATTCCAGAAATATATCCACAAGAGCTAGAAGAAGAATTTTTGCAGTGCCATAACACATAGATTCTATAGGAGTTCCCATGTTTCTGCATGTGCATGGATAGGGCTGATCCAACCCCCAATCCCCGTTTTTGCCACAGAAATGGGAGGGTCATCTTTGTAGGGGTGCATGAAACATACTCACTGGTCCACTGGGGGTGTCCATGGGGGGGGGAGGTGATCCATCCCTTCCACCCAGAATCCTCTCCAGTGAGTCCGCAGAGCCATCGGCTGGGCCCATCTGCAGCTGGACTTGCATCTGCTGCAGGGCTGCGGACACAAATGGTGTCCAGCGTAGCTGATGCCATTTGCATCCCTGCGCGTTTTGGTGATAGGCTATGTAAATATTTACATAGCCTATCACGGCAAAGAGCAGGGATTCAAATGGCATAGCCAATGCCATTTGCATCCCTGCTCTTTTCGTGATAGGCTACATGAATATTTATATAGCCTATCACGAAAAGAGCAGGGACACATATGGTGTCGGCTACACCAGATGCCATTTGCATCCGCAGTCTGGGGCAGCAAATGGACGGCAGTGGATGGACCCAGACAGACAAGCTGGCAACAGGGGGGAGTAGTCCATGGCGGATTTCTCCGCCATCCCTACCTCTTTGTCATTTTCAGCATGGCGGTGAAAGCAGGTAAAATTAGGGATGTACGAAAGTCATTTACCTTTTGCCGATTATGTTGATGGTGGGGGGGAGGCGTTCCGTCCCTCCCCCTGGAATCCTCCCTGGGGGGAGGCGCTCTGTTCCTCCCCCCCAGAATCCTCCGTGGCCAGCTGTGCTCTGCAGCAGCTCCGCGGTGCAGCCGGCCAGGCCCAGCCAGGCCACAGCCATCTGCAGCCGGATTTCCAGCCACGGAGGGCTCTGGGTAAAACAAAAACAAAAAAAGCATATGCAAATGGCGGCGGCTACGGCTGCCACCATTTGTGTTCCTTATTTTTGCCATCTTAATCTATGTAAATATTTATGTAGACTATAACAGCAAAAATAAAGGGGAATGCAAATAGCATAGTGGGCGCTCTTTGTGTCCCTTTTTGATTCACCATTTTAGCCTACGTAAATATTTACATAGGCTAAAATGGTGAATCAAAAAGGGACACAAAGAGCACCCACTATGCTATTTGCGTTCCCCTTTATTTTCGCCATCATACTCTACGTAAATATTTACGTAGATTAAGGTGGCAAAAATAAGGAACGCAAATGGCGGCCGCCATAGCCGCCACCATTTGCATACACGGTTTGGTTTTGTTTTTAAACCCACCCAACCATGATAGGCTACGTAAAGATTTACGTAGCCTATAATGTTGTGTGTGTGTTGTTTTTTTTTTTTTTAACCTAGCCATGATAGGCTACATGAATCTTTACATAGCCTATCACGTCTTTTTTTTTTTTTTTTACAAGCCGGGAAATGGCGGTGGCGGCAGCCGGTCGGAAGATCAGCTGCTGCAGCCGCCGCCGCCGAAGCCACCTCTGGAGCCACCGCCGCCTGGAAGATCTGCCACAGGTAAGTCTCATCCCAGGGGGGATCCGTGGGGGGGCGGGGGGGCAGGCCGTTCCGCCACGGAGTTCGGGGGGCCGAATGCACTGGTATTCAACCTCACCGAGGTCCATGGCGGAATTCTCTGACATCCCTAGGTGAAATGGAGTTGAAATATAGAATTTGCCATCAACTTGGATGGCTTTCGAAGGGGGTTGGACAAATTCCTGGAGGAGAAGGCTGTCAATGGCCAGTAAGCTTGCTGGCTGTGTGCTACCTGCAGTATCAGAGGCAGAATGCCTATGTTCATCAGTTGCTGGAGGACATGGGCAGGAGGGTGCTGTTGCAACTTGTGTCCTGCTTGTGGTTTCCTGGTTGAGAGCTGGGTGGCCACTGTGTGAACAGAATGATGGACTAGAAGGACCCTTCGGTCTGATCCAGCATGGCTCTTCTTATGTTCTAATGGCTCTCAACAGCTGCATCATGTGTTCTTAGGCGTAATTCACACAAGCATGTCCATCACTTGATGGCTGCATCATCATGGTGAATCATTTGTGTGAATGTGCTAGGGATGTTAGAGAATTCCTCCACGGATCCCAGGGTGGCCGAATTCCAGTGAATTGGGCCCTGGGAATCTGTGGCGGAATGGAGCCCCCCCTCCACCCCGCGAAAGCCCCGTGAAACGGAGCCTACCTGGCTGCGGTGCCGGCTGCAGCTTTGGCTCCGGAGGTGGCAGCGGCGGCGGTGGCTCTGGCTGCTGCCGGGCTGCTGTGGACACAAATGGCATCCTGAGTAGGGGACAACATTTGTGTCCCTATGGTAGCCCATGATAGGCTATGTAAATATTTACGTAGCCTATCAAGACTAAAGCAGGGATGCAAATTGTGTCCTCTACGCCATTTGCGTTCCTGTTTTATCCGGGATAGGCTATGTAAATATTTACGTAGCCTATGACGACTAAAGCAGGAATGCAAATGGCGTAGAGGATGCCATTTGCATTCCTGTTTTAGCCGTCATAGGCTACGTAAATATTTACATAGCCTATCCCGGATAAAACGGGTACACAAATGGTGTAGGGGACACCATTTGCATCCCTGCTTTAGCAGTGATGTGCTATGTAAATATTTACATAGCCTATCATGGGCTACCATAGGGATGCAAATGGCGTCCGCTACTCAGGACGCCATTTGCATCCACACCAGCCCAGCAGCAGCTGGAGGCCCTGCTGCGGGTTAGCCCAGCTGGCAGCTCCATGGCCTGGCTGCAGAGTAGAGCCAGCCAGGCAGGATTCCAGGGAGGGAAGAACGGATCACCTCCCCACCTGTTGAGGATTCTGGGGGGAGGAATGGATCACCTCCCCCCACCTGCAGAACCCGTCAGAGCCAGGTAAGCGGGGTTTCGTACACCCCTAGAATGTGCCATACAGATATAAAATGACAGACAGAATTTGAATATCGCTCAGGTACAGTGCTTTCCAAGGGACTTAGTTCGCACAACCTGCTGTCAGTCAACAAGGCAGACAATGCACATCACTTGATTTCTCTCCATTTGGTTATAGTAACCTGAATGTGTGAAAACACTCCATTGGAAAACACTGCATTATGAGGTGAAGCAAAGAGGTATGAGAGATCTTTTTGTGATGTTATATCTCAGATGACCCTTTGGTGCATGCAAGATGACCTTTGATGTTGCAGTTATCAAGTGGTACATGTGGGAATCACCCCCAACAGTGCAATAATCAAAGTGATATGCATGAATGTCTGAATCAGCAATAGGGGTGTACGAAAGTCACTTACCTTTTCGCAGGGGTACTTCATGGTGGGGGGGAGGCGCTTCGCTTCTCCCCCCGAAGTTCAGGCAAGGGGGGGGAGCTGTCCCGCCTCGCCCGGCCGAAATTCAGGCTGGGGGGGGAGGCTTCCCGCCTCGCCCGGCCGAAATTCAGGCCGGGGAGAAGCGCCCCATCTCCCCGGCCGCGAAACAAAGTGTAAAACAAAAACCGTGATAGGCTACGTAACGATTAACGTAGCCTATCACGGCTAGATTTCCAAAGTCAGCCGTGATAGGCTACGTTAATCGTTACGTAGCCTATCACGGGTGATTTTGGAAAAAAAAAAGAAAAGCGCGTACGCAAATGGCGGCACCCATAGGCTGCCACCATTTGCGTACACGCTTTTTTTTTTTCAAAGTCACCCGTGATAGACTACGTAACGATTTACGTAGCCTATCACATCTGACTTTGGAAATCTAGCCGTGATAGGCTACGTTAATCGTTTTTTTTTTTAAACTTTGTAATGGCGGCGGCGGCAGCTGGTCAGAAGACCGGCTGCCACCCCTGCCCCCGGCGAAAGGCCGATGAACCGCCGCCGGGACCCGCCGCCGGGAGGGACATTCGCCAAAGGTAAGTCAAAGGTAAGTCCCATCCCGGGGGGGCGGAGAATTTCACCACCAATTTCGGGGGGCCGAATGCATTGGCGCCTGGCCCCCCGAAGATTCGGGGAGAAATTCTCCGCCATCCCTAATCAGCAATAGGATGCATGTGTGCACACACATTACAAAAAACGTAAGCATGCTATTAAAAACAGTACATTGAGGGAAGGGGCATCAGAGCATAATGCATTCTCTAGTTTGGCAAATTATGGTCCATGTTATCTGACATGCTAGAATAGAGGAGCAGTTGCTAAATAAAGAGATCAGTCCTGTAATGGGCAATTTTATAGCTATATCTCTTGAATGTAACACCATCTCCATATCTCCACTCTGCTGTCAGATAGAGCCTCATTAACTGCGGAGACGTTGCTCAGATAAGTTGAAAAATTTATAGTGTGAAAGATTTTCTCTCTCTACCTGACAGCTCCAGGCATGAACACATATGGTACTAGTGCTTTGACTCTTCAGACTCGTATGATTAAAAGAGCTGTAGCATTTTATGATGAACGCTAAGACTTGTAATGTTTTTCTGATGCAGAGAGGGTAGTAATCAAGGCCTCTGCTTCCCTGTAGACCTTGATCACAGCAGGGGTCAAAAGAAGAACTACTGCATGCACCATAAAGTATGTGCTGAGTAGGGAAGTCATGGGCATCTGATTAAGTCTGGGAGTCCATCAGGCCCTCCCCCTCCCACGGCTCCTGGACTGGACCAGCCAAGCCGTTGCCCTCGCTTGCCGCCTGCTCGCGCCCTGTTCACGTTCTCCAGGACTCACCGTGATCCCGTCCGGTGAGCTACCACCATTTTCCCACCTTTGTAGGGATGGTGGAGAATTTCTCCATGAATCTCTGGGAGGCCGAATGCCAATGCATTTGGCCCCCCGAAATTGTTGGGGAATTTGTTGGGGAATAAGCGTTGCCCTTATTTTCTCCGTAGTCTATGTAAATCTTTACGTAGACTACAGCGACCAAATAAGGAACGGGAATGGCGGCTCCCTATGGGGGCCACCATTATCCGTACGCGCTTTTTTTTTTTTAAAGTCACCCGTGATAGGCTACGTGACGATTTATGTAGCCTATCACGGCTGACTTTGCAAACCTAGCCGTGATAGGCTACGTTAATCATCACGTAGCCTATCACGGGGGCGTTTTTTTTTTCTTTTATTGGAATGGCGGCGACGGCAGCCGGTCAAAAGACCGGCTGCCGCTCCCGCCCCTCATGAACACCCGCCGAACCGCTGGCCGGACCTGCCGCCGGGAGGGACATTCGCCAAAGGTAAGTCCCGTCCCGGGGTGTGTGTGGGGGGCGGGGTGGTGCGGAGGATTTCTCCCCGAAACTTGTTCTGGGGGCCGAACACGTTGGCGCTCAGCCCCCCGAAGTTTCAGGGAGAAATTCTCCGCCATCCCTACACCCCGGTTGTGAAATGAGCTCCCTAGAGAGGTTCGGCTAGCGCCTACGTTGTACTCCTTTCAGTGTACTCCTTTCGTAAAGGTCTTTTTTAAAAAAAATTCCCAGCATTTTAGCATTCTAGACTTTTAGCTCTACTGTTTTAAATCTGTATTTTAAATATCTGCATTGCTGCTAGGTTTTACTCTGGTTGTACTGTTATTTTGTGGTTTTAAGCTTTCATATTTTATATTGCTTTATGCTGCACTTTGTGGTTTTGATTTTTGTGAACTGCCAAGAGAGCTTCAGTTATCAGGCAGTATATAAATAAATAAATAAATATTTAGATGCCAGGTCAAGACCTTCCTCTTCCAACAGACATTTAATCTTTAGTCTATTGTTCTGATTATTAATTTCACACAGCTGACTCTTTAATCTTTTAAAAATATGTTTAATGTTTTAGTGTTGATATTTTCCTATTTTATTGTTTTACTTCTTGCTGTATTGCTGTTTGGGGTGGGTGTTTATGATGGTAAAACAAGCTGAGGTCATCTGCCAAATGGAATAAATATGAATAATTAATTAATTAATTAATTAATGGGCCAAGACTGAATCGTGGAGGGTCTTGGCATTACAGAAGAGGCTTCTGAGACACATCTTCTAGGGTACCATTCAGTTCATTCGGAGAAGTGTTGGGCCAAACCATTGCCTGTTGTGAATTCAGAGAGGGCAGTGGGGTACACCTGACATTCCCCTATACCTGTACATTACAAAGGCAGATCTGTAGTGGTGGGCCTACTTTGAAGAATCTTCTCATTAAGAAACACTGATAAGACTTCAGAGAACCAGATTTTCCTTAGAAGACAGCTTATGCACCACTGGTTTCTTATATATTTCACTGTCAGCATGGAATAGGACACATAAAAGGAAGGACTTCTTCACACAGCGCATAGTCAAACTATGGAATTCGCTACGACAGGATGTAGTGATTAGGGATGTACGAAAGTCACTTACCTTTTCGTGGATTGATTCGTGGTGCGGGGGGAGGCACTCTGTCCCTCCCCCCAAAATCCTCGATGGGGGGAGGCGATCTGGTCCTCCCCCCCGGAATCCTGCCCAGCCGGCTCCACTCCGTGGTGGCTCCACGAAGCAGCCGGCCAGGGCTGTCTGCAGCCGGACTTCCAGCCACGGACTGGCTGGTGTGGACGAAAATGGCAGCTGTCATAGCGGCTGCCATTTGCGTCCAGCCAGGCTGCTGTGATAGGCTATGTAAGTATTTACGTAGCCTATCATGGCAGGCAAAAAAGCCACAAAAAACGGCATACACAAATGGTGGCTGCTATGGCGGCCGCCATTTGCATTCCCTATTTTTCGCCGTTTTAGTCTACATAAATATTCACGTAGACTATTATGGCAAAAATAAAGGGGAACGCAAATAGCGTAGTGGGGGCTATTTGCGTCCCTTTCTGATTCGCCGTTTTAGCCTACGTAAATATTTACGTAGGCTAAAACAGCGGATCAAAAAGGGACGCAAATAGCGCCCACTATGCTATTCGCCTTCCCCTTTATTTTTGCCATCTTAGTCTACGTAAATATTTACGTAGACTAAAACAGCGAAAAATAAGGAACGCAAATGGTGACGGCCGTAGCCGCCGCCATTTGCGTACGCATTTGTTGTTGTTTTTTTAACTGGGACGTGATAGGCTACGTAAGTCTTTACGTAGCCTATTACGTCTGTGTAAAAAAAAGAAAAACCCAAATGACCAGACTGAAAATGGCGGCAGTGGCAGCCAGTCGGAGGACCAGCCGCTGCAGCCGCCAAAGCTGCCGGAGCCACTGCCGCCTGGAACATCTGCCCCAGGTAAGTCTCATCCCGGGGGGATCCGCGGGGGGGGCGGGGAGGTGGCAGGCCATTCCGCCACGGATTTCGGGGGGCCGAATGCACTGGGATTCGGCCTCACCGAGATCCGTGGTGGAATTCTCTGACATCCCTAATTTGCATTCCTTTTTTTTTTTTTGCCGTAGTAGCCTACGTAAATATTTACGTAGGCTAAAACAGCGAAAAATAGGGAACGCAAATGGTAGCCCCCATAGCCGCTGCCATTTCAGTACACTGTTTTTTTCTTTTTGTTTTGCTTGGCTTGCCGTTATAGGCTATGTAAATACTTACATAGCCTTTCATGGCAAAGACCAGGATGCAAATGGCAGCCGTGGCAGCTGGTCAAAAGACCAGCCGCCGCAGCCGCCGGAGCCACTGCCAGAGCCGCCGCCATCCAGAACATCCGCCCCAGGTAAGCTTCGTCCCGGGGGGAATCCGTGGGGGGGCAGACCATTCCGCCATGGATTTTGGGGGGCTGAATGCCAGTGCATTCAGCCTCAGTGAAATCCATGGTGGAATTCTCCGCCATCCCTAGTAGTGATGGCCAGCCAATTTGGATGGCTTTATAAGGGGGTTGGACAAATTCCTGGAGGAAAAGGCTGTCAAGAGTTACTAGTCCTGATGGCTATGTGCTAACAGAGCCAGTGAGCCTATGTGTACCAGCTGCTGGGGAACATGGACAGGACGGTGCTGTTGCACTCGTGCCCCGCTTCTGGTTTCCTGGTTGACAGCTGGAAGGCCACTGTGTGAATAGAACACTTGACTAAATAGACCCTTGGTCTGATCCAGCGTGGCTCTTCTTATGTTCTTATGTAATAATGTTTCATGTTTGACGTCGTCAAATTTGACATCAGCGGTCTGCAAATGTATATTTCATCTGGCAACATGTGGTAGATCAGGGGTGGAGAAGCTTTTTCAGCCCAAGGGCAAAATTCAATTTAGCTCTTGGGGGCTGCATTCCAGGGATGGGTGGGACTGAAGGCAAAAAGGATGGAGCCATATATATAGAGAGAGCCAGTGTAGTATAGTAGTTAGAGTGTTGGACTGGGACTCAGGAGCCCAGGGTTCTATTCCCCAGTTGGCCATGAAGCTCACTGGGTGACTTTGGGCCAGTCACTGAATCTCAGACTAACCTACCTCACAGAGTTGTTGTGAGGATAAAATGGAGAGGGGGAGGACCATGTAAGCTGCCTTGGGTTCCTTGAAAGAGGAAAAAAGGCAAGATATAAATGTAATTATATATATAGAGAGAGAGAGAGAAAGAGAGAGAGAGAGAGAGAGAGAGAGAGAGAGAGAGAGAGAGAGAGATTACTATAGTGTAGTTTGGTTGTAACAAAGCTGCAAGAGAGGGATTTCAACCTTTTATACTGGGGGAAAAACTGCACAAAAGCTGGGAAGCTACCAAATGATTGGTGGGTACAGGAGAGGGGTATGGCCAGGAAAAGTGGGTGTGGCCACCTGGGAAACCCCAGAGGGTCAGATTGAGATCTCAGGGGGCCTGGATTTGACCTCCAGGCCTGAAGTTCCCAACCCCTGTAATACATATTATTTATTATTTATTTGCTTCCTTACTAAATTTCTATCCCCCCCCCCCATCGACAAAGCTCTAAAAAGTTAAAAGCATAAAATTCACATATATAATAAAAATATAGCGGGCAGTATCCAAAAGAAGTAGTAGTAGTAGTAGTAGTAGTAGTATTTCCAGCCTTTTCCCCAGTATTGGGACTCAAGGCGGCTTTAAAATATCAACAACTTATACAGTTAAAACCTATAAATAGAAATATGTTGTTGTTCAGCCATTAAGTCATGTCCAACTCTTCGTGACCCCATGGACCATAGCACGCCAGGCCTTCCTGTCCTCCGCTCTCTCCCGCAGTGTGCACAAGTTCATAAATAGAAATATACAGAAGTTTAAAATATAATTAAATTATCAATATTATTAAAATTATATAAAATATCAATTTTTTAAAAGACAACAAGAAATATAAACCATATTATCCATCCATCATATTCTCACAGGTCCAGACTAGCTATCCCCAAAGGCCTGCCAGAACAAAGAAGTTTTTACCTGCCTGCAAAAATATACCAAGGAGGGTGCCACTCTCGCCTCCCTGGGAAGGGAGTTCCAGAGCCTTGGGGCAGCCACCAAGAAGGCCCTCTCCCGTGTTCCCACCAGATGAGCCTGTGATGGTGGCGGGACCGCAAGAAAGGCCTCCCCTGAAGATCTCAGGGCATGAGTATGCTCATAGGGGAGAATACGGTCTTTCAGATAACCTGGATCCAAGTAGAACTACAATATTGCACTAGTAGAAACTAGGGGCAGTACCCAGCTGTGTCATTCTGTTACCACAAACAACATTGCACTACTGGAAACTAGGTTCTGAACTACGCACAAGAGAAGAATCCAACTAAAGTTACATTTGTGCAAGCCTGGTTGCACAACTAGTTTTGCATGACTCTTGTACAAAATTCAAATGTTTGCAAGTTGTCACTTCACTTCTGCTTCATAATGCCTTTTTTGATCTCCACATTAGCTGGCAACATTGTTTGTGTTTGATTACTCTGTGTGCCCAGAAGTTTCATCTCCTGTGTTTCTTGGGTGCTGATAATTGGGACATGTTGGCAGTTCACAATCAGAAGCTGACTTTAGAACAGGACTGTGCAGAGACCCCTTGATCCACCTCCGAGGCCACTTTGGGGCTTCTGAGGTGGGCCTGCATTGCATAGGGCTGCTTTGGGGGAGCCCTGATCTGCTTCAGCCTCTGGAGCCCCTGTCACGCTAGCCACCAGCTCCTTACCTGGGCCCTCAGGAAGTGTACCGGCAACCATCTTCCTAATCCAGGGAGTCATCACTGCTGCCTCTGCCACTGCCACCAGCTCCTGGCGGGCTGGCAGCCCTCTTCCTATTCTGGGGAGTCGCCATTTCTAAAATGGTGACTCCCTGTATTTCCAGAAATAGACTCTGCACAAATGGCACAGGACAGGATCTATTTCCAGAAATACTGGAATTTAAAAATGGTGACTCCATGGAACAGGAAGACAGTGGCCATCATGTGTCCCAAGGACCCAAGCAAGGAGCTGGGGGCTGGATGGTGGTGGCGCAGCTGAGCTTCTGGATTACTCTGAAGTGCTGCTGAAGTACTTCAGAGTGACCTGACCCACTTGGTCCTGCTTTGTGCCTCCTCCGCCTCACCTTTGAAGTAGCTAGGGATGTACGAAAGTCACTTACCTTTTCACAGGGGTGCTTCGCGGTGGGGGGGAGGTGCTTCGCTTTTCCCCCTGAAGTTCAGGCAAGGGGGGCGAGGCGTCCCACCTCACCCGGCTGAAATTCAGGCCGGGGAGAAGTGCCCTGTCTCCCCAGCCGCGAAACAAAAAGTGTAAAAAAACAAACAAACCCGTGATAGGCTACGTAACGATTAATGTAGCCTATCACGGCTAGATTTAAAAGTCAGCCATGATAGGCTACGGAAATCGTTACGTAGCCTATCATGGGTGACTTTAAAAAAAAAAAGTGCGTACGCAAATGGCGGCGCCCTATGGGCGCCGCCATTTGCATTCCTTATTTGGTCCCGGTAGTCTACGTAAAGATTTACGTAGACTATGGTGTAGTCTACATAAATCTTTACGTAGACTACCGCGACCAAATAAGGAACGCAAATGGCGGTGCCCATAGGGCGCCGCCATTTGCGTATGCGCTTTTTTTTTTCAAAGTCACCCGTGATAGGCTACGTAATGATTAACATAGCCTATCATGGCTGACTTTGGAAATCTAGCCGTGATAGGCTACGTTAATCGTTACATAGCCTATCACGGGTTGTTGTTTTTTTTACACTTTATTTTGTAATGGCGGCGGCGGCAGCCGGTCAGAAGACTGGCTGCCGCCCCCACCCCTGACGAAAGGCCGACGAACTGCCGCCGGGACCCACCGCCAGGAGGGACATTCGCCAAAGGTAAGTCTCATCCTGGGGGGGGCGGGGGGCGGAGAATTTCACCACTGATTTCGGGGGGGCGAATGCGTTGGCGCTCGGCCTCCCGAAGATTCAGGGAGAAATTCTCCGCCATCCCTAGAAGTAGCACAAAGTGAGCCAAAGCTCCCCGTTATGGCTCAGAACTTGGGTTTGGGGCCAATGTGGTGCACTCCTACTTTGGACCCAACCAGGCCAATTCTTGTCATTAGGATTTCCAGTAATATTTAGGATTTTCTATATCCCAAATAACAACAGCAAAATATATATGTGCCATTGCTTTGTGCCAAATGGCAGCAGTTTTGCAAATATCACTGTTGGATACACTGGAGGAGGGAGAAGAAGTTGCTTTATTCATATAATTTGCAACCCAGTTGGACAATGATGATTCATATCTGTACCACCATCTTTGCTTTTCAATTGGGGATGTGATGCACAATTGCAATGTTTATCCCAGCCTCCCTTTCTCTTCCTTTGCTTCCCCTGTGAAAAATTATAGATTTTAAACTCCATGGCCTGGATGTCAGTTGTGAAATCTGCATGCCCAGTATAGAGATGAGAGGTGTGAACATGGAATGCCAATGTGATAAACACTGGAATACCAGTGTGCAAAAAAAGAAAAGAAAAAAAGGCAAAAATACCCAAGTAAATTAAGGGACATGCTGCACACATCCTGACTGGTCACTGGCTATTCTTTATTTCTCATGCTTCTTGGGAAAACTGTCCTTAGGATGCTGGGAAATACTGAGGACAGCAGGAGATCTTCTCATTATTAGGGATGGCAGAGAATTCTGCCATGGATCTCGGTGAGGCCGAATGCCAGTGCATTCAGCCCCCCGAACTCCGTGGCGGAATGGCCTGCCACCCCCCCGCCACCCCCGCGGATCCCCCCCGGGACGAGACTTACCTGGGGCGGATCTTCTGGGCGGCAGCAGCTCTGGCGGCGGTTTTGGCAGGAGTGGCTGTGGCGGCTGGTCTTCCGACCGGCTGCCACAACCACCATTCCCAGTGTTAAAAAAAAAAAAAAGATGTGATAGGCTACGTAAAGATTTACGTAGCCTATCACGGCTAGGTTAAAAAAAAACATGACATGATAGGCTACGTAAATCTTTACATAGCCTATCATGTCTGACTTAAAAAACACACATGTGTGTATGCAAATGGCGGCAGCTATGGCCGCCGCCATTTGCGTTCCTTATTTTGGCCTGTCTTAGTCTACGTAAATATTTACGGAGACTAAGATGGCGAAAATAAGGGGGAATGCAAATAGCGTCCGCTACGCTATTTGCATTCCCCTTATTTTCGCTGTCTTAGTCTATGTAAATATTTATGTAGACTAAGACGGGCCAAAATAAGGAACACAAATGGCGGTGGCCGTAGTCGCCACCATTTGCGTACGCGAATTTGTTTGTTTTTTTTAAAGTCAGATGTGATAGGCTACATAAAGATTTATGTAGCCTATCACGGCTGACTACAGGGATGCAAATGGCGGCGGCTACGGCCGCTGCCATTTGCGTCCCTGCTAGCCAGCAGCCGGATGTCCGGCTGCTGGCGGAGCCGGCCGGTGGCTCTGCGGAATCCCCGCGGAGCGGAGCCGGCCAGCCAGGATTCCGGGGGGAGGGACGGAGCCCCTCCCCCCCCAGCAGAACCCGGCAGAGCCAGGTAAGGCCAATTTTGTACATCCCTACAGTCATTATAGTCATGCATTGCATCAATACTAAAATAAATTCTATTTATTTTATTATAGTGATGGTAATATATTCCACAAAATTGACACTAGGTTTTGCTTCAATGCAAGATTATTTGTTGAGCATGTTTATAAGCACATAGTATGTTCCCTGAAATCAGATGCTGTTCTGCAATGGACAACCATTTGCTCAGCAAGAGAATGAGACAATCATATTTTTTTTCAAGATTAAACCTCCATGCAGGAATGATTTATGTACCAATAAAACCAAACGAAAAACTAATTGGGTAGGGTGAGACTACCCAAAATTATATTTGCAATGAATAAACAAAAAAACCCAAAAACCAGTAGTAGAACTAATTACTCTAGTTCAGTGTTCCGTTTAGCTATAATTCTACAGTCAATTAGTATTCTGCTTAATTGTACAATTAATGAACATATAAATTAAATTCATAGTTTATTTCTACCATTAAATTACTTATTTGAATTGCCTCTGTAAAAAATAGAAAGCCAAAACACACGCGATTCAATGCACACATTATTAAAATGGCTTCAGCAATCTCAGTTCTAGACATCTCTTAATTGTTAAACAATTACCCTCTGATTATTGTTAGATCCTGGCTCATGTTATTGGAAAATAATTTAATTTCCCTTTTCCCCCAGGAACAAACAGCTAACAGTTCTACAAAACTTAACTCTGTTGCTTTATTTTCGTTGCATCTCTCAAATTTAAGCATATTTCCAATGGTCCCTGAACATTTTCCCCCCAGTTGTCATCTTCCCACTTGCTTTTCTATCCCAGAAGGAAAACTGAAAGTAACATTGGAATTAAGATCTGCAAAAGGCAAGTATTCTCAATAATGAACTTATTCACACATGGATTGACACTTAGTAACTTGGCACAATGACTCACATCTTGGAACCTCTGTAGATGTTGAATTTGGCATTAGGATTGGCATGCCAACCATAACCACCCCGCACCAAGCAAATAATTTCATTAAACTCTCCAAGTGAATCCTGCCCATCACATGGTGGGTTTCTTCACCTGCAGCCCAGATCAGTTGTAGCTCCTAGAATGGACTGAGAAACTCAACAGGGGATGGGATTTAAAGCTATGGTAAACCTAGACAGCATAGTAAGAAGCAGAGACATCACCTTGCTAACAAAGGTCCATCTAATCAAAGCTATGGTTTTCCAAGTAGTAATGTATGGCTGTGAGAGCTGGACTATAAGGAAGGCTGAGCGCCGAAGAATCGATGCTTTCGAACTGTGGTGCTGGAGAAGACTCTTACGAGTGCCCTGGACTGCAAGGAGGTCAAATCAGTCCATCCTAAAGGAAATCAACCCTGAGTGCTCATTGGAAGGACAGATACTGAAGCTGAAGCTCCAATATTTTGGCCACCTAATGCGAAGAGAAAACTCCCTGGAAAAGACCCTGATGCTGGGAAAGACTGAAGGCAAAAGGAGAAGGGGACGGCAGAGGATGAGATGGCTAGATAGCATCACGGATGCAATGAATATGGACTTGAGCACGCTCCGGGAGAGAACAGAGGACAGGAAGGCCTGGCGTGCTATGGTCCATGGGGTCACAAAGAGTTGGACATGACTTAATGACTGAACAACAACAACACAATCTGGAAATCTACCAAATGAAAGAAAATTGAATTTGTTGCATTGAAGTTTAGAATGCACTTCTAGCTATCTTGAATTTCAGCAAAAATAAATTAAGAACAGATCTTCTCTTGCATAAAGATTGCACTATGTGTCTCCATGGCCACATCATACTGCAATGTCTTGCAATTTCTAGCTGAAGACCTGGGACACAATTTGGTAGGAACCCACTTGATGCCATCTGCTTCCCAATACATTTCAGTGGCATTCTAGCACAAGTTGAGGCCAAACGGTTTCCTAGGGATGGGTGGGAATTTAGTTTCAGGTCAGAATTTGCCCAAATACACACATTTCTTCATATCTGAGATGGAAAGAATGTGAGATTTAAAAACATGGAATGCGGGAGAAAAGCGAAAATCACAGAGGTGTCCAACCCTACTGTTTTCCTGAATGCTTTTAGTCATCATAGACATATTGCACCCGGAGCTCTCACTCGAAGAGATGTCTTTTAATTCAGTGACTGATAAGAGCATCATAACATTCTGATGAGCTGCAGCAAAAATAGTGAGAGTACACTGTTGAAGTAAATGAGTAACCTTGTATCTCACTGTTCAGGAAGTAGCAACTGTTCTAAACAAGCATTATGTTACACTGATTTGTTGAAACTTCAGCATTCAACTGATGCTTTGTCAGCTTTGTATTCATTGCCAGCAATAAATATTCAAAGGGCAGGAGCAGAAGAATTTCATGTTCTGTTATGGCTTTCAGTGGTGCGTGTGTTCACCAAGTCCTCCAAAGTAACATCTCTTGGAGAACATCTGAAGGAGGCCTCTAGGAGCGGGCATGTTTGTGCTGCTGAAAGGATAGCTTCTATTTATTGAATTTAAAAAGCAAAGATCCCTGTAGTTGAAGATATGGCACTTGAAAGCATGGCACTTAAAGAAGTTGGAGCATTCTTCTCTTTTCTTCCTTGTTTGTGAACTGACCAACACTAGAAAAGACCAGTTGTTGGAGGTGGTGGTTGTTTTTAAAACTGTTTATATATCATATTTGTTCCAAACATGCCTTTTCTTTAGAATATCAATCCTAGGGTCATAAACACTCTTTGGCTCTTTGCTTACTAAGAATAAATCCAAGCAATCAATGCTGAAACAATGTGGCAGAGATGCAGGGCTAAGTAAAGATAAAGAGGAGGAAATAATCTGTGTTGCTGAAGAAGCAGAGAAAACATAGGCCAAAGGTAGAAGGAGACATCCAAATAATGGATGCTGAAGACAGCTTAGCACATCTGGCAAAGCATATTAAGGCTTTGGTCCAATGGACTATTGTGTCCAGCCAGGCTGCTGTGATAGGCTACGTAAGTATTTACATAGCCTATCATGGCAGGCAAAAAAACAACAACGGCGTACACAAATGGTGGCACAAATGGCTCCAATGGATTATCTCACAGCCTCCCCTTCCCAATGGGATATGTAACTGTCCTCAAAGATTCAAAATTAATGTTCTGCTTTTGTCCAATGAAACAAATAAAGAACACTACAGTGCAGTCCAATAGAGAACCTTAAAGGAGTCATAGAATTCATATACCTTTCAACTACCACATGGCTTTCTTCACAGGTTCTCCATGACGTGTAGCCACTTAGGAGAACTTCACCACCTCCACCACCACCTTGGGCCTTTGAGAGCAATTTCCTGTTACAGCACACAGTATTAGGTTGTACAGATAAGTGGTCTCATTCAATATGCTTAGGGTCTTCACTTGTGTATTGCCAAACAAGAGGACAGAAGAAGTAATTAACTCATGAAGCTTCTCCCTGGGCCTTAATTGAAGTGTGGGAAGCCAAGGGAGCTACAGGCTTCTGGAAAGATGATTGTGCAGTGAAAAACAGGACACTTGCACACACCCCTTGGCCACCTCCTAGGTAAGGTACACAGAAGAAACACAAACCCAACCCATGAGAATTTCTCTGAATTTTTCTTCACCAGTTAATTTCTCTCTGAAAGGAATTTCTTCCATATCAAATTGAATGGGAATGGTCAGGAAACTATGGGAGAAAGTTTCAACACAGCACTATTCTGTTCAGCCCAAACATTGTAGGTATGGCGGAGAATTCTGCCATGGATTTCAGTGAGGCCAAATGCACTGGCATTCGGCCCCCCAAAACCCATGGCGGAATGGCCCCCCCTGCCCCCCTGTGGAATCCCCCTCAGGACGAAGCTTACCTGGGGCAGATGTTCCGGCGGCAGTGGCTCCGGTGGCGGCAGCGGCAGCAGCAGCTGGTCTCTCGGCCAGCTGCTGCAGACTCAAACAGTGGCCACCACGCCATTTGCGTAGCTGCCTTTGCCATGATAGACAACATAAATACGTAGCCTATCATGGCAAGCAAAAAAAAAAAAAACCGCGTATGCAAATGGCAGTGGCTATGGCAGCCGCCATTTGCGTTCCTTTTTTTCCACCGTTTTAGCCTACATAAATATTTATGTAAGCTATTACGGCAAAAAAAAAGGGGAATGCAAATAGCGTAGTGGGTGCTATTTCCGTTCCTTCCCCCCCCCGTAATAGCTTATGTAAATATTTACGTAGGCTAGAATGGCAAAAAATAAAGGAACACAAATAGCGTCCACTACGCTATTTGCATTCCTTCCCTTTTTTTTGCTGTTTTATCTCACGTAAATATTTATGTAAGATAAATCGGCGAAAAATAAGGAACGCAAATGGCGGCCACTGTAGCCGCCATTTGTGTATGCCATTGTGTTTTTTTTTACCCGGACATGATAGGCTACATAAGTCTTTACGTAGCCTATCACATCTGGGTAAAAAAAAAGAGACCAGGCTGTAAATGGTGGCTGCAGCAGCCGGTCAAAAGACCAGCCGCTGCTGCCGCCTCTGAAGCTGCCGCTGGAGCCGCCGCCATCTGGAAGATCCGCCCCAGCTAAGTCTCATCCCGGGGGGGATCCACGGGGGGGGGGGCGGCAGGCCATTCCGCCATGGATTTCGGGGGGCCGAATGCCAGTGCATTTGGCCTCACTGAAATCCATGGTGGAATTGTCCGCCATCCCTAGTCTGATCTTATTTCCATCGATATGGATTTGCCAAAGCGCAAAAGCCCACCTCAGGGAACCCCTGCGGTCAGCTTCAACGATTCAATCACCTGAAAAGAAAAGAAAAGAAAAGAAAAGAAAAAGGAAAGAAAAGAAAAGAAAAGAAAAGAAAAGAAAAGACAACAGCAGGCTTATGGGAAGTTGCTAATGATAAGAAAACTCCAGGTCAATAAAATGAAGAGAGAATAATACAAATTCAGACAATGGATTGGTGGAGGAAGAAGGAACTGGGGAGGGAATTAGTGGTATAGTGCTACTAAATGTAAAATAATGCAGCAAGGGACATAAAACTCAAAGAGGAAATATCCTCTAAGTTCAGAATATAAAACACCCAAGAAGAAAAAAGAAGACCTGGAACTATCAGCTATCAACACAGTGTTTTAACTAGGGGTGGACGAAAGTCACTTACCTCTTCTCGCAGCTTGTTCGCGGTGAGGGGGAGCACTTCGCTGCTCCCCCCACAAAGTTCAGGCTGGGGGGGAGGCTTCCCGCCTTGCCCGGCCGAAATTCAGGGCAGGGAGGAGGCTTGCCGCCTCGCCCGGCCGCGAACGCGAAGGTTAAAAAAAAAAAAAAACACCCCCTGATAGGCTACGTGATGATTCACGTAGCCTATCACGGCTAGATCTGCAAAGTCAGCCGTGATAGGCTACGTGAATAGTCATGTAGCCTATCACGGGTGACTTAAAAAAAAAAAAAGCACGTACGCGAATGGCGGCCCCCATAGGGAGCCGCCATTCACGTTCCTTATTGAGTTGCTGTAGTCTACGTAAATGTTTACGTAGACTACGGCGAAAATAAGGGCAACGCAAATAGCGTTGCCCTTATATTCGCCGTAGTCTACGTAAACATTTACGTAGACTACAGCGACCAAATAAGGAACGGGAATGGCGGCTCCCTATGGGGGCCACCATTATCCGTACACACTTTTTTTTTTTAAAGTCACCCGTGATAGGCTACGTGACGATTCACGTAGCCTATCACGGCTGACTTTGCAAATCTAGCCATGATAGGCTACGTGAATCATCACGTAGCCTATCAGGGGACGTTTTTTTTTTTTCTTTTATTGCAATGGCGGGGGCGGCAGCCGGTCGAAAGACCGGCTGCCGCTCCCGCCCCGCTCGAACACCCGATGAACCGCCAGCCGGACCCACCGCCGGGAGGGACATTCAGGGAAGGTAAGTCCCGTCCTGGGGGGGGTGCGGGGGGCGGGGGTGTGTGGAGGATTTCTCCCCGAAACTTGTTCGGGGGGCCGAACACGTTGGCGCTCGGTCCCCCGAAGTTTCGGGGAGAAATTCTCCGCCATCCCTAGTTTTAACCCCAGTAAAGCCTAGCAACTACCTAAGTGCCAGGTTGCTTAGAGAAAGTTGCACACTGTGGAATACAGGTATGGTGAGAACTTGAAGGCAGAAATTAATAAACACTTGCTTAACAATTCTGTTTATGGTGCTGATCTCCTTGTAATTGAAGGGGGGAAGGTGCAGCAGAGGTGCAAAGGTGCTAGTAGGAGAAGAAGGTTGCAATTTAATTAAGTGACATTTTAAGGATGTCGGGTGAGTTCTGCAATCATTTGCATCAGAACAAACCCATAGATATCATGCTGGAGTTTCAGAGCACACTATCTAAGAATGTAACTATGAATTCAGAAAGACTGTACTAGGGATGTACGAAAGTCACTTACCTGGTCTCGCAGCTTGCTTCGCGGTGGGGGGGAGGCGCTTCGCTTCTCCCCCCGAAGTTCAGGCCAGTGGGGGGAGGCTTCCCGCCTCGCCCGGCCGAAATTCAGGCCGGGGAGAAGCGCCCCGTCTCCCCTGCTGCAAACTTCAAAAGAAAAAAAAAACCCCTGATAGGCTACGTGATGATTCACGTAGCCTATCACGGCTAGATCTGCAAAGTCAGCCGTGATAGGCTACGTGAATCGTCATGTAGCCTATCACGGGTGACTTAAAAAAAAAAAAAGCACGTACGCGAATGGCAGCCCCCATAGAGAGCCGCCATTCACGTTCCTTATTGAGTTGCTGTAGCCTACGTAAATGTTTACGTAGACTACGGCGAAAATAAAGGCAACGCAAATACCGTTGCCCTTATTTTCGCCGTAGTCTACGTAAACATTTACGTAGACTACAGCGACCAAATAAGGAACGGGAATGGCGGCTCCCTATGGGGGCCACCATTATCCGTACACACTTTTTTTTTTTTAAAGTCACCCGTGATAGGCTACGTGACGATTCACGTAGCCTATCACGGCTGACTTTGCAGATCTAGCCGTGATAGGCTACGTTAATCGTCATGTAGCCTATCACAGGGGCATTTTTGTTTTTTTTTTACTTTTCTTGTAATGGCGGCAGCGGCAGCCGGTCAAAAGACCGGCTGCTGCCCCCGCCCCTGACGAAGACCTGCCGAACCGCCGCCAGGACCCACCGCCGGGAGCGACATTCGTGAAAGGTAAGTCCCATCCCGGAGGGGGGGCGGGGGGGCGGAGAATTTCTCCCCGAACCTTCGGAGGACCGAATGCATTGGCACTCGGCCCCCCCAAAGTTTCGGGGAGAAATTCTCCCCCATCCCTAGACTGTACTACTTCAGAATGAAAATGTGGAATCTGAAGTCTGAAGTTTGTGAAATCTCCCCACAAGAAATAAAAGCAAAACCAGCAACACCCTGAATGTAGAAAACGAGCAGGTAAGGAAAACACAGGTTAGAACCCTCCTTCCTGATACACTAGCTTTCTAAATGCAGAAAGGTTTTTATGTTGTAGAGCTGTAGTATATATTTTTAATGTCTGATTTGGTTCTTTACACTAGGTATGGACAGATCAGTCTATTTCTAGTCTATGTCAGTTTTGCATGTGTTAATTTATAAGTCTGTTCCATCCCATTTGTGTATCAATCTGCAGTGTACACAATAAAAATAAATTCCACATTATTTTAGAATTTTGTTTCACAAAAAAATCTCAAAATGTATTTTACTCTAAGCATGCTTTATACATTTTATAAAATACACATTTTTGTAGGCATCTTAACTTAAACTATGTATTTTTGAATGCTTTTTTGTACTTTTTTTTTTTAATCCGAGAACTCCATTGCAAAATTCGGAGAAGATACTGAAAGAGAACTGTGTTCAGATCCTTATATTAGTCCAGGAAATTTTAATCAGGTTAGTTAAAAATTCAGATTGACAGATATCTATACCATGCCATATCATTTCTTGTCATTAAGGTTTCCGATGATATTTAGGATTTTCTATTTCCCAAATAACAGCAGCAAAATGTATATTATTCATTGCTTTGTGCCAAATGGCAGGAGGTTTGGAAATATTATTGTTGGATACACTGGAGGACAGGGAAGCAGTTGCTTTAGTCATATAATTTGCTTGCTACCCAATTGCACAATGATGTTTCATACTTGTACCTAGGGATGTCAGAGAATTCTGCCACGGATCTCGGTGAGGCCGAATGCCAGTGCATTCGGCCCCCCCAAACTCTGTGGCGGAACAGCCTGCCATGCCCCCGCCCCCTGCGGATCGCCCCTGGGATGAGACTTACCTGGGGCAGATGTTCCGGACGGCAGCAGTTCCAGCGGCAGCTTCAGTGGAGGCGGCGGCTGGTATTCTGACTGGCTGCTGCCGCCACCGCCGCCATTTGCAGTCTTTTTTTCTTCTTCCCCCATTTGTGATAGGCTACGTAAAGACTTATGTAGCCTATCACGTCTGGGTTAAAAAAAAAATGCGTACGCATATGGCGGTGGCTACGGCCGCCGCCATTTGCATTCCCTATTTTTGGTTGTCTTAGTCTATGTACATATTTATGTAGACTAAGATGGCGAAAATAAGGGGGAACGCAAATAGCAGGTTTTCAACGCTATTTGCGTTCCCCCTTAGTTTCGCCATCTTAGTCTATGTAAATATTTACGTAGACTAAGACAACCAAAAATAGGGAACGCAAATGGCGGTGGCCGTAGCCGCCGCCATTTGCGTACGCGTGGTTTCTTTTTTTAACCCAGACGTGATAGGCTACATAAGTCTTTATGTAGTCTATCATGGCTGAATACAGGGATGCAAACAGCGGTGGCTACGGCTGCTGCCATTTGCATCCCTGCTAGCCAGCGGCCGGATATCCAGCTGCTGGCGGAGCCAGCCAGCGACTCCACGGAACCCCCGCAGAGCGGAGCCGGCTGGCCAGGATTCCGGGGGGGAGGCGCGGAGCACCTCCCCCCCAGCGAGGATTCTGGGGGGAGGGACGGAGCACCTCCCACCCAGCAGAACCCAGCAGAGCCAGGTAAGGGGGGTTTCGTACATCCCTACTTGTACTACTGTCTGTGCGTAGGATGTTGTAAGCACCCACCTGGGTCTGGGAGTCCAGCAGACTCCCATGCACATGGCCCCCCATCCCCCACTCGCTGAGCCAAAATGGCCCTTTATGCCTCTAATGTTGTGGAAATGGCCTGCATGGCTGCCATTTTGTACAACATTAAATATAAGGAAATTATGGACCCTGACCTCAGAGAGGAGTTGGCAGCTGTGGGGCACTTCCAAACCTCTTGTGTAGCCCGGCCAGCAGGGGCAGGCAGCAGCAGCAACCTGGTGAGCACCCACGCCATGCTCCATGGGCACGAGTGAGTCTGTCCATCCTTATCTGTGTGTTTGAATGTGATGCACAATGATGCACAATGTGATGCACATGATGCACAATCGCAATGTTTATCCTGGCTTGCCTTTGTCTTCCCTTGCTTCTCCTGTGTCAAATTTTTGATTTTAAGCTCCATGGCCTGGATGTGAGTTGTGAAAACTGCATGCCCAGTTAAGAGATAATGGCAAAAATACCCATGGAAAAGGGAGGTACATGTTTCACACATCCTGACCTGTCATTGGCTATCCTTGTAGGGATGGGGGAGAATTTCTCCCCGAAACTTCGGGGGGCCGAGTGCCAACGTGTTCGGCCCCCTGAAGTAGTTTCAGGGAGAAATTCTCCGCCCCCCCACCCCCCACACCACCCCCTGGATGGGACTTACCTTTCCCGAATGTCCCTCCCGGCGGCGGGTCCCGGCGGCGGTTCGTCAGGTCTTTGACAGGGCAGAGGCGGCATTCCAATAAAAGTAAAAAAAAAAATGCCCCCGTGATAGGCTACGTGACGATTAATGTAGCCTATCATGGCTAGATTTGCAAAGTCAGGCAAATCGTCACGTAGCCTATCACGGGGGCATTTTGTTTTTGTTTTACTTTTTATTTCGCGGCCGGGCGAGGCGAGGCGCCTCCTCCCCGGCCTGAATTTCGGCCGGGCGAGGCGGAAAGCCTCCCCCCCGGCCTGAATTTCGGCCGGGCAAGGCGGGAAGCCTCCCCCCTGGCCTTAACTTCGGGGGGAGCAGCGAAGCGCCTCCCCCCCACCGCAAAGCAAGCTGCGAGACCAGGTAAGTGGCTTTCGTGCACCCCTATTTCTCAGGAAAACTGTTCTTAAGACACTGAGAAATACTGAGTATTTATTACTAGGGCTGTGCACAGACCTCCCCGCTTCACTTCAGATGCTGCTTCAGACCCTCCAAATCAGCCCCACTTTGTCTCAGACTGATTCAGATCCCATCTGCTTTGACTCGGTTCCAGATCCAAAACAATGTTTGGATATCCAGATCACTTCGGTTGGGCGTTTTCCCATTGACTTGCATGGGAAAACTCAAATGGACATAACTTTGGAGGGAATCCCACCTGTGAAATTTCAGACAGTTTGGCCAAGTACTTTTTGTGCTAGGTGCAGCTGAAATTTGATATTTTTCCAAAAAACCTCTCAAAGCGAAAGAACTATACCTCTCAGCCCCACGTAAGGATGTACGGAAGTCACTTACCTTTCTGCGGTTAATGTTTATGGTGGGGGGGAGGCATTCCGTCCCTCCCCCTGGAATCCTCGATGGGGGGGAGGCGATCCGTTCCTCCCACCCAGAATCCTCCATGGCTGGCTGTGCTCTGCAGCAGCTCCACGGAGCAGCCAGCCAGGCCCAGGCCAGAGCCGTCCGCAGCCGGATTTCCGGCCACGGAGGGCTCTGGGTAAAAAAAAAAAAAACGCGTATGAGATGGCGGCGGCTACAGCCGCCGCCATTTGCGTTCCTTATTTTTGGCCATCTTAGTCTACGTAAATATTTACGTAGACTATGACGGCGAAAATAAAGGAGAACGCAAATAGCGTAGTGGGCGCTATTTGCGTCCCTTTTTGATTCGCCATTTTAGCCTACGTAAATGTTTACGTAGGCTAAAATGGTGAATCAAAAAGGTACACAAATAGCACCTGCTATGCTATTTGCATTCCCCTTATTTTCACCATCTTAGTCTACGTAAATATTTACGTAGATGAAGACGGCCAAAAATAAGGAATGCAAATGGCGGTGGCCGTAGCCACCACCATTTGCATATGTGTTTTTTTTTTTTTTACCCAGCCATGATAGGCTACGTAAATCTTTAAACATAGCCTATCATGTCTTGTAAAAAAAAAAAAAAAACCGAACAAGACTGCAAATGGCAGCGGCGGCAGCCAGTCGGAAGACCAACCGTCCAAGCCGCCCAAGCTGCTGCTGGAGCCGCCGCCACCCAGAACATCCGCCCTAGGTAAGTCTTGTCCCAGGGGGAATCTGCAGGGGGGGCAGGGGGCAGGCCGTTCCACCACAGATTTCAGGGGGCCGAATGCACTGGCATTCAGCCTCACTGAGATCTGTGGCGGAATTCTCTGCCATCCCTAGCCCCACGTTGCCGCTGCCTCCTACCTGCTCAGCTGTCTATGGCCATGTTTCCATGACAACAGAAGGAGAAGCTAATGGAGGAGTACTGGATTTTTTAACAAAGGAATCAGCTTTGCTTGGATGTGGTCTGTGCAGGGCTCCACGAGC
Source organism: Heloderma suspectum (assembly GCF_057233095.1). Taxonomy (NCBI): domain Eukaryota; kingdom Metazoa; phylum Chordata; class Lepidosauria; order Squamata; family Helodermatidae; genus Heloderma; species Heloderma suspectum. The sequence goes on along the minus strand of NC_139461.1, from coordinate 298,972,855 downwards.
AGGTTCTGCAGAGAAGTAAAAATTGCTTCACAGAACATACTTCCTGGTGGGGGTGGGGGTTAGAGTGAAAGTCATCTCCCTGGCAGGGGATGCTCAACCAATAAGAGAGGCTTCCCCCCTCTCCCCCCTCCTCCTTTCCCCTGAAAGTCCATGCACCTGCATTTCAGGAGCAAGCCTTATTGACCACAATGGGACTTACTTCCGAGTAGACACACTTGTGCTGTGAAAGTGAGGAGTAAACACAAAGTTGGAAACCAGCCCCCATTTTTGCCCACAGGATCTCTGTAATGAAGTGTGGAAGCTGTTCCTTCCTAATGCAATGAACCAAACAAAGGAGAATCAGAACCTTGATATTGCGCTTTACTGCACTTTGGGAACTTCAGCTTTAAAACTGTGCCATGTCAATTGAGGGGGAACTCTGTAAATTCTGCAGGCATTAAGAGGGCAAACCTCATTGACCACAATGGGAGTTACTTCTGAGGAGACACTAATGGGTTTGTTGTGGGAAAGAAAGCAGTGAAAACAAAGAAGGAAACCAGTCCTCATTTTAACCCACAGGATCTCTATAACAAAGGGTCGAAGTTTCTTCCTAAGACAATAAACCAAACAAAGGAGAATCAGAGCCTCGAGATTGCACTGTGCCTTGTCAATTGAGGGGGTAAATCACTGGTGGAAACATCCCCAATGCCTGCTAGCCATCTCCTGTTCATTAGGAGGAGACAGCTTGCGAGCGGCGGGGGGCATGGGCTACGCCTAGGGATATTAGAGAATAACACCACAGACTCCAGTGAGACTAAAGAATCCGGCCCCCTGGAGTCCGTGATGGAACGGAGCAATCCCCACCACCACCTCGCAAAATTTACCAGGGATAGAGCCTATGTTTGTCGGCCGTCCGCTGCTCCACGAATGGCTGCCCCGGTCTGCGGCCACCATTTCCTCTCAACTTTAGCCATGATAGGCTACATAAGTATTTATGTAGCCTATCACGGCTAATGCAGGGATGCCATTTGCTGCCACCATTTGCGTTCCTGCCTTTTGCTGTGATAGGCTATGTAAATATATACGTAGCCTATCACGGCTAGCGCAGGGACGCTATTGACGGCCACTACGGCAGCTGCCATTTGCAGCCACAGCCCAGCAGTGGACAGAGGTCCAGCTGCAGGCAGCCCCGGCCGGCGGCTGTATGGGCTCCCGGCAGAGCGGAGCTGGCCGAGGAGGATTCCAGGGGGGAGGGATGGATCACCTCCCCCCACAGCAGATGGCCCCAGTGGAATGGGGTAAGTAATAGGGATGGCGGAAAATTCTGCCATGGATCTCAGTGAGGCCGAATGCCAGTGCATTCAGCCCCCCGAACTCTGTGTCGGAATGGCTGTCAAGGGCTCCTTTGAGGCCTCTCTCAGTCTAATCCAGTAGCCAAGTCAAGTCCTGAACTTAAGGACTAGGGAGAGTCCCTCCCCTTTTCCCTTGGATCCTATGGGCACAGCTGTTGTTTGCACGCCAACTGGGCACTACGCCTCCTTTCTGCGCCCTCCATTTGGTGCTGCTCTCTGCGTCGGCGTCGTACATCCATCAAGTCTACTTCCCACACTCGGTCACTCCCTGGACTGCTATCTAATCTAGGAATGCTGGTGGGAGGAATCTCCGTCACCTGTGGGCCCTGGGAAAGAGGAGCGCGCTCCTCTCCCTGGAGCGACTGCTCTTCCTCAGAATCAGAACTACTCTGGGATTCTATGGGCTCAGTGTCTACCCTGACAATGGCCTGCCACCCCCCCTGCCCCCCTGCGGATCTCCCCCGGGACGAGACTTACCTGGGGCGGATCTTCTGGGCGGCGGCAGCTCCGGTGGTGGCTCCGGTGGCGGCTGCGGCAGCGGCAGCCTGTCTTCCGACTGGCTGCCGCCGCCACCATTTCCAGTGTTAAAAAATAAAGACATGATAGGCTACGTAAAGATTTACATAGCCTATCATGGCTAGGTAAAAAAAAAAAACAAGAACAACATGATAGGCTACGTAAATCTTTACATAGCCTATCATGTTTGACTATCACGTCTGCTAGCAGGGAGCCTTGCTGAGCGGGTCTGAGCCATGTGAGCAGGGGTGGCAGCTTGTCGGGTTCCCACACGTTATTCCATGGCACTTGGACACATTTTTCATGAACTTCTAAAGAATAACCTCTAGCTTCCTGTTCAATGTCAGTAGTTACAGATTTCACCACAATTCAGTATGCTGGTGCTTAGAATCGTTCCCGTTTCATGTAATCAAACTTGATTAGCATGACTGACAAACATAATTATTAGCTTGAACTACATCTGTGTTTACCTATTATGTCCCTTCAAATGCCGTTTTCCTCCCTCCCTTCTTATTTGAATTCATCAGAGTTTCTTTTATGCAGATCTTGAGTTCTCTCCACTGCCACATTATAGGAAGATCATTTCAAGTCTGTTAGCACCAATAGCGCTCCTGAACATAATGAAATATTTTCAAGTGTTCATTATATACAAATCAGAAAACATGTGTAACAAGGGATGTTGGAGAAATTCACAACAATCAAATGAGTTCCAATTTCTATGAATCTGACACATGGATTCCACAATAGACCAGATTTTCTTGAGTCACACAGATTCTGAGGACTTACGGACCAGGTTTTTTTACTTTCTAGAATTTTATGCAAATTTAGGTGTAGAAAGATATGTTAAACACACACATACACACACAAACCACCAGCTGAAAATGTTAATTCCCCCCACCCCAAAGGATAAAGCATGAAAATACACATTTGGGGGAAATTTAAGTATTCGGGAGAGGATTTGTGTATTTTGGAGGGGATTTGTGCATTTGCGGAAGTGCGAATTTATGCAAATATGGGAACGTGGAAAACATACAATTCTGCCAATGAGTGGACGACAGAAAAAAAGTCACCTGACAATCTGTGAAATGCAGATGCAATGGAGTTTACAAAATCCATACATTCCTATGTGTAAGTGAAAAGTTGCAAAACTAATGATGTACGAAAGTCACTTACCTTTTTGACGGGGTGATTCACCGTGGGGGGGAGGCGCTCCACACCTCCCCCTGAAATCCTAACCCAGCCAGCTCCGCTCCGCGGACATTCCACGGAGCCGCCAACTGGGGCCGCCCGCAACCAGACATCTGGCCGCTGGGCAGCCTGCAGGCAAAACAATAACAACAGCGTACACAAATAGTACGCAAATGGCAGCGGCTATGGCGGCCGCCATTTGCGTTCCCTTTTTTTCGCTGTTTTAGCCTACGTAAATATTTACATAAGCCATTACGGTGAGAAAAAAAAGGAATGCAAATAGCGCCCACTACGCTATTTGCGTTCCCATTTTTTTCGCCGTAATGGCTTACGTAAATATTTACATAGGCTAAAACAGTGAAAAAAAGGGAACGCAAATGGCGGCCGCCATAGCCGCTGCCATTTGCGTATGCTGTTGTTGTTTTAGCTTGCTGTGATAGGCTATGTAAATACTTATGTAGCCTATCACAGCCTCTGCAGGGATGCAAATGGCATCCCTGCATTAGCCGTGATAGGCTATGTAATTATTTACGTAGCCTATCACAGCTATGATGAGGAAACGAATGGCGGCCGCACTGCGGCCACCATTCACAAGTCAGCGTGGACAGCAGCAGGTAAGTGCTCCATTTCACATGCCTTTTGTGGGGTGGGGGGGCGGAGGCTTTGTTCCGCCACGGATTTCGGGGGGCCAAATGCACTGGCATTTGGCCTCACCAAGATCTGTGGTGGAATCTCTGACAACCCTATGCAAAACTAGTCCAGTTCTTTGGAATCATATGAAAAATTTCTTAGTTCTGGAAGTGAGGTGAGGCTGTGCCAAAGCTATAAGTTGTTCAGGCTTTCTAGGATGAAATGATACTGTATTGGTTTGTGTGTCTACTGACTTCTGCTCAGTGGAGGCTGATGGCTCCAATTTTGGTGGGGCTGTGAGTCCATTCCGGGTTTTACTTATAACTATGGATGTACGGATTCCCCACTGTCCATTCCGGTGGGGAATCGGTGGGGGGGGAGACGATCCGTTCCTCCCCCCTGGAATCCTCTGGAGTGGCTCCACGCTGCAAGGATTCCAGGGGGGGAGAGCCTGGCTTGGGGGCCACTTACCTTGCCACGTGCCAGCCAGAGCCATTCACCTCCTCCATGCCGATCACCATTTCTTTCTTTCTTAAAAAAAAAAGCAATTAGCAGGATGTGCCCATAGACATATACGCAAAACAGAGCCATGAATCTTGCATATAAGCCTATGGACACATAGACTTATATGCAAGATTCATGGCTTTATTTGTGTATAAGTCTATGGGCACATCCTGCCAATCACCATTTTTTTTTTTTCTAAGACATGGCAATCAGCAGGGAGGAAGCAAATGGCTCTGGCTGGCAAAATGCAGCCAAGTGCCATTCTGCCTCCAATCCTCCTGGAGCAGAGGTAAGTGGTGCCGATCCATCACAGATTCCTGAGGCCAGATTCAAAAGAATCTGGCCTCATTTGAATCCGTGGTGGATTTTTCCAATGTCCCTAGTTACAACCAGCCAGAACTCTAAAGGAGCTATCCAAGGTGCTGAGCCCTATCCCTACAATGGGTTCACCTCCTTGTATAGCTCCTCTAGAGTTCTGGTTGGTTCTTATTGGAACCCAGAATAAAATCACAGCCCCTCCGAAATTGGAGCCAACAGCTTCCACTGCCTCTGCTCAGCTGATAGCTGCTGTACCAATCACTGGCCATCTGCTTTCATGGAGATCAAGTACAACAGAGAATAGGACAGGACATTTCTCATCAGACAAGCCTGGGCTCCACTTTCAGGGTCCCGAATTCGAGGCCTCCGGTATCTTACACTCATTATAATGTGGTGAAAGTACAAACAAAAGAGGAAAGTGTAGTCATCTTCTGTCTTCAGGGACTCATTTGCCATGGAACCCCAGTGCATCACAGAATGTGCTGGAGCATGTTCTAGAATGAAAATGTTCAAACAATAGAAGGTAGTAAATTGCTGTCTAGACTGTATCATCTCAGACTGTGAATGAGTTTTTCCTCCACCCAGTCGCACATCTCCAACCACCTATCGGGTATTCTAGTCTTGCTTGAATTCTTCATGGCTGTTTCAAATTCAATGGCTTCAATCCGGAGTTGATGAGAGCTGATCTCTGCTCACAAGATACTGCCACTGGAGAAAGGGGGAAAGTGATTTTAGACTGTTCCTCTGCCTGAAGTTTTTGTTGGAGGGTTGGGGGACTCTCTCTGGAACAGGGAAGTGATGCAAGGGGCTGCAAGGGAAGGAAAAATTCCCTTAGATTTCTATGAACCTGAAATGCGGGTTCCACAGTGAACTGGTTTCTCCCAAACTGCACCAATTCCGCTGCCTTATAGACGTTGTTGAAACTCTGGGGAGGGATTTGTGCAAATATGCATTTGTGCTTTTCTGACAACAAGGATTAATGTAAATGCACACATCTGCTAATGTGCACCTTTGCAAGTGCACCTTTGCAAAAAGTAACAAAATTTGTGTACATAAAATCTGATTCCGTCAATGAGACAACAATGGTACAAAAGACGTCTGCCAATCTGCAAAACAGATGGAATGGATTTAACACAATCTGTGTATGCCTAAAAGAAACTCCCTTCCTCCAGTGGGATCCTCTGTTGGGTTGTTGTCCTTTCGGTGAACAAGAGGGCAACTCAGGATCAAAGCCAATCTGTCCAAGACCAAACCTCTACTCTTTACTCCCAAACTCTTACTTTTTCACTCTCCTTATCCACTGAAAATCTCACCATCCACTCTGTTGAATAGGCGTAAGTAGGGATGTCAGAGAAATTCGCCGCGAATCTTGGGGAGGCCGAATGCCAGTGCATTCGGCCCCCCGAAATCAGTGGTGAAACGGTCTGCCCCCCTCCCCCCCCGGGATGGGACCTACCTTCGGTGAATCATCCCGGCGGCGGCAGCTGTGGCGGTGGTGCGGCAGCAGTGCGGTGACAGCGGCTGCAGCGGCCGGTCTTCCGACCAGCTGCCGCTGCCGCCATTTCCAGTAAAAAACAACAACAACAACAACAAAACATGATAGGCTACGTAAAGATTTACGTAGCCTATCATGGCTAGATTTTTAAAAAACACCGTGATAGGCTACGTAAATGTTTACGTAGCCTATCATGGCTGCTTTAAAAGAAAAAAAAATGCGCGTACAGAAATGGCGGCGCCCATGGGCGCTGCCATTTGCGTTCCTTATTTTTAATAATAGCATCTACGCTATTTGCGTTCCCCTTATTTTTGCCTTCTTAGTCTACGTAAATGTTTACGTAGACTAAGACGTGCCAAAATAAGGAACGCAAATGGCGGCGCCCATGGGCGCCGCCATTTGCATATGCGTGTTTTTTCTTTTTTCTTTTAAATCAGCTGTGATAGGCTACGTAAACATTTATGTAGCCTATCACGGCTGACTGCAGGGACGCAAACGGTGGTGGCTATGGCCACCGCCATTTGCGGAGCCGGCCGGCCAGGATTCAGGGGGGGAGGGACAGAGCACCTCCCCCCCACCACGAATCATCCCATCGAAAAGGTAAGTGACTTTCGTACATCCCTAGGTGTAAAGCCTTGGATATACCTTTGACTCCTCTCTCTCTCTCTCTCTCTCTCTCTCTTTCCCTCTCCCCCCTTCAGTTCACCACAGTCATGGTCTTATGTCTCATAGAATCACAGAATTGCAGGGTTGGAAGGGGCCTACAAGACCACCGAGTCCAACCCCCTGCTCAATGCAGGAATCCAAGTCAGAGCATCCCTGACAGATGGCTGTCCAGCTTCATCTTGAATGCTTCCAGTATGGGAGAGCCCACTACCTCACCAGGTCATTGGTTCCATTATCATATTGCCCAAACAGTTACGATTTTTTTCCTGATGTTCAGCCGGAATCTGGCTTCCTGTTACTTGAGCCCATTATTCCGGTCCTGCACTCTGGGGTGATCAAGATCCTGGCCTTCCTCTCTGTGACAACCTTTCAAGTACTTGAAGAGCACTATCATATCTCCCCTCAGTCTTCTCTTCTCAAGGCTAAACATGCCCAGTTCTTTCAGTCTCTCCCTATAGGGCTTTGTTTCCAGTCCCCTGATCATCTTTGTTGCCCTCCTCGGAACCCTCTCCAGTTTGTCTGTCTCCTTCTTAAAGTGTGGTGCCCAGAACTGGACACAGTACTCCAGATGAGGCCTAAGCTGTGCTGAGTAGAGGGTAATTAGTACTTCCCAGGATTTGGAAGCTATAATTTCATTAATGCATCCCAAAAAAGCATTTGCCTTTTTTGCAGCCATATCACATTGTTGGCTCATATTTGGGGGGAGGGGACACACCCCTCCTAACCATTGTATCAGAATTTGCCACTGCAACAGTGGCCATGGCAACAAAAAAATCAGTATCTTTTCTTGAAAACAAGGTACACAGGCAGCATGCACCTTGTTTGGAAGCAGAATCATGCTCCCATAAGCCTCCCAGGAGAGCAATTTTGCTTCATAATGACACCTTATTTTCAAGAAAAAATTGCTGCTTTTTTCTCAAGCCAATAAATTGCAGTGGCAGTTTCAGTGGCACAGTGGTAAGGGATGCCCCTTTGGAGTCCAGGGTGCAATGCAGCACAGAAACACCAGAGTTTCCCCACCCCCAACTCTACAACCTTACAACAATACAGCCCTTCCTCTTTTAGCAAAAGCACTGATTCATACCTGGGTCATCTCTTGCCTTGTCTACTGCAACTTTCCGATCTTCCATTGCCTCGCCTCAGTCCCCACACTTCTCTCCAGCACTCTGCTGCCAAAATCATTCACTTCTTGAACCACTCTGGCCACATGATGCTCCTTTTAGATTCATGCATTGGATCCCTCCACTCTTGATTCAGTACATGCTCCTCATCCTTACTTTTAAAACTTCCCATGGCCTCTCCCTAATAAGGCTGCTCGCCTGTAATTAAGGGAACAGTGCACAGTTAGTTTATTATGTCTGAATACAAAACAGTTAATACATATCTGCATCCTAGTCTGTCTCTAGGTCTCTGAAACCCAAGCGTTAGGCTGGCCACTTACACATCTCTCAAAATGAGGACATGGCTTTCTATAAATTTTGCATATGCTAATTGATATAGATAGATGATAGATAGATGCAAATTTAGAAATAATTCCTGTAACTTAAATAGAAATAAAATATATTTCATGATAGCCTGTGACAGGGTGACCTATGCCTGCCTGTTTGTCTGATATTAATGGACAATTTCAAGGCCCCTGGTCTCTCAGCCTTTTATGTAGGAGTGTACGAAACCCCAGTTACCTGCATCTGCGGGGGGTCTGCTGGGGGGGTGATCCGTTCCTCCCCCCAGAATCCTCAATGGGGGGGAGGCGATCCATTCCTCCCCCCCCCCGGAATCCTCCCTAGCTGGCTGCGCTCCGCAGCAAGTCCGCGGAGCCACTGGCCGGGGTCACCGGCAGCCGGACTTCCGTCCACTGCCAGGCTACGGCCGCAAATGGTGACCCACATAGGGGACACCATTTGCATCCCTGCTTTGCTGTGATAGGCTATGTAAATATTTATGTAGCCTATCACGGCAAAGGGCAGGGATGCAAATGGCATTTAGCGGACGCCATTTGCATCCCTGCTCTTTGCTGTGATCGGCTATGTAAATATTTACATAGCCTATCATGGCTAAACTGGGGATGCAAATGGCGTCCGCTATGCAGGACGCCATTCGTGGCTGCAGACTGGACAGCAGACAGCAGCGGCTGGATCCAGACCCGCCGGAGGCAGGTAGGTGCTGGTCCGCGAAGACTTCACAGGGTAGTGGAGGGGATTGCTCCGTTCCCCTATGGACTCCAGGGGGGCAAATTCACTGGAATTCGGCCTCACTGGAGTCCATGGCAGAATTCTCCTCCATCCCTACTTTTATGATCCCCTGTGTTTAGACTAGGGCTGTGCACTGCTTTGGTCCAAATCCCGAACTCCGAGTCAAAGCAGGGAGCCTCGGGCCACTTTAGGCCACCTCCTAGTTGAGGCAGAGGGGGCACAAAGTGGCCCAAAGCAGATCAGGTTGCTCCAAAGCAGTTCGGTGTGCTTCAGAGCGATCCAGAGGCCCAGCTGCCACACTGCCGCCACTGCCACTGCCCAGCCCCCAGCTCCTTACCTGGTCTTCTGGATGCATGCCAGAAGCTGCCTTGTTTCAGGGAATGGGGGAGACATTTTAAAAATGGCTCCCCCCATACCCCAGAACAAGATGGCAGCTGGCATGCATCCAGAGGGCCTAAGAGCTGGCAGTGGGGGCAGCTCCCCTGGCAGGAATGGCAGCAGCCCGCCCTCATTGCGAGCACCGCTGCTGGCCTGATTCAAGCCATCACAGGCTCCTTGCGAGCAAGCAACCCATGAAGGCTTGAGCAGAGGCAGGAGTCAGCCTCCATTCGGGTGCCCTCTCCTCTGTGCAAGGGAGGGTGAGACTGCAGTTGGAGGGCAACTTCTGCCCTCGTGCCTGTTGGCAGGCTGCGACAAACAACATTCTCCCCAACAGCACTGGCAGCACCTTCCCCAGAGGCTCCTCCAACAGCACCAGTATTGTCTCCCCCAGTGGCACCAGCAGACAAGGCAGTGATGGCTCCCCTGGCTGGTGCCCCCCCCCATGGAACAAGGGCCCAGTTAAGGAGCTGGAGGCTGGGCAGCGTGTTGCGGGGGGCGGGAGTGGATTCAGATGTACAAATCCTGCTTCAGATTCGTAGGCTGAGGTGGGTCAGCCCCCCCGCCCCGAATCAGCCTGAGCCAAATCAGGCCCACCTCAGAAGCCCTAAAGTGGCTTCTGAGTTGGATCAGGGGCTCCATGTACAGCCCTCATTTACTAGGGATGGATGAAAGTCCCTTACCTGGTCCCGCAGCTTTTTTCGGGGGGGAGGCGCTCTGTTTCTCCCCCCAAAATTCTTGGCGGGTGGGGAGGCGCCCCATCCCTCCCCACCGAAATTCTGGTCGGGGGGGAGGCGCCCCATCCCGCCCCGCCTAAATTCTGGCCGGGGGGGAGCACCCCACCTCTCCGGCCGTGAAAGAAAAAAGTAAAGTAAAAAAACAAAACAAAAAACGTGATAGGCTACGTAAAGATTTACATAGCCTATCACGGCTAGATTTTCAAAGTCAACTGTGATAGGCTATGTAAATCTTTACATAGCCTATCATGGCTGACTTTGAAAAAAAAAAGTGCGTACGCAAATGACGGCACCCATGGGCGCTGCCATTTGAGTTCCTTATTTGGGCACAGGTAGTCTACATAAATCTTTACGTAGGCTACCGTGTCCAAATAAGGAACGCAAATGGTGGCGCCCATGGGAGCCGCCATTTGCATACGTGCTTTTCCCCCCCCCAAAGTCAGCCGTGATAGGCTACGTAAAGATTTACGTAGCCTATCATGGCTGACTTTGAAAATCTAGCCGTGATAGGGTACGTAAATCTTTACATAGCCTATTACGTTTGTTTGGGTTTTTTACACTTTACTTGGAAATGGTGGCGGCGGCAGCCAGTCGGAAGAACCTCCGCCGGGACCCACCGCCACAAGGGACATTCGCACGAGGTAAGTCCCATCCCGGGGGGTGGGGGGTGTCGGAGAATTTCCCCACCAATTTCGGGGGGCCGAATGCGTTGGCATTCGGCCTCCCGGAGATTTGTGGAGAAATTCTCCAACATCCCTAATTTAAACAGGATTTGAACTAGACAGGCCTTCAAATGGAGGACACCTTCAAATACAGGATTGTACTATACAAAGTAGGATACATGTCCACCCTACCAAGCATTCACAAGACCCTGAGGTAGGGATGTCAGAGAATTTCGCCACGAATCTCAGGGAGGCCGAATGCCAGCGCATTCAGCCCCCCGAAATCAGTGGCGAAATGGTCTGGCCCCCCGCCCCCCCCAGGATGGGACTTAGCTTGGGCGAATCTTCCTGGCGGCGGCGGCTCTGGCGGCGGTGCGGCAGCGGTGCGGCGGCGGCCGGTCTTCCGACCGGCTGCCGCCACCACCATTTCCAGTAAAACAACAACAACAACAACAAAAGTGATAGGCTACGTGAAGATATCACGGCTAGATTTTTAAAAAGCACCGTGATAGGCTACGTAAATGTTTACGTAGCCTATCACGGCTGGTTTAAAAGGAAAAAAAAACACGCGTACGCGAATGGCGGCGCCCATGGGCGCCGCCATTTGCGTTCCTTATTTTGACACGTCTTACTCTACATAAACATTTACGTAGACTAAGACAGTGAAAATAAGGGGAACGCAAATAGCGTAGATGCTACGCTATTTGCGTTCCCCTTATTTTCGCCGTCTTAGTCTACGTAAATGTTTACGTAGACTAAGACGTGTCAAAATAAGGAACGCAAATGGCGGCGCCCATGGGCGCCGCCATTTGTGTAAGTGCCTTTTTTTTCTTCTTTTAAATCAGCTGTGGTAGGCTACATAAACATTTATGTAGCCTATCACAGCTGACTGCAGGGATGCAAACAGCGGTGGCTACGGCCGCCGCCATTTGTGGAGCCGGCCGGCCAGGATTCGGGGGGGGAGGGACGGAGCACCTCCCCCTCAGCCAGAATTTCAGGGGGAGGGATGGAGCGCCTCCCCCCCACCGCGAATGTCACCTTTCGAAAAGGTAAGTGACTTTCGTACATCCCTACTTGTAGGTCTTTCTGTCTCAAAGTACATAGGATTGCACCCTTAGCATACATATGTGTGACACCAGTGTGACTGTCTCTCTTTCCACAGAAATGTCACAAAAAGAGTGAGAAGGCTCTCTTGTCAGCTAGGAAGAGTAAACCGGCATAGTAAATCAGCAGAGCGCCATTGATTTTGCTTAATCCTTGTTTGCTGGTGTGTTTTGACATCAGTGCAGCTGTAGCCATTTACTTCATTAGAGATTGTTTGCAGGTAAACAGCCTTTTCATTTAAAGGATTGAACTTCAGGAAGGAAAGAGAGAGAGAGAGAGAGAGAGAGATCACATTAGCATTTTTAAAATTTACTTAACTTTTTTTTATATCTAAGGAGATGCTTCTGGGGCATATTTTCAAATAGCTTTGATCCCAGTTGTATTCTTCTGCAAAATTGAAATGACAGAATTTTTGATTGCAAGGAAAAAATTAGGCATATGGCGAATCAGGACCCCTGACATTAATTGCATTGAACTGTTTACCATTTCTGTACGTAAATTAAGGGAAATGCTTTGTCAGGTAACAGCATCTTAGTTACAATTGAAAGTGCAAATTCCACTGATGTAAACCTGAGTTTAACTCTGGGGAGTTAAAATTCATATTGTGATTGGTTAATAGCAGTTGCCCCCTACCTCTACAAACATACTTATCTTTTATTTACATTTCTATACTGCTGAATAGCTGAAGCTCTCTGGGTGGTTCACAAAAATTAAATCTGAATCCATGCCAACGCAAATGATGCTATGCACAAGACGTACAGTGAACTGGGCAACTTATATTTTCTAAAGCATTTCGTTGGCTAGAAAATAAATGTTCTGGGCACGTTCAATAAATGCAACTTGGTTTTATATTTGTAGTTGTTTTATTATTATTATTTTAGATTTTATGTTACGTTTTATTGTTATATTCCCATATTTTATGGTTTAATGTCTACTTTGTAAACGGCATTTGAGGCGATATGAGGGATGGATAGATCATTTTCATTCTGGTCCTTGTCAGTTCTACATGTGTTCATTCATAAGCCTGTTCTGTCCTGTTTCCACTAGGGATTTTGAAGAATTCCTGCATGGACCCTGGATCACTCACCTCCGCCTCCCTGCGAAGTCCTTGCTGGCCGGATCCTCCCCGCTACAGGGTCCAGAGCACCAGCAATACAGCCACCATTGCCATATCGCTAGGGATGTATGAAAGTCACTTACCTTTCCACGGATTATGTTGATGGTGGGGGGAGGCGTTCCATCCCTCACCCCGGAATCCTCGATGGAGCCAGCAAGAGCCAGGCAGGGCAGGTGGAATGATGGAGTCTTCTTGCCTCCAGTTCCTCCTTAAGCAGCCTTGTCAGCTAGACAGACCTCTCAGCCAGCCTGACTTACTTTGCTGTAGGTGGGATGGGTGATAGAGAGGCTTGTGGAGCTGCATCTATCCTTTACCCTTCCCACCCACCTTCACACCCCTTTCCTCCCTCCCCAACCCTCTTCGAAGGTTGCTAGGGATGGACAGGCTCACCCATGCATTGTCGGGCTCTCACTGAGCTGCTGCTGCTGCCTGCCCTGCTCATGGTGCCACAGAAGCCCAACACCACACCAGGTGAGTGCTGACAAAGCCATGGGGCCACCCATCCTCCTAGCAAGCCGCCATTGTGCACAACACTGGTGGCTCAGGCACTTCTCAGTAGGTGATGTTGCATGATTGGTGGCCACAAAAGGCCTGTTCAGGTTCCAGGAGGGTGGGCGAGGGGAAGTCCACTGGACTCCACCCCCCGTGCGGACTCTAGTGACATCGCTAAAGGTTGCTGTTGCAACCTTGGAAGAGGAGTTGCCACACAGCTTTCCATGGCAGATGGGAAGAGAATTCCATAGTTCAACTATGCACTGTGAAGAAGACCTTCCTTTGATCTGTCCCAAATCTCCCACCAATCAGCTTTATGGTATGACCCTGGGTTCTAGTATTATGAGAGAGGGAGAAAGATGTCTCCCTATCCAATTTCTCCACAGCATACATAATTACGAAAGTTGTGCAAATCTAACTTGGGATCGGGAAAGAGTCGAACATGAGCATATCTTCGACGATTTGCCAACATTTTCATCAGACACATGCCTGCACTCATGTTCAGGGCTTTGAGCAAGGCATGTTTGTATGTTTTTCAGGCAAAAATGAAATTCTTATGCCTTCCTAGTTACAGTTTCACTTCAGACCTTCCCTGTCAACACGGGGAGGTGAGGGGTGGTCTGGGCAGGGATGTATGGATTCCCCACCTTCCGTTCCGGTGGGGTGTCCACCCAGGGGGGAATCCGTTCCTCCCACCCCGGAATCCTCTGAAGAGGCTCCCCTCCACGAGGATTCTGTGGAGCCACCCAGCTTGAGGGAGGCTTACATGGACCCATTTGCCTCCGCACTGATCGCCATTGTTCTTTTAAAAATGGCGATCGGCAGGATGTGCTCGTAGACTTATATGCAAAATAGAGCCATGAATCTTGCATATAAGTCTATGTGCCCATAGATCATTCCAGTCTCCCATTCCCATTCCAGGCCAGCTATGTGGGGGCAGCAGTTTGACAAGAGGTAAGTGGGGCCATTCCACCGCTGATTCCAGAGGCTGGATTCTTTGGAATCTGGCCTCATTTGAATCTGCGGCAGATTTCTCTGACATCCCTAGGTGTGGGCAGGGGTGGACTGCATCTCCTCATCTCCTCTCTGCACTTTGGAATCGACAGATCTGAATACAGCCACAGTATGTTGAAGGGTCTGCTGAGTGTGTTTGAGTTACAGCTATCCAATTACTTAATACAATGAGATCTAAGGTGAGAGTCAATATTCCAGTAAACTTTCTTAAGAATAAGAAGGGCAGAGGAGGCAATAAAATGGAAACATTTTTTACTGACATACATAATTTGCTGACAGACTGGCTTTCAAAGCTACTGCCAGTTATTTCAATGGTAAAATAAGTCAGTATGATGGAGCAGCTGGGTAAAGCCTTGCTTATGCCACTGTATGCTATTTGTCATACTCCTTCATTTGTAAAATGGCAGTAGAAGAGAGCTGGCATGGTTTGTGTCAGACTAGAACCAGAAAGACGCTGGTCCAATTCCCTGCTGCTCATTCTGGGAGCTAACCAGGTGAACCTGGGCCGGTTGGTCTCTTTCAGCCTAACATACCTCACAGTGGGGGTGTTGGAGAAATCCTTAACAGAACCAAATGAGTTTGGTTTTCATGAATCCAACCTGTGGATCCTGCCATGGACTGGCTTTCCTCATGTCGGGTGGATTCCACAGACATGCAGACTGGCTTTTCTAACTTTCCGAAATGTTGCGCAAATCTCATTATTGAAAAATATGCAAAATATAAATACCTGGCCAAAAATGTGCATTTCCCCCATAGTATGAAAACAAACATTTTGGGGAAATTTGCACATTTCCGCACATGTGCATTTACACAAATGTGAATTTGCACAAATTCAGAAACAAAAAAATCCAAGTCCATTGATGGGAGGACGACGGAATGAAAGTTGCATGACAATCTATGTAACACGGATGGAATGGACTTTACACTATCTGTGTGTCCCTACCTCACAGGGCTGTTGTGAGTATATAACAGAAGCGACCACGTATACCACCTTGTGCTTCTTGGAGGAAGAGTGGGATAAAAATGTGTTTGTGTGTACATATATATATACACACACACACACACACATGTTGGATGAATGAAAAAAGAACTTTCAAGTCTCCCTCCCCCACTAAAACTGTATAAAAATGCTGTACAAATGATTAAAAACCGTAATTTAAATGAAGTACCTAAAAAATCATATATATATATATGATTTTTTAGGTATGGTATGGTATGGAACAGAATAAATATTATCACTTGAACTGAGCTTGGTCAGTCTGGGCCACACTTTATAGGTGTAAATATATATATATATATATATATATATATATATATATATATATATATATATATATACACACCTATAAAGTGTGGCCCAGACTGACCAAGCTCAGTTCAAGTGATAATATTTATTCTGTTCCATCCCATACCAACCACGATCTTTGCTTTGGAAGTCACAGAGCATTCTAGCTCATAAATACATTGCTCCCCCCACCCCCAAGAACATGGACTCTGTGTACTTATGATTTATTATTTCAGACTCAGTGGTATTACTTTTCTGGGTTCTAATCTGATTTTTTTCCCGTTGTTGTCGCTTCTTTCTCTTCATTTATATGTGGCCTAAGAGGATATAAATGAGTTCTTCTCATTTAGGACACGGTAAACAAGATAAGAAGAAAAGTCCAAACTTTCTTCAGCTCTCCTTATACTTAAAGACGAGTGTTCCTTGTAGAACCGTACAATTTGTTAACTTTGTGGAAAATAAATCTATATGTACTCATATGAGATCATTTTTGTAAGATCATTTTCAAGGGTATTATTATTCTCATAATTCATCTGTCAGTATATATGAAATGTGGGTAAAAACATCCGGTTTACCTCTAATTATTCTGCTGTTGAAGATGGGTTGGAAGACACATTTCTTTCTGTTTCAGTTCTGAAGTATATCAGACTGCAAAATATATCCTAGACTTCTTAGATGTTTGTATCGATCTGTTCCATTGTTCTCTACCCACTTTGCAGTTTTTTAATATAGCTGGCTAGGCTGGCTACACTATTGGATTATATAGTTGCACTTGGACAACTTTAAACAGTTTTAATAAGGCATATTTGAAAGACGAAGGCCTGAGTCCACATAGTTCTAAAACCTGCCAGTACTAGTGACATATTCTCTCCTGAGCTCAAGCAAAAGCGCAGATTGGGCCTAGGGAGCGATTACTACTGAAGTAAAAAATTCTAGTATCAGGACCTGGAGGCTGAGCCCAACGGAGTAAGTCTGAAGATGGAGCTGGTGGGGAGAGCCCTGTGGGGTTTTCTTGGCAGGTCTGCTGGCAAAGTCAAACGGTTGTTAGCAGGCCTAGAGGTGGAGCCTTGCGGTTTTAAGTGAATCCAGGAGTAGACCCCAGTTTTTATTCATTATTTATTTAAAATATTTTTTGGCTGCCTTTCAGGGCAGAAGCCTTCCCAAGGCGGTGCTCAGCAACAAAATGCATTTATTTATTTATTAAATTTATTACTCGCCCATCTGGCTGGTCACTAGGGGTGCACGAAAGTCCCTTACCTGTCCTTGAAGCTTTTCACGGTGGGGAGGAGGCGCTTCGCTGCTCCCCCCACAAAGTTCAGGCCAGGGGGGGAGACTTCCCGCCTCGCCCGGCCGAAATTCAGGCCGGGGAGGAGGTGCCTCGCCTCTCCCGGCCGCAAACTCCAAAGTTAAAAAAAAAAGGTCCAGTGATAGGCTACGTGACGATTAACGTAGCCTATCACAGCTAGATCTGCAAAGTCAGCCGTGATAGGCTACGTACATCGTCATGTAGCCTATCACGGGTGACTTAAAAAAAAAAAAAGCACGTACGCAAATGGCGGCCCCCATAGGGAGCCACCATTCCCGTTCCTTATTTGGTCGCCGTAGTCTACGTAAAGATTTACGTAGACTACGGCAAAAATAAGGGCAATGCAAATAGCATTGCCCTTATTTTCGCCGTAGTCTACGTAAAGATTTATGTAGACTACAGCGACCAAATAAGGAACGGGAATGGCGGCTCCCTATGGGGGCCGCCATTATCCGTACGCGCTTTTTTTTTTTAAAGTCACCCGTGATAGGCTACGTGACGATGTACATAGCCTATCACGGCTGACTTTAAAAAATCTAGCCATGATAGGCTACGTTAATCGTCACGTAGCCTATCACGGGGGCATTTTTTTTTCTTTTATTGGAATGGCGGCAGCGGCAGCCGGTCGAAAGACCGGCTGCCGCTCCCGCCCCGGACGAAGACCCGCCGAACCGCCGGCTGGACCCGCCGCCGGGAGGGACATTCGCCAAAGGTAAGTCCCATCCCGGGGGGGGGGGCGGGGGCGGGGGGGCGGAGAATTTTTTCCCAAAACTTGTTTGGGGGGCCGAACACGTTGGCGCTCAGCCCCCCGAAGTTTCGGGGAGAAATTCTCCACCAACCCTACTGGTCACCCAGCCACTCTGGGTGATGTACAGCATATAATAAAACAGTTTAAAACAATAAAATTCTACAATAAAAACTTTTTCTAAAATACCCTAACCCACCCCAAATGCCTGCCTGAACAACCATGTTTTTAATGCACAACGGAAGCTCATTAAAGAGGGGGCATGGCGGAGTTCCCTAGGGAGGGAGTTCCACAGAGTGGGGGCCACCACAGAAAAGGCCCTCTCCCTCGTCCCCACCAGTCTAGCTGTCCTGGCTGATGGGACAGAGAGAAGGCCATCCGAGGTTGATCTTGTTAAGCGGCCTGTCTGGTGTTGCTGGAGGTGCTCCTTAAGATAGGCTGGGCCAGAACCATATAGGGTTTTAAAGGTCAAAACCAACACCTTGAATTTGGCCCGGAAAACAACTGGTAACCAGTGCAACTCCTTCAGCACTGGAGTGATGTGATCTTGCCGGCGGCTGCCTTTAATCAGGCGAGCCGCCGCATCCTGTACCAGCTGCAGCTTCCGAACCGTCTTCAAGGGTAACCCCACATAGAGTGCATTACAGTAGTCTAAATGAGAGGAGACCAGGGCATGTACTACCAATGGGAGCAGATGGTTGGGAAGGAAGGGGCGCAGCCGCCATATCAGATGGAGTTGACACAGCGCTGTCCAGCTCACAGCTGACACCTGAGCCTCCATGGACAGCTGGGAGTCCAAAATGACCTCCAGGCTGCGGACCTGGTCTTTCAAGGGTAGCCGTACCCCATTCAACACCAGGTCAACATCCCCCAGCCTCCTCTTGTCTCCCACCAAAAGTACCTCGGTCTTGTCAGGGTTCAGCGTCAGCTTATTCCTCCCCATCCAGCCATCTCCAGACATTTGGACAGGGATTCTATGGCCAACCTTGGTGAAGATTTGAATGAGAGGTAGAGCTGCGTGTCATCCGCATATTGATGACATTAGAACAGTTAAAATATTAAAAACTGTAAAAACACAAACACAATAAAATAGCAATAGAAACAACAATAAAAGCTGACAATAAACCCACCAGCAGCAACAACCATTTTTGTAATTTTGTAATTTCTGGCCAAAGAAATTCTCATGAACCAGGACCCTGAATGTGCTGTGTACCACCTCATCACAAAGCCTGAATAATGAGGCAAAGCGGGCTGATTCAGAGGACCCTCCTTGTCATACAAAGCGGATCAGAGGAAAACCGAGGCTCCACGAGGCAAGGAGCCTCCCCCATGAAGCGCCTCCTCCACCTCGTATATTCGGAGCTCTTCTGAATGCCTGAGCAGTCCAGACAGGACTGTCTCCAAAATATATCAACTTCAGAATAAGTGCTGTGCTTGAAGCCCGAGTCGAAGCGGACTGCTTTGGGTCACTTTGTGCCCCCTTCTGAGGTGAAGCGGAGGGGAACGAAGTGACCTGAAGTGGGTCAGAGGCTCACCAAAGCACTCGGTGCATTTTGGACCTTCAGCCCCCAGGACAGCCCCCCCGGGGCCTCAAGGTCCTTACCTGAGCCATCTTCTCTGCCGCCGCCTTCTCTGCTGCTGCCATGCCGCTGCCACCCTTGCTGCCACCGCATCGCCGCCACCTTCACCACCATCTTTGCTGCCACCCACCGCTGCCACCATCGCCTGTGGCCTGGATGCACGGTGACTCATCTTCTTCCAGGAAGTCACCATTTTTCCTGGAAGTTCCAGGAAGTTGGCAGCAGGCAGCGACAGCACGTCACTCCCACTTTCGCCACTGCCCACAGCTGCCACTATCTCCTGAGGTCTGGACACGCAGCAATTCTTCTGACAGGGAGTTGCCATTTTTAAAATGGCAACTCCCTGGAAGATGAGTTATCACGCATCCAGGCCTCAGGAGATGGCTGTGGTGGTGAAGACAGCAGCAGTGGGTGGTGGCGAAGGTGGCAGTGGCAGCGGAGCAATGGAGAAGGCAGCACCATGGCGGCGGAGAAGGTGGCAGCGATGGCTGAGGTGGAGGCGGCCCTGTTAAGGAGCTGGGGGGTTGTGTGGGGGCATCAGGGGGGGACCCAAAGAGGGGTTCGCCATCCGAACCCCACTTCAGACTCGGGGCTGAGGCGGATCATGGCCCCCCTGAATCTACCTGGCTTCCGAGTTGGATCAGGGGGTCACTGCACAGCCCTATTCAGAATGCTCACATAGAGGGGCAGGACAAGGAAGAGGAGGGAGTGTACTTTGGATAATGGGAATTCTCAGGTGGAACCTATGCCAGAAGTCTCTAATCAGAGAGCATGCTGGAAGAGGGGAGTATATTTAGTACGGCAAAGTCTGAGTTTGTTTATTGTTCAAGCTTTGTCTTTGGGGGAGGGCTGACTTATGGTTAGCTGATCTGGTGTGTGTGTGTGTGTGTGTGTGTGTGTGCGCACGCGTGCACAGTCCTTGTAGCTCCTCCTCCTTCTATTCGTTTGTACTTGATTGCTATCAGCCAGGCTTTCCTAGATTCCTAAAAGCAAAACAGCTATGTTTTTTCTGGGATCAGTCCTTCCCTTCGTCCATGAGCTTTCCCTTTGGGAGTGTTAGTTTTCTGCCTGGGCACTCGTTACAGCTGCCTTCTATTTCTGTCATCCTCCGACTGTTTCGTTGTGTGTATTTATATCTCCATTTAATTTTTTTTTTCATACAAACATAGCTTTTCTTCACTCATTGCTATGATCTCCCCCCAGCTTTCCAACATTGCACAAGGTGCTCACCTGGGGACTCCGCAAAGTTTCCTGTTAATCAGACCCTCACAGCTTCTGGTTCCATTTTGTTCCATGTCCTTTTCATCTTTCAACTCTGTGCTTTCTAGCTTTTTAAAAAATCCAGTCTTATTTTGATTTTTAAAAACAAACATTGATTTCTGGGCATGTTCTTTCTCCTCCCCCCCCCCACTCTGAAGTAATATTCAACCTTTTTTTTTTCTTGCTTTCTAGAAGCTTAAATAAAGGCACACCACATAATGAGAAGACAGGACACCCTGGAGAAGATGCTGATGCTAGGGAAAATGGAAGGCAAAAGGAAGAGGGGCCAACCAAGGGCAAGATGGGTGGATGATATTCTGGAGGCGACGGACTTGACCTTGGGGGAGCTGGGGGTGGCGATGGCTGACAGGAAGCTCTGGCGTGGGCTGGTCCATGAAGTCACGAAGAGTCGGAAGCAACTGACCGAATAAACAACAAAAAGAGCAGCCTACGTTCTGAAGTGATCTTTCTGTTTCTTTTCTGTCTTGTTCCTTCCAAAACAGAAATTAAAGAAGGTTTTTCTTGTTTGCTTGGACTTGGCTCTTATCTTATCACCTCCACCATCCTCCTGTATTTCTTGAACTTTACCTGCCTTCCCTACATCAAAATTAAATATAAAACAACTTAAAACAACAACAACAACAACAACTTTATTTGGTTAGGTACTTCTGCTTTTCTTTTTCTCCTGTATGTCTGTGTCCGTGTCTATGTGCACGTGTGTGTGCTTTTGTGGTGTTCCTCCAATGCAATACATCCAAAATGCACTACACACATGCTATTTATATTAACTTTGTATTCCAATAACACTCCACTGTGTGGCAAAACAATCCAGTGCAATATGAGGCATCTTCGGGGTCTTGGCAGGGGCAGAGGTGGGCGAGTTGTTGCTGGCACTAGCAGCACTGTTAGGCAAGCTGGCTGTCCCATAGTCCAGATAGCGCATCCTGGTCCAGTAGGGAAGCAGAGCATGGAGGCCGGTTGCAGTGCTTGGAGGTCACTGTTTGAGGAGGGTGACGGAGGCAGCTCCAGTAGCCGCACTCTTGCCCAAGGTGGAGCAGCATCTCCTTCTGTACTGGAAGAGGGGAGCCCACTCATGGACATTAGGTCATAGGTGCCTGATGTCCTCAGCATGGTGGAGGGCAAAGAGGAGGAGCAGCAGGCAGAGGCTCCAGCATCCAAACCCTTTTCCATTGTTCCCCCCGCTCGTGCGGTGCCCCTCCAGACTCAAGGCAGGCAGTCTGTGTCTCCTCCATGGAAACATCAGGGCAGCATTGTGTGGAACCACTTTGAGTTGGGGGTGGATCCCAGCACTGCCGTGTGCTGCCACTGCAAGGCGTCTCTGAGCAGGGGAAAACAGTGAGGGCACAACAGCACCAGCAGCCTGTGCCTGCACTTAAGGAGGCAGCACCAATCGGTCTTGCTCGGGGAAGAGGCCCCCATGTCCCAGCAGGCCAGCAGCATGGGCAAGCAGAAGGCTGATAGTGCTGCCAGAACTCCTGCAAGCTCTCCATCTCTCACTCCCCAAGAGGCTTAAGCAGGCCACCTGGAGGAGGTGGGGTGGGGGAAGTATGGGTCCACCAGGTGGAGGTTTCCAGCACCCGACCAGATCACCAACTGCATTGGTGAGATGGTGGCATTGGGTGACCAGTCACCTCGAAAATGTGGGGTTCAAGAAGCTTATGGCCCTTGTGGTGCCCTACTACAAGCTGCTGTGTCACACCACCCTTAGCAGGTGGGTGGTGCCCTCCCTGTACCACACATGCCAGGAGAAAGTGGTGGACCACCTCCTCTAGGCTCCGCCAGCTTGCCTGACTCTGCTGGCTTCTGACTGTCAGGATTCTTTTTGCCCCCACTTAACTTCAAACACCGAAACAAACACAGACAAGAGGCTTCATTTTGCATCTTTTAATCCATTACTTCACAGGGTCATACAGATGCAAATTCCCAGTGACTCTCATTCTACAAGGAAATACTTTCAGGGGGTTCAAAAGGTAGTTATGAAAGTTGCCCACCATTTGAAGAGAAAGGCGGTCTCACTAGCTTAACTTAAGCATGGGGGAGGTCTCTCTCTCTCGTGAGGCTTCTAAGTGCAGCTTTTCACCCAAGGCCAGTCAGGTAGACCGTCTAAGTTCCGCCCCTGCCTTTTCTCACTTTGCTCTGCATCTGTGCCTGGCATCTATTAAATCAAACTCCCCAAACCCCACCTCCTCCTGTTCGCTGCCTATCACGAGTGTGTGTGTGTGTGTGTGTGTGTGAGTGTGAAGAGGGACCCTCGTCCTCAGCCAGCTGGATGTTTGTAACCTGAGAAGCTGGCCTAGTCATATCCTCCCCCATGCCTGGCGGTTCTCCTTTGGAATCTGAATGGCTATCCCACTCCCTGCACTCAAAAACACCCCCTGACATCGACTGCCTCTGCCAGCCTCTGCCAGCCTGCCTGCCTCTGCTGCCCAGCCTGTGCCTGCCTCTGCCAGCCTGCCCCACCCAATGGAACTGTGGCCTATTTAATGAGCCTTTCACAGTTTCACTGTTACACCCTTGTGTACATGCACGGCTTACCTCTCGGACAAGCCTTGCAGGATCAACCAGGTCGGCCTGTGCCCCATGCCTGTATGGAATAGCTGGGCTTGGGAGCTGTGATGCCATGGGACTCATACTTACGTACACCCCGCTGCACACACAGGTGTGTCTCTCTCCCTGGCAGCCATGTTCCACCGCCCTTGCCTCAGTCCCTCAAGGCAGCTCTCATTTTGTGCAATCATTCTGCCCTCCTGGCATGGCTGGATCTCTCTTTCCAGGATGGGGGATGAAAAGTCAGAGGTGTCTCATGTCCTCAGCACGAGACTGCAGCACAATCTCCAGTTTCAAGGCCCGATGAGTGATGCGCTGTCACTCAATCCCCCCTCCCCCGGCCTGTTGTGAATGTCCTTTCTGTATCTGTCTTTCGTTTGCTCTTGCTTTTAGCTCCAGAGTGGAAGAGCCATGGTCACCCCGCATGGTCATCCCCAAGAAAGGAATATGGCGGGCTTGACTCAGTTTGTATCAGCCTTTCTGGCCATAGGCCACTTTTCCTTAGGGAATATGTCCTACTGTTGTCTGGTTTGCAGCCCCAGGCTGCTCCTCCCTATACAATATGGCCTAGTGGGCAAAGCATTGCACTTTGGTCCATTAATTCCCCTTTCTTTCTTTCTTTCTTTCTTTCTTTCTTTCTTTCGTAGATCCCTCATTTTGAAAACCAATGTAACTATTCCCATGGTCCATGGCAGCTCTTCCCAATAGAAGCACTCATTGGCACGTAGGAGCAGTAGAACCACCACATGTCCTGACTGGCAGAGTAGCTGTGTCTTCCTGCCTCTGTCAGAAGACCACTGAGAGAGCCTGAGGTCAGCAGAGATGTCCAACTGCATAAACGGGATAATTAATATGTATTTGCAGCATTCTCTCTTCCTTCAGATCCCTAGAAACAGGTTTTACAATAAAAGCTTTTTGAGTTTTGGCATAAGTGGTCTGGCCAAGAAAACCCCAAACATTGCAATATCGTAAATACTCATTTTGTGTGTGATAGGAATAAACAACAGCAGGTAGAAGAAGAAAGCTCTTCCAGCGTGTCTGCCAGGTAAGGTGTATATGCAAACATAGAGAGGCTGAGAGGGCAATTCTTCAGAATAAAGTCATTTCGCACTTCAAGAAACATAGAGCAGAGATTAGACATAGTGACCCCCACTTCAACACACTATCCCTTCTGAGTTTGCTTTGACTTTGCTTTGCTATTCCTGTACTGAGCAGGGGTTTGGACTCGATGGCCTTGTAGGCCCCTTCCAACCCTACTATTCTATGACTTTCAGCTAAAACTCTAATTTCACCTGCACCTAGCACACAAGCCAGTGGGCCAAGCTGCCTGGGCTTTGGGGTGTGCGGTGCCCTCAAGGGGGGCTGGGAGGGGTCAAGGTGTCACTTTTGTGTGTGGAAACAGGGAGAAGTTACAGCTCTGCTTTGAGAGTTTCTGTGGAAAACATCAGACTTTAACTCTGCCTAGCACAAAAACCTCTGAGCTAAACTGTCTGAAATTTTACAGGTGGCCTCCTCTCCAGGGGAGTGGGGGGTTCCCCAACTTTCATGTCTGCATCATAAAAACCAAAAAAAAAGTTATGTCTATTTGCGTTTTCCCATGCAAGTCAATGGGAAAACGCCAAAAACGGGTGATCCAGATATCCTAATCTCGCTTCAGATATGAGTTAAATTGGTCCAAGGAGGATAGGGGTCACTTTGGAGAATCTGAGGCAGCATCTGAAGCAGATCTGGGGGTCCGTGCACAGCCCTACTCAGAAGATCCTGACACCTTGTCCTATGGAGTTAACAGTTCAGGGATTCAGGATTCAGTCACAGAAAGGCATCATGAGGCTTCTGCACACAAGCATACCCGCCCAGGGCCTAGTTCCTCATAAAGAGCCAATGGGTTGGAACCCTCATGTCCAGAAGAGGTTGCATTGCTGTCTTCAGACTCTGAGGGTTCCAGCCATAAGTGTAGAGATGGAACTAGGCAGCCTAAAAGCAGCAAAACACCTACTTAAGGATCAGTCTGGAGCTCTACACAAAGAGTTTTTCTTTCCCTGCTTTTCCACTACATAACCATTAGGTGGTGCTGTGCTACAGTGGAATAACTCAATTACACAAGCAGGAAAAATGTTTTCTTTCACTTTCACAAATAATACTCAATTCCCCGGCAAAAGCGCTCTTTAAAAACAGAAGTGAAACTGGAGGGTCACAACATTGTCTAAAGAACCCTTAAACAACTGTAAGCATGGAATGATGAATGCACAATAAATGCCTTCATTCGCTCCTTGCTGGAGCAACATAACTTTTCTGGTTTCCAACTCTACTTGAAGCTTTCTGTGCTACTGATGTCTTCTTGTTTGGCTCCCCTGATGAACATGACCTAACCTGATCCCCTGCTAAAGATTTGATCCAAAGCAGAACCCTACAAATCAGGCTACACTGCAGAGCATCAATAGAACCTATGGCTTGAAACAGTACAGAAATTAGCTTAGCTGTTTGTTTTATTTTGAAGTAACTTGTTACACTGAATTTTATTGTAAGCTGGGCTGGGAATTTTATTATGGTTCCCCTGCCCTTTCTCTCAGCCTCCTTTTAACTTCTTGCTTCTGTCCCACAGCTTACCTTGCCCTTTGATCTCCAAGCATCCACCCTTATCTTTCCACTCTGCATGAGAAGATTTATGTTATGACTTTATTTCTGAGGCTCTCTTCTATGGCACCATTTAACAAAACTTCATGCCCTTGCCACCTTCCAGCTGTCTGCAGCTTTGCAAGCATATTTCAAGAACAAAGCAACAGAAAGTGCAAATGGGAAAACACCATTCTGGGTTCATCATGGCACCCATTTTACTTCCAACATCATATGAACATGGTTAGTAACCATACAAAATTGATGTGGTACATGACAGGGAGGCATATAAATTAGAGCTGTGCACAACTGGCCTCTTGAAATTCTCCACCCTACTTGTTGGCAGATAAATTTGAGAGAAATTTTCACTGAAAATTTCCAGGGGGAGGCTAACTTCTCAACCATTTCCCCCAGGTGGGGCTCCCCATTGGCAGGGCTTGTAGGAGGACAGCTTCTTTCTTCTTTAGTAAGAGTTTGGGGTTTTTTAATGCGGCAACAGCATCAACTGTCTTGGTAGGCTGGCCCCCAGTGAGCATCCACCATGATGCAAGTGGGAGCAGTGTTGTGTCTACCTCCAGGGATGAGGTGGAGTTAATGCTCTGCCAAAATCAGCCCTCCAATTTCCTGAAAGTTTTCTCCCCCCATGAAAGAGGCTCCCATTGTTTTGCCTCATTCAGGATGTTTTATAATACATTTTTGTGGTGTTTTTGAGCTTACCTCATCACAGCTAGCCTCCCAGGCTGTCTGAATGTCCTGATCTGAAAAAGCCCTAAGGGAGGAATTACCTCATGATGCCTTAAACTGGGCTTTAACTGAAGTGTAGGAAGCTGAGGAGGCCAGAGGCGGCCAGAGAGATGATTGTACAATGAAAACCAGGACACTTGCGCTCTGTCCTCAGCCACCTCCTCAGTAAGGTAAGTCCAAGAAACTCAAACCCAACCCATCAGAATTTCTCCAAAATTTCTTCATCATTGAATTCATTTTCAAAAGCAATTTCTCTTCTACCATATTGAATGGGAATGGTCAAAAATGTGTGGGAGAAATTTTCGGCACAGTGCTAATATGAATACCTACAGAAAACAAAGGAATTAAGGAAGAAATAGCACAAAATTGATCTTTCCTGGCTCTACCTAAGGTGTAAAGTAGGGGCAGGAAATCTTTTTCAGCCTGAGGGCCAAATTCCTTCCTTGGAAAGGTCCCAGGGTTCGCATTCCATCTGTGGGTGGACAGGGCTACAAACAGACGGGCCGGACAAACTCCATCTTGGCCCATGCTTCTATTCTGACCACTGGGGCTTGCAATTAAAAGAATTACAAAATGGGCTCTAAACGTTACCCTTTACAGATCCATAATGTTCGAACAAAGTTGTGGCATTTATTTGATTATTTAGCTGCCCTGTCAGTAGGGATGTATGGACTCATCCATGCCCGGCTTTCTTGGGCACACACCGAGCTGCTGCCACCACCTGCCCCTGCTTGCAGTGCTGCACGAGCTTTGTCGAGGCCCAGCAAGCAACTGACAAAGCTGTGGGGCTGCCCGTCCTCCCTAGCAAGCCGCCACTGTGCACAACAATGGCATCCCAGGTGCTTCAAGGTAGGTAATGGCATGTAATTGGAGGCTGTAAAGGGCCCATTTGTGCAGGCCTGAATGCTCCATTCCATGCAGTTCAGTGAGCAGGGTCCAGGAGGGTGGGAGGGGGGAGTCCATCAGACTCCCCCCTCCGACTCTTGTGAAATCCCTACCCATCACTGTATTCTTGCTGCACACAGGAAAGAACATGCAACTATTCCATTTCCAACTAAGAGATTTCCAGTTAAAATCTTTTGTATTGGCTATGCTGGCTAGGGCTGATGGGAGCGGTAGGCCAAAACATTTTCAGGGCATCAAGTTGCCTATCTGTAATACATCAAATCTGTTGTTTTGGTTTTTTTAATGTGATTCTCATTTGTATCTTAGCAATGCATCTATGTTGAGAGTAGGGATGGCGGAGAAATCCGCCACGGACTCCATTGAGGCTGAATTCTTTAGAATCCAGCCCCCTGGAGTCCACAGCGGAATGGACTGCTCCCCACCACCATCCCGCAAAGGCCGGTTGGGATGAACCCTACCTGGCAGCGGCTGTTCTGGGTCCATCGTCTTCGTTCTGCAGCCAGGCTGCAGATGCGAATGGCGTCAGGCATAGCGGACACCATTTGCATCCCTGCCCTTGGCCATGATAGGCTACATAAATATTTATGCAGCCTATCACGGCCAAGGGCAGGGATACAAATGGCATCCGCTATACTGGATGCCATTTGCATGGCAGCAGTTGGAAGTCCGGCTGCAGACAGGCCTGGCTGACAGCTCCATGGACTCACTGTGGAGCGAAGCCGGTCAGAGAGGATTCTGGGGGGAGGGACAGATCGCCTCCCCCCCCAATCCCGTGGACCCCTTCAGCGGACGTTTAAGTAAGTTTCGTACACCCCTAGTTGAGAGTGGCTGCAGATGAGTGGAGTATAAATAATAAGTTAATCTCCATGTAGTGGGGTGACCCATTGGGTAGGCACCACAATGGCCACTTTGTGTTCAGAGTTGGCATGATGGCATCAACCAGTGTTGATGTGGTTGAATGGACTGTGCCACGTCAGGCTGTAAGTACAGCCATGCCACTCTATTAAGTGGCTGAGCATTCCAAACTCCCTGCCAATAGAAAACTAGCACTCTAGGTGAAGTTATAAATGGTATAAATGATGACGAGGACCTGAACCTATATCTGTTCAACACTCTAGCCCATTGTCCGGTTTATTACTGTAAATTGGGATAAAAAGGCAGTATTCTTTTCCTCTGAAAAATGAGAGATACATTTTCTTTGTTAAAGTATAAGATCTTTCCCACATCCTTCAATATCTCAGTGAGATATTGATAATATGTGAATTTATTAATCTTTTTTTTTTTTAAGAATTTACACCCCTGATTTTCATGGTGTTCCCTGGTTCTGAGGCTCCGCATCACCCTGAGGAGAACACTGATTCAGATGGGTCACAGACCAGCATGAACATTGATATTTAAATTTGAATGTATGTTCATATTTGAATTAGTTTCTCTCAAAGTGCACACTTCTAAGAACGTTGTATCCTAAAATACACATTTTATAAGCATGTTGAGAACTACATGGCACAATTTGGAGAAGTCCAAAATCTGAAGGAGAACTGTTAGTCTGGGAGCGATGTGATCAGGTCACCTCACTTTGGAATGTGGGCCAAACAAAATCTAAACACACACACACACGCACACACGCGCTTATCAAGTGACAGACCTTCTACATAGCCTGTGGGTGTGGTTTTAAGTAATATTTGGAGCAACCTGTTTTGATCAGTTTACATTCTTGGATTCAAACTTCTGTGATAGGTTCAGAAAATCTGAACCCATCCTTCTGTCCTACCTTCAGCCCTAAGAATGTCACTATGTTTAAGGTCAGCCCAAGACAATTAATTTCTGAGGTGAAGGACAAGATGGCATCAAGGTGGAAGCAAAATGTACAGAAGCCAGCTGGACTGGTGGTTGAATCTTACTTCAGTGCTAGGATCTTCCACCACTCCTGAGGGCAGCGGACTAGTTTAGGGGGTGCAGAGGAGACCACATGGTACACATAGCTATGTCCTTCAGAGGAAATGGAATAGCTGGGAGGGCTGCTGCCGCTGCTGCCACATACACATGCCAGCATCTGCTGCCTGAAGAAGTTGTCTCACTCTGCCTAATGGTATGGCCAGCCCTTTGTTTCCACCCAGCAGACATTTTTTACAACAGAAGAGTAATTTCTATGCTGATGTCCACAAGACAATGGCAGCATATCCCTGGAATCCACAGAAATAAGCACCAGAGACAGAAGGAATCACAAACAGGAACAGTTGAGGGCACAGGAATTGGAAGATAGATAGATAGATAGATAGATAGATAGATAGATAGATAGATAGATAGATAGATAGATATGGTGGGTGCCCAGGGCAGTATCCGGTGGTGTCTTTCCCCACAATTAAATAGTGCTACTGTAACTAGGGATGGAACAGGAGTCTGAGTGGACTCCCCCCCACCCCTCCTGGCCACTGGGACCCTGCTCGTCAGGCTGAGAGGGGCTCGCTGGCCTGCTTGGCAACCAAGGGGAAGTGCTGCGAGGCCTGTCATCCCCTTACTGAGCTACAATTGTGCACACATATCTAAAATTGTGTCTATGGCTGCCTTAAAGGGGCAATAGCTCAAGATTGGAGGTATAAAGGGTCCTTTACACCTGTAACCTTGAGTCATTACCCCTTTAAGGCAGCCATAGATGCAACTTTAGGTATGCGGAAGTAGCCAAGAACCGCAATTGTGCACACAATTGCGGCTCGGTAAGGGGCTGGACAACCTCACAGTGCTTCTCAGGCAGTTGCTGAGCCATCCTTTAGCTACTGGAGTGCAGTTCATGTGGGCAGGCAGCAACAGCAGCTCAGCAATCACCCGAAGGGACTATACAGAAGTGAGTCTGTCCATCCCTAAGAGTGACACTACAAAATCTTTCCATTGCACAAGCAATTGCCAATTATGCTTGTGCAACGGTCGCGCAACAGATTGTACAATGGGTTGCACAAGTGGAAAGTGCAATGGATTGCAGAACGGGTTGCACAAGAGTGATGCGCAATGGGTTGCACAGTGGGTTGCACAAGAATAATGCAAAACCACTTGTGCAACTGTGCTTGAGCAAACGTAACTTTAGTTGCATTCTCCTCTATCACATAGTTTGGGATCTAGTTTCTGCTAGCCCATATCATTTGCACCAATTGAGTGACACTGTTGGATACTGCCCCTAGTCTTTGTATATGCATTTCAGATTCTGAATACAGAAGCATCAATTCAAAAATAGAAGCGGAAACATAAATACTTGCTTCCATTCACAGTCCTGATTTCTGTCATTTAGGATTACCAACGTTTTCCTGCTGACTTTACTCTTGCTTTTCAACATATTCATCAATGATCTGGAATTAGGAGTGAGCAATGAAGTGGCCAAGTTTGCTGATGACACCAAATTATTTAGGGTGGTCAAAACACCTTAAATAATTGCAAGGAGCTCCAATAGGATATCTCCAAACTGGGAGAATGGGCATGTAAATGGCTAATGTGTTTCAATGTAAGCAAGTGTAAAGTGATGTACGTTGGAGCAAAACCCCCAACTTCATGCATAAGCTTACAGGATCTGAGCTAGCAGTGACTGCCCAAGAAAATTATCTTGGCATTGTGGTGGACAGCTCAATGAAAATGTTGATGTAGTGTGCAGTGGCTGTGAAAAAAAGGTACATTCCATGTTAGGCAAAGTTAGGAAAGATATTGAAAATAAAACTGTCAAGATCATACTGCCCTTATACAAATCTATGGTGTGGCCACACCTAGAATACTGAGTCCAGTTCTAGTCAGTGTACCTAAAAAAGGTCATTGTAGAGTCGAAAAAGTGAAGAAAAGGCAACTAAAATGATCAAGAGGCTGGAGCAACTCCCCTATGAGGAAAGATTATAACATCTGGGACTGTTAAGAGAAAAGCTGAGTAAGGGGAGACATGACAGAGGTATACAAAATTATGCATGGTGTGGAGAAAGTGGATAGGGAGACTCATAATACTAGAACCTGGTCATCCCATGAAGCTGATTGGTGGGAGATTCAGGACAGATAAAAGGAAGTACTTATTTACACAGCACATAGTTAAATATAGAATTCACTTCCACAAGATGTAGTAATGGCCACCATTTTGGTTGGCTTCAAAGGGAAATTGGACAAATTCATTGAGGATAAGGCCATGAATGACTACTAGTTCTGATGGGTATATGCTACCTCCAGTATCAGAGGCAGTATGCCTATGTACACCAGTTGCTGGGGAACATGGGCGGGAGGGTCCTGTTGCAACTCATGTCCTGCTTGTGGGTTTTCTGTGGCCATCTGGTTGGCCACTGTGTAAACAGAATGCTGGATTAGATGGACGGATCCAGCATGGTTCTTCTAATGTTCTTCTGTTGCATCTCTAACAGCAGCTTCATATACAGAAATGTGGTAATAAATTATCTTTCATGGTTTAAGAACATTTTGTACCATCGCTTTTAGAAGTATTTTCTTAAAATGTCCAATTTGGTTTTTGGTTTCTTATCACCTTTCCTTTAAAATAAAAATAAAAATGTTTCTATAAAATTACTTCAGGAGCTATGTGCCAAATTGATATTCATTCTTAGTGGTCATCAATCTGACCTCAGATGAAAACAACAGATTTATGGGAAACTCATTAGAGAATCAGGTTATAACTCCAGTGATTCATGCTGGCTCATAATTAACAGCATACACTGAAAGACGACAGAGTGTGATACAGAATGAACTAGACTTTGTGGAGATGAGATGTTTTGAGTAGAGCTTATTATTAATCATTTTCATTATTAGGAAAGGAAGAAGCTTGAATCATTAGCATCTTGCGAATGCTTTGCCCTCATCCTTCCCACAAGTTCCTTCTACGTTGACAACTTGTTTTTACTCAGCTTGACCACAAAGACTTCAGGGCTGTTCAGACTTTTATCTGAATGAACGTGTAGGTGAAGAGATTGTGTTTGTCCCCAATAAAACAGGTCCTGCCATCCAGGCACATTTGAACTGGTATCTGAAAGAGTTTACATGCTTGCAAACTGTATGAGTGTATTCTGAAAAGAGCTAGTTAGGGATGCCAGCAAAGGTCTCCTAGTTCAGGCAAAGAAACGAACCACAAGGGTTCACTAAAGCCTGCCTTAAAGAAATGTGGGAGAATGCAAACCTGCCAGATTCATCTATCCCTGTCCATAATGGTAGGGATAGTTGAGAATGAGGGAGTAAAGGGGGAAAGCCCTCCATTCCCTGCACATCCCTGCTGCTGCTTGCAACGCTAGTTAAAATGGAAGAAAGGGGGGTATGTTTGGAAGGCTGGTGGGAGGGTGTTGTGGGATCATGAGACCTGGCAGGGACTGGAGGGGAGGGATACTTTTCGAAGTCCTCAGATTGGCTCCAAAAATGATCGAAGTGTTTCCAATTTTAGGGTGGGAGTGGGTGGATGGAGTTGGATCTCAGATCCTGCCCAAGTCAATCTGATGCAAGACTGGAAGACATTAAGGCAAAGCTCCATCTGACCCTTATGTAGTGCTAATGGAATGGCAAACCAGCTGCTAAAGCTCATGCTTCACTTATTTTTAGGGCACAATCCTATGCATGTTTAGACAGAACAAAGTCCTACAACTCCCAGTATGCCCAGCCACCATGGCTGGCTGGGGGATGCTGGGAGTTGTAGGACTTTGTTCTGTCTAAACATGCATAGGATTGCACTCTTAATCAAAGTAAGAAACTGTGCTATTGCCACTGCTCCCCCTTCGGGGGGGGGGACTACTGGAGTGTGTTCTGATTCTCTTCTCACCCCACTGGCAGGATTTAACTGGGTCACACACATAAATCTTGGGGGTATGGGCAGAGGCAGTGATTTGGGGGTCCTCCCTCCACACCTAAAGGTGTGGCCTGAGGGACTGGAGGCAGGTACTGTCCTGGGTCCAGGGCATGGTAGGCTCACCTAGATAAGATGACAGTGGAGGGGGAGGCCTCAGAAACTTCCATACTGTTAAAAGGAGTTGGACCCTGTGTGCTGACCCAAATATAGGTGGTACCTGCAGGATAGCATGACCACCACCTTGGCCATACATTGTTTGCATGCATGAACTAAATGTTATAGTAGGTGATGAGGTTGCCAGCTAGCCTGTATTTGACTGGGTTGACCTGTTAATTCGTGAATGAGGATTTGTGTCTGGAAAGCTACCAATCCCATTGAACCAGACATTTATGCCAAGCTAGACCCTCAGTCTATCAGGTTGGGCCCTGGCTGTGTCTCTAGTCTCCATCCTGGCTTTCTACCTGACCAGCTAGATTCCTCCAGGCTTTATCTCTGATCATCCAGTATATCACATTTCCACCTGTTCCAGCTCAACCCAACTTTGTAATCAAAAGTTGGCGTCATTCCATGTAGATACTAGAGGTTAACCACCTTTGATTACAAAGCCCTTCATCTGGCTATGAAAAGGGATGTATGGATTGTACAAAATCTCTTCCATCTATGTTTCTCAGATTGTCAGACACCTTTCATTCCATTGTCCACACATAGATGGACTTGGACTTTTTGTTACCAGATTTGTGCAAATTTGCATGTACAAAAATGAACATTTACGCAAATCCGTACATGCAAAAATGTGCACATTCCCCCAAAATGCACACTTTGGGCTGGGATTTTTTTTTTTTAAATTCTGTGTATTTTTCAATGATGAAATTTGCGCAAAATCCAGGAAAGTTAGAAAGAACGGTTCCCAACTCTGCAGAATCAGCCTCACAGTGGGAGAACCTGGCCCCTGCAGAGCTTATGGGTTGTATCCATTAAAATCTGAACTCATAGAATCATAGAACAGTGGGGTCGGAAGGTGCCTATAAGACCATTCAGTCCAGCCCCCTTCTCAATGCAGGAATCCAAGTCAGAGCACCCCTGACAGATGGCTGTCCAGCCTCATCTTGAATGCCCCAGTGTGGGAGAGCCCATCAACTCATTTGATTCCATTGCAGTTTCCTCCGACATCCCTAGCAATGAATCTCCTGACCAGTGTGAATGACACTCCTGAATGACACTTGGGAGATTCATCCAGGCAAAAATGCTGAATGGGTCTAAGGAGTATCAAGAGATAGGAGCTCCAACTCCTAGCCTGCTCAGTGGGAAATATGTGTGGAGGTATGCGAATGCCCTGGCAATTTCAGTACAAATTGCAGAGTAGGCATCTATTTAAAGCAAATAAAATGCAGGCCCATTTCACAGTGAAACTGGACCCTTTCCCCCGACCCAAGTGTGAACATCTGATTACTGACAAACAATGTGAAATTGTTTTTCATCTCGTGTTTGCAAAAGATAGACCATCAAAATTATGAACTCAGTGACAATTGCAGGCAGTGTGAAATTGCACAAAAGGAAAGTCCAGAATTTGCCTTTGGAACAAAAAATGGAGGATTTTGCACAGTTCTAGCTGAGAGAAACACACTAAATAAAAAGGCTTTGGAGAATTAAAGCATAAGCTTTTCTTTTATCACAGCCAATAAGAAGTAGCCCAGAGCAACTAAATGCTACAGCAGTAGCAACTACTGTAATACTTTTATCGCCATTCAGCTTGATCAGCCAGTAGTTCTCCTTTCTTCTTGCACAAAAGCCAGTCTATTTCGCACAGATGAAAAGTAATCATGGATATTCTTGTCATCCAATTCTGCTTTGAAGCTTTGACAAATGGAACTCACTGCTAATTCAATTTGTATATGATTTCACACACACACACACACACACGTGCACGCTAATATTATTCCCACTAAGATGCCATGACAAAGTCAGGGTCCAGCTGAATCCATCAAACAGATTACTTACAAGTGGAGAGACCTATGAAAATTCTCAGATCTGTTTTTGTTTGTTTTCAATACCTTGTGTATGCCCATTCCACATTTACTTTCTCAGACAATTCATTCATATGCATATGTCTTCCACACACACACCCATTCACACTATTCACATAGCTCTCTCATACACATGCACCACACACACACACACACACACACACACACACTTCAATCTCACAGTTACCTATGCCTGTGGTGCTGCTTCCTCCCTTCTCTACTTCCCATTTTATCAGAGAGAGAAAGCTTTATGCACCGGCAGGTGTTTAAACAAATGTCTGAGCAACTGAAATGTTCATAAACATTCTGTAACATCTCAGTAGCTGAGTCAATGACTAACAGAGGCTCATTTCAATCAACTCTACTCAGACCTCTCACAGATAATGGTTACAGAGATTTTGATTTTGATCTCTCAATCTGTGTGTGTGTGTGTGTAAATTAGGAAACCATTATTTTTTCTGCAAAACAAGTACTAAAAGTCCTGTGCTTTGAGATTCCATTCACTTCTCTACAAAGATCTCTACAAACAAATTTAAAAGGCAAAGCCTTTCCAACAAGGATGAAATAAGAGCTGGTGTAGTGAAGTGGCTAAGGTCCAAAGCATATGTTGTGTTAAAGATGTAACAAGCGGCTATGGACAAGCAGCTATCCCTATCGAGATAGGCGGCTGCCTCCAAACCCAGAGGCAACCGCCTATTCTAAGCAGGGCAGGAGAAGCATGGAGGGGATTGTCCCCTCCATGCTTCTCCTGCCCTGCTTTTTTTGGCTAAACAGCCGATTGTGGCTGTCTAGCCACAGGAACACAGAGCGGGGAAAGAGGCTGTCGTATGATACATTGGATGTGTCATACATGCAGCTATGCCCTCCCTGCCCTGGAACGCCCCCAGCCACCCCCCTTTTTGGCCGCTCCATGCTTGTCTTGTGAGTGCGGAGGACAGGGCTGTTCCACACTGCCTCAGAGGCAGCATGAAAGTGGGGGGAGGTCAGTTCCTGGAAAATGACATATCCTATGGCCGTCTAGCTGCTGTCTAGCGGCCGTAAGATTGCTCTCCAAGTCTTGCTTTCTTTTTTACTCTAGAGTAAGTGCAGGGGGCCCAATCCAGGGCCCCAATCCAGGACCCCAGCATGGTGGGTAGGGGGTCTTTCACACTTTCTCCACTCTGAGGTCCCCATCCATTTGATGGGGCCTGCACCTGCAATGTGTATTGCCCCAAATTGATCCATTTTATTCTAATGGATCACTATTTGGTAATACAAAATGCAGGCACAGCACTTGAGAGGGTTAAAGATCTCCTACTCACTATGTTAAGGTACCAAATTGGATCAAGGCCCTCTGCTTTTTCTAGAGCATAAAAGACAAAGAAAAAATAGCTGCTTGCTATATCCATAAAGTACTGTGTGCTTTTGGTCTAAGAGACTCAGCTGAACTGTGAAACTAGAAGACCCTGGTTCAAATGTGCCATAAGCTCTCTAGGTGGGCTTAGACAAGCTAATCTCTCCAAGCCTCAGCTCTCTACATGCCATGAGAGTTGCCACTCTTTGAACCAGCTCCTCTATCTCTCTTTAATGGCAGTTTGAACTGTTCAGCTCCTTGCTAGAGAACACTGGTACTGCTGACATATCATCATTAGTGTTTATTTGTATTCCTCTTTTCCATGCAAAATCATACTCAGAGTTGCTTACCACATCAGGGGAGTTTGCATAATCAAAATATAACACTTCACTAACAATTACAAGACAACATTGATCTCAGGGGTGACTCAATGATGGAGGACCAAATTCTAGAAAAGCTCTCGGAGGCTGCATTCCAGTAGTAGGCAGAATGGATGGCAAAACAGGCAGGGCCGAAAAGGCAAGAGGCCAGGGCCAAAAATACCCCCCATATCAGCATATTGTGGCTTGAGGGCACAATCCTATGCATGTTTAGACAGAAAAGAAAATCCTACAACTCCCAGTCAGCTATGCTGGCTGGGGAATGCTCGGAGCTTTTTTCTGTTTATTAGTTATCAGCTGTTAGTGCTGATAACTAAGCCTTAGGAGAGGCTTTTCTTTTCCCAAGAAATGTCTCTCCTAAGGATTAATTAGGAGAAAGCCAGTGTGGCGTACTGGTTAGAGTGTTAGACTGGGACTTGGGAGATCTGGGTTTGATTTTATTTATTATTTATTTATTTCACTTCTATACCACCCCATAGCTGAAGCTCTCTGGGCTGTTCACAAAAATTTAAACCACAAAGCCCTGCATAAAACAATATAAAAATATGAAAGCTTAAAACCACACTATAACAGTGCAACTAGGAGTGTACGAAACCCCACTTACCTGGCTCCGCTGGGGTCCGCAGGTGGGGGGAGGTGATCGGTTCCTCCCCTGGGGGGGAGGCAATCCATTTCCCCCCCCCCCGGGAATCCTGCCTGGCCAGCTCCGCTCCGCGGCCATGCCTCCAGCCGCTGCTGGGCTGGTGCGGATGCAAATGGCAACCTGCGTAGGGGACGCCATTTGCATCCCTACAGTAGCCGTGATAGGCTACGGAAATATTCACGTAGCCTATCATGGCTAAAGCAGGGACGCAAATGGCGGCGGCTATGCCATTTGCACCCCTGCTCTTTGCTGTGATAGGCTATGTAAGTATTTATGTAGCCTATCACGGTAAAGGCAGCCACGCAAATGCTTGGCCTGACACCTGGTTTTTCTAACCAGTTAGGATGGTAGGTCTTAGAAGGCAGGGAGGGTCTTTTTGGCTGTGGCCCACCTGCTAATTTAACTTAAGATGAAAAAATGCCTAGACATGGGACCATCACAGCAGGTGCAATTCATTACGGAGCCATGAGAGACAGTTTGTAGCCATGGGAGAATTTGGGTATATAAGTCATTCCAAAGCGTCACCCAGTTTGAGCTTTGGTGCAGACTGGGACCATGTGGAGGTGCCGTGCATCAGCTGACTGGAGTCTCTTCACTGTCATTATCTGGGGTTCCTGACAGGCAGCAGAATGGAGGAGTAAGATATTTTGCTTAGGGTTGCTTTATAACATCATATGCTTCACTGTAATACTCTGCCTGCTATAGTTAATAAAGCTTTTTGACCCTTATTCCCTTGTGGTCATTGCTTTGAATCCCCAAAAGAACCTCTCTGCCTTTGGCTAAACACTCCCTGGGTGACTTTCTGCCAGTCACTGATGCTTGGCCTAACTTACCTCACAGGGTTGTTGTGGGGATAGAATGGAGAGGACTGCATAAGCCGCCTTGGGTTCCTTGCAAGAGGAAAAAAGGTGGGATATAAATGCAAAATATAATCATCATACTCAACAACCACCTTTTAGAATGGGGAAAAAAACTGAATAAAAGCCAGAAAAAAACACCAAATGGGCAGTAGTTAGGGGGAAGGGGGTGGAGCCAGAGGAAAGGGATGGGAAGACCTATGAGCCTGACGTTCAACATACCTGATTTAGGCCAAAATTGTCTAGTCTCACTAATATCATCTCTCCAACATCTCAGACAAAGAGGAGCTTTTCACATCACCTGCTACCTGGTTATTTTTAAACTGGAGATGCCAGGTGTTGAACCTGGGACCCACACATGTTCTACCACTAAGCTGTAGGTTTTTCCTTTCTGATATTCCTGAACATATCTGGTTAGCTACTGTGGGAAATAGGATGCTGGAGTTGATGGACCTTCTTATCTTCTTAGGTGTCCAAATGCAAACTGCTTCCTGCCTCCTTTTCTCCCATGCAGCATCAGCAGCACTGAGATATGGCTGTATTGCATGCATGTATTATTTGGCTCGCTAACTACAGTCATCAATGTGCATAACTCTTTTTAGAGCAGGGACAGTTGAACAGGTGCCATCCAGATGGTTTGGACTACAGCTCCCATCAGTCCCAGCCAGAATGGCCACTGTTTGGGATTATGGGAGTGGCAGTCCAAAATATTTGGGGGCATCAGGTTAACTATCCCTGTTTTAAAGAGTAACATTAAAACAAATCCCTAGGTCCTTTCCTTGAGAAAAAGTAAAATCTACTTTTTGACAGTGACTGGAGGAACCAGTAGGGGAAGAGAAGGAAAGGAAAGAGAGAGGAAGGAATAGACAAGGGTAAAAGGAATGACCATGCAGTGATTAAGGTAGTGAAATGGATGGTCCCTCACCTTATATATTGCCATGGGGTGGGGGGGAGTAATAATAATAGAAACATAATTAGTCTAGGTCTTACAGTGAATTTTCATAGAGCAAGATATGGCTCTAATCACTCCCTCTGACATATAGAAAATGCCCTTATGTTTGCTAGAAAGGTGAATTAACTTTAACGATTATTGACTGTTTTATATGTCTTGCTTCTTCACATATGATCATTTAAAACAACATGCCCCAGCTTTTCCCTTTCCCTGACATGGGTGGCAGATTGAACGAAGTGCAGTATTATTGCGGCTTTCGACATAGTGCCAGGCCTCTGCTTTGCCGCAGGTATCTTTCTTGTAGATTGTTATTTAATCACCACTGGGGGGGGGGGTGTTGCTACAATCACCCTGTGGAAACCGTCACAGCTGCATTGAAAGCAGTGTAACTTTGAATGCTTTGCACCCTTCAAATTCTCTAGCTGATTATATACTCTATACTGCAGCAGCAAGATAACTGTAGTAACTGCTTCCAAATTCTAATTGGAAAAACCCAACATAATGTACATCCTTCCCAAGAATGCGTAATTAGGGAATGTTTATTAGAGTCAATGTGAAAGCTTTAAAGTTATTGAATATGGGTTAATCTTGGTTGCACTTAAAGCACCACCTGTTCATTTCTTCCTCTCTCTTTCTTAAATAAAAAAAGAGGGAGCCACTAATGGTAATTTCAGTTTTAGTGAAGTAGTTAATCCTTATGTATTCAGTTTCATCTTTTGAATATGCAGTTGGCTTCTGAATACCCTCCATCATTCAAAGAATCCATGTGCGTTCCATTTACTGTAAATGCCACAGAGTTGAATATTGTTTCTTGCTTTCTTTCTCTCTATATGCAAGGCACTAACGTTCAGGAGGTGGCTTCCAGCTGGGAGAAAGCAGAGCACCACTGACTAGCCCAGACATACAGAGCAGGCCATGTAAAGGTTTAAATGGCTGCAAGGCAGATCTGCTGATTCCCAGCACTGCTGAGAACACAATGGCAGTCAGAATGGCGACTCTTCAGCTTCAAGACTTAATGACTCCTGGAAGAGAGCTACTTATCCATGGAGCTCACAGCAGTGGGGATGGTCAGCTTACTCTCAATTGCAGCCCCGTGCCAGACTGTTGTGGAAGCCATGCTTTCAAATCCTTTCTCATTTCAATGTTGTTTTCTGACTGCAAACTCGGAAATAGCTTTTGCAGCTGTGAAGTTTCAAATGTGCAGTCAACCTGATTGCAACAGGCCACTTACAATCAGAATAATGGGAGGGGGTTCATTAGGAATCTCTAGGCATGGACCAGAATCCTCAAGATAGTTGTCGTGGTTATCAAAAACCAGTGTCAATGTTCATGACAAAATTGCCATCTCCTGATTTTGCCACGTCTGAATGGCTTTAAACTAGATACATAAGCACATTTCCTTGGATTTGGGCAATTTGCAGAACAACACTTGCTCCATTAACCCATCACACTAACAGTGCGGGACCTGCTCGCCACATTTCGAAAATATATAAGCCAGCAGTTTCCCAGAACTATCTCCAGCCTTAAGTGAAAAACACACAGGTTCCTTGTGAGGTAGAGGACAGAAGTAAAGAGAAATATCAGAGAAATAAGAGTAGCAAGAACCTAAAACAGGAGGGAGAGTAACACATGAAGATGGATTTTTCTTTTTGAGGGTTACATTCCCTCTGAGCACTAGATAATGCTACCCCATTTGACGTCTATTGACTTTTTTTTTTTTTTAACCTAGTGGACCAACTAGAATTAATTTCCAGCCTTGGTAATAGGAAAAAGGAACAGTTCCTCTTTATTTCTGTTTCCAGCCTCGTAAGGACCTGTTGTATTTTGTTTAAGGCTGGACACGGATCTGGGCTACTAACTGTTGGATCGAATATTTTCAGTGATGGAGGGATCAGACTATATTCACTTCCTCGTCCCATCAGTTTTAAGTCCCATACAACCTGAATGTCACCTAGGAGTGTCTAATCCAATTAAGCTAACAGTCTCCTATATGCACTTCCCTGCGAGTAAGTCCTAGTGAATTCAATGGGCCTTACTTCTGTGTAGACATTCATAGAACTGCACTGTTAGTCTGCTATCACTTCCTACACTCCATCTTAATGGAATACAGATGGAATGCAGATTCCGTGGCTTCAACTAGAGGTATACAAATTGGTCAATTTTGGTTTCTCCCACTTCCTTATTTTTCATCGTAAGTTCTTTCCATCCCATTTCCACATCAGTTTACAATTAAAATGGGGGGGGGGGAAGCTTGTGAAAATCCATATGCATTTCCATGCACATTTCTTTTAATATACACATGTTTGTATGTATTTTTCCCAATGCGAATATTTCTTGTAAGCAGTTTTCTCTGATATAGTGCATTTTTTATTATCATTTTCACCAATATATGCATTTTGTGCATTTTTACTGGAAAGTTGAAACACAAAATGTGGAGAAGTGCAAATAC
Organism: Heloderma suspectum; assembly: GCF_057233095.1. Lineage (NCBI taxonomy): Eukaryota > Metazoa > Chordata > Lepidosauria > Squamata > Helodermatidae > Heloderma > Heloderma suspectum. The sequence continues at coordinate 298,931,066 of NC_139461.1, read as the reverse complement.
CAAAGGATAATGTATTTTTGGTTCATGTATTGGTTTTGGAAGTGCAAATGTGGTAGGTTCACATTAAAATGAAACTGAACAGATTTCTCATGGATCCCTAGCTTTAACATCAGGGCAGCATTTTTTGTCTTCGCTGTTGCTTTGCTTAACATCTGGTCTAATGAAGAGTTCGGGAAATCTCAAAAGCTTATTCACCCTTTTGTAACATTTTGGTTTGTTCTAATAAAGATAACACTCCACTGTGGATTTTTCAACATTTATGTTCTTTCAGACTGTATCATAAACTGCAAGTGTATTGCTACCATATTTTCAAGTTCAGTGGCTAGTTGTTCATATTTCCTTTTTCCTTCAGTCTCTATTTTCACACTGATATTCTAAAGGTAGTGCTTTCTATGTTTTATTTTCAAGTTTTTCAATACATGATACATCTAGTTTCAGATGAGTGATTAATGCCACACTGGCTGTAATACATTTTACAGTTTACATTCTCAAATGCTTTTTCCTGGATTATATTTATTACAATATAGTAGGGATGTTGGAGAAATTCAAGATGGACTAAAGGCACAATCCTATGGTGATAGGTGGCCACCCCCGAACTAGGAGGTGACTGCCTATCCAAGTGCAGGGCAGGAGAAGCACGGAGGGGATCGTTCCCTCTGTGCTTCTCCTGCCTGCATTTGCGGTTAGGCAGCCAATTTCAGCTGTCTAGCCATTGGAAGGCGGAGCGGGCGAGGAGGCTGCTGGATGACACATAGGATGTGTCATACTGGCATTTCCGCCATCCCCACCCCGGAACGCCCCCTGGAATGCCCCGTTTTGGCCGCTCCACACTCCTCTTCTGTGAGCGGAACGTGGGGCAGCTCCATGCTGCTTGCAAGGCAGTGCAGAAGGGGGGGAAGTTTGGTTCTCTGGGAACCAACCTCAGAGCACGGGCTCCGAGGTCGGTTCCCAGAAAGCCACATATCCTATGGCCATCTAGCCGCTGACTAGTGGCCATAGGATTGCTCCCTCAAATGAGCTCAGCTTTTTAAGAATCCAGCCTGCAGAATCTGTTGCAGACTGACCTCTTCAGGCCATGAGGAATCATGGACTTTGAGATCTTTTCTTTTACTTTCCTGAAATGTACACATATTTATTAGTAGGAAAATATGCAAGCTTCTGCCAAGGAAAAGTTGCGTGGAATGGGGGGCAATACTCTAAATACACTAAGGTAAGTTATGTTAATTGCCATGAACCCTCTTACAGAATTGTTTGTGTATTTTTCAGCATAATGAAAAAAAATCGATTCCATCCGTGAGCGGACAACGGAACAAAAGGTGCCTGACAATCCTCAAAACACAGCCACAATCCACACATCCCTATAATATAGTACCAACAGCCCAAACCTGTCTAGGTTTACTCAGAAACAAGTCCCATTGATTTCAATGGGACTTACTGCCAAGTAAGTGTGCATGTGATTGCAATCTCAAATTTCCTTGCACCTGCTTCATTTGATTTGTTGTTTGTTGATGGATTATTTTCACAACAACTATATTAAAGTTAATGCTCTCTGCCAACTGAATGATAGCTCCTGGTAGATATATATTAACTCTCAATTTTATTAACTCTCAGTTTTATCTGTTTTGCATTATTCTTTGATTGTTGCAGGTGTGAAGAACTACAGAAAAAAATAAACATCTGCAATATCTTCAGGGGGCAGATTTTGCACTCCACAAACCCCCAGCTTTCCCCAAATATTCCTCAGATTGAGAATAAACACATAGTTTGCAGTTATTATTAGCATTAGTTTGCCATTATTATTAGCATTTAGAGTGTTCAAAACACTTGACTAGGGATGTTGGAGAATTCCGCCATGGACTCCAGTGAGGACAGATTCTTTCAAATCCGCCCCCCCCCCCGGAGTCCGTGGCGGAACGGCCTCCCCCCCCACCCCACGGAATCCCCCCAGGACGGAGCCTACCTGGCAGCGGATGCGGCGGTGGCGGATGTGGTGGCGGATGCGGTGGCAGCGGCTCCAGCTCGTCTTCTGGCTGCTACCGGGCTGCTGCGGCCACAAATGGCAGCCGTCATAGCGGCCGCCATTTGCATCCCTACCAAGCTGTGATAGGCTACATAAGTATCTACATAGCCTATCACGGCAAAATGCAGGGACGCAAATGGCTGCTGCTGTGCCATTTGCGCCCCTGCTCTTTGCTGTAATAGGCTACGTAAGCATCTACATAGCCTATCACGGCAAATGACAGGGACACAAATGGAGTGGAGCCAGCCGGGGAGGATTCCAGGGGGAGGGACAGAGCACCTCCCCGCCACCACGGATGCCCCGGAACGGAGCCAGGTAAGGGATTCGTACATCCCTACACTTGACACACATTCACTTCTTCTAATCCTTGTATCAACCTTGCAAGGTAGGTCAGTACTTTGATCTCTAGGTTGCTGAGGGTTGGGGGTAAATCTCTTAATTGTAGATTTCAAACAAACAAACACACACACACACAACATAAAAAAAAATCGCCAGTATAACTACATGCTTTAAAGTCTTCAGTTTCAAATATTACAACATTCTAAAAAAAGGGGGGGGGAAGTAGCCGAGTTAGACAAACCTTTATTAAAGAGATGTTGTGGAGTCCAATAGACCTGAAACAGGAGTTTTTGCTGAAAAAGATGTAACTGGAGGTCCATAGAGATATCAGATACAAATGCCGCAATGGCAGTCCAGTGATTATGATTAGGTGAAACAGGACATTCCAAGTCCCTGCTCCATTCCTGCTGAAGACCCTGTATATCATATTTATTCACTGATAATAAGTATTTAAAGATATGAAACATGGATTGATATATCTGATCAGCTTCAAGAAGTGTTTCCAATAGCAAAGGGGACTCCGAGACAATGAAAGCAGCAGGGATGAATCTAGATTCTAACAAATGTTTCAGCTGCAAATACTGCCATTCAGCTGTGGCTAGGAATATTGCGCAAATCCAAGGGGGGTGGAGTCTGGCGTACTCTTCCCCGCTCAGCCTCCCGGACCCCACTTGCCAAGCCATCACATGCTTATTGGGCCCATTCACTGAGCATCACACAGTCTGTGAGCACCCAGAGGCCACTAGGGATGTACGAATCTGCCTTACCTTTCTTTCACCAGGGGTTGGCCGGGGGGGGGGGGGAGGCGATCCGTTCACCCCCCGGAATCCTGCCTGGCTGGCTCTGCTCCATGGCAAGTCTGCAGAGCCGCTGGCCGGGCCGATCTGCAGCGGGACCTTCATCCGCTGCCTGGCTCCTGGAGACGCAAATGGCGTCCTGCGTAGGGGATGCCATTTGTGGCCGCACAGTGGAGCAGCAGGGAGCAGCGGCTGGATCCGGACCCACCGGAGGCAGGTAGGATCCGGTCCACGGGGACTTCATGGGCTGGCGGGGGAATGAAGATATGAAGATAGCATGGGATAACGCTAACACATGTTGCCCTAGATCCATGGATGAAGGGATCAAGTGTGATGAGCTTTTTCCACTTGTTGCTTCCATCCAGTGACAACAGCAACAACATGTAACTGATGCTTGAAGAATCGTACAATTTGTCCAGAGGAAAGAACCCCATGGCAAAACACTGTTGGCTGTCCTTAGCCTCTCCTGAGTAACTGAATATCTCTGACAGCCTTGAACTCCACCAGCCCTGTGGGCAAATGATCCAACACTCTCCCGTTGAAAGGATCTGTCACATTGCAGCATGTCTCTTTTTCCTCTGATCAGAAAAATGCTCCACAGTCCTCCTGTGCACCTGTTGGGAGGGTGGTTTGCCAAGCCATTTGGATTAAAATGGGCATTTAAGATGTAACCTTTTGTTCAAATGAAGCATGCTAAGATGAAGATGGGGAAGAGATATTCATGAGACATGGCACAATTGAAACCACAGGGATAGCTCTTTCAGACCTTTGCTTTAAATTGCACTCAAGGAAACATTTGCCTCATCTTTGAAGTGATACAAGAAGTCCAGGTGGTACAGAAGCATAACTGTAAGTGGAATTGGCTTACAATGGGAGTGACCATCAGTTCAAGGGACGCTGGGAGGAACTGTAAAGGAGGCTGTGATCAGTGCTGTCTCCTGCAGCTCCTGTTGAATTAAAGAAACAGAAAAAGAAAACTCAAGGGTCCAATGCAGTTACTACAGATGTTTCTTTCAACCACTCCCTGACTGTGCTACTGATGTATAATGCAAGATATAAAACCCACAAGGAATGAACTGGGATATCGCCTTTCTTTTTTCAGCATAGGGCAGTACAGAGACTTAGAAACCAATAATATTGATTGGGAAAGTAGAGAGAAACTAGAAATGTTGCTAAACCATTCCTTTAGTCTCCTGGCATCATTTGTCAAAGAAATCCGATATTCTATGAAAATGACACAAACATGTGCATTCATATGTGTGTGCTTGCATGTGTGCACAGCACACACACACATATGCACACATTTGTACGCAAAGCCAGCACGAATGAATATACTGCTTAATGGTGCAGGATTGTGTGTCCAAGGGTGTTTGAACATACCTCATAGTTTGAAGGGTGCCACTTGGAAGATGACCTTGCACAGAACTCTTGACTTTGGGCTCTACAGAGTCCCACTTTGAAGGGGTAGCACTTGACTTTCACCCAGTTCTTAAGCAAAGAACCTCTGCAGGAAGGGGTGTGTGTGTGTGTTAATTTTATAAAAGTCTTCAGAGCAACACAAAATGGGCAAAAGTAGTCGGGGTCATTACATTCACTAGACTTCCAGGGACACAGTCCCAACAAAGAAGTGTGCCTAGTTGAGAAGGGTTGATTCCCAGGATGACATCTTCCACTAGATGGGTGCAGGGGGTAGGGAGTAAGAATGGTGGAGAATTCTACCACGGACTCCAATGAGGCCGGATTCTTAGAATACACCCCCACCACACCACCCCGCCACCCTGCAAAGTCCAACCCAGCTGGATCCTACCTGGCAGGCTGGCACCACCGGCTCCGGCTCCGGCCAGGTCCATCCACTGCCCCGTGCAGATGCAAAATGGTGTCCAGTATAGCGGACGCCATTTGCATCTTTCCCTTTTTGCCGTGATAGCCTACTTAAATCTTTACATAGCCTATCATGGCCAAAGGAAGGCACGCAAATGGCTTCCGCTACACCATTTGGGTGCCTCCCTTTTTGCTATGATAGGCTACTTAAATCTTTATGTAGCCTATCAGGGCCAAAGGAAGGCACACAAATGATGTCTGCTATGCTGGATGTCATTTGCGTGGCAGAGGCCGGAAGGCCAGCTGCGGATGGGCCTGGCTGGTGACTCCGCGGACTTGCTGTGGAGCGGAGTTGGCCACGAAGGATTCCGGGGCTAGGGATGGATCGCCTCCCCCCCCCAGCAGAAGCCCTGGAACAGATGGGTGAGTGGGGTTCGTACACCCCTACTAGGGAGTTATGATGACTGAAAACCAATTTAAGGCTTTTTTCATAGTGAAGCCAGGTGGCATTTGAAGAAAGGCCATGTCCTGGTTCCATGCTTGCCCTCCCTCCAAACCACAGTGATGGGAGATTCTGGTAAACCATGCACTAGGATTAGAAGGTGGACCTGTCAGGTACTCAGCTGCACTCCTCCCCTCCTTCCCCCTCCCCCTCTCCCTGCTCATAAGCAGTGTTTAGAGAAACAAAACTAAAAGACCCTATTTGCAGGAGACATCAGGTCTCTGCATCTCTGAAACATGAGTCAGTAATGAAACCTTGTTTGGTTCCAGCTTCAGTTCTGTTAGCTTTGGAAGGAAGCCCACTTCACCTCAGGAAGCAACAGAGCAGACCAACATAGCCCAATTCTTCTCAGGCTTCAGGCTTCATTTGAATTCATCCCTATAATGGACTGTCATGAAGATTAACAGCTTGAGTGTATTAATAAGGGCATTGATTCTTATTTGATTTAAAAAGAGAAGCCCAATATGTGTGATTTTTATGGAATTAATAGACCAGGGAAGATTCAACATACAACTATTGCTTGAGGAGCCTACAAAGGGTCGGCCACCCCACTCAGTCTTGTAGTTCTGTACTTTTAATTTTCAAAACAGTCAAACATGCAATATTCTCAACAGTTGTAGAACAGACGCAACATAGACAAATCAAGGGTTTCTGTATTTGATATTTAATGCTGCATGTTCTCTTTCTGTCTTGGGATGTTGCTGAGAAATTCTAGCATGCCTTCCCTTTTAATATTGTATGCTCCTTAATGAACCAAAATCCTGGGTATGAATTGCGGTGCATTTGCAGCTTCCATTTGAACTCAAATAGTGTGCCAAACCCCTTCATGGATCACTGCCTTGTTGTGGGGAAGGGGCTTGTGTAACTCAGTGAAGCCATAAGCTATGCCGTCCAGGGCCACCCAAGATGGACAGGTCATGGCAGAGAGTTCTGACAAAATATGGTCCACTGGAGAAGGAAATGGCAACCCACTCCAGTATTCTTGCCAAGAAAACCCCATGGAACTAGGGTTGGTGGAGAATTTCTCCCCGAAAGTTCGGGGGGCCGAGCGCCAATGTGTTCGGCCCCCTGAACAAGTTTCGGGGAGAAATTCTCCGCACCCCCCCACCCCCCGCACCCCCCCCGGGACGGGACTTACCTTTGGCGAATATCCCTCCTGGCGGCGGGTCCGGCTGGCGGTTCGGCGGGTCTTTGTCCGGGGCGGGAGTGGCAGCCAGTCTTTCGACCAGCTGCCGCCGCTGCCATTCCAATCAAAGAAAAAAAAAAACGCCCCCGTGATAGGCTATGTGACGATTAACATAGCCTATCATGGCTAGATTTGCAAAGTCAGCCGTGATAGGCTACGTAAATTGTCACGTAGCCTATCACAAGTGACTTTAAAAAAAAAAAAGTGCGTACGGATAATGGCGGCCCCCATAGGGAGCCGCCATTCCCGTTCCTTATTTGGTCGCTGTAGTCTATGTAAAGATTTACGTAGACTACGGCGAACAAATAAGGAACGCGAATGGCGGCTCCCTATGGGGGCCGCCATTAGCGTACGCGCTTTTTTTTTTTAAGTCACCCGTGATAGGCTACGTGATTATTAACATAGCCTATCACAACTAGATTTGCAAAGTCAGCCATGATAGGCTATGTCAATCGTCACGTAGCCTATCACGGGTGACTTAAAAAAAAAAAAAAAAAGTGCTTATGGCTAATGGCGGCCCCCATAGGAAGCCACCATTCACGTTCATTATTTGGTCATTGTCTTCTACGTAAAGATTACGTAGACTATGGCGAAAATAAGGGCAACTCTATTTGCGTTGCCCTTATTTTTGCCGTAGTCTACGTAAAGATTTACGTAGACTACAGCGACCAAATAAGGAACGCGAATGGCGGCTCCATATGGGGGCCGCCATTTGCGTACGCGCTTTTTTTTTTAAGTCACCCGTGATAGGCTACGTGACGATTGACAATTTACGTAGCCTATCATGGCTGACTTTGCAAATCTAGCCGTGATAGGCTACGTTAATCATCACGTAGCCTATCATGGGGGCGTTTTTGTTTTTTTTTTTACTTTTTATTTCGCGGCCGGGCGAGGCGAGGCGCCTCCTCCCTGGCCTGAATTTCGGCCGGGCGAGGCGGGAAGCCTCCCCCCCCCGGCCTGAACTTCGCGGGGAAAGCAGTGAAGCGCCTCCTCCCCACCGCGAAAAGCTGCGAGACCAGGTAAGTGGCTTTCGTGCACTCCTAATTTCTCTTCATTGACTACGCTAAAGCCTTTGATTGTGTGGATCACAACAAACGTTTGCAAATTATTAAAGTGATGGGAGTACCAGACCACCTTACCTGTCTCCTGAGAAACCTGTACGTGGGTCAAGAAGCAACAGTAAGAACCAGACATGGAACAACTGAGTGGTTCAAAATTGGGAAAGGAGTACGACAAGGCTGCATATTGTCACCCTGCTTATTTAACTTATATGCAGAGTACATCATGAGAAATGCTGGGTTGGATGAATCAGAGGTCAGAATTAAGATTGCTGGGAGAATTATCAACAAGCTCTGATATGCAGATGATACCACCCTAATGGCAGAAAGCGAAGAGGATCTAAAGAGCCTCTTGTTGAGGGTGAAAGAGGAGAGTGCAAAAGCTGGTTTGAAACTCAACATTAAGAAAACTAACATCATGGCATCTGGCCCTATCACTTCCTGGCATATAGAAGGGGAAGAAATGGAAGCAGTGACAGATTTTACTTTCTTGGGCTCCAAGATCACCGCAGACGGTGACTGTAGCCATGAAATTCAAAGACGCTTGCTCCTTGGGAGGAAAGCTATGGCAAAGCTAGACAGCATAGTAAGAAGCAGAGACATCACCTTGCCGACAAAGGTCCATCTAATCAAAGCTATGGTTTTCCCAGTAGTAATGTATGGCTGTGAGAGCTGGACTATAAGGAAGGCTGAGCGCCGAAGAATTGATGCTTTCGAGCTGTGGTGCTGGAGAAGACTCTTACGAGTCCCCTGGACTGCAAGGAGGTCAAATCATTCCATCCTCAAGGAAATCAACCCTGAGTGCTCATTGGAAGGACAGATACTGAAGCTGAAGCTCAAATATTTTGGCCACCTAATGAGAAGAGAAAACTCTCTGGAAAAGACCCTGATGCTGGGAAAGACTGAAGGTAAAAGGAGAAGGGGACGACAGAGGATGAGATGGCTAGATAGCATCACCGATGCAATGAATATGAACTTGAGCATGCTCTGGGAGAGAGCGCAGGACAGGAAGGCCTGGCGTGCTATGGTCCATGGGGTCACGAAGAGTCGGACACGACTGAACGACTGAACAACAACAACAAGTTTGCCAAAATCTCCAATTGGCTATTGGCCTTCTAAACCCCTTTTCAAGGGAGCACATTTGCTTTCCAGTGAGATTTTCCAAATCCTCGTTCAATACAAGGATATAAATCAGAAAGATTTAATTCTACAACAATAGGTCAGGATCTACCAAGGGAGTGGTGCAGGTGGGACAGAGCCTATCTCTGTCACAGAGGAAAACTAGTGTGAACAGTGCCAATGCTGTTCTGAGGACACCTTCCTCAACCATGTGCATCTAGGGATGTACAAACTGTGTGAAATCCACTTCTGTGTTTCACAGATTGTCAGATGCCTTTCATTCCATCATCTTCCCACAGACAGATGCGAATAGTTTTTTTTTGTTGTGCGGAAAAATATGCAATTAATTACGTAAGCATTCAGATAAGTATTTACATAATTTATCCCAGTACGTAACATTTAGCGTATTGTCCCCTGTTCCATTCATCGTTTCCCCAGCAGAAACATACGTATCTTCCTACGAATTTATATGCGTAAATTTTGGGAAAGTAAAAAAATCATCCAAAAGTCCATGGACTCCGCACGGCCTGAGGGAGTCACTCTGCAGCGGATTCCACAGGTTGGATTCGTAGAAATCCAAGCTCATTTTAGTCTGTCTCGAATTTCTCCAGCATCGCTATATGCATGTCTTAGAGAGAAAGCTGCTGGTGACACTTTTAGAAGTGCAGTTTTGGAGGAATCTTTGCAGTTCATAGGGAAGTTCTTAAATAGAGAGTGGATGGCCATTTGTCGGGGATGATGCGGTTGCATCCTGGATCCTGGATCCTACTTTGAACATGGGGCTGGACTAGGTGATCTCCAAGACACCTCCCAATTGTAAAATAATATGACCCACTGTATTTTAGGTGGTACAATCAAGAATCTCCTGAGCTTCACTTGCCACACAGGGCAGAGACAAAGTTGTAATGCCACCCATATTCCAAATGCAATCTATATTCATGTGAGTCTAGTACCAATGCAAGCTTACTCATTCTTTAAGGCAGGGTGGGCAGAAGGTAGATCATCTAGAACAGGGATTTTTCCAGAGTGGCACCAAAGTTCTGGAGCGTCTTTCTGTGGACAGTAGGGATGTACGAAACTCACTTACCTTTTCGCGGAATCTTTCACGGGGGGGAGGTGCTCCATCCCTCCTCCCGGAATCCTCGACTTGGGGGAGGCAATCTGGTCCTCCCCTCCGGAATCCTCAACAGCTGGCGGTTCCGCTGGTGGCCTTGGTGCTTCTGGCGGCTCCGGCAGCTCTGGTGGCAGCAGGGGTGGCAGTGGTGGCTGGTCTCCTGGCCGGCCGCGGCTGGGCTGCTGCCACAGCCATTGCCATCCTGGCTTGTAGCCATGATAGGGTACGTAAGAATTTACGTAGCCTATCACGGCTGGGTAAAAAACAAACAAACAAAAAAACCCAGCATACGGAAATGGCGGCGGCTACGGTGGCTGCCATTTGCGTTCCCTATTTTTCGCCGATTTATCTTACGTAAATATTTACATAAGATAAAACTAGGGATGTACGAAAATTCCACCACGGATCTCGGGGAGGCCGAATGCCAGCACATTCAGCCCCCCAAAATCGGTGGTGGAACGGCCGCCCCCCCCCACCCTCCGGGACAAGACTTACCTTGGGCGGATCTTCCTGGCGGCGGCGGCTCGGCGGCGGCAGCTGCGGTGGCCTGTCTTCTGACCGGCTGCCGCTGCCACCATTTCCAGTTAAAAAAAAAACGTGATAGGCTACGTAAAGATTTACATAGCCTATCATGGCTAGGTTTTTTAAAAAAAATCTGATAGGCTACGTAAATCTTTCCGTAGCCTATCACGGCTGACTTAAAAAAAAAAAAAATGCGCGTACGCAAATGGCAGCGGCCGTGGCCGCCGCCATTTGCATTCCTTATTTTGGCACTTCTTAGTCTACGTAAACATTTACGTAGACTAAGATGGCGAAAATAAGGGGAATGCAAATAGCGTAGCGTCTACGCTATTTGTGTTCCCCTTATTTTCGCTGTCTTAGTCTACGTAAATGTTTACATAGACTAAGACATGCCAAAATAAGGAATGAAAATGGCGGCGGCCGTGGCCGCCACCATTTGCGTACGCGCATTTTGTGTTTTTTTAAGTCAGCCGTGATAGGCTACGTAAACATTTACGTAGCCTATCACGGCTGACTGCAGGAACACAAACAGTGGCGGCTACAGCCGCTGCCATTTGCGTCCCTGCTAGCCAGCAGCCGGATGTCCGGCTGCTGGCAGAGCCAGCCGGCGGCTCCGCAGAATCCCTGCGGAGCACAGCTGGCTGGCCAGGATTCCGGGGGGGGGGGAGGAACAGAGCGCCTCCCCCGCCGGCGAGGATTCCGGGGGGAGGGACAGAATGCCTCCCCCCTAACCGTAAACACAATCCGCGAAAGGTAAGTACCTTTCATACATCCCTAGATAAAACAGCAAAAAAAAGGGGAACGCAAATAGCACCCACTATGATATTTGCGGTCCCCTTTTTTTTGCCGTTTTATCTTACGTAAATATTTCTGTAAGATAAATCGAGGAAAAATAGGGAATGCAAATGGCAGCCACTGTAGCCGCCATTTGCGTTCAGTGGGGGGTTTTTTTTGTTTTTTTACCCAGCCATGATAGGCTACATAAATTCTTGCTGTCAAGGGCTCCTTGGAGGCCTCTCTCAGTCTAATCCAGTAGCCAAGTCCAGCCACAGACAAAGGGATTCCTTTCAAAGCTTTATTCCTCTTTTACAACTTAACAACTCTACTGTTAGCAACTAGATATGAGCAGCAGATTACCTATGCCCTAAGTTGGAACAGTTGGTCCCTGTTTGACAGGGTATCACTGGGAGACCCTGAGCTTATGGGCTAGAGAGAGTCCCTCCCCTTTTCCCTTGGATCATCTGGGCGCAACTGTTGTTTGCGCACCAACCGGGCACTACGCCTCCTTTTCGTGCCCTTCATTTGGCACCGCTCCCTGCGTCGGAGTCACGCGTCCAGCAAGTCTGCTCGGTCACTCCTGGGACTGCTATCTATGCTAGGAATGCTGGAGGGAGGAATCTCTGTGAGCTGTTGGCCCTTGGAAGGATGAGCGCGATCCTCTCCCAGGAGTGGCTCCTCTTCCTCAGAATCAGAACTACTCTGGGATTCTATGGGCTCAGTGTTCACCCTGACACTTACGTACCCTATCACGGCCACAAGCCAGGACAGTAATGGCGGCAGCAGCAGACCGGCCGCGGCTGGCCAGAAGACCAGCCGCCGCCGCCGCCTCTACCGCCACCACTGCCAATGAATCTGCCCCAGGTAAGCACCATCCCAGGGGGATTCCGTGGGGGGGGGGCAGGAGGCTGTTCCGCCATGGATTCTGGGGGGCCGGAATCCAGCCTCACTGGAATCCATGGCGGAATTCTCCGCTATCCCTAGTGGACAGTTCATTCCACTGCCTTCCAGGAGTAAGAGAAGGCTGTTTTATTTCTGAAACCACCTTGATCCCTCCAAGCTACTGCACTGGGTGGGCTATTTTCCTCCTTTTACTAAGGGATTTATTGTTGTGCTATCATTCAGGATATAGTGCAATTCATTGTAGTTCTCCAAATTCCACCTTGAAGCATATTCTGACATGTCCAGACCATATCAGATTGTGATATTTTTCCCGCTTTTGCATGGAAATTCATACATATGTTCATGTGTATTTTCACAAATGTATGCATTAATTGTACACATTTTAAATGTACGCATTTTTCTTCCATTGATTAAAGTGTGTTTGTACACTTTTTCATGCACATTTTTTAACATCTTCACATTTTTTTAACACATTTTGTTTTGTTGGGTGAATCACACTGCAAACTCAGAAATGCATTGGGGTCTATCTTTGGTTCCCAGAGGTGTGATATGGGTAAATTCTGATCAAAAATGAACTGAAACTAATAATTTCTCATACATCCCTATCTGTTGTTTATTGACTGCCTGGTTTTGTGTCTTTTAATTGCTGTATTCGGTTTTTATGTTGTCAGCTGTCTTGAAGTGCCTCAGTGCAAAAGGCAGGATAGAAATATTTTAATAAATTAATAAGCCAAATAAAAGGAAGGAAGTCAGAAGTGACAGATATTAAAAATGAAAATGAGAAAAGAATGTGTCAATCAGCCGTGGATCACTGAATATGCAACTGTCATGCTGCTCACCATGCAGTAATACATACGGGTCTTGGTTATTAATTGAATCTGCTCTTTTAAGAACTATATTTCAAATTTTTGATAATGTGCTGCTTTGGGGGACTTTTGGGGGGATGAAAAGCAGCCTATACATTTTCAAACTATTTGCAGGGAGGGGTCATAGTTCATAGAGTCATAGAATCATGGAATACTAGGGTTGGAAGGGGCCTATAAGACCATCGAGTCCAGCCCCCTGCTCAGTGCAGGAATCCAAATCACAGCATCCCCGACAGATGGCTGTCCAGCCTCATCTTGAATGCCTTCAGTGTGGGAGAGCCCACTACATCCCCAGGTATTTGGTTCCATTGTCCTATTGCTCTAAGTCAGGAAGTTTTTCCTGATGTTCAGCCGGAATCTGGCTTCCTGTAACTTGAGCCCATTATTCCGTGTCCTGCACTCTGGGATGATGGAGAAGAGATCCTGGCCTTCCTCGCTGTGACAACCTCTCAAGTACCTGAAGAGCACTATCCTATCTCCCCTCAGTCTTCTCTTCCCAAGGCTAAACATGCCCAGTTCTTTCAGCCTCTCCTCATAGGGCTTTGTTTCCAGTCCCCAGTTGCCCTCTTCTGAACCTTTTCCAGTTTGTCTGCATCTCTCTTAAAGTGCTCAGAACTAGACACAGTACTCAAGATGAGACCTAACCAGTGCTGACTAGAGGGGAACTAGCACTTCAGGTGATTTGGAAGCTATACTCCAATGGTATTGCTCATGCTTTGTATGCAGAATGTCCCAGGTCCAACTCTATCAACATTTCCCATCAAAACAACCAAGACAAAGGTGCTGCGAAAGAACTCTCTGTGTGAGGCCCTGAAGAGATGCCACCAGTCAGAGTAGACAATATTGAACTAGATGGACCACTGGTCCAGCTAACACAGCTTCCTATGTTCAATAAATAAAATAAAATAATTAAAGATAGATATGTGACAAAAATGTAATCTGCCCTGAGCAGCAAAAATCGTGGGTTGGCTTTGGCTTCAATCGTTTACCATCAGTGGAAGGAAGAAGAAGAAGAAGTTGATGAAGAAGACAAAGATGAAGAAGGTGATGAAGAAGGTGAAGATGAAGAAGGTGATGAAGATGAAGGTGATAGTGAGGAAGCAGAAGATGGACACGAAGAGATATGGGCCAATGGATTGGATTGATTTTATCCTCAGCTATCTTTATGCCCTCTGGCTGTGAAAGCCAATTTACAAATACTTAGATATAAAACATCTAATAAACAAAGCTCCAGAACACATAGCATAATCATAATTCTATCAAACTGCACTACAAAACAACCATTTTAAAATGGGAGAAAATGTTTTCTGCAATCTGCCACCACCAAATGGAATTTTTTTTTAAACAAACAGGCAAAAATAAAAGTATTGATGCCTCTTTCTAATGAAAAGGTAGATAATTGGTAAAATGGATGATAAAATGTCATTAACGGTGAACATAAAAAAAACCTTTGCAACGCTATCTGTATTCACGCGGTGCCGAGGTATGCATATGCCCTAGTTCAGTTCCAGCAAAACCACATCCCTCTTGGAAAGGAGCAAGGATCTTCCTCACACATTAGTTTACTACCCACCTTTGTAAAGTGGCCTCAGTGCCCCTAGTGTGACTGGCCAGTCTGACTCCTATATATTGTTAGTAACATCAGGCTCCAACATCCCTCTTCCAGGTAACAATAGTTAATTCAGAACTCAGCAGGGAAAGGAAGCTATATTTGGCCTGTAGAAATGTTTGAACCCTAGACAGCATACCAATGAACTGGCTAGGGAATGGGATAAGGGAGGCAGAGAAAGGTGAACAATGAGGTGTTGTTTGGATTGATTACGAAGTGACTGATGGAGGTTGACAAGTCTTCCTGTCTCCCAAATTGAGTTTTGGACTTTTTACAATGGCAACAGTTATGTCAAGCTCAGGTCTATCACATTCACCCTTCCCCTTAGTTTTGAGATCATGTTGGGTGTTTCCAGGAACACCTCACAAGAGGGACTGAGGGAATAAACCGGTGGAGGCTGGTGACTCTGATTTCAGTGGGGCAGTGCATCTATCCTGGGTTTCAGTCAGAACCAGCCAGAACTCTAAAGGTTCTGAACCCTATCCCCAAAATACATTCAACACCTTGGATAGCTCCTTTAGAGTTCTGGCTGGTTCTGGCTGAAACCCAGAATGGATTCACAGCCCCACTGAAATCAGACCCACAAGTCCCTACTGGAATAAACTACAAAGAGGAGTTTACACATTATATACACAATGCCTCTTGGCTTTCTTCTGAGGTTTGTGCCCACCCCTGCCCCATAAAGCAACTACAAACGAAAGCTGTGGCAGACAGCTGTGGCCTTACTTAAAACCCAAGCCCAAACCCAAGCCAATCAAGATTGTAATGTATTAAGAGATTATGCGATTATAGTTGTAGTAGTGAAGCTTCTGGCAGTGATTGACTGAACTCCTGTAATTTCATTGAGGGGTAGGGAATCATAGAATCATAGAATAGTAGGGTTGGAAGGGGCCTACAAGGCCATCGAGTCCAACCCCCTGCTCAATGCAGGAATCCAAGTCAGAGCATCCCTGACAGATGGCTGTCCAGCCTTGTCTTGAACGCCTCCAGTGTGGGAGAGCCCACCACCTCCCTAGGTCATTGGTTCCATAATTGTCATATTGCTCTAACAGTCAGGAAGTTTTTCCTCATGTTCAGCTGGAATCTGGCTTCCTGTAACTTGAGCCCATGAATCCATATCCTGCACTCTGGGATGATCAAGAAGAGATCCTGGCCTTCCTGTCTGTGACAACATTTCAAGTACTTGGAGAGTGCTATCATATCTCCCCTCAGTCTTCTCTTCTCAAGGTGAAACATGCCCAGTTCTTTCAGTCTCTCTTCATAGGGCTTGTTTCCAGTCCCCTGATCATCTTTGTTGCCCTCCTCTGAACCCTCTCCAGTTTGTCTGCATCCTTCTTAAAGTGTGGTGCCCAGAACTGGACACAGGACTCCAGATGAGGCCTAAGCAGTGCTGAGTAGAGGGGAACTAGTACTTCCTGCGATTTGGAAGCTATGCTTCTATTAATGCAGCCCAAAAAAGCATTGGCCTTTTTTGCAGCCACATCACATTGTTGGCTCATATTCAGCTTGTGATCGACAACAATTCCAAGATCTTTCTCGCTTGTAGTGTTGTTGAGCCATGTATCCCCATCTTGTAACTGTGCATTTGGTTTCTTTTTCCTAGGTGCAGAACTTGGCATTTATCCCGATTAAATGTCATCCTGTGGTTTTCTACCCAGTGCTCCAGTCTATCCAAATCACTTTGAATTTTGTTTCTGTCTTCCAAAGTATTAGCTATCCCACCCAATTTTGTGTCATCTGCAAATTTGATCAGCATTCCCTGCACCTCCTCCTCCAAGTCATTCATAAACATGTTGAAGAGCACTGGGCCCAGGACTGAGCCCTGCGGTACCCCACTTGTTACCTCTCCCCAGTTTGGGAAGGTCCCATTGATAAGCACTCTTTCAGTCCGATTCTGTAGCCAACTGTGGATCCACCGGATCATTGTTTCATGTAGCCCACTTTGAGCTAGTTTGCTCATCAGGATATCATGGGGCACTTTGTCGAAAGCTTTGCTGAAGTTGAGGTATATGATGTCTACAGCATTCCCACGGTCTACAAGGGAGGTGACTTGATCAAAAAATGAGATCAGATTTGTCTGGCAGGACTTGTTTTTGACAAATCCATGTTGGCTTTGAGTAATCACGGCATTGTTTTCAAGGTGCTTCCAGATGGATTGCTTTATCATAGGGCAGGCAGAAGGGTGTCTGGCTGTGATTGGTGGAGTTCCCTGATGTTAAAGACAACAGAAACGCCTAGGGAAGGAGGAGGCAGAAACTGGAGAAAGCAGAAGACCAAAGCAAATGGGTGAGAGAGGGTAGAGGAGGAATGGAAGGGAATGGAAAAGATGGAAGAGAGAAAATATTGGTTATATTATAATCTATTGCATTTGATACCCTAATGGTCTTTAATCAGGGAAATTCAGAACAAATATACTTTCAGATTTGAATATGATGCCCCCCCTTGGGGGGGTTCTCATTTTGCTGGACCTTCTAGATAGTCCCAATCTTGTCCTTAATGTTGAATACTTATCCTGGATTCATGCCCCCCAAATGCTTGTGCTACAGCTTTTTAATGCCTTATTCTGTCATCCGTTGAGATTCTGTTATCGAATTTCCTTCTGTAGTCATCCTTCCCTTGTTCTGGTTTGTCTCCTCATTATTTTAAGAAAATATGAACAGTTGTCAAAGTGGCAGGCCCCTTTCCATGCTGTCCACAGTATATCAAACGCAAAGCCAGTGATAACTCATAACTGTTTTCCATTTAGTAATAGAATGCACCAATTTTCCTGCTGAGTCGCCTCAAATTCAATTTCCCATTGAGAATTCATCTAAATTACTTGTCCATGAATTAACAATGCTGAATGCTAACAGAGACATTGAATTATATTATTTTCCAGCTGCTTGTCTTGGAAAATGTAATTGCGGCTGACAAGGTGTGATTTCTTTCTTTTTATTTTTGACATTCTCATCTCACCTTTAAACAAAAAGACAAACAAAAACAAACCTCTGGAGGAAAACTGCCCAGCTTCTCCCATTAAATCTCAGGTTATTTAAAATAAACAAAGAATGTCAAAGTGACCACAAGAACTGAAGTTGCCAGTGCTAAAATCTATGGTAGAATTTTGGACACAAACCTGGAAGATGTGAGTGTGTGTGTGTGTGTGTGTGTGTGAATGTGCAGTACAATCCACAACGCAAATCAGAACCATCCTGTGGAAAGGCATCCTGCCCGTGTTAATGGCCAATGATGAGGAATAGGGACAGATAAACCTGCTGCATGATACACAAGGGGAGTTGTACTAACTAATATGACTGGAGGTGAGTGGGAAACTCACCACAGAGGTGTTGATCCCTCTGTAGCCGCAGTGCGTAGGACAGCTCTGGAGAGGGAAGCCAAAGGAGTGTTGCTAGGGAAGTGGTGGAAGCTTCCCAATTCAATTATTTGGGAAAACCAGACTATTTTGCTGAACATCCTCCAGATGAGTAGAAAAATAATGGAGATTCCTTTAATTAGGTCTGGAAAAGAGATGCCAGTGAAGCTTGCTGAGCTTGGGCCCAGATATAAGTTGTGGGGTTAGCCTGAAAGAAGAGGAAAGCATTACAAAGCCCCTGAATAATTCTAGGACTTGGATTTAAAAATCTGAGCCATAGACGGTTTCCCAGGAAACCGACCTTCCTATCGCTCCAACCCATCCACCCAACACAAACCTTCCCTTAAAACCACACTGATTGGCTAGGCCAGTGGTAGAAATAATGGCAGTGGTGCTCGAGGTGAAGTAAGAGGGCAAGCGAACCATCTCTCCTTCTGCTATCTGGATGGTTCTGAGCACTAGTGGACTATGTAGGCCAAACTGGCTTTTCGGACATGTAGTTTTTCCAAGGAGTATTGCAGTTTCAGCGGCGGATGCTGCTGTTGCTGATGGCCCAGCTTTGTTGTTCAGTCGTTAAGTCATGTCCGACTCTTTGTGACCCCATGGACCATAGCATGCCAGGCCTTCCTGTCCTTCGCTCTCTCCCAGAGTGTACTCAAGATGGCCCAGCAGGTCAATGCAATTTAAAGGGAAGGCGAGAGTCGTTTACTGACCTTTTGGAGGATATAGCTCAATTTATATCCATGTCATTCTGAAATGAATGGGGGAGAGGGTCATCCATCACTAATCTGGAACAAACTGGGCCCCCAGCACAGAATCCGGTGCAGCCCTCTCTTTCCCCTAAAATGCTGAGTGGTCAGTGGGAGTGCTGACATCAGGAGCTGTGGCAGAGTCTCTTTGTGCACTGGATGTTGCCATAATCATGCATAGAAGCATTCAAAATCTAGTAGGCCTGGGGCCTGGCTTGCAACTAGGGATGGCGGAGAATTTATCCCCGAAACTTCGGGGGGCCGAGCGCCAACGTGTTTGGCCCCCTGAACAAGTTTCGGGGAGAAATTCTCTGCACCCCTCCACCCCCCCCCCGGGATGGGACTTACCTTTGCCGAATGTCCCTCCCAGCGGCGGGTCCGGCCGGCGGTTCGGCGGGTGTTCGTCCAGGGCTATTTGCGTTGCCCTTATTTTCGCCGTAGTCTACGTAAATCTTTACGTAGGCTACAGCGACTAAATAAGGAACGTGAATGGCGGCTCCCAATGGGGGCCGCCATTTGCGTACGCACTTTTTTTTTTTTTTTTTTTTAAGTCACCCGTGATAGGCTACGTGACGATTAACGTAGCCTATCACGGCTGACTTTGCAGATCTAGCCGTGATAGGCTACGTTAATCGTCATGTAGCCTATCACGGGGGCGTTTTTTTTTTAAAAAAAAAAACTTTGGAGTTCGCGGCCGGGCAAGGCGAGGCGCCTCCTCCCCGGCCTGAATTTCGGCCGGGCGAGGCGGGAAGCCTCCCCCCCGGCCGGAATTTCAGCCGGGCGAGGCGGGAAGCCTCCCCCCTGGCCTGAACTTCACGGGGGGAGCAGCGAAGCACCTCCCCCCCACCGCGAACAAGCTTTGAGGACAGGTAAGTGACTTTCGTCCACCCCTACTTGCAACTAGGGATGTACAGACTGTCTAAAATCTGCTCCGCCTGTGTTTCATGGATTGTCAGGTGCCTTTTGTTCCATCATCCACCCACAGATGGATGCAAATATTATTTTTTCATCATGCAGCAATAATCAAATAAATGTTTACATAAGTATTTACATACTTTGCTTTAGCACAAAACATTTAGCCTATTGTCCCTTATTCCATTCAACATTTCCTCAGCAGAAACATATGTATTTTTTCTGTGAATTTATATGTGTGAATTTGGGGAAAGTAAAAAAATCATCTGAAAGTCCATGGACTCTGTGCAGCCTGAGGAGTTGCTCCACAGCAGATTCCACAGGATTCTTAGAAATCCGAGCTCATTTTAGTTCATCTTGAATTTCTCCAGCATCCCTACTTGCAACAGCCTTAGGATGAATACTTATGAACTGCCGAACAAAAAGAAAATGCATCATCCAAAAAAAAGGACAAAAGGGGACACTGATTTGCATAGGCTTTGCCTATGTTAATTTCTATGTATAGAAATGTATAGAAATAATAATTATAATTATTTCTATAATTATATAGAAATATAAATGTGCCATATTTCTCTTTAAATTATAATAATTATTTCTATGTATAGAAATAATTATTATAATTTAAAGAGAAATATGGCACATCTCACCATTAGTGTGCTGTGCTGCCTTTCTTGAGAGACGGACCATGCTTCAGTTATCCATGCACTGGTGGTGACATCCAGGATAGACTACTGCAATGTGCTGTACATAGGGCTGCCTTTGAAGATTGCTCAGAAACTTCAGCTGATGCAGAATATGACCACCAGAGTGTTAGTGGGAGCGAGGTGGTCAAATGATATATAACCTATACTGTGCCAGCTGCACTAGTTACCAGTGCATTGCAGAGCCCAGTATAAAGTGCTGGTCTTGATCTTTAAAGCTTTAAATGGCTGGGGCCAAATTAACTGAAGGATCACCTTCACCCATATGCCAAATCAGCCTGCCTGTGCTTTAAGAAGAGGCAACAAATACCTTTCCTATTTGCCCACTTTTGAGAGCTGTTAGGTGGGCAGAGGGACTTTTCTGCAGTGGCCCCTCATTTCTGGAATGGGCTGCCACAGAGGGTCCATTGCCAGCTTTTAGGAAGGTTCTGAAAATCTACTTGTTTACTCTGGCCTCCCCCCGATTATGTGTCTGTGCTTTTATGTTTGTTTGTTTCTTAGATTGTTGTTCTTACAAAATAGTATCAGCCTGTTTTACTATTTTAAATTGCCTTAGGAGGGCTCCTGTCCTGAAAGGCAGCCTAGAAATACATTAAACGAATCAATTAAATAATAAGCCCTATGTGAGGGTTTTTTTTTCCTAATGGAGCAGATGTTCACGCCTGACCAGTTTCACTCCTGACCAGTTTCAAGGAGGAAAGTGGGCTTTCAGAGGCTACAAAAAGCACCTATATAACAACTTTATCCTATAGCCTTTTCCATTTTTAGTGCCCATTGGCAGCCCTGATATTCTGTTCTGGCTTCTTTTCTAGGACTTCTTCTTCACTGCATGGACGTAGCCAGTGTTCAAGTACAGAACGTGATGGTGTGGTAAAGAATTGTAACCTGATGCCATTGTATGTGCCTTAAGCAGGCATAGCATTGTAAAGAGCTGCGCATGCCTGAAATGAGCAGACAGTAACCCTAAGATAAGGTTGCTAGGTAAACCGCTGGCAACCAATCAAAAGTAACACGCTGGCTGATGAATGCAAGCTAAGCAATAAAACTCTAGCACGGGCTTAGCCTGTGGTCGACTCTGCTTTTGAGCGTGAGCTCCTCTGTCGAACTGTTTGCAAACAATAAAATTGAGTTGGACCCAGCCTGAGGTTGACTCTCCTCTTTGGGGCAAATTGGACTAGCCTCCAGGGGGTGAAACTAGCATTTTTGTGCAACAGTGGTGGTTCCATGAAGCCGATCAGATCTGATTACGTGATGATGTCACTTGGCACTAATGAAAACCACATATTGTCCTCACTGTGAAGGAACGCATGTCCACTGCTGCAGATTTGATTGGATGGGAAGGACAGGCCTTCAGAAACAGTCAGGTTTCACTTTCCATGGAAATGAAAATGGGATCAAAACCATTTCATGCTGTTAAAGCTAATTCTTCCCATGTCAGTCTGGTCTCTTAGGTGATGCCACAGCTATATCTGTGATGCAAGACCAGGCATATTTACAACATATCTTGCCTATCTTTTGGCATCTGGGAAGCCCCTGGAAGGCCAGAAATGACTATGATGGCATTTCCATTTGTTTCAAATTCATTCTGCATTATTTATTTTTCATCAGCAGATGCTAATACTGCATGCAGCAAGCTGTGCTAAAAGCACAAAATCAAACTATTCCTGGAGGAATTGGTGCAGAACTCAAAGCCACGATCCAATATAAGAGGCAAGAAGGTAGCTTCTGATATCCCCAGGGCCAGCTCTTGGCCTGGCAGCAGCAGCTGCAGTCACAAGCAGTGTAACGCTGCTCCAGAAATCTCTCAAGCATATGGCATCTGAAATCTGAACCAGTTGGAAGTTCCTGCTGAAAGTGAAGTTTTGGCAAGCTCTTTTACTGGAGGGAGATCAACTTCTTTTCTTTTCTTTCTTTTTTGGCCTTGCAGGGATAGGCAAGCTATTGTCAGATCCTCAGGGCCAGCTCCAACATGTTTTCTGCAATACGAAGTGTATGACCTGCAAAGACAGTGATTTGCAAGCTCAAAACTTTACATATATATGCTCAAGCACATTCGCACAAACATACACATTCTGTTTATGTCTACCAGCAACATAAAGAGGGAGGGTGTGAGGAAACAGAACTGTCTTACATTTTTGTATACAGTTTGCTTTTGGAATATTACAGGGTTAAATCTCGTGTGTGAGAGGAACACCTTCACCCATATGCCAAATCAGCCTGCCTGTGCTTTAAGAAGAGGCAACAAATACCTTTCTCATTTGCCCATTTTTGATTTTTGAGAGCTGTTAGGTGGGCAGATACTTGATGGAGGGACTTTTCTGCAATGGCCCCTCATTTCTGGAATGGGCTGCCTCAGAGGGTCCATCAGGCCCCAACTTTGCCAGCTTTTAGGAAGGTTCTGAAAACCTACTTGTTTACTCTGGCCTCCCCCCAATTATGTATGTCTGTGCTTTTATGTTTGTGTCTTAGATTGTTGTTCTTATGAAATAGCATCAGCCTGTTTTATTACCATAAGCTGCCTTAGGAGGGCTCCTGTCCTGAAAGGCAGCCTAGAAATAGGTTTAACAAATCAATTAAATAATAAGCCCTATGTGAGGTTGTTTTCCTAATGGAGCCGGTGTGTGTGTGTGCACGCTTGTCAGTTTCCATAAAAAGGTCCTAAGTTTAGTTAGAGATCATAGGAAACGGAAGTCTGGCTCATGAAATCCAAGGAATGCAGATGGCTCAAGAGGCCAACATGTCTGCAGAGTAAGAGGAGATGACAAAGTGGGCAGGAGGTTCAACAGAAGGTCAGGGGAAAATAACAATGCATCCCTGTATTAAGAGGTCATTGTCAGGAATGCCCCTGTAGTCTTTTAAGCCCTCCAATAGCCGGAATCAACAGTCAAACAAAACGGCTGCTTTCCAAAGCTTTATTTCCATTCAGATTAATGAGGCTTACAGATGCTAATTGCCTGAGACTCAGAGGAAATACAAAGGATCAGCCTACCAGGGGTTTCTAAGGGTTAGGACATCAGTTGGTCTCCATTTGGAGAAAAGCATAGCAACTCTCTGAACTTAAGGAGTAAGAGGGGAAATTCTCCCCCTTTCCTGTGGGGCCTCGGGGCACAGTTGCTGACGTCGAGCCAACCAGGCAGAGTGCCTCAGCTCAGCTTCTGCAACCTCTCGCTTGTGCTTGCGCCTGCACCTTGCATCTGAAAGCTCAAGTTGTTCCTCCCTCTCCATGCCAGGGTCAGTGTCGCTCCCAGGAATGTGAGCAGTGGGGGGCTCCCCCTCCAGCTGTGCCTCTGGAACCTGAGATGGTTTCTCTCCCATGGGCTGTATCTCCTCCTGAGAATCAGAGCTGCCTTGGGGCTCTATGGGCTCAGATCCAACCCTGACAGTCATATAACTATGACATTCATCCTAACCACATCAGCATGAACATGACTGTAGCAAGGTAAGAGCAGCCATAGAGGCTACAGCAACAACTTTATTACTGGTAAGATGGTATTTCTCCCCAAGTAGATTGGTCAGGCAATTAAAGACTTCTTGTTTGATTAATCACCAGTGTGTTCACTGATTCATATAGAGGGATGTCAGAAAATTCCGTGACGGATCTCGGTGAGGCCGAATGCCAGTGCATTCGGCCCCCTGAAATCCATCACGGAACAGCCTGCCACCCCCCCGTCCCCCGTGGATCCCCCCCAGGATGAGACTTACCTGGAGCAGATGTTTCAGACAGCAGCAGCTCCAGCAGCGGCAGTGGCGGCGGCGGCAGCGGCGGCGGTGGCAATTTGTCTTCTGACCGGCTGCCACCGCTGCCATTTGCAGTCTGTGTTTTTTTCTTCCCCCCCCCCCAGTCGTGATAGGCTATGTAAAGACTTACGTAGCCTATCACGTCTGGGTAAAAAAAACAGTGTACACAAATGGCGGCGGCTATGGCCGCCGCCATTTGCGTTCCTTATTTTTCGCCGTCTTAGTCTACATAAATATTTACATAGACTAAGACGAAGACAAGAAAGGGGAACATAAATAGTGCCCAGTACACTATTTGCATTCCCCTTTCTGGTCTTCGTCATAGTCTATGTAAATATTTACGTAGACTAAGACGGCGAAAGATAAGGAACGCAAATGTAGCCGCTGTGATTTGTGTACACGTTTTTTGTGTTTTTTTTACCCAGAGCCCTCCGCGGCCGGAAATCCGGCTGCGGACAGCCCTGGCCTGGGCCTGGCCGGCTGCTCCGCGGAGCTGCCGTGGAGCACAACCGGCTGTCGAGGATTCTGGGGGGGAGGACCGGATCGCCTCCCCCCCATTGAGGATTCCGGGGGGAGGGACGGAATGCCTCCCCCCACCACCATGAACAGAATCCGCAAAAAGGTAAGTGACTATCATACATCCCTATTCATATAGTACCATAATGATGTGGGTGCTGCAAACTCAAGAATACTCCCCATCCTATTCAGCTAGACTCTAGATGGGGGAAAGGTGTGGATGGGAAGAATGTCTAAATTCTACTCCATGCAAATTTTGCCAGGGCAGGTGTGTGAAGGTTTGAGGCCTACAGAGGCAAGGTGGAAATATCAGTCTTAGAGCCTGTTGTTGTTGTTGTTGTTGGGAAAGGGTATCCCCAAGAGGAGCAGTTTCATTTCCCTGGTTAGTTTCATTTTCCTGAGTTAGGTTTTATTTCTCCCAGTTTGAAACAGTATTTTTGGTTTGGGGGAAGGAGGGGATATAAAGGGATGGAGACCAGAGAGAGGAAGACCAGAGACAGAGAGAGAAGATGAGAGCCTGAAAAGAGAGCAGGAAGAAGCAGCCTGGAGCAGTCTAAGTGCAGCTAGAGTACAGGAAATTGTGTTTTGCAATCTTTATTTTATCTTAATGCCTTTTGGATCACTCAGCTCTATTCTGTACGTACCTTTAGTTGTAGTTTGCTTGCTTTTATTTACCAGTAAACTGTTGTGGTTAACACCCAGTTGTTTGAAGTGCCAATCACCCCATGTCTACAGCCTAAACCCCATGCTATTGGGAAGGGGGAGTTTAAAAGATGGAAGGAGGGGCTCCTAAGGAGGCAAGAGATCCTTAAGGAGTTGTTCAGGGGGCCCAGGTCATAAGGGGAAGCCTGACAGGGTGACACTGGTCTGGGAGGGAACTGCATCATTTGTCCTGCCTATTTGGTTCTTCTTCCATCCAGATGTTACTGGACTGGATTGGCATGATACCACAGAGAATTAGGTTCCATGCCACTATGGTAATATATAATTTCAGGCCTTAACCAATCAGGCCTTAGCTAAGTTGCATGTGTAAGGCATAAAAGGTAAAGGTAAAGGTGTCCTCAACCAGTCATGTCCGACTCTAGGGTGCGGTGCTCATCCCCGTTTCTAAGCCGAAGAGCTTATTTATTTACTTGCAATGTCTTGCTTTCGAACTGCTAGGTTGACAGAAGCTGGGACTGAAGACGGGAGCTCACTCCGTCACGCAGCACTCGGGTCTCGAACTGCTGACCTGCCGACCTTCCAGTCTGCAGTTCAGCGTCTTACCCACTAAGCCACCGCGTTCCCATGTGTAAGGCATATAGGGTGTCAAATACAGTGCAAATTTTGTCATGCAGCTCTAATTGTCACTTTTTGTTCTAACCATCCACTGAATCTTTTTTATTTGTTTTTTTAGTGTGTTTATCTTAAGGCAAGAGATGGAATCTCTAGGGAGACTGAAATTCTCTCCCATTGGTTCCCACTGTTAAGGTTCAGTTCCTTTCCATTCATTCACATGCTTGGAACTGATTAACAGAGTTTACTCTATATCTCATAATTTTTTAAAGGATCATAGTAGGTTGTCTTACTAGAAAAAGTGATTGATGCCTCCCATTTTATTTTAGCAGCAATTGTTTTATAGATGTGTTTTTATGCTTCAGCAAATACCAATTATGTTTTGATTATGTGCTCTATTCATGTTTCACACTCCAACTGTCAGGATGTGTTCTTTGCATTCTCACTACCTTTTGGTCTCACATTTTATCTTGCTTTTTCCTCCATGCCACTTCAGCCCACCGCATTCTCTATTTGCATCATGCATCTGATGAAATTGTATTTATTTATTTCATTTCTTTATTACATTTCTATACAGCCAAATAGCTGATGCTCTCTGGGCAGTTCACAACAACTAAAACCTAGTATCTTGCCCACACATACGCAAAACTCACAAAAGGCAGAAATTGCATTATTAATTCCATTTTCCCAGTCCGAACAAGGGATTTCTGCAGCAAATCTGCTGTTCAAATTTAAAAAAAAGAGGGAAAAAAGCCCAGTTCTTCCAAATATACTCCTGTAGTACATTGCTACATTGCTTCTGTAGCCACCCAGGTGTTCTCTTAGCAAATTGTTTCCTCACATTCTCCATCATGGACTTTGTAGTGTTAAAAAAAACTGGTTGTAAAATGTAGCATGCATATTTTGTCCAATCTTGCACTACATCCTAGGGTCAGTAGTGTTTAAGCTGTGCAACCACTGACTGAGTTGTTCTAAGTATGCATGTTTCCCTTGGTGTGCAAAGCAATATTGTGCAGTCTATACAATTTATAATGTTAATAGCGCTTTTCTCATGGCACAGTGTATGTGACTTCTGCATCATCTTTGGAGGGACAAATATGAAAATACAATTAGCACACAACTGAAAACTGGTCCGGGTATATTAATCTCATAATGTGACAATACTGAAACACACAATCATTTATAATTGTTGCTGATTATATCTTTTAGTGAAAATGATTAGTGCTTAAACAAGAATAATACAAATGTGAAAGAAAGAAAGAAAGAAAGAAAGAAAGAAAGAAAGAAAGTCAGATGATGCCCAGAAGAGACTTTTGGGAAAAGATTTTCAGAAATACTTTTTTGAATATATTGTTTTATATAGATGTTTAAATTTTCTTTTACATGTATAATATTTACATTGGGTTTTTTCCACATTTGTATTATTTTTGTTTAAGCACTAATCATTTTCACTCAAAGATATAAGCAGCAAAAATTATAAATGATTGCAAGTTTGTTTCAATATTGTCACATGATTGGATTAATATACCTAGATCAGTTTTCAGTTGTGTGCTAACTGCATTTTCATATTTGGTTTTCTGCATCTGCCACCCTATTTTTTGTTCTATTTCATCTCTGGAGGGCCCACAGACTGAATGCCCACAGCAGTATAGCACTTTGCTCTCTGGCATGTAGCAACACAATTGAGGATTAAAGTACTCTCTTTCCCTTAGGGATGGATGGGCAACCCCCCCCCAATCCAGGTTCTCTGTATGCCTGCTCAGCCCCCGTTCCTGTTCATGTGCCCCCAAGCCCACTCTTGACCTCCCCCCACTCGCCAAGCCTCCCACACTGTCAAGGTGGACACTGAGCCCATAGAATCCCAGAGTAGTTCTGATTCTGAGGAAGAGCAGTCGCTCCTGGGAGAGGAGCGCGCTCCTCTTTCCCAGGGCCAACAGCTGACGGAGATTCCTCCCACCAGCATTCCTAGCTTAGATAGCAGTCCTGGGAGTGACAGAGTGTGGATAGCAGACTTGGTGGACGCGCGACGCTGACGCAGAGAGCGGCGCCAAATGGAGGGCGCAGAAAGGAGGAGTAGTGCCTAGTTGGCGCGCAAACAACGGCTGCGCCCAGAGGATCCAAGGGAAAAAGGGGAGGGACTCTCCCTAGTCCTTACGTTCAGGGGTCTGCCAGTAATTCCCTTTCAAACGGGAACCAACTGTTCCAACTTAGGGCATAGCTGCTCAGATCTAGTTGCAAACGGTAGAGTTGTTAAGTTATAAAAGAAAAATAAAGCTTTGAAAGGAATCCCTTTGTCTGTGTCTGGACTTGGCTACTGGATTAGACTGAGAGAGGCCTCCAAGGAGCCCTTGACACACATCCTCGAGCACTGCGAGTGCCATTTTGCAAAAATTAAAATTAAAAAATGGTGATCGCGAATATGCGCACATCTAGTTCTACTCAAAATGGTGCTGTGAATCGCCCATATAAGAAGATTACAGGCCTAAATGGCCCATTTACACCTGTAACCTTGCATATATGGGTGATTCAAGTCGCCATTTTCCATACAACTAGATGTGTGCATATTCACGGTTATCATTTTTTCCCGTAAAATGGCGATTGCAGCACTTGAGGACAGGTCCTGGGTGAGTGCTGACAGCTCGGCGAGCGTGGTGGGGGGGTGAGCAGGGGCAAGGGCTTGGCAGGCACAGCTCAGAGGGAGGGCAGCAGGGAGGAGTCCTCTGGACTCCTGTATGCAATTCAGCACTCGCGCCATCCCTACTTTCCCCCTCCATTGCATTTCCACCATAGATGGACCTACAGAATTAACTGCAAAATTTAAATGGGTTATTTATAGAAAGGCTGCCTTTTTCAAATAATTCCCAGGGGCTGAACTGGAAACTGATTCCTAATGTTCTTTCATCAAAAAACATCAATCCCACCAACAGGTGACAGTAGGAAATCATGTTTGAAACCAGATAAGTATATCTCAGGATAATTGATTGCACGAATAATAGCACCCCAAATGATTACTCAGTCTGGTACTTACAAAAATAATTACACTTCTGAAAATCAAAATTAATTTGTACACTCCTGCTGCATTTTTAAAAGTTGTTGACATTTCATTGTAGTGCTCATAATGAAATGAAAATTATTAATAATTGTTTGTGCTTAAGTGTGACAAATGTCATTTAACTGGAGCTGGGAAAGAGTCACATAGGGCATGGCCAGACAGCTAAGTTGGCAGATTTTCATTCAGAATCATATTCAGAACAGCATCTGCCTTGAGAACAGGCCTGGTGAACAAACAAACAAAGAACTGCAACAATTCTGTGGATGCCTGAACAGGCCCATAATTAACAGCTTGCCTTAATCAATCACAGCATTGCATACAAGACAAATGTACAGTATTCAGGGAAAAAATCTATACAGCCCAGATTCTATGGGTTTAGCTGATTGATTGATCTATTTATTTATTACATTTATATCCCACCAACTCAAAGTGGCTACATGAGGTTCCCAGGTAGTCTCCCCATCAAGCACTGACCAGACCCAGATCTGCTTAGCTTTAGCATGGTGGCTGCCTCCTGTGCCTTCAGATTTTGCCCTCATCATCTGTTTGACCAATTAGGTAAAGCTGACAATTTTAGGGGAATTTCAGTCATGCCTAGGGATGGCATGGGCGCCCAATTCCATCTGGGAATCCTGCAGAACCCCCCCCTGCCCGCACCCCTGAGTCCCACTTAATGAGCCCCTGCCCCCGCTCAGCGAGCAGCCCGCACTAATGCTGGTGGCCTTGTCAAGCTCTGCAGTTGCCATTTTTTGAAAAATAAAATGGCGATTGCAAAAATGTGCATATTTGTGTATGCACAAAAATAAGCATTTTGCACACATGCAAATATGCACATTTTTGTTATCGCCAATTTATTTTTCAAAAAATGGTGACTGTGGCACTTGACGCGGCCATCGGAGTGAGTACAGGCTGCTCGCCAAGTGCAGGAGGGACTCAAGTGTTGTCCAGGGAGTGGCAAGTGGGGGCAGGGGCTGGGTGGGCACCTGGAGAACCTGGATGGGGGTGGGTTCGCACGTCCCTAGTCAAGCCCATAGTCAATACTATAATTTAACTTTTCTCAATTCAAATTTGAGACGTACGGACTGTTGAAAATCCGCTCCGTCTGTGTTTCACAGATTGTCAGGAATCTCTCATTCCATCATCCACCCACAGACTAGGGATGTCAGAGAATTCTGCCATGGATCTCAGTGAGGCCGAATGCCAGTGCATTCACGTAGCCTATCACGTATTTACGTAGCCTATCACGGCAAGGCAAAAAAAAAAAAAAGCATACGCAAATGGCAGCGGCTACAGTGGCCGCCATTTGCGTTCCCTATTTTTAGATGTTTTAGCCTACGTAAATATTTACATAGGCTATTACAGCGAAAAACGAGGGGAACGCAAATAGCGTAGTGGGCGCTATTTGCATTCCATTTTTTTCACCATAATAGCCTATGTAAATATTTACGTAAACATTTGTGTACGCAGTTGGGGGGGGCTTGCCATGATAGGCTACGTAAATACTTACATAGCCTATCACGGCAGCCTGGCTGGACATAAATGGCAGCCGCTATGGCGGCCGCCATTTATGTCCACAGCAGCCCGTCCGCAGCTGGAACTCTGGCTGCGGATGGCCCTGGCCGGCGGCTCCACGGAGCCGCCATGGAGCAGAGCCGGCCCAGGGAGGATTCCAGGGGGAGGGACGAAGCTCCTCCCCCCACCGCGAATCCAAGCTCCACAAGGGTAAGTGAATTTTGTACATCCCTACCACAGACGGATGTGAATATTCTTTCTTTCCATCATGTGGAAAAATACGGAAATATTTATGTAAATATTTACTTAAGTATTTACATAAGAATTTACATAATTTACCTCAGTATGTAACATTTAGTGTATTGTCCCCCATTCCATTCAATGTTTCCTCAGCAAAAACTTAGTATTTCTCTATGGATTTATATGCGTACATTTCGGGAAAGTAAAAAAATCATCCCAACGTCCACAGACTACACAGCCAGGGGAAGGTGCTCTGCAGTCGATTCCACAGGTCGGATTCTTATAGGGATGTCAGAGAATTCCATGACAGATCTCAGTGAGGCTGAATGCCACGGCATTCAGCCCCCTGAAATCTGTCACAGAACGAAGCCCCCCCACACACACACAAAAGGCACTCGGGACGAAGTCCCCGCCGCCTCCACCCCACGAGAGGCGCGTGAAACGGAGCACTTCCCTGCTCCTGTCTGCGCTGCTTTGCAAATGGCGCCCGTCCTTCGGCCGCCATTCACTTCCTCCTCTTCATAGCCATGATAGGCTACATAAATATGTACATAGCCTATCATGGCTAACACAGGGACGCCATTTGCGTCCCTGTAGAGGCCGTGATAGGCTACGTAAGTATTTACATAGCCTATCACGGTGGCGGGGGGAAAACCCAGCGTACGCAAATGGCAGCGGCTACTGCAGGGATGCAAATACAGGGATGCAAATGGTGGTGGCTATGACAGCCGCCATTTGCATCCCTGCAGGGCTGCCCAGCGGCCGGATGTCCGGCTGCGGGCAGCCAGAGCTGGCCGACGGCTCCACGGCTTGGCCGTGGAGCAGAGCCGGCCGAGCAGAATTCCGGGGGGAGGGACGGAGCGCCTCCCCCCCACCGCAGATTGCCCAGCGCAGAGCCAGGTAGGTGTTTTGTACATCCCTAGATTCTTAGAAATTGAGCTCATTTTAATCCATCTCAAATTTCTCCAGCATCCCTAATTCAAATGAACCCTGTAATTCATATAAAGTTGCATCAGCGTAGACTATTATAGTCATGGATCTACAATGTGATGTGGCTGCAAAGAAGGGAAATGCCATTTTGGGCTGCATTAATAGAAGCATAGCTTACAAATCCTGGGAAGTACTAGTTCCCCTCTACTCAGCACTGCTTAGGCCTCATCTGGAGTACTGTGTCCAGTTCTGGGCAAGACACTTTAAGAAGGATGCAATAGGGATGTACGAAAGTCACTTACCTTTTCGAAGGGTGACATTCGTGGGGGGGAGGTGCTCCGTCCCTCCCCCCGAAATTCTCTTTGGCCGGCTCCGCTCCGCCAAGATTCTGCAGAGCCGCCGGCCGGGGCTGCCCACAGCCAGACATCTGGCCGCTGGGCAGCCTGCAGGGACGCAAATGGCAGCTGCTGTAGCCACCTCCATTTGCGTTCCCTTAGTTAAGGGAAGTGGCCGCCATTTCCTTTCCCTTTCTTTTTGCCGTTTTAGCCTTTGTAAATATTTACATAAGCTAAAACGGCAAAAAAAAGGGAATGCAAATGGCGGCTGCCATAGCTGCCTCCATTTGCGTTCCCTTAGTTAAGCTGTGATAGGCTACGTAAATACTTACATAAATGCAAATACTTGCAAATGGCATCCCTGCGTTAGCCGTGATAGGCTACGTAAGTATTTACGTAGCCTATCACGGCTATGATGAGGAAGCGAATGGCGGCCGCAGACTCCTTTCCAGGCCCATTTCGTGGGGTGGGGGGTGGGGGGGCTTTGTTCCACCATGAATTTCGGGGGTCCGAATGCACTGGCATTTGGCCTCACCAAGATCTGTGGCAGAATTCTCTGACATCCCTAGATGCCGACAAGCTGGAGAGGGTTCAGAGGCGGGCAACAAAGATGATCAGGGGACTGGAAACAAAGCCCTATGAATAGAGACTGAAAGAACTGGGCATGTTTAGCCTTGAGAAGGGAAGACTGAGGGGAGATATGATAGCACTCTTCAAGTACTTGAAAGGTTGTCACAGAGAGGAAGGGCAGGATCTCTTCTCAATCATCCCAGAGGGCAGGACATGGGATAATGGGCTCAAGTTACAGGAAGCCAGATTCGGGCTGAACATAGAATCATAGAATCATAGAATAGTAGGGTTGGAAGGGTCCTACAAGGCCATTGAGTCCAACCCCCTGGTCAATGCAGGAATCCAACTCAGAGCATCCCTGATAGATGGCTGTCCAGCCTCGTTCTGAACGCCTCCAGTGTGGGAGAGCCCACCACCTCCCTAGGTAATTGGTTCCATTGTCGTATTGCTCTAACAGTCAGGAAGTTTTTCCCGATGTTCAGCCAGACTCTGGCTTCCTGTCACTTAGAATCATAGATCATAGAATAGTAGGGTTGGAAAGGGCCTACAAGGCCATCGAGTCCAGCCCCCTGCTCAATGCAGGAATCCAAGTCAGAGAATCTGGCTTCCTGTCACTTGAGCCCATTATCCTGTGTCCTGCCCTCTGGGATGATTGAGAAGAGATCCTGGCCTTCTTCTCTGCATCCTTCTTCAAGTGTGGTGCCCAGAACTGGACACAGTACTCCAGATGAGGTCTAACCAGTGCTGAGTAGAGGGGAACTAGTACTTCCTGCGATTTGGATGCTATGCTTCTATTAATGCAGCCCAAAAGAGCATTTGCCTTTTTTGCAGCCACATCACATTGTTGGCTCATATTCAGCTTCTGATCGACAACAATTCCAAGATCCTTCTCGCTTGTAGTATGGTTGAGCCACATATCCCCCATCTTGTAACTGTACATTTGGTTTCTTTTTCCTAGGTGCAGAACTTGGCATTTATCCCTATTAAATGTCATTCTGTTGTTTTCTGCCCAGCACTCCAGTCTATCCAGATCACTTTGAATTTTGTTTCTGTCTTTCAAAGTATTAGCTATCCTGCCCAATTTTGTGTCTTCTGCAAATTTGATCAGCATTCCCTGCACCTCCTCCTCCTCCTGACTGTGAGAAACATCCTGACTGTGATAGCAATATGACAATGGAACTGTCAATGACCTAGGGAGGTGGTGGGCTCTCCCACACTGGAGGCATTCAAGATGAGGCCAGACAGCCATCTGTCAGGGATGCTCTGACTTGGATTCCTGCACTAAGCAGGGGATTGGACTCGATGGCCTTGTAGGCCCCTTCCAACCCTACTATTCTATGGTTCTATGATTCTATCTCTCAGGAAAATTATTATTAATAATAATAACAGCAGCAGCAGCAACACCACCAACAAAATTGTCTTTATTTGTGCTTCAATCCAGTAAGGGAGTTCCATATGCAGAAGCTGTTTCTGCATGTGTAACCAACGCAACTGTGCATGGACCCCGCAACCTGCTTTGGAGGCTGTTTTGGAGCTTCTGAACCAACCCTGACCCACCTCAGCCTGATTCAGTCCTGGTCCAACCCTATTTGGACTCTGGATCCAAGGCAAGATTCAGACATCCGAATAGGCCCCTTGAGCTGTCTGCCGAGCCGCACAAGACCCCAGCTCCTTACCTGGACCTGTCGCAAGCACCCTCAGCTGTCGTCTTCAAAAGAGTCACATTTTTTTAAAATAGCACCTCATCTTTTCCAGAAATTAAACTGTATGTAAATGGCAGCCATAAGGCCATCATGTATACAACATCACAGGTGAACAAGCGGTGCACAGCCCTAGTAACCAGTGCAGAAAAAGTAGACCTGAGGAACTGGTTCAATGCATCTTTGCATGTATATAGGGTAGGGTTGGCGGAGAATTTCTCCCCGAAACTTTGGGGGGCCAAGCGCCAACGTGTTCGGCCCCCCGAACATGTTTCGGGGAGAAATCCTCTGCCCCCCCCGCCCCCCACCCCCCCCCGGGACGGGACTTACCTTCACCGAATGTCCCTCCCGGTGGCTGGTCCAGCCGGCGGTTCGGCGGGTGTTCGAGCGAGGCGGGAGCGGCAGCCGGTCTTTTGACCGGCTGCCGCTGCCGCCATTGCAATGAAAGAAAAAAAAACACGCCCCCGTGATAGGCTACATGACGATTCACGTAGCCTATCATGGCTAGATTTGCAAAGTCAGCTGTGATAGGCTACGTCAATCGTCACGTAGCCTATCACGGGTGACTTAAAAAAAAAAAAAGTGTGTACGGATAATGGCGGCCCCATAGGGAGCCGCCATTCCCGTTCCTTATTTGGTCGCTGTAGCCTACGTAAAGATTTACGTAGACTATGGCGAAAATAACGGCAACGCTATTTGCGTTGCCCTTATTTTCGCCGTAGTCTACATCAACATTTACGTAGACTACAGCGACTAAATAAGGAACGCGAATGGCGGCTCCCTATGGGTAGGGGTGGACGGAAGTCACTTACCTTTCCTCGAAGGATGTTCGCGGTGGGGGGGAGGTGCTTCGCTGGTCCCCCCGCGAAGTTCCGTCCGGGGGGGAGGCTTCCCGCTTCGGCCCGGCCGAAATTCAGGCCGGGGGGGGAGGCTTCCCATCTCGGCCCGGCCAAAATTCTGGCTGGGGAGGAGGCTTCCCGCCTCGCCCGGCCACGAACGCGAAAGTTAAAAAAAAAAACCCGCCCCCCTGATTCACGTAGCCTATCATGGCTAGATCTGCAAAGTCAGCCGTGATAGGCTACGTCAATCGTCATGTAGCCTATCACGGGTCACTTAAAAAAAAAAAAAAAAGCACGTACGCGAATGGCGGTGTGGGTGGCCGCCCTGTGGGGCCGCCCTTCATTGCAATGGCAAAAGTCGAAAGACCGGCTGCCGCTCCCGCCTCGCTCGAACACCCGCCGAACCGCCGGCTGGACCAGCCACCGGGAGGGACATTCGGTGAAGGTAAGTCCCGTCCCGGGGGGGGTGCGGGGGGCGGGGGGGTTCGGAGGATTTCTCCCCGAAACTTGTTCGGGGGGCCGAACACATTGGCGCTCAGCCCCCCGAAGTTTCGGGGAGAAATTCTCCGCCAACCCTACCTATGGGGGCCGCCATTTGCGTACGCGCTTTTTTTTTTTTTTTTTAAGTCACCCGTGATAGGCTACGTGACGATTCACATAGCCTATCACGGCTGACTTTGCAGATCTAGCCATGATAGGCTACGTGAATCGTCACGTAGCCTATCAGGGGGCGTTTTTTTTTTTTTTAACTTTTGCGTTCGTGGCCGGGCGAGGCGGGAAGCCTCCTCCCCGGCCTGAATTTCGGCCGGGGCAAGGCGGGAAGCCTCCCCCCCCGGCCTGAATTTCGGCCGGGCCGAGGCAGGAAGCCTCCCCCCCGGACGGAACTTCGCGGGGGGACCAGCGAAGCACCTCCCCCCCACCGCGAACATCCTTCGAGGAAAGGTAAGTGACTTCCGTCCACCCCTACCCATAGGGAGCCGCCATTCGCGTTCCTTATTTAGTCGCTGTAGTCTACGTAAATGTTGATGTAGACTACGGCGAAAATAAGGGCAACGCAAATAGCGTTGCCGTTATTTTCGCCATAGTCTACGTAAATCTTTACGTAGGCTACAGCGACCAAATAAGGAACGGGAATGGCGGCTCCCTATGGGGCCGCCATTATCCGTACACACTTTTTTTTTTTTTTAAGTCACCCGTGATAGGCTACGTGACGATTGACGTAGCCTATCACAGCTGACTTTGCAAATCTAGCCATGATAGGCTACGTGAATCGTCATGTAGCCTATCACGGGGGCGTTTTTTTTTTCTTTCATTGCAATGGATGTAGACTACGGCGAAAATAAGGGCAACGCAACGATTTTGTGCACTTATTTTCAACTCGGGCTGGATTGAGGTGACTGTTCTTACAATGGCAATCAGTGTTTGGAACATTTTCTAGGATTCATCAGTGCAGCTTAAACCATGTGTATCTGTTTGTTTTTCTTCCAGAGGGAAAGAGATAAACTGGGGACTGGGGGGTGGGGTGGCTTAACCTTCACATGGCAGTGGCCCCATTCACAGGTAAAAGGGTGTGCGGTTTGATTGAATCACAGATTGCCCATGTGGGTTTGTCCTGATACAGGGTTGGTCCTGATACAGCCTGCAAAGGAACAAAGAACTCAGTCTTGGCTGTTTTCGAACTTGGCAGTGCATGCTCTTTCCTGCAGCTGGGAGGAGGAAGAACATGAAAAATGGAGCCACTCACACAAAAAAGACAGGGTGAAAAAGAGCCAGGTCAGTGATGTATAGATTGTGTAAAATCAGTACTGCCTGTGTTTTTGGATTGTCAGGTGCTATTCGTTTCATCGTCTGAACCAATCGGTTGTTCCATGTCCAGTTCTTACTGTTGCTTCTTGACCCTCCTACAGGTTTCTCAGGAGACAGGTAAGGTGGTCTGGTACTCCCGTCTCTTTAAGAATTTGCCACAGTTTGTTGTGATCCACATGATCAAAGGCTTTAGCATAGTCTATGAAGCAGAAATAGACATTTTTCTGGAATTCTCTTGCTTTCTCCATGATCCAGCGAACGTTGGCGATTTGATCTCTAGTTCCTCTGCCTCTTCGACACCCAGCTTGTACTTCTGGTAGTTCCCAGTTCGCATACTGCTGAAACCTAGCTCATAGGATTTTGACAATAACCTTGCTGGCATGTGAAATGAGTACAATTGTGCAGAAGTTTGAACAATCTTTGGCATTGCCCTTCTTTGGCATTGGAATGTAAACTGACCTTTTCCAGTCTTGCGGCCATTGTTGAGTGTTCCAAATTTGTTGGCATATTGAGTGCAGCACTTTAACAGCAGCATATTTTGGGATTTTAAATAGCTCAGCTGGAATACTGTCCTCTCCACTAGCTTTGTTGTTAGTAATGCTTCCTAAGGCCCACTTGACTTCACTCTCGAGGATGTCTGGCTCAAGTTCAGTGACCGCACTAACATGGCTATCAGGAACATTAAGATCTTTCCTGTATAGTTCTTCTGTATATTCTTTCCACCTCTTCTTAATCTCATCTGCTTCTGTTAGGTCCCTGACTTCTTTGTCCTTTATCATGCCCGTCTTTGCACAAAACGTTCCCTTGAGATCTCCGATTTTCTTGAAAAGATCTCTAGTCTTTCCCATTCTATTGTTTTCCTCGATTTCTTTCCATTTTTCATTTAAGAAGGCCTTCTTGTCTCTCCTTGCTATTCTCTGGAACTCTGCATTCAGTTGGATATATCTTCCCCTTTCTCCCTTCCCTTTTGCTTCCCTTTTTTCCTCAGCTACTTGTAAAGCCTCATCAGACAGCCACTTTGCTTTCTTGCATTTCTTTTTCTTTGGGATGGATTGAGTTGCTGCCTCCTGAACAATGTTACGGACCTCCGTCCATAGTTCCTCAGGCACTCTGTCTATCAGGTCTAATCCCTTAAATCTATTCCTCACCTCCACTGTATATTCATGAGGGATATGATTTAGGTCATACCTGAATGATTTAGTGGTTTTCCCTATGTTCTTCAATTTAAGCTGAAATTTTGCAACAAGAAGCTCATGATCTGAGCCACAGTCAGCTCCAGGTCTTGTTTTGACTGACTGTATAGAGCTTCTCCATCTTTGGCTGCAAAGGACATAATCAATCTGATTTCGATATTGACCATCTGGTGATGTCCATGTGTAGAGTCGCATCTTGTGCTGTTGGAAAACAGTGTTTGCTATGATCAGCGTGTTCTCTCGGCAACACTCTATTAACCTTTGTCCTGCTTCATTTTGTACACCAAGGCCATGCCTGCCTGTTATCTTGGTGATTTCTTGACTTCCTACTTTAGCATTCCAATCCCCTATGATGAAGAGGACATCTTTTTTTGGTGTTAGTTCTAGAAGGTGTTGTAGGTCTTCATAGAACCGATCAACCTCAGCTTCTTCAGCCTCAGTGGTTGGGGCATGGACTTGAATTACTGTGATGTTGAATGGTTTGCCTTGGATTCATACTGAGATCATTCTATCATTTTTGAGTTGTACCCCAGTACTGCTTTTCCCACCCTTTTGTTGACTTTGAGTGCTACTCCATTTCTTCTAAGGGATTCTTGCCCACAGTAGTAGATATGATGGTCACCTGAATCAAATTCTCCCATGCTTGTCCATTTTAGTTCCCAAGATGTCGATGTTCAATCTTGCCATCTCATGTTTGACCACCTCCAGCTTACCTTGATTCGTTGATCTTACATTCCAGGTTCCTAAACAATATTGTTCTTTACAGCATCGGATTTTCTTTTCACCACCAGACACATCCACAGCTGAGTGTCCTTTCGGCTTTGGCCCAGCCGCTTCACTCTTTCTGGTGCTACTTGGAAATTCCCTCTGCTGTTCCCCAGCAGTATATTGGACACCTTCGAACCTTCTGGTGTCATATCTTTTAGGCTTGTGATACGTTCCATGGGGTTTTCTTGGCAAGAATACTGGAGTGGGTTGCCATTTCCTTCTCCAGTGGACCACATTTTGTCAGAACTCTCTGCCATGACCTGTCCGTTTTGGGTGGCCCTGCACGGCATAGCTTATGGCTTCACTGAGTTATGCAAGCCCCTTTGCCATAACAAGGCAGTGATCCATGAAGGGGGTGAGCAACTGTAGGGGCTGTCAAAATCAGAGCCCACTAAGTAAAGGCATATGGAAGTTTCAATTCCAGGATGAAACTCAGCAGCTCAGTCTTCCAAATAATGCTTTTAGTGCCAAGCAGCAGCGTAAAACTATGAAAGTATTCCATTTAGCAATGAAGGTCCTTGGAAATCTATTATTATTTCCTGTCTTTAATACCCTTCATCAAAGTACTTGCTGGTCCTTCTTCTTTACATTGACATTTATTACCACATTTGCTCTGACCAATAGAATTCTGCAAAGAACTAGGCTGTCTCAGCCTCCTACTCACTCTACTTCCCACTGAAACTAATACTGCCTCTTGTAATGTTCAGCTGGGCATTAGCCACTACATTACCATTGTTGTCAGAGAACATAAATCCTACACAGTAGTGGCAGCTGGTGGCTCCAGTTTCAGAGGAGCTGTGCTTCCATTCAGGATGTTAATTACCACCAGCCAAAACCTTAGCAGCGCTATCCAAAGTGCTGAAAGGTGCTACCCAAGGTGCCAGACCCTATCCCCCAAATGGGTCCAGCACCTTGGATAGCACCTTTCAGCACCTTGGATGGCACCTTTCAGCACCTTGGATGGCACCTTTCAGCACCTTGGATGGCACCTTTCAGCAACTTGGATAGCACCATTTGTGTTTTGGCTAGCAGCAACTAAAAACCTGAATGGAATCACAACCCCTCTGGAACTGGAGTCATCAGACACCACTGCCTTCATCATGCCAATTCCAGGATTTGGGGAACCCTTGAGTAAGGCAATCAAACTCATTGATCCCTCTTAACCTAAAAGAGGCAGGACTCATAAGTTGAGTTTTGTTCTTTTTCTCGCACTGCCTCTAATCATTTGGAGCATTCCATGATGCGAAGGAGGAATGGAAGATATGGTTTAGGTGGTAGACTCGTTCCTTGGGGCCTAGGGATGTATGAGAAAAGTTCATTTTGGGTCAAGATTTACCCAGTTGACACCTTATGGACTGAAGAACAAAATCTGCAGTTGAAATCTGTACATTTCCAAGCTTGCAATGCAATTCATGGACTAAAAAAAAAAAATTGTGTTTGACAGCATGCATGCATTTGGAAATGTGCATGGAAAAAATCTGCACTTTTGAAAAATCTGCACAAATACACCTTAATGAATGGGAGAAGAATGCATGCCTTTCAAAGATGCACACACTTGATACATTTGGAAAAATACACATGAAAAAATGCATGTATTTTTGTGCAAAAAGTAGAAACGGAAATCGAAGCTTGCAATCTGATACGGACTCAGGTCAGGACAAGCTTCCAGATGGAATTTGGAGAACTTTGATGAACTCACGTTTTGCTGATTCGTACATCCCTATTGGGGCCCCATCAAATCTCCAAGTAGGGATGGATGAACCCACCCCCACCCGGTATTGGTGGGCACCTGCTGAAGCACTTCCCCCCTCGAGCCCCGCCCCCAGACCCACTCTCGAGCCTCCACAAGCTTGCTGAGACACCCACATTCACCCTGAACCTCGCCTACGAGTGCCCGCCATCTTGCCAAGTTTACTTTTAAGGAAAAAATGGAGGTCATTAAAAATGTGCATAGTTAAATATGTGCAAATTCGGGCTGGGAAAGCTTGATATGTGCAATATTAGAAACATAAATGGGCCATTTATGCCTCTAATATTGCATATATCAAGCTTTCCCAGCCCAAATTTGCACATAATTAGCTATGCACATTTTTGATGACCTCCATTTTTTCCATAAAAATAAGTTCAGCAAAATGGCTGGCACTCATGGACGGGTCCGGGTGAGTGCAGGGAATGTCTGGGAGGGCGCAAGCAGGGGTGAGCAAGGCCAGAGCCTTGGCAGGTGCAGTCCAGGGGTGTGAGAGGAGGCTAGCCCAACAGACTCCCAGACTCAATCAGGCATCTTCCCCATCCCTATCTCCAGCCTTGCTACTCTTTGCAGTTACCTCCGGCCCTTCATTGTGAACCTGAAACAAATGTCAGCTAGCACAGACCTGCTGCTCTTTGGGTTCTACAAGTAATTGGACCAGTTCGCCTTGTGTTTTGCGATATCTATTTTCATAGCATGTTTAGTGAAACATTTCTATTTGGTTTTCTTCTTTTTATTTTTAACATGTCTGTCTAGGTCCTTGCTGTTTTTTCTTGTTTTACACTGGGCAAACAGTGAAGGATTTCTCTCCCTCCACTCTGCCCTTCTGTAATTAACTTCTGAGCAGCTGGGATGGGAAGAGTCCTATCAATTAATCAATATATTCTTGTTTTCTCTAAGTGCCAGCTGAAAAATATTCACAGCTGTACACAAACAACCCCGTGTTGGGCTGAAGGAACTGGCCCTGGTTCATGGCAATTTCTGAAGGAAGGCACTCGTTTTGTACAAATCAAAGCTTCTTGCAATGAAGTTCTTATTAATATTTCAAAAGTTTCCCTCATTTATTCAGAACTTATTCTCAGACCCTGACTGATGATAAAACAAGAGCTGGAGATGCGTCTCAGAATGTAGTACTCTTCCTTGGCGGTGCATAGAAAATGAATATGTCTCTTCTCTCAGAAGCTGCTGTAAATCTGAGGGTATATTGGCAGGCAGGAACTGAAGAGACTGAATAAACTAGTGTTGTGCTGAAGATTTCTCCCTCATTCTTTTTCAACCATTCTTAGGGCTCACTGAATTTGATAGAAAAGAAATTGCTTTCATGAAGAAATTCAAAGGAGAAGAAAAATTCTGGAGAACTTCTCTTGGGTTGGATTCAGGGTTCTGTACTTATGAGGTACCCAAGGATTGCATGTGATTGTCCTTTCTGTCATTGTACAATCACCTCTCCAGCATCCTGTAGCCTCCTTGGTTTCTCACACTTCATGCCCAGGAGGAGACATCCTGAGGTAATTCCTTCCATAGGGCTTTTTCAGATGAGGGAGTGCTCTGGCACCTGGGGGGAGGAGGGGCTGCAGAGCAATGAAGAGATGTGTCATAGAGAGAGAAAACACACACAGCACCCTCAGCAACCTCATGGTGATTAGGTAAGCTCAAAAACTCCACCAAAAGGAACTGAAAATAAATTATAAAATGCCCTGAGAATGACAGAGAGAAGTGGACGCCTCTTTCACGAGGGAAGGAAACTTTCAGGAAATTGGAGGACAGATTTCGGCACAGCATTCATGCCACTTCTTTCCTGGATCTGGATGCCACACTGCCCCCTCCCTCACTTGCTAATGGTCTTCCAGAGGAGGAGCAGTATTATAAGCACCTATGTTAGAGACAAGATGTATCCAATGGAGACTGGTGGCTCTGATGTCAGTCAGGTGGTGAATCTGCTCTGGGTTTCAGTCAGAACCAGTCAGAATTCTAAAGGAGCTCTCCAATAGGTGAAGCCACATGAGTGTCACATGAGGTGTTGAGTGGGCACTACAGGTCCACTGCCAGTGAGCATGTCCTGAGCCAGAGGTAGGTGTGACCGGCCAGTGAAAGAGCTACTTCATAGAAATGGCTATCCATATAGACATGACTAGCAGTATAACTGGCCACAGATGCATTCCTAGACCCATGCATAGGAATATAAGGATTCTACCCATGTTCATACTTGTCACATCCAGAGCCATGTTGAACATGCAAACTAGAGCAGGTGTAGTGGTGAAAGTCCTGTCTACACTGTGCAGCGAGAGAACCTCCCCTTGAAAGTGGGGACTGTGTCAGTGACAGCCAGAACAGACCCAGCTTTCTATGGCTCTTCTTGCTGCAGTGGAGAATGGCAGCAGACCCCTCTCCACCATAGATCTTTTGGGCCCCACATCTGCTGTTCAAGTTCAGAAGGGGGAGAAAGAATGACCTGGTGCAGGGGGCTGCAGGGGGAAGGAGGAATTCTGAAGATCACCTCCCCACCTCCTTCTTCCAGCATGAGCAGAGGTCCACTAAGCGCTACCTTGGATACAACTCCTAGGATCGATTCTGTTTGTCATCCTGATTTTGTTTGTCTGGCTCAGCCTTCCCCAACCTGGTGCACTCCAGATGTGTTGAACCACAACACCCATCTTTCCCAACCAGCATAGCTAATGGAAATACTGGGATCCTCCAGATGTGTTGCAGTTCAACACATCTGGAGTACACCAGTTTGAGGAAGGCTACCTTTTAGTAAGTCAAACTGTTGGTCTATCCGGTCTTGTGTTCTTTACTCTGACCAGTTTGGGGCAGGGGTCTTTCTTGGCTTTGTTACCCAAGTTCTTTCCACTGGAAATACTAAGCATTGGACCTGGGCCTGTATCCATTTAAAGCATGGGCTCTACCACTGGGGCTTCCCTCACTCCATCAGCTGTACAAATATGGA
The DNA here is from genome assembly GCF_057233095.1 of Heloderma suspectum. Taxonomy (NCBI): domain Eukaryota; kingdom Metazoa; phylum Chordata; class Lepidosauria; order Squamata; family Helodermatidae; genus Heloderma; species Heloderma suspectum. The sequence continues at coordinate 298,887,551 of NC_139461.1, read as the reverse complement.
AGTCTGCTTCCATGCAATGAACTCTCTTGGTGAATCCGAACAACAGTGTGAATGCACTGGGAAATCACAGCCAGCAACAGAAAAGAACATCGGAAGCTGTCTTATACCAAGGCAGACCATAGGTCCATCTAGTCCAGTATTGTCAACACTGACTGGCAGTGACTCTCCAGGGTTTCAGGCAGGAGCTTCCCCAGCCTTACCTGGACATGCTGAGGATCGAACTTGGGACCTCTGCATGCTGAACACATGCTGAATCCATTGAACTATGCCCCTTCCACAGCTGCGTTGCTGTTCGTTTGTTTGTTTCCTTAGCTGGACAGTGGGAACTGTTCTGAATCAAAATAACAAAGCCATGTTCTAGTTCTCTTCCATTCATGCCCATTCTTTGATTTCTGGCTGCAGACCTCACCACTTTATTAGCAGCCTTCCCCAGCCTGGTACCCTCTAGATTGTCCAAATGACCATACTATCTGGGGAATGATGGGATTTGTAGTCCAACACACCTGGAGGGAAACTGGTTGGGAAAGGCTGAGCTAGCTATTCTACACACATGCATTCAGATTTCCTTGGGGGAGATTGCTAAGGGTCCATCCCCACCCCCACCCCCTAAATGGAGGGAGGCTGAGTAGGGGTGTATGAAACATACTCACCCATCCACTGGGGGAGTCCGCAGGGGGGGAGGTGATCTGTCCCTCCCCCTGGAATCCTCCCTGGCTGGCTCCACTCTGTGGTGAGTCCATAGAGCCAACCACCAGGGCTGCCCTCAGCCGGACTTCTGTCCGCTACCAGGCTGTGGCCGCAAATGGCATCCAGCGTAGGGGACACCATTTGCGTCCCTTCCCTTGGCTGTGACTGGCTATGTAAATATTTATGTAGCCTATCACGGCAAAGAGCAGGGATGCAAATGGCATACGCTATGTCAGATGCCATTTTGTTCCACAGCATGGCAGCGGATGGCTGTGGAACAAATACGATGACTTGGACCAGTCGCCACCAGGTAGGGCCCATCCCGGGGGGATTTCGGGGGTGGCAGGGGGGTAGTCCGTTCTGCCACAGACTCTGGGGGGGGGGTGGATTCTAAAGAATCCGGCCTCATTGGAGTCCATGGCGGATTTCTCCGCCATCCCTAAGGCTGAGGCAGAATGGCCGTCAAGCCCCCAGGCTTGCCTAATGCCTAATGCATAATGCCTGCAGAGGGAGGCTTGAGTCCATACACCATGAAGAAGTTCATGCTTACAGCAAAATACTCCTGATGAGTAAAGTACTCCTGATGTGTAGGGATTCTCCTCATGAGCAGAACATCTTCCAGAAACTTCTAATGAGCACAACTGAGCTTTGGGTCAGGTTTTGGCAGCTCCTGCTTAAAAGCCTCAGGACCAGGCTGCACCAGCTGCTGGAACAATGCCTTTTCACCAGCTCTGAACCCTTTGTACCTTGCCCCCACCTCCCTAGACTTGCTTGTTGCTCTTGCTTTTCTGGGATCAGTGATGGAAATTAAAGCCAGCCCAGCCCAGCTAGCCCAGCTCAATCACTGGCCAATAAAAGCCAGGGTAAATAACAAAATGTTTTGCATTGCTTTTGGGAAGCAGCCAGACTCAAATGAGCTTTCCATGGAAAGGTATTCTTCTGTAGCTCAGGCAGTATTGCTGAAAAGTCTTCTTCTCATGTTCTTGATATTGTATCCAGCTGTGCAGAGATACTGTATATGGTCTTTGAAGTGCATGAATGGGGGTGGGGGACCAACACAGGTTGTTGGATCTTTTCAGTGCATTCTGCAGTGACAGGATGGAAAGGAACCTTAAAGGAAATGCACATGGCCTCCAAAGCAAAAAATAAGCTGCAGCTCTGAAGTTCTTGGACTTAGTCCATTTGAAAGGGCTAGCTGGCATACAGCTCATAGCCACCAGCCAATACATAGGACACCATTGAATTGCCAGCATCTATCAGGGCTTTCTGTTCATGATGTTCCTCTCTCAACAATATAGGAACAACAGATGCTGAAAAGGAATCACAGAGGGATTCCACAAGCAGAAAAGGATCTCTTGCTGTTCTTGAATGCTTACAGATGTCTATTGAAAGAGAATTCAAACAATGAGCACAGCAGTGAGCATAAACAGCAAGAGGGGTTTAAACAGCATTCTGACAAAGCTGGCTTTCTCAAAATATTCTCTTTCTCGACTGAGTCTTATGCTGTTTGCTAAGCAAAGAGGCTATGGAAGCTTTTAAAAACAGTGCCTTTAAGACAAGAGTCACTCTCAGGTATTTGCAAAACCCTCATGGGATAAATTTCCCATTCAGTTCTGTTTTCCCCAGCTCTGACATCAGCAGATTTCCCACATAAATTTATTTATCCGTTTGAATTTCAGCTGGTTCCACCTGCAATTCCTTCAACTGTGTTGATTGTTTCAGTTAAAAGCTCAATTTTTAAACTCAATTTTAAGGCACTAATATTAAATATATGTTAATTTTTTCATGCAAGTTCAATTTAGGAGATGGGGGGGCATTTTTTTTCAAAATTCCTTTCAGCGCTATTCCATTCTAGACCTGTTTCAACTGTCTTGTTTAAAGCAGGGCTGTCAACAGATTATAGTTTTGTTTTGTATTTTTTACTTGGCAAATAATCTGTCTTTAAACAAATCCATCAATTGTTTGATAGACTAAATTTAAAATGAATTTTACTAAAAGTTCAAAAGAAATTCCTTTTTGAGATTCTGGAAAAAATGTGAGAGCTGAGAAACTCCCCCATGAGGAAAGGTTACAAGGTTTGGGGCTGTTTAGCTTGGGGGAAAGGGTAAGAGGAGACATGGTACAGGTAGATAAAATAAATTTTGCATGGCACTGAGAAAGTGGATAGGGAGAAGTGTCCCACCCCCCCCTTCCCATAATAGTAGACCCTGGAGCCATCTAATGAAGCTAAATGATAGGAGATTCAGGACAGATAAAAGAAAGTACTTTTTCACACAGCACACACTTAAACAATGGAATTAGCTTCCACAGAATATAATAATGGCTACCAACCTGGATGGCTTTCAAAGGGGATTAGACAAATGCATAGACAATATAGCTATCAACGATGCTAATCATAGAATCATAGAACAGTAGGGTTGGAAGGGGCCTACAAGACCATCGAGTCCAACCCCCTGCTCAGTGCAGGAATCCAAGTCAGAGCATCCCTGACAGATGGCTGTCCAACCTCGTGATGATGCCTATATATTACCTCCATTATCAAAGGTGGTATGCCACTGTGTTTCAGTTGCTGGGGAACACAAGCAAGAGGGTGCTGTTGCACTCATCTCCTGCTTGTGGGCTTCCTAGGGATGTCAGAGAATTCCTCCATGGATCTCGGTGAGGCGGAATGCCAGTGCATTCGGCCCCCCGAACTCTGTGGCTGAACGGCCTGCCACCCCCCCGCCACCCCGCAGATCCCCCCCAGGACGAGACTTATCTGGGGCAGATGTTCTGGGTGGCAGCGGCGGCTGGTCTTCCAACTGGCTGCCGCCACCGCCATTTGCAGTCTGGTCTTTTTTTTTTTTTTTACAAGACGTGATAGGCTACGTAAAGATTTACGTAGCCTATCATGGCTGGGTAAAAACAACGACAACAACAAACCGCATACGCAAATGGTGGTGGCTACGGCCGCCGCCATTTGTGTTCCTTATTTTTGGCCATCTTAGTCTATGTAAATATTTACGTAGACTATGACGGCGAAAATAAAGGGGAACACAAATAGCGTAGCGGGCGCTATTTGCATCCCTTTTTGATTCACCGTTTTAGTAAATATTGGTAAATATTTACGTAGGCTAAAACGGTGAATCAAAAAGGGATGCAAATAGCACCCACTACGCTATTTGCGTTCCCCTTTATTTTCACCGTCATAGTCTACGTAAATATTTACGTAGACTAAGACGTCCAAAAATAAGAAATGCAAATGGCGGCAGCCGTAGCCACCGCCATTTGCGTATGCAGTTTTTTGTGTGTGTTTTTTACTCAGACCCCTCAGCGGCCAGAAATCCGGCTGCGGACAGCTCTGGCCTGGGCCTGGCCGGCTGCTCCATGGAGCTGCCGCGGAGCACAGCCAGCCGTGGAGGATTCCGGGGGGGGAGGGATGGAACACCTCCCCCCCCCACCATCAACATAATCCGCGGAAAGGTAAGTGACTTTCATACATCCCTAGGGCTTCCCATGGGCAGCTGGTTGGCCATTAGATGAACAGTATGCTGGACTAGATAGGCCCTTGGTCTGATCCAGCATGGCTCTTCTTATGTTCTTTATTTAATAAATAAAGGTACCTCTTTTTGTTAGAACAATCTGTCTCTCCTTCCTTCCCCTGCACAAAGGGGATATGGGTTTGGTCAGCCTTGCATGTGACCCAGGGAAAGAGGCTCAGCTGACTCTCTTCTAGGGATGCTGGAGAAATTCGAGACGGATGAAAATGAGCTCGGATTTTGAAGAATCTGAGCTGCAGAATCTACTGCAGAGCACCCCCCTCAGGCCGTGCAGAGTCTGTGGACTTTTGGATGATTTTTTTTACTTTCCCCAAATTTACTCATATAAATCTGTAGAACAAATACTAAGTTTCTGCTGAGGAAACGTTGAATGGAATTCGGGACAATGCACTAAATGTTATGTACTGAGGTAAATTATGTAAATACTTACGTAAATATTTACGTAAATATTTCCGTATTTTTCCGAATGATGAAAACAAATAATAGCATCCATCTGTGGGCGGTAGGGTTGGCGGAGAATTTCTCCACGAATCTTCGGGAGGCCGAGTGCTGACGCATTCAGCCCCCCGAAAGTGTTGGGGAAATTCTCCGCTGCCCCCCCGCCCCCCCCAGATGGGACTTACCTTCGGCGAATGTCCCTCTCGGCGGCAGGTCCCGGCGGCGGTTTGGCGGCATTTCGTCGGGGGCGGCGGCCGGTCTCCCGACCAGCTGCCATCGCCGCCATTGCAAAAAAAAAAAAGTAAAGTAAAAACACACACACACACACACACCCATGATAGGCTATGTAACGATTTACGTAGCCTATCATTGCTAGTTTTCCAAAGTCAGCCGTGATAGGCTACGTGAATCATCACGTAGCCTACCACGGGTGACTTTGAAAAAAAAAAAAGTGCATATGCAAATGGCGGCGCCCATGGGCGCCGCCATTTGCGTTCCTTATTTGGACAGGGGTAGTCTACGTAAAGATTTACGTAGACTACGGCGAAAATAAGGGAACGCTATCTGCGTTGCCCTTATTTTCGCCGTAGTCTACATAAATCTTTACGTAGACTAGACGTGTCAAAATAAGGAATGCAACTGGCAGTCCCCATGGGAGCCGCCATTTGCGTACGCGCTTTTTTTTTTTTTCCAAAGTCACCCGTGATAGGCTACGTGACAATTTACATAGCCTATCACGGCTGACTTTGGAAATCTAGCCGTGATAGGCTACGTAAATTGTTACATAGCCTATCACGGTTGTGTGTGTGTCTTTGTGTGTGTGTGTGTGTGTTTTACTTTTTTTTTCGTGGCCGGGTAGACGGGGCGCTCCTACCCGGCCTGAATTTCGCCGGCAAGGGATGGGGCGCTTCCCCCCCAGCCTGAATTTTGGCCGGGCGAGGCGGGGCGCCTCCCCTCTCACCTGAACTTCGGGGGGAGAACCGAAGCACCTCCCCCCACCGCGAAGAAAGCTGTGGGATGAGGTAAGTCCCTTTTGTCCATCCCTAGTGGGTGGATGATGGAACAAAAGGCACCTGACAATCCATGAAACACAGACGGAGCAGACTTTACACAGTCCATACATCACTACTCTCTTCTACTTTGTGAGAAGCAGGGATGGCACAGGTGCCCAGCTCAGTCCCTCCACTCACGCCTCTGGGCCATGCCTGCTGAGCCACAATCTCCACTCACCACCCCTTCCCCTTCCCTACCCTCATCTACCCTGAGCCACCTGTGAGTCCCTGTTGTTCCCATAGTTGCCATTTTCCTGAAAAAAATATGGCCATTTACACCTGGAATATTGCATAGATGGGGTCTTTATGGCCGCTATGTGCACAATATTACATTTACAGAAGGTCTCCAGTCACATTTTTTCACAAAATGGAGACCATGGGAATGGCAGGCACTCACAGACAGTTCAGAGTAGGTGCAAGTGGCTCAGCAAGCTGGGGGGGGCGGTGACTGGGGGCAGTGGCATGTGAGTGGTGGTAGAAGCTCAGTGGGTATCCAGAGGACCCAGACAGGTGGGTGTCCATCCATCCCTAATGTTAAGCAGACTATAAAGGGACGCGGGTGGTGCAGCGGCCTAATGACGCTGGAGTTTGCCGACCAGAAATGGTCGACACTCCAACGGTTCAAGCCCAGCTCCGAGTGATGGAAGTGAGCTCCCATCATTTCATCCCTAGCTCCTGCCCACCTAGCAGTTCAAAAGCATACCATCTGAAGTAGATAAATAGGTACCCCCATTTCGGTGGGGGAAAACGTTGGCAGCACTCTATGCAGGGAGCAGGAACCAACACTGGATCTGCCTGGACACAATCAGCGGAGGAGTGGTGGAGAAAAAGCCCGGATGAGCCGACTTCCCTAAGAACGCTGCTGGCCAGCTGATGCAATGCTAGCTCGCCCCCTTGTGGTGCATCAGTGCAACAAAGACTACCAACTACTGGTGCCAGAATATCTACCATGTAAAAAAAAAAAACATTGTAGACTCCCTGGCAATGTGTGCCATACAATAAATAAATAAATAAATAGCAGACTATAGAAAGTTGACTTACAGTGGTCTATTTAAGCCAGAAGTACCACCTCCCAGCATATTCCTTATGCACCCATTGCAGGATGAGTCTATCTAGCTGCCTTTTGACTGCCTTTTGAGCTAGCCAGGTCAGATTTCTTTTTCCCTTTGGCCCATACTGGCTTTTTTTTCAATTGCCCTGCTTTACAATGCTGCAGGGCAGTCCATTGCAAGACAGGGTGGTTGATGTGGGTAGATTTGCCCCAGTCGCTTGCAACTTAAAGAATAAGGGTAGGTTTGGTTAGGGTATGGGAAGTTGGTGAGTACTCTGAAGAATAGCTTGGATAGCTGCCTGAGGGGGGCGCTTTGCAGTAGATTCCACAGGTAGGATTCTGAGAAATCTCAGCTCATTTTAATCCGTCTCAAATTTGTCCAGCATCCCTAGTGTGTGTGTGTGCGGGGGGGGGGGGCTAGTACTGAGAAGGTCCTCTCCTTCATTGCTATCCTCTGAATCTCCCTTTGAGGAGGTACTTGGAGGAGGGCCTCAGATGATGAGTTTAGTGTACGGGTTGGTTCATACTAGGAGAGGTGCTCTATAAGGCGTGTTTTTTTTTAATGATTTATTGATTATATTTCAAAGTCTTGCTCCATCAGGTAGGGATGTCAGAGAATTCTGCCACGGATCTTGGGGAGGCTGAATGCCAGGGCATTCAGCCCCCTGAAATCCGTGGCGGAACGGTCTTCCACCCCCCCGCCACCCCCAGGGCGAGACTTACATGGGGCGGATCTTCCTGGCGGCGGTGGCTCCGGCGGCGGCTCTGGCGGCAGTTTGGCAGCGGTTCAGCGGCGGCGGCTGCAGCGGCTGGTCTTCCAACTGGCTGCCGCTGCCGCCATTTCCAGTTTAAAAAAAAGAAATGTGATAGGCTACGTAAAGATTTACGTAGCCTATCACGGCTAAGTTTTTTAAAAGAAGTGATAGGCAGCGTAAATGTTTATGTAGCCTATCACGGCTGACTTAAAAAACAACAACAACAACGCGAGTACGCAAATAGCGGCAACCACGGCCGCTGCCATTTGCATTCCTTATTTTGGCGCGTCTTAGTCTACGTCAAGATTTATGTAGACTAAGATGGCGAAAATAAGGGGAAAGCAAATAGCATGGAGTCCGCTACGCTATTTACGTTCCCCTTATTTTCGCCATCTTAGTCTACGTAAATCTTGACGTAGACTAAGACGTGCCAAAATAAGGAACGCAAATGGCGGCGGCCGTGGCCGCCGCCATTTGCATACGCACATTGTTGTTGTTGTTTTTTAAGTCAGCCGTGATAGGCTATGTAAACATTTACATAGCCTATCATGGCTGACTGCAGGAACGCAAACGGTGGCCGCTACGGCCGCCGCCATTTGCATCCTTGCTAGCCAGCGGCTGGATGTCCAGCTGCTGGCGGAGCTGGCTGGCGGCTCTGCAGAATCCCTGCAGAGCACAGCCAGCCAGCCAAGATTCCGGGGGGGGGGGGAGGAACAGAGCGCCTCCCCCCCATCCAGGATTCTGGAGGGAGGGACGGAACGCCTCCCCCCCACCATCAACATAATCCGCGAAAGGTTAAGTGCCTTTCGTACATCCCTACCATCAGGTACTGCAGTCTTGAGCCATATAAGGTCACATGGGTTGAAGCCAGCACATTAATTGGGCTTGGCATCATACAGTTAGCCAGTGCAAGCAGGCCAGGATTGTGAGATAGATAGATAGATAGATAGATAGATAGATAGATAGATAGATAGATAGATATTTTCAGACCTCCTGGTCCCTGCTATCTATCTATCTATCTATCTATCTATCTATCTATCTATCTATCATCTATTTATTTCATTTCTTTACTGCCCAATAGCTGAAGCTCTCTAGGTGGTTCAATCTAGGGATGTACGAAAGGCACTTACCTGGTCCCGCAGCTTGCTTCGCGGTGGGGGGGAGGTGCTTCGGTTCTCCCCCCGAAGTTCAGGCCGGGAAGAAGCGTCCCGTCTCCCCGGCCTCGAAATACAAAAGTGAAAAAAAAAAAAGGCCCGTGATAGGCTACGTAACAATTAACGTAGCCTATCACGGCTAGATTTCCGTTGCCCTTATTTTCGCCATAGTCTATGTAAATCTTTATGTAGACTACCCGGGCCCAAATAAGGAACGCAAATGGCGGCGCCCATGGGCGCCGCCATTTGCGTACGTGCTTTTTTTTTTCAAAGTCACCCATGATAGGCTACGTAATGATTAACGTAGCCTATCATGGCTGACTTTGGAAATCTAGCTGTGATAGGCTACGTTAATCGTTACATAGCCTTTCACGTGTTTGTTTTTTACTTTATTTTGTAATGGCGGCGGCGGCAGCCTGTCGGAAGACTGGCCGCCGCCCCCGCCAAACCGCCGCCGAACCGCCGCCAGGACCCGCCGCCGAGAGGGACATTCGGAGGAGGTAAGTCCCATCCCGGGGGGTGGCGGAGAATTTCACCGCCAATTTCGGGGGGCCAAATGCGTTGGCATTCGGCCTCCCTGAGATTCGTGGAGAAATTCTCAGAAATTCTCTGCCATCCCTAGTTCAATCAATCAATCTGGTTGCCACATTTTTCACAAGCTGCAGCTTCTGAACCATCTTCAAAGTCAACCCTACACAGAGTGCATAACAGTAATTTAACTTCACAGATAGGGTATGGAGGCTGGAGGTCAAAACTGGGGATGTACAAAAGTCACTTACTTTTTAGTGAAATTGATTCGAGGTGGGGGGGGAGGCACTCTGTCCCTCCCACCAAAATTCTGGCCAGCCAGCTCCGCTCCGCAGAGATTCTGTGGAGCCGCCGGCCGGCTCCGCCAGCAGACAGACATCCGGCTGCTGGCTAGCAGGGACGCAAATGGCGGCGGCCATAGCCGCCGCCATTTGCATCCCTGCACTCAGCTGTGATAGGCTACGTAAATGTTTACGTAGCCTATGACGGCTGATTTAAAAGAAAAAAAATGCTCGTTCACAAATGGCGGTGCCCATGGGCGCCGCCATTTGCGTTCCTTATTTTGGCATGTCTTAGTCTACGTAAACATTTACATAGACTAAGACGGCGAAAAAAAGGGGAACACAAATAGCGTAGCATCTACGCTATTTGCATTCCCCTTATTTTCACTGTCTTAGTCTACATAAATGTTTACGTAGACTAAGACGTGCCAAAATAAGGAATGCAAATGGCGGCCCCCATGGGCGCCGCCATTTGCATACATGCGTGTTTTATTTTTCTTTTAAATCAGCTGTGATAGGCTACGTAAACATTTATGTAGCCTATCACGGTTTTTTTTAAAAAATCTAGTCGTGATAGGCTACGTAAATCTTTACGTAGCCTATCACATTTTTTTGTTTCTGTTTTTTTTTAACTGGAAATGGCGGCGGTGGCGGCCGCTGCAGCCGCCGCCGCCAAACCGCCACCAAACCGCCGCTGGAGCTGCCGCCGCCAGGAAGATCCGCCCAAGGTAAGTCCCGTCCCTGGGGGGATGGAGGGGCAGACCGTTCCGCCACCAATTTCGGGGGGCCGGATGCGCTTGCATTTGGCCTCCCCGAGATTCATGGCGAAATTCTCTGACATCCCTAAAACTGCATATGGCTACACATCGCTGCTGTAGAGCTGAAGAGGTCTTAGAGCACAGGTATTCCTGGGTATCTTATTCCCTAGCTTAGCATTTTTCCCCCTTTAATTTGAACTACATACATCACTTTTGAAGCCTGTGTTCCTACACATACTTTTCAGTTCAAAATAAAATCCATAGGAATCAAGGGAACTTACTTACAAATGCATACATTTAAGTTTGGGCTAATTGAAAGGCACCATGTGGAAAATGTTCAAAGTCATTCTCCATTATTTAGTCACATGTTCCAAGCTGAGTAATGGCATTGAAACAAATTCCAGGTCTAGGAGACTGACAGTGCAATCCGAGGCATGTTTACTCAGAAATTAAACCCACTTAATTCAATGGGATTTAGATACATGTGCATAGGATTGCGGCCTCAGCCTTATCTGAATCCAAGTGTGAATCCCATACTTGTTTGATTTGGCTCTCATCAATCTAGCACTGCTGTGTTTAAAGCTGTCATTTTGCAGCTAGTAGTCTTGAGAGAGTTCTTTGCTTCTTAATAATCTTTTTAGATAATCGTTTTTATTATTATTTTGGCTGTGCTATCTTGCTTTTTGTGTGCTGAAGGAAGAGGAAAATAAACAAACAAACAAAATGTTAATTATTTCACATGGGGACGTGGTGGAAATGGATCCTTTGTTGCCTCTCCCCTATGAGAGAAGGTTACAACAGTTTACCTTGAAAAATTGTTTAGCTTGAAAAAAGGAGGGCAAGGGGAGCCATGATAGAGGTGTACAAAATTACTGTATGCCTGGTGTGGAGAACGTGGATAGGGAGACTTTTTTCTCCCTCTCTCAGAATACTAGAACCTGGGGTCATCCTATGAAGCTGGTTGGTGGGAGACTCAGGACAGATAAAAGGAAGGATGTTTTCACACAGCACATAGTTAAACCAGGGAATTTGCTACCATGGGATGTAGTGACAGCCACCAATATGGATGGCTTTGAAAGGGGGTTGAACAAATTCCTGGAGGAAAAGGCTATCAATGGCTACTACTAGCTATGTGCTCCCTCCAGTACCAGAGGCCGTGGGCCTATGTAGACCAGTTTCTGGGGATCATGGGTGGGAGTGTGCTGTTGCACTCGTGTCATGGATTGTGGGTTTCCTGTGGGCAGCTGGTTGTCCAATGTGTGAACAGAATGCTGGACTAGATGGACTCTTGGTCTGATCCAGCATGGTTCTTATGTTCTCATGTTGATTGGGGCACATGGCAGAATGGCATCTAACCAAGAGGCTGAGAATGCTGGCCACTCAGATTGCTGCTAATACAGAAAAGTTGGGTTGGGGAGTCAGAAGTGATCAGTGGTTACACATTCCTATAAACCTGCTCAGAATATCAGTTGATCTACTCCTTTATCTGGTAACAAGTACATTTCAGGGGCTTACTATGTCTCTGTGGAATAGTCTGCCAGATGAATCACTGAGAAACTTCATAAATAGGCCACTGCAGACTCCAATACATCAATACATATGCATTAGCAAAGTGAATACAAGAAGAACTCAGTCCAATTTTTCTTTGTTGACTGAATGCTTTGGAAGTTCACTTAGACAAGCCTTCCATCCTATGGCTTATAGTATCTCATTATGGCATGTGCTGCTGTTTTTAACCCCTTCATGGATCACTGCCTTGTTGTGGCGAAGGGGCTTGCATAACTCAGTGAAGCCATAAGCTATGTCGTGCAGGGCCACTCAAGACGGACAGGTCATGGCAGAGAGTTCTGACAAAACGTGGTCCACTGGAGAAGGAAATGACAACCCACTCCAGTATTCTTGCCAAGAAAACCCCATGGAACGTATCACAAGGCTAAAAGATATGACGCCGGAAGATGAGCCCCTCAGGTCGGAAGGTGTCCAATATACTACTGGGGAAGAGCAGAGGGTATTTCCAAGTAGCGCCAGAAAGAGTGAAGTGGCTGGGCCAAAGCCGAAAGGACACTCAGCTGCAGATGTGTCTGGTGGTGAAAAGAAAATCCGATGCTGTAAAGAACAATATTGTTTAGGAACCTGGAATGTCAGATCAATGACTCAAGGTAAGCTGGAGGGGGTCAAACATGAGATGGCAAGATTGAACATCGACATCTTGGGAATCAGCAAACTAAAATGGACAAGCATGGGCGAATTTGATTCAGGTGACCATCATATCTACTACTGTGGGCAAGAATCCCTTAGAAGAAATGGAGTTGCACTCATAGTCAACAAAAGGGTGGGAAAAGCAGTCCTGGGGTACAATCTTAAAAACGATAGAATGATCTCAGTATGAATCCAAGGCAAACCATTCAACATCACAGTAATTCAAGTCCATGCCCCAACCACTGATGCCAAACAAGCTGAGGTTGATGGGTTCTATGAAGACCTACAACACCTTCTAGAACTAACACCAAAATAAGATGTCCTCTTCATCATAGGGGATTAGAATGCTAAAGTAGGAAGTCAAGAAATCACTGCGATAACAAGCAGGCATGGCCTTGGTGTACAAAATGAAGCAGGACAAAAGCTAATAGAGTTTTTCCAAGAGAACACGCTGATCATAGCAAACACTCTTTTCCAACAGCACAAGAGACGACTCTACACATGGACATCACCAGATGGTCAATATCGAAATCAGATTGATTATGTCCTTTGCAGCCAAAGATGGAGAAGCTCCATACAGTCAGTAAAAACAAGACGTGGAGCTGACTGTGGCTCAGATCATGAGCTTCTTGTTGCAAAATTTCAGCTTAAATTGAAGAATATAGGGAAAACCACTAAACCATTCAGGTATGACCTAAATCATATCCCTCATGAATTTACAGTGGAGTTGAGGAATAGATTTAAGGGATTAGACCTGATAGACGGAGTGCCTGAGGAACTATGGACGGAGGTCCATAACATTGTTCAGGAGGCAGCAACTCAATCCATCCCAAAGAAAAAGAAATGCAAGAAAGCCAAGTCGCTGTCTGATGAGGCTTTAAAAGTAGCTGAGGAAAGAAGGGAAGTGAAAAGCAAGGGAGAAAGGGGAAGATATATCCAACTGAATGCAGAGTTCCAGAGAATAGCAAGGAGAGACAAGAAGGCCTTCTTAAATGAACAATGCAAAGAAATCGAGGAAAACAACAGAATGGGAAAGACTAGAGATCTCTTCAAGAAAATCGGAGATCTCAAGGGAACGTTTTGTGCAAAGACGGGCATGATAAAGGACAAAGAAGGCAGGGATCTAACAGAAGCAGATGAGATTAAGAAGAGGTGGAAAGAATACACAGAAGAACTATACAGGAAAGATCTGAATGTCCCTGATAGCCATGGTAGTGCGGTCACTGAACTTGAGCCGGACATCCTTGAGAGTGAAGTCAAGTGGGCCTTAGGAAGCATTAGTAACAACAAAACTAGCGGAGATGACAGTATTCCAGCTGAGCTATTTAAAATCCTAAAAGACGATGCTGCATTCAATATGCCAACAAATTTGGAACACTCAACAATGGCCGCAAGACTGGAAAAGGTCAGTTTACATTCCAATTCCAAAGAAGGGCAACGCCAAAGAGTGTTCAAACTACCGCACAATTGCGCTCATTTCACATGCCAGCAAGGTGATGCTCAAAATCCTACAAGCTAGGCTTCAGCAGTATGCGAATTGAGAACTACCGGAAGTACAAGCTGGGTTTCGAAGAGGCAGAGGAACTAGAGATCAAATTGCCAACATTCGCTGCATCATGGAGAAAGCAAGAGAATTCCAGAAAAATGTCTATTTCTGCTTCATTGACTACGCTAAAGCCTTTGATTGTGTGGATCACAACAAACTGTGGCAAATTCTTAAAGTGATGGGAGTACCAGACCACCTTACCTGTCTCCTGAGAAACCTGTACAAGGGTCAAGAAGAAACAGTAAGAACTGGACATGGAACAACCGATTGGTTCAAAATTGGGAAAGGAGTACGACAAGGCTGCATATTGTCACCCTGCTTATTTAACTTATATGCAGAGTACATCATGAGAAATGCCGGGTTGGATGAATCAGAGGTCGGAATTAAGACTGCTGGGAGAATTATCAACAACCTCCAATATGCAGACGATACCACCCTAATTGCAGAAAGCGAAGAGGATCTAAAGAGCCTCTTGTTGAGGGTGAAAGAGGAGAGTGCAAAAGCTGGTTTGAAACTCAACATTAAAAGGCAAAAGGAGAAGGGGATGGCAGAGGATGAGATGGCTAGATAGCATCACCGATGCAATGAATATGAACTTGAGCACGCTCCGGGAGAGAGCGCAGGACAGGAAGGCCTGGCGTGCTATGGTCTTTGGGGTCACGAAGAGTCGGACACAACTGAACGTCTGAACACACACACACGCTGTTTTTAATCTGAGAACATACAAATATTTAGAAGATTTTGAAGACTTTGAAGATAAAGATAGATAAAGAGAAGGACAAAGGAAGAGACTGCTTGCCTGGCACCTTGTCTATCTGAGATGGGTGTTAGAATTCTATGAGATGATGTGAAAAGGACATTTTTAAAGTTTTCTGCTGTACTGAATCATGGTTAATTAACTTTACACTGCCCACTTCAGTACAACACAGCTTCCAGAAACCCTCCTCTTACAACTTCTCTTAACTAGAAGACATCCTGTCATAGGTCTGCTTTGGGGGCAGATTCCAATGGGTGCTGATGCCTCCAACAATTCCTTTCTGCCCTGTTGATTCTCTTCCACAAGCGGTAGGTCCTGCCAATTCCGCTGAGCAAGCAGGACCCACCATTTACACAAGGGAGATTTAGTGCTTTCATAGAATAGTAGGGTGGGAAGGGGCCTATAAGACCATCGAGTCCAACCCACTGCTCAATTCAGGAATCCAAGTCAAAGCATCCCTGACAAGTGGCTGTCCAGCTTCATCTTGAATGCCTCCAGTGTGGGAGAGCCCACCACCACACTAGGTCATTGATTCCTTCATCGTATTGCTCTAACAGTCAGGAAGTTTTTCCTGATGTTCAGCCAGAATCTGGCTTCCTTTAACTTCAGCCCATGATTCTGTGTCCTTCACTCTGGGACAATCGAGAAGAGATCCTGGCCTTCCTCTCTGTGACAACCTTTCAAGTACTTGAAGAGCTCTATCATATCTCCCCTCAGTCTTCTCTTCTCAAGGCTAAACTTGCCCAGTTCTTTCAGTCTCTCCTCACAGGGCTTTGTTTCCAGTCCCCTGATCATCTTCGTTGCCCTCCTCTGAACCCTCTTCAGTTTGTCTGCATCCTTCTTAAAGTATGGTGACCAGAAGTACACAATACTCAAGATGAGGCTTTGAGTAATTTCTAGGGGAAGCCCTGAAATGGGCAGAAATGCTCATTTCTGGAAGGAGACAGGAGCTCCCTTATGTGAGCTCTGGCTAACTGTCTCCCTCCAGAAATGAGCATTTCTGCTCATTTTCAGTTGCCCCAGGAGCACTAAATTGCATTTGCACAAGCAGTGGGTGATGCCTGTGCAACTGAGCTGGCTGGGCAGAAGAGAATTGTCAGGAGTGGAAGCACCCATTGGATTCTGCCCAAAGAGCAATAGCAGAGAACTGTATATTTATAACCCTATTTGATAAATCTGCTAAGTTACCAGTTACTCTGTGAATCCTGAATTCATAGTAAAGGTTCAAAAGAAAACACAAGGACAACAAAAGCATTCTTGGTGGCCATTGCCCATTTATGGAACTTCTTCCCAATGAATGATGGTGTCTGCTGCCGCCTGGTAAGTAGTGATTCTGGACATGTGTCACCACATTTCCTTGTTTATATTGTACATGATAATGTGACATACTCAGGGGTCTCTCAGAGTCCTTACTCCTCTCTGTACTTTGATACCTTCAGGGGTCAAAAAGAAAGCCATTATTAACTTGGCAGTTGAGTAGGGATGGGGGAGAATTTCTCCCCGAAATTTCGGGGGGCCGAGTGCCAACACATTCGGTCCTCTGAAGGTTGTTCGGGGAGAAATTCTCCACCCCCCCGCCCCCCCGGGATGGGACTCACCTTTCACGAATGTCCCTCTCGGCGGCGGGTCCCGGCGGCGGTTCGGCAGGTCTTCGTCAGGGGCGGGGGCGGCAGCCGGTCTTTAGACCAGCTGCCGCCGCCACCATTACAAGATAAGTAAAAAAAACAACAACGCCCCTGTGATAGGCTACATAACGATTAACGTAGCCTATCATGGCTAGATTTGCAAAGTCAGCTGTGATAGGATACGTTAATCGTCACGTAGCCTATCACGGGTGACTTTAAAAAAAAAAAAGCCCGTACGGCTAATGGCAGCCCCCATAGGGAGCCGCCATTCGCGTTCCTTATTTGGTCCCTGTAGTCTACATAAAGATTTACGTAGACTATGGCGAAAATAAGGACAATGCAAATAGTGTTGCCCTTATTTTCGCCGTAGTCTACGTAAAGATTTACGTAGACTACAGGGACCAAATAAGGAACGCAAATGGCGGCTCCCTATGGGGGCCGCCATTTGCGTACGCGCTTTTTTTTTTTCCAAAGTCACCCGTGATAGGCTACGTGACTATTAACGTAGCCTATCATGGCTGACTTTGCAGATCTAGCCGTGATAGGCTACGTTAATCATTACATAGCCTATCACAGGGGTGTTGTTGTTGTTTTTTTCTTTTGAAGTTTGCGGCTGGGGAGACGGGGCGCTTCTCCCCGGCCTGAATTTCGGCCAGGTGAGGCGGGAAGCCTCCCCCCCTGGCCTGAATTTCGGCCGGGCGAGGCGGGAAGCCTCCCCCCCGGCCTGAACTTCGGGGGGAGCAGCGAAGCGCCTCCCCCCCACCGCGAAGCAAGCTGCGAGACCAGGTAAGTGATTTTCGTGCATCCCTACAGTTGAGTGCTCCACTTTGTCACTAGAGATGTGAGAACCCATCCCAGCTCGGGTTCTCTGGGTGCCAGCCAAGCTCTCCCACCTCTAGTCGCTGGCCCTCTGGGCTGCAGTCGAGCCCCCCTCTGCACTCGGTAAGCAGCCTGCAACTTACCTGGGCCTGCTTGTCTCTGTCCCGATCGCCATGTTTTTAAAAAACATGGTGATCGGCAATGCGTGCCCATAGACTTGTACACAAAATACTATAGCACTGTGAAACTAGGGTAGATGCATGATCCACAGCGTTTTTTGCATATAAGTCTATGTGCCCATTTTTAAAAAATGTGGCAATCAGGACAGAGACTAACAGGCTCGGTTAGGTTGCGGTCTGCTTACTGAGCATGGAGGGGCGCTCGACTGCAACCTGGAGGGCCAGTCAGAGGGGGGGGAGCTCAGCAGGCTCAGCTCAGGGGGCATGGGCACCAGTGCTCTGACAGATCTGAGGACTGAAACAGGCACCTGCACCATCCCTATTTGTCACTGAATGACAAAAGTGGAATAGTAGCCTGGCTGCTATGGAGTGAGATGATGGTATTCAGAATTCACTTGGATCAAACCACACCAGCTACCGTACAATAGGGGTGTACAGGTTCCCCACCGTCTGTTCTGGTGGGGAATCCATGGAGGGGGGAGGTGATCTGTTCCTCCCCCCTGGAATCCTCCAGAGCGGTTCTGCTCTGCTCGGATTCCGGGCGGGGGGAATTGGCTTGGGGGGTGCTTACCTTCCCTCCTGCCAGCCAGAACCGTTCGTCTCCTCCCTGTCCCTGCTGATTGCCATGACTTAAAAAAAAAAAAAGGCAATCGGGAGGATGTCCCCATAGACTTATACGCAAATAGAGTCATGAATCTTGCATATAAGTCTATGTGTCCATAGGCTTATACGCAAGATTCACGGCTCTGTTTTGCATATAAGTCTATGGGCACATCCTCACGATTGCTTTTTTTTTTTTTTTAAAGACATGGCAATCAGCAGGGACAGGGAAGAGGCAAACAGCTCTGGCTGGCGAGAAGCAGCCGAGTGCCATTCCACCTCCAGTCCTCCTGGAGCGGAGGTAAGTGGTCCTGATTAGGGATGTCAGAGAATTTCACCATGAATCTCGGGGAGGCCAATTGCCAGCGCATTCGGCCCCCCGAAATTGGTGGCAAAATGGTCTCCCCC
This sequence comes from Heloderma suspectum, assembly GCF_057233095.1. Classification (NCBI taxonomy): domain Eukaryota; kingdom Metazoa; phylum Chordata; class Lepidosauria; order Squamata; family Helodermatidae; genus Heloderma; species Heloderma suspectum. Next base: position 298,869,175 of record NC_139461.1, on the reverse strand, counting down.
CCGCCCCCCCCGGGACGTGACTTACCTTGTGCAAATGTCCCTGGCGGCGGCGGCTCCGGCGGCGGTTCGGCAGCGGTGGCTGCAGCGGCCGGTCTTCCGACCGGCTGCCGCCACCACCATTTCCAAGTAAAAAAAAAAAATGTGATAGGCTACGTAAAGATTTACGTAGCCTATCACGGCTAGATTTTTTAAAAACACTGTGATAGGCTATGTAAATGTTTACATAGCCTATCACGGCTGAGTGGAAAAAAACAAAAAACAACCACGCGTACGCAAATGGCGGCGCCCATGGGCACTGCCATTTGCGTTCCTTATTTTGGCACGTGTAGTCTACGTAAACATTTACGTAGACTACAGCAAAAATAAGGGGAATGCTATTTGCGTAAACACGTTTTTTTTTTCTTTTTTTCACTCAGCCGTGATAGGCTATGTAAACATTTATGTAGCCTATCACAGCTGACTGCAGGGACACAAACAGCGGTGGCTACGGCTGCCGCCATTTGCAGTCCCGGCAGAACAGGATTCATGGCGGGAGGGACAGGGCGCCTCCCCCCGGGCCAGAATTTCGGGGGGGAGGGATGGGGCGCCTCCCCCCCGGCCAGAATTTCGGGGGGAGGGATAGAGCACCTCCCCCCCACTGCGAATCAAGTTTCGGTTCAGGTAAGGGACTTTCCTACATCCCTAGTCCCGATCCACTGCAGATTCCTGAGGCCAGATTCCTTGGAATCCGGCCTCATCTGAATCCGCAGCAGATTTCTCTGACATCCCTACCATACAATTTGATTTTTTAATAACAAAACATACAGAACATAGTATTGCAACCAATTCAAATGCAGAAAATGTTATTTAACTACTTAACCTGCCCTAGCATATAAGTAGGGATGGGCAGACTCACCCCCGTCCTTGACACATGGTCCACCATTTTTTGGTGAAAGGCAAGCTGCATGTGGCATCCCGCTCCTCTGCTGAGCCACCGTTCTGTGCAAAATGGTGGCCTTGGCCTTTTCCGTAAAGGGCGATTTTGCATAAATAACAGCTGTAAAGAGGCCCATTTATGCAACATTACAGGCGTAAATGGTCTAAATAGACCATCTTCTGCACTTAATCATGGTAGCTTATGGTAGTTTAAACAACAAAGAGTCTTGTGACACTTTAAAGATTAGCACATTCATTCTGGTATAGGCTTTTGTGGATACTGTCCACACATGGCGATCCCTCTAGAAACATGGTAATTTGGTAATCCCAAAAGTTGCCTTCCCCCATGAAAGAGGTTTCCATGTTTTCTACCGCATTTTCAGGGTGCTTTCAAACTTCTTTTGGTGGTGCTTTTTAGCTTACCTTATCATTGTGAGGTGGCTGAGGGTACTGTGGGTTCTTCTTTCTGTTATGCACATCTCTATCACTCTGCAGCCTCCTGACTCACCATGTGTCAGGAGCGCCCTAGCGGCCTCTTTCAGTAGACTGAATAGCCAACTCAAGACACAGACGAAAGGATTCTTTTCAAGGCTTTAATCCTTTTACAGCTTAATGACTCTTTCAGATGCTAATCACCAGCGACTAAGCAAGGAACATCAGAATGGCCTATGCTCTGAGTAGGCAGTTGATCCCCATTTGAAGGAGACTCACATGAAAACCCTGAACTTATGGGTTAGGGAGAGATCCTCCCTCTTTCCCTTGGGTCCACGGGAGGTGGCCGTTGCTTGAGAGCCAAATGGGAGCTACGCCTCCTTTCCACGCCCTCCATCGCTCATCGCTCCCTGCGTCTGCGTCAAATGTCTAGCAAGCCCCCCTCCCACACTTTCTCACTGCCAGGGTCACTATCTATCCCAGGAATGCCGGCAGGAAGAATCTCTGCCAGCTGCTGTGCCTGTGAGGGATGAGTTGGCTCCTCTCCCATGGATTGCTGATCCTCCTCAGAATCAGAACTGCTCTGGGGTTCTATCGGCTCAGTTTCCACCCTGACACCATGCCTCTGGATCTGAAAAAACCCAGTGGGAGGAGTTACCTCAAGGTGACTTCTCCTAGGCTTTAACAGAAACATAGTAAGCTGGAGAAGCTGCAGATTGCTGGAAAGATGACTGTACAATAGAAGAGGCAAAAGGAAGCACTAAAACCCTGCACCCTACACACAAGAATTTCACCAACATTTTACTTGTCGTTTTACCTTTTTTTTTCAAAGGCAATTTCTTTTCCATGAAATGGAATGAGAACAGTAAACACACACACACACACACACAAAATGTTTGGCACAGCACTGCCTCTGCTCTTGTGTACCTGAGCCCCTCTGTAGTAAGGAACCAATACAGAACAAGGAAAGGGGATAGAAAAGGGGGGTGGGACTAAACATTTGAAGTGGGATCTCCTCTTAACAGTTTAGTTTTTCAGAGGGGGAAATTTTTTCAAATATGGGGAGGGGGTGAGAGAGCAGGATGTTGCCACCTTGAGCATTGGACTTAACTAGGGATGTACAGATCTTATGCAATCTCTTCTGTCTGCATGTTGTGGATTGTCGGGTGACTTTCATTCTGTCTTCCACTCATTGGTAGAACTGGATTTTTCCCAGTTCCTACATGTGTGCTAATTTGCATTTATGCAAGTTTGCACTTGTGAAAATGTGCACCCCCCATGTGCAAATCCCTCCATGCTCATTTTCATGCTTTAGCCTATGGGGGAAATGCACATTTTTAGCTGGTGTGGTTTTTTTTGGGGGGGGGTATTTTGTTTTTTAATTTTACATATTTTTCGAGAAGTAAACTTGTGTAACATTCCAGAAAGTTTAAAAAAAAATGGTCTGTAAGTCCATGGAATCCATATGACTCAGGAAAAGCCAGCCCACTGTAGAATCCACGAGTCAGATCAGATGGCATAGAAATACATAATCATTTGATTCTGTTGTGGATTCCTCCAATGTGCTTAGGCTCAACACCTCTGATGAGTGCCAAAGAGGGGCAGAGTGCAACTTTGGGGAGAACAGGCAGTCCTTTATGGGCAATAATGAGCTTTCATATTGGGGTTTCTATCCACTGTAATGTCCTGTACTTCTTCTAGGCTCACATTGCCAATTCTACAGGTGTACGGCGGGGCTTGCTCTTCTTAGGAACGCTTGGCTTAATGATCTGTGATTTCCACAGGGGTCAAGTTAGATGAATGAATAGCCAACGGGCTTTGCTGCTTGATTTGGGTCACTAGAGGTCATGGTGGGAACTTTTCAGCTTGATATACCTTTATGTAATTGCGGCTAGCCACATCGAGACAATAAAGAATCTTTTTAGCTAGAGATCTGTGAAGTGACATGCACACACAAGAGGGTGATGGAAACATATTCTTTGGCAAAACAGCCATTTACCTGTCTGATACTTGCACACTTTGGGGGCTGGACAGAGATAGCCTGGCTACAGTTATCCATGCTCTGGTAACCTCTCATTGGGATTGGATCATGTGGATAGGGAGACATTTTTCTCCCTCTCTCAAAATACTAGAACACAGGGTCATCCCATGAAGCTGATTGGTGGGAGAATCAGGACAGATAAAAGGAAGTTCTTCACACAGCACAGAGTTAAACTATGGAATTTGCTGCGGGCAGTTTGGATGGCTTTGAAAGGGGGTTGGACAAATTCCTGAAGGAAAAGGCTAACAATGGCTACTAGTCTTGATGGCTGTGTGCTACCTCCAGTACCAGAGGCAGTGAGCCTAGGTACAGCAGTTGCTGGGGAACATGGGTGGGAGGGTGCTGTTATAACTCATGCCCTGCTTATGGGTTCCTGGTCGACAGCTGGTTGGCCACTGTGTGAACAGAATGCTGGACTGATCCAGCATGGATCTTCTTGTGTTCTTACATTCTTCTGATTACTGCAATGCATTGTATGTGGCTCTGCCTTTGAAAATGGTCCAGAAACTTCAGCTGGTCAAAAATATGGCAGCAAGATTGTTAACAGTGACTGGGCAATATGAACACATTGCAGCAGTGCTCTGTGAATTGCACTGGCTTCCAGTCTGTTTCCAGGCCCAGTTCAAAGTGCGGGTATTAACATTTAAGGCCCTAAATGGGCCTTGACAAACCACCCACAACCCTAAAACAGTCCATGGATTGTGGATGGTTTGTTAACCATGCCAACAACCTACCCTTGCTGAGTTCAAATATCGTGATAAGCCACAGTGGCCACCAATCATGTCTTGAATATGCACAATGGCTGCAGGCATGTGCCACAACCCTCCATGGTTTAGATAAGCCATGGTGAGCTTCAGTGATCATGAGAACTGGATCACTGTCTATACTTTTTGCATCTCAATGCCCTCTGACCTCACTGTTTAGAATCCCCCATCTTGAAGCATGTGTGTATAGATCTGCCAACTTGAGGTGACCACTTCTTGCATCTGATGAAGTGGACAGTGTCTACAAAAGAATATGGCAGAATAATGTTGTTAGTCTTTAAGGGGTCACAAGATTCTTTGGGTTTTTCTGCTGCAGCAGACTAACACAGCTACCCCTCTGGAAAACCCCAAAGTAGGTGGATTTAACAATGGAATTCCTTCTGGAATGATTCTATTCCATCATTATTCATATAAGTCTTCCCCAACCTGGTGCCCTGTAGATGTGTCAGACTACATGTCCTATCAACCCCTGCTGGGGATGATTGGAATTATTGTCAGACACATCTTTCCAGGTTGGGACAGGCTTATCCATAAATGCTGCATTACAGACCAAACTAAAAGAAAGTTAACATTACTTGTTAGTACATCTGTAAACATCCAAAACAGACATGAATAGGCAATTCTACCATTAAAGCTTCACTTTTTTCCCCCTTCAGAAGCAATATCTAAATATTATTTTCTTCTGGTGTTCTCTCTCTCTCTCTCTCTCTCTCTTTCTTTCTTTCTTTCTTTCTTTCCTTCTTCTTCTTCTTCTTCTTCTTCTTCTTCTTTTCTCTCTCTCTCTCTCTCTCTTAAAGACCAATCCATATAAAATGTTTCACCTTTTTGTGTTGCATGATTATGACTCCTTATGCCATGTAAATAACATCATACTAACTGGTGATTACCTTGTATAACAGCAAAAAAGGAAATCTGTTATTTAATAGCTCTGGGAGTTTGCAAGGCGTACTTACTACAGAACGAAAGCTTTTAGTAGCAGAAAGTATTTAATCATGGAAATCAGGGTTCTCCCCCGCCCTGAAGTTATTTTTCTTCATGACAACCTAAATACGTATTGTATTATATGTGGATCCGCAGACCTACTGTCAGCACGCATTTCAGTTTATTGACTTATTTTATCATACACAACTGTCACCACTTCTTATTAATCTGTCTCCGAAGGATTGGCAAAATTCTGTAATAAATATCTTTGTTTCCCCCGAGCTGAGACTGAAATGAAATTGTTAGTTAAATATACTGTGACTTTGAGTGTGAATTCCTGAGCAGGAGGAGAGCTTTGCTCTCTACATCCCATGGTACAAGGTCCTCTTCAAACAAGATAACATTCCTGCTTGTTTGCTAAATACTGCGTATTAGGAGGGGGTGGGGTAGGAAACTGCATGTGTACATCTCTATCACATGCACTTTAATTGCCATGTGTGATCATCTCAAACATGCATGCTTATTAAATTTATAGCCCACCTTTCTAATATAGAAGTTGCTCAGTGAGCATTCATAGGGAAGGCCTGGATGATCATGGCTTCCCAATGAGCATACAAATGACAAAAATAATCGACTCCATGAGTGTCACATGTCAAAATCAGCATCCATCGACTCAGGCAAGCTCACGGGTAAGCAAGCTGAAGTTTGGGGGGCCAAGCTGATGAAAGCTCGGTGTACTCAGTGTACTTCATCACCCTGGATGGAGTCCTCCAACATCCCTATGAGACTGACATGAGATCTGGTGTTGCAGGATTTCACTGATGAATGTGACTTCATGAGATTCCAGCTCCTTAGATCTGCATCAGTGAATTTGTGCTTGAAGTGATGGTGCATTCTTTAAACTTTAAATCTTATTAGGATCACACTGTAAATTCAGATGGAAAGTATATCAAACTTACATGATAGGTCCATAGATGCATCAAAAATCCTTTCAGATGCCGTGGAGAAGCATTTCCAGTCCAGTGCTGAAGAATCTATGGCTTGCATTAGGGATGAGAGCTTCAGCAAAATGTGAGCTCATTGATGTTGTCTGAATTTGAAGTTGTTCTGACTTATATCTAGGGATGTTGAGAAATTTGTTTCAGTTCATCTCTGATCAGGATTTACCCAGTTCACACTTTCCACAGACCAAACACGGATCTGGAATTCCGGATGCAAACTGAGGTTAAAGTCCATACATTTCCGAGCTTGCAATTCGATTCACGGATCACCCCCCCAAATGCATTTGAGAACATGTGTGCATTTGAAGAATAGGCGCATTTGAAAAATGTGCACAAATCTGCTATAATCAATGGGAGAAAAATGCATACATTTCGAAGATGTGCACAATTGATGCATACGTTTAGAAAAATATGCACAAAAATATGCACATTTTCATGTGAAAAGAGAAAAAAAAACAATGCTCGCACTCTGATACAGACTTGAGTCAGAATGAGCTTCATTTCTAGAGAACTCCAAATTTTTGAGAACTCCAGGGAGCGCAAGTTTTGCTGATTCACGCATCACTACTCATGTCATGTTTGAATTGGATAGTGAACCGTGGGTTCTTTTCACACTAAAATTCAAGTGTAGTTTTGTCTGCACTAGGGATGGTGCAGGCAGCTGGTTGGGTCCAAGAATCCAATGGACTCTCCATACACACACGCTCGCTGGCAAGCCATGCTCACCGTGTCCCTGCTCCCCCCTCATGCTCGCTGAGCCACCCGTACTAACCTGCGAGCCATTGGCGAGCCCCATTTCACCCCCCAAAAATAAAAAATGGGCCATTAGTGGCCCATATATGCAAGAATACAGGCATTTATGCCTCTATTCACATGTGTGTGGACCATTCATGGCCCCCTTTTGCATACAACTAGATGTGTGCATATTTTGCGAGCACTATTTTTCCATAAAATGGCACTCGCGGTACTTGCTGATGGCTCCCAGGAACTCCGCAAAACTGGGGGGGGGGCACCCATTCATTCCTAATCTTTACTTTCCTAAATATGTGCATCAGTTGTACACATTTTGGAAATATATCAGTGCTGTGCTGAAAATTTTGATGCTTCCATTTCGGTAGGGATGGCGGAGAATTCCGCCATGGATTCCAGTGAGGCTGGATTCTTTAGAATGCACCCCCCTGGAATCCCTGGTGGAACAGCCCCCTCCCCCCCTGCCCCCCACAGAATCCCCCCAGGATGGCACTTACCTGGGGCAGATGTGGCGGATTTGTGGCAGCGGCGGTTCTGGCAGCGGCTCCGGCAGATCTGGCAGTGGCGGCTGGTCTCCTGGCCGGCCGTGGCCGGGCTGCTGCCGCCGCCATTGCCATCCCATTGATTAAAGTGTGTTTGTGCTCTCTCTCTCTTTTTTAAGTATACATTTTTCAAACTCTTGTTGTTGTTGTTGTCGTTGTTGTTGCTTTGTTCCTTGAACCACATCACATGCTTGGATCTGAAATGAATTTTTCATACATCCCAAGGTTGGATCCAGAGATCTGCTTATGCTGGAGGAAGTGGGGAGGTAATTTTTGCTGAACCTCCTTTTCCCTGCTGCTCCCAGTGGAAGTCTTCAGAGCAGCAAGAGAAGCAGCACACTAAACCTCAGGAATAGGGGGAACTGGCAAAAAATGTCCCCTCTTCCTCCTGTGGGGAGCCTCCACGAGATCTCAGTCTGTTCATGGAATGGCCAGTCTGGATCCAACCCTATGCTGTTGGTACCTATGGATGGATTTAAAAATGGTTTAGACAAATTCCTGGAGGGAAAGACTATCAATGGCTACTAGTTTTGATGGCTATGTGCTACCTCCAGTACCAGAGGCAGTGAGCCTATGTACACCAGTCACTGGGGAACATGGATGGGAGGGTGGTGTTGCACTCATGCCTTCCTTGTGATTTCCTGGTCAACAGCTGGTTGGCTACTGTGTGAACAGAATGCTGGACTGGATGGACCCTTGGTCTGATCCACCATGGCTCTTCTTATGTTCTTATTAACACCCAAAGCGAGTCTTCTCAGTTTAATCTATATTATCTTAAAACTAATTCCATATGTTTCAGTAACGCAAAATATTCCTAAAATTAGATAACAGGTGGTCACAGCCAACATGGTCTGTACTGGAATTTTGCACTACCTTGACCTTTATCTTGCATTGCTTAAATGAATTCTCTTGCAGGATTTATGAAAATTACTGCTCTGTTTCTCTGAATAAAGACAAATTATAATTCTTTCTAAATCTCCCCCCCCCCATTTCCTTGAATGGAAATATTTTGATCCATTTTGTGGCTTGTTAATGATGAAGAGAGTGATTCAAATTAGATCCTCAAAAATGTTCCAGGAAGGTCTTTCATGCTGATGAGGAAGCGTTGGGACTAATGCTGGCCAAGTTTAACTAGGCAAACAGCTCAGTAATGTCACCAACCGTAGTCAGTCCTTACTTCCTCAAACCAGGAAGGATGAACACTTCACATTAATTGCCCTGGACCACAAAGGCAACTGGGCCTGACCAAAAGTCTGCCCAGCCTAGTCACTGCCCTCTTACAGTGGGAAGTGCTGGAAGTTACAGGGAATCATTTGGTCCCTGTCTTTGATTCCAAATTAACTGAAATCCAAGGTTCCAGACTCCTCCTGTAATGCTGGTGTGGACAGTTCTTGAGTGGTTCTTAGGAAGTCTTACTTATCATTGTTCTGAGTTTATTAACATTGCCTTTTATCTTTAATAAAATACAAAAAAATGTATTTTATTGTTAGATGCCCGGAGCACTATTTTTAGGGGAAAGGCAGGATATAAAATAAATAAATGAGATAAAATACACTGAGGTAGATGTCAGTGGAGAAACCTCCAAAAAGCAAGATAAAAGAGCAACAGGTCAATAAAGTATTAATCTCTCTTGGTCAGTGCCCAAACTGCCCCACGGCCCCCACCCCCTTCTAACTTATGAACATCCTTACACACACTGGATCCATCGGTGAGGACTCATACAGTTATATCTCCTTTTTGTTTTGTGTTAGTTACTTGAAGAGACTTCAAGTGAGAGAAAAAGAGGAACCATATATCATGAAAGGATTGTTAACTATTCTGAGTCCTGGCCTGCCTTACCTGACGTCTACACTTATAACAAACCATTACCTCTCATACATTTTCCATCCAGTTCTTATGGAAGAGGGAAGACGGAAACCTCCATTAACTCATCCTAAGGATGTCAGAGAAATCTGCTTGGGGGATAGAGTTTGATGGGTTTTCCTAGGCTCAGCCTCCCAGACTTCATTTCAGTTCCCGCTGTGACCCCTGAATTGATCTGCAGTGAGTTGTGGATTTTCCAGGAATTCTACACATCGGAGGGGGAGGGGAGGTTCTGCAGTTTGTGCACATTTCTGAGCAATGTGTGCAAATTATGGCCAATTTTATGCAAATTTCTCAGAAATTTGTACAAATTACAGAACCTTCCCCCCAAAAGTGTGCAAAAAAGTTCCCAGAGTTCAGGCAATAGCCCACAGCTTGCCCCATAGAATCATAGAATAGTAGGCTTGGAAGGGGCCTATAAGACCATCAAGTCCAACCCTCTGCTCAGTGCAGGAATCCAAGTCAGAGCATCCCCGACAGATGGCTGTCCAGCCTCATCTTCAATGCCTCCAGTGTGGGAGAGCCCACCACCTCCCTAGGTCATTGGGCCCATTGTCGTATTGCTCTCACAGTCAGGACGTTTTTCCTGATGTTCAGCTGGAATCTGGCTTCCTGTAACTTGAGCCCATGATTCTGTGTCCTGCACTCTGGGATGATCCAGAAGAGATGCTGGCCTTCCTCTGTGTGACAACCTTTCCAGTATTTGAAGAGTGCTATCCTATCTCCCCTCAGTCTTCTCAAGGCTGAACATGCCCAGTTCTTTCAGTCTCTCCTAGGAATGTCAGAGAATTCTGCCACGGACTGAAATGGGAATCCTCTGCAGAACGGCACCATGAGGTCCTGTGGAGCCAGCAGTCATGCGGCTTTTTCCCCATCATCCACAAAGAGTCGCAAAATTTTCATAAATAAAAACAGTGTAGTATATTCCAATAATAAATACATAAGTTTTTTTTAAAAAAATGAATTGTGCTCACCGCCTTGTTTGTGGGTGTTCTTTTTAAACTGAAATCCTCTGTCTCCGTTTAGTTTCAGCCACAACACTTCCTCCTCCTAGGGGCTTCCCAAAAGAAGGCTATCCTAGGTGTGCCTGAGCGATGCACTCTTTGTTTAAAGCAATGCTGTTTTAAAGAAAGAAGAAACCTTTTAAAATGACCATGCCAGTCCTGAAGCCCTACACGAGGTATTATTCTCCCTGCTAAATGTAGGGATGTACGAAACTCACTTACCTTTTCGCAGAATTTTTCATGGTGGTGGGGAGGTGCTCCATCCCTTATCCCGGAATCCTCGATGGGGGGGAGGCGATCCAGTCCTCCCCCCCAGAATCCTGCCCAGCTGGCTCCGCTCCACTGCAGCTCAGTGGAGCAGCCAGCCAGGACCGTCCGCAGTCAGATTTCCGGCCGTGGACGGGCTGCTGCAGACACAAATTGACTTTTTTTTCTGTTGCTCTGATGCTAATGATGTTTACTTGGGACCAAGCAGCATTTTGTTGTAGAAAAGGAATATATATATATATATATATATATATATATATACACACACACACACACACACACACACATACACACACACACAGAATAATAAAGTGAGCATCCATAACCATGTACATGGCCACCCAACTGTGTACTGTCTCCTGACTATGGAATGTTTTTTTTAAAAAAAAAAATAGTAAGAAAGAAAGATGCGGCAACAAGTGGTGTCAGCTCCAGTGGGTCCTAGCCGAAGTGCTGACATGAGACCTGTAAGCCCCTGTCCCCATCACCTGCTGCTCTCTGGGGGAGTCTTTTGCCGCCATCCCCCAGGCTGCAGGACCCTGGACGTTGACCCTGAGGTCCAGGCGTAACAGCACTACTTGCGTGTGTGTGTGTGTGTGTGTGTGTGTGTGGGGTACACATTGCTCTCCTGCCCCCTCAAGGTGCTACACGAATTTATCCTCTCACCATGCCACACGGGTAGGACTGGTTCCTGCATGCTAAACAAATTAAAACATTGCCCTTCCCTCCACTTCCTATGTGAGAGGAAAACTGAGTACCAGAACCCAGGTTCCCTCAAGATGAAACAGAGAAGTCATGAAAGGCACTGCCCCACACAGAAGGGACAAAGGTGGTCTCAGTGCAGCTAGGAAATGTCAGGTACCAGTTTCCACATGGGTCCCATCCCATGCTGGAAGCAGCATGCAAGTCCCATTGCTTCTGGCATGGCCATAGGGTGGCTACTTATAAATCACCAAAAAAGAGAACATCACCCAAGAAGAGGACAAAAAAAGACACCAAATTTGTATAAAATTTGCATATGCTAATTCATATACATATAGATGCAAACTTAGAAATAATTATTACAATTTAAATAGAAATACAGTACATCTTACCATATAATAATAATAATAATAATAATGAGAAGTAGGACCAGGTTACCTTTGTGCCTTGCTCAATCTGCTGTCCAGATGTTTTTGATGGGCAATTTTAACACCCAGCTCTTCAGATGGTTCTTGATCTTTAAACAAGACTTTGACTGGACATCCCCCAAACTAATTCTGGGACATGGTCTGCAGGCACATGAGGCAGCCACCGTGCTGAAGCTAAGTAGGTCTGGGTCTGGTCTGTGCTTGGAGGGGAGACCACATGGGAACCACATGCAGCCGCCTTGTGTTCCATGATGGAAGAAAGGTGGAATATAAATGTAATAAAATGAACAAATGAATGAATGAATGAATGAGAAAGAAAGAAAGAAAGAAAGAAAGAACGAACCAACCAACCAACCAGCGAACAAACACCTTCAAAATAGAGGACTGTCTTCTTACTAGGGATCTCAGAGGAATCTGAGGAGGGGATGGAGCCTGGTGAGTTTTTTGTTGACTCAGCCCCTGGACTCTGGCTTGATCATCCATGAGTTGGCTTAATTCAGCAGGCACCCAGTTGGGCCAGCTCACAGATTTTCAGGGTTTGTTTTTAAAAAAAAAAAACGGGCAAATCACAATTTATGCAGAATTGCAGCCATAAATAGTGCAATTTAAGCAAAATTGTGGGCCAACTCATAGATTTTTTGGCGGGACGGGATAATTGCAGCCATCAATAACACAATTTGTGCAAAATCACAAAATCTAATTTGCACAAATTAGACCATTTACATCTGTAATATTGCACAACCCCATCCCCCCCATAATGTTCCCAGATTTGGGGAACTGTTGAGAAGCTCAGCCTGCAAATGCAAGCCAAGCCAGGTCTGTCACAGGGATCTGTTGGCCACAAAAAGGTCTGGATTTCCCTGCGATGGAAAACCCTACTTCTTGCTGCTCTTCAGACAGAGGATTGTTCTCTGTAAAAGAGGGTACATTGCCACTAGGGATGTATAAAACTCACCTTTTCACGGAATCTTCCGTGGGGGGGGGAAGGCGCTCCGTCCCTCCCCCCAGAATCCTCGACGGGGGGAGGCGATCCGCTCCTCTCCCCCGGAATCCTTGACGGCTGGCTCAGCTCTGTGGCCAGGCCGCAAAGCAGCCGGCCAGGGCCATCTACAGCCGGATTTCTGGCCACGGACAGGCTGGTGTGGATACAAATGGCGGCTGCCGTAGCGGCCGCCATTTTCATCCAGCCAGGCAACTGTGATAGGCTACATAAGAATTTACGTAGCCTATCACGACTAACCCCCCCCCAAATGCAGCGTACACAAATGGCGGCGGCTACAGCGGCCGCCATTTGCATTCCTTATTTTTCGCCAATTTATCTTATGTAAATATTTATGTAAGTTAAAACGGTGAAAAAAAGGGCAACACAAATAGGGTAGTGGGCGTTATTTCTGTTTCTTTATTTTTCGCCATTCTAGCCTACGTGAATATTTATGTAGGCTAGAATGGCGAAAATCCACTATGCTATTTGTGTTCCCCTTTTTTTTGCTGTTTCATCTTACCTAAATATTTACGTAAGATAAATCAGGGAAAAATAGGGAACACAAATGGCGGCCGCCGTAGCTGCCACCATTTGCGTACACTGCGTTTGGGGGGGGGGGTTAGCCGTAATAGGCTACATAAATTCTTACATAGCCTATCACGGCTGCAAGGACGGAAATGGCAGTGGCAGCAGCCCGGCCACAGCCGGCCAGGAGACCAGCCGCCGAATCCGCCACATCTGCCCCAGGTGAGTGCCGTCCCAGGGGGATTCCGCGGGGGGGCGGGGGGGCAGGAGGCCATTCCGCCACAGATTCCAGGGGTGCAATCCGTGGTGCAATTCTCTGGCATCCCTAATTGCCACCCTACATGGCCAGCTTCCCCACAAACTGAGAATGAATGAAAGAAGGATCTTCTTAGGTGACAAGATATTTTGTGGGGGTGCTTTCTAAAATCACTTGGGAAGATCAGCCATGCCAGAAGAACTGGGCATGTTTACCTTGAGAAGAGAAGACTGAGGGGAGGCCAGGATCTCTTGTCGATCATCTCAGCATGCAGGACATGGAATAATGGGCTCAAGTTACAGGAAGCCAGATTCCGGCTGAACATCAGGAAAAACGTCCTGATTGTGAAAGCAATACGACACTGGAACCAATTACCTGGGGAGGTGGTGGTCTCTCCCACACTGGACGCATTCAAGATGAAGCTGGACAGCCATCTGTCAGGGATGCTTTGGCTTGGATTCCTGAACTGAGCAGGGGGTTGTATTCGATAATCTTATAGGCACCTTCCAACCCTGCTATTCTATTATTCTTTGATTCTAAGAGCCCACACTGATTGTGGATTTCCACATGTGTGGCTGCCAACATGTACTGTATCCCCTTGTCCTCAGTTTCTCTTCTGTCTGGCCAGAGAAATGGGAAGATGCAAGTTGAACAGCAGTGGCAGGGCTGGTTGAGAGTAGGGATGTGCGAAAGTCACTTACCTTTTCGAAGGGGGTGATTCGTGGTGGGGGGGAGGTGCTCCACACCTCCCCCTGAAATCCTCTCTGCATTCGCAGGCGTGCAGAGCCTGGGGACACAAATGGCGGCAGCTACTGCGGCCACCATTTGCATACCTGTTTTTTTGCCATGATAGGCTACGTAAATATTTATGTAGCCTATCACGGCAAAAAAACAGGTATGCAAATGGCGGCCACAGTGGTGTGGCAGGGCTTTACCATGCTTGCCCAGCCACATGCCTGGATCTCCTCATTTTGCTATCACTGCTTTCCTGTCCAGATTGTGAAGCAGGCTGGTGTGGAAGAGTGACTATCACTGCACCATCCCTCCAAATCATTCTGTTTGTGCATCCAGGCTCTTTGGAACTGAAGAAATGACTACACTTTAAAAGTAACCATAGACACACACACACACACACACACACACACACACAGTTTCCTTGACTTGAACCACTTCAGATTGCAGGTAGGGGTGGCAAGGTTGACTGCTTTCCCAAGGAGGTGGGAGATCTGAAATTAAAACTATCAGGAAGAAGGCCATGGGGAAATGTGTCTTCCTGACATTTAGCTTTTCTCCCCTCAAGGATAAAACATCCAACCATGCTGTCTCTCACTGGTACTTTCCCAGAAGAGTTGAACCACCTCATTGGATTGTTGCATGACCTTAATAGCTGACCTTAAGCAGCTATTTTTCTTCCATTGTGGTCCAGGCAGTTCAGTGTCTCCTGGCCAGTGGGACAATGTGTATGGTTCTGAGGGACTGCAGAGCCCCAGAAGCCTTTGCAAACTTCACCCAGATTTCCCTGGGTTATGCACATAATTGCCAGGAGCATTTGTTTTAAGCAAATGTTTGAGGTAAATTTGAAGGTTCCTGCTCCAAGACAAAATATCCAAGGAATTTTGAGAAACAAAACTGAAATGAAATAATTTTGATAAAACTATCATAACATCTCAAATAGGTTCTACTACACACCTCTGTGAGCAGAGCACTGAGCATATCATGCCATCATGTTATTTTTTCTTTTCTTTTCTCTCCTTTTCTTTCCTAGAAAGAGACATGCCAGAAACATTCTTTCACTTTTTAAAATAAACTGAGATTCTGCTTTTCTGATATCATGATCTTCAGGAGTTTCCTAGTGCAAGTCCCCCACCCCACCCCCCGCCCATGAACCTCACTTAAACTAACTTACATAAAGATCAGAGAGCTAGAATGTGATATTACTCAAATAACATTATTCTTCCGGTGCACTGCTGGGTTTATTAATAGCCTCCCCATAAACAATAAAACCTATCGGAGCATGAAATGCATTTATGCGAATGTGCTCATTACCTTGGCATTAAAGTGCTGTGGATTTTAGGTGCTATAACACCATATATAATATGGCTCCATCTTTTCTTCGAAGCAAATAGATAATGGAAGGGAAAGGGGGAAAAGGTCGATTGGCATAATTCAACCCTACAGTGTCAGTGAATGTTTGTGAAGAGTTTAAAACAAATACTCAGTCCCCACCCTAAACCCTTTGATCTTTCAGAGTAACCTAAAATGCACCCCTCGCAGAATTTTTAATGGCATGGAGCATTTCCCCTTTGGTGATTTAGAAGGCAGCCCTGTGAGTGGGGGAAAGAGCTCATCTTTGCTGTTAAGCACATATTAGAAGATGAAATCCAGGGATGAAAGCAAAATGGAGACACAAAGGACATTTTCAATACTTGAATCTTACAAAATGTAGTTCAAGCACCTGCCCACTGCCCAGCTTCAAATGCCTGGAATTTCAAAGCAGCTTTCTTCTTGGTATTAACTAATATGAGGGCAAGTAGCCTTTTAGTCCCAACTTCTGGCACCTAAAATGTATCAGGAGAGAATTCTTTGTTTCCCATTTGTATCTGAAATCAAAGATTGGGGGGCGGGGGGAAGTGGTCTTCAAAAAGACTGAGCATACCTTGAAACATAGCTCTCCCACCATTTTGGAAGAATATGAAAAGCAGAACTTTGACTAACTCTGTTGCTTCTTCAGCTTAAAGAGTTCCTGTACGCGTGCATAGGCCTTACATCTTATACCTGTGCCATTCTCTGTAACTAGGAATGTCAGAGAAATCCACAGCAGAATCAAATGAGTTTGGATTTCCATGAATCTGAACTGTGGATTCCACAGTGGACCAGCTTTCCCAAGTCACACAGATTCCACAGACTTGCGGACCATTTTTTTTTTTGCTTTCCGGAAATTTACGCAAATATATTCATAGAAAAAAAACATAAAATAAAAGCACCAGCTGAAAATGTGTATTTCCCACACTGGCTGAAGCATGAAAATGGGGGGGGGGGATTGTGCATTTTCTGGGGATTTTCACATTTTAGGGGAGATTTGCACATTTTTGCAAGTCTGCTTTTGCTCAAATGTGAATTTGTGGAAATTTTGGAAATAGGACAACAGAACAAAAGGCACCTGTCAATCCGCAAAATGCAGACGGAATGGATTTAACAAAACTCATACCTACCTAGCTGTAACATATATGATTACATATATGCACATTTTTTCCATGATTCTGCAGTGTTCAAGGGCCAACTGCACCTCCACGAGACATTTCATTTCATTCATTAATTCATTTATTTATTTATTCTGCCTAAGCAATCCTGATGGGCTCTCAAAGCAATTTACAATGGCAAGCTCCCTCTGCATTCTGGAATCCTGCAGTATTGGGGTTCCAGGAGGTATGCAGAGGGAGCTTGCCATTGTCTATATCTTGCAAGTATCAGGGATTGGGCCAGTAGGACTGTATGGTCATATGTTCTATGAATGGTTTATTTTCATGGGATTGATGCATGAAGTGGGGGTATAGTAGAACAGAACAACAGAACATTGTTGTTCAACTGAACATGTTCAGACGGAACGTGGAACAATTAAAAAAAATGTAACTACTATATTTGCAGATATCCCAAAGCACTCCATAACACCAAAATCACAGAGTGACGCATGTAACAATTTGAAACCAGGCTTTTAAAATCAAAGTCATTTGTTGGCAGGCTGCTGGCCTAGGATCTGGAGAGACACTTCACCCCAGTATTTTGTGTGCTATCTCTTTAAGAAGTTCAGCCTTGCTTGCAAAGACAAGGCTGGAGGGCTTGCGGCTTCATTTAGAGTGGGCAAAGAACCCAGCAAGCAATTGCCTCATAGGTCATGAATTTCTGGTCACATACTCAGGACAAGATTCAGCAATATAACCTAATCAGCCACACTAAATTTGGAGTGTCCCACAGTTAGGGATGGCGCAGATGCCCGAGTGGGTCCAGGAGTCTGTTGGGGTTCCCCACACCGGCACCCCCCAACCGCGCCCACTGAGCCTCTGTCCTCACTCGCCCCCGCCTCCAGGTACTCCCCACATTCACCCTGGGTCCCGTCCATGAGCCCCTGCCATTTTGCAGAGGCTTTTTTTTTTTACAAAACAAGGAGCTAATTATAATGTGCATATTCTAGGGATGGGGGAGAATTTCTCCCTGAAATTTCAGGGGGCCGGGTGCCAACGTGTTCGGCCCCCCGAAGTAGTTTTGGGGAGAAATTCTCCACACACCCCCGCACCCTGCACCCCCCCAGGACGGGACTTACCTTTCCCAAATGTCCCTCCTGGCGGCGGGTCCCGGCGGCGGTTCGTCAGGTCTTCAACAGGGGCAGAGGCGGCAGCCAGTCTTTTGACCGGCTGCTGCCGCCGCCATTCCAATAAAAGTAAAAAAAAAAAAAAAGCCCCCGTGATAGGCTACGTGACGATTAACGTAGCCTATCACGGCTAGATTTTCAAAGTCAGCCGTGATAGGCTACGTAAATCATCACGTAGCCTATCACGGGTGACTTTAAAAAAAAAAAGCGCATACGGCTAATGGCGGCCTCCATAGGGAGCCGCCATTCACGTTCCTTATTTGGTCGCTGTAGTCTACGTAAAGATTACGTAGACTACGGCAAAAATAAGGGCAACGCTATTTGCGTTGCCCTTATTTTCGCCGTAGTCTACGTAAAGATTTACGTAGACTACAGCGACCAAATAAGGAACGCGAATGGCGGCTCCCTATGGGGGCCGCCATTAGCCGTACGCGCTTTTTTTTTTTTAAAGTCACCCATGATAGGCTACATGATGATTTACGTAGCCTATCACGGCTGACTTTGCAGATCTAGCTGTGATGGGCTACGTTAATCGTCACGTAGCCTATCACGGGGGCGTTTTTCTTTTTAAAACTTTTTATTTCACGGCCGGGCGAGGCGAGGCGCCTCCTCCCCGGCCTGAATTTCGGCTGGGCGAGGCGGGAAGCCTCCCCCCGGCCTGAATTTCAGCCGGGCGAGGCGGGAAGCCTCTCCCCCCAGCCTGAACTTCGGGGGGAGCAGCGAAGCGCCTCCCCCCCACCGCGAAGCAAGCTGCGAGACCAGGTAAGTGGTTTTCGTGCACTCCTAGCATATTTGCCGCCATTTGCATTCTTTATTTTGGCCCGTCTTAGTCCACATAAATATTTATGTAGACTAAGATGGCGAAAATAAGGGCAACACAAATAGCGTCCACTACGCTATTTGCGTTCCCCTTATTTTCGCCGTCTTAGTCTACGTAAATATTTACGTAGACTAAGACGGGCCAAAATAAAGAACGCAAATGGTGGCGAATATGCACATTTGCGTACGCGCGTGTTTTTGGTTTTTTTTAAGTCAGACATGATAGGCTACGTAAAGATTTACGTAGCCTATCACTGCTGACTACAGGGACGCAAACGGCGGCGGCTACGGTTGCCGCCATTTGCGTCCCTGCTAGCCAGTGGCCAGATGTCCGGCTGCTGGCGGAGCAGCCGGCGGCTCTGCAGAATCCCTGCAGAGCATAACCGGCCGGTGAGGATTCCAGGGGGAGCGACGGAGCGCCTCCCCCCCATCATCAACATAATCTGCGAAAGGTAAGTCACTTTCGTACATCCCTAGGAGGGAGTCACCATGGCAACTTTTCTTCTTCTAGTAAGTAAATGGTGCAGCAACTGCAGCCATAAAGGAGCCATCTATGTAATATTACAGTCGTAAATGGGCCATTTAGCCCTGTAATATTGCATAGCTGGCCCCTTTACAGCTGCAATCTATGAACCATTAACTTACAAGAAGAAGAAGAAGAAGAAGAAGAAGAAGAAGAAGAAGAAGAAGAAGAAGAAGAGCATTTTAAAAGAAAATGCTATCCCTCCAAGACAGCAGTGGCTGGGCAGGGGTGGATGCAGACATGAGGCTCACATGGCTGGGCAGAGGGGCACTTCAACTGTCTGGATCTCACTTTGGATACAGAGGCTGAAGCGGTTTGGCCCAGCTCCTGACCAGCCCAAGCCAGGCCAGATCTGATTCAGAAGGTTTGAAACAGCCTTTGGAGAGGGTCAGGGCATCCCAGCACAGCCCTAATATTAATCAGGAGGTGAACAGGGATACACCTCAGGCAAAGAGTCACGTACCCCCAAGGTGTATCAACCCTGCCACTTGAGCTCTGCACTTGGTCAACAGACCCCTAAATGCAGCCACTAAGAGCCTTGCCTAAGGCTCTTCTCCCTGCAGCTGCCATAAAATTTTCTCCACTTCCAGCATCATCTTTAGGCAGGGTCCAACAGAATCCTGGGAAAGGTATCTTTCAGATCCTATCATATCTTCTGGAGGTACTTTCCCTACAAATTGTAGCCTCTGCTTCATTGATCTTCTTTTCTATTGAGTTTTTGTGTGCTTTTGTGTGTACGTTTGTCCTCTCTTTTAAGTCAGCTTTTGGCCAGAAGTCCACCCCTTAAGTGCAGATCTTCCCTGGTGTACCAATGGACAGGATCATGCCCTGGTCCCTGATCCATAGTCCCCCTTGTTTCCTCTTCACATCCTATGCCCACTGTGCTTGCTAACATCCTCTAGATTAGAAGATTTAGGCACCACACTATGTAATGTGGAATCTTTGTGATTCTGGTGGCTCACCACCATCAGTTCCCCAAACAGGAAACAAGAAGGAGGAGGAGGCACATGAAGTGCTAGAAATTGCTGTGAGTGTTCTGAATTTAGCTGCCCCGGTCATCATACCTTCACCTTTTGCAAAGGACTTTGCAGAAAGAATACCTGCTGCGCTCTGTCCTCAGGCAGAGACAAAGGGTTGTAAAATCTTTCCTTTTTCCAATCTTGCAGTCCCGCTCTCCCTCATCCCCTTCCTTCTCTTCCTTTGTCCCAGAGATTAGAGCCTTTGGTTTATATGTTTTATATGCCTAGAATGATTTCTTATCTATGAACGGATTAATTCCTTATTGGAGTCCATATAGTGCCTATTACCAATGAGCTAATTCCCAACAAGATCAGTGTGTACATTTTTTAAAAAAAAATCCTGTGTGATAAGTAGGGATGGCGGAGAATTTCTCCCCGAAACTTCGGGGGGTCGAGCACCAACATGTTCGGCCCCCCGAAGAAGTTTCGGGGAGAAATTCTCCGCACCCCCCCTGCACCCCCCCCCCCAGGACGGAACTTACCTTTCCCGAATGTCCCTCCCGGCGGCAGGTCCCGGCGGCGGTTCGTCGGGTCTTCGTCAGGGGCGGGGGCGGCAGCCAGTCTTTCGACCAGCTGCTGCCGCCGCCATTCCAATAAAAGTAAAAAAAAAAAAAAAACGCCCCCGTGATAGGCTACGTGACGATTAACGTAGCCTATCACGGCTAGATTTGCAAAGTCAGCCATGATAGGCTACGTAAATCGTCAGATAGCCTATCACGGGTGACTTTAAAAAAAAAAAAAGCCCGTACAGCTAATGGCGGCCCCCATAGGGAGGCGCCATTCACGTTCCTTATTTGGTCGCTGTAGTCACTGTAGTTGGTCGTAAAGATTATGTAGACTATGGCGAAAATAAAGGCAACGCTATTTGCGTTGCCCTTATTTTCGCCGTAGTCTACGTAAAGATACATAAGTATTTATGTAGCCTATCATGGCAAGCTATAAAAAAAAAAGCGTACGCAAATGGCGGCGGCTACGGCGGCCACCATTTGCATTCCCATTTTTTTGCTGTTTTAGCCTACGTAAATATTTACCTAAGCTATTACAGCAAAAAAAAAGGGGAACGCAAATACCATAGTGGGCGCTATTTGTGTTCCTTTATTTTTTCGCCATAATAGCTTATGTAAATATTTACATAGGCTAAAACGGCGGGAAAAAAAGGAACGCAAATGGTGCCCGCTACACTATTTGTGTTCCCCTTTTTTTCACTGTAATAGCTTATGTAAATATTTACGTAGGCTAAAACAGCGAAAAAAAGGGAACGAAAATGGCGGCCGCCATAGTCACTGCCATTTGCATATGCTGTGGGGGGTTTTTTGCCTGCAGGCTGCCCAGCGGCCTGATGTCCGGCTGTGGGCGGCCCTGGCTGGTGGCTCGACGGAATCTCCACGGAGCGGAGCCAGCCAGGTTAGGTTTTCAGAGGGAGGTGCGGACCACCTCCCCCCCCAATGCAAATCACCCCACCAAAAAGGTAAGTGACTTTTGTACATCCCTAGAAGGGACACCTAGGGGCCGCGGTGGCATAGTGGTTAAGATACTGAATTGCAGACCGGAAGGTCGGCAGGACAGCAGTTCAAGACCCAAGTGCCGCATGACAGAGTGAGCTCCCGTCTTCAGTCCCAGCTCCTGCCAACCCAGCAGTTCGAAAGCAAAAAATTGCAAGTAGATAAATAGGTACCACTTTGGCGGGAAAGGTAACAGCATTCCGTGCACCTTGGTCTTCAGTCATGCCGGCCACATAACCACAGAAGTGTCTTCGGACAGCGCTGGCTCTTTGGCTTAGAAATGGAGATGAGCACCACACCCTAGAGTCGGACACGACTGGTTGGGGACACCTTTACCTTTTTTAGAAGGGACACACTGCTTCTCCAGCATGTGAATTGGAGCACCACCTGCCAAGTGCACCAGCTGGGACACTTCCTTAGAATAGCATAAATTAGTCATCCCATTATACAACAAACGTATCTGCAGGAAAAGACTGATGAACATATTTTAGTCCTGTGAATAACAAGAGATCCCAACCAACCATGACTAAAAAAAACCACAACCATAACCTTTTAAATTGCATAAAATAAGCTTTTTTTATGCAGCCAATTTATCCACTTGATTTATACCCCCAAGAAACAGTTTTCTGGATGTTGAGTGGAATTCTATCTTCCTACATTTTCTTAGGATTATCTCCACCACCACCCCCATAGGAGAGGGGCAGTTCCTCACTTGAATTCTTTGGCATGCAACCTCCTCCATAGAAATTAATTATGGGGACACATTTGGAATTGGCTGAGCCTGGATTATGGTGAGAGGAATTAAACCCCTTCCCAAACAATTTGGGAAGGACTGGGAAAAATTGGGGTCATGGGATTTCTGCTTGACTGCACAAATCCCTAACCCCAATCGCCCATCCACCTTTTTATTAGAGGAACTGTTCCACTTGAAGATAAACATATATATATATAGATGAAATTAGGGTGGCCATATGTACTACTTTACAGAGGGCGGTCCTCTGTTTGAAGGCATCTTCTCTCTCAGGGATTGGAAATGTCAGGTGCTCTGGCAGCCAATTTCAATCCTCTGGGAAAAATCACCCCCAAGGGGCTGTATCACTGAATCTCTGAATTTTGGTGGTTGCAGCAGCAAAATAATTGGTAGTTAGCCATCCAGTTTTGGTGGAAAACATTGACAATGGCCTAAAAAGGCCAAATTTAGCTTTAAGACAAGGTGCATGACTTATTTTAAACAAGCTCACCCTTTGTGTGGAGCACTACTTGTTTTGCTAGCACCATCACAACAGCAAATCCTGGGGCACTGTGGGGACAGAGGGGACACACTTAACGTTCATAAGCCCTGCTCTGTCTGAAGGGTTGTCTGGCCTAGGGGTGTACGAACCCAACCTACCTGGCTCCTCTGGGTCCACGGGGGGGGGAGGCGATCTGGTCCTCCCCCCCAGAATCCTCCTCAGCCGGCTCCGCTCCTCGGCAAGTCTGCGGAGCCACCAGCCAGGGCCGGCCACGGCCGGTCTTTGGACGTAAATGGCGTCCAGCACAGTGGACACCATTTGCGTCCCTTTGCCTTACTGTGATAGGCTACGTAAATCTTTACATCGCCTATCACGGTAAAGAGTAGGGATGCAAATGCTGTCTGCTATGTCATTTGTGTCCCTTTGCCTTACCGTGATAGGCTACGTAAAGATTTACGTAGACTATCATGGTAAGGCAAAGGGACGCAAATGGTGTCCGCTATGCTGGACACCATTTGCATCCGAAGACCACCACAGATGGACCTGGCCGGACCCGGACCCGGTGGTGCCAGGTAGGATCTGGCTGGGTCGGACATCATGGGGTGGCGGGGTGGGGTGGTCTGTACCACCACGGATTCTGGGGGGTGGATTCTTAGAATCTGCCACCCCCGGAGTCCTTGGCAGAATTCTCTGTCATCCCTAGTTACACGTGGAAATAGCACAGTTTGATTAGAACCCAATGAGGTTCAAATTAGAGCTGTGAATCCAGCATACAAGTCTATGTGTCCATAGACTTATACGCAAGATTCATGGCTCTATTTTGTGTATAAGTCTATGGGAACATCCTGCCAATAGCCATTTAAAAAAAAAAAAGGTGATCGGAGTGGAGGCGAACATCTCCTGTTAAGCAAGCAGCCGAGAGCCGTTCTGCATGGAATCCTCCTGGAGCGGAGGTAAGTAGGGCTGTCCCGCCTCAGATTCCGTCCCGCTTATTTGAATCCATGGTGGATTTCTCTAACATTCCTAGTCTGGCCCAACTCTGGTTTAAAGTTAAAGAATCCTAAGACAAGAGAACCTAGGGGCCTTGAATTTGCCCATCCACAGTTAGCACTTAGTCATCTGACCAAGAAGGCAAGCAGGTCACTTTAGGTCATAGGTCATAGTTTTCAGCTATGGTGAAATGTATTGTATTTCTCTTTAAATTTTAACAATTATTCTTAAGTTTGAACCTACACATTTAAATTAGTGTATAAAAATTTTATGCAAAGCTGTGTCCTTTTTTCTCCTTTTTGGGGGGTGGGGTGGGGTGTGTGTGAAGATTTTCCTCTGCTTTGGCAATGAATGGAACTTCATTGATGGAACTAGATGAAATGAAGGAGAACTAGGAAAGCACAGAGAGAAAGAACAAGAACAACCCACAAGTGACTTGGCAAAATATAATAAAATGATAGAGCAGGAAGGACATAAACTCGAGTAGATTAAAAGTCATTTAGGGCATAATCCCATGTCTATTTAGACAGAAAAAAAGTCCTACATCTCCCACCATTCCCCAGCCAGGTTTCATGGCAGCACAGCACAACAACCCTTCAGCTTTTCATTTAGTTTCCCCTCTTTCTCCCTCAAACCAGGGTTTGACTGCCTATCTGTGGTTGTCCTCTGGAAATACAGGAACAGGCCACTTCTCTCTGGGTGGTCCTGTTTCACTGCTGTTCTAGTCACCAACAAATATATAATTAGAGGGAATTATATATAAGGTACATAGAATCATAGAATCAGGCAGCCATCTAAGCAGGTCTGGGTCTGGTCAGTCCTTGGAGGGGAGACCACCTGGAAACCACATGTAGCCACCTTGAGTTCCACAATGGAAGAAAGGTGGGGCATAAATGTAATAAATAAAAAGAATAATAAAATAAATATAGATCTTGTTGTTGTTGTTGTTGTTCAGTCGTTCAGTCGTGTCCGACTCTTCGTGACCCCATGGACCATAGCACGCCAGGCCTTCCTGTCCTGCGCTCTCTCCCGGAGCGTGCTCAAGTTCATATTCATTGCATCCGTGATGCTATCTAGCCATCTCATCCTCTGCCGTCCCCTTCTCCTTTTGCCTTCAGTCTTTCCCAGCATCAGGGTCTTTTCCAGGGAGTTTTCTCTTCGCATTAGGTGGCCAAAATATTGGAGCTTCAGCTTCAGTATCTGTCCTTCCAATGAGCAGTCAGGGTTGATTTCCTTGAGGATGGACTGATTTGACCTCCTTGCAGTCCAGGGGACTCGTAAGAGTCTTCTCCAGCACCACAGTTTGAAAGCATCAATTCTTCGGCGCTCAGCCTTTCTTATAGTCCAGCTCTCACAGCCATACATTACTACTGGGAAAACCATAGCTTTAATTAGACGGACCTTTGTCGGCAAGGTGATGTCTCTGCTTCTTACTATGCTGTCTAGGTTTGCCATAGCTTTCCTCCCAAGGAGCAAGCGTCTTTTAATTTCATGGCTACAGTCACCGTCTGCGGTGATCTTGGAGCCCAAGAAAGTAAAATCTGTCACTGCTTCCATTTCTTCCCCTTCTATATGCCAGGAAGTGATAGGGCCAGATGACATGATCTTAGTTTTTTAATGTTGAGTTTCAAACCAGCTTTTGCACTCTCCTCTTTCACCCTCAACAAGAGGCTCTTGAGATCCTCTTCGCTTTCTGCCATTAGGGTGGTATCGTCTGCATATCGGAGGTTGTTGATAATTCTCCCGGCAATCTTAATTCCAACCTCTGATTCATCCAACCCGGCATTTCTCATGATGTACTCTGCATATAAGTTAAATAAGCAGGGTGACAATATGCAGCCTTGTCGTACTCCTTTCCCAATTTTGAACCAATCGGTTGTTCCATCTCTGGTTCTTACTGTTGCTTCTTGACCCTCGTACAGGTTTCTCAGGAGACAGGTAAGGTGGTCTGGTACTCCCATCACTTTAAGAATTTGCCACAGTTTGTTGTGATCCACACAATCAAAGGCTTTAGCGTAGTCAATGAAGCAGAAATAGACGTTTTTCTGGAATTCTCTTGCTTTCTCCATGATGCAGCGAATGTTGGCGATTTGATCTCTAGTTCCTCTGCCTCTTCGAAACCCAGCTTGTACTTCCGGTAGTTCTCGGTTCGCATACTGCTGAAGCCTAGCTTGTAGGATTTTGAGCATCACCTTGCTGGCATGTGAAATGAGCGCAATTGTGCGGTAGTTTGAACACTCTTTGGCGTTGCCCTTCTTTGGAATTGGAATGTAAACTGACCTTTTCCAGTCTTGTGGCCACTGTTGAGTGTTCCAGATTGGTTGGCATATTGAATGCAGCACTTTAACAGCATCACCTTTTAGGATTTTAAATAGCTCGGCTGGAATACTGTCATCTCCGCTAGCTTTGTTGTTACTAATGCTTCCTAAGGCCCACTTGACTTCACTCTCGAGGATGTCCGGCTCAAGTTCAGTGACCACACTATCATGGCTATCAGGGACATTCAGATCTTTCCTGTATAGTTCTTCTGTGTATTCTTGCCACCTCTTCTTAATCTCATCTGCTTCTGTTAGGTCCCTGCCTTCTTTGTCCTTTATCATGCCCGTCTTTGCACAAAACGTTCCCTTGAGATCTCCGATTTTCTTGAAGAGATCTCTAGTCTTTCCCATTCTGTTGTTTTCCTCGATTTCTTTGCATTGTTCATTTAAGAAGGCCTTCTTGTCTCTCCTTGCTATTCTCTGGAACTCTGCATTCAGTTGGGTATATCTTCCCCTTTCTCCTTTGCTTTTCGCTTCCCTTCTTTCGTGAGCTACTTGTAAAGCCTCATCAGACAGCCACTTGGCTTTCTTGCATTTCTTTTTCTTTGGGATGGATTTCGTTGCTGCCTCCTGAACAATGTTACGGACCTCCGTCCATAGTTCCTCAGGCACTCTGTCTATCAGGTCTAATCCCTGAAATCTATTCCTCACCTCCACTGTATATTCATAAGGGATATGATTTAGGTCATACCTGAACGGTTTAGTAGTTTTCCCTACGTTCTTCAATTTAAGCCGAAATTTTGCAAGAAGCAGCTCATGATCTGAGCCACAGTCAGCTCCAGGTCTTGTTTTTACTGACTGTATGGAGCTTCTCCATCTTTGTCTGCAAAGGACATAATCAATCTGATTTCGATATTGACCATCTGGTGACGTCCATGTGTAGAGTCGCCTCTTGTGCTGTTGGAAAAGAGTGTTTGCTATGATCAGCATGTTCTCTTGGAAAAACTCTATTAGCTTTTGTCCTGCTTCATTTTGTACACCAAGGCCATGCCTGCCTGTTATCCCGGTGATTTCTTGACTTCCTACTTTAGCATTCCAATCCCCTATGATGAAGAGGACATCTTTTTTTGGTGTTAGTTCTAGAAGGTGTTGTAGGTCTTCATAGAACCGATCAACCTCAGCTTCTTCGGCCTCAGTGGTTGGGGCATAGACTTGAATTACTGTGATGTTGAATGGTTTGCCTTGGATTCGTACTGAGATCATTCTATCATTTTTAAGATTGTACCCCAGTACTGCTTTTCCCACCCTTTTGTTGACTATGAGTGCTACTCCATTTCTTCTAAGGGATTCTTGCCCACAATAGTAGATATGATGGTCACCTGAATTAAATTCGCCCATGCCTGTCCATTTTAGTTCACTGATTCCCAAGATGTCGATGTTCAGTCTTGCCATCTCATGTTTGACCACCTCCAGCTTACCTTGATTCATTGATCTGACATTCCAGGTTCCTAAACAATATTGTTCTTTACAGCATCGGATTTTCTTTTCACCGCCAGACACATCCACAGCTGAGTGTCCTTTCGGCTTTAGCCCAGCCGCTTCACTCTTTCTGGCGCTACTTGGAAATACCCTCTGCTCTTCCCCAGTAGCATATTGGACACCTTCCGACCTGAGGGGCTCATCTTCCGGCGTCATCTCTTTTAGCCTTGTGATACGTTCCATGGGGTTTTCTTGGCAAGAATACTGGAGTGGGTTGCCATTTCCTTCTCCAGTGGACCACATTTTGTCAGAACTCTCTGCCATGACCTGTCCGTCTTGGGTGGCCCTGTACGGCATAGCTTATGGCTTCACTGAGTTACGCAAGCCCCTTCGCCACAACAAGGCAGTGATCCATGAAGGGGAAATATCTACATACATGCAAATCAATGCTATCTATCTATCTATCTATCTATCTATCTATCTATCATCTATCATCTATCTTCTATCTTTTCTCATTCATTGCACATGTGATAAAACATTATTGCTTCATCTCAGGGTTTGGCATGTACCTTCCTTTGCAATTTTACTAAGAGTGGAGGAAAAATTGTTCTTCAGCTGTGCTATCTAAAATAAAGTCAAAGTGACATTTTTCGATGAGAATACATTGCTGGCTGCTTTGTCTCGCCTTTTCATTTCAGCTTTGTTAGATCTTTTGTTTCTTTGATGCTTGGAATATTGCACCATTTGGCTCTAAAACCTACATTAGAAGAGCATTAATTAAAGGCAGGCACAGCGCAATGGAGACACTGTTAAAATTATGCTTGAAGGTACAATGTAATTAATTTTGTACAAGCGAAACATAAAAGAGATCGGATGAAACCAGAGGAAATGGCAGGATATCCTCACAAAATGATAATGAGAAATACAATTGCAGATTAGACACAATATGAAAGGACATATGGACTAATTAGGCTTCAAGGAAAAGAGTCAAAACAAAAGGGGAACCTCCTAAGTGTTCATCAAAATTAAATAGGAAAACAAAATCCTGATCCCACCCATCCCTAGTTTAATCTCTCCTCCCTACTTCTTTTTCCTCTGCTGGCTAAGGGCTCTAATTCAACAGAGTAAGTTTGGAGCACCTCAGGCCATCCGTGAAGTAAAAGCTGAGCTATTTGGCAGGGAGGGGCTGAGCGGGAGAGAAAATTCAGCCTCCTACTCCCCCCTCCAAACAGCTAATCAGCAACCTACTGCATTGGACTAGGGTGCAGACAACAGTTATTTGTATGCAGGATTCCTCACCTACATATACAGAATCCCTTGCTACACTGGGGTGGATATTTATAATAGTCAGGTCAAGTTTAGCTTATTTGTTTCATCCATCTGTCATAACAAAAATTGCAGAAGCAACTAGAAATGTACAGACTGTGTAAAACCCGCTCTGTCTGTGTTTTGCGGATTGTCAGGCGTCTTTTGTTCCACTGTCCACCCACAGATGGATGAAAATAGTATTTTTTCATCATGCAGGAAAATGCGCAAATAATTACGCAAGTATTTACGTAAGTAATTACATAACTTACCTCAGTACATAACATTTAGCATATCATCCCCCATTCCATTCAACATTTCCTCAGCAGAAACTTGCATATTTTCCTACAAATTTATATGCATAAATTCCAGGAAATTAAAAAAATCATCCAAAAGTCCACGGACTACACGCGGCCTGAGGGGATCACTCCGCAATGGATTCTGCAGGAAAGATTCTTAGAAATCCACGCTCATTTTAGTCTGTCTTGAATTTCTCCAGCATCCCTAGGGGTGCTGGAGAAATTCAAGATGGATTAAAATAAACTCGGATTTCTAAGAATCCAACCTGCATAATCCGCTGCGGAGTGACACCCTCAGGCCCTGCGGAGTCCATGGACTTTCGGATGATTTTTGTACTTTCCCAAAATTTGTGCATATAAATCCATAGAAAAATATGTAAGTTTCTGCTGCGGAAATGTTGAATGGAATAGGGGACGATATGATAAATGTTACGTACTGGGGTAAATTATGTAAATATTTATGTAATTATTTGCGTAATTATTTCTGTATTTTTCCACATGATGAAAAAAAATTGCATCCGTCTGTGGGCGGATGACAGAACAAAAGGCACCTGACAATCCGCAAAACACAGACGGAGCAGATTTTACACAGTCCGTACATCCCTAAGCATCCCTACAAGCAACCACTAAAAACAATAAAGTAAATAGGGATGTGTGAATCAGCAAAACATGAGCTTGCTGAAATTCACCAAATTCCATCTCAAAGTTCATTCCTACTGGGGTCCAAATCAGATTGTGAGATTCCCCCCCCCCTTTCTGCAAGAAAATCTGGGTGTATTTTCATGCATATTTTCCCCAATGTACGCATCAATTGTGCACATCTTTGAAACATAGGCATTCTTCTCCCATTCATTAAAGTGTGCGTGTACACATTTTTCAAAAGTACTCATTCTTTCATGCACATTTTTTGAATGTATGTCTGCTGTTGCATGCATTTTTTTTTTTTTGTCTGCGAATCACACAGCAAGCTTGGAAATGTATGGACTTTGACTGTATATTGATTTCAAGTTCATGCTTGGTCCGGAAGGTGCAAACTGGGTAAATCCTGATAAAAAATGAACTAAAATGAATTTCTGATATATCCCGACTTTTGAGGAGTTATCTCCCATACTTTGTACTTGTCAAAGAACTGGTCAATCCCACCCCCCACCCCCACTTTGATGGGGAAGGGCCAGAGTGGAGGATGAAATTCACAAGTTCATTTGACAAGAACAAAATTTGGTGCTGCTGGGCTAAATGAAGAAGTGTGTGGAGAGGTTGAAACTGACAAGAATATTTACAATGATGCTGCAGAAATCCATCCAGGGAGTTAAGTCTGCTGAGTTATTGGCAGCTTGGTCCCCAAGCTCTGTCTCACTTGTACCCAAATAGGGATGGTGCAGACATCTGAAGACGTAGCAGTGCCCTTCCTGCCACCACCTCTGCCCCTAGGGATGTCAGAGAATTCCGCCACGAAATCGGTGGTGGAACGGACTGCCCCCCTGACCCCCCTGGGATGGGACTTACCTTGGATGGATCTTCCTGGCAGCGGTGGCTCCGGTGGCGGTTTGGTGGCGGTTCGGCGGCGGCGGCAACAGCGGAGGCAGCTGCAGCAGCCGGTCTTCCAACCAGCTGCTGCCGCCGCCATTTCCAGTTAAAAACAAAACAAAACAAAAAAACGTGATAGGCTATGTAAAGATTTATGTAGCCTATCACGGCTACGTTTAAAAAAAAAACCGTGATAGGCTACGTAAATGTTTACATAGCCTATCACGGCTGATTTAAAAGAAATAAAAAAAAGTGCGTACGCAAATGGCGGAGCCCATGGGCGCCGCCATTTGCGATCCTTATTTTGGCATGTCTTAGTCTACATAAACATTTACGTAGACTAAGATGGCGAAAATAAGGGGAACGCAAATAGCATAGATGCTACACCATTTGCGTTCCCCTTATTTTCGCCGTCTTAGTCTACATAAATGTTTACGTAGACTAAGACGTGCCAAAATGAGGAATGCAAATGGCGGCGCCCATGGGCGCTGCCATTTGCGTACACGTGTTTTGTTTTGTATTTAAATCAGCTGTGATAGGCTACATAAACATTTACGTAGCTTATCACGGCTGACCGCCACCATTTGCACCCCTCCTAGCCAGCAGCTGGATGTCCGGCCACTGGTGGAGTCGGCCGGCGGCTCCGCAGAATACCTGCGGAGCGGAGCCGGCTGGCCAGAATTTGGGGGGGGAGTGACGGAGCGCCTCCCCCCTGGCCAGAATTTCGGGTGGAGGGACGGAGCGCCTCCCCCCCACCACGAATGTCACCCTTCGAAAAGGTAAGTGACTTTCGTACATCCCTGTCTGCCCCACCACCACTGTGCCCAACTCTCCCACTTTTCCTGCCCGGCAGCAGCAGAGATAGCAGGAGAGTAGGCAATCCCTGAGTTTCTGCAAGGAGCACACCGTTCGGCTTATGAGAACAAGCTGAGCCAGGGGCTCCTGGGAAGGGCCGGATTATCCAAGAGAGGCAGATTTCTCCACACTGAACATCCCTAAGGGGGATATGCCTCTGCAGGGCTGCAAAGTGGACAGGCATACTTGCAATTGTGTGCACTTGCACAAGATCGCCGATAATAATAATAAAAAATACAACCCCATTTGCAGAAA
Source organism: Heloderma suspectum (assembly GCF_057233095.1). Classification (NCBI taxonomy): domain Eukaryota; kingdom Metazoa; phylum Chordata; class Lepidosauria; order Squamata; family Helodermatidae; genus Heloderma; species Heloderma suspectum. The sequence goes on along the minus strand of NC_139461.1, from coordinate 298,837,353 downwards.
CTTCAAGGTCCCTCACAAAAAAATTTGGGCAAATTGACACCATTAAAATAACAGCAACAACAACTACAGTAGAATCTGCATGTTGGATTGACTCGCTACAGAATGAGTTAACATCACCAAGGGGAAATGTAGGGGTGTATGAAACCCCACTTACCTGGCTCCGCTGGGTTCTGCAGGTGGGGGGAGGCAATCCGTTCCTCCCCCTGGAATCCTCAATGGGGGGAGGCGATCCGTTCTACCCCCCTGGAATCCTGCCCGGCCAGCTCCACTCTGCGGCCAGGCTGCGGAGCCGCCGGCTGGGCCAACCCACAGCAGGGCCTCCAGCCACTGCCGGGCTGGTGCGGACACAAATGGCATCCTGAGTAGGGGGCAACATTTGCGTCCCTATGGTAGCCCATGATAGGCTACGTAAATATTTACATAGCCTATCATGGGCTACCATAGGGACACAAATGGCATCCCCTACTCAGGACGCCATTTGCGTCTGCACCAGCCTGGCAGCAGCCGGAGCTGCCACCGCTGCCACCACCGCCGGAGTCGAAGCTGCAGCTGGAGCCACAGCCAGGTAGGCTCTGTTTCATGGGGCTTTTGCGGGGTGGAGGGGCGGGGGGCTCCATTCTGCCACGGATTCTGGGGGGTCGAGTTCTCTGGAATTCAGTTCCCCTGGGATCCATGGCAGAATTCTCTAACATCCCTAGGGAAATGGAATAAAATCTGCCAGGGCCGAACTGGAAAAATCCATTGAGTTTTCACCCCCTTAACTGGAATTCTCATACATCCCTAGTTGCAATGCGAGGGGAATTATGGACACCAGTTCCAGGGCTCGTGTACATTTCTCTTAATTCTGAGTCCAGGTGAAGGGAATGGAAAGGCTATAGAACCTGCGGATCCAAATAGGGATGGCGCCATGGATTCCAGTGAGGCTGGATTCTGTAGAATCGGCACCCCCAGAATCCATGGCGGAACAGCCTCCTGCCCCCCCACCCCCTCCGCGGAATCCCCTGGGATGGCACTTACCTGGGGTGGATGCGGTGAATTTGGTGGCGGCGGCGGCTCTGGTGGCAGAGGCAAGGGATTTGGCAGCGGTGGCAGGTACGGCAGCAGCAGGTGTGGCGGCGCCGTAGCTGCTGCCATTTGCGTACATGTTTTTTTTTTACTTTGTCATGATAGGCTACGTAAATATTTATGTAGCCTTTCACGGTTACACCGCCATTTGCATCCCTGCTGCCCAGCGGCCAGATGTCCGGCTGCAGGCGGAGCTGGCTGGCGGCTCTGCGGAATCCCCGCAGAGTGGAGCCAGCCAGGCAGGACTCCGGGGTGAGGGATGCCACAACAACATCCCCTTCTTGCCACTACCAACAGTAGACCTCTGATATTGGACTAACAAAAGCTGGAGAAATTTCTAGGGATGTCGGAGAATTTCTCCACGAATCTCTGGGAGGCCAAATGCCAATGCATTTGGCCCCCCGAAATTGGTAGGGAAATTCTCTGCCGCCCCCCCCCCCCCGGGATGGGACTTACCTCTGTCGAATGTCCCTCTCGGCGGCGGGTCCTGGCGGCGGTTTGGTGGCATTTCGCTGGTGGCGGGGGTGGCGGCCGGTCTTCCGACCGGCTGCCGCCGCCGCCATTTCCCAGTAAAGTAAAAAACAAAAACAAAACGTGATAGGCTACGTAATGATTACGTAGCCTATCACGGTTAGATTTTCAAAGTCAGCCATGATAGGCTATGTAAATCTTTACTTAGCCTATCACGGCTGACTTTGAAAAAAAAAAAAAGCGCGTACACAAATGGCAGCACCCATGGGCACCGCCATTTGCGTTCCTTATTTGGGCATGGAAAGGTAACAGCGTTCCGTGCACCTCGGTGTTCAGTCATGCTGGCCACATGACCACGGAAGCGTCTTCGGACAGTGCTGGCTCTTCGGCTTAGAAACAGGGATGAGCACCGCACCCTAGAGTCGGACACGACTAGTTGGGGACACCTTTACCTTTTACCTTTAGTCTACGTAAAGATTTACGTAGACTACGGCGAAAATAAGGGCAACACTATTTGCGTTGCCCTTATTTTCGCCGTAGTCTACGTAAATCTTTACGTAGACTACCCGTGCCCAAATAAGGAACACAAATGGCAGTGCCCATGGGCGCCGCCATTTGCGTACGCGCTTTTTTTTTTCAAAGTCAGCCGTGATAGGCTACGTAAAGATTTACGTAGCCTATCACAGCTGACTTTGAAAATCTAGTTGTGATAGGCTATGTAAAGCATTACATAGCCTATCATGGGTTGGTTTTTTTTTTTTACAATTTACTTTTTTATTTTGCAGCTGGGGAGACGGGGCGCTCCCCCCCGGCCAGGATTTCGATGGGGAGGGATGGGGCACTTCCCCCCTGGCCTGAATTTTGGCTGGGAGGGGCAGGGCGCCTCCACCCCGCCAAGAATTTTGGGGGGAGATACGGAGCACCTCCCCCCCACACCGAAAATAGCTATGGGACCAGGTAAGAGACTTTCGTCCATCCTTAGAAATTTCTGGTGTGACAGGGAGAGAATTTGTGAGGTTGGATCTCCCCCTCCAAGGCTGAACCTCCCTCTCAGCTCTCAGAGGGAGAGATCCAAAACATCCCATGGCTCTTCTGGGGGTCACCAGATTTCAGCCTGTGTAGGGTGATCAGTTTTAGTATGTCCCTCTCTTCAATCTGAAAGCCTCGTTGAAATGACTGGAATATCCAGGACAGCCTTCCACAACCATGTGTTGTCCAGATATTTTGGACTAGCACCCCCAGGATTTCTGCCTATTGGCCATGCTGGCTGGGGCTGTTGGGAGTTGAAATCCAGAATATCTGGAGGACACCAGGTTGGGGAAGGCTGCTTTCTTCCCTTCTTCTATCCTCCATGCAAAGTTATCAAATGGATACTGATGCTGAATAAGTCAGAGGATTGGGCTGTAAAAAGTGTGATGTAAAATTATTAATAATTAATGAATGTTAAGCTCATCAGCATAGTCATCATCATTACCATCAGGATGTCCATCATTTAGGGATGCTGTAGAAATCCGCCACAGACTACAGTGAGGCCGGATTCTTCAGAATCTGGCCCCCCGGAGTCCGTGGCAGGAGGGCCTCCCTCCCCGCCACCCCCCAAAATCCCCTCCCCGGGACGGACCTGCCTGGCAGCGGATGCAGTGGCGGCGGATACAGCAGCTCAGGGTTGTCTTCCAGCCGCTGCCAGGCTGCTGCAGCCACAAATGGCAGCCGTTGTAGCGGCCGCCATTTATGTGCCTGCATTAGGCCATGATAGGCTACGTAAATACTTATGTAGCCTATCATGGCAAAGAGCAGGGGCGCAAATGGCGTAGTGGCCGCCATTTGCGGCCGCAGCAGCCCGGCAGAGGCCGGAAGTCCATAGGGATGTCAGAGAATTCTGCCACGGACTCCAGTGAGGCCGGATTGTTCAGAATCCAGCCCCCTCCTTCCCTCCCTTCCCTCCTTGCCTGGCTGAAATTCAGGCCAGGGAGGAGGCGCCTCGCCTCGCCCAGCCGCGAAATAAAAAGTTAAAAAAAACAACGCCCCCGTGATAGTCTACGTGATGATTAACTTAGCCTATCACGGCTAGATCTGCAAAGTCAGCCGTGATAGGCTACATTAATCGTCATGTAGCCTATCACGAACCGCCGCCGGGACCCACCGCCAGGAGGAACATTCGGGAAAGGTAAGTCCAATCCCGGGGGGGGAGGGGGCCGAGAATTTCTCCCCGAAACTACTTCGGGGGGCCGAATATGTTGGCACTCGGCCCGCTGATGACGTCCCCTACACAGGATGCCATTTGCATCCGCACCAGCCTGGCAGCGTTTGGAGGCCCCCTGCGGATTGGCCCAGCTGGTGACTCTGTGGCATGGTCGCAGAGCGGAGCCAGCTGGGCAGGATTCCAGGGTGGAGGACCAGATCACCTCCCCCCCATCGAGGATTCCGGGGGGAGGACCAGATTGCCTCCCTCCCCAGCGGATGCCCAGACCAGAACCAGGTAAGGGATTCATAGATCCCTAGAAGTCGGCTTCAGCCGGCCGTGGCAGCGGTTCTGTGGAGCTGCTGTTGAGTGGAGCCAGCCGGGTCGGATTCCAGGGGGAGAGACGGAGCATCTCCCCCTACCGCAGAAGCCCCACAATGGAACAAGGTAAGGGATTCATACATCCCTACTATCGTTGCAGACTCCTGCCACAATGGGGCTTGACGTACTCCTAGAGAGCACCTGACTTGGGTCCCATTTGCAGGCCAAGGTGTGGGGTTTTTCCCCAAATCTGGGAACTTTTCCTGTTTTTGTTTTGTTTTTTGTTTTGTTTTATTTTTTAAAAAAAAAACATGAATAGAAATTGTACAAATTGCAGGGCACAGTTTGCATAATTTACAGAAATTGTGGCTGCAAATTGTAATTTCTGCAAATTGCAGCTGAAATTCGTATACATTATGCAAATCATAAGGCACAATTTGCACACATTTCTATTTACATTTTTTTTTTTTTAAGGGAAAAATCTGTGAGCTGGCCTAGCTCCATGCAGATCGAGTCAGGCCAGTTTACAAGGAAATGAGCTGAGGTCCAAGCTGATGAAAGGTCAGTGAGTGCCACCCCCACCCACAATGGATTCCTCCAACATCCCTACATCACCAGTCCTGCAGTACTGCAAAAGAGATCAGATTACCTTCCCACATCTTGCTGATGCCCATTTTCTGACTACATTGTGATGTTTACCGAAGCTCTACTCAATTGTCCGGATGGGTTTGAATCAGGATGCATCGCCCACCCAGCCACCCACCCTCACACAGGCACAGACATTCCTGCCAGTTCTGAAATGTGCCCGGTATCTTATTAGCGCACCCAAATTCAGGCCAGTGTACAAATAACACACTAGGATCTCCAGATCACTATCTGGTGATGTTGGACTTCTTGGTTCCACAACCCCTCTGCAGGGATGGAGGACCCATTGAAATGGTCTGCCCCAGGGGCCTTATGGGTCTGAATGGATTCCTAAATGTGCTTGGGGATTCTCTGGAACACGCAAATGGCCACTCAGTCGAGGCCCTGGTGGGTGGCTGGAATACCGCAATCACTGGGGCATTAGATTGGGTGGCTCCAAAACGCCCTCTCCCTCTGAACAGGGCTTGTCAATCCACGGCTACGGGCCCTGAAACAGGAGGTGAGATGGCTAGAGTGCTCAGTGGTGGAAGTCTCACTCCAAAGATGATCAGTCATGGGCTAGAGCTGTATCTTTAGCCTATCACCTGGCGGTGAAGGCAGCAAAGAAGGAATACCATGCTGCCTCTATTGCGTCTGCAGAGTAGGGATGTACGAAAGTTCCGCTGTTGCAGAACCCAGAGTCAGAGAGACCACGGAGTGAAGGAAAAAGAGATTCTTTATTTAACGTGCAGGCTTAAGGCTGGAATCGTTTCCAAAGAGCCAGAAGCCCCGAAATACATCAGCACATTGGTTTTATAGACATTGTGACACATATGAAATGGCTCCTCCTCCCCCTCCCGTGTGGGGTTGCAGTCCTCAACATTTCTTCTCTTAGCACCATTGTTTATAATACAAGAACTGGGTTATAGGGTAGCCATGATAAGGAGAGAACAGAAGAGAACAGCAGAGAACAAGATATACAATTGTATGACCTTTGACAAGATAAGGAATTCCTGTGTCTCGTCAGCTTACAACAATATATTTAAGGGAGAAAGAGCTCAGCAAGAACATGAAGCATGAGACTGCATGAGGCTACTTAGTCTGACCCCCGATATGGCTGCTACACCGCCATGGATCTCGGGGAGGCCGAATGCCAGCACATTTGACCCCCCAAAATCGGTGGTGGAACGGGCCCCCCTAAGGACAGATCTTAGGCAGATCTTCCTGGCGGCGGTGGCGGCTCCGGTGGTGGTTCGGAGGCGGCGGCTGCGGCGGCCAGTTTTCCCCCGGGACAGGACTTACCTTAGGCGGATCTTCCTGGCGGAGGTGGCGGTGGCGGCAGCGGCTCCAGCGGCAGCTCCAGCAGCGGTTCGGCGGCTGCGGTGGCTGATCTTCCGACCGGTTGCCACCGCCGCCATTTCCAGGTTAAAAAAAAAGTGATAGGCTACGTAAAGATTTACGTAGACTACGGCAAAAATAAGGGCAACGCAAATAGCGTTGCCCTTATTTTCGCTGTAGTCTACGTAATCTTTACGTAGACTACAGCGACCAAATAAGGAACGTGAATGGCGGCTCCCTATGGGGGCCGCCATTAGCCATATGCGCTTTTTTTTTTTTTTTTTAAGTCACCCGTGATAGGCTACATGACGATTTACATAGCCTATCACGGCTGACTTTGCAAATCTAGCCGTGATAGGCTACGTTAATCGTCACATAGCCTATCACGGGGGCGTTTTTTTTTTTTTTTAGTTTTATTGGAATGGCGGCGGCAGCCGGTCGAAAGATCGGCTGCCGCCCCTGCCCCTGACAAAGACCCGATGAACCGCCACCGGGACCCGCCGCCGGGAGGGCCATTTGGGAAAGGTAAGTCCCGTCCCGGGGGGGTGCGGGGGGCGGGGGATGCAGAGAATTTCTCCCCGGAACTTCTTCGGGGGGCCGAACACATTGGCGCTCGGCCCCCCGAAGTTTCGGGGAGAAATTCTCCGCCAACCCTAAGTTGAAGGCACGCTTGGAAGAAGCTGATTATCTAGATCCATTTCAATCAGGCTTCAGGCCTGGGCATGGGACAGAAACACCCTTGGTCACCTTGGTGGATGATATGAGGAGGGCTTTGGATAGGGGCGATTGCTCCTTTCTTGTTCTCCTTGACCTCTCAGCAGCTTTTGATACCATTGACCATGGTATCCTCCCAGTCCGCCTGGAGGGGTTGGGCATTGGAGAAACTGTATTACGGTGGTTCTGATCCTTCCTCTCCGGCAGTTACTACAGGGTAGCACTGGGAAAGGAGTTTTCAGACCCATGGCTGCTCACTTGTGGGGTGCCACAGGGTTCCATCCTCTCCCCAGTGCTATTTAACATCTATGTCAACCTGCTGGGGGCTATCATCAGGAAGTTTGGGGTGGGGTGTCATCAATATGCCAATGACATGCAGCTCTACCTCTCGTTTAAATCTTCACCAAGTTTGGCAGTAGAATCCTTGTCCAAATGTCTGAAGATGGTGAGTGGATGAGGAAGAATAAGCTGAAGCTGAACCCTGACAAGACCAAGGTACTTTTGGTGGGAGATAAGAGGAGGTTGGGGGATGTTAACCTGGGTTAGAGGTTGACCTGGTGTTGAATGGGGTACGGCTACCCTTGAAAGACCAGGTCCGCAGCCTGGGGGTCATTTTAGACTCGCAGCTGTCCATGGAGGCTCAGGTGACAGCTGTGAGCCAGACAGCTGTGTACCAACTCCATCTGATATGGTGGCTGCGCCCCTACCTTCCCGACCATCTGCTCCCATCAGTCTCTCATCTAGACTACTGTAATGTACTCTATGTGGGGTTACCCTTGAAGATGGTTCGGAAGCTGCAGCTGGTGCAGAACGCGGAGGCTCGCCTGAGTAAAGGCAGCCGCCGGCGAGATCACATCACTCTGGTGCTGAAGGAGTTGCACTGGTTACCAGTTGTTTTCTGGGCCAAATTCAAGGTGTTGGTTTTGACCTTTAAAACCCTATATGGTTCTGGCCCAGCCTATCTTAAGGAGCACCTCCAGCAACATCAAACAGGCCGCACAACAAGATCATCCTCGGATGGCCTTCTCTCTGTCCCATCAGCCAGGACAGCTAGACTGGTGAGGACAAGGGAGAGGGCCTTTTCTGTGGTGGCCCCCACTCTGTGGAACTCCCTCCTTAGGGAACTCTGCCATGCCCCCTCTTTAAAGAGCTTCTGCCACGCATTGAAAACTTGGTTGTTCAGGCAGACATTTGGGGTAGGGTAGGGAAATTTTAGAAAATGATGTTTTAATGTGTAATTTTATTCCTTTTAAACTGTTTGTATTATTGTACATTGCCCAGAGTGGCCAGGTGACCGGCCAGATGGGCAATTAAGAAATTAATTAAATAAATAAAAAATAACAAATAACCCATCTTCATTTATTCTTTAGAAAAGCTCTTACTTTATTCACAATCTGTTATCATACTAGAAGCTTCAGAACAACCTTCTCTCAAGCAATTCCAGAGCAGATAATTGAAATTTGTTAAACTGCCTGGCCCCATTAACATTCGAGTCCAGGCTCACACAACTGCATAGTAAAAGTTTTATTCAGTATACACAGCCAAGTGAGAACTGATGTTGTCTATTAAAACAAAAATACAAAGAAGGAAGGAAGGAAGGAAGGAAGGAAGGAAGGAAGGATAAACTGGGTTATGGTCCTACATAGAGGTTGCCACACTACAAAGGAGTGGTCTTCTAAATGGTGGAAGGCCACCTAAAGTCATAGTCTCATAAACTGAAGGAAGTGTTACAATGGGTATACAAATGAAGACTAGTTCAGTTATTTTTCAGATGGGCAAGGGAGCTTTCCCCAAGCTTAGCCTATTGTCTAGACTGATAGACTTCATAACATCTTTGAGTCCAAGACCAGGAGCAACTCCAGTACTGGCACTATATCAGGGGTGTTGTACCTCAGGCTTGCAGGCCAAATCTGTCCACCTGAGGCCTTAATCTGGCCCCCTGGAGTTCCCCAGAGGGCTACACCCACTTCCCTGGCCCCAGCCCTTTTCCCCAAGCACCTATCATGTGGTGATGTCCCTACTTTTGCAATCTCTCCCCACCCCCCACCCCATTCTAAAAGGTTGAAATCCTTCTTTGTAAGGCTTAATTACTGGCAGAGTTTTAAGCTAAAATATGCTGGTATTTTTTTGGTATTTTTCTCCCTGCCCCCCTTTTGCCTGGAAGGTGGCCTCTGAGAGCTTCTCCCTAACTGAATTCAGCCCTCAGGCTGAAAGAGGTTCATCACCCCTGTCCTATAGGGTTGGCTTGGACCGCACAGAAATATAGCTTCTACTGATTCTGAAGCTGTCTAGAACTTCAAATTTACATGTAATCCTGTAATCTGATCTTTGGTTTCTTTGCAAGATGGGGAGGGACAGGTCTTCTGCTGCTGCTGCTACTACTTCTTCTAATCTGACAGATCCCCAGAATTTGATCAAAGAGGGAGGCGATTATTCCATACAGTTCTGAGGAGAGGATTCCACTTCTCCTCTCCTCAGAATTTATCAGTATTCGAGCAAAGAGGGAGGCGATTATGCCATACAATTCTGAGGAAATCCACTTCTCCTCTCTCTCTTCTCTTCTCTTCTCTTCCTCATCACTGACTCAGTTTCCATCTTGCTGCCTCACTTCCTAGCTCAGATTTCCCCATTGACCCACCAGTTGTAAAACTTACTAGCTGGTTTCTCATAACTTACATTTCCCTTAATACATTTCCCTTTTTGAATTTTCTGTTGTATTTAACCCTTCACAGCTTTTTTTGCCAAATTTGGCTTTGTGTATGGAAGAGGAAGCTACTTAAGGGCTTGGGCACAAGCCCAATGACATCTTCCAATGAAGATGTCATTGGAAGTAGTAGAAACATCCAGAGCACAGGGGAAGAGGCTAAACACCACCGGCCTTATCTCTGTTGGAGCTTTCAGAACTGCACCAGGGTGAGATAGTGAGGTATGGTGAGTTCTGCCTTGGGGGAATTGGAAACACCTGGTTTCCAGAGTGGCTGTGTATATACCTGCAGCCACCACAGACCGACCAGGAGAAGCAGAGAAATCCAGAGTGCAGGAGAAGAGGCGGAACAACATACCACCATGCTTGTCTCTCTTGGAGCCTTGAGAACTGCTGCAGCCTGTAAGAAATCAGGTTGCTATTTTCCGAACTTTATATTCCTGGGGCAGCTGGTTGCAGTTTGTAAATGAACCTTTATACATAGGAATGGTTTAGTTTATTTGGCTCTGGTTTGTGCATTAGTGATACATACTAATTGATATTGGGTTGTAATGTTTGATTTTGCCTATTTTGTAATTAATTTGAAATGTTATTATGTTAGTATTAGGGAAATAGTTGTTTATTCCTGTAATGATGTACTACTATAATGTATTGGAATGCTTTTTTGCTTTTGTATTGCTGCTTTTTTAGACATTTTGGACACTTTTGTGGAAACGCAGCATATAAATTAAATGATAATTATGATCATTGGAGAATGTATGTATTTATTATCTCAATGTATAAACCACCCTTCAAATACATTATGAGGGTTCCAAAAAAATATTTTAAACACCCAAACATAACCGATACATTAAAATAAGCTAAAAACAGCAACTCTATAAAAGCACCATACAAATAAAGCACCATACAAATTAAACAGATCAGCAAAAGTGGAATGTCTTGGGGAAAATGATTTTCACCTGGCATAGAAAATTTTTGGTCCCCCCACAAAAAAATTGCCATTTAAGCAAATTGTTCCTGTAATTTGCATAATTTGTTCAAATTACAGCCATAATCTGCTTAATTTGTAAAAACTGTGGCTGCAATTTTCGCAAAATTACACAACTTGTGGCCGTAATGTGTTCAAATAATGCAATTGTGGTTGTGGTTTGTACAATTGTAAAACTGTGATTTTAGAAGGACCCCCCCCCCCCGCCTGAGAAAGATCCTGGATTTCCGGGGAAAGCCTGTGGTTTGGCTCACAAATGCAAGCCAAGATGGAGCTCCAAGGAAATCCTGTGAGTCCCAAAAGGGCCAGATTTTAGGGATGTACAGATTCCCAACCATCCATTCCAGTGGGGAATCCGTGGGTGGCGGGAGGCAATCCATTCCTCCCCCCAGAATCCGCATGGAGTGGCTCTGCTCTGCGAGGATTCTGCAGAGCCGAGGGCCACCCCGTTCCACCATCTGTATGCCCCGGATTCCCCCAGGGTTTTTTTGGCTCCCCGAACTTACATAAATAATTCCTTAAGTACCGCCGAAAAATCCTTTCCGCGCACCCACCATCGGTCTCAGTAAGCCTCGGGTCATAGGGAAAATGCCTATTTATTTTCATTAAAAGGGTAAAGCCCTTTGCAGGTATTCCCCATGTAACTTCCAGTCACCTGACCTCACCGGACCTGACCTCAACTCCACAGACAATAAACAGAAAAGATGGAGGATTTCCATGGAGTTCAAGACTCAGCCCCAGCAAAAGAAATCCTCGGATCACAGGGAAAATGCCTCATAAAAAGAGTAAAGCCAGTCACGTTCTTCTTCATCCATTTCCAATTTACAGATTTTTTTTCATAATTATTTTCATAAAATCCACTGTTCAGCAGACCAAAAAAAAAAAGGGTCCATGTGAACTCCAGTCCAAGTTGACTGAGCCACTCTGTTCCGAGGAGATTCTGTGGACCAGATTCATCAGAATTCGATCCCATTTAAAATTTGTGTGGAATTCTCTGACATCCCTACTGGATTTCCCCTTGACAGCCATCCCTACTGTAACCTTGTTAGTGTTGAATTAGGGTTGCCATCTCTTTTTTCTGACAGGCTCCTTAACTTTACCAATTACAGGAGAGGCAGGTACATTTGGTGATATAGAGGAGACAGGGCTGTGAGGACTATTCCAGTGCAGACACTTTCTGATTAGCAGAGACGCTGATGCCATCTTCACCTCCACCCCCTCAGAACACCCTGTTACATGTGAGCTTAGCTCCAAGCCTCAGTAGCTATGGGGAAATGAATTTTCCCAGCAACACTGTATTGTTGCCTGTTGTAATTAGGGATGTCGGAGAAATCCACAATGGAACCCGATGTATTCAGATTCCATCGACCTGCAGACCATTTTTCTAACTTTCCCAATTTTGTACAAATTTCATCGTTGAAAAGTATGCAATTAAAATAAAATAGCCAGAAATGCGCATTACCCCATAGGCTAATGTGTGAAAATGCACATTTGGGGGGAATATGCACATTTTTCACACATCCAAATTTGTGCAAATGCACATTTGCAGAAATTCAGGAGCTAAAAAAAAAAAAAAGCCTGATTCCATTGATGGATGGACTGCAGAATGAAAGGCTCCTGAGAATCCATGAAACACGGGCGGAATGGATTTTACACAATCCTTACATCCCTAGTTGTAGTGCAAAGTATTTGGTGCTGTTGGCCTTGAATGAGCAATTAAGACCCATTTGCTTTGCAAAAGACCTGCTTCTGGTGGAGATAAACTGCTAGAACCTGTTTGTTGGTATAGCTCAACATAGTTGCTTCATTTTTGGACTCTCCTTAGGGGCATGGCTATGGGGGATGTCATGATGAATGCCTGCACCTCCGAATATATCACTACACTGCTGGGTACAACATGGCCCTCTCCATGTTGGGTGACATGGACCAGCAATACCGTGTTCTGCGAGTGGAAGGGAAAACAGACAAATTACTGTGCCCACAATCCTTTTTGCTCTTCTCTTCTTAGGGCCTTTTGTGCTGCCTCCAGGTGGAAATATCTCCCTGCCACCAGATGCTTCCACCAAACCAGCCTTAAAATTTTCCAGATCTTTACTTCACTTTACTTTTGGTAGTGTAGGGTTTGGCTATTAGACATAGGGAAGGTAACCAAAAAAAGAGACCACAACATTCCAAATAAAAAAGTTTACATTTTACTGAATAAAAATGTCAGCAGGTAAAAGGTTTTAAATCTGAATGTGTGTACACACACACACACGCACACAAACAACACAGAAAACTATATGAGAAATAGGGTAATAAAACAACCAGGGATAAATGCATCTAGCTAACCTAACTAGACTGTGTCCTTATTTTATCCAGGTATTTATGAAAACAATATTTTACTTAGGGATGTCAGAGAATTCCGCCACAGATCTCAGTGAGGCCGAATGCCAGTGCATTTGGCCCCCCGAAAGCCATGGTGGAACGAAGCCCCCCGCCCCCCCCACCCCATGAAAGGCATGCAAAATGGTACACTTACCTGGTGCCATTCGCTTCTTCATTATTGCCATAATAGGCTACGTACATAATTACTTAGCCTATTATGGCTAATGCAGGGACGCCATTTGCGTCCCTGCGGAGGCCATGATAGGCTACATAATTATTTACGTAGCCTATCACAGCGAAAAAAAGGGAATGCAAATGGCGGCCACGGTAGCCACCGCCATTTCGTTCCCTTTTTTTTTTGCTGTGATAGGCTACATATATATTTACATAGCCTATCATGGCAAAATACAGGGACACAAATGGCAGTGGCTACGGCGGCTGCCATTTGCATTCCCTTTTTTTCGCTGTGATAGGCTACGTAAATAATTATGTTTTTATATGTTTTATGTTTTATGGTCCCTGTGCAGTCCAACGGCTGGATGTCCGGCTGCGGGCGGGCCCCAGTCAGTGGCTCCACGGAGTTGCTGCGGAGCAGAGCCGGCCGGGGAGAATTTCGGGGGTAGGGATGGAGCACCTCCCCCAAACACACAAATGTCACCCTTCCAAAAGGTAAGTGGCTGTTGTACATTCCTAATTTTACTGTATTGGTCCAGCTCTCTCAATCAGTTCTCCATTTCCAGAGGTTCTGGGTCTTTCTTTCTTCTAGAACAGTTGGCTTCTTTCCTTCCTTTGTTCTCCTCCTCTTCCTCCTCTTGTTTCTTTGCACCATAGCTTTTTTCCTTAGACTTTTATGTCTTAAAATCTGTGTGTGTGTGTGTGCGTGTGTGTGTTCTCTGCCCAGTTCCAACCAATTAGGGGGGTGCTTTCTTATCATTTCTACAAACTATGTTTCTATTTCCTGAGCTAAAAACTTTCCCTCATCTGACCTTTTGTTGAACTTTATAATACCTTGGCTTCCTGAGCAAACGTCCTGAGCTCTATATTCTAATGAAACATTTGACCACTAAATGTTTTACTGAAACTGATTAGCACACACAAAAAGATTTAAGTACATGATAGTCTACAACCAAACTAAACAAATCTCTTCACGTGCAGGACAAAAAGAACTTGAGATTTAATCAAATATAGGAGAAGGGGAACTGACAGATTGGTCTATCTCTAGGCCCAGGCATACAATCTGAAAATAATTCCTGGACATCCAAAGGACAAATTCATCTGTTCACTCCTGATCATTTTCAGAGCTGATTTATGGATTCACCCCTCCTTAATTAATAGAGAGCCTACCCCAGAGTAAATAGAACGTGGCAATTCACCTCCTTAATTATATTTAGTCAGTGGCATCACTTTCCAGAATACTATTTCAAAATGGATGGAGCATGGTTTGGTCCTAATTAGTGCCACAACCATCCCATAATGCAACCTCCTTTCATTAGAATAAAGTAGTGCTCCTTCAGTATAACGATACTTCAACCCATCTTTGATCTCGTGGGACTAGGTATTCAAACAAGTTATCTGGTCTTAATTAGACCACACAATTACTGTCATTGTGCATGGCAATGTGCCTAATTACCCACTGCTATTCACAGTTATCAAATCTGTGCACACAGTCAAGGTAGCAGAGCCGGCAAATTTCGCATTTACTGAGAACTGTTGTGAGCATGGCTGGTTTGAATATTTGGAGAGGGATGCCATTACATATGTGAGAGCTTCTCCGCTGGATTCATTTGCACAGATGAGTCCTTTATCACCTATTTCCAGCCTGAAATTGAGGTATATAAGTCATTGCTTGAAGGGGCAGGAAATTCTGGTGTCTGACATCCTTCCATGGCATCTGCACCCCCTTCTCAAAGAACACCTACGTGCTCTGGGCTCTGCACAACTCCAGGTCACTCTCCTCCTTGCCTACTGATCCTGAAGATTCTTCAGTTGCCAAGAAAGCTTCACATGTGGCACATGATTACATGATCATTGGGCTATAAGATCATAACTGGGATTGACCATTTGATCATATTACTTTAGTGCTTGTCAGCTACACTGGCTCCCAGTACATGTCTGGGTCCAGTTCAAAGAGCTAATTTAAACCTTTAAAGCCCCTTCACGGATCACTGCCTTGTTGTGGCAAAGGGGCTTGCGTAACTCAGTGAAGCCATAAGCTATGCCATACAGGGCCACCCAAGACAGACAGGTCATGGTGGAGAGTTCTGACAAAATGTGGTCCACTGGAGAAGGAAATGGCAACCCACTCCAGTATTCTTGCCAAGAAAACCCCATGGAACGTATCACAAGGCTAAAAGGTATGATGCCGGAAGATGAGCCTCTCAGGTCGGAAGGTGTCCAATATACTACTGGGGAAGAGCAGAGGGACTTTCCAAGTAGCGCCAGAAAGAGTGAAACGGCTGGGCCAAAGCCGAAAGGACACTCAGCTGTGGATGTGTCTGGTGGTGAAAAGAAAATCCGATGCTGTAAAGAACAGTATTGTTTAGGAACCTGGAATGTCAGATCAACAAATCAAAGTAAGCTGGAGGTGGTCAAACATGAGATGGCAAGACTGAACATCGACAACTTGGGAATCAGTGAACTAAAATGGACAAGCATGGGCGAATTTAATTCAGGTGACCATCATATCTACTACTGTGGGCAAGAATCCCTTAGAAGAAATGGAGTAGCACTCAAAGTCAACAAAAGGGTGGGAAAAGCAGTACTGGGGTACAACTCAAAAATGATAGAACGATCTCAGTACGAATCCAAGGCAAACCATTCAACATCACAATAATTCCAGTCTATGCCCCAACCACTGAGGCCAAAGAAGCTGAGGTTGATCGGTTCTATGAAGACCTACTTCTAGAACTAACACCAAAAAAAAGAAGTCCTCTTCATCACAGGGGATTGGAATGCTAAAGTAGGAAGTCAAGAAATCACCAGGATAACAGGCAAGCATGGCCTTGGTGTACAAAATGAAGCAGGACAAAGACTAATAGAGTTTTGCTGGGAGAACACGCTGATCATAGCAAACATTCTTTTCCAACAGTACAAGAGGCAATTCTACACATGGACTTCACCAGATGGTCAATATCGAAATCAGATTGATTATGTCCTTTGCAGCCAAAGATGGAGAAGCTCTATACAGTCAGTAAAAACAAGACCTGGAGCTGAATGTGGCTCAGATCATGAGCTTCTTATTGCAAAATTTCAGCTTAAATTGAAGAACGTAGGGAAAACCACTAAATCATTCAGGTATGACCTAAATCATATCCCTGATGAATATACAGTGGAGGTGAGGAATAGATTTAAGGGATTAGACCTGATAGACAGGTCCATAACATTATTCAGGAGGCAGCAACGAAATCAATCCCAGAGAAAAATTAATGCAAGAAAGCAAAGTGGCTGTCTGATGAGGAATTACAAGTAGCTGACGAAAGAAGGGAAGCGAAAAGCAAGGGAGAAAGGGGAAGATATACCCAGCTGAATGCAGAGTTCCAGAGAATAGCAAGGAGAGACAAGAAGGCCTTCTTAAATGAACAATGCAAAGAAATCGAGGAAAACAACAGCATGGGAAAGACTAGAGATCTCTTAAAGAAAATTTGAGATCTCAAGGGAACGTTTTGTGCAAAGACAGGCATGATAAAGGACAAAGAAGGCAGGGACCTAACAGAAGCAGATGAGATTAAGAAGAGGTGGAAAGAATACACAGAAGAACTATACAGAAAAGATCTTAATGTCCCTGATAGCCATGATAGTGCGGTCACTGAACTTGAGCCGGACATCCTCGAGAGAGAAGTCAAGTGGGCCTTAGGAAGCATTAGTAACAACAAAGATAGCAGAGATGACAGTATTCCAGCTGAGCTATTTAAGATCCTAAAAGATGATGCTGTTAAACAACCGAGAACTACTGGAAGTACAAGCTGGGTTTCAATGAGGCAGAGGAACTAGAGATCAAATTGCCAACATTTGCTGGATCATAGAGAAAGCAAGAGAATTCCAGAAAAATGTCTATTTCTGCTTCATTGACTATGCTAAAGCCTTTGATTGTGTGGATCACAACAAACTGTCGCAAATTCTTAAAGAGATGGGGGTACGAGATCACCTTATCTGTCTCTTGAGAAACCTGTACGAGGGTCAAGAAGCAACAGTAAGAACCAGACATGGAACAACCGAGTGGTACAAAATTAGGAAAGGAGTACAAGGCTGCATATTGTCACCCTGCCTATTTAATTTATATGCAGAGTACATCATGAGAAACGCTGGGTTGGATGAATCAGAGGTCGGAATTAAGATTGCTGGGAGAAGTATCAACAACCTCAGATACACAGATGATACCACTCTAATGGCAGAAAGCAAAGAGGATCTCAAGAGCCTCTTGTTGAGGGTGAAAGAGGAGAGTGCAAAAGCTGGTTTGAAACTCAACATTAAAAATCTAAAATCATGGCATCTGGCCCCATCTCTTCCTGGCATATAGAAGGGGACGAAATGGAAGCAGTGACAGATTTTATTTCTTGGGCAACAAGATCACCGCAGACGGTGACTGTAGCCATGAAATTAAAAGATGCTTGCTCCTTGGGAGGAAAGCTATGGCAAACCTAGACACCATAGTAAGAAGCAGAGACATCACCTTGCCGACAAAGGTCCGTCTAATTTAAGGATGGACGAAAGTCCCTTACCTGGTTCCACAGCTTGCTTCGTGGTGGGGGGGAGGCGTTTCAGTTCTCCCCCCGAAGTTCAGGTGGGGGGGAGGCGCCCCGCCTTGCCCGGCCGAAATTCGGGCCGGGGGGGAGGCTCCCCGCCTCGCCCGGCCGAAATTCAGGCCAGGGAGAAGCGCCCCATCTCCCCGGCCGTGAAATAAAAGAGTGAATGTAAAAAAAAAACCCCACACACGTGATAGGCTACGTAACGATTTACGTAGCCTATCATGGCTAGATTCCCAAAGTCAGCAATGATAGGCTACGTAAATCGTTACGTAGCCTATCACATGTGTGCGTTGTTGTTTTTTTACATTCACTTTGTAATGGTGGCGGCGGCGGCGGCAGCTGGTCAGAAGACCGGACGCTGCCCCCAGGCCCGCCGAACCGCCGCCGGGACTCGCCGCCAAGAGGGACATTCGAGGGAGGTAAGTCCCATCCCGGGGGGGGGCAGGGGGCGGAGAATTTCACCACCAATTTCGTGGGGCCGAATGCATTGGCATTCGGCCTCCCCGAGATTCGTGGAGAAATTCTCCACCATCCCTAGGCTACGTAACGATTTCTGTAGCCTATCACGGCTAGATTTGCAAAGTCACCCATGATAGGCTACGTAAATCGTTATGTAGCCTATCACGGGTGACTTTTGGGGGGAAAAAAGCGTGTACGCAAATGGCGGCGCCCATGGGTGCCGCCATTTGCGTTCCTTATTTGGACAGGGGTAGTCTATGTAAAGATTTACGTAGACTACAGCGAAAATAAGGGCAATGCAAATGCCCTTATTTTTGCCGTAGTCTACGTAAATCTTTACGTAGACTACCCGGGCCCAAATAAGGAACGCAAATGGCAGCGCCCATGGGCACCGCCATTTGCCTATGTGCTTTTTTTTTTCCAAAGTCACCTGTGATAGGCTACGTAACGATTTACGTAGCCTATCATGGCTGACTAAATCATTACATAGCCTATCACGTGTTTTTTTTTTTAATTTACTTTGCAATGGCGGCAGCGGCAGCCTGTCAGAAGACCGGCTGCTGCCACCACCCCCGCTGAAATGCCGCTGGGACCCGCCTCCAAGAGGGACATTCGAAGGAGGTTAGTCCCATCCCAGGGGGGGGTGGGGGGGAGAATTTCACCACCAATTTCGGGGGGCCGAATGCATTGGCATTCGGCCTCGTGGAGATTCGTGGAGAAATTCTCTGCCATTCCTAGTCTAATCAAAGCTATGGTTTTCCCAGTAGCAACGTATGGCTGTGAGAGCTGGACTATAAGGACGCTTTCGATGCTTTCGAACTCCCCGAGATCCGTGGTGGAACTTTTGTACATCCCTATGTTTGAGGCTTCTAATGTTGTGGAAATGGCCCTTTATGGCTGCTGTTGTACGCAACAGTAATTATATAAAAATATAGAGCCCCATCTCACATAAAAGATGGCAGCTTGAAAGGAGGGCAGGCAGATGCCGGGCATGAGTGGATGGGTCCTGTAAGTCCCGGCTGCTCATGCAGCTTGGTGGACAGGGGCAGCAGCTTGCTGAGCTGGATTTAGGGGTGGGGGGGGGAGTCTGACAGACTCCTGGACCCAGTCGGACACCCATGCCATCCCTAGTTTTGGGTGTGTGTGTTGCCTAAGTTTATTTGTCTTTCTCTGAGCATGATCAGTTTTCTTTCTGTGAAACTGAGATTTTGCTGTGCTTTATGGAGGCCAATATGTGATTTGGCATTTCGGGCTCTGTCATATGTTCAGCTCTGCTTGCACTAAGTTTCTTGGTGGAGTTACTGTCTCCAAGCCTCATCACAGTTTTCTATGAAATGGGTGTTTTGTGACCACCCACACCCACCAATGGCAGCCATTTTGTGAATGGGAAACACAGACACCCCTCCCATGACAGTCATTTTGGGAGAGTGCCCATGACTAGGGTTGGCGGAGAATTTCTCCCTGAAACTTCGGGGGGCCGAGTGCCAACGTGTTCAGCCCCCCAAAGAAGTTTCAGGGAGAAATTCTCCGCACCCCCCACACCCCCCCAGAACGGGACTTACCTTTCCCGAATGTCCCTCCTGGCAGTGGGTCCCGGTGGCGGTTCGGCGGGTGTTCGTGCGGGGCGGGAGCGGCAGCCGGTCTTTCGACCGGCTGCCGCCGCCGCCATTCCAAGAAAAGAAAAAAAAAACGCCCCTGTGATAGGCTATGTGACAATTAACGTAGCCTATCACAGCTAAATTTGCAAAGTCAGCCGTGATAGGCTATGTAAATCGTCACTTAGCCTATCACGGGTGACTTTGAAAAAAAAAAAGTGCGTACGGCTAATGGCGGCCCCCATAGGGAGCTGCCATTTGCGTTCCTTATTTGGTCCCTGTAGTCTACGTAAAGATTTATGTAGACTACGGCGAAAATAAGGGCAACGCTATTTGTGTTGCCCTTATTTTCGCCGTAGTCTACGTAAATCTTTACGTAGACTACAGGGACCAAATAAGGAAAGCGAATGGCGGCTCCCTATGGGGGCCGCCATTTGCATATGTGCTTTTTTTTTTCCAAAGTCACCCATGATAGGCTACGTGATGATTAACGTAGCCTATCACGGATGACCTTGCAGATCTAGCCGTGATAGGCTACGTTAATCGTTACGTAGCCTATCACAGTGGCGTTTTTTTTTTCTTTTCAAGTTCATGGCCGGGGAGACGGGGCACTTCTCCCCAGCCTGAATTTCGGCCGGGCGAGGTGGGAAGCCTCCCCCCCCCGGCCTGAACTTCGGGGGGAGCAGCAAAGCGCCTCCCCCCCACCGCCAAGCAAGCTGCGAGACCAAGTAAGTGACTTTCGTGCATCCCTATTTTAGGGGTGGACGAAAGTCACTTACCTGTCGTCGAAGGCCGTTCGTGGTGGGGGGGAGGTGCTTCGTTGGTCCCCCTGCGAAGTTCAGGCCGGGGGGGGAGGCTTCCCGCCTTGCCCGGCCGAAATTCAGGCCGGGGGGGAGGCTTCCCGCCTCGCCCGGCCGAAATTCAGGCCGTGGAGGAGGCGCCTCGCCTCGCCCGGCCGCGAACGCGAAAGTAAAAAAAAAACGCCCCCTGATAGGCTACGTGACGATTCACGTAGCCTATCACGGCTAGATCTGCAAAGTCAGCCGTGATAGGCTACATCAGTCGTCATGTAGCCTATCACGGGTGACTTAAAAAAAAAAAAAGCGCGTACGCGAATGGCGGCCCCCATAGGGAGCCGCCGTTCGCGTTCCTTATTTAGTCGCTGTAGTCTACGTAAATGTTTACGTAGACTACGGTGAAAATAAGGGCAACGCAAATAGCGTTGCCCTTATTTTCTCCGTAGTCTACGTAAACATTTATGTAGACTACAGCGACCAAATAAGGAACGGGAATGGCGGCTCCCTGTGGGGGCCGCCATTATCCGTACACTCTTTTTTTTTAAAAGTCACCCGTGATAGGCTACGTGACGATTCACGTAGCTTATCACGGCTGACTTTGCAAATCTAGCCGTGATAGGCTACGTGAATCGTCACGTAGCCTATCAGGGGGCGTTTGTTTTTTTTTCTCCTTTCATTGCAATGGCGGCGGCGGCAGCCAGTCGAAAGACCAGCTGCGGCTCCCGCCTCGCTCCAACACCCGCCGAACAGCCGGCCGGACCAGCCACCGGGAGGGACATTCGGTGAAGGTATGTCCCGTCCCGGGGGGGG
The DNA here is from genome assembly GCF_057233095.1 of Heloderma suspectum. Lineage (NCBI taxonomy): Eukaryota > Metazoa > Chordata > Lepidosauria > Squamata > Helodermatidae > Heloderma > Heloderma suspectum. The sequence continues at coordinate 298,816,173 of NC_139461.1, read as the reverse complement.
TGCGGGGGGCGGGGGGGTGCGGAGGATTTCTCCCCGAAACTTGTTCGGGGGGCCGAACACGTTGGCGCTCGGCCCCCCGAAGTTTCGGGGAGAAATTCTCCGCCATCCCTACCCTATTTGTAATCCATGGTCAGTTTATGAATCAATTGCCATTTCCCCTGTTTCTCTCTGATGGTCTAGAACTGTTAAATACACACAGCAGATGAGCTGCCAAAAGCCGACTGTTTTGGTAGGCACATACGTCCACAGTGTCCATTGCCCTTCTCTTAAAAGTCATGTTTAATTTACATTAAGTGTGCCATGGCTACCATTGCATGTCTGGAAATCTCAGCCTTATGCGATTTCCAAAATAATGCTATCTCTGGCAGATCTTTCTGGTGTGATTGCATGTAATCATTTGGTGCACCATTTGTAAACTAGGGATACTGCAGCATCCGGCTCAGTCTGGGAATCTGATGGACTACCCCCCCTCATTCCTCTGGGCCATGCCTGCCATGCTGATGCCCCCACTTGCACCTTCCGTGCACACAGGGATCCCCTCACCTTACCTGAACTGGCCATTTACACCTGTGATGGGCCTTTATGGCTGCTATGTGCACAATATTAAATTTATGGACGTTCCTGAGGTGCCATTTTTTTCTCACAATGGCGACCATGGGAAAGAAGGGCACTGGTGGATGGCTCAGGGAAGGTGAGGGCGGCTCTGTGAGTGGGGGTGGGCATGTGAGCAGGTCTGGGGCATGCAAACAGGGGTAGCAGCTTGGCAGGGATCCAGAGGGCCCAGATTGGGGGGGGGCATCCATCCATTCCTATTGCAAACTCATAACATTTAGACTCAGTATCACTTCTGCTATACTGCTCTACAAACACACTCTGGGGTAGCCTGCACACAGCCAAGGAGTCCTTATTGGACCCTTTCCTATTGGACAACTATCCCATCCACCAAAGGTAGGCAACTGACCATCTCTCAAAACAACCATTGCTGTGTTGAGTATCTTCTCTACTGGGGCTGCTTCCCCTGGATTAATTGATGGATTGATTTCATTTCTATACCACCCAATAGCTGAAGCTCTCTGATTTTGCAAACATGCCACATTGCTGTTGATCCTAATCCTCTCCTGCCCTGGTGGAAGCTTTCCCACTTGGTGCCCACCACCACTTTGCGGCCACTGGGCTGCCTGCTTCTCATAGGTTTCTTTTGGTTGTGCAAATATATTATGTGGACCCTGATGCAAATCCCTCTCCTGTCCCAATATAGCAAGGTGCTGTGTTTCATGTGCCCACTCCTCCTCAGGTTCTTGCCAGTTATTTGACCTGTTGGATTACTAGAGCAATTCCATCAAGAAGGAAGCAGAGGAGATGATGATCTCCCCCCGCCACACACACACATATAAACAAACACACAACTTTCACCTCATTTTGTTATGTGCATTTTGGCTGTTGCTTTTCTGGTCAGGAAGAATACCAAATCGGGCACGTGCTGAAACTAAGCATCCTGAGGTTTGCATGTTCTACTGGATGGACACATCTGGGTAGGCATAGTGCCCTACTCTGATTAACTTACAGACTACGGTTCAAACCTGTAAGCATGTATATTGGTTTGCTGCTAGGGATGGACGAAAGTCACTTACCTGACCCCGAAGCTGGCTTCACGGTGGGGGGAGGTGCTCCGTCCCTCCCCCCGAAATTCTGGCCGGGGGGGAGGCGCCCCGTCCCTCCCCGCTGAAATTCAGGCCGGGGGGGAGGTGCCCTGTCCCTCTGGCTGTGAAACCTCCTCTCCTGCCGGGACACAAATGGCGGCGGCCATAGCCGCCGCCGTTTGCGTCCCTGCAGTCAGCCGTGATAGGCTACGTAAATGTTTATGTAGCCCATCACAGCTGACTTTGAAAAAAAAAAAGCACGTACGCAAATGGTGGCACCCATGGGCACCTCCATTTGCGTTCCTTATTTTGGCACATGTAGTCTACGTAAACATTTACGTACAATATGGCGAAAATAAGGGGAACGCTATTTGCGTTCCCCTTATTTTCACCGTAGTCTACATAAATGTTTACGTAGACTACACGTGCCAAAATAAGGAATGCAAATGGCGGCGCCCATGGGCGCCGCCATTTGCGTACGTGCTTCTTTTTTTTTTTTCAAAGTCAGCTGTGATAGGCTACATAAACATTTACGTAGCCTATCACGGTGTTTTTTGAAAATCTAGCCATGACAGGCTACGTAAATCTTTACGTAGCCTATTACGTTTGTTTGTTTTGTTTTGTTTTTACTTGGAAATGGCGGCGGCGGCAGCCGGTCGGATGACCGGCCGCCGCCAAACTGCCACCGAACCACCGCCGGAGCCGCCACCACCAGGGACATTCGCCAAAGGTAAGTCCCGTCCCAGGGGGGCAGGGGGGCAGACCGTTTCTCCACCAATTTCGGGGGGCCAAATGCGCTGGCATTCGGCCTCCCCGAGATTTGTGGAGCAATTCTCTGCTGCATAGATCGCAGGCACTGTTGTTTGTCAAAAAGTGTGTTGCTACTACACTTGTTGATTTTCTCCCCCTAAACTAGCTTACAGCTTTGAGAGAGAGAGAGAGAGAATGTATCCCTTTATTGCTGTTATTTTACCAGAGGTTGCTCAAAGGTACCACAACAAACAAGAGCACTCTTTGTATGTTGTTGCTAAGATCTAAATTAGAATTTAACTAGGCAATACAAAATTTCTCATATGGTGTTGTTAACTAGAAATTAATCAAATGCAGAAGGCAGTTCATAATAAGGTCTGCATAGCTAGCAAGCAAAAATATTGGGTGGGAACGTGAGAGAACTACAGGGACATATCCTTGAAATGTAATTACATTACTGATTGAGGAAGGATGACTGCAGTGCCATCACGAGGAGTGGGAGAAGACAAGTTGCAGTGTCCTTCTACTCCATATGATTTGGAACTACACAGTGTTTGAGCCACAGTCCAGACTGCTGTGGTGGTAATCACCAAACCAAATCATCCTGGAGCAGGCTGCCACAGGAGCTGCCAATAATTTTGGCAGATGCTTCCAACTCAGATGGCTCTCTGGCAACCTGGCCTGCAGAGGGACCTTCAGTTGGTCAGGACTGGCCAGTTAAGTATTATCACTTGCTGATATCTGCCCCTCTAGTTGCAGTTAAAGACACTTCTTCAGCAACCAGCTGAAAGAATCCATATGGCTTCTGCAAAGGTAAGTTCTGCCTTGGGATGGGTAAGAATTTTGTCCCTGAGGTCCAGCCCTAGCTGCACCACTGGAAATGCTGCCAGGCAATGCAGATAATACTAGATGGACCAATTTGACTTGATATAAGGGCAGCTTCTGATGGGCATATTTCCATGCATATTGCTAGTGGTGTAGTGATGAGAGGGCACAGGGGAGGACTGCTCTGGGCCTTTTTTCAGGGCAGGAGCAATCTGCCAGGGCACCAGAGTAACGTACAGCCCCTCCTGGCTCTGGTAAGTGAATGAGCTGATAACGAGGCTGTAACATCTGCCTGTTTTGTTCGGTATGTTTTTATATTGTTATATTTAACTCAGGTATAGGGATATACGAAAGTCCGTTACCTGTTCGCGGATTATGTTGATGGGGGGGCGTTCCATCCCTCCCCCCGGAATCCTCGCTGGGGGGGAGGCGCTCCGTTCCTCCACCCTGGAATTCTCTGAGGCCGGCTGTCCTCCGCGGCAGCTCCGCGGAGCAGCCGGCCAGGCCCGGCCAGGCCAGAGCCGTCCGCAGCCAGATTTCTGGCCGCGGAGGGCTCTGGGTAAAAACAACAACAACTGCATATCCAAATGGCAGCGGCTACGGCCGCCGCCATTTGCGTACACAGTTGTTGTTGTTTTTAACCCACCAGCCATGATAGGCTATATAAAGATTTACGTAGCCTATCACGCTGTTGTTTTTTTAAACCTAGTCATGATAGGCTACGTAAATCTTTACATAGCCTATCACGTCTTTCTTTTTCTTTCTTTCTTTTTTCTTTTACAAGAGTGGAAAGGCGGCAGCCAGTTGGAAGACAGGCTGCTGCAGCCACCGCCACCGCCGCCACCACCGCCAGAGCCGACGCCGCCCGGAAGATCCGCCCCAGGTGAGTCTCATCCCGGGGGGGGATCCACGGGGGGGCGGGAGGTGGCAGGCCATTCCACCACGGAGTTCAGGGGGCCGAATGCACTGGCATTCGGCCTCACTGTGATCCGTGGTGGAATTCTCCGCCATCCCTACTCAGGTAAGATAGGGATAATAGTATGCCAGAGAGTGAGTGAAAGGTGGGAAGGGCCTGAGTGTGTGTGAGAATTCTGAGGTTATATAAAGAATGAACTGACAGTTGGGAGTAGGGATGTATGAATCCCCTTATGTGGAGTTTGTGGGGGGCGTCCGCAGGGGGAGGAGGCAATCTGTTCCTCCCCTGGAATCCTCACTGGCCGGCTCTGCTCCGTGGTGAGTCTGTAGATCCACCGGCCAGCTCCGTTCCATAAGTGATACGGCTGCCATTGCCATGTCGTATCACTGCTGAACAGAAACAGGAAGTGACCTGGATGCAAATGGCGTCCACAACGCCGTTTGCATCCCTGTTTCTTCTTTTGATAGGCTACACATCTGTATTTATGTAGATATTTACGTAGCCTATCACGAGAAGAAACAGGGATGCAAATGGTGTCACGGATGCCATTTGCGTCCGGATCACTTCCTGAACAGAGCCACCAGGAGGGAGGATTCAGTCTGTGTGGGTCTGGGAGGTGGAGGTGAGTACATCCGTTCCACCATGGACTCCAGGGCCCCAAATTCAATGGAATTTGGCCTCATTTGAGTCTGTGGCAGATTCCACGGACATCCCTAGTTAGGAGTCAGAAAGGATTTAGAAGAAGCAACAACTAGGTAGTGGGGTCTTTGTGTGGGATTGTAGGAGGGGTAGAATAGGTAGGGAAGTTAGGAACAAGCATTGCTTAATAATAACTTACAGCTTTTCATGTTTTAAATACATCTTTATTTCTTTTTAAAATCCAAATTCTCACACGTTGTTTGATTTTTAGGGATGTGTGAACCCACCCACATTTGGGTTCTCCAGGTGTCCGCATTTGAGACCCTCCTGCACTCGCTGAGCAGCCCACACTCCCCCCATTGGCTTCATTGAGCTCTGCAGTCACCAGTTTTGGAAAACTAAAATGGTGCTTGCAAAAATGTGCATTCACAGAATTTGCATTTTCACACATTCACAAATATGTGCATTTTTGTGATTGCCACTTGATTTTTCAAAAAAAATGGCAGCCACAGAGCTCAACGAGGATGCCTGGGTGAGTGTGGGACACTTGCTAAGTGTGGGCAGGGGGAAACTGGGGGCTGGGGCTCAGTAAGCAGGGCTCAGGGGTGTTGGCAGGGGTGGTTCTGCTGGATTCCCAGACAGAATCAGGTAGGGATGTCATAGAATTCCACAACGGATCTCAGTGAGGCCGAATGCCAGTGCATTCGGCCCCCCGAAATCCATTGCAGAATGAAGCCCCCACCCCCTAACCCACGAAAGGTGCACGGGATGAAGTCCCCGCCTCCCACACCCCATGAAAGGTGCGCGAAATGGAGCACTTACCTGCTCCCGTCTGCGCTGCTTTGCGAATGGCGGCCTTCCTGGGGCCTCCATTCGCTTCCTCTTCATAGCCGTGATAGGCTACGTAAATACTTACGTAGCCTATCACGGCTAACGCAGGGATGCAATTTGCATCCCTGCGGAGGCCATGATAGGCTACGTAAGTATTTACATAGCCTATCACAGCAGGGGGGAAAAAAACCCAGCGTATGCAAATGGTGGTGGCTACGGCCATTTGTGTAGGCTGGGTTTTTTCCCCCTGCCGTGATAGGCTACGTGAATATTTACGTAGCCTATCACGGCTCAATACAGGGACACAAATGGCGGTGGCTATGACTAGGGATGGCGGAGAATTTCTCCACGAATCTCGGGGAGGCTGAATGCCAATGCATTCGGCCCCCCGAAATTGTTGGTGAAATTCTCCACCCCCCCACCCCACCCCTGGGATGGGACTTACCTCCCCCGAATTTCCCTCTCGGCGGCGGGTCCCGGTGGGAGTTCGGGGGCATTTTGTCGGAGGCGGTGGCGGCGGCCGGTCTTCCGACCGGCTGCTGCCATCGCCATTACAAAATAAAGTAAAAAAAAAAAATACCAGTGATAGGCTACGTAACGATTAATGTAGCCTATCACGGCTAGATTTCCAAAGTCAGCCATGACAGGTTACATAAATGGTTATGTAGCCTATCACGGGTGACTTTTGGGGGAAAAAAAAGCGCGTACGCAAATGGCAGCACCAATGGGCGCCACCATTTGCATTCCTTATTTGGTCCCAGTAGTTTACGTAAAGATTTACGTAGACTACGGCGAAAATAAGGGCAACGCAAATAGCGTTGCCCTTATTTTCGCCGTAGTCTACGTAAATCTTTATGTAGACTACCGGGACCAAATAAGGAATGCAAATGGCAGCGCCCATGGGCGCCGCCATTTGCATACACGCTTTTTTTTTTCCAAAGTCATCTGTGATAGGCTACGTAATGATTTACGTAGCCTATCATGGCTGACTTTGGAAATCTAGCCGTGATAGGCTACATTAATCATTACGTAGCCTATCACGGGTGTGTTTTTTTGTTTTTGTTTTTTACTTCTGTATTTCGCGGCCGGGGAGATGGGGTGCTTCTTCCCGGCCTGAATTTCGGCCAGGCGATGCAGGGCGCCTCCCCCCCCCCGACCTGAACTTCGGGGGGAGAACCGAAGTGCCTCCCCCCCACTGCAAAGCAAGCTGCGGGACCAGGTAAGTCCCTTTCGTACATCCCTAGCTATGACAGCCGCTATTTGCATCCCTGCAGGGCTGCCGAGCTGCTGGATGACTGGCTGTGGGTGCCCGGAGCCAGCCGGCGGCTCCGCGGCTTGGCCGTGGCACGGAGCCGGCCAGGCAGGATTCCAGGGGGAAGGAAAAAGTGCCTTCCCCCCATCAAGGATTCTGGGGGGAGGGATGGAGTGCCTCCCCCCCACTGCAGATGCCCCTGCGCAGAGCCAGGTAAGGGATTCGTACATCCATAGAATCAGGTATCTGCACCACGCCCATTGATTTTATGCTACTTTTATTTAGGGATGTACGAGACTCCCCTTATCTGGCTCCGCCAGGTTCCGCTGTGGGGGGGAGGCGCTCCGTCCCTCCCCCCAGAATCCTGGCCGGCCAGCTCCGCTCCGCAGGGATTCCGCGGAGCTGTCGGCCAGATCCGCCAGCAGCCGGACATCCGGCCGCTGTCTAGCAGGGACGCAAATGGTGGTGGCCGTAGCCACCGCCATTTGCGTCCCTGTAGTCAGCCGTAAGTCTTTACGTAGCCTATCACGTCTGGCTTAAAAAACAACAACAGCAACGCGCATATGCAAATGGCGGCGGCTGCGGCCGCCACCATTTGCGTTCCTTATTTTTGGCTGTTTTAGTCTACGTAAATATTTACCTAGACTAAGACGGTGAAAATAAGAAAATTCCCCCTTATTTTCACTGTCTTAGTCTACATAAATATTTATGTAGACTAAGATGCATACGCGCATTGTTGTTTCAATCCTTGAAACACAGCTGGAACGGATTTAATAAAAAGCCATAAATTTCTAGGCAGAGTGAGGCAGCTGCCTCTGGCAGCAGGTGCTGTGGAGAGGGGGGTGGCAGCAAGGTGTAGGAGGACAGAACTGTGTGGACCGCACAGACTATCCTGTGCCCCCTAAGATAGCCTGTTGTTTGCAGGAGGATGCTGTCCCATTACTAGCATTGAAATATAATTCTGTTGCCAGTCCAATCAGTTTCTCTACATGAAAGGGCAGCATCAACTTGTCCTTTGCTGCAGGCAGCAAAATGTCTTAGACCACCCTGGGATCTCCCTCCCCTGGGGGTACAACTATAGATTCTGCTTTGGGATGTGCTATGGGGCTGCCTTGAGGAGCTCCTAAATGTCAGAATCTGTCAATAAACTGCTAGGTAGTCCCAGCATTGGATGGGTTTCTTACCAAAAAACATATTTTTTCCTATATTCTCAACAGACCATTTCAGGTGTGCCTGGGGATGTACAGACTGTGTAAAACCCACTCTGACTGTATTTTGCAGATTGTCAGGTGCCTTTTGTTCCATTGTCCACCCACAGATGGATGCAAATAGTTTGTTGTCATCATGAGGAAAATACACAAATAATTATGTAAGTATTTACTTAAGTATTTACCTAATTTACCTCAGTTAGTTACATTTACTGTATTGTCCCCCATTTCATTCAATGTTTCCTCAGCAGAAACTTACTATTTTCCTACAAATTTATAGGCATAAATTTCAGGAAAGGAAGAAAATCATCCTGAAGTCCACGGACTCCATGCGGCCTGAGGAGGTCACTCCGCAGTGGATTCCGCAAGTTGAATTCTTAGAAATCCAAGCTTATTTTAGTCCATCTCGAATTTCTCCAGCATCTCTAGCTGCCACTGTAACATTTCTGTTTCCCATCACTTTGAGAATGAACCACTTTTTAATGAGCTTCTGCTATGAACCACTCAAAGCCTGAGTAAGATTCATAAATGTTGCCTTTGGGGATCATTTGCAAACCTCACAAGTCACCATGGCTGACACACCACATATCAGGAAGGGGCATTAACCCTTTTCAACCCAGTCAATGCTTCGAAGGAGAAATGTGTTCTTGGGAATATCATTAAAATCTTCTTTTTTTTCCATAATGGTTGCTAGTAGTGATTTCTGATCTGTAAAAGATTCGGGGTGGGAGAGGACAGATCTTTTTGTTTATCTTTCAAAACATTCCTGCTTTGTGTGTTTGGTAGCACCTATTAGAAATCTAATAATGACTTTGAATTGTAGAATTTGTACTTCCATGAGTGGATAAGCACAATCAGTTTACAATCCCCTAGGGATGTCAGAGAATTTCTCTATGAATCTTGGGGAGGCCGAATGTCAGCACATTTGGCCCCCCGAAATTGGTGGAGAAATGGTCTGCCCCCCCTGCCCCCCCCCGGGACGGGACTTACCTTGTTCGAATGTCCCTGGCGGTGGCGGATCCAGCGGCGGTGCGGCGGTGGCGCGGCAGCGGCGCGGCGGCAGCAGCTGAGGCGGCCGGTCTTCCGACCAGCTGCCACCGCTGCCATTTCTAAGTAAAAAAAACACACACAAACAAATGTGATAGGCTATATAAAGATTTACGTAGCCTATCACAGCTAGATTTTTAAAAAACACTGTGATAGGCTACGTAAATGTTTACGTAGCCTATCACGGCCGACTTTGAAAAAAAAAAAAAGCACGTACGCAAATGGCAGCGCCCATGGGCACCGCCATATGCGTTCCTTATTTTGCCACATGTAGTCTATGTAAACATTTACGTAGACTACGGTGAAAATAAATTATTTTCGCCATAGTCTACGTAAATGTTTATGTAGACTACACGTGCCAAAATAAGGAACGCAAATGGAGTTTGCGTTCCTTATTTGCATACATGCTTTTTTTTTTCAAAGTCAGCTGTGATAGGCTACATAAACATTTACGTAGCCTATCACGGCTGACTGCAGGGACGCAAACGGCAGTGGCTACGGCTGCCACCATTTGTGTCCTGGCAGGAGAGAAGGTTTCACGGCCAGAGGGACGGGGCGCCTCCCCCCTGGCCAGAATTTCGGGGGAGGGGACGGAGCACCTCCCCCCCCACTGCGAAGCAAGCTTCGGGTTCAGGTAAGGGACTTTCGTCCATCCCTACAATCCCCATTTGGGCAGCAAAAATACGTGAGCCATATATATACATAAAATATTCTAAAAGATGAACAAATGTCCACTGATTAATTAGCAGTGGCTGAGGTCCCCCTCCCAAACCCCACAGCGGAGTAATAAACTTGATATTAAAAAATACGTCTGAGTTTGAATCCTCCATTATTTTATATTCCCTTACGACATAAATGATCTTTTTTAAAATGACTATGAAATAATGTATTTGCAAGGAGGGAGGGCCAATCATTTGTGTTTGCCTGATCAACTATCTAAAGAATTTTCATCCCTGACAGCATGAAGATGCTCTGGTATTTAACTCTCCCTAATGTGGAAGGTAATAATTATTGCACTGACATCCTAAGTCATGGGGAAATGGAACATACAGTCAACTATATTTTCCATAGACCATTAAACCATATTTTCCAGTTTAATGAATTACTTCTCAAAGGAGATCAGTTAGTTAAATTTGCAAGCCCCTTTTCCTCACCATCAAGCTGTACTAGAGAGAAAAAAATGATCATCTGGCTGTTTCAGAATGATAATAAGGAACATGAAGGCAGGGCCCCAATATGCGATGTAGTTGGGCAAATGCCAAGGCCTTTGGGACCTGGCTTGGTCCACGACGACTACTGGGATTTTGTCTTCGCTTCAGCAGATATGACTCAGTTTGGGGCTGGGGGGAGAAATTTGTTCTGTTCACATTTTAATGCTAAGTTGCCTAATTTCACACTTTCTAAGTATGATGTGAGCTGAAACTCAGTTATCCTCCAAGATTCACACTTCTCTGAATTTTGCAATGGAGTCCTTAGGAGAAATAATGCAAAAATGCATTACATTAGAAAAATGGCTTGTAACTAATGTGCATATTAGGCAAACTGTTTACAAAAATGCATGCATTAGTAATGTGCACAAAAACACTTATGAATTGTCATGCAATCTTTTTTTAAAAACCCTTCAATATTCAGGATGAACAGAATGTAAGACTCAAGAAATTCTCAAAGTTTGAAATGAACTGAATTTAAGATTGGAAGAATGAAAAACTAGGGATGTGTGTTGTTGCAGAATCTGGCCCTTTGGGGGCTCACCAGATTTACATGGCACCCGCACAGGTTTTCCTGGAAAACTGGGAACTATTTTTGTTTTTGTTTTAAATTTTGTAAGTAGACATTTGCACAAATTGCAGCTGTAATTTGCATAAGTTCTGTAATTTGTCTATTTATGCAAATTTAAAAAAGATGGAAAATCTGCCAATCTCCCCAAGTTTTGAACAAGTTTTGCCCAGTTTCGAATCTGCCATTTTGGGGGCAAGGTGATTGAGCAGGTGGTGGTGATACAGTTGAAGGCACGCTTGGAAGAAGCTGATTATCTAGATCCATTTCAATCGGGCTTCAGGCCTGGGCATGGGACAGAAACGGCCTTGGTCGCCTTGGTGGATGATATGAGGAGGGCTTTGGATAGGGGCAAATGCTGCTTCCTTGTTCTCCTCTCAGTGGCTTCTGATACAGTTGACCATGGTATCTTTCTGGACCGCCTGGAGAGGTTGGGCATTGGAGCCACCATATTACGGTGGTTCTGATCCTTCCACTCCAGCAGTTACCAGAGGGTAGCACTGGGAGAGGAGGTTTTGGACCCGTGGCTGCTCACTTGTGGGGTGCCACAGGGTTCCATCCTCTCTCCAATGCTATTTAACATCTACGTGTTAATGTTAAATAGCATTACGCCTGTCTGGTGTTGCTCCTATCATCAGGAGGTTTGGGGTGTGGTGTCATCAATATGCGGATGACATGCAGCTCTTCCTGTCATTTAAATCTTTACCAAGGTTGGCCATAGAATCCCTGTCCAAATGTTTGGAGATGGTGAGTGGCTGTATGGGGAGGAATAAATGGAAGCTGAACCCTGACAAGACCAAAGTACTTTTGGTGGGAGACAAGAGGAATTTGGGAGGTGTTAACCTGGTGTTGAATGGGGTACGGCTACTCTTGAAAGACCAGGTCCACAGCCTGGGGGTCATTTTAGACTCCCAGCTGTCCATGGAGGCTCAGGTATCAGCTGTGAGCCGGACAGCACTATACCAATTCCATCCAGCTGCGCCCCTACCTTCCCAACCATCTGCTCCCATCGGTAGTACATGTCCAGGTCTCCTCTCATCTAGACTACTGTAATGCACTCTACGTGGAGTTACCCTTGAAGATGGTTTGGAAGCTGCAGCTGGTACAGAATGCAGTGGCTTGCCTGATTAAAGGCAGCCACTGGTGTGATCACATCACTCCAGTGCTGAATAGGGATGGCAGAGAATTCTGCCATGGACTCCATTGAGGCTGGATTCTTTTGAATCTGGCCTCCGGTGTCTGTGGCGGAACGGGTCCACCTACTTCTGCCTCCCACTGGACCCATGCGGAGCTGGATCCTCCTTGCTGGCTGGCTCCGTACCGCAAGCGATACGGCTGACATTGCCGTGCTGTCCCGCTGAGCACTCACTGCAGGAAGGGATCCGGATGCAAATGCCGTCTGCTACGCCACTTGAGTCCCTGTTTTATCACGCGATAGACTACACATTTGTATTTACATAGATATTTGTTTAGCCTATCTCATGAAAAAACAGGGATGCAAATGGCATAGCAGATGCCATTTGCGTCGAGATCCCTTCCTGCAGTGAGTGCTCATCAATACGGCACAGCAATGGTGGCCATATCGCTTGCTGTACGGAGACAGCTGACAGCTCCGCAGAGTCACCGTGGAGTGGAGCCTGCCAGCAAGGATTCCTGGGGGAGGAACGGATTGCATCCCCCCATGGACCCCCCCCCTGGACTGGCAGGTAGGGGATTTGTCCATCCCTAGTGCTGAAGGAGTTGCACTGGTTACCAGTTGTTTTCCAGGCCAAATTCAAGGTGTTGGTTTTGACCTTTAAAACCCTATATGGTTCCAGCCGAGCCTATCTTAAGGAGTGCCTCCAGCAACACCAGACATCAGCCTCGGATGGCCTTCTCACCAGGACAGCTAGGCTGGTGAGGATGAGGGAGAGGGCCTTCTCTGTGATGGCCCCCACTCTGTGGAACTCCCTCCCTAGGGAACTCTGCCATGCCCCCTCTTTAATGAGCTTCTGCTATGCATTATAAACGTGGTTGTTCAGGCAGGCATTTGGGGTCGGTTAGGGTATTTTTAGAAATATGATGTTTCAAAGTAGAATTGTATTGTTTTAAAACTGTTGTATTGCTGTACATTGCCCAGAGTGGCCAGGTGACTGACCAGATGGGCGATTAAGAAATTCAATAAACAAACAAACCAAGTGCCCTGACTTGCTGCGGACTGAGTCAAGCCAGCTGGCAGAATTCGGAACAGAGTCCGGGGACAAGCTGATGAAAACTTATCAAGTTCCACCCCAAACCAAGATCCTCCAATATCCCAGTGAGAAACAGTGAGAAACTGAAATGGACAGATTCTTCCATCCCTAGCTCAACTGAGTGTCCGTGGGAGCTAGGGGTGGATGGCTGGGCCTGTGAGGTATGCCTTAAAATTGCCAGCAGTATTGCATTAAGGATGCTGGCCCCACTCCCATCATGCATACATTGGGCGGGGCAGAATAATTAGCATGGCAGTGCTGGTGAGCAGAGGTGTGCAAGCTGGGAACTTTGCTTAGCGCTACAGCAAGAACACATCCCAATCTCTGGCAGCTACCCAGCAAGGTTGGGGGGAGGGGGGGTGGCCCAACAACAGCGCACAATAAGGCTCTTGGCCAACATACCTGTACTCACAGATGCCACCATGTTAATTATACCAGTCCTTTTTTGCTTCCAATGAAATCCCTCTTTATTACTTGTTGTATGAATAGGGAAATTGCAATTGCCTATTAAAACACATATATAATTGAAGACACAGATTAACATATATTATCACTAGAAATGTCAGAGAATTCCGCCACGGATCTCGGTGAGGCTGAATGCCAGTGCATTCGGCCCCCCGAAATCCATGGCGGAACGAAGCCCCCCCACCCCCTCACCCCGCAAAAGGCGCCCGAAACAGGACACCTACCTGCTGCTGTTCGTGCTGCTTTGCGAATGGTGGCCGTGGCTGCCATTCGCTTCTTCACTATAACCGTGATAGGATACGTAAATACTTTATGTCCCTGCGGAAGCCGTGATAGGCTGTGTAAGTATTTACGTAGCCTATCACGGCAAAAAAAAGGGAATGCAAATGGCGGCGGCTACGGCGGCCACCATTTGCATTCCCCCTTTTTTTTTTGCCATGATAGCCTATGTAAATATTTACATAGGCTATTACAGCAAAACAGAGGGGCGCAAATGGCATAGTGGCCACCATTTGCACCCATCTCTTTTGCCGTAATAGGCTACGTAAATATTTACGTAGCCTATCATGGCCCCCCAAAAAAGGGAATGCAAATGGCGGCCTCTGTAGCCACCGCCATTTGCGTTGGCTGTTTTGTTTTGTTTTTTGCCATGATAGGCTACGAAAATATTTACGTAGCCTATCATGGCAAAATACAGGGACGCAAACAGCAGCAGCTATGGCTGCCGCCATTTGCATCCCTGCAGGCTGTGGATCACAACAAATTGTGGCAAATTCTTAAAGTGATGGGAGTACCAGACCACCTTACCTGTCTCCTGAGAAACCTGTACGAGGGTCAAGAAGCAACAGTAAGAACCAGACATGGAACAACCGATTGGTTCAAAATTGGGAAAGGAGTACGACAAGGCTGCATATTGTCACCCTGCTTATTTAACTTATATGCAGAGTACATCATGAGAAATGCTGGGTTGGATGAATCAGAGGTCGGAATTAAGATTGCTGGGAGAATTATCAACAACCTCCGATATGCAGACGATACCACCCTAATGGCAGAAAGCGAAGAGGATCTCAAGAGCCTCTTGTTGAGGGTGAAAGAGGAGAGTGCAAAAGCTGGTTTGAAACTCAACATTAAAAAAACTAAGATCATGTCATCTGGCCCCATCACTTCCTGGCATATAGAAGGGGAAGAAATGGAAGCAGTGACAGATTTTACTTTCTTGGGCTCCAAGATCACCGCAGACGGTGACTGTAGCCATGAAATTAAAAGACGCTTGCTCCTTGGGAGGAAAGCTATGGCCAACCTAGACAGCATAGTAAGAAGCAGAGACATCACCTTGCCGACAAAGGTCCGTCTAATCAAAGCTATGGTTTTCCCAGTAGTAATGTATGGCTGTGAGAGCTGGACTATAAGGAAGGCTGAGCGCTGAAGAATTGATGCTTTCGAACTGTGGTGCTGGAGAAGACTCTTACGAGTCCCCTGGACTGCAAGGAGGTCAAATCAGTCCATCCTAAAGGAAATCAACCCTGAGTGCTCATTGGAAGGACAGATAATGAAGCTGAAGCTCCAATATTTTGGCCACCTAATGCGAAGAGAAAACTCCCTGGAAAAGACCCTGATGCTGGGAAAGACTGAAGGCAAAAGGAGAAGGGGACGGCAGAGGATGAGATGGCTAGATAGCATCACGGATGAAATGAATATGAACTTGAGCACGCTCCGGGAGAGAGCGCAGGACAGGAAGGCCTGGAGTGCTATGGTCCATGGGGTCACGAAGAGTCGGACACGACTGAACGACTGAACAACAACAACAAAAGGCTGCCCAGCGGCTGGATGTCTGGCTGTGGGCAGCCCTGGCCGGTGGCTCTGTGGAATCACCGTGGAGTGGAGCCGGCCAGAGAGAATTTTGGGGGGAGGGACGGAGCGCCTCTCCCCCACTGTGAATGTTACCCTTCGAAAAGGTAAGTGACTTTCGTACATCCCTAATTATCACCACAGTCCTCCTTCATCTGACAAACCACTGGTCTAAAAGTCTGATACTGTAAACTGAATATTTTGATTAAAACATACATTCTAAGAATTAACAAGATCTACCTTAAAGACAGACTAGAAATGATTTTAAATAACTAACACATAAATAGCAAATAAATTCCATTTTTCTTAACCATCTTATTAACCTCTCTTCTCCCAGTATCTGACGTGTTAATTTCACCACCAATAAAACATACCCCGATTATTACCCTGGGACCCTCTGCTACCTTCCATTTGTGAGTCATCTTGATTCTTGTAGCCACCAATAAACACAAAAAAACCCCTGCAATTTCCTCATCTTCTGTTTGCACCATACCACAATTTTTAATAGGTATATGCAAAGTAAAACTGATGTGTATACAAGCATTGTACATTTCTGTCTCCATGCTTCTTACAGGAACACACATTCTGGGGATGTGGGATTGGCTGCATCTCGCCACAACATGCAGAAACACTGGTGCATATATATATATATATATATATATATATATATATATATACACACACACACACACACACACACACACACGTATATATACCATATTTCTATCAAGCCACCCCATAGCATTGTTCTCTGGGTGGCTGACAGCATAAAAAGATAAAACTGCTATGAAAAATGTCCAGTATAAAAACTTCTGGAGATAACAAAAGCAGATAACTAACAAATATACAGCACATACTGCTGTTCAGAACACCAAAATCACAGATCTTTAATAGGCCAGGGAGAATGAGAAAGTTCTTCACTTGGTATTGAAATAACCATTAAAAAGATGCCAGGTAAGTTTCTCAGAGGTAGGGATTATGGGTTGTGTATAATCCATTCCCACTGTGTCCTGTGCATTGTCAGGCACCTTTCAGTCCATTGTCTGCCCATTGACAGAATTGGATTTTTTTAGTTTCTGAATTTGTGCAAATTCACACATGCAAAAATGTGCAAGTTTCCCCCAAATATGCTAATTCCCTCAAAATGTGCTTTTTCATGCTTTAGCTTATGGGGAAAATGTGCATTTTGGGCCAGGTTTTTTTTTTTTTTTTTTGCATATTTTTCTATCATGTAATTTGCAGGGGTTTCCCAAAGGTTAGAAAAATGGCCCGTGAGTCCACAGAATCCACCTAACAGGGGGAAAGACGGTCCACTGCGGAACCCACGGGTCAGATTCATACAAATCCAAGCTTATTTGGTTCCGTTGTGGAGTTTTCTGACATCCCTACTCTGAAGAGAGCGTTCCAGAATCAGGGTGCTACCACAGAGCAACCCCTCTTCCAGGTAGCCACTCATTTCACTTCTCTTTGCCAGGCTGACCAGTGGCAGGCCTCTGAAGAGGATTTCAACATTTGGATAGGTAAATATGGGTGAGGTGATTTGTTTTCATTGTTTTCAAATATCCTGGTTCCAATCCACGAGGGCGGGAGTGTTGAACCAATTTCAGCCCAAGGACTGTATTCAATTTTGGAATAGTTTGGGGGGCCTCATTCCAGTGGTGGACGCAGGCCAAAGGCAAAAGGGGTGTGGCTAAAATACCCCAAATGCCAGTGTACTTTATATGAAGCTCTTTCTGCCCATAACTAAGCCTTAGAAGAAGCATTTCAACCATGTAGCATTGGGGGGAAATGTTCAAGGACTGGGAAAGCACTAAATGATCAGTGATGAGGAAAAAGTGGGGTAAGTCCAGGGAAAGGGGCTGTGGCCCTCTGGGAAACACCAGCGGGATGGATTTGACCCACAGGCCTGAGATTTAACACTCATCCATTGGAGCCTTTAAAGGTTTGTTGTTGTTGTTGTTCAGTCGTTCAGTCATGTCCAACTCTTCATGATCCTATGGACCATAGCACGCCAGGCCTTCCTGTCCTGCCCTCTCTCCCGGAGTGTGCTCATCCATATTAATTGCATCGGTGATGCTATCTAGCCATCTCATTCCTCTGCCATCCCCTTCTCCTTTTGCCTTCAATTTTTCCCAGCATCAGGGTCTTTTCCAGGGAGTTTTCTCTTCGCATTGTTGTTGTTCAGTCTAGGGATGTCAGATAATTTTGCCATGAATCTCAGGGAGGCCGAATGCCAGCGCATTCAGCCCCCCAAAATCAGTGGCGAAATGGTCTGCCCCCCGCCCCCCCAGGGATGGGACTTACCTTGGGCAAATCCTCCTGGCGGCGGCGGTTCGGCGGCAGCAGGCGGTCTTCCAACCGGCTACCACCGCCGCCATTTCCAGGTTAAAAAAAAAAAATGTGATAGGCTACGTAAAGATTTACGTAGCCTATCGTGGCTAGATTTAAAAAAAACACCGTGATAGGCTACGTAAATGTTTACGTAGCCTATCACGGCTGACTTAAAAAAAAAAATGTGCATACGCAAATGGCGGCGACCATGGCCACTGCCATTTGCGTTCCTTATTTTGGCACGTCTTAGTCTACGTAAACATTTACGTAGACTAAGATGGCAAAAATAAGGAGAACGCAAATAGCGTAGACGCCATTTGTGTATGCGCGTTTTTGTTTTTGTTTTAAAATCAGCCGTGATAGGCTACGTAAACATTTATGTAGCCTATCACGGCTGACTGCCGGGACGCAAATGTCCACCGCCATTTGCGTCCCTGCTAGCCAGCGGCTGGATGTCTGGCTGCTGGCAGAACTGTCCGGCAGCTCCACAGAATCGCTGCGGAACACAGCCGGCCGGCCAGGATTCCGGGGGGGGGAGGAATGGAGTGCCTCCCCCCCCGGCCAGGATTCCGGGGGGAGGGACGGAATGCCTCCCCCTCACCATCAACATAATCCGTGGAAAGGTAAGTCCCTTTCGTACATCCCTACTCAAACACTGTAGAAATGGCCTTTTACAGCCACCATTGTGCGCAACAGTAAATGTACAAAAATATAGAACCCCATCTTACGTAAAAGACGGCTGCTTGCACGGAGGAGTGGGCAGCTGCAGTGCGGTCCCAGAAAGCTCTCTGGGATCTCCAGGGGCTTACGCAGCCTGGCTTGTGTGGGTGAGCAGCAGCGGAGGGTGCTCAAGCACCCCTCAAGCAAGGACTCCAGTGAGTCCATCCATCCCTACACAGAACATGTAACACACACACATGCTACAAAATCCAGGCAAAATACACAACACACACACATGGTATATTCAAAGCACCCCTCCCTACTTCATCTTCCCCCCCCCCCAATACTGTCAAGGTTGTTTCTGAGTGCAGGGAGTGGAATAGCAGTTCAGATTCTGAAAGAGAACTGCCAAACACAGGGGAGGTGTTTTCCCAGGCTAGTCCAGACTAGCCTTCTCAGGTTACAAATGCCCAGATGGCTGAGGATGAAGGTTCCTTGTCACACACCCCTGTGAGAGTCAGTGAACAGAAGGAGGGGGGGTGTTGAAGAGTCTGATCTAATAGATGCCAGGTGCAGACGCAAAGAGAGAGAAGGCAGAGGCGGAACTTAGATGGTCTACCTGATTGGCCTTGCATGAGAAGCTGTGCTCAGAGACCTCATGAGACAGAGGGTCCTCCCCCCCCTTGAATTAGGCTAGTGAGCCTGCCTTCCTCTTCAAATGGCAGGCAACTCTCTCTTAACTACCTTTTGAATTTCCCTGAAAGCATTCATTTGTAGACTGAGAGTCACTGAGAATTTGCATCTGTATGACCCTGGTAGTAATGGATTAAAAGCTGTATACTGAAGCCTCTCATCTGTGTTTGTCTTTGGTGTTGAAATAAAGTGGGGGATAAAGCAATCCTGACAGATACTGCCCATAACCCCAGCTTACCTTTTGCTGGGTGGCTGAGCACCACATTGGAGACCCCACATGTAGACCATATATTCATTGGGCACCATCACCATATCTATACCCACTCTGCTTCAGTTCTATGAGAAAAAAGGTCAAAACATTCAGATGCTCCCTATTCCTTATTCCTTTAACTCTCACTCAAGCATCTATCACCATTTTTATGGAAATGATGTAACCTTATTTGGGCTACCTCATTCCTTCTTTTGGGGGTCATTTGGAAGGCAATATGAGTTCTGTCCAATAGATTTTGGTTTATTGAAACTTGCTTTGAGATTTCACATTAGGCGAAATGAAATGGCAATTCTAAAGAGGAGCCATGCCCAAGGCTGGTTCAAGGTGTCCACAAGGCCAATGAAAAATCATGCTGGAATCAATATGTTGAATGAATCTGGCTTTTGTTTCTTCCCAGTGGTATTGTCTTCCCATTTCCTATACTAATTTTAAAACAAACAAACAAACAAACAAACCAAAAACAAGAACAAAACAGGAGCTGAACAAACATAGCAATAATGTTGTGGCTGGTGAAGATGCCCCAAAAGCAGTGTCAGTAGGGAGAGATCCCAAGTGCAGATCTTGAAATTTACTATAGCTTTGCACTTTCAGCTCCTACTTCATTCATAAACAGGCTTCAAAGAATCCAGAAGGTGTGTGTGTGTGTGTCTAACCAAGTCTGCAGCTTGCTTCAAATTAGGATTGTGGTTCTGGCCACCTGTCATTACACAGCCAGCTACTATTAAACCATCAAAGAAGTATTTTGGTTCCTTTGATGTAGGCTAGAATTGTGCGTGTTGCAGAATGATGATTCGATTAAACACTGCAAATGTACCCATAGGGAATAGGGGCTCCTATCTAACACTCTATCCATCCCAATTTAATTTTAAATGTTTCTTTATCATGTTTCTAATACTGCTGTTGCATTTCTGAATGTGATATAGGTATAGGTATAGGTATATAGGGGAGAACCATGCTGGGAGAAATCAAGGCTGCCAGAGATAGGAATAATCATAATGCATCTGATGTAAACATTGGTCTTGTTTAGGAGCTGGATTTATTTTAAAGAGGAGCTGTATGACATCCTTGGCAGGCTGTATGACCTAGAGGTAGGGATGCTGGAGAAATCTGAGATGGATTAAAATGAGCTCGGATTTCTAGGAATCCAAGCTGCAGAATCTGCTGCAGAAAGACCCCCTCAGGCCATGTGGAGTCCATGGACTTCCAGATGATTTTTTTTTACTTTCCCAAAATTTACGCATATAAATCTGTAGAAAAATATGTAAATTTCTGCTGAGGAAACATTGAAAGGAATGGGGGACAATACGCTAAATGTTATGTACTGAGGTAAATGATGTAAATATTTATGTAATTATTTACGTATTTTTCTGCATGATGAAAAAAAAAATCCTCATCTGTCTGTGGGCAGATGATGGAACAAAATGCGCCTGACAATCCGTGGAATGCAGACGGAGCAGATTTTACATAGTCCATACATCTCTACCTAGAGGGACTGAGGAAATCGGCCAAACTGGATAGGCCTTTACTCTGATCCTGCATGGCTCTTCTTATGTCCTAACCACCTTGATGGCTCATATTCCTCTAATTCAGCATCTCCAATAGAAGCCAACCAGTTGCAACTATACCTGGAATACTGAGATGAGACATGGCTTAACTAGGGCCATACACTAATTATTTAACTTTAACACAACAGAGTCTGCAGAGATCATAACACCAGGTGGGATGTGATGAAAGCAGGAGGTGCCCAGCAGCTAACCACAACAAACCTCCCAGGAGTGTGTTTGTACTTTCAAATGAGGCATGTGTAGGGATGGCGGGGAATTCCGCCACGGATTCCAGTGAAGCCAGATTCTTTAGAATCTGGCACCCCGGAATCCATGGCGGAATGGCCTCCTGCCCCCCCACCCACCGCGGAATCCCCCCAGGACGGCACTTACCTGGGGCGGATTCAGTGGCGGCGGATTCGGCGGTGGCAGCAGCTCTGGTGGTGGCGGCTCCAGCGGCGGCGGCTGGTCTCCTGGCCGGCCACGGCATAGGGATTTATGAAAGTCCCCTTACCTGGCTCTGCTGGGTTCTGCTGGGGGGGGAAGGCGCTCTGTCCCTCCCCCTGGAATCCTGGCTGGCTGGCTCCGCTCCACGTCAAAGCACTTTTTTTTCGCAAAATGGCGGCCGCAGAGATTGCTGGATAGTGAGTGTGAGTGGCTCAGGGAGTGGGGGGCAAGGGCAGGTCCAGGGTCACACAAATAGGGGCACGGGCTTGGTAGGCACCTGGAGAAGCTGGATGCAGGGGAAGAGGTCACCTGTCCATTCCTAAGTCTAATGTTTCAAGGATCTGGGGCTAATAATAATACTGTAATAGGGATGGGTGAGAAATTTGTTTGGTTTGCATTTGAATTTGAACTTTTGAATTTGCATTTCCCAGACCTAAACACAAACTGGAATGCAATTATACAACACTATTTATACTTTTCTGAATTTTGCAATGCAGGTTGCAATTCAAGAAATGTACATAAAAATGCCTATGATATGGGAAAGTACACAGCAAAATGCATGTATTAGAGGAAGGTCTGCTCAAAAATGTATTATAGGAGTAATAGCATGCAAAAATATGTGTGCATTAAGACAGGTGCATACAAAGATATATATTTCTGAATAAACTCACGTGAAAATTAGGGATGGGTGAAGGTGCAAAGTTTGAGATAGCCAGCATTCTCCAGTCATCTTGCCACTCATCTCTTTTGCCCAATGCCCATTCACATTCGGGAATGCTATTCACTCTATGTGAATGGGAAACCTGCGCAAATCAAGCAGCAATCAAATGGGAGATTTGCACACGTTTCACCAAATTTGCGCACATTTCCTAATCTGCACAATTTCTCCCCATACATTAAAGTGGGAGGCAATTCATTCTATGGAGGAAATTTGTGCAAATTAAGAAATTCGTGCCAATCAAACTGGGAATCAGGAACGAGATGAACACAAGCACATGTTGGACAGCACTCTTATTTAGAGCTTTGAATGGGGCACGCTCCCATCTTTTGTGAGCAAAAATGAAATTCTCATACATCCCTAATGAAAATGCATATGGATTCTTGCATGGAGTCCATTTCCCTCTGTAAACAGATGTGGAAACAGGGCGGAACAAACTTAATATTGGAATAGGGATGGCAGAGAATTCCGCCATGGATCTTAGGGAGGTCGAATGTCAGTGCATTCGGCCCCCTGAAATCTGTGGTGGAACGGCCTGCCCCCCCCCGCCCCCCTGCGGATCCCCCCGGGATGAGACTTACCTGGGGCGTATCTTCCGGGTGGCGGCGGCTCTGGCGGTGGCTTTGGCGGCAGCGGCTGCGGCGGCTGGTCTTCCAACCAGCTGCTGCCGCCACCATTTGCAGGTTGTTGTGTTTTTTTTCACCCACATGATAGGCTACGTAAGTTTTTACGTAGCCTAAAACGACTGGGTAAAAAAAAAAAAGCGTACACAAATGGCGGTGGCTACGGCCGTCGCCATTTGCGTTCCTTATTTTGGGCCATCTTAGTCTACGTAAATATTTACATAGATTAAGACGTCAAAAATAAGGAACGCAAAAGGCGGCGGCTGTAGCTGCCATTTGTGTACACGGTTTTGTTTTGTTTTTCCCAGAGCCCTCCACAGCTGGAAATCCGGCTGCGGACAGCTCTGGCCTGGCTGGGCCTGGCCGGCTGCTCCACGGAGCTGCCATGGAGCACAGCCGGCCAAGGAGGATTCTGGGGGGGAGGAACGGAGTGCCTCCCCCCCATCCAGGATTCCAGGGGGAGGGACGGAGCACCTCCCCCACATCCAGGATTCTGGGGGGAGGGATGGAATGCCTCCCCCACCCACCATCAGCATAATCTGTGAACAGGTAAGTGATTTTCGTACATCCCTATACTGGAAAGACATGAAACTGAGCAGGAATGAACTTGACTGATTTATTCACCCCAATTAGTGCATACATCCAGGTTCATGTCAGATAAGTTTTCTTGAACCTGGCCATGCTGGCTGGGAATGATGGGAGTTGTAGTCCAACACAACTAGAAGGCACCAGGTTGGGGGAGGATGCATCAGAGTGCATTCTAAAAATCTATTGTTCATTTTGACCAACTGATTGAGATGTACATCAGTGAGAAAACTGACAAAAGAGCAGCAGCTTATAAAAGGCTCCATTAGCTTTTATACAGGATGGCACATAAAATGGGCATTTATTGCACTATACAAATTTGGACCATAAGGCCTTTATGTCACACTTCCTCAGTCCATGCTCGCACACCTTTTCTCCATCACATGCCAAAGCAATAATTAAAGGGACAAATAAACGTTGAATAGGTAATTGGCTTTAATGGAAATATTCATGTGTTTTTATAGTCAATCGTTGCATTAGGATGGTTCCTGCTATGCTCATTATCCTAATCCATGCCCACTAGGGATGTCAGAGAATTCCGCGATGGATCTCGGTGAGGCTGAATGCCAGTGCATTTGGGCTCCCGAAATCCATCGCGTAATGAAGCCCTTGCCCCCCAAACCCACAAAAGGCATGCGAAATGGAGCACATTACCTGCTCCCGTCCGCACTGCTTTGCGAATGGCAGCCGTCCTGCGGCCGCCATTCGCTTCCTCTTCATAGCCGTGATAGGCTATGTAAATACTTACATAGCCTATCACGGCTAACGCAGGGACGCCATTTGCGTCCCTGCGGAGGCCGTGATAGGCTACGTAAGTATTTACGTAGCCTATCATGGCAGGGGGGAAAAAAACCAGCGTACACAAATGGCGGTAGCCGCCGCCATTTGCGTATGCTGGGTTTTTCCCCCCCTGCCGTGATAGGCTACGTAAATATTTACATAGCCTATCACAGCTAAATACAGGGACGCAAGTGGCGGCAGCTACGACAGCCGCCATTTGCATACCTGCAGGGCTGCCCAGTGGCTGGATGTCCAGCTGCAGGCGGCCAGAAGTGGCCGGCGGCTCCGTGGCTTGGCCGCGGAGTGGAGCCGGCTGGGCAGGATTCTGGGGGGGAGGACCGGATCACCTCCCCCCCGTCAAGGATTCCGGGGGGAGGGATGGAGCCCCTCCCCCCAGTGGAAACAGAACGGAACGGAAGGTAAGTGTTCCATCCATCCCTAATGCCCACTGGTTGCTTATTTAATCTGAGCTTCAGGGTTTGTTGGTTTGTCAAGTTGTAATGCTAGTGCTCAAAGTCCGTAAGGTTGGAGCTGGTGCTGTGATGTTTTGCCCAAGGTATGCTCAGCCATAATGACAATGGACTACTCACAATAGTCATGTCAGTAATCAGCAGCTTGACTGCTTGGAAGGCTAAGTCCCTTCCTTCTGATCTGGTGCCTCCTCTGGTGTCTTCATCCCTGGTTGACACAGAAAGATTCAGACCACTGCCTTTGGGAGTGGCACACGATAGGAAATATCACAGAATCATTGAGTTGGAAAGGATCCCAAAGGACATTCAACCCAATCCCTGCCAATGCAGGACAGCCACTGCACTGCTACAGTGTCCCTGACAGGTAGCCATCCAGCCTCTTCTTGGAAAACTCTAATGAGAATCCACCACCTTCTGAGGCAGCCTGTTCCACTGTCAAGCCGCTCGTACAACCAGGAAGTTCTGCCTAACATTTAGGGCCTTCTTGGTGGCTGCTCCCAGGCTCTGGAAGTCATTGCTGAGGGAGGCTAGATTGGCTCCTTCTCTGCTGTCCTTCTGCCATTAGGCAAAGACGTTTTTATTCAAGCAGGCTCTTAGCATGTAAGCTGGTCTGTTGCTGAAGAGGGTTCTATTGGGTTGGCTGCTGCTTTTATTATTTCTGTTACTGTTGTTTTTTTAATTGTGTTTTCAGTCTATTTGTTTTAATGGTGTTTTAATTTTATATTTATCTTGGGTTTTTTGTTGTTGTTTTTACTGTTAGCTGCCTTGAGTGCGTTTTTTATGGAAAGGCTGGTTCTAAATCAAATAATAAATAATTACATAAATAGTTTAAAAAAAAAACTTGTAATTTGAACCCTTTGGTTCAGGTGAAGGCCTTGGAGTCTCTGGTAGCTTTCTCTCCCCATAGAAGGCAGACGTGAAAAGATTTTCTAGGGCTACAAAATTCCTTGTAGAGGCAAAGAGATAGATGGGGCCAGCTTGTACCTGTCTGCGGGACAGATTTTGTCCAGGGAACTCTAGCTGCCTATTGCCAGTATTCAGGATTTCAGTTAACAATCTGCACCTTACCCAGCTCTACAATATGCTTTTTGAGTTGTGGTGCCCACAACTGTACACAGAATTCCAAGTGTGGTTACACCACAGATTTGTATAAAAGGCATTGTGGTTAGGGATGTTGCAGGCACCTGACTGGGTTTGGGAGTCCATCAGACTCACTCTGCTCATGCCCCCAAACCTGGCTTGGTGAGCCACTGCCACCCCCCACTAAGCCGTGTGAGTGGCCAGGCCAACAACCCTAAGTTTCAGTAGCAAATATGACAAGGTGGACTGGGGGTTCCTGTGGGGAACAGAGCAGCAGGATGAGCCTTCTTGACTAGCTAACTTATTGCAGAGAGACTCAGACTTGTTGCAGAGAGGCCTAGGAGGCCCACTGATGCCTTGAACGCCTCAGTACCAAGAAGGGTGAATGAGAAGGAGCTCAAGCATCCCCTGGATGAGTGGTCATTTTCACAATTTTGCCTTTGGCACCAAAAACGCATATGGTCAGCGAGGCCAATTTGTGTGTCACCTCTGAGCATCCTCTGCCCAGTTGTGAATGAGGATGCCTGATTACACGTAATTGCCGGCAATCATATTTATAGAGTGACTGATGAGGTCTATTAGCAACACATTATGGTTTGATAATGAAACACCTTTCCTCCTTCCTTCTATGTATTATCATTTTCCGCCCTCCCACCTCCAGTGGAGGAAAGTATATATGTGGGCTTATTATTAGCTGTGATTTAGCAAGAGCTATGTTTTATTTGTCAGTCATCCTCCTCTTAAAAGCAACGCAACTGGCAAAGTTCTCAGCTCACTCCTCCATGTTAATTGAGCTTCACTAGACAAAGCTGAGTAGGTGTCAGGCCGTATGAGGCTCAGACATAGACTTCCTGCTCCCAGCGCCTGTGGGAAGAGGAGGAAGGCAGTTGAAGTTCAGATGTTAGCACCACAGCCTGGAAACCTCCTGGTTCTAGGAATCAGATTATCTCAGGCTCCCAATCCTCCCGGGCCAGCTAGAAAGATCCTCAGATATGATGCACTCTTTCATGCTAAGCGATGTGGTGATGAATGACATAAGCAGGCTGTCCCTCTGCACAGCGAGATTGCCACCTCCTTGTCCATTCCAGCTGCTTGCCGGCACTCAGACCAGATCACTTACATCGGGGAAAGAAAGAGGCATTTAATCATGATCACTTATCAGTTTTATTGCACTTTTCCCCATGAAATTCTATTTTACTTTGAAATAGAGGGAGGGTTGGGGGGGAATAAAGGCAACAAAAAAAGAAGAGCATACCTTATATAACAAGATCACTAAAGAAATAAAGAAACTCAGTAATTATAATTCTCAGTCTATCACTGTTATGCTTCTGGAACTGCTAGAGTGAAACAGCCTAAGTAGAAGGTCACTGTCCAATGAAAGCATGAAGATACATGTTATATACCATATATAAGGGATGTGTGCATTGTGAACATGTGTGCTACTGTGTGCGTGCATTAGATAAAATATAGGCAACTGTATCTGGTTGGCTTTGATTAAAAGTTTGAAGGCCTTCCACATAGGAAATAAATGGAAATGATGGTGCCATAATAAATTCCTTAAAATCAGGATTCCTTGCTTGCTGCACTTGCTGAGTAACCAATAATCATAGTGTCCCAAATATTATCAACCCAGGGCTGTTTAGTTGGTCACTTTGGAGACTTGCAGTTCTGTGCTATACGTGACTTTGCAGCTGTACACAACTGCTTAAGAAGCTCTTTGGGCAGGAATCCAGGGTCATAAGTTTCAAAATGAGGGAATTGGATGGGATGGACCTTTGATGGAATATACACAAAATTGACATGGTCCAAATAAAGACTGATTCATTCATTCATAATCTGAAATAAACATTCACATTTGTAGGGATTACACTTCACATAAAACACAGGAGAAAATTCCTGCTGGATCACACCAAAGATCTATCTAGTCAAGGGGTGCATAACCTCAGGCCCAGGGCCCAAATGTTTCCCTCTGGGGGTCCTCAGAAGGTTGTTGTTGATGATGATGATGATGATGATGATGATGATTAACATTTCTAGACTACCCCATAGCCGAAGCTCTCTGGGCAGTTTACAAAGGTGCCTCTTTCCCCCACCCACCCACCATGTTTTGGTGGTTTTCTGGCTTTTTTGTACTATTTTTCCCTATTCTAAAAGGTTGAAATGCCTCTCCTAAAGCTCAGTTACTGGCAGTAAGAGATGTAAGATAAAATGTGCTGGTATTTTGGCCCGTTTTACCTTTGGCCCCACCCAACATTTTCATTCCCCTCAGACACAGTCTTGAGTGCTCTTATTTCTCCCCACAAAGTGGTGATGGGCTTCCCTCAGAAGCGTCTGAGAGCTTCTCTGACATGGAATTTGGCCCTCAGGCTGAAAGGTGTACTGTAACCTTGATCAACCAGATGAATATAGGAAGCCCACAAGCAGGAAATGAGGACATAAGAACATAGGAACATAAGAAGAGCAATGCTGGATCAGACCAAGGGTCCATCTAGTCCAGCATTCTGTTCACACAGTGGCCAACCAGCTGTCAATCAGGAACCCACAAGCAGGACATGAGTGCAACAGCACCCTCCCACCCACGTTCCCCAGCAACTGGTGTACTGAGGCTCACTGCCTCTGGTACTGAAGGCAGCACATAGCCATCAAGACTAGTAACCATTGATAGCCTGTTCCTCCAAGAATTTGTCCAACCCCCTTTTAACACCTTCAAAATTGGTAGCCATCACTAAATATGGTATTGTTCTTCCATTACACCATTACACATTGCCTTAATCATACACACCAGCTGAAGAAAGCAATATGCTTGAAACAACAAGGAATTATTCATGGCAATTGTGAGAGTATCCATACTCCAAAATGGTGCCATTGGTGTAAAGGAGATTACCCCATACTAAATGATCTGTCCCCTTCATGGATCGCTGCCTTGTTGTGGCGAAGGGGCTTGCGTAACTCAGTGAAGCCATAAGCTATGCCGTGCAGGGCCACCCAAGATGGACAGGTCATGGCAGAGAGTTCTGACAAAATGTGGTCCACTGGAGAAGGAAATGGCAACCCACTCCAGTATTCTTGCCAAGAAAACCCCATGGAACGTGTTGTTGTTCAGTCATTCAGTCGTGTCCGACTCTTCGTGACCCCAAGGACCATAGCACGCCAGGCCTTCCTGTCCTGCGCTCTCTCCCGGAGCATGCTCAAGTTCATATTCATTGCATCCGTGATGCTATCTAGCCATCTCATCCTCTGCCGTCCCCTTCTCCTTTTGCCTTCAGTCTTTCCCAGCATCAGGGTCTTTTCCAGGGAGTTTTCTCTTCGCATTAGGTGGCCAAAATATTGGAGCTTCAGCTTCAGTATCTGTCCTTCCAATGAGCACTCAGGGTTGATTTCCTTTAGGATGGACTGATTTGACCTCCTTGCAGTCCAGGGGACTCGTAAGAGTCTTCTCCAGCACCACAGTTCGAAAGCATCAATTCTTCAGCGCTCAGCCTTCCTTATAGTCCAGCTCTCACAGCCATACATTACTACTGGGAAAACCATAGCTTTGATTAGACGGACCTTTGTCGGCAAGGTGATGTCTCTGCTTCTTATTATGCTGTCTAGGTTTGCCATAGCTTTCCTCCCAAGGAGCAAGCGTCTTTTAATTTCATGGCTACAGTCACCATCTGCGGTGATCTTGGAGCCCAAGAAAGTAAAATCTGTCACTGCTTCCATTTCTTCCCCTTCTATATGCCAGGAAGTGATAGGGCCAGATGACATGATCTTCGTTTTTTTAATGTTGAGTTTCAAACCAGCTTTTGCACTCTCCTCTTTCACCCTCAACAAGAGGCTCTTGAGATCCTCTTCGCTTTCTGCCATTAGGGTGGTATCGTCTGCATATCGGAGGTTGTTGATAATTCTCCCGGCAATCTTAATTCCGACCTGTGATTCATCCAACCCGGCATTTCTCATGATGTACTCTGCATATAAGTTAAATAAGCAGGGTGACAATATGCAGCCTTGTCGTACTCCTTTCCCAATTTTGAACCAATCGGTTGTTCCATCTCTGGTTCTTACTGTTGCTTCTTGACCCTCGTACAGGTTTCTCAGGAGACAGGTAAGGTGGTCTGGTACTCCCATCACTTTAAGAATTTGACACAGTTTGTTGTGATCCACACAATCAAAGGCTTTAGCGTAGTCAATGAAGCAGAAATAGATGTTTTTCTGGAATTCTTTTGCTTTCTCCATGATGCAGCGAATGTTGGCGATTTGATCTCTAGTTCCTCTGCCTCTTCTAAACCCAGCTTGTACTTCCGGTAGTTCTCGGTTCGCATACTGCTGAAGCCTAGCTTGTAGGATTTTGAGCATCACCTTGCTGGCATGTGAAATGAGCGCAATTGTGCGGTAGTTTGAACACTCTTTGCCATTGCCCTTCTTTGGAATTGGAATGTAAACTGACCTTTTCCAGTCTTGTGGCCACTGTTGAGTGTTCCAGATTTGTTGGCATATTGAATGCAGCACTTTAACAGCATCATCTTTTAGGATTTTAAATAGCTCGGCTGGAATACTGTCATCTCCACTAGCTTTGTTGTTAGTAATGCTTCCTAAGGCCCACTTGACTTCACTCTCTAGGATGTCCGGCTCAAGTTCAGTGACCGCACTATCATGGCTATCAGGGACATTCGAATCTTTCCTGTATAGTTCTTCTGTGTATTCTTGCCACCTCTTCTTAATCTCATCTGCTTCTGTTAGTTCTCTGCCTTCTTTGTCCTTTATCATGCCCATCTTTGCACAAAACGTTCCCTTGAGATCTCCAGTTTTCTTGAAGAGATGGTGTCTTTCCCATTCTGTTGTTTTCCTCGATTTCTTTGCATTGTTCATTTAAGAAGGCCTTCTGGTCTCTCCTTGCTATTCTCTGGAACTCTGCATTCAGTTGGGTATATCTTCCCCTTTCTCCCTTGCTTTTCGCTTCCCTTCTTTCGTGAGCTACTTGTAAAGCCTCATCAGACAGCCACTTGGCTTTCTTGCATTTCTTTTTCTTTGGGACGGATTTCGTTGCTGCCTCCTGAACAATGTTACGAACCTCCGTCCATAGTTCCTCAGGCACTCTGTCTATAAGGTCTAATCCCTGAAATCTATTCCTCACCTCCACTGTATATTCATCAGGGATATGATTGAGGTCATACCTGAACGGTTTAGTGGTTTTCCCGACGTTCTTCGGGATACAATGGAACGTATCACAAGGCTAAAAGAGATGACGCCAGAAGATGAGCCGCTCAGGTCAGAAGGTGTCCAATATACTACTGGGGAAGAGCAGAGGGTATTTCCAAGTAGCGCCAGAAAGAGTGAAGCGGCTGGGCCAAAGCCGAAAGGACACTCAGCTGTGGATGTGTCTGGTGGTGAAAAGAAAATCCGATGCTGTAAAGAACAATATTGTTTAGGAACCTGGAATGTCAGATCAATGAATCAAGGTAAGCTAGAGGTGCTCAAACATGAGATGGCAAGATTGAACATCGACATCTTGGGAATCAGTGAACTAAAATGGACAGGCATGGGCGAATTTAATTCAGGTGACCATCATATCTACTACTGTGGGCAAGAATCCCTTAGAAGAAATGGAGTAGCACTCATAGTCAACAAAAGGGTGGGAAAAGCAGTACTGGGGTACAATCTTAAAAACGATAGAATGATCTCAGTACGAATCCAAGGCAAACCATTCAACATCACAGTAATTCAAGTCTATGCCCCAACCACTGAGGCCGAAGAAGCTGAGGTTGATCGGTTCTATGAAGACCTACAACACCTTCTAGAACTAACACCAAAAAAAGATGTCCTCTTCATCATAGGGGATTGGAATGCTAAAGTAGGAAGTCAAGAAATCACTGAGATAACAGGCAGGCATGGCCTTGGTGTACAAAATGAAGCAGGACAAAAGCTAATAGAGTTTTGCCAAGAGAACAGACTGATCATAGCAAACATTCTTTTCCAACAGCACAAGAGGCGACTCTACACATGGACATCACCAGATGGTCAATATCGAAATCAGATTGATTATGTCCTTTGCAGCCAAAGATGGAGAAGCTCTATAGAGTCAGTAAAAACAAGACCTGGAGCTGACTGTGGCTCAGATCATGAGCTTCTTGTTGCAAAATTTCAGCTTAAATTGAAGTACGTAGGGAAAACCACTAAACCATTCAGGTATGACCTCAATCATATCCCTTATGAATATACAGTGGAGGTGAGGAATAGATTTAAGGGATTAGACCTGATAGACAGAGTGCCTGAGGAACTATGGATGGCGGTCTGTAACATTATTCAGGAGGCAGCAACAAAATCCATCCCAAAGAAAAAGAAATGCAAGAAAGCCAAGTGGCTGTCTGATGAAGCTTTACAAGTAGCTGACGAAAGAAGGGAAGTGAAAAGCAATGGAGAAAGGGGAAGATATACCCAACTGAATGCAGAGTTCCAGAGAATAGCAAGGAGAGACAAGAAGGCCTTCTTAAATGAACAATGCAAAGAAATCAAGGAAAACAACAGAATGGGAAAGACACCATCTCTTCAAGAAAACTGGAGATCTCAAGGGAACGTTTTGTGCAAAGACGGGCATGATAAAGGACAAAGAAGGCAGGGACCTAACAGAAGCAGATGAGATTAAGAAGAGGTGGCAAGAATACACAGAAGAACTTTACAGAAAAGATCTTAATGTCCCTGATAGCCATGATAGTGCGGTCACTGAACATGAGCCGGACATCCTCGAGAGTGAAGTTAAGTGGGCCTTAGGAAGCATTAGTAACAACAAAGATAGCGGAGATGACAGTATTCCAGCTGAGCTATTTAAGATCCTAAAAGATGATGCTGTTAAAGTGCTGCATTCAATATGCCAACAAATTTGGAACACTCAACAATGGCCGCAAGACTGGAAAAGGTCAGTTTACATTCCAATTCCAAAGAAGGGCAACACCAAAGAGTGTTCAAACTACCGCACAATTGCGCTCATTTCA
Organism: Heloderma suspectum; assembly: GCF_057233095.1. Taxonomy (NCBI): domain Eukaryota; kingdom Metazoa; phylum Chordata; class Lepidosauria; order Squamata; family Helodermatidae; genus Heloderma; species Heloderma suspectum. The sequence goes on along the minus strand of NC_139461.1, from coordinate 298,783,572 downwards.
CATGCCAGCAAGGTGATGCTCAAAATCCTACAAGCTAGGCTTCAGCAGTATGTGAACCGAGAACTACCAGAAGTATAAGCTGGGTTTCGAAGAGGCAGAGGAACTAGAGATCAAATCGCCAACGTTCGCTGGATCATGGAGAAAGCAAGAGAATTCCAGAAAAACGTCTATTTCTGCTTCATTGACTACGCTAAAGCCTTTGATTGTGTGGATCACAACAAACTGTGTCAAATTCTTAAAGTGATGGGAGTACCAGACCACCTTACCTGTCTCCGGAGAAACCTGTACGAGGGTCAAGAAGCAACAGTAAGAACCAGACATGGAACAACCGATTGGTTCAAAATTGGGAAAGGAGTACGACAAGGCTGCATATTGTCACCCAGCTTATTTAACTTATATGCAGAGTACATCATGAGAAATGCCGGGTTGGATGAATCACAGGTCGGAATTAAGATTGCCGGGAGAATTATCAACAACCTCCGATATGCAGACGATACCACCCTAATGGCAGAAAGTGAAGAGGATCTCAAGATCCTCTTGTTGAGGGTGAAAGAGGAGAGTGCAAAAGCTGGTTTGAAACTCAACATTAAAAAAACGAAGATCATGGCATCTGGCTCCATCACTTCCTGGCATATAGAAGGGGAAGAAGTGGAAGCAGTGACAGATTTTATTTTCTTGGGCTCCAAGATCACCGCAGACGGTGACTGTAGCCATGAAATTAAAAGACGCTTGCTCCTTGGGAGGAAAGCTATGGCCAACCTAGACAGCATAGTAAGAAGCAGAGACATCACCTTGCCGACAAAGGTCCATCTAATCAAAGCTATGGTTTTCCCAGTAGTAATGTATGGCTGTGAGAGCTGGACTATAAGGAAGGCTGAGCGCCGAAGAATTGATGCTTTCGAACTGTGGTGCTGGAGAAGACTCTTACGAGTCCCCTGGACTGCAAGGAGGTCAGATCAGTCCATCCTAAAGGAAATCAACCCTGAGTGCTCATTGGAAGGACAGATACTGAAGCTGAAGCTCCAATATTTTGGCCACCTAATGCGAAGAGAAAACTCTCTCGAAAAGACCCTGATGCTGGGAAAGACTGAAGGCAAAAGGAGAAGGGGACGACAGAGGATGAGATGGCTAGATAGCATCACCGATGCAATGAATATGAACTTCAGCACACTCCGGGAGAGAGCGCAGGACAGGAAGGCCTGGCGTGCTATGGTCCATGGGGTCACGAAGAGTCGGACACGACTGAACGACTGAACAACAACAACAAAATGATCCGTGGGAGTGACGTTCAAGATTTTGATTACTTGAATCCCAAGAGCACTCACCATCTTATTTTAAAACAAACAAACAAAAACTGAATATGTTGCTGTTTTCCAATCACCAAGAAATGAATGGTTCCAAATGTCATAGTTACTTAAGGGGAGCCCATCACCATTTTGTGGGGAGGAGAAATAAGAGCACTTAAGAGTGTGTCTGAGTGGAATAAAACACCCAGTTGAGGACATGATTTGGCATGTATCACAGGGTTTGCATGGACCCAAAGCTCAGCTTATGTCTTCAGCACATTTCCGAAAGGGTTACAGGTTACTGCACTGCTGCTAGGTTTTATTGTGGTTGTATGGTTATATTGTGGTTTTAATGTTCTATATATTTTAAATTCTTTTGTGTGTTGTTTGGTTTTAATTTTTGTGAACCACCCAGAGAGCTTCGGCTATTGGGCGGTATAGAAATGAAATAAATAAATAAATAAATAAAACAGACAATTTGATGAAAAAATTCGAGATGGCAGAGAATTCCGCCACGGATCTCGGTGAGGCCAAATGCCAGTGCATTTGGCCACCTGAAATCAGTGGCAGAATGGCCTGCCCCCCTGCCCCCCCACAAATCCCCCCGGGATGAGACTTACCTGGGGCGGATCTTCCGGGTAGCGGCAGCTCCGGCGGCGGCAGCTGGTCTTCCGACCGGCTGCCACCACCGCCATTTGCAGACTTGTGGTTTGTTTGTTTGTTTGTTTCAAGATGTGATAGGCTACATAAAGATTTACGTAGCCTATCATGGCTGGGAAAAAAAAAACACAAAACACCGTGTATGCAAATGGTGGCGGCTACAGCCGCCGCCATTTGTATTCCTTATTTTTGGTGTCTTAGTCTACGTAAATATTTATGTAGACTAAGACAGTGAAAATAAGGTGAACGCAAATAGCGTAGCGGGCGTTATTTGTGTCCCTTTTTGATTCGCCGTTTTAGCCTACGTAAATATTTACGTAGGCTAAAACGGCGAATCAAAAAGGGACGGAAATAGCGCCCGCTATGCTATTTGCATTCCCCTTTATTTTTGCCATCATAGTCTATGTAAATATTTACGTAGACTAAGACGGCCAAAAATAAGGAACGCAAATGGCCGCAGCCGTAGCCGCCGCCATTTGCATATGTGGTTTTTTTGGGTTTTTTACCCAGAGCCCTCTGCGGCCAGAAATTCGGCTGCAGATGGCTCTGGCCTGGGCCTGGCCAGCTGCTCCGTGGAGCCACCACGGAGCACAGCCGGCCATCAAGGATTCCAGGGGGGAGGAACGGAGAGCCTCCCCCCCCATTGAGGATTCCAGGGTAGGGATGGACAAAAGAGACTTACCTCATCCCGCAGCTTGCTTTGTGGTGGGGGGGAGGCGCCCCGCCTCGCCCGGCCGAAATTCAGGCCAGGGGGCAGGCGCCCCATCCCTCGCCGCCGAAATTCAGGCTGGGTAGGAGCACCCCGTCTACCCGGCCGCGAAAAAAAAGTAAAAATAATACAAACACACACCCCCCCCGTGATAGGCTACGTAACGATTTACGTAGCCTATCACGGCTAGATTTCCAAAGTCAGCCATGATAGGCTACGTAAATCATCACGTAGCCTATCACGGGTGACTTTGAAAAAAAAAAAGCACGTACGCAAATGGCGGCTCCCATGGGGACCGCCATTTGCGTTCCTTATTTTGGCACATCTAGTCTACATAAAGATTTATGTAGAGTACTGCGAAAATAAGGGCAATGCAAATAGCGTGCCCTTATTTTCGCCGTAGTCTACGTAAATCTTTACATAGACTAGATGTGCCAAAATAAGGAACGCAAATGGCGGTCCCCATGGGCGCCGCCATTTGAGTATGTGCTTTTTTTTTTCCAAAGTCAGCCATGATAGGCTACGTGATGATTTACGTAGCCTATCACGGCTGACTTTGGAAATCTAGCCGTGATAGGCTACGTAAATCGTTACATAGCCTATCACAGGTGTTGTTGTTGTTTTTTTACTTTACTTTTTTCTTTTGCAATGGCGGTGGTGGCGGCCGGTCAGGAGACCGGCCGCCGCCCCCGCCGAAACGCCGCCGAAACGCCACCGGGACCCGCCGCTGAGAGGAACATTCACTGAAGTTAAGTCCCATCCCGGGGGGGGGCGGGGGGCCGGCAGAGAATTTCCCCAACACTTTCGGGGGGGCGAATGCGTCGGCACTCGGCCTCCCGAAGATTCATGGAGAAATTCTCTGCCAACCCTATTCCAGGGGGAGAGACAGAACGCCTCCCCCCCACACCATAAACATAATCCGCAGAAAGGTAAGTACATTTTGTACGTCCCTAGAAAAATTGCAAACAAATGAACAAGCAGGTTCCTCTTGGGAAAGAGACCAAAATCCAAGCTAATGGAAGGAAAGAGCCCTCAATAGCTAAGTCTGGACTCAGAGCTTTTAGTCAGTAAAATCAGTAAAACCTACAACAATAGGTTTTTTGATTTGTTTGGGGGAGGGGTTGCCGGGGGATGTTAGAAAAAATAATGTCAGATAATTATGTGAAGGGCAACAATACAACAGAACAGAGAATACCTGCTAAGGAAAGAGATGCATTTCCCCCTTTAAAATAGAAATAAGTATTTCTAACCCAGTTCCATTGTTTGTTTTGTAATGAAAAATTGCAATGACACACTGATAGGACTGAAATATATCATAAGGCAGGGACATCTGAGTTTATAATACTCTGTCTGATTGCATAGCCTGAGTGTATATTATTTCTGTCCTCTTTGTTTCAGTTGCTGCAAAATAACCTAGATAAAAAGCTATTGCATACCTTTTTTGGTTCCTCCCCCCCCCTTTTTTTTTTGTTAGTGTATTGATTTTTCCCCCATTAGGGGTCATGCATATTTGGATTTCTAGCTGAAGACAGCAAAATGAAATATTGTATCTTGGAAACTTTTTTAAAGGTGGCTTTCATAGGGGTTTCAATACAGTCATGGAGGATCTAATAGTGACTGTTTCCCCTGACAGCTAAAAGCAACCTTTGGGTTCAGAGGTAGAGATGCTAGAGAAATTTGTTCAGTTGACATTTTGATGTGATCTTACCTAACTTCACACTTTTGAACCAATATGTGAAACAAAACTCTGTTATTCTTCAAAATGCACACTTCTCCAAATTTTGCAAGGGAGTTTTCCAACCACATAATGCACACAAAAATGTGTATATTCATGAAAAGAAGATTACAAGTGGATTATATTTGGGAAATCATTTGTAAAAGTGTATATAAGGCCATATTGTGTACAAATTAGAATAAAGCACACACAAATGTGTATACATTTTCATGCAAAGTTAAAACAAACTACCCTCAATGTTCTGGACTGAAACAAACTTAAGAATGGAATAATGAGGAACTGAGAGAAACCAAAATTGGCAGATTTGACCATCCCTAGGTAAGAGGCCATGCATCTTTGAATAGGGATGGCAGGGCACCCAATTCTGTCTGGGAATCCAGCAGAACCTCCCCTGCACCTGCATCCTCAAGCCCCACTCTCCAAGCCCCTGCCCCCGCTTGCTCCCTGCCCATGCTCAGCAAGTGGCCCCCACCCACCCAGGTGACCTCACCAAGCTCTGTGGTCACCATTTTTTAAAAAATAAAATGGTGGCCACAAAAATGTGGCCACCATTTTTGCAAGTGTGCATATTCACGTATGCATGAAATATGCATTTTTGCGAAAACATGCATTTTTGCACACCGGCAAATATGAGCATGTGCAAAAATGCATTTTCACACATGCAAATGTGCACATTTTTGCTATCGCCATTTTGTTTTTCAAAAATTGGCGACCACAGAGCTTGACGAGGCCACCAGGGGAAGTCTGGGCTGCTCACCGAGCATGGGAGGGGCTCGAGCATGGTCCGGGGACCAGTGAGTAGAGACAGGGACTGGGCAGGCACCTGGAGAACCCAGACGGGTGTGGTGTTCACACATCCCTATCTCTGAATATCAGTTTGGGCCTAGTAAACCATGGGAGGAGACAGTTCCCTTCATACCCTGCTCTTATCTTCCCGACGTCATCTGTCTGGCCACCATTGAAAGCAGGATGTTGTACTTGAGTTAACCTTGGTTAAGCTGGTAAGGCTCTTCTTATGGTCTTGTCCCATTACTTATACATAGGTTAAATCCCCTTGACTTTGATGGGACTTAACCATGACTAGCCAAGTGCAGTATTGTAGCTAAAGTCTGCAATGTTGATAAATATCTCTGTGCTGTTACCCAGTTCCAGCAGTGATTCTAATGAATGGTATGAAGCCCAGCAGTTATATTGTCACTCGAGCTATTGGTTTCACTTTACAGTCTGTAGCCCCTGTTCATGATGTAACAGGATGGTCTAAAGACACAATCTCTTGTTGTTGTTGTTGTTGTTTTGATGGGGGTGGGTTGGTGGGAGTTCATTGACAGCTATTTTTCTTGACTACTACAAAACATAATTCTCCTTTCTTGTTGGTCAGGCACCCCTCCCTCCACCCACTCCCCGAATAATGGGAATTCCTAAAATCTGATAAAGTATGTTTCAAGGTAAGGACCATGCATGCCCATCACTGTACAACATTCCAATTCTATTTTTCAATACAACAATGGTTTGTATTGAAACAATGGTTTGTTTCGATACAGCAGTTAGTTTCAATACAACTAATTTGTTGCTTTCATTTGAACTCAGTTAATTTTGAACTCCTAAATCCAGGGAGAAATTTGGGTATGAAGAATTTTATTAGGGATGTACCAAAGTCACTTACCTTTTCGCAGATTCTGTTAATGGGGGGGGAGGCATTCCATCCCTCCCCCCAGAATCCTCGATGGGGGGGAGGTGATCCGGTCCTCCCCCCCGGAATCCTCGACAGCTGGCTGTGCTCCGCGGCGGCTCCGCAAAGCAGCCAGCCAGGCCCAGGCCAGGGCCATCCTCAGCTGGATTTCCGGCCGTGGAGGGCTGTGGGTAAAAAAAAACTGGCTACAGCCGCCACCATTTGCGTTCCTTATTTTTCGCCGTCTTAGTCTACGTAAATATTTACATAGACTTAAGACGAAGAAAAGAAGGGGGAATGCAAATAGCGTATTAGGCGCTATTTGCATTCCCCTTTCTTGTCTCCGTCTTAGTCTATGTAAATATGTAAATAGATTAAGATGGAGAAAAATAAGGAACGCAAATGGCGGCAGCCATAGCCGCCGCCATTTGCATACGTGTTTGGGTTTTTTTATCCAGACGTGATAGGCTACGTAAGTCTTTATGTAGCCTATCATGTCTATGGGGGGGGAAGAAAAAAACACAGACTGCAAATGGCGGTGGCAGCAGCCAGTCGGAAGATCAGCCGCTGCCGCCGCCGCAGCTGCCACTGGAGCCACCGCCGTCCGGAACATCCGCCCCAGGTAAGTCTTATCCCGGGGGGGATATGTGGGGGATGGCAGGCCGTTCCACGATGGATTTCGGGGTGCCAAATGCTCTCACCAAGATCCGTCATGGAATTCTCTGACATCCCTAAATTTTATCAAGATTCCTAACTGACAGGAGATTGAGAGATGGAGTTGGAAAAGACAACTATATCTCTACCTCCCATCCTGCCTTGCATCAAACTTGATGGGCATTTAGCTAGTTCTGTAAATATTCAACAAATATTTTTTGTTCTTATTCAACAATAAGAAGAGAGACACTTTTCTAAGAAAAGAAAAAAATGCCTCTCCAAATACACAACAACCTCAGTAGACACACTGTTGACAACTGTTTGTGCCTGTATGTGAAGAGCAATCAATCAAATGGAAAATAATGCAAAGTCACCCCAGCTTTTTCAGTGGCATTGTTTCATATCTGCAGATTCCTTTCCCTCTCTGGATCTCAGAATACTCTGTACACTTTAATTAATTAAGCCCCACATGCCCACTAAAGAAAGGCAAATGCTCAAAGTTACAAGAGTAACTTTGCAAATGGTGTCCTTAGTATCAGGTTTCCCAGTCCCCCCAGCGCACATGCTCAAGCAATCTGACACCAGACCCCCAAATCAGTGAGATTTCTTTATTGCAGGAAATCCCACAGCAAAAGCTTAATGGTTACACTCTTCAGAAATCATATAGCTGATGGTCAGTAGCTACAGGCTCTATGTAATTCCAGAACAGTCCAAAGCTAAACACTACTACCGTGATTGAGAACTTCATCAATGTGGTTTCCCTGTTGCCATCTCCATGGTTCTGAACACAAGGGAAGGGACTCTAGATTCCTGGAGTACCTAACCCAAGCAATCCTTTCATGGGACTCCTACCCTGGACATGGAAAGGGAATGATTCCTGGAATGAACCCATCAGGCAATCAAGTGATAATTTCTTGAAAATTACAAACTACCTACACAACCCACACCCACAGAGAGTCCAGCTTTGAATCTTTTGTTGATAACTCCAGGCTACATGGTCAAGGCCCATCAAGATCAAGGGAAGGGCTTACCCACACACACAAGGAGTTCCAGGCCACTGCTTTCGCATTGGCAACTCCACACTGCAAGAGTTCTGGCAGAGGGAAGTCCAAAAGTCGTAGATCAAACCCAGCCTGCCGAACACTGAGCTGACTACAAACACAGACACATCATCCGCAGCAACAGGAGTCTGAGTCTATGAAAAGCCTCACAGTACTTTTCATGGCCAGTCCTTAACAATCCAAAGTTCCAGTCCATGTGCAGAGTGCCTCCAAAAGCCCAGATGATGATGGAGCCAAACAGATGGCTTCGGGCAATGAAGACGAAATGTTCCTAGCAAAGGCTCTTCACTTTTGCATCAGCTTAAAGGGGAAGGCATGACTGTAGGACACCCCCTCCAGATCCCTTGACAGACACGGGCCATTAGCCTTTCAGCAGGGCCCCCGTCTAAATGGGGCATCACTGCTCAGCCCTCCAGCAGTGATGCTTCAACCTGGGTGACCCTTCTGCAAACCACACCCCTCCTCTGTCAGGTTCTCACGGCCAGCTTCCAGCCTCCCTGCCTGCCAAGGCCAGACCAGCAGGTGGGCAGGCAGTTGGGTGACTCGCCCTGGCTCTGCTCTGAGAACACTGGCAGAGACAAGCTCACACAGACTGTGACATTCCAGAGGCTGAACAGGCCCAGGCCCTTCCAGGCTACTTCTAATCACATCCTGGCTATAACCTACAAGGCCCACTGCAGTACCGAAGCTGGGCCCTGAGACTTAGGCCCAGTGAATGATCTGAGAGCACCTGAGCAGCATTGGGGAAGCTAAGTTAGTGTGCATCTAATCAGTTCCTTGGATGGGAGACCACAGGCAGTCTCATATAAGAGCAGGGTGTGAGTACAGTAATACACGGTACACACTGCTAGGGATGGCAGAGAATTCTGCCACGGATCTCAGGGAGGCCGAATGTGCCCCCGAAATCTGTGGCGGAACGGCCTGCCCCCCCCTGCAGATCCCCCAGGATGAGACTTACCTGGGGCGGATCTTCCGGGTGGCGGCGGCTCTGGTGGCGCCTCCGGCGGCGGTGCGGCGGCGGCCGGTCTTCCGAACAGCTGCCGCCGCCGCCATTTCCCATGTAAAAAAAAAAAAAAAGACGTGATAGGCTACGTAAAGATTTACATAGCCTATCATGGCTAGGTTAAAAAAAAAAGACGTGATAGGCTACGTAAATCTTTACGTAGCCTATCGCGTCTGACTTAAAAAAAATAAACACGCGCGTACGCAAATGGCGGCAGCCATAGCCACCGCCATTTGTGTTCTTTATTTTGGCCCGTCTTAGTCTACGTAAATATTTATGTAGACTAAGAAGGCGAAAATAAGGGGAACGCAAATAGCGTCCGCTATGCTATTTGCGTTCCCCTTATTTTCGCCGTCTTAGTCTATGTAAATATTTACGTAGCCTAAGATGGGCCAAAATAAGGAACGTGGTTTTTTTATGCGCATGTGTTTTTTTTTAAAAAAAGTCAGACGTGATAGGCTACATAAAGATTTACGTAGCCTATCACGGCTGACTACAGGGACGCAAATAGCGGCGGCTATGGCCGCCGCCATTTGCATCCCTGCTAGCCAGAGGCCGGATGTCCAGCTGCTGGCGGAGCCGGCCGGCGGCTTCGCAGAATCCCTGCAGAGCACAGCCAGCCAGCCAGGATTCCGGGGGGGAGGCGCGGAGCACCTCCCCCCTGGTGAGGATTCCGGGGGGAGGGATGGAGCGCCTCCCCCCCCACCATCAACACAATCCATGAAAGGTAAGTCACTTTCGTACATCCCTACACACTAGGAATGGACGAAAGGTATTTACCTTGTCCCACAGCTTGCTTCGCGGTGGGGGGGAGGCGCTTCGGTTCTCCCCCCGAAATTTAGGCCAGGGGGGAGGCGCCCCATCCCTCACCAGAGAAATTCAGGCCAGGGAGGAGCGCCCCGTCTCCCTGGCCGCGAAAAAAAAAGTAAACAAAAAACAAAAAACACACACCCGTGATAGGCTACATAACGATTTGCGTAGCCTATCACGGCTAGATTTCCAAAGTCAGCCGTGATAGGATACGTAAATCGTCACGTAGCCTATCACGGGTGACTTTGGGGAAAAAAAAAAGCGCATACACAAATGGGGCTCCGCCATTTGCGTTCCTTATTTTGGCACGTCTAGTCTATGTAAAGATTTACGTAGACTACGGCGAAAATAAGGGCAATGCAAATAGCGTTCTCTTATTTTCGCCGTAGTCTATGTAAATCTTTACGTAGACTACAGCAACCAAATAAGGAACGCAATTGGCGGCTCCCTATGGGGGCCGCCATTTGCGTACGCGCTTTTTTATTTTTTTCAAAGTCACCCGTGATAGGCTACGTGACGATTAACGTAGCCTATCACGGCTGACTTTGCAAATCTAGCCATGATAGGCTACGTTAATCATTACGTAGACTATCACAGGGGCGTGTTTTTTTTTTACTTTTTTTGTAATGGCGGTGACCCGCCCCTGACGAAGACCTGACGAACTGCCGCCGGGACCCGCCACCGGGAGCGACATTCATAAAAGGTAAGTCCCATCCCGGGGGGGGGGGCGGGGGGGAATTTCTCCCCAAACCTTCGGAGGACCGAATGCGTTGGCACTCGGCCCCCCAAAGTTTCGGGGAGAAATTCTCCCACATCCCTAGGTTGTGGATTGTTACTCTAGAGGTCTTTTCAGGAAGCACAAGCAGCCAGGCAGCCTGCAAAACACAGGAGAATGGGACTAGGGATGGCAGAGAATTCTGCCATGGATTCCAGTGAGGCCGGATTCTTTAGTATCCATCCCCCTCAGAATCCATGGCAGAACAGCCTCCTGCCCCCCTCCCCTCCCCACGGAATCCCCCCGGGACGGAACTTACCTGGGGCGGATGCGGTGGCTCCAGCGGCTGGACTCCTGGCTGGCCACAGCCAGGCTGCTGCAGACGCCATTGGTGTCCTTGCAGCTGTGATAGGCTATGTAAGTATTTCCGTAGCCTATCACAGTTTCCCCCCCCAAAAAACCAGCATACACAAATGGTGGCGGCTACGGTGGCCGCCATTTGCGTTCCCTATTTTTCACCATTCTAGCCTACGTAAATATTTACGTAGGCTATTACGGCGAAAAAAAGGGAACGCAAATAGCGTAGTGGGCACTATTTGCATTCCTTTTTTTTCACTGTAATAGCCTACGTAAATATTTACATAGGCTAGAATGGCGAAAAATAGGGAACACAAATGGCGGCCACCATAGCCGCTGCCATTTGCGTACCCTGGGTTTTTTTGGGGGGTTAACCGTGATAGGCTACGTAAATACTTATGTAGCCTATCACGGCAGTTTGGCTGGATGCAAATAGCAGCGGCTATGGCAGCCGCCATTTGCGTCCGCAGCAGCCTGTCCGTGGCCAGAACTCCAGCTGCGGACGGCCCTGGCTGGCTGCTCCGCAGAGCCACCACGGAGCAGAGCTGGCCAGGCAGGATTCCAGGGGGGAGGACTGGATCGACTCCCCCCCATTGAGGATTCCAGGGGGAGGGACAGAGCACCTGCTCCCCCACCGCGAATCACATCCGCGAACAGGTAAGTCACTTTCGTACATCCCTAAATGGGACTGAATTTGAAAAAGGAAGCACATGTGAACACACACCTCAGCCACCTCCTTAGAGTAACGTAAGCTCTTAGGTCCTGCACACTAAGAAATTTATCTGAAATTCTCACTATCTCTGTGAACGAAGCAGACAGACAACTGCCTATTTTGCAGGGAAGCAAAGAAGTTGCAAAAGTCCAGGAGGGAATTCGGCACAGTACTATTTTAATATGCTGGCATTGGGCTTTAATCCCTAAGCAGTCTGGGTCCTGGTTACTTGAAAGACCACTTTAACCTTAGGGATGGCAGAGGAATCTGTCTGGGGGGTGAAGCTCACCAAACTTTTATGAGGTTTCCTCCCCCCACCCTCGACTTTGACTTGTTTCCCTGCAAGCTGGCCCGACTGGACCTGCATCAAGTTGAGCCAGTTCGCTGAGTGTCTGTGTTCTGTTTTTGTATTGTGTTAAAGGGAATTTGCCCAAATTGCAGCCACAATTTACACAAATTCCTTTTAATGCAATTAAACACACACAGAGAGAAAGATTCCCAGATTTCAGGAAAAGCCACCCAGCTCAGCCCACAAATGTGAGCTGAGTCGGGTGCTCAGTAGGAGTCTGTTGAGCCCCCAAAGTGCCAGATTTCATAGCCACAGACATCCCTTCACCCATGCCAACCAGCCCACACACAAAGCACCAAAAGACAGTACTTGAGAGGTGTGTCTGGCAGCTATGTACTCTTTTCATTTTTACTCTAGAGTAAGTTTGGGGGATTGGGAACCTAGGATGAGGGGTAAGGGGGGCTTTCAAGATCTGGATACCCCCCTGTACCTATAGTGAAAATGAAAACAAGACATTGCTGCTAGACACACATTTAAATTAATGTCTGCTTTGGCCCCGGGATCAACGAGAGATGCTTTTCTTCTGTGACCACCTGTCAAAGCAATTAGGCAGATAGACTCAAGTGATAGTGCCTTTCTGGTACTGGCCCATACCTGTGGAACTCAGTTCCAGTCTGCCTGGGCCCGTCATACCAGGCCTTGAAACAGTCCCTAAAGATGCCACAAAATTGGGCGGGATAGCTAATACTCTGGAAGAAAGAAACAGAATTCAAAGTGATAGGCTGGAGCGCTGGGCAGAAAACAGAGTGACATTTAATAGGGATAAATGCCAAGTTCTGCACCTAGGAAAAAGAAACTAAATGCACAGTTACAAGATGGGCAATACTTGGCTCAACAATACTACAAGCGAGAAGCATCTTGTAATTGTTGTAGATCACAAGCTGAATATGAGTCAAGAATGTGGTGTGGCTGCAAAAAAGGCAAATGCTATTTTGGGCTGCATTAATAGAAGCATAGCTTCCAAATCCCAAGGAAGTACTAGTTCCCCTCTACTCAGCACTGGTTAGGCCTCATCTGGAGTACTGTGTCCAGTTCTGGGCACCATACTTTAAGAAGGATGCAGACAAACTGGAGAGGGTTCAGAGGAGGGCAACGAAGATGATCAGAGGACTGGAAACAAAGCCCTATGAGGAGAGACGGGAAGAATTGGGCCTGTTTAGCCTTGAGAAGAGAAGACTGAGGGGAGATATGATAGTGCTCTTCAAGTACTTGAAAGGTTGTCACAGAGAGGAAGGCCAGGATCTCTTCTCGATCATCCCAGAGTGCAGGACACGGAATAATGGGCTCAAGTGACAGGAAGCCAGATTCCGGCTGAACATCAGGAAAAACTTCCTGACTGTTAGAGCAATACAACAATGGAACCAATGACCTAGGGAGGTGGTGGGCTCTCCCACACTGGAGGCATTCAAGATGAGGCTGGACAGCCATCTGTCAAGGATGCTCTGACTTGGATTCCTGCACTGAGCAGGGGGTTGGACTTGATGGTGTTATAGGCCCCTTCCAACCCTACTATTCTATGATTCTATGCATTTTTAAAATCTTGATTTATAATTGAGTCAAGACTTTCTAGGTACCCTAGTGTATATGGTGCCATCTCACTTTAGTTGTTAATGTTGATATTATTAGTGTTTTTTGTTGTTTTACTCATGGTGTTAATTGTATTTTGTGTAGGGATGGACGAAAGTCCCTTACCTGTCCTCGAAGCTTGCTTCACGGTGGGGAGGAGGTACTTCGCTTCTACCCTCCAAGTTCATGCGAGGGGGGGAGGCGCCCCGCCTCGCCCGGCCGAAATTCAGGCCGGGCGGGAGGCGCCCCATCCCTCGCCGGCGAAATTCAGGCCAGGTAGAAGCGCCCCGTCTACCCGGCCGCGAAAAAAAACACCAACAAACCACCCCTGTGATAGGCTACGTAACGATTAACGTAGCCTATCATGGTTGTTTTGTTTTTTTTTTACTTTCCTTGTAATGGCGGCGGCGGCAGCCGGTCGAAAGACCGGCTGCCGCCCCCGCCCCTGACAAAGACCCGACAAACCGCCGCCGAGACCCGCCGCCGGGAGGGACATTCGTGAAAGGTAAGTCCCATCCTGGGGGGGGGGCGGGGGGGCAGAGAATTTCACCGCTGATTTCGGGGGGCCGAATGCATTGGCACTCGGCCCCCCGAAGTTTTGGGGAGAAATTCTCACCCATCCCTAAATTTGTGGTTTAAATTTTGTCCATTGCCTGGCAGGGCTTTTCCTGAGAGACATCTTATAGATCTTTTAAAGAAATAAACAAAAGAACTAAAATAATCCTGCTTTCTATGCTGGTCAACTGGAGTCAACCTGTGGCAGCTAAGTCCATTAATGACGTGTTGTGTGAAGAATTTCTTTCCCCCTTTTACCCATACAGTTATCTGAAGTCTGTATATGAAAGTTAAAAAATAAATAACACCTCTTACTAAAATTGGGAATTTTCAGATAACATTAACTATTCACTAATGGCTCTATGAAAGCAATACTCAAGCAGCCTCAAACAGAGCAAAGCAAAGAGAGACTGGAATGGAAAAGAGGTTCGATCTAGCTGTAGAGATGTTGGAGAAATCTGCAACCAACTCCAGTGAGGCGGGATTCTTTGGAATCTGGCCCCCTGGAATCCGTGGCGGAATGGCCTCTCCCCCGCCCCCCCAAGCCCCCCCCGGGATGGACCTACCTGATGGCGGATGCGGTGGTAGCAGATGTGGTGGTGGATGCAGCGGTGGATGCGGTGGTGGCAGCGGCTCCAGCTTGTCTTCCGGCCGCTGCCAGGCTGCTGTGGCCGCAAATGGCAGCCATCGTAGCGGCCGCCATTGGTTTGCCTGCATTAGGCCATGATAGGCTACGTAAATACTTATGTAGCCTATCACAGCAAAGAGCAGGGGCGCAAATGGCAGCCACTACACCATTTGCATGCATGCCTTTTGCCATGATAGGCTATGTAAATACTTATGTAGCCAATCACGGCAAAGAGCAGGGGCGCAAATGGCGGCCACTACATAAGTATTTACATAGCCTATCATGGCAAAAGGCAGGCACACAAATGGCGTAGCGGCCGCCATTTGCGTGCCTGCCTTTTGAAGTGATAGGCTACGTAAATACTTATGCAGCCTATAACGGCTTGGCAGGGACGCAAATAGCGGCTGGCGTAGCAGCTGCCATTTGCGGCCGCAGCAGCCCGGCAGCGGCCAGAAGTCCGGCTGCAGCTGGTCCTGGCTGGCAGCTCTGCAGAGTCGCCGTGGAGCGGAGCTGGCCAGGTCGGATTCCGGGGGGAGAGACTGAGTGCCTCCCCCCCACATCGTGGAAGCCCCACAACGGAACAAGATAAGGGATTCGTACATCCCTATCTAGCAGGGAATTAGAAAGCGGAGGTCTGTCAACTGGAATGTGCATTGACGAGTCAAACTGACCAGTAAAATGGCATCTTAGGAACTCCACATTCCTTCTCCATCAGTGACTTCCATATTGAACTGGTGGCATTCGCAAGTCCAGATAAGATTTTCTATGAGAGTTGTGCAAGCTCAACAAAGAAGTGCCTGGAATCAGAAATGTGCTGGCAATTTTGATGATCAGGCATGACAGAAAGAGGCATAGATAGCTGATTCCGCCACACACACATCCCCTGTGCAGCTAGATCTTCCGACTGCTAATACTAAGATGAAGTTCTAAAAATACAATAGCCTGGTGCTTAATACCAAACGCAGTTCAACGACGGAGTTCGCTACTTCGAGACGTTGTGTTGGCCACCAACTTGGTCGACCTGAAAAGAGGATTAGATAAAATTATGGAAGATGAGGTTATTGTGAGAGGCCATGTGTGGGTGGAAATGTGGCTAGCCTCGCTACTCCACCCGAAAGTAATTGCAGCATTCCTGAGGGAGGTGGGAGCTGGCTGTCCTGTACGGCTAAGGATCCCACGCCACAAAGGGAAAAAAATATAAGCTGACCAAAGAAGACAGAAGGAGGGTGGTAGTGGAGAGTGGAAGAGACAAGTCCTGTGTGTGAAGCTGTACAACAGACAGGCACGTCCTGTTTTGAGAGTGTCAGAGCAGATTAGGGATGTATGAGAAATTGGTAGGGGTGGACGAAAGTCACTTACCTGTCGTCGAAGGCCGTTTGCGGTGGGCGGGAGGCGCTTCGCTGCTCCCCCCACGAAGTTCAGGCCGGGGGGGGAGGCTTCCCACCTTGCCCGGCCGAAATTCAGGCCGGGGGGGAGGCGCCTCGCCCGGCCGCGAATGCGAAAGAAAAAAAAAAAAAGCACCCCCGATAGGCTACGTGACGATTCACGGAGCCTATCACAGCTAGATCTGCAAAGTCAGCCGTGATAGGCTACGTGAATCATCACATAGCCTATCATGGGTGACTTTAAAAAAAAAAAAAGCGCATACGCGAATGGAGGCCCCCATAGGGAGCCGCCATTCGCGTTCCTTATTTAGTCGCTGTAGTCTACGTAAATGTTTACGTAGACTACGGCGAAAATAAGGGCAATGCAAAAAGCGTTGCCCTTATTTTCGCCGTAGTCTACGTAAACATTTACGTAGACTACAGCGACCAAATAAGGAACGCGAATGGCGGCTCCCTATGGGGGCCGCCATTATCCGTACACTCTTTTTTTAAAAAAAAAAAGTCACCCGTGATAGGCTATGTGACGATTCACGTAGCCTATCATGGCTGACTTTGCAAATCTAGCAGTGACAGGCTACGTGAATCGTCACGTAGCCTATCATGGGTGACTTTAAAAAAAAAAAAAGCGCATACGCGAATGGCGGCCCCCATAGGGAGCCGCCATTCGCGTTCCTTATTTAGTCGCTGTAGTCTACGTAAATGTTTACGTAGACTACGGCGAAAATAAGGGCAATGCAAATAGCGTTGCCCTTATTTTCGCCGTAGTCTACGTAAACATTTATGTAGACTACAGCGACCAAATAAGGAACGCGAATGGCAGCTCCCTATGGGGCCGCCATTATCCGTACACTCTTTTTTTTTTTTTTAAGTCACCCGTGATAGGCTACGTGACGATTCACGTAGCCTATCATGGCTGACTTTGCAAATCTAGCAGTGACAGGCTACGTGAATCGTCACGTAGCCTATCAGGAGGCTTTTTTTTTCCCTTTCATTGCAATGGCAGCGGCGGCAGCCGGTCGAAAGACCGGCTGCCGCTCCCGCCTCGCTCGAACACCCGCCGAACCGCCGGCCGGACCAGCCACCGGGAGGGACATTCGGTGAAGGTAAGTCCCGTCCCGGGGGGGGGTGCGGGGGGCAGGGGGGTGCGGAGGATTTCTCCCCGAAACTTGTTCGGGGGGCCGAACACGTTGGCGCTTGGCCCCCCCAAAGTTTCGGGGAGAAATTCTCCGCCATCCCTAGAAATTGGTTTCAGTTCATTTTTGATCAGGATTTACCCAGTTCACACCTTCTGGATCGAATATGGACTCAGAAGCAATCTGCGGCCAAGTCCGTGCATGTCCAAAATTGCAATGTGATTCGCAGACCAAAAACAATGATTCAATCGCATGTGTGTGTTTGGAAAATGTTCATAAAAATGTGTACTTTTGAGGAATGTGCTCAAATTTGCTTTAATCAATGGAGTAAGAATGCATACATTTCAAAGATATGCACAACTGCTGTATACATCTGGGAAAATATGAGCAAAAATACGCATGGATTTTCATGCGGGAAAAAAAAAAAAGCTCAGAACCTGCTATGGCCTCAAGACGTGCCAGATCTACATATAAATGCATGCAGAAGCATTTTCAGCTTTTGTTTGGATGATCATGGAATCGACTTTGGTCCATCAGCAGCACATGTAGCAAGTAAAGAGAGTATACAGCACCTAAAAACCCACTTTCACAAGTCAGACAAGAGCACTTTAAACTGCCTTAATGTAGGGTTGAGTGGAGTCCCACAAGTTGAAGTGAATGTTATCAACTGCAGAGATGCTGCTCAGTGAGTGAGAGAGACTTGTTCCCTGCCCTGTCCATGCTCCCACTACTGGCTGCCCCTTCTACTTCCCCTCTGTATAATCTTTAGTTTTCAGTGTATCACAGTAATGATTAGGGATATGCACACCCACCCCTGTCCGGGTTCTCCAGGTGCCCACCCAGCCCCTGCCACCGATCGCCAGTCCCTGGACTGCACTCAAGCTGCTCCCATGCTTGGCAAGCAGCCTGCACTCACACCAGTGGCCTCGTCGAACTACACATAGGGATGCCAGAGAAATCCGCTGCAGACCCCAGTGATGCCGGATTCAAAGGAATCTGGCCTCCGGAGTCCATGGCAGAGCGGCACCACTCACCTCCTCCTCCCTCCAGAATCCTCCCTCCAGAATCCAGAACGGTGATCCGTTCCTGGAATCCTCATGAGCCAGCCTCTCTCTGCGGCAATTCTGCGGAGCCACAGGATGGCTCAGTATTGCTGGCCTGGTGAATGGATACAGCTGCAAGTGGCGTAGTGGATGTATGTAGTGGACCATTTATGGCTGCATTTCGGTTAAACTAAGGGGCTTTACGGCCGCAAGTGGCATAGTGGAAGGTACTTGTGGCTGTATCCATTCGCCAGGCCAGCGATACGGAGCCGGCTGCTGGCCTGCGGCTCTGCAGAATCCTCGCAGAGAGGAGCTGGCTCATGAGGATTCCAGGGGGAGGAACGGATCGCCTCCCCCCACGGACAGATTCCCCATGGACCAGCAGGTAGGGAATCCGCCCATCCCTAGCTACACAGTTGGCATTTTTTGAAAAATAAAATGGTGATTGCAAAGTGTGCAATTTGTTTATGCATGGAAATGTGCATTTTTGTGAATGCACATATTTGTGTATGCTCATTTGCGTATGCGTGACAATGTGCATTTCCGCATATATGCAAATATGCACATTTTTGCAATCGCCATTTTATTTTTCAAAAAATGGCAACCACAGAGCTTGACGAGGCTGCCAGGGTGAGTGCGGGCCACTCGCCAAGAATGGGCAGGGGGCGAGCAGGGACAGGGGATTGGTGGACAGGGCTTGGGGGATGGACAGGCGGGGTTCCGCTGGATTCCTGCACTGAATCAGGAGCCTGTGCCAACCCTAGTAACAATTAGGGATGCACGAAAGTCACTTACCTGGTCTCGCAGCTTGCTTCGCGGTGGGGGGGAGGCGCTTCGCTGCTCCCCCCGAAGTTCAGGCCGGGGGGGGAGGCTTCCCTCCTTGCCTGGCTGAAATTCAGGCCGGGGAGAAGTGCCCCGTCTCCCCGGCCGCGAACTTCAAAAGGAAAAAAAAAATGCCCCTGTGATAGGCTACGTAACGATTAACGTAGCCTATCACGGCTAGATCTGCAAAGTCAGCCGTGATAGGCTACGTTAATCGTCACGTAGCCTCTCACGGGTGACTTTGGAAAAAAAAAAAAAGTGCGTATGCAAATGGCGGCCCCCATAGGGAGCCGCCATTCATGTTCCTTATTTGGTCCCTGTAGTCTACGTAAAGATTTACGTAGACTACGGTGAAAATAAGGGCAACGCTATTTGTGCTGTCCTTATTTTCGCCGTAGTCTACGTAAATCTTTATGTAGACTACAGGGACCAAATAAGGAACGCGAATGGCGGCTCCCTATGGGGGCCGCCATTAGCCGTACGCGCTCTTTTTTTTTTTTTTAAGTCACCCGTGATAGGGTACGTGACGATTAACATAGCCTATCATGGCTGACTTTGCAAATCTAGCCGTGATAGGCTACATTAATCATTATGTAGCCTATCACAGGGGCATTTTTTTTTTTTTACTTTTCTTGTAATGGCGGCGGTGGCAGCCGGTCAAAAGACCGGCTGCCACCCCCGCCCCTGACGAAGACCTGCCGAACCGCCACCAGGACCCGCCGCCGGGAGGGACATTCGTGAAAGGTAAGTCCCATCCCGGGGGGGCGGGGGGCAGGGGGGTGGAGAATTTCTCCCCGAACAACCTTCGGAGGACCGAATGCGTTGGTACTCGGCCCCCCGAAGTTTCGGGGAGAAATTCTCCCCCATCCCTAGTAACAATACCACAAAGTACTGCTGCTGCAGGCTCTCGCTACTGGCCACCCCCTCTCCTTCCCCTCTATGAATGGAACTGCCCTTTTGTGAATAGGAAAAAGAGGCTAGATAGCTTGCGAGCTGCTGTGAAGCCTTGAAACAGTGCGGCTCTGATTCTCTCAATGGGAAAAAGATGCTACAGATTTTCCATGGGGGTAAAGCAGGAACTACACTATTCTGAAGTCTTGAAACAGCACAGCTCTAATTTTTTCAATGGGAAAACAATGCTACAGATTCTCAATGGGTAAATGCTTATAAATGGAAAGTAGTACCTATGTGCAAAAAGAGGGAACAGGAAAAAGGGGTGGCCCCACCCCTTGACCAGGTCACTGCTAGTTCATAGCCAGGTCACAGAAAGAGGCATGCCCCAGATTTATTGCACGGGATGGAGCACACTGCTGTGGAACTGCTTCAGAACTGCATTTGAGAAAAACAACACACTAAAATGTAGGGATGTACAAAAGTCACTTACCTTTTCAAAAGGTGACATTTGTGAGGGGGGAGGCGCTCCGTCCCTCCCCCCGAAATTCTGGACAGGGGGGAGGTGCTCCGTCCCTTCCCCCCGAATCCTGTCCAGCCGGCTGTGCTCCGCAGGGATTCTGCGGAGCCACCGGCTGGCTCCGCCAGCAGCTGGACATCCGGCCGCTGGTTAGCAGGGACGCAAATGGCGGCGGCCATAGCTGCTGCCGTTTGCGTCCCTGCAGTCAGCCGTGATAGGCTACGTAAATGTTTACGTAGCCTATCACGGCTGATTTAAAAAAAAAAAATGCGCGTACGCAAATGGTGGCGGCCATGGCCGCCGCCATTTGCATTCCTTATTTTGGCACGTCTTAGTCTATGTAAACATTTACGTAGACTAAGACGGTGAAAGTAAGGGGAACGCAAATAGCGTAGCATCTACGCTATTTGCGTTCCCCTTATTTTCGCCGCCTTAGACTACGTAAATGTTTACGTAGACTAAGATGTGCCAAAATAAGGAATGCAAATGGCGGCACCCATGGGCGCCACCATTTGCGTATGCACGTTGTTTTTCTCTTTTAAATCAGCCGTGATAGGCTACATAAAGATTTACGTAGCCTATCACGGTGTTTTTTAAAAATCTAGCCGTGATAGGCTACGTCAATCTTTACGTAGCCTATCATGTTTTTTTTCGTTTTTGTTTTTTTAACTAGAAATGGTGGCGGCAGCCGGTCGGAAGACTGGCCGCTGCCGCCGAACCGCCGCCGGAGCCGCCACCGCCAGGAAGATCTGCCCAAGGTAAGTCCCATCCCGGGGGTGGCAGGGGGGGGGGTGGCAGACCATTCCACCACCAATTTCGGGGGGCCGAATGCACTGGCATTCGGCCTCCCCGAGATCCGTGGCGGAATTCTCTGACATCCCTACTAAAATGTCTTTCTGAAAATGCGCCTTCTCCAGAGAGAAGATGTGGGATGGCTGAGGATTGGTGGCAGTGTCCTCTGTTTTGAATGACCCTGATGTGCTCTCCCTCCATATTAAACCAGCCATGTAAATTGGCTCTCAGAATTAGGGATGTACGAAAGTCACTTACCTTTTTGACGGGGTGATTCGCGGTGTGGGGGGGTGCTCCGCACCTGCCCCTGAAATCCTAACATGGCCAGCTCTGCTCTGTGGAGATTCCATGGAGCCACTGGCCAGGGCCACCTAGAGCCAGACATCCAGCTGTTGGGCAGCCTGCAGGCAAAAAAAATTAAAAAAACTGCGTACGCAAATGACAGCAGCTACAGTGGCCACCATTTGCGTTCCCTTTTTTTCGCAGTTTTTGCCTACGTAAATATTTATGTAAGTTATTATGGTGAAAAAAAAGGGGAATGCAAATAGCGTAGTGGGCGCCATTTGCGTTCCTTTTTTTGTCTTTTTTTTTGCCCACTATGCTATTTGCATTCCCCCTTTTTCCCCGTAATAGCTTACGTAAATATTTATATAGGCTACAACAGAAAAAAAAAAGGGAACGCAAATGGCGGGCGCCGTAGCCGCTGCCATTTGCGTACGCTCTTTTTTTTTTTTTTTAGCTTGCCTTGATAGGCTATGTAAATACTTATGTAGCCTATCACAGCCTCCTCAGAGACATAAATGGCATCCGTGTGTTAGCTGTGATAGGCTACGTAATTATTTCTGTAGCCTATCACAGCTATCATGTGGAAGCGAATGGCGGCCGCACTGCGGCCGCCATTCGCATGTCAGCGCGGACGGGAGCAGGAAGTGCTCCATTTCATGCACCTTTTGTGGGGGGGGCAGGGGCTTCATTCCACCATGGATTTTGGGGGGCCGAATGCACTGGCATTTGGCCTCACTGAGATCCGTGGCAGAATTCTCTGACATCCCTACTCAGAATGAGCTTCGAGATGGAATCTGGAGAACTTTGTCGAGCTCATGTTTTGCTGGTTCAGACTAGGGATGCTGGAGAAATTCGAGACGGACTAAAATGAGCTCAGATTTCTAAAATTCCAACATGCCAAATCTGCTGAGGAGCGGCCCCCTCAGGCACCGCAGAATCCATCAACTTCCGGATTATGTTTTTACTTTCCCAAATTTTACACATATAAATTCATAGGAAAATACGTAAGTTTCTACTGAGGAAATGTTGAATGGAATGAGGGACAATATGCTCAATATTACGTAATAAGTAGGGTTGGCGGAGAATTTCTCCCCGAAACTTCGGGGGGCCGAGCGCCAACATGTTCGGCCCCCCGAACAAGTTTCGGGGAGAAATCCTCCGCACCCCCCCACCCCCCGCACCCCCCCCGGGATGGGACTTACCTTCGCCGAATGTCCCTCCTGGCGGCGGGTCCGGCCGGCGGTTCGGCGGGTGTTTGAGCGGGGCGAGAGCGGCAGCCGGTCTTTCGACTGGCTGCCTCCACCGCCATTGCAATGAAAGAAAAAAAAAAGCGCCCCCTGATAGGCTACATGACGATTCACGTAGCCTATCACGGCTAGATTTGTAAAGTCAGCCGTGATATGCTACGTCAATCGTCACGTAGCCTATCATGGGTGACTTTAAAAAAAAAAAAAAAGTGTGTACGGATAATGGCGGCCCCCATAGGGAGCCGCCATTCCCGTTCCTTATTTGGTCACTGTAGTCTACGTAAGATTTACGTAGACTACGGCGAAAATAAGGGCAACGCTATTTGCATTGCCCTTATTTTCGCCGTAGTCTACTTAAACATTTACATAGACTACAGCGACTAAATAAGGAACGCGAATGGCGGCTCCCTATGGGGGCCGCCATTAGCGTACGCGCTTTTTTTTTTTAAGTCACCCATGATAGGCTACGTGACGATTGACGTAGCCTATCATGGCTGACTTTGCAGATCTAGCCGTGATAGGCTACGTGAATCGTCACGTAGCCTATCAGGGGGCGTTGTTTTTTTAAAAAAAACTTTCCCGTTCGCGGCCGGGCGAGGCAGGAAGCCTCCCCCCCGGCCTGAATTTTGGCCGGGCCGAGGCGGGAAGCCTCCCCCCCCGGCCTGAACTTCTCGGGGGGACCAGCGAAGCGCCTCCCCCCCACCGCGAACGTCCTTCGAGGACAGGTAAGTGACTTTCGTCCACCCCTACTAATAGGGCACCTGACAATCTGCGAAACACAGACAGAGTGGATTTTACACAGTATGTACATCCCTAGTTCTGACTTACCTTGAGCTGATTAGAATTAGAGATGGACTAATTGACCCTGGGGCTCTTTATGAGAAGAACATCACCCTCTATGATAAGCCAGCTAACTCTTGTTTAAGGCCAAGCTGGAAATATTTAGATTTCTCAAAGAGTTTAGAGAGATGAAACTAATACTAAGAGTAAGCTATTATCTTTAACAGCTTATCAAAGCTATCAATGGGTACCAGTCATGATGGGTATGTGTTACCTCTAGTATTCCAGGCAGCAAGCCAATCTGTGGACCAGCTGCTGGGAAATATGAGTGGGAGGGTGCGATTGCACTCATGTCCTGCTTGGGGGTTCCCGCAGGCATCTGGTTAGCCACTGTGTGAACAGAATGCTGGGCTAGAGAGGCCTTTGATCTGATTCAGCATAGATAAGCTCTTACATTCTTACTGGTACAGAGAAAGAAACATAGAATCATGGAGTTGGAGGGGGTCTTTGTATTGCCCCGGCCATGGGTTTTGACTAGGGATGGCAGAGAATTCCGCCACGGATTACAGTGATGTAAAGAATCCAGCCCCCTGGAATCCATGGCGGAACGGCCTCCCACCCCACCCCACTGTGGAATACCCCTGTAACGGAACTTACCTGGGGCAGATGCGGTGGCGGCTCCAGCAGTGGCAGCAGCGGCTGGTCTCCCAGCCTGCCACAGCCGAGCTGCTGCGGCCACCATTTATGCCCTTGCAGCCATGATAGGCTATGTAAGTATTTATGTAGCCTATCGCAGCTAAAAACAGCAACGCAAATGGCGGTCGCCATAGCTGCCGCCATTTGCTTTCCCTTTTTTTTTTGCTGTGATAGGCTATACAAATATATACGTAGCCTATCACGGCAAAATACAGGGATGCAAATGGCGGTGGCTACGGCGGCCACTGTGTGCGTCCCTGTGCAGCCCAGCGGCCATATGTCCAGCTGCGGGAGGCCCTGGCCAGCAGCTCCACAGAGTCACTGTGGAGCGGAGCTGGCCAGGGAGAATTTCAGGGGGAGGGACGGAGCACCTCCCCCCCCACCGTAAATGTCACCCTTCGAAAAGGTAAGTGATTTTCATACATCCCTATCATCAAGCTCCACCCCTCAAATGGACTTCTCTGACGTCCCTAAGCTACGGCATTACCAATTGCTTGAAGACTTCCAGTGAAGGAGATCCTTTATCCCCCTAGGTAATGGTTTTCCTTGTCAAATTCTTCTTATCATTAAGTATTTCATCATCATCATCATTGATTTATTTCTCAAACTTATGCCACTTTCCACAGAGATATCAAAGTGGTGAATATAAAATGCAGTGGCAACAAAACAACAAAAATATAGAACAACACAATACAAAATTAATCAGTAGGAGAACTGTACACTCTGCTGTGTGCTACAAGCCATGGCTCGCTGGGGCACACTTCAGGGAAAGCCTGGGTTTTACATGCCTTTGGCTTCTTCTGTGTGAAAGCCCTTTAGGTATTTGAAGAGAATTATCATGTCCCCCTCCAGCCTTTTCTTCTCTAGGCTCAACATACCAAATTCCTTCAGCCTTTCCTCATAATACTTGTTTTCCATACCCCTGAGCATCTTTGTTGTTCTCTTCTGAATTTGTTCCAATGAGGTTTGGCTAGTGAGAAACAAAGTAAAACTATTACTTCTCCTGAATTTAACATGAGAAATATTTGCGAGCGGAGATGGGTTAAAGAAGACACAGACAACAAGCTTGGGTTGAAAATTGGGCCACATTTATTGAAATAGCTGCAAAGGGGTAACTAGGACGGGCATCTAACTGTGTCAGCGGCTAGCTGGCACTTCTTGGGCGAAAACACACCCAGCCTGAGGGGTGGCGGTGATCTTGCCATCCCTCCGGACTGCCCCTTCTGGGGGAGGTAGACCTTCCGGTGTCACCCCCAACCCGGTGCCGCGAAACACCTGGGTGAGTGAGTAGGGTTGGTCTCACAGGCAACCCTTATCCCCCCGCCGAGCCGCACAACCCGTTTGGGGGGCCTCAGGTGTCACCTGTCACCATAAGGTGCCTCTGCATGCACACCATCCCTACTTTCCTGTTTTTGCCTGTCCTAGCTGCCACAGGAGTCACAAGCCTAGAGCTTGTGAAACTCCCCCCACCTGCGCAGAAGAACTTCCCGCAGGCCCCTTTGCAGATCAGACAGAAATATGTTATTCACTACACGAGACAGGCGGACACTGTCTTACCTGTAACGCTCCCTCCAAGTCCACAGAATTCCCTGGCGGGTGGTGCATCCATCGCCTCATTCACATGGCCATAAGCCATTTCTCTGTGCATTTTCGGATGTGCCCTGCCGCTGGCAACAGCATTCCAGTCCTTCCCATTGATCCATGGGAGCAGTGAGGGCTGCAATAGGCTACTTCAGGCCAGGTATGCCGGACCACCTGCATTTCAACCAAGGCCTGTTCGATCAGGTCCTTGCCTGGCTTACAGCCGACGTCATTCCTCTCAATGTGCCGCACCTGGACCTGCGGAGGAAGACTGACAAACTTTGGTGGAACAGAGTGAGGAGGGGACTCCCACTGCCTGCCACGTCTGTGAAGCCACTGGATCCTAATGTGACGGGGTGACAGAAGCTGACGTCTGAAGACGTCCCTTCGTGCAGCTCCAGACATCATAACGTGCCCATGTAAGAGCACCCGTACCGGCGTATGACGAGTCTGCTGGCCTAAGGAATAAGCACATTAGGCAAGCAAAGCGAAAATTGTGTCAGGAAGAAGCGGACAACTTGTGAATGCAGGCTGAAATGCTGTGAAGCCCCATTTTCGAATGTCCTAACGTGCCTGAGAGAGAAACCTCCAGCAGCTACCATGGAGACTGCTTCGATGGAACAACAGTGGGCTCTGAACTGCAAATTACCTAGGCCTAGCGGGGTAAAGCTAATGTAGAAACTGCCCAAATTGCCCTTAAGTCAACAGTAAGCTATTGAAGTGATAAAATGGAGGCCCCTCCTCAGACCCGTGGCATTCCATAAACCCATAAGGTGCCGACGGGGCCTAACCCATTGAATTGTGTTTGGCTGTGGGCCACTGCCGTGCCCTTGCCATACCGATCAGTTAGATCACCAAATACGTAAATGGGTTACATTGGGCCAGACCTGTACCTTGAAGCATATCAAGGCCCTCCGGGACCAGTCAGCCTTGGGAGCCCAGAGTAACCCTGAATTCCTAAGGAGGGGGGGTTGAAGAAGGCCATTAAGACTGCTAGGTGGGACAGGGAAACGTCTTACTGGAAAGCTGAAATGGAGGGCCATTACACCCCGAGCCCGAAAGGGGTATCTGGAGAGAGAGGGTGGCTAATTTACTAAAGCAGGCAACATCTATGCCCAACACTATATTGCACGCCGAACCCTAAAATCTGACATGGAGTCAGTGAATCCCACCGTTGTGGGCCGGAAGGCTAAATGGCCAGCTTGCGACTTATGGTCCCAAATAGTCTGTTGTTTTTTAAGGAGGCGCAAAATGCGGCCACTGATCTATAGATAAGGGTCATGAATCCTAACGCTGAAGCTTTGCCTAATGCGCAGCACACCCTACCTGCTCTGTCGCAGGCGGCTCCTGTACGGAGAGCCATGGAGTGCAGACTGGCATGCCCGGCTTCAGTATCCCGGTCCCCTGTAGTACTGCAATGATGGGATCTGGGAATGGAGCACCCACGGGGCTAAGGCCCAGAAGACGTTGACCTAATTTCATGACAAGGCATCGAGAATTGGGTTTGCCTAACCCAGCACATAGTGGACCCAGAACCTGATGCTGTAACACCAACTCTGGAGGACGAACACACTGACACATGACATAACCCTCCAATTTCAGGAGGACGGAGAATGAATAACGTAGTCATGTTGTCATACTGGAGGGGGGGGGTTTACTGACTTGGCTATAAGGTTATCTCAAAATGTGCTTGGTGGTGGCAGCAGCCTCCACTCTACAGGCCACTACCCACAGCACGATCGGACCTGCCCTAAGAATCTGAAACCCCTTGGAGATAGTGGCAGAATGTGAATCCGCAGACCGGCTTTGAGGAGAGGCTCACGCTTCTGAAGGAGGTACCATTAAAGCACTACTAAGTTGAAGCCTTGCCTGATGTATAACTGCTTGGCGCTATGCCTAAAGGACCTGAAAGTTGTCCAGACGGAGGCGAGAATAACCCTAAGGGTATTGGATTGGCTTCACCGAATGTTGATGTGGGAGACTGGCCCTCAGCCTTTTGTGAGCTAAGAAACACAGAGGGAACAGGAAAGGGGAGCAATACTTGCATTAGGTCAGAACCTTGACCACTGTCTTTGGACTCCATGTAGCACATGCCCCTCAGGGACCTGTGGAGAGGATCCCAGACCAAGACAGCTGCCTCATCGAAGAGGTGTGTCGCACTGAGCAGAGATGATCAGGGATCTCATGATTAACTGACTGGCCCTCCAGGAAGAGGTTACGAATCAGGATAAACTCCCTAGAGGATTTCCTGGGCACCATTTCAAAAAGGGGAGATCCTTAGAGTAGACAATGGGGTTTGGAAAAGGGGAGGGCTAAAACCCTTCCGCCACTACTGCCTTGTTAACCTCTCCTGACCCTGTCGACGCCTGGTGAGGAGAAATGTCACTTACAAGGTAAGGATGGCCTATGCTGACCTAGAGAAAAAGGGGGGGGGCCTAGAACCTAGCTTAAAACTGTGTTCTAAGTCAAGACGCGTTCTAACTAAGCATGGGCCATCCAGAGCTTCCTACTGCCTGGGCTTTTCCACAGGGACCCTACCATCCCCGGGCATTGAACAAGAGGTGCATGGGTGCTGACTGCTACAAGGGAGCACTCACGATGGACACTGCACGTGTCCTGGGCGTATGTGCCCTTGGGGCTTTATTCCTGGCACAGATAGGAGTGCTGAAGCAGCGGACCCACCATAGGCCGAGGGCCAGTGCGGGAGACAGCCTGGTGAATGTGGCCACTGCCAGATCCATCGCCGAACCCGGCCGGGAAGGAGTCAAAATTGGAGCGAAAGGTGCTGGTCCAACAAGTCCTTGCGCAGGGAAGGGCAATGGCGACCCTCCTGCAAAAAGGCCTCACATAAGCCAGTCACGCACCTCCTCAGGTGAACGTCATTATGAGAAGGGGTAGCCCTGGTGACAGTACAACTCGCCAAATTAGCGTAGGGATCTGTTATGTCTCTTACTTGGATGCCTGAGCGGGCAGGGGCAGGCGAGGGATCCTAAATTAATACAGTAAAGCCCTATAAGATGCTGCGTTAAGCGGCTGGGGTTACTGGGGTGTGATTGATGGAGCTGCAGGCAGCCCGGGCGTCATATAGATAAGCTTAAGCTAAGCTAAGGTAAGCTAAGGCGGCAACCCACGGCCCTGAAGGTCACCCTTCTGGACAACTGGGGCGAGGTGCAGTCATCTCACCCATATCCAGGGCAGCCGTGTCCGGGTCCCTGGGAGCAAGGGAGGCGATGCCACTTGCAGTGCTCCTGACAGAGATGCCCCATGAGGGCGGACCGCCTCCAGCTGTGGTGTGTCGCCTAGGCGAAACTCCAAGGAGGAGGATGTTGCTTGGATTACTGCTGAAGCTGAAATAGAAGAAGTAGCAAGCGTTGGTTCTGCTGTCACGTTTGCTTAGGCTGGACCACCGGGGGGGGGGTCTTAGGCCTGGCCGGGGATGGGGGAGGAGATCCCCAAAGAATGCTCAGCAGCTTCCAGACGAGCAAGAATTGACACCCGAACCGGGTCTGTTTCATCATCAGACTCAGAATCGGGCCTTGGCAGTGAACTGTTGGGAAGGGGAGGCAGGGCCCTACCCTTCCCGTTCTTTCAACCTTGGTCTTTCTTGGGGGGGGCATGATGTAGAAAGTGAGTTGATATTGGCACGACATTGGCAAGAAGAAGCAGGGGCTCGGGTCCCAGGACCCAGTCCAACACACCCGCCACCACTCCTAGAAGTAAATGCAGGAGGGGGCAGAGCACATAACAGGAGGTTCCAGTGAGCTACACACTGGGCACCCCAGACAACAGGCAACAGTGCCGCCGCCACGGCTAGACAGGAGGGGCACCCTCCGTGTCTGGTAGCGGCTAGAGAGGTAAGCGCAAAACATGGATCCCTTTTCTGTATGGCTGTGTGTGTGCACATTTAAGACACCGTGTGTCTAGCCATTTACATTATTAGCTTATAGGGCAGGGGTGGAGAATCTGTGCCCCCCCCAGTGGCTCTGCAGGGGTTCAGATAGGGGTTTTCTAACCCTACCAGGAAATGCCAGGGACTGGACATGGAACCTTTTGCATGCCCAGCAGGGGCTCCAGCCCTAACGATGTCACTGGAAAGGAAACTAGAACCTGGGTGTCTCAAGTCCCAGTCCGATGCTCTAGCTACTACCACGCAGTAGCTTTGAAGAGGGCGCAGTTGCCAACTGCTGCAAGCCCGGTGCCCAAGGGGCGCAGCAAGGGCCCACGGCCATGGGAGCCGCTCCCGAGCGCAGCGCCCCCAGGTGGTTATTTTTGTTTTGTTTCATTTTGTTTATTTTCGTGTGGTTTTGGCGGGGGATGCACGTGCTGCCGCCGCAAGCGCCCGGGGGCAGCAAGAGCCAGCGCCGATTTGCTTGGCGCCCAGGCTCGTGCGACCACCAGAGGGGTGGGCGCTCAGCCGCCGTCCCAGCAGGGGGCAGACCGACCTCCACTGCACCCGGGCGTGCGCAGGCACAGCCGCCATCGCTCATGCCAGGGTGGCAAGCACTGGCCGAGGGGAAGCGCACGTGCACACGTGTTTCAACCACGAGCACCTGTGACCCCAGGGCCACGGCAGGTAAGGTGCGCGGCAACTGCCTTTAGAAGCGATAAGGGGGAGGGCGGGCGCCCCCGGAGGGGAGCACACAAGGAAGCGTCGCGCACGGGCGCGCGGCAACACAACTGGTGCAGGTGCCCGGGCAGGGGAGTGGACGAGGAGGCGCCATGCTCGGGCGCGCGCCCACACAGCTGCCGGGTGGCAAGCACCGGCCGAGGAAGCGGCGCCCCCGCACACGCGCACACGCCGCGACCTCCGGTGACCCCGGGGCCGTGGCGGAGTGGGCGTGCGGCCGACAGGAGCGTGGGAACCCCAGCAGGGGAGCGCACCAGGAGGCGCCATGCCCAGGCGCGCGCCGGCACAGCCACCGGGCGGCAAGCACCGGCCGAGGAAGCGGCGCCCTCTCACATGCGCTCCCGCCGCTCCCGCCGGCAACCCCGGGGCCACAGTGGAGCGGGTGCGCGGCCGCCGGGACAGCGGGCTCCCCAACAGGGGAGCGCACCAGGAGGCGCCGCGCCCGGGCGCACGCCGGCACAGCCGCCGGGGCTTTCGGCGAGCGCCGGCCGAGGGAGCGGCGCACGCGCACACGCGCCCCTTTCAGCGAGGACCAGCAACCCCGGGGCCAAGACACGCGGGTGCTCAGCCGCCGGGAGAGTGGGCGCCCCAGCAGGGGAGCTCATTAGAGGTGTTTCCCCATTGGGCCGCAAGCGCCGGCTGAGGGGGCAGCACCCGTGCACAACCACCTGAGGAGGCAAGAAAGGGGGGAGCGAGGGCAAGCCTCGTCTGGAGGGGCCGCGCTCGAGGAGTAGGGGCAACAGGTGCCGCCCCTGGGAGTGCACTGCCAGCTCAGCGGCCAGCACCTCTGCCAGTGTGACAAGTGCTGGCCATGGAGGGGGCGGCGTCTGAACCCGAGGGCCTCCGCCGCGGCTGCTTGCAAGGCAGGAGCCACAGCAGGCACGCCGAGCCCTCGGGAGCAAGGAGAAGGAGGGGCGGGTGCGTTGACACCACAACCGCTGGGGTCCTCGCATGGTAACAAACCAACGTGCGCCCCTGCCGCGAACACCGGCAAACCCGGAGCCGCAGCAGGTGCGCCGAGCTGTGGCTGTGAGGCTTTGGGCACACTGATAGCACATGGAGTTCAAGTGGCTGGAATGATGACGAAGCTGGTCTCCAATAGGCAGGTGTCCTTCATTGTTTCTCGGCGGAGCTGTAGTTCTCTCTAGCTGCATCGAGCCAGAGAGCTGAGATTGGGAGGGGGAGCTGAGTTTAAGGCAGCTCAGTCTGCCCCTCCCTGCATGGTGGTGCCACTGGGGTGCACCAATCAGAGGCCCCTACATCTTGTCACCCCACCCGCCTGCAATGCACCCCCCCTTTCAGCCAGACAAGCTGGCGCCGGGGTGAGGGCATTAATGCAGTCAAAGATCATATTAGCCTTTTTTTGCAGCTGCTTTACACTGCTGACTCATGTTCAGCTTGTAATTGACCACTTAATGATATCATTATCTACTCTGTATTTAACCAGTATGCTAACCATAATATCACAAGATATTATGCCAGACTATTATTTATTAATATATGCCAGACTATTATTTATTATATGCCAGACTATTATTAACCAGTATGCTATTGTATTAACCAGTATGCTAACCATAATATCACAGGAATCTTTGTCAAATGCTTTAAAGAAATCAAGATCACATCCACAGCATTCCCACAATCCACTAAGAGGTAAGATGGAGAGCCAGTGTGGTGTAGTGGCTAGAGTACTGGACTGGGAGTCAGGAGACCCAGGTTCTAGTCCCCACTCAGCCATGGAAGCTCACTGGGTGACTTTGGGCCTGTCACAGACTTTCAGTCCAACCTACCTCTCAGGGTTGTTGTTGTGAGGATAACATGGAGAGGAGGAGGATTATGTATGCCACCTTGGGTTCCTTACGAAGGAAAAAAGTGGGATATAAATGTAGTAGTAGTAGTAGTAATAGTAATAATAATAATAATAATAATAATATAAATAAATAATAGTCTGGCATTATTTTTGTTGACAAATCCATGTTAGCTTCTACTAATCAGTGCATTGCAATCAGTTGCTTAAACATTGATTGCTTTACAATCTGTTCTAATGTCTTCCCTGGTATTGACCAGTCTGAGAGGTTTCCCAGATCCTCCTTCCCCTCTCCTGCTTTTTGAACTGGGACATTTGTCTGTCTCCTGTCCTGTGACACTTCACCAGTTCTTCAGGATTCCTTAGGGATGGCGGAGAATTTCTCCACAAATCTTCGGGAGGCCGAACGCCGACGCATTCGACCCCCCGAAAGTGTTGGGGAAATTCTCCGCCGGCCCCCCGCCCCCCCCCCGGGATGGGACTTACCTTCAGCGAATGTCCCTCTCGGCGGTGGGTCCAGGCAGCGTTTCGGCGGCATTTCGGTGGGGGCGGCGGCCAGTCTCCTGACCAGCTGCCGCCACCACCATTACAAAATAAAAAAGTACAGTAAATAAAAAAACACCAGTGATAGGCTACGTGATGATTTACGTAGCCTATCACAGCTAGATTTCCAAAGTCAGCCTTGATAGGCTACGTAAATCGTCAAGTAGCCTATCACAGGTGACTTTGGGGGAAAAAAATAAAAGTACGTATGCAAATAGCGGCGCCCCATGGGCGCCGCCATTTGCGTTCCTTATTTGGACAGGGGTAGTCTACGTAAAGATTTACGTAGACTATGGCAAAAATAAGGGAACGCTATTTGCGTTGCCCTTATTTTCGCCGTAGTCTACGTAAATCATTACATAGACTAGACGTGCCAAAATAAGGAACACAAATGGCGGCGCCCATGGGCGCCGCCATTTGCATATGCGCTTTTTTTTTCCAAAGTCACCCGTAATAGGCTACATGACGATTTACGTAGCCTATCACGGCTGACTTTGGAAATCTAGCCGTGATAGGCTACACAAATCGTTACGTAGCCTATCACGGGTGTGTGTTTTTTGTTTTTTGTTTTACTTTTTTTTCGCAGCCGGGGAGACGGGGCGCTCCTCCCCACCTGAATTTTGCCGGTGAGGGATGGGGCACCTCCCCCCCCAGCCTGAATTTTGGCCGGGCGAGGCAGGGCGCCTCCCCCCCTCACCTGAACTTAGGGGGGAGAACCGAAGCGCCTCCCCCCCACCGCGATGCAAGCTGCGGGACAAGGTAAGTCCCTTTTGTCCATCCCTAGGATTCCTTAAAGGTGATGGACAGGTGCAGAGTGTGCATTGGCCAGTTCCTTTACCACCCTAGCAAACAATTCATCTAGCCCTGAAGAGCTGAACTCATTTACCATGGCTAGGTATTTCCTGATCAATTCCTCATCAAACTTGAATTGCCATCCTGCGCACTCACAGTTTATGCTGCCTTTGTACACAGTTCCCTGTTGGGGAGAAGATTGAGGCAAAGTAGGAGCTGAATAGTTCTACTTTCTCTTTGGCACCTTTTAACATGTCACCATCCTTACTGAGAAGGGAGGGTATCATTTCCTTCCTTTCCTTTTTACTTTCAACATACTTGAAAATGCTCCCTTTTTTTGTTTTTAGCATCCCACAGCACCCTAAGCTTGTTTTGACCTTTAACTTTCCTGATACTTCCCCTACAGGTCTGAGCCACTTGTTTAAACTCAGCCATCTGTACTTGTTCTTGGTGACCTGCCCTTAGGGATGGATGGACTCACCCAAGTCCGTGCTCGGTGGGTGTTCAAGGAGATGCTGATGCTGCTCACATACGTGAGCTGGGCCACACGAGCCCCTGGACGACGCCGGGAGCAGTCCGGGAGCACCCTGCAGCCACCCACTGCTCCATGTGAGCTGCTATTTTTACGGGAGATAGGTGCTAGAGATTTTTGTACATCTAATGTTGTGCACAACAGCGGTCATAAAAGGCCATTTCCGCAACATTAGGTATCCGAAAAGGGTGGAAATGGCCTTTTACAGCCACCGTTGTGTGCAACATTAGATCTACAAAAATCTAGACCCCCATCCTCCGTAAAAATGGTGGCTTGCATGGAGGATGGGCAGCTGTAGGGTGCTCTCTAGGGATGCTGGAGAAATTTGAGACAGATTAAAATGAGCTTGGATTTCTAAGAATCTGACCTGCAGAATCTGCTGTGAAGTGCTTTCCTCAGGCCGTGTGAACTGCGGAGTCTGTGGACTTTCGGATGAGTTTTTTTACTCTCCCGAAAATTATGCATATAAATCTGTAGAGAAATACCTAAGTTTCGGCTGAGGAAATGTTGAATGGAGTGGGGTGCAATACACTAAATGTTATGTACTGAGGTAAATTATGTAAATACTTACGCAAATGCTTACGTAAATATTTACATAATTATTTGCATATTTTTCCACATAATGAAAAAAATATTCACGTGTGTCTGTGGGTGGATGATGGAATGAAAGGTGCCTGACAATCTGCGAAACACAGACAGAGTGGATTTTACACAGTCCGGTCATCCCTAGTGCTCTCAGAGGGGTCTGGTAAGTCCCAGCTGCTTGTGCAGCTCGATGGGCGGGGGCAGCAGCTTGCCAAGCCGGGTTCAGGGGTCAAGTGGGGGGGTCTGACAAACTCCCAGTCTCAGTGAGGCACCCTTCCTTCCATTTCTTATGCATTTCATTTTCTTTCTTCTTTCAAGAAAGCCAGAGTGGTGTAGTGGTGAGAGTGTTGGACTGGGAGCCGGGAGATCCGGCTTCTAGTCCCCACTCGGCCATGGAAGCTCACTGGTTGACTTTGGGCCAGTCACAGACTCTCAGCCCAACCCACCTCACAGGGTTGTTGCTGTGAGGATAAAATGGAGGAGGAGGACTACGTACGCTGCCTTGGATTCCTTAAGGAGGAAAAAAGGTGGGATATAAATGTAATAAATAAATAAATAGATTTTTTCAACTAACACTAAGCATTTGTGCAGCCACATTGTCATTTATTTTTAATTTCTCCCATTTTTCCTTCACATTGGAATTGTTTGTGATTGCACTTGTAGTATCTCCTTCTTCAAGAACTCCCACCTATTTGGGGAATTCAAGGGCAACCCCCCTCTTCCCACCCAGTGCTGTCTAAAATTTATGCATTTGCAACATTATATACTGCCACACATGTTAACAAATTATGGAGCAGTGAAAAATCAAAGATAAAAGGAATAAAACACAACATTAACAGTTTTAAAAAACAAAACAAAAACAGAATTCCAGTAAAGGAAGGCCTTTGGTCAATCAAAGAAGGCTTGTTGAAATAAAGATGTTTTCAGCAGGCATCACAAACAGAGTTGGTGTCTTGCCTGACATCCACAGAGAGGGAGCCACCACACTGAAGGAACTAATCTGGATGGACTCCAACTGAGCCATAGGTCCATGCAGAACCACCAAGAATGCCTGATCTGATCATCTCAGTGACTGGGCAGGTTGGTAAGGGAGAAGGCATTGTCTCAGATATCCTAGTCCCAAGTTATTTAGGTCTTTATACACTAGTAATGAAACCTTAAACCTGGCCCTGTAGCTAATTGGCAGCCAGTGCAGTTCCCTAAGCAAAGGAGTTACATGCAGAAATGGGGTAGCTCCTGACAACGCTGAAGATGCTGCATTCTGCACTAGCTGCAGCTTCTGGACCAGCCTTAAAGGGAGCCCCACATAGAGCACACTGCACTAGTCCAGTCTTGAGGTTACTAGCATCTGTACAACTGTAGCCAAGCTAAAATGGTACAGTCCAGACTAGGGATGTCAGAGAAATCTACCACGAAATCATATGAGTTTGGAATTTTAGGAATCCGACGCATGGATTCTGCAGCAGACCAACTTTTCTCCAGTCAGGCAGGTTTTGCAGACTTGCAGACCATTTTTTCTAACTTTCCAAAGTTTTGTGTAAATTTAGTAATAGGAAAATACATGATTAAAAAAAGAAGAAGCTGAAAATGCAAATTTCCTACTTAGGCTAAAGTGTGAAAATGTTTATTTGGGGAGATTTGCGCATTTTCGCTAGTGCAAATTTGCACTGATGTGAATTTGTGCAAATGTGAATTTGCACAAATTTGGAAAGTGAAAAAAATCTGATTCCATCGATGACCAAACCATAGAATGCAAGGCACCTGACAATCCACAAAATGCAGACAGAATGGATTTTACACAGTCCATACATCCCTAGTCCAGACACAGGAGGGCCACCTCATCTGTTCTTTGTGAGAACTAGGCCTTAAAAAAGGAGCAAAATAACCACTGAACCAACAACTTGGAAATGTTGTCAATTACTTTTGTTATTTAAAAAAAAAAACACACATTCTAAGGAGCATTTACTTAGCACATCTACTAAACACTTTAGAATAAATTGTTCGGAAAGGGAAAAAAGCACAGTAGTTTTTCATATTGTCAAGAACAAAATAAGACTATGTATCAAACTCACTGTTTTTCTCCCCCCATCAGTATATGTCTTAATTGCTTATGTATCAATGTTCATGATGAAAATAATAGCTCCATAGCATCCATGCTTTGGAAAACTTTATAATTACTCTTTGTCTAAGTTAAAATGAATAATTACCTGTTCATTATAAATGGATAGGTAACTAGCATTAAGAAAGGTGCTGTCAGGTTATTTTTGTTAAGCAAAGCACGCATACACAGAGAGAGAGAGAGAGAGAGAGATCTGTTGTATTTAATTAGGGTAATTCCAGACTGCCACTTACATTTCTTTGCCCACCACCCACCCCAAAACATCAAAAGCCATTTTAGTGAAAATTGTAAGAAAAAAATCTCTTCCATCAAAATTTCTCTCAAAAAAGAAAGAAAGAGAGAGAGAGAGAGAGAGAGAGAAGGAAAGAAGGAAAGGAAAAGGAAAAAAGGGGAAGAACTCCACACACAACCCACCAAAAGTCTATGGTACAAAATTAAGAAATTGCTGTCCAGATTTCCTAGGGGGGTATAACCAACAAAGAGTGCAGAGAGATCAGATCCCTTTCCAAAACACACACAATGGCCCTAAAGCAGGGTGGGTGACTTGTGGCCTGTGACATGTGTTGGCCTACAACTCCCAACGTCCCTCACCATTGTCTATGCTGGCGAGGGTTGATGGGAGTTATAGGCCAAAACATCTGGCAGGCCACCAGTTACCTATCCCTGCCCTAAAGCAGATTAATGTGAGAAAGGCTGGGCCGTCCAGGGTAGGGATGTCAGAGAATTCCGCCACGGATCTCGGTGAGGCCGAATGCCAGTGCATTTGGCCCCCCGAACTCCGTGGCAGAACGGCCTGTCCCTCCGCCCCCCCGTGAATCCCCCCTGGGACAAGACTTACCTGGGGCTGATGTTCCGGGTGGCAGCAGCTCCGGCGGCAGCTCCGGTGGCTGCGGTGGCTGGTCTTCCGACCGGCTGCTGCTGCCGCCATTTCCAGGCTTGTTTAAAAAAGAAAAGAAAAGTCGTGATAGAAAAAAACAATGTGATAGGCTACGTTAATCTTTACGTAGCTTATCATGGCTGGGTGGGTTAAAAAAAAAAACGCGTATGCAAAT
Organism: Heloderma suspectum; assembly: GCF_057233095.1. NCBI lineage: Eukaryota > Metazoa > Chordata > Lepidosauria > Squamata > Helodermatidae > Heloderma > Heloderma suspectum. The sequence goes on along the minus strand of NC_139461.1, from coordinate 298,745,871 downwards.
GGCGGCGGCTACAGCTGCCGCCATTTGCATTCCTTATTTTTGGCTATCTTAGTCTACATAAATATTTACGTAGACTATGACGGTGAAAAAAAGGGGAACGCAAATTGCGTAGCGGGCGCTATTTGTGTCCCTTTTTGATTCGCCATTTTAGCCTACATAAAGATTTAAGTAGGCTAAAACGGGGAATCAAAAAGGGACGCAAATAGTGCCCACTACGCTATTTGTGTTCCCCTTTTTTTCACCGTCATAGTCTATGTAAATATTTACGTAGATTCAGATGGCCAAAAATAAGGAATGCAAATGGCGGCAGCCGTAGCCACCACCATTTGCGTATGCGGTTTGTTTTTTGTTTTTTCCCCCAGAGCCCTCCGTGGCCGGAAATCCGGCTGCGGACAGCTCTGGGCTGGCTGGGCCTGGCTGGCTGCTCCGCGGAGCTGCCATGGAGCACAGCCGGCCATCGAGGATTCCTGGGGGGAGGAATGGATCGCCTCCCGCCCCCACCATCAACATAATCCACAAAAGGTAAATCACTTTCGTACATCTCTAGTCCAGGTTAATGTGAGAAAGGCTGGTCCACATGGGAAGAGGCCAGGTAAACTCCTCCCAACCTCTCATTTCTTCAGTTTCTGAGGGGGCAGATGGAGAAGCTACAACATGGGCAGCCTATTGGTCCAGAAAGGAGCCTGCTGCCTTAAGACAGTGCCAGAAGAAATGCTTGGTGGAGAGTGACTAACATCTGGGGCTGAGTAAGTCCACCTGACTCAATTCACCCCACCCCTCAACCCAACCTTGGAGCCTGATGGAGCCCATGGCCTTGAAGACAATGCTAGAAGAGGTGCTCGGTGAACAGCAACTGAGTAACATCAAAACTGTGGGTGTGCGCTTGAAGGACGACTGGCTATATTTACCTCCCCAGGCAAGAGATGGGGGAAAGCATAGACAGAAGAGACCAAGGGGAGAGTTGGGATGGTGGCTGCCAAAAATGAGAAGCTTGGATTTTACATATTTCTCCCCCAAGAGGGTACAACGAAGCACAAGGTGTTTACTTGTTGTTGTTGTTTTTGTTTTGTTTGTTGTTTTTACTCTCCCCCATATTGCTATCACCTGCTGTTAACATTCTTCACACCTGGAGTCCTGCAAGATTGCTCGGAGGGAGGAAATGTGCTTGGACTTACTGTGTCCACAGTGACTTAATGTCCACAGTGACTTACTGTGGACTGCCTGAGTCCACAGACACAGCTCTCTGAGGCAGGGATGGGTGAAAATTGTATTTAGTTCATTTTTTTATGAGAATTTGCCAATATTCACACATTTCGTCATATTAGGGACAGAAAGAACTTGACATTTTAAAATTCCTATGAAGGAGAAAACAAAATTACAGATACATCCATCCCTACTCTGGGACGATTTTGGTTAATGAGACGAAATCAGCCTTCCTCAATCTGGTGCCCTACAGATTAAGTATGTATGAGAAATTCATTCTAGTTCATTTTTGATCAGGAAGGATTTCCCCAGTGTGCACCTTCTAGACCAAACATAGGCTCAGGCACAATCTATGGTGAAAATTTGTACATTTTGGCACTTGCAATGTGATTCGTGGACCACCCCCCAATATGTTTGACATCATGCGTACAACTGGAAAATGCGCATGAAAGATGCATACTCTGGAAAATGTGCACAAAGATATTTTAATAATGGGAGAAGAATGTGTACATTTCAAAGATCTGCACAATTGATGTGTATATTTGGAAAAATACACATGAAGATACTCAGGGATTGTCATGTGAAAGGGAAAAAAAAGAAGCTCACAATCTGGTATAGACTGAAGCTGGAACAAGCTTTGAGATGGAATTTGGAGAAGTTTGCCAAGTTTGAGTTTTGCTGTTTCACACATCCCTGCTCCAGATGTGTTTGACTACAACTCCCAGTGCACACACACCAGCAGTGTAGTGGTGGCGGGTCATGCCGGAGCATCACTCCAGCACTTTTTTGGAAGCCAGCCCCCAGCCGGGTCTCAGTCTGCTAGGGAAGGAGGAGAAAGCAGAGGGAGTGTGGGTGGCTGCCTGTTGGCTGCCTCTGTCCACTACGCGGAGCCGGCCAGACAAAGGGAGTGAGTGAGAGAGGGAGCCCAAGGAAGCTCTGCAGCCTCCTCTCGCCCCCCCTTCTCCTCCTCAGCTCTTGCCTTATCCACCTGTCCCTGATCTGTGCCTGTGCACCCAACGCTGCCCTCATCTCCTGCAACACCAGCTACCTGTTCAGGGCTGCTGCTGCTGGCCACCATTATTTATTTACGGCGAAGGGCAGGTGGCTAGGTTGTGCCAGTTTTTAGGATTTATCACACAATCCTATGCATGTTTACTTAGAAGTCAGCCCCACTGTGTTCAATTGCCAATTGGGCTTTCTCCCAGTTAAGCATCCCTAGGACTGCAGCCTTAGCTGCCTTCCCAATATCTCTGTAAATTTAATTTGAAATAAACACCCATTGAGTTCCACTGTTAATTCTTGAACATTAATTTCTACAGTAAGCAGAATCGCCAAATGCAACCTGCTCTGTCAGCTACACTGTTTGGTACAAGGTTGGCATGTACCTGGGCAAACAAACTCGGGTGGAGGGAAGGGAAAAGGAAAAAAAATCAGTTGAGGGGAGAGGAGAAAGAAGGTAGGTGTGTGTAGGGGGGTTCACTTCAGTTGGGTGTGTGGACGTTTCTGTTGTGGGATGGGAGAGATATAATGAAGGCGCTTAGGAAAGGCTAATGGGTAACGTTGGGGCACCAAGGGAGTGTGCAAGGGGGCTGTTTAAATGAGAAGGGATCTGTCCATGAAGGTTGAGTTGAGAGGGTGAAGCTTCCAAGCGGGTGAAGGGTATCATATTTTGAAAACTTAAATGTTTGTGTGTGAGTGAGTGAGTGAGTGAGTGAGTGAAAAAGATTAACACTCCTGCATTGTTTCTCTGACATCCCATTGAAATACCCCTGCCTTACTCTCAGCTGCGCTGTTTTTGGATCCCAGTTGAAGGCTGTATGTCTTACAAGGCTGTGTAATCTTAGAAGGGGGTGAGGCTGTGAGGGGGCGTGGCTATGACTGTCACAAAGAGACCCTGCACTTCTGAATTTGCCACTACACTACACACACACACACTCACACACACAAGGCTGTGCTAAATACTGAAGGGTCATGATTTTCCCCGGAGAAGAACTACAAAAAGCACTTAAGTGTGGAGGAGCAAAGGACAGTATTGTGTACTTTCTTTTGAGAGAGGTGTGTGTGTGTGTGTGTGTGTGTGTGTGTGTGTGTGAAATTGCATCAGTTCATCAGCTGGTGTCGGTCTCCAAGAGCAAAGTTGTGCTTTTGATGTGTATCCCTGCATAGGTACTAGTAGTCACAAGGCTGCTACAGAGCAATATAAGGGGGCTTGGCATTGAAGAAATGGGCAGGGAAAAGAGCCTCTTGCCAGGCAAAGGGAAGCAGAAGGGAGAGGACTTGAGAATTACCAACCAGAGCCATAGAAGTGGTTTTGTTTTCTAACCACTCTTGCCTCATGTCTCTGTAGTCAGGCAGGCAGCAGGGGTGGAATGATGGAACTCAGATTAAGCTAGGATAATGGGTTCAGATGTAACAACAAACCACAGTTAATGCAAGCCGAGATTCACAAGCCAACTTCAAACCCTGATGTCAGATTGTGGTTTGTTGGCCAGAAACAAACCACTGTCAGTTGGCTAGTGCAGGTATGGCACTGGAAAAAGTCAACAAATACAAGCACTGTTTAGTGTTATGTTCAGACATGGTCAGATTAGAATCATAGAATCAGAGGGTTGGAAGGGACCTTACAAGACCATTGAGTCCAACCCCTTGCTCAGTGCAGGAAGCCTGATTCCCATGCGGACTCCCATCCAAGTGCTAACCAGGGCTGACCCTGCTTAGCTTCCAAGAGATCAGACGAGATCGGGCACATCCAGCTCTTTGCTCGTCGTATGACAGCCTCAGCTATTCATACTAAACCCTGCCTTCTATAAGATCCTTGAAAGTCAGTGCTGCAAAATAATCATGTTAATAGATTATTTTTATTATTATTTTTGGAGACATGTGGTCTCCACACTTTCCTCCCAGTTTTATTTTCTTGAAGCAGGGTGCCAGCCATACCTTCGTCCCTCTCGAAGTAAATGTATTCCTCAGTTATAATTGCCTCTGCCTAGTCCCCACCAATCTTAGTCTTCTCTTTACTTAATGATTTTGATTGGATGTTCAACACTTCTATCTGGGCTAATTTACTATTCATAGTACAGTGATGGAGTATTCATTTTGTTACCCAGATTACCACTGTAAATGGATTTATACATCATCAAGGACAGCATCACCACCAGATCATTTAGCATAAAAATACCTTCCAGTTATCTGGAGGCAGCAACTATTATCACTTTAAATGAAAAATTTAAAACAAAACAGAACACTTGGTCCCTTGTGGAAGTCCTGCTCCAGATTGTGCGCTATGTATTTTATTTGTTTGTTTGTTTGTTTAATAAATGCATATGTCACACATCAATAAATATGATCTCTTTTGTATTTGTATGCATTTTTCTAAAAAAACCCACAAAAAACAAGAACACCCTCCCTCTCTCTCTATCTGTGTGTGTGTGTGTGTGAGAGAGAGAGAGAGAGAGAGAGAGGGAGGGAGAGAAAAGAAGAAGAAGAAGAAGAAGAAGAAGAAGAAGAAGAAGAAGAAGAAGAAGAAGAAGAAGCAGCAGCGTAATAGGGCCTAATATGTAAAGGGAATATGGGATTTGATACAATTGACCAAGGGAGGGATCCTCATAGGCCAATATTCTCTAATTTGATGTCCTCCAGATGTATCAGACTACAAGTTCCAGCATGCCCCAGTCAGCCATAGATAAATGCTATCTAAATTCAACTGATCAAATTTGTCCAAAGTTTGGCTCTTAAAGAGATCCAGAAATGGAGATTTGACAACAACATGGTTAGTTTCAGTATGTATGAACCTTAAAGGCAATTTTCATCCTGTAATGTCTCACCTAAATCTTTTTTGGCTACAATTAGCCCAATATTGTCTTAATATTCCGATGTTTGTTTCAGTCTCAGTTCAGCCAAGACCCTGGGCTGATTTAATTATCTTCATTTTCATGGTGTCTACAGGGCGAAAATCAGGACAACTTAATTTCTTGGCACTGTTTGTCTGGCTTTGTGAATATGGCAGATTTTGAGATCATGACTCAACACTACATCCTGACTACAGGAGGACTCAAGCCCACCAAGAGCATTTCATCCATAATTCCATTTGTATGATCCTCAACAACAGATTTACTCATCCTGAAAAACCTTGTTTGATCCAGGATCAGGCCTGGTTTCTAAATAGCCAGAGCTGCACACTTTCACACAGGAATTGTGCAATCACAGGAATTGTGTGAGATTAACAGTGCAATCCTGCAGTGCTTGTTTTCTCAGAAGTGGAACCCACTGAGTTCAACAGGACTTACTTCATCCAGAGGTTGCAATCCTATACTAACTTACCTGGGAAGAAGCCCTGCTGAATTCAGTGGGCAGTGGTGCAGCTAGGGCTGAAAGGGTCAAAATTGAGGGCCCCGCAGCTGTGTGTGTGTGTGTGTGTGTAAATGAGAGTGACAGGTGATGAGAGCATCAGAGCTAGAGAATCAAACTCTATTTTCTTCTGTTAGTATTGAAGGTGCTGTGATATGAATGAGTTCAAAGTAGAAAATGGAACAGGTTCAGAGTATTATTATTATTTTTTTTATCAGGACAACTATGCTGCTGCTGTTGTTGTTCTAACATATAAGGAACTTAGAAGCAGTTGTGAAGCACGGAATGGTAGGGGCAGCAGGTAGAGAAACGTTACTTGTGTGCTCCACAACTGAAGTAATACACATGGCCATCTAAAGGGGGGGTAGTTAGGGATGGTGCAGGCGCCCGATTCCTAGATGGAATTGGGCAGAACCCCCCCTGCCCACACCCCTGAACCCCATTCACCAAGTCCTTGCCCCCACTTGCCCCCTGCCTGTGTTCAGCAAGCGGCCCACACTCACTCCAGCAGCCTCGTCGAGCTCTGCAGTCACCGTTTTTTGAAAAGTGAAATGGCAATTGCAAAAATGCGCATATTTGCATATGTGTGAAAATGCGCATTTTGCGAATGCACGCATTTGCAGATGCAGAAATGCGCATTTTGCAAATGTACATATTTGTGTATGCAAAAATGCACGTTTTGCAAATGCACATATTTGCATCTGTGTGAAAATGCACATTTTTGCAAAAATGCACATTTTTGCGCATGTACAAATATGCGCATTTTGCAATTGCCATTCTATTTTTCAAAAATGGCAACTGCAGAGCTTGACCAAGCCACCGGGGTGAATGTGGGCTGCTCTCCCTGTATGGGAAGAGTTCGAGCACAGTCTGGGGACTGGTGAGTAGGGTCAGGGGCTGGGCGGGCACCCAGAGAACCCAAACAGGGGTGGGTTCACACATCCCTAGTGGTGGTGGCATAAGACCACAAAGTCCAGGTTCTAAAATTACCTAGCAGCACCACTGTTGGTGGGTCTTACTTCTGAGTAGATACATATAGGATTGTGCTATACTGTTCTCCTCCTGCAATGGTTAATGGTCCAGAAAGCAATCGGTAACTTATCACTGGGCCTCAGGCTAATATTCACCCATCAGCAAATTGAGCTACATCCCAATGGACCCTCCAAAGGCTGTATTAGCCTTGATATAATAGATAGACAATTGCTGGAGATGTGGACTAGCTGGAGGAAATCTAGTTCACCTGTTTCAGAGCTGCCCAGCGGTTCTTAATTTTGACTCGGGCTTAGTTACCACAGTAACCTGGCCCTGAACACAATGTGTGCTTTTGCATTTAAAATTCTAATTATATAATACTTAGCTGAAGCCTCGGACATGCCCGGAAGAGGGAAACAGATGGCTCATCCATGCAGTGTTTGTACTTTGATCTTTCAACTCAGGAAGGACAAGGTTTGCCTACAGTAGAACAATGGCCTGAATATCTACCAGATGAGTTAATCAAAGGGGCAGGGAGGAAGCACCTTCCTCAAAAGTGCCGGAGATGGCAGTAGAACAAGTGTGTTCTTGAATCTCTATGCGACATGCAGAATCTTATATCCTGCAGCCAGGAAATGGGACTTTCTGCTCTCTCACCAATGCCCTTCCCTGCATGTGTGATTCTATGCTCTAGACCATAGCTTTCATCCCAGAGTGCAGGACACAGAATCATGGGCTCAAGTTACGGGAAGCCAGATTCTAGCTGAACATCAGGAGAAACTTCCTGACTGTTAGAGCAAGACGACAGTGGAACCACTTACCTAGGGAGGTGGTGGTCTCTCCCACACTGGAGGCATTCAAGACAAAGCTGGACAGCCATCTGTCGGGGATGCTCTGACTTGGATTCCTGCATGGACCAGGGGGTTGGACTTGATGGCCTTGTCGGCCCCTTCCAACCCTACTATTCTATGATTTTCTATGCCCAGGGGTAGGCAACTTTTTTGGGGGCCGTGGGTATATTTGGGAATTGAGAAACTGTTGTGGGCACCAGCACAAAATGACTGCTATGGGAGGTATTGCTAGTAACAAAGGACAAGTAACCTGAGCAAATGGCTGTGTACAGGGTAAAAGTAGGGGCCAAGCCACATGATGCTAAACTCCTTTGAATCCACATTTTTCAGTGCCAACAAAAAACTATTTTGCAGAAGGCAAAGTCTCTTGTTCTCCCCCTTCTCCCCCCACCTACTCACCCCTTTTTTCTTTCACTTTGGATCATCACCTATAGATGTTCTCTCTCACCCCTCCCCTCCACTTCCTCCCTCCCTCACACACACACACACACACACACACACACACATCCATCCATCTTGTCTCCCACATATACTAATTTTCTAAGAATGTCTCTGAGCCCCATCATGTAGCGTAGAGCCATTCATGGGAATGAAGATGGAAGCAGCTGGAGGTCCTCATTTTGCTTTGAAGTAATCCCAGCTAGGGATCGTTAGGGATGGCGGGGGAATTTCTCCCCAAAACTTCGGGGGGCCGAGCGCCAATGTGTTCGGCCCCCCGAACAAGTTTCAGGGAGAAATCCTCCGCACCCCCCCCCCGCACCCCGCACCCCCCTGGGATGGGACTTACCTTCACCGAATGTCCCTCCCGGTGGCTGGTCCGGCCGGCGGTTCGGCGGGTGTTCGAGCGAGGCGGGAGCGGCAGCCGGTCTTTCGACCGGCTGCCGCCGCTGCCATTGCAATAAAAGAAAAAAAAATGCCCCCTGATAGGCTACGTGACGATTAACGTAGCCTATCACGGCTAGATTTGCAAAGTCAGCCGTGATAGGCTACATCAATCGTCACGTAGCCTATCACGGGTGACTTTAAAAAAAAAAAAAGTGTGTACGGATAATGGCGGCCCCCATAGGGAGCTGCCATTCCCCTTCCTTATTTGGTCGCTGTAGTCTACGTAAAGATTTACGTAGACTACGGCGAAAATAAGGGCAACGCTATTTGCGTTGCCCTTATTTTCGCCGTAGTCTACGTAAACATTTACGTAGACTACAGGGACTAAATAAGGAACGCGAATGGCGGCTCCCTATGAGGGCCGCCATCAGCGTACGCGATTTTTTTTTTTTAAGTCACCCGTGATAGGCTACGTGACGATTGACATAGCCTATCACGGCTGACTTTGCAGATCTAACCATGATAGGCTACGTGAATCGTCACGTAGCCTATCGGGGGCATTTTTTAAAAAAAAAAACTTTCGCGTTCGCAGCCGGGCGAGGCGAGGCGAGGCGCCTCCTCCCCAGCCTGAATTTCGGCCGGGCCGAGGCGGGAAGCCTCCCCCCCCAGCCTGAACTTCGCGGGGGGACCAGCGAAGCGCCTCCCCCCCACCACGAACGTCCTTCGAGGACAGGTAAGTGACTTTCGTCCACCCCTAGGGATCGTGCAGGCACCCAATTGTGTCTGGGAGTCCAGCAGACTCCCCCTGCCCATGTTCTCCTAGCCGCACCAGCCGAGCCCCTGCCCCCACATGACCCCCCCCCGCATTCACCGAGCCACACGCACTCACCCCAGCCCTGTTCACAAGCACTGCAAGCACCATTTTGTAAAAGAAAATGGCAATCACAAATATGCCCACATCTAGTCTTGCGCAAAACATTGCCGTGAATTGCCGATATACAGAAGATTACAGGCATAAATGGGCCATTTACAATGGTAATCATGCATATATCAGCCATTCAGGGCACCACTTTGCGTAAGATTAGATGTGCACATATTCACAATCGCCATTTTCTTTTGCGAAATGGCACTCACAGCACTCACCGATGGGTTCAGAATCAGTGCAGGAGGCTCAGCAAGTGGGGCAGGGGGAGGGGAGCTCAAGCATGGATCTGGGGAATGTGAGCAGCATCAGCGGCTCCCCAGAGGACCCAAACTCTGGGGCATCCTTCCATCCCTGCTCCCACCTACCAGCACAAAATGTGCTTTTTTAAAAGTGGAAGGGATAGGGCACCTTGAGGAATGCCAAGAAAGGTGTCTGGTGTGGAGGAATATTGATGCCTATGGGCACTACATGGCCTTCCCTGGTCTAGACTAGGTGCCACCGGACTTAGCTGTATCTGGGTGGAGTCAGGAATCTCTTGTTATTCTAGGTTCTTAAGAGAAATTCAAAAACCATTAGGGATGGGGGAGACTTTCTCCCCGAAACTTCGGGGGGCCGAGTGCCAATGTGTTCGGCCCCCCGAAGTAGTTTCGGGGAGAAATTCTCCGCACCCCCTATGTCCCTCCCGGCGGCGGGTCCCGGCGACGGTTCGTCAGGTCTTCGACAGGGGCAGAGGCGGCAGCCGGTCTTTCGACCGGCTGCCGCCGCCGCCATTCCAATAAAAGTAAAAAAAAAAAAAAACGCCCCCGTGATAGGCTACGTGATGATTAACGTAGCCTATCATGGCTAGATTTGCAAAGTCAGCCATGATAGGCTACGTAAATCGTCACGTAGCCTATCACGGGTGACTTTAAAAAAAAAAAACCGCGTACGGCTAATGGCGGCCCCCATAGGGAGCCGCCATTCACGTTCCTTATTTGGTCGCTGTAGTCTACGTAAAGATTTACGTAGACTACGGCGAAAATAAGGGCAACGCTATTTGCGTACGCGCTTTTTTTTTTTTTTTTGAAGTCACCCGTGATAGGCTACGTGACGATTAACATAGCCTATCACGGCTGACTTTGCAGATCTTTGCCGTGATAGGCTACGTTAATCATCACGTAGCCTATCACGGGGGCATGTTGTTGGGGTTTTTTTAACTTTTTATTTTGCAGCCGGGAAAGGCGAGGCGCCTCCTCCCCGGCCTGAATTTCGGCCGGGTGAGGGGGGAAGCCTCCCCCCTGGCCTGAACTTCGGGGGGAGCAGCGAAGCGCCTCCCCCCCACCGCGAAGCAAGCTGCGAGACCAGGTAAGTGGCTTTCATGCACCCCTAAAAACCATATTAGTGTAATAATTTTATTAGGCCAACCAAAAGTTGATAAAAATGTACACACTTCTGAGATCTGCAGATATCTTCATCAGGCAAGATGTTGCAAAAAGCAAGTTGGGGGTGGGTGGGGGAGACTTGATGGTGGGAGGTGTGTGGAAGGCAAGGTCTGCAGACATTCAAATTAGGCTCTGCAAATCATGTGATGGTTACAAGGTTGGACCTGGAGCTGCCCCTAGGGTTGCTGTGAACCAGGAAAAGAAAAATGTTGGATCCTCCATTTTGGAAATATAAAACCCAGCTGTTACTCAGGCGTGTTTTCCATCCTGGGTGATGCACAATGGCCCCTTTCACCATTAGAGATAATTTTAGAAGCTGCCCTATGTTTGTTTGTTTTTTAGGTCAATTAAAGCCCAATTGGGTAGCTTTACCTATTAGGTGGAGGGCATGGACCCTCTAGGGATGTCAGAGAATTCTGCTACGGACTCAAATGGGATCGAATTCCCTTCAGTCTGTGCCACGGAATCCTCTGCAGAACGGCACCACGAGGTCCTGCAGAGCCATCAGTCATGCAGCTTTTTTTTTTTTGTCATCCGCACAGAGTCGCAAAATTTTCGTAAATAAAAACGCAAGGTAGTACATTCCAATAATAAATATGTAAGTTTTTTTAAAAAATGAGTTGTGTTCACCGCCTTGTTTGTGGACGTTCTTTTTCAATTGAAATCCTCCGTCTCCATTTACTTTTAGCCAAAACACTTCCTCCTCAAGGCTGCCCTAGGTGTGCCTGAGCAATATACTCTTTGTTTAAAGCAATGCTTTTTGAAAGAAAGAAAGAAAGAAAGAGAGAGAGAGAGAGAGAGAGAGAGAGGGAAAGAAAGAAAGAAAGAAAGAAAGAAAGAAAGAAAGACCGAACCTTTTAAAATGACCATGCCAGTCTGGAGCCCTGCACGAGTATTATTCCCCCTGCTAAGTTTTCTATTTCCACATCCAGCCTTATTGGTGACATGGTGAGGCTAAATGGAGAGGAGAACCAACTCTGTGCATCTCTACTCAGAAGTAAGTCTCACTGAGTTCAGTACAACTTACTCCTACACATGTCAGCACCCCACTTGCCCCCAGCTCAGCTTTGTATTTCCACATCCAGCTCATTAGCAAACCTGTTAGTTATCTCACTGGGTGACTTTGGGCTGGCCTCTCACCTAGGGATGTCAGAGAATTTTGCCATGAACCTCAGGGAGGCCGAATGCCAGAGCATTCAGCCCCCCGAAATTGGTGGCGAAACGGTCTGCCCCCCCGCCCCCCCGGGACAGGACTTACCTTGGGCGAATCCTCATGGTGGCGGCTCCGGCGGTGGTTCGGTGGCAGTTCGGCGGCGGGGGCTGCGGCGGCCGGTCTTCCGACCGGCTGCCGCCACCGCCATTTCCAATTAAAAAAAAAACACCAAAAAAACCTGATAGGCTATGTAAAGATTTACGTAGCCTATCACGGCTAGATTTTAAAAAAATACCATGATAGTCTACGTAAATCCTTACGTAGCCTATCACGGCTGAGAAAAAAAAAACCCGCATACGCAACTGGTGGCGCCCATGGGCGCCGTCATTTGCATTCCTTATTTTGGCACATCTAGTCTATGTAAACATTTACGTAGACTACGGCGAAAATAAGGGGAACGCAAATAGCGTAGCGTCTACACTATTTGCGTTCCCCTTATTTTCACTGTAGTCTACGTAAATGTTTACATAGACTAGACATGCCAAAATAAGGAACGCAAATGGCGGTGCCCATGGGCGCCGCCATTTGCATACGCGCGGGGGTTTGGGGGGGGTTACTCAGCTGTGATAGGCTACGTAAGGATTTACGTAGACTATCATGGCTGACTGCAGGGACGCAAACAGTGGCGGCTACGGCCGCCACCATTTGCGGCCCAGCCAGCCAGGATTCAGGGGTGGAGGGACGGAGCGTCTCCCCCCCGGCCAGAATTTCGGGGGGGAGGGATGGAGTGCCTCCCCCCCAGCCAGAATTTTTTGGGGGATGGACGGAGTGCCTCCTCCCTGCCAGAATTTCAGGGGGAGGGATGGAGCGCCCCCCCCCACCGCGAATCAAATTTTGTTCAAGGTAAGTGACTTTTGTACATCCCTACTCTCACCATTCTCCCACACTTCTGTTATGAAACTCTAGGGATGTCAGAGAATTCCGCCACGGATCTCAGGGAGGCCGAATGCCATCGCATTCAGCCCCCCGAAATCGGTGGCGGAACGGTCTGCCACCTCCCCCAGGATGGGACTTACCATGGGCGGATCTTCCTGGCAGCGGCACCTGCGGTGGCGGTTCAGCAGCCGCGGCTGCGGCGGCCGGTCTTCCGACCGGCTGCCGCCACCACCATTTCCAGTTAAAAAAAACCAACATGATAGCTATGTAAAGATTTACGTAGCCTATCACAGCTAGATTTTTAAAAAAACACTGTGATAGGCTACGTAAATGTTTACTTAGCCTATCACGGCTTATTTAAAAGAAAAAAAAATGTTTACATAGACTAGACGTGCCAAAATAAGGAACGCAAATTTGCATACGCATGTTTGTTTCTTTTTTCTTTTAAATCAGCTGTGATTAGGGATGTAAGAAAGTCACTTACCTTTTCGTAGGGGTGCTTCGCGGTGGGGGGGAGGTGCTTCGCTTCTCCCCCCAAATTTCAGGCGAGGGGGGAGAGGCGTCCTGCCTCGCCCGGCCGAAATTCAGGCCGGGGAGAAACACCCCGTCTCCCCGGCCGAGAAACAACGTGTAAAAAAAAAAAAAAAGTGATAGGCTACGTAACGATTAACGTAGCCTATCACGGCTAGATTTCCAAAATCAGCAGTGATAGGCTACGTAAATCGTTATGTAGCCTATCATGGGTGACTTTGGAAAAAAAAAAAGTGCGTACGCAAATGGCGACGCCCTATGGGCGCCACCATTTGCGTTCCTTATTTGGTCCCAGTAGTCTACGTAAAGATTTATGTAGACTACGCCGTAGGTTACTTGGTTATTTGGTCCCGGTAGTCTACGTAAAGATTTATGTAGACTACGCCCCATAGGGCGTCGCCATTTGCGTACGTGCTATTTTTGTTTTTTTCAAAGTCACCCGTGATAGGCTACGTAACAATTTACGTAGCCTATCATGGCTGACTTTGGAAATCTAGCTGTGATAGGCTACGTTAATCATTACGTAGCCTATCACAGGTTTTTTTGTGTTTTTTTTACACGTTGTAATGGCGGCGGCGGCAGCGGGTCGGAAGACCGGCTGCCGCCCCCGCCCCCGACGAAAGGCCGACAAACTGCCGCTGGGACCCGCCGCCGGGAGGGACATTCGCCAAAGGTAAGTCCCATCCCGGGGGGGGGCGGGGGGGTGGAGAATTTCACCGCCGATTTCGGGGGGCCGAATGCATTGGCACTCAGCCCCCCGAAGATTCGGGGAGAAATTCTCCACCATCCCTACCCGCGATAGGCTACGTAAACATTTCCGTAGCCTATCACGGCTAACTGCAGGGACGCAAACGGTGGCGGCTACAGCCGCCACCATTTGCGTCCCTGCTAGCCAGAGGCCGGATGTCCAGCTGCTGGCGGAGCCGGCCAGCGGCTCTGCAGAATCCTTGCGGAGCGGAGCTGGCCAGCCAGGATTCGGGGGGGAGGGACGGAGCGCCTCCCCCCCGGCCAGAATTTCGGGGGGAGGGACGGAGTGCCTCCCCCCCACCACGAATGTCACCCTTCAAAAAGGTAAGTGACTTTCGTACATCCCTATGTAGGGGTGTCAGAGAATTTCTCGCCGAAACTTCGGGGGGCCAAATGCCAACATATTCGGCCCCACGAAGTAGTTTCGGGGAGAAATTCTCTGTACCCCCCCCCCGCCCCCCCCCCCAGGATGGGACTTACCTTTCCCGAATGTCGCTCCCAGTGGCGGGTCGCAGCGGCGGTTCAGCAGGGCTTCGACAGGGGCAGGGGCGGCAGCCAGTCTTTCAACCGGCTGCCGCCACCGCCATTCCAAGAAAAGTAAAAAAAAAAAGCCCCCGTGATAGGCTACGTGACGATTAACGTAGCCTATCATGGCTAGATTTGAAAAGTCAGCCGTGATAGGCTACGTAAATCGTCACGTCGCCTATCACGGGTGACTTAAAAAAAAAAAAAGCGCGTACGGCTAATGGCGGGCCCCATAGGGAGCCGCCATTCGCGTTCCTTATTTGGTCGCTTTAGTCTACGTAAAGATTACGTAGACTATGGCGAAAATAAGGGCAGCGCTATTTGTTTTGCCCTTATTTTCTCCGTAGTCTACATAAATCTTTACGTAGACTACAGCGACCAAATAAGGAACGCGAATGGCGGCTCCCTATGGAGGCCGCCATTTGCGTACGCGCTTTTTTTTTTTCTAAAGTCACTCGTGATAGGCTACGTGACGATTAATGTAGCCTATAATGGCTGACTTTGCAGATCTAGCCGTGATAGGCTACGTTAATTGTTACGTAGCCTATCACGGGGCTTTTTTTTTTTTTTTTTACTTTTCTTTTGAAGTTCGCGGCCGGGGAGACGGGGCGCTTCTCCCCGGCCTGAATTTCAGCCAGGAAAGGCGGGAAGCCTCCCCCTCCTGTCCTGAACTTTGGGGGGAGAAGCGAAGCGCCTCCCCCCCACCGCGAAGCAAGCTGTGTGACCAGGTAAGTGACTTTCGTACATCCCTACTTCTGAGATAACTAACTGGAGGTCTGATAATGAGCTGGATGTGGAAATACAAAGCTGAGCAGAGAAGAGAACCAACTCTGTGCATGCCTACTCAGAAGTAAGTCTTACTGAGTTCAATGCAACTTACTCCTACACATGTCAGCACCCCACTTGCCCCCAGCTCAGCTTTGTATTTCCACATCCAGCTCATTATCAAACCTCCTGTTAGTTATCTCAGAAGACCCCTGGGTGAATGTGGGGGCGGGTTCCAGGGAACAGCTGGATTGAGGGAGATTCCCCACACACACACACACACATGATGGAAGAATATAGTTCTTTATATTCCCTGGTATGTTTATTCCTCATTTTGTCCATTCCCTGAGCATGTGCAGAGTGTGCTTTTTATTCAAACAAAGAGAAGGTTGCTGATCTTTCCCTTCATGCTGCATTTGTACAAGTGTGACTGCTTCAGAAAGAACTTTCCATTATACTGTCTCTTTTTCTTCATGAGTTTCATATAACAGAAGTGCGGGGTAGTGGTGAGAGGCCAGCCCAAAGTCAGCCAGTGAGATAATTAACAGGAGGTTTGCTCATGAGCTGGATGTGGAAATACAAGGCTGAGCTGGGGGCAAGTGAGGTGCTGACATGTGTAGGAGTAAGTTGCATTGAACTCATTAAGACTTACTTCTGAGTAGACATGCATAGAGTTGGTTCTCCTCTCCATTTTAGCCTCACCATGTCACCAACAACACTGGATGTGGAAATAGAAAACCTAGCTGGGGGAATAATGCTCGTGCAGGGCTCCAGACTGGCATGGTCATTTTAAAAGGCTCTTTCTTTCTTTCTTTCTTTTTTTCTTTCTTTCTTTCTTTCAAACAGCATTGCTTTAAACAAAGAGTGCATTGCTCAGGCATACCTAGGGCATCCTTGTTTTGGGAAGCCCCGAGGAGGAGGAGGAGGAAGTGTTTTGGCTGAAAATAATTGCTACATGTCTCAGGGCAGGGGGAGAAATACGTAAATATCTATGAAAAATAGCCTATCTTATAGAAGTTATGCAAAATTACGGCTGTTGGTATGGATTTATCTTCGTAATTTTCGGAGTGGAAAAAAAAGAGGAGAATTCCGGGGGCTTGTGAACGACGGTACGGAGCACTGGTCGCAAACTGCGGAAGTCAAGCGGGGCGGAAGGTACACAATTCGTACATCCCTAGAACCCTCAGAGAATAAAGTCCCAACTTCAAGTGGAGAGTTCTCTTATGGTCAACATGGCTACCTTTGCTTTGGTTTTAGTGATTTTGAGAATCCCCCTCTCTTCACAGTTCCAACAGGCAACATCATCAGAAGGAAGGACCAGGGGCAGGAACAATCCCAGGTTTAAAGGGGCCCTCAGAAAATGGCTTTCCACAGAGTCCCCCTTTCATAGGTGCCCCTCTCCCAGTTGTGGCCTTACCTGGCAGCAATGGCAGGTGACAGCAATGAGCTACCATTTTAAAGTAGAGGCTACCACTGTGATTTCCACAATGTCTTGGTGTAGTGCTAAGTTGGGTGCTCCAAAGCATTGTGGGAAATGTAAAATGGTGGCTCCTAGCAGGCCACCGCCTGTTGTCAGGGGACCAGGGCAGGCATTGACACTGGTGAGGCCTGTTTGGGGGCTTGGGCCCAAAGGTGCCAGATGCTGCCTGATGGACTGACTTGGCTAATAGGCTACACTGAATTTGGTGGGTCACAACCAGGGATTTTGGAGAAATCTGCAGTGGAATCAAATGACTTCAGATTTTTATGAAACTGATCTAAGGATTCCACAGTGTGCCGGCTTTCCTGAATTGCACGGATTCTATGGACATGTAGACCAGTCTGTTTGTTTGTTTGTTTTACTTTCTGGAATTGTATGCAAATTTAGTAATAAGAAAATACATTTTTAAAAAAACTGGCCAAAAATATGGATTTCCCCCATAGGCTAAAGCATGCAAATGTGCATTTGGGGGAATTTGCACAATTTGGGGGAGATTTGCACATTTTTGCAAGTGCAAATTTGCACAAATGCAAATTTGGGAAATTGGGGGGGGATCCAAATCCATCAATGAGCAGATGAAGGAATGGAAGACACCTGACATTTT
Source organism: Heloderma suspectum (assembly GCF_057233095.1). Classification (NCBI taxonomy): domain Eukaryota; kingdom Metazoa; phylum Chordata; class Lepidosauria; order Squamata; family Helodermatidae; genus Heloderma; species Heloderma suspectum. The sequence continues at coordinate 298,728,586 of NC_139461.1, read as the reverse complement.
ATAGGGGTGTACGAACCCCACTTACCAGTCCTTTCCGGGGTCCGCTGGGCGGGGAGGTGATCCGTCCTTCCCCCCGGAATCCTCCCCAGTGTCCGCAGACCCACAGGCTGGGGCCATCTGCAGCCGGACTTCCATCCGCTGCCGGGCTGCAGCAGCAAATGGCATCCGGCATAGGGGATGCCATTTGCGTCCCTGCCCTTTGCTGTGATTGGCTACATAAATATTTACGTAGCCTATCACAGCAAAGAGCAGGGATGCAAATGGCATAGCAGATGCGTAGCCAATCATGGCAAAGGGCAGGGACGCAAATGACGTCCGCTACGCTGGATGCCATTTGCGTCCACAGCCTGGCAGCAAACAGCTGCGGAAGAAAGAGGATGGACCCAGACCGGTTGGTGCCAGGTAGGATCCGTCCCGACTTTAGTTCGCAGGGTGGCGAGGGGAGCAGTCCATTCCGCCATGGACTCCGGGGGGCCGGATTCTAAAGAATCCGGCTCATTGGAGTCCGTGGCGGATTTCTACGCCATCCCTACCTGACAAACTGTGAAATGGGGACAGAGCGGATTTTACAAAATCCATACAACCCTTGCCACAACTTACATTTGTTATCAAATATGCTCCTCTAAGATATGTGTACAAACCTCCACATGTACTACAAGATACACATTTGCCTTTTAAAAACAAAAAAACAAAAAGGAATTTCAGACTTTGGCAATAGGGTGCCTATGGCAAAAGAGGCAACCCGAAACGATTCTAGCACGCACATGCACACACAAGCTTCAAAGAAAGCCAAATGGCACATTTATTGATTACAAACACAGATTTAAATGCAGAACCTGAGTTTTTATGCATTTTGAACAAAAGATTTGACATCATGCTTGCATGACCAAACCACAATGATTACATAAAACCCCTTAAGTGTTGGGAATTGCTATCCCCATCTGTAGACAAAAGACTGAAGTATGATATGTATTCAAGCCATCCTAATTACAAAAGGGAAACATTAAGTATGAATGGGCACCCATCCAGTGGATGGTTTTATGATAGATACACTTACAAAACCTCTTTTCAGCCCATTCAGTTTCTTCACTGACACCCTGAGGGTATCTTCTGGCTATTATGAGGGAGAACTTATTTTGGAACCGGGCATACATTATTGATTTCACATCCTGCCTAGCTCGAGGCTTCTGAATTTTATGCATTTCTGATGATGTCAGGGCTTGCCCTCCCATACCTGGCCAGGGGCTAATGAGCAGCCTCCTTTGCCTTTGTTTGGCCTTACCACACTGCTGCTCCTACCGGCTTTGTGCCCATGACTACCCATCTTGCAAGGGGGAGGGCGCTTGCAAGGCCTACACTCCACCAGATCACCCTGCTAGCATGTGGGCCTCCTCTATCAAAAGTCTCTCTTTCCCTTGCCTGGGGACCTGCAAATTCTAGGAAAAGAATATGAGATGGCAGCATTTATATAACATAACCTGATAAGAAAAAGTGGTGGTTAGCTGCATATCTCTGCTGGTACTTGTCTAGCATTCCCAGCTGCACAATATCTGTTGTAAAACTTAATTTGACTTTCATTTGTATTTACTACTCAACATATGCCTAGTAGCATTCAGACTTATGAGCTCATGTTGTATAAAGAATAGTAGTACAACTGAAATGAATGGGGTTTATTCTTTTATTCCCCCCTCCACTACACAAACAATCATCATGCTTTTTGAATCTTTTGTCTTAGGGTTTATATTCAGCTCCTTTGTGAACATCTCTGTTGTGGCCCCTCACAATTCTTCAGCCTGGAGCTGATGACATGCAGCTGTTACCAATTTCAGAAGAGTCCTGCATAAGTTAACTAAGGCCAAAAGAACAAATAATCACATCATAACATTTGTATCCAGTATGTCCAATAAATTGCCTGGATCCCAGCCCAGGCATTCTGAAATCTTCATATATAATGAGTGGTCTAGAACCACCCCTAAGAAACCATGAGAAAGCCCCTGTGCCTGATGAGATAGAAGGAGAGAGAGAGAGAGAGAGAGAGAGAGAGAGAGAGAGGAGAGGAAGCCAATATGTTGCCAACTGGCTTTGCCAAGCAAGACAGGGCAGGGCACAGGGGGGCCGCGGACTGATGGCTGGCTTGTGAGGTGGGCACTGAGGCTGCAGAGTGGCAGGAGAGAAGCGGTGGTGGCCGGTGGCACTGTGAGCAGGCAGGTTGGGGCCCATAGCCACAACCTGCTACCTTTCCCAATCTGCTGCTGGAGTGCTTTCGCCTCACTCTGCCTAAAGGGAGGACAGAATCCGTGTGATTTAAATGTGATGTAAAACACATGCAAGCGTGAAGACATATTCAGTGCGATGTGCAGTTTGACCCTCCGATAGTGTTATCTCCGCATTTGGTGATAATGAATTCAAATATGTTAATTTAATCAGGCCTCAGGGCTACCCTGTATCTTTCAAGATTCCTTCTTGATGATTATGTTTACTTGTTTGTTTATTGTTAAAGTGTCTGTCTGTCTGTCCGTCCGTCCGTCCGTCCGTCCGTCCATCCATCCATCCATCTATCTATCTATCTATCTATCTTGCCCTGCTCTTCTGTGGAAAAGTCTCTCAGAGTAGGGATGGGGGAGAATTTCTCCCCGAAACTTCGGGGGGCCGAGTGCCAACGTATTCGGCCCCCCGAAGTAGTTTCGGGGAGAAATTCTCTGCACCCCTGCCCCCGCCCCCCCCCCGGGATGGGACTTACCTTTCCTGAATGTCCCTCCCGGCAGCGGGTCCCGGCGGTGGTTCAGCAAGTCTTCGACAGGGGCAGAGGCGGCAGCCGGTCTTTCGACCGGCTGCCACCGCCGCCATTCCAATAAAAGTTAAAAAAAAAAAACACCCCCATGATAGGCTACGTGACGATTAACGTAGCCTATCATGGCTAGATTTGCAAAGTCAGCCATGATAGGCTACGTAAATCGTCACGTAGCCTATCACGGGTGACTTAAAAAAAAAAAAAAGCACGTACGGCTAATGGCGGCCCCCATAGGGAGCCACCATTCCCGTTCCTTATTTGGTCGCTGTAGTCTACGTAAAGATTTACGTAGACTACAGCGACCAAATAAGGAACGCAAATGGTGGCTCCCTATGGGGGCCACCATTTGCGTATGCGCTTCTTCTTCTTTTTTTAAGTCACCCGTGATAGGCTACGTGACGATTAACGTAGCCTATCATGGCTGACTTTGCAGATCTAGCCATGATAGGCTACGTTGATCGTCATGAAGCCTATCACAGCTAGATTTCCAAAGTCAGGCATGATAGGCTACGTTAATCATCACATAGCCTATCACGGGGGCGTTTTTTTTTTTTTACTTTTTATTTTGCGGCCGGGCGAGGTGAGGCGCCTCCTCCCCGGCCTGAATTTCGGCCGGGCGAGGCGGGAAGCCTCCCTCCCGGCCTGAACTTGGGGGGAGCAGCGAAGCGCCTCCCCCCCACCACAAAGCAAGCTGCGAGACCAGGTAAGTGGCTTTCGTGCACCCCTATCCCAGAGTGGCTTAGAGATCATTAAAAAAAAAATTAAAAAACCTAGAAAGTGCCTTACCTCAGACTTATAGTGTAAAAGACATGACACAAAAGGAAAAAGAGACAAAGAGGGGGAGGAAAAAAGCAAACTAAGGCACCAGTATGTAAAATCACAAAGTTCTTATGAGAACCAGCTGGGATATAAGTATGTCAGGGAGAGGAGGAGCCCAAAGGAACTGCCTTCTCAGCACAGCCAATGGAATGGTTCTGCTTCTCAACTCTGCTGCAGCTAGGAGTGGACAAATCTGTCAGTTTTGCTTCCTCCTACATCCATTTTTTTTTTAATCAAGTTCTTTCTTTACGAAGAAATGTGTGAATCTTGGTAAATTCTTATTCAAAAAAATGAACTGGATGAAATGCTCAGCCATCCCTAGCTGGAGCCTAATGGAATGGCTGCTTCTCTGTGACTGTTGAGGGAGGGAGGAGCCAGAGGGAGCTGGTCTCTCAGCAGAGCTGATGGAGTGGTCCTGCTTCCCATCCTTTCCTGGTATGCAGCCTGATGGAATAGGTGCTGCTTGGTGTCAGCTGAGGAAGAACCAAACCTTCACACTATTTTGACGTAAGCAGAAGATTCTCAAAGGAGAACTTTTGGCTCAATATTCAGAGTCGGGGGGGGGATAAAATGGGGGGGAGTTTGGGGTGCACAAATGAGGGTGAAGTTTGGGGGGAATCTTATCAAAAACTTAGTAGTGGTGATGGATCTTCCTTAAACACTGTTTTGTGGCCACCACTGCCACCACTGCTGATTTGGTGGTGGTCCTCCTGGGCACCGCTAGCCAATGCCTCCCATTTTGTCTCCTTCTAGTACCCTGTAACAACTCGATACTGTAATGAAAATGGTGACTGCAACTAGCCCAGCCTCCAAATGGGGAGCAAAAAGTGCATGTGTGTCTGGGGGGGAGACTTTGCCACACCTTTACTTAATGTACAATACTTATTTATATTGCACCTCATCTCACAGGTTTGCAGTTGACAGCATATATATATATATATATATATATATATATATATATATATATACACACACACACACACACACACACACACTGTATATATTTTGCCCCCCCCCCTGCCATTCCATTCATAGGTGGTGAAATGGGGGGTTGTTTTTTTGGGGGGGGGATGCTGAAACAATTTAGCTGATTGCCAATGGCCACCATCAAACTGAAAAGAGACATCAGCTGAAACCCCCCATTGTCCTACTCAGCCCAAACTTACTAAAAAATAAAAATAAGCTGTTGCATTGTTCTTCCTTCTGTCTTGAGGAAAAAAAACAACCAGCTTGATGGATTTTGTTTTCAAATCATACTTCTGGCCTTGAGCAGTAGGATTTTCATGGGGAAGTGAACTGCCCAGGCACATTTCAGGCAGGTAATGCTCGTAACTAGGGATGGCACAGGTGGACCCCCCTGCCCACACCCCCAAGTCCCGCTCGCTGAGCCCCTGCTCCTGCTCGCCCCCTGCCACTTGCGGCGAGTGGCCCACACTCATCCCAGTGGCCTCATTGAGCTCTGCGGTTGCCAATTTTTGACAAATAAAATGGCGATCACAAAAATGTGCATTTTGCGCATATGCAAATATGCACAATTTTGCAATCGTTTTATTTTTCAAAAAATGGCAACCGCGGAGCTCGACAAGGCTGCCAGGGTGAGTGTGGGCTGCTCACTGGGCATGGGGGGGGGGGCTCAAGCATCGTTCAGCAACCGGCAAGAAGGGGCAGGGACTGGGAGGGCCCCAGAAAAGCCAGACGGGAGTGGGTTCACACATCCCTACTCGTAACTCACAAAAGGATGTGCCTTGAGCCACAGTCACTGCACCAACCTGGAGGAAAACAAGAGGAAAATATCCAAATGGTTCTGGAGAAGCCTGTTTATAATTTTTAGGAAATGTTCCAGTGCTTTTGCAGTTTGCTGCTCTTTTCAAGAGTCCTTTTCCTCCCCTTTTGCAAGTCAAGTCACAGCAAGCAGGAGCTCATTCTTTGCTTATGTTCTGTCTCTCATATCTATGGATGAAGTGGCAGCAATTGAGTTTGCCCTAAAACACAGAACGTTTCTTGAAAGTCCATTGATTCATGGGCTGCTGTGTATTAAAATGAGCTTGGCGGAGGAAGGAAGAATTCTGCTAAATTAAATTTCAACAAGGCTGTAGAGTTGCACACGTCCAGTTGTCAGTGCTGCTCTAGAAATGAGCTGTTCCACCTCTGGGGCATAATTATTATTGGGAAGATGTATTCCATTCTGTTTTAACTGAACAAATGTTCTGCTCTGTGTATTTTCCCAGTTTTAATTGAGGGGAAATAACTTATTATCTGAAAGTAATGGTCATTACCAAGAGTCAACAGTCAAACATCCCTTCCTTCAGTTAATGATGCTTAGGAAGCTTTGAACAAGCAATGTGTTATATGGTCATTACTGTACCTCACTCCAAAAGAGGGAAAAGCTTGGGAGATGTGGTAATGAATGCCAGACATAAAGTTCCAACAGGCACTTTCTCAGTGAAATTGGGTGTGGGGTGGGGGGAGCTTTCAGGGGGCAAGAGAAAATCGTATAGGTTTCGATCCAGGATCTGTCTTCTGTGAAAGGAAGGGACCTTCTGCGGGAGGAAGGGCTCCACCCACGGAAGGTCTGTGCCCATTGGGGCTACAAAAGTAGAGCTGTGAAAGTGGGGAGGTGTTTTTTGCTCAGGTATAGCAGTAACACTTGTGACACTCTTTCAATACTCCATCTGCCTCAGCTTTTCAGGGACGTAAGAACCTCTGACGCTGCCTTATACTGAGTCAGAGCACTCGTCCACCTAGTCCAATATTGTCAACACTAACTGGCAGCAGCTCTCCAGTGTTTCAGGCAGGATCTGTTCATAGCCCTGCCTGGAGAAGATAGGGATTGAACCAGGGACTTTCCGCATGCAAAGCAAGTGTCCTGCGACTGAGCTACGTCCTTCCTGTAGTCCCTATTTCTTCAACTCTGTCCCTTGTCAACCTTGGGGGGAGGGGTGTTACATGACCACCAGCCACTTATACAGCCAACACATAGAGGGGATAGTGGGACCATGCCTGACAACTCTATCCCCATTGTCTGTGCATAGGTTTTCCTTCAAAATATTCTGCCAAACACAAAGAATCCAGGGGAAGGTTGGATATTGGGCTGGTGTCAGGGCTAAGCTCTGGGCAGCAGTGTGGAGCAAGTCAAGAAGGGGGAGTCAGGACCCAAGAGCAATCAGGATTAGAGGGCAAACCAGATGGCAGAACAAGCCAGGAGTCAGGTCTGGCAAGTAAGGCCAGAAACACGACACATGCCAGAGCTCAGGTCAAGGTTGTAGCTCAAGCAAGGCTCAGCTGCAACAAGAAGCTCTTGATGCTCCTTCCTGGCCATACTGATGCTCCTTCCTGGCCATATTGATGCTCCTTCCTGGCCATATTCATGGACAACATATGTGTGCATCTCCACCCCCGACTTCCACAACTGCCATGAACCCATCTTATCCAGATAATAAATCTTGATAGTAAGTGTGGCTGACCGCTGACTGTGTTTGAGTTTCAGGTAGTCTACTGACTCAGGGCCCAACTAAGTGTTTGGGTCACCATGCATGGTGGAGCTATGCGTGATAGTTTTCTCTCCCTTTGTGTTAGCATGCATGGCTTCAATTCAGATCAGCATCACTGCAGTCCAGGAGGGATGTGATATAACTCCCCACCCACCAATTTTTTTCCACCACCACCTGTGGGAGGGGGGGTTAAAAGAAGGGGGAAACTCTCAATTGAAGACTTGGGTGGGGGATATGGGGAGGGAATTGGGTGGAGGGGAAGGCTTACCCAACCCCCCAGAGTGTCATGGTCCCAATCTGGATCAGGGCTGTGCACGCTTACACAAAGATAAAGGAAACCATCACACATAGCTAGGGATGGCTGGACTCACCTCGGTCCAGTTTTTCTGGTTGCTCACCAAGCCAGCCCCAACCCCTGCTTGCTGAGCTGCATGAGCTGCTGAGATATCCAGCAAGCACCTGGCAAGTGCAGCAGGGATGCCTATCTTCTTAGTGAGCCACCATTTTGCATAAAAATGCTGTGTAGCCAGTGTAGTGTAGTGGTGAGAGTGACGGACTGGGAGCCGGGAGATCCGGGTTCTAGTCCCCACTTGGCCATGGAAGCTCACTGGGTGACTTTGGGCCAGTCACAGACTCTCAGCCCAACCTACCTCACAGGGTTGTTGTTGTGAGGATACAATGGTGAGGAGGAGGATAATGTAAGCCGCCTTGAGTTCCTTGCGAGAGGGAGGAAGGCGGGGTATAAATGCAATAAATAAATAATAAATAATGGGGGCTTAGGATTTTCCAGATAGCTAATGTTACATAAATGGTGGCCGTAAAGGGGACTTTTACACAACATTACAGGCGTAAATGGACAAGTCATGCCGGTAATGTTCTGTAAATGGCCCCTTTACACCCGCCATTTTTGTAATGTTACATATCCGGAAAACCCCAAGCTGCCATTTTTATGCAAAATGGTGCCTCATGAAGAGGATGAGTGGCTTCCAGGCACTCGCAGACCATGCGGGTGCTCGGTGAGCCAGTTTGGTAAGTGGTGGCAGCTCGAAGAAGTCCAGGAGGCCAAGTGGTGGGGAGTCTGTCAGACTCTACCCGCTTCTCAGACTCCCACAACATCCCTACATGCAGCTCCAATATCTGTGATTACCTGAAAGTTTAGTTTGGTGCTTTGCACATGCGTGTAAGTAAATGCTCCATTTCTATTGGACAATCTTAAGGTTTCATTTAGAAGGAAACTGTCAGGGTGAACTTACTAGCATTTCTGCTTCAGGAATGATGACCTATTGCAGAATTCTGGCAGTGGGCGGGGCCAGAGGCAAAAGTGGGTGGGTCTGCCCCTTTTCTCTCTCTTGCCCACTTCCTTCCTGTCCAGTGGGCTGCTGGGAGAGTGACAGACCAGTGTTGCTAGAGGTCTCCACTGATTGCATACAAAGGGCTTTGGAAATTAGGCCAAGGGCCCCACTGGCCATTATGGCTGCCACATGGTGCCCATCACTGGATTAGATGCTGTGAGTTGCAAGTCAGATAAAATGGGAGCACCTCTCATTTTAGAAACTAAGTACTGCAAAATAAAAACCAAAACCATGCATTTGTTTAGGGATGTACGAAAGTCACTTACCTTTTCACAGATTGTGTTCGCGGTGGAGGGGAGGCGCTCCGTCCCTCCCCCCAGAATCCTCAATGGGGGGGAGGTGATCCGGTCCTCCCCCCTGGAATCCTGCCCGGCTGGCTCTGCTCCGCAGCCGGCCAGGCCAGTCTGCAGTTGGAGTTCCGGCCACGGATGGGCTGCTATGGACGCAAAGGGCGGCCGCCGCCGCAGCCGCCATTTGTGTCCAGCAAGGCAGCCGTGATAGGCTATGTAAGTATTTACGTAGCCTATCACAGCTTGGCAAAAAAACCAACAACAGCGTACACAAATGGGGGTGGCTACGGCAGCCGCCATTTGCGTTCCCTATTTTTCGCCGTTTTAGCCTACGTAAATATTTATGTAGGCTATTACGGCAAAAAAAAGGGAATGCAAATAGCGTAGTGGGAGCTATTTGTGTCCCTTTTTTTCTGCCATAATAGCCTATGTAAATATTTACATAGGCTAAAACGGCGAAAAAAAAGGAACGCAAATAGTGCCCACTACACTATTTGCATTCCCCTTTTTTTCGCCGTAATAGCCTACGTAGGGATGTACGAAAGTCACTTACCTTTCCGCGGATTATGTTGATGGTGGGGGAGGAGGCATTCCGTCCCTCCACCCAGAATCCTTGATGGGGGGGAGGCGATCTGTTCCTCCCCCCCAGAATCCTCCACGGCCAGCTGTGCTCCGCGGCAGCTCCGCGGAGCAGCCGGCCAGGCCCAGCCAGGCCAGAGCCATCCGCAGCCAGATTTCCGGCTGCGGAGGGCTCGGGGGGGGGGGGGGAACCGCATATGCAAATGGTGGCGGCTACATCTGCCACCATTTGCTTTTCCTTATTTTTGGCCATCTTAATCTACGTAAATATTTACATAGACTATGATGGCGAAAATAAAGGGGAACGGAAATAGTGTGACGGGCGCTATTTGCGTCCCTTTTTGATTCACCGTTTAGCCGCCACCGCCGCCACCACAGCTGCCACCACCCAGAAGATTCTGCCCCAGGTAAGTCTCGCTCCGGGGGGATCCATTGGGGGGTGGGGGGGTGGCTGCCTGTTCTGCCACGGAGTTCGGGGGGCCGAATGCACTGGCATTCGGCCTCACCGAGATCCGTGGCGGGATTCTCTGACATCCCTAAGCCTACGTAAATACTTATGTAGACTAAAACGGTGAAAAATTGGGAACGCAAATGGCGGCCACCGTAGCCTCTGCCATTTGCGTACGCCGTTATTTTTTTGGCTTGGCTTGCCATGATAGGCTATGTAAATACTTATGTAGCCTATTACGGCAAAGACTAGGACGATAATGGTGGCCACGGCAGCCGGTCGTAAGACCAGCCGCCCCCACCGCTGGAGCCACTGCCATCCGGAACATCCCCCCCAGGTAAGCCTCGTCCCGGGGGGAATCCGTGGGGGGGCGGGCCGTTTCGCCACGGATTTTGGGGGGCCAAATCCCAGTGCATTTGGCTTCACTGAAATCTGTGGCGGAATTCTCCACCATCCCTACATCTGTTAGCTGCCACAGTCTTCTCATTGCAGCAATGCCATTGGTACAGAAGACATAGTCGAATGTTTACATATATATGTATAAAAGCAACTACATTCTCAAGCACCAATTACTAACAGTCAATGACCTTAAAAGAATGAACACTACTTGATTAACTAACTGATGAGAAAATAAACATCAGCCATGCAATGTGACCTTTAAAGAGCAGCTAATGCCTTCTGAAAAATATTCTTTAAACAATACCTAATTGTAGATACATACCTCATATCTCTTACAGTTTCTGTCTCCCTTCCCTCCCAATTACGATTGCTAAAAGGCATGATATTAGCAAACCTGTTTGCAATGCCTGGAAGTCCTGCTTGGATTAGATATAGCACTGGCAAGATCAGATATGCTGTAGCTCAATGTGGGATGCATTCCCTCTCTTCCTGGGTCCCATGTGAAAGAACAATGGGCAAAAAGAGGCATGTTTTGGTCGGAAGGAGGATAAAATCCACTTCACGTGCCCCAGTTTTGGCTTTGTACTACACAGAACCTACATCTGTCCTATCTCCTTTTAAGAATGAAGGCTTGTTTTCCACCATGAGATTAGGCTGGGCGGTCACGTCTCATGTAACCACCTGGAATTGTATGTTATCTAGAGGCTCCTCAGCCCTTTTCTCAAGGCTAGGCACAGTCCCTGTTAATTGGAAGTGGTAACAGCTGGGTTTAGTGGGGAGTTCCAGCCTCTTTGGAGCAAGGGTGGTCTCCCCAGGGGCTGGGCCGGTCACTGGCTAAAGGAAATCTGCCCTGGGTTGCTAGGGCTGGGCCTTTAAAGAACGTTGAGAGAGAGATGTAGTGTCTCCCTTTTTTGTGGTTCTCAGACCTGCTGACGGCTGGATGCTATCCTGGGAGGCCCATACTTAGGTATGTTTAGGGATAAGCCAGGTAGCTCTATTGTTTTGCTTGGGCATGTGGTTACAAGGCTCTCTATGTATTAAGGGTTTTTGTATAAGTAATTTGGCTTTTGCCCTTTTGTACAACTTGCTATTTCTATTCTTCCCTTTCCCTCTACCCCCTTTTTTTTACCTTAATAAATATTTATTCAACCTTTTGTTGGCGTGATTCCTTCTGCATAACCTCAGTGCTAATTTCAGTGCCTCTGGGCCTAGAAGGATGGCTACTGGGTAGTCTGGGGGACTTGAAGGCCAGATGTGGCTAGTCCTACCTTTGTAGGAGAGTTGGAATTAGATCCAGAGCAGTCCTACCTTGCAGGAGGGTTAGAATTAGTTCCAGCAATCCTTCACACCGGTCATCTGTGAACCTATTTTACTTACATCTAGGGATGGTAAAAGATTGAATTTGGCTACATTTTGAAGTGAAACAGGATCCACACAGTCTGGACTAACATGCAGATCAGAATGACACTCCTTCAAGTTCTACACTTTTCCAAATTTTATGATGCAGTTCTTTGTTTGTTGGTTTCTTTGTTGTTGTTGTTTTACCAAAATGTATATCAAAATATGTTATTTTAGAATAAAATACATTTTGGACTATGTATTTTGTGACAAAAAAGTATTTTTAAATGTGTGGTTAAATTTAGGGATGCTGGAGAAATTTGTGATGGTCTAAAAGGCCTGGCATGCTATGGTCCATGGGGTCACGAAGAGTCGGACACGACTGAACAACTGAACAACAACAAAATGAGCTCGGATTTCCATGAATCCGACCTGTGGAATCTGCTGCAGAGCGACCCCATAAGGCCACGCAGAGTCCGAGGACTCTCAGATGATTTTTTTTTTTTACTTTCCCAAAATTTATGCATGTAAATTCATAGGGAAATATGTATGATTCTGCTGAGGAAACATTGAATGGAATGGGGGACAATACACTAAATGTTATGTACTAAAGTAAATTATCTAAACACTTACGTAAATACTTAGGTAATTATTTGCAATTTTTTCCACACAACATAAAATATATATTCTCATCTGTCTGTGGGCGGATGATGGACCAAAAGACACCTGACAATCCATGAAACACAGACAGAGCGGGTTATACACAGCCCGTACATCCCTAGTTAAATATGACATTTCCATGCAGAATCACAGAGTAATGCAGAAATGGGACAGAATGGACTCAGGTCTGAGACCTGGAAAAGCGTAGTTCAGTATAGTATTCAACTAGGAATGAATGGGCAAATCAGTATATTCAAAAGGGGATTTGAAAAATTTCTGGAGGATAAGGCTATTGATGGCTACTTGTTATATCCCAGTACAGGGATGCTGGAGAAATCTGCTGTGGACTCCATTGAGGCTAGATTCCCAAGCATCCAACCTATGAAGACCACAGTGGACCGGCTCCACTCATCTCCAGGTTCTTTGGATTTCCTGCAGGGCAGCTCTCCAGCATTATAAAACGCATGATAGGCTAATGACAGCTGCCATTAGACTACTGTGGAAAAATTACGGTCATAATCGGTGTATTTTATGGCATTTGCATCCGTAAAGCAGCTATGTCTATGTAAATTGTGGCCGTTTATGTGCCAGGGCTCAGGGAAATCCATGTGGGCCCAAGCAGCCCAAATTTCCCTGTGATGGACCCCCCTCCTCACCAGACATCAGGGGGCTCACCCATCCCTACTCCAATATCAGAGGCATTATGCCAGTCTGTATATCAGTTCTCAGGAAATACAAGCAGGAGAGTGCTATTATACTCATCATGTCCTGCTTCTGGATTTCACTTTGGGGCAGCTGGTTTGCCATTGTGGGAAAAGAATGCTGAACTAGGAAGGATGTTGTGAGAGACCGTGGGGGGAGTGGGGCATCCAACGGACTCCCCCTCAACTGCCCTCCCAAACCCTGCTTGCTGAATTGCAGGGAGCTTGCAGACCTGCTTGGTGAACACCTCATGGCTTGGGAAGTGCCCGGCAGCTGCCCGTCTTCCTTAGCAAGCCACCATTGTGCACAACAATGGTGGCTTGGAAGATTCCAGGTATGTGATGTTGCATACTTGGCGGCTGTTAAGAGTCCATTTATGCCACATTATAGGTGTGAATGGAGCATTCATGCCTGTAATGTTGCATAGGTGGCCCCTTTATGGCTACCAAGTATGCAACATTACATACCCAGAAGCACCCAAGGACAGGCGGCCCTGTGGCTTCATTGGATGTGCAGCGGGGCGCAACAAACCTCATACAGCACTGAAAGCAGGGGCAGGTGGTGGCAGCAAGTCAGTGAGCACCTGACAAAGTCAGGTGCGGATGAATCCATCCATCCCTATGAACTCAATAGGCCTTTGGTTTGATGCAGCATGGCTTTCCTTATGTTCTTATTTCTGGTCCATGTCATTTTCTCATGTGTTCACTCCTAGGTCTGCTCCATCCTGTTACTGCCTTAATCTACCTTTAGACTCCCTGCCCCTCAAAAAATCCACAGAAAATCAGTGTTCTGGCTCATGTGGAGAGCCTCCACAGATAGATGGGGGTTTGGAGTTCAGACAGTTGCCTTCCATGAGTAGAGGCCAACAACGCAATAGAGGAGAGGGGCATGGCTGGAGTAGGGATGTATGAGAATTCCCTTTTAGTTCGCAAATCCCTCAAAAATACCCCATTCACAATCCTAAATGTGAACATGAATGGGAGCACATTTTCCCTGAAAATGTTTGCAAATTCCCAAACTTGCCTTCACGTTCACAGAATGTGTACTTGAAAAATGCACCATTTTTTTTTCAAAATGCACAATTTTCTCAAAATGTGCAGTTTAAATCATCCATACATATTAGTCTAGGGGGAAATTTGTGCGATTCTGAAAATTTGTGCAAATTTGGGAATAGTTTGCGCAGCTTTCACCTTCTATAGCTGTTCATTCTGTGCAATTTTCCCTTTGGCACAAAATGAGCAGCAACTGCAAATCTGAGCACAAATTGGGGAGAGACGAGCAGCAAGCTGATGCTTGAGGTTGCCAAGATTCTCTGAACATCACTAATTTGCCCAGCCCTAGCCTGGAATGCTCCCTCCCATTGCATGTTTGCCCTATTCAGGTACAGAATGCCTGAATAGGGCTGTTGTGTTCTTTTCTTGAAGGAATTCCAGGAATGCAGTTCTATAGGGAGAATTTCAGGGTGTTATTCCCCCCCCCCCCGCAAATCTTCTCATTAAGAACAAACTGCTTTTTAACAGTGAATTGACAACCCCAAGTTAATTACCTCATCTAAAGGTTTTTAATCACATTTTAAGCATGATAGATATTGTGTATCTGAACTTCCATCCATGTCCTGAATACTGATGCCTGGCCATGGAACAGCCAGCAAAATTGTTGTTAGAACTTTTTCCAGTAAAGAAGCAGGAAAGAAACATTTTCTTTTAGGCTTCTATATGTGTTGCAGGCACTTTTGCTGAAGTTTTCCAGCCAGATAGACAGACAGACAGATAGAGATATATGGAAAACATCAGCAAAAGTGTCAGCAACTATAATTTTCACTCTTTTCTGCCTAGCTGACTTTAGGTGAGATTATTTCGTCTTTGCTCTCAGAAATATTACCCATTCACAAAAGACCATTTCCCTTCCAAGCTTCATTCCCATTTCTCTGAACTGGCGCTGACAGCCGATACATGTCCATCAGCCTTGCAGAAAACCACCCAAAGCTTCAGAAATAATTTAAGGGCTTCCAAAAGTACAACTACTGTTGTTTCTGTTTTATCTTCTTGCTCTCATATGCACACAAATCCAATTCTCTGAAGATCTTACCTCATGTCAGAAGCATCTAATAATTCACATTTCTAAGGGAAATGATTTGTCTAAGGAAATGAGTTTTATGATCATACTAAGCTGTCCAGGGCTGATCTCTGCCTCTCTCATGATCTCTCAGGTCTCTTCAGGTAGGTCAAATTTGTTGGAGTGGAAAGTTGTGACGGAGCAAAGGGCCAGAGAACACTGCACTTCTGGGCCTGTTACTTACTTCTCAGGAAAAGAAAAATCCTTATGTGCCCAGTACAAAGAGAATAGTTTATGTCTTTGAGAGGAGGAGACAAAATAAAATAAAGAACAAAACAAAGACAAACTGTCCTGAAGTTTGACTACTTACATTTATGACAGACTGTCACACAGCAGATTTCAAAAAAATATGTTTAGATATTCACTTTGTATAATCCCTTTAAGGAAATACACACACCTCAGTAAACTAAGAGTATGCTAGTTCTTTCAAGATAAAGCAACCTGGGTTGAAAGCAGGGAGACAACAAAACAGTTCTTTGAAAGCTCCTCTTGGCTTTTGGAACACAAATGAGATAAGTCAAGGCAGGATATAACAAATTGCATTGGACAACAGCCACAGGCAAGAATTCTCAACAACCTAGAAGTTACACAGGTAACATGGCTCTCTCCTGTGATTTCAATACACTTTGTAACCTTTGGGTTAATTTGGGATTACTAGGATCATTACTGGTGGTGACTATGGCTTCAACAATTTATATCAAACAAGCAGAATTATTTCTTTTCTTTTCTTTCTTTCTTTCTTTCTTTCTAATTTTGTAAATGATTTAGGGATGTACGAAAGTCACTTACCTTTCTGCGGATTATGTTGATGGTGGGGGGGAGGCGTTCCATCCCTCCCCCCGGAATCCTGGACGGGGGGGAGGCGATCTGTTCCTCCCGCCCGGAATCCTCCACGGCCGGCTGTGCTCCGCGGCAGCTCTGCAGAGCAGCTGGCCAGGCCCAGGCCAGAGCCATCCGCAGCCAGATTTGCGACCGCAGAGGGCTCTGGGTAAAAAAAACCAAAACACACACATACGCAAATGGTGGCGGCTACGGCCGCCGCCATTTGCGTTCCTTATTTTTGGCCGTCTTAGTCTACGTAAATATTTATGTAGACTATGATGGCGAAAATAAGGGGGAACGCAAATAGCATAGCGGGCGCTATTTGCGTCCCTTTTTGATTCACCATTTTCGCCTACGTAAATATTTACATAGGCGAAAACGGCAAATCAAAAAGGGACGCAAATGGCGCCCACTACGCTACTTGCGTTCCCTTTTATTTTTGCCATCATAGTCTATGTAAATATTTATGTAGACTAAGACGGCCAAAAATAAGGAACGCAAATGGTGGCGGCCATAGACGCCGCCATTTGCGTACAGGGGTTTTTATTTTTTTTCAAAACCAGCCATGATAGGCTACGTAAATCTTTACATAGCCTATCACGTCGTTTTTTGTTTTTTTTTACAAGACTGCAAATGGCGGCAGTGGCAGCCGGTCGGAAGACCAGCCTCCGCCGGAGCTGCCGCCACCGGAAGATCCACACCAGGTAAGTCTCGTCCCGGGGGGGATCCATGGGGGGGTGGGGGGGTGGCAGGCCGTTCCACCATGGAGTTCGGGGGGCCGAATGCACTGGCATTTGGTCTCACCGAGATCCGTGGCGGAATTCTCTGCCATCCCTAATGATAATACAAAAAACAAACAGCCCTTAGAGTACAATAAACAGGATGTGAAAGCAATTTATTTTCTTTGAAATTGAATGAGACTGGTCAAAAAAGATGTGGGAGAAATTTTTGGAACAGCACTGATATTTTCATCTCTGACATCAGTTTTAAGATACTTAGGGAGCAATCCTATGCATGATTAGGCAGAAGAAAGTTCTACAACTCCCAGCATTCCCCAGCCAGCATGGAACATTGTAGAACTTTCTTCTGTCTAAACATGCATAGGATTGCACCCTTAGAGAGCAATTCTATGGTCCCTGGGGCCATAGGATATAGTGGATCCCCCCCCAGGCCATAGACACAGTTATAACCTCAAGGGCATTGAGATTTCCCCATCCACAACTCCCAACCTTCCTAGATGCCACAGAAAGCTCCATGGCAGCTCCTCTAGTCTTCCATGGTTTGTGCTGTCACCTTGGAAGAGGAAGGGGAAAGAAGTTTGGGGAGAGGACAGGATGTGGATCCACACTGTTCCTGTTCCCATCCACATCAAGTTAAGCAAGCTAGATGGGCTCAGAGTCCCATCTAGCACACAATGCTACAACAGAGGACAGAGAGGCTGTAAAAGCCTCTGCTGCTCTTCCCGCCCTGCCTGGCTCTTGGTAGCTGAGCTTAGGATCCATCTATCGAGCATCAGTCCTGGAGCCTGGAGGACCACATGCTTAATGGGACAAGAAAAATAGACAATTGGAACAGAGGCTGAAACAAACATCGAACATCAAGTAAGTTTATTGAAGAAATTTATTGTCTTTGGTTAATTGTCTTTGGCTGATTGTTTAAAAATCGTTTTTAAATATATGTTTTCTGTGCATGCACTATCTGCTTATATGTTTTTATGAAAATTGTTTTGCACTTTGTAGAACGTATTTTTAATGGGTTTTTAAATCGTTTTTGTGAACCACCCAGACAGCTTTGGCTATGGGTGTTATAGAAATATAATACATGAAATGAAAGGTGAAATCCTGAGACAATGCATATTTGAGCAAAGTAGGTGCTGGAATCCAGAATGGGATGCCTCAGAAACAAAATTGTGAGGGCCTGACTTTCAAACCTATTTGGACATCTGGCTTAAACTTGCAAAAGTCCAAAATGGTCCCAAAGAAGAGGACTGAAATGACATTGCTGGTTCTAGAGGCCACTAGGCCCCATCGCACACCTGATAATGTCGTTGGATGCATGACAAGCATCAGTGCCTACTGCAACTCTCCTGGCATGGGTCACACACTACAGCTCCAGTGAGGTCCAGATACCCTGGACCCAGGTGCAGGAGTGTATCCTCCCTGCACAAAGTGACCTTTTTCGCTTCCTCTGGTAAGTAGAGCAAAATGGAGCTGGACATATGCCAGGAGTGGTATAGGGAGCATGAACCCTTTCCATCCTGATGACATCATTGGGCTTTCATGTGAAGGAGAGCCCAGTTTCAAGGAAACACAGAAGTGATCAAGGAAACACAGAATTAAGTTTCAGATGTCCAGTGTGTGAAGGGAGGGAGGGAGTTACCCTATCCCAGCAGTAAATAGGCTGCTACTACTCCTTACATCCACCTCACTCTAAGCTAGGAGACTTTCAGACCTTGCAGGACACTCTTGAGGCTTAGGGAATAGGCGTTCAAACCACCATGACCTATACCCAAGCCTCAAGCCTGACACATTAAATAGTAGCATTTAACCAAGTAGGAAGGCCCTGAATTTAGTACCAAGTCTTACTTGGGAGAAAGCACACACAACTCTTGAGGTAAGTGTTAAGTTTATTTAGAAAGGGGAAAGGGGGAAGAGGAGTAAAAAGTAAAGCTCTGCACTGCTTCGGCCTGAAGCTCAAACCTGAGTCGAAGCAGGCCTCTTTGGGACACTTTGTGCCCCTTCCGAGGTGAAGCAGAGGGGCACAAAGTGACCTGGAGTGGGTCAGGCGCTCACCAAACCACTCGGTGTGCTTCAGAGCTTTGGCCCCAGGCCCAGCACCCCCAGCCCAGCCCCGTCCGGTGCCTCCAGGTCCTTACCTGAGCCTCCTTGTCCACCACCGCCACCTTCTCCTCACTGCCGCTTTCTCTGCCTTCTCTGCTGCCACGCCTTTGCCATCGCCAGCTCCTGAGGCCTGGACGTATGGCAGCTCTTCTTGCAGGGAGTTGCCATTTTAAAAATTGCAACTTCCTGGAATTTCCAGGAGGTTGCCATTTTAAAAATGGCGACTCCCTCGAGGAAGACGAGTCACAGCACATCCAGGCCTCAGGATATGGTGGCGGTGGCGAAGACAGCAGCAGCAGGTGGCAGCGGCGAAGACAGCAGCAGCAGCGGTGGCGAAGACAGCGGCGGCGAAGGTGGCGAAGGTGCGATGGAGAAGGCGGCAGTGGCGCAGCAGTGGAGAAGGTGATGGCAGCAGTGGCAGCAGAAGAGGAGGAGGCCCAGGTAAGGAGCTGGGGGTTGCGTGGGTTGTCAGAAGGGACCCGAAGTGGGGTTCGCCATCCGAACCCCGCTTTGGGTTCAGGGCCAAGGTGGGTCGTGTGCCCTCGAATCTGCCTGAGCCAGATTGGGCCTGCCTCAGAAGCCGCAAAGTGGCTTCTGAGTCAGATCGGGGGGCCCTGCACAGCCCTAGTAAAAAGGCACACAAGACCTAGAAGAACTAGGGATGGCAGAGAATTCCGCCACGGATCTTGCAGAGGCCGAATGCCAGTGCATTCAGCCCCCCGAAATCTGTGGCGGAACGGCCTGCCACCCCCCCGCCACCCCCCCACGGATCCCCTCGGGACGAGACTTACCTGGGGCGGATCTTCCGACCGGCTGCCGCCGCCGCCATTTGCAGGTTTTTGTTTTTGTTTTAACCCAGTCGTTTTAGGCTACATAAGTTTTTAGATAGCCTAAAACGTCTGGGTAAAAAAAAAAAAGGCATACGCAAATGGCAGAGGCTATGGCCGCCGCCATTTGCATTTCTTATTTTGGGCCGTCTTAATCTATGTAAATAATTATGTAGACTAAGACAGCAAAAATAAGGGGAACGCAAATAGCGTCCACTACGCTATTTGCATTCCCCTTATTTTTGCCGTCTTAGTCTATGTAATTATTTACGTAGATTAAGACGTCAAAAATAAGGAATGCAAATGGCGGCAGCCATAGCCGCTGCCATTTGCTTACGCATTTTTTTTTCCCCAGAGCCCTCCATGGCCAGAAATGGCTGCGGATGGCTCTGGCCTGGCTGGGCCTGGCCAGCTGCTCTGCAGAGCTGCCGCGGAGCACAGCCGGCCACGGAGGATTCCTGGGGGGAGGAATGGAGCGCCTCCCCCCCATCCAGGATTCCGGGGGGAGGGATGGAACACCTCCCCCCCCGATAAACATAATCCGCAAACAGCTAAGTGATTTTCGTACGTCCCTAAGAAGAACCTTTGAAAACACTACTTCAGGCAGAAAATAACAAATGTTATCTGTCTTGGCATACCTAGGCACAGGTCTTCAGTAGGACAGGGCCCCCAAAAGTGATGCTCAAAGTCACAAGGCAAAAGCAAGATGAAGGATGAAGAAAACAGGCAGCTACAGCCCCCCTCTGTTTATGTCAAACCCCTGACAACTCCAAGGAGATCTCAGTTAGCCAATCATAACCTGGCTGGAGCAGTGTTCCCAAACCCCAGGGTCGGGAGTGGGATAACAGTTCCCACAGGAATAGAGCTGAAATAATTCAATCCAGCCAGAGCCATCTCGAGAGAACACACAAGCAGGTGGTTGTATCACTACGTGCAACTTCAGCCTGGCCAAATGGAATCTTACAAACAGCTAGAGCACAAAAAGAAAATGGGAGTTCCTGGCTCAGTGGTTGTCCTCTTAAGGTATCCATTTTACAACCCTATACCTACTTACCTGGGAGTAAGCCCCACTGCACTATTAAATATGTTCCAGAAAGAAAATAATTTTAAGACTATGACCAAAAGCAAGTTTTGTGTTTCTATGACATCAGTGTGTGTGTGCGTGCACACGCGTGTGTGTGATGTGTATTTTAACAACAGCACTGCAGAATAGCAGGGCATCAAGAAGAGTATTGCTAGAGAAAGAGGAAGCAAATATACAAGTTCTCTGGCTCCTCTACCTGTGCTTAATCATAATAACACACAAATATTTAAAAAATGTATTTAAGTGCCTGTCATTTTGCATTATAACATTATGGCATAAAATAAACACAGGTTGGGTATTGCTTAATAAAAGAACAACAAATGACAACATAATCACCTTTAAGCTTCCCCCTGACCTCATATCTTTTAATTATGCATAAGAGCCAGCAAAATGCCTGTGCTACAAGGAGCTCTTCATTACCTATAATTCCTATTTTATAACTTTTTTGTTTGATCTGTTCCTAGATTCATTCCAGAGATATTCAACAGCATAATTTATCATTCTCCTCGACCATCTGACTGCAATGTTGAATATATAATGTATCCACCCATGTATATTATTTATGAAAGATTGATTATTCTTTCATCTCAACATTCTTTTCCATGCCAGGAAGATTGCAGGTTTAACACTTTCCATCTCAGGTAATAGGTCATAGGCAGTTTCACGGAGAGCAAGCTTAGGAAGTGGATGGGCTTGTCAAAATGAAGCCACCTCCTACCCAATATAAAGCTATATTTTTCAAGATTTTATATTTATGACCAATTTACATGGGATATTTTAATTCCATTTTTAGTCAATCAACAGCAGACAGTATCCAACGGTATCATTCCACAAACTCAAATAGTGCTAGTGGAGCTCTTCTGAAACGTTTTGTTGTGCACACATTGTGCATTGTGCATGATGCTTGTGCAGACTTGTGCATGCATAGTGCACTACCGATTGTTCAACAGCTTGTGCGAGAGGTTGTACAAGCATTATGTGGAACTTTAGTTGGATTCTCCTCTTGCACATAGTTCAGAACCCAGTTTCCACTAATGCAATGTTACTTTCTCTAGCAGAATGACACAGCTGCATACCGGCCCATGACTGTATGAGTTAGACACAATCTGTAGAAGGACCGATGTCCCATCTGTGTGGTTCTCCGCTCAATAAAGAAATGAGGTTGGAGGTCGAGGTTTAGTTAGACACTCTTTATTCATGCATGAGGTTGGTCTCCAACAGGTGGGAACAACAACCTCTCTCAAAAGCAAATATACCTGATACACTGGGGCCAGTTGGCCAATCAAATCAAAGTACAGTCTTCACCATATAATATTCATTATTCAGCATTACTCAGTGTCATAAGGTTATTACAAGATTAGGACAGTTAATGTAATACTTGCGAAGTCAGCAGTTCATAAAGTCTAAACTCTGTAGTCAGATATAGTTAGAACAGAAACCATCTGGCACATTATTCATGCCCTCTAGGCACTTTTCTAATGCCTGAGTTGCATGGCTGAGCCTTGACATGGACAAAGGTCGAATGGGCCCATCCCTGAGTACATTGTTTAATTAGACCTCCTCACATCAAATGTGTTAGGACTGGTCCATGGGTAGAGATGGGCACATCTGCCAGTTTTGCTTTCTCCCACATTTGCTTTTTTTTTTTTTTTTTTTAAGATGTCAAGTTCTTTCCATCCCAAATATGAAGACATTTGTGAATTTTGGAAAATTCTTACCAAAAGCAAACCCAAACAAAATTATCTTCACTTTTCACAAGCCAAATTCAAGAGGCACAGCTATGGGGAGAACCATGTTGTACCTGCCTGGCACACTGCTGTTAAAAATGAAGAGCTTTATAAAAAAGAATGAGAGAGAGAGAGAGAGAGAGAGAGAGAGAGAGGTGGCAGTGCTAATTCAGCACTAATATGGTTGAATACACAGGAATTCAAACTCAGACTTGTAAGAGCTAAGTACTCAAAACCCTGGGACCAGATTGCCTAACCTATCAGTTTTGGTTTCTCCCACATTCAATTCGTTTTTAATCTCAAATTCTTGCCATCTCAGATATGAAGTAATATATGGTTTTCAGTAATTTCTTTATTGCCACTTATATGCATTCCTTTTTAGTTGTTGTTTCTGGTATTTTATTCTCCTTTTTTTGTAAATAGCTTCTGCACTCCTTTAGGGTGTGTGAAGGGATATATACATTTAATGAATAGATGGAGCAATCCTATGCCCACTAGACAGCGACTAGACAGCCATAGGATATGTCATTTTCTGGGAACCAACCTTGGAGCCCACGCTCTGAGGCCAGTTCCCAGAGAACCAACCTCCCCGCACTTCCGCACTGCCTTGGAGGCAGCGTGGAACAGCCCTATCCTCCGTGCTCACAAGAGGAGCATGGAGCAGCTGGGGGCGTTCCAGGGCAGGGAGAGCATAAATGCCTGTAACAACACATCCTATGTGTCGTACAGCGGCCTCCTTCCCCACTCCGTGCTCCTGCAGCTAGACAGCCGCAATTAGCTGTCAAGCCGAAAAAGCAGGGCAGGAGAAGCACAGAGAGAACGATCCCCTCCGTGCTTCCCCTGCCCTGCTTTGGATAGGCAATCGCTTCCGATTTCGGAGGCGGACGCCTATCTAGATAGAATTGCTCCCTAACTGACTCACTTAACTTAATTCAAAATTATGGCCATGTATGGGTTAATAAATAAAGGCAGGCATCCAAAAGGCCATCCATGTGCTATTGTGTGTGCACAGGGGTGGTTTTTCTGCCTCATCTTTCTAGCAGCAGCACCCACACCTCCAGGATAGCTTCCATCCTTGTTGGGGGGAGGGGACCCTGGAGCTCTACTTCAGGAAACTGGCAATCCTCCTTGCATGTGCAGAAGCACTTTGCCCATGTGCAGGGGCCTGTTTCCATTAGGGATGTACGGAGGTCACTTACCTTTTCGCAGCTTGGCTTCGCGGTGGGGGGGAGGCGCTTCGGTTCTCCCCCCGAAGTTCAGGAGAGGGGGGGAGGCTTCCCGCCTCGCCCGGCCGAAATTCAGGCCCGGGGGGGAGGCTTCCCGCCTCACCAGGCTGAAATTCAGGCCGGGGAGAAGCGCCCCATCTCCCCAGCCGCGAAACAAAAAGTAAAAAAAAAAAAAAGACCCCGTGATAGGCTACGTGATGATTTACGTAGCCTATCATGGCTAGATTTCCAAAGTCAGCCATGATAGGCTACGTAAATCATCACGTAGCCTATCACGGGTGACTTTGGGAAAAAAAAAAAGCACGTACGCAAATGGCGGCTCCCATGGGAACTGCCATTTGCATTCCTTATTTTGGCACGTCTAGTCTACGTAAAGATTTATGTAGACTACGGTGAAAATAAGGGCACGCTATTTGCAGAGATAAATGATCAGATCTGCTGACATTTGAAAGAAGCCATGTAGTGCTCCAGTTTTGATTGGAGCAGTAGCAGCAGGAGGGTTTTTCACCTTTCCCCCATGCTATTCACTGATGCAATGAATATGGACTTGAGCACACTCCGGGAGAGAGCGGAGGACAGGAAGGCCTGGCATGCTATGGTCCATGGGGTCACAAAGAGTCGGACACGACTGAACAACAACAACAAGTCTTTCAGAGGTCACCTTCAAAGAGAGGACTGCCCTCTGACAGCTTTTCAAATAGAAGAAGGTCCTCTGTGGAGTAGATACATGGCCACCCCAGGTAAATACACACACCTCTTTCCTCCTGCTACTTCTCTGTTCAAAAACCAAGATCTCCCATGAGTGCTGTCATAATAATAAAAAAATCGTTGGGTGATCCAATCACTAGGGATGGGAGAATCAGTGAGGTACGAGCACTTTTTATCAGCTTAGGTTCATATACCAACTATGCCCTTATCTGGACAGAGATAACCTAGCTACAGTTATCCATGCTCTGATAACTTCTCGGCTAGATTTAGGCATGGTGGAGAATTCTGCCACGGATCTCAGTGAGGCCGAATGCTAGTGCATTCAGCCCCCCGAAATCCATGGTGGAACAAAGCCCCCCCCCCCAACCCACGAAATGGGCCTGGAACGGAGCACCTACCTGCTGCCGTCTGCGCTGCATTGCAAATGGCGGTCGCATCTGTGGCCACCATTCGCTTCTTCCATATAGCCGTGATAGGCTATGTAAATACTTAGTATTTACGTAAATACTAAAAAATACTACGTAATACTACATAAATACTAAAAACAAATACGTAAATATGTAAATAGGCTACATAAATACGCCAATTGAGTCCCTGAGGAAGCCGTGATAGGCTACGTAAGTATTTACGTGGCCTATCATGGCAAAACTAAGGGAACGCAAATGGCGGCGGCTATGGCCGCTGCCATTTGTATTCCTTTTTTTTCCGCCGTGATAGGCTATGTAAATATTTATGTAGCGTATCACATCTAAAAAAGGGAACGCAAATGGCGGCTGCCATAGCCGCCACCATTTGCGTTCCCTTTTTTTTTTTGCGGTGATAGGCTACATAAATATTTACGTAGCCTATCATGGGCCAGCGTAGGGACGCAAATGGCGTCCCCTACACAGGACACCATTTGTGTCCGCACCAGCCCAGCAGCGGCTGGAGGCCCCGTTGCAAGTTGGCCTGGCCGGGGGCTCCACAGCCTGGCTGCAGAGCGGAGCCAGCCGGGCAGGATTCCAGGGGGGAGGAACAGATCTCCTCCCCCCCTGTCGAGGATTCCGGGGGGAGGAACAGATCGCCTCCCCCCACCTGCGGAACCCGGCGGAGCCAGGTAAGCAGGGTTTTGTACATCCCTATCTGTATTACTGCAATGTGTTGTAAGTGGGGCTGCCTTTGAAAATGGTCCGGAAACTTCAGCTAGCCCAAAATAGGGCAGCAAGATTGTTAACAGGGACTGGCCAATGAGCTCATATTATGCCAGTACTTTTTCAGCTGCACTGGCTGGCAGTCCATTTCCGGGCCCAATTCAAAGTGCTGGTGTATTAACATTCAAAGCCCTTAACGGCTTGGGGCCAGCTTATCTGAAGGATCGCCTCCTCCCATATGTGCCTGCCAGGACATTAAGATAATCCTAAACTGTCCTTCTCTGTGAGCCCCTGCCAAAGGAAGTGGGGAGGGTGGCTACCCAGAAGAGGGCCTTTTCTGCTGTGTCACCCCGGCTGTGGAATGAGCTCCCTAGTGAGGTTTGCCTGGCACCTACGTTATGTTCCTTCTGAAGCCAGGTGAAGACCTTTTTATTCTCCCAGGCATTTTAGTATTTTATCTTTCTAGTCTTTCAGCTTTGCTGTTTTAAATCTGTATTTTAAATCTTTGCTGCTAGGTTTTATTCTGGTTGCATTGTTACATTGTGGTTTTAATGCTTTTATATTTTTGTATTGTTTTACTGTGTGCTTTTTGGTTTAATTTTTGTGAACCGCCCAGAAAGCTTTGGCTATTGGGCGGTACAGAAATAAATAAATAAATAAATACGAGCTTGTTGAGGTTCTTGGAGTTCCACCTTGAAGTTCAACTGCCTGGTTCCCATTTCTAAATGCAAAGGTGCGGTGGGGATTGTTTGAATGGGAAAAATTTGCGTTTTGGTGTGAATTTTTCCCCATTGATTAAAGTGTGGAAATTCATATATATATATATATTCAAAATATATGATGTTTAGCAGATGCATTTGACAAAGGTGACCACTAGCTCAGGTATATCCAGGCTTTGCGTCCATGTTCGGGGGTGTGAAAGGTAAAAAAAAAAGAAAGAATCAAAATTCACATATATCCCTACCAATCAGAGGGCTCTAAAATCACATGTTTCAGCCCTAAGTCAATGATGTAAACAATCAAATTGATTCCTAGGTCTGAAATGCACCTAAAATGAAAAATAAATAAATAAATAAATAAATCATTTGACTAACAACTTCCAAAGGGTGGAGGAAAGCTATACGTTTGGGGTGGGGGGTAGGGGGGACTAATTAGCACTTTAGCAGGAGAAGGTTGGACTATGCCTGACATTTGTACGTTTAGTTCTTTATGTGTTGAGCTACACACTTACCCTTTGGTGCTCATGCCTTTGCAGATCATGATAAGAAAAGAAGGGAAGATTTTTTAAAAGAATTTTAAGTGGATGCATATTAATACAGTACAAATCATATCACATATGTACTTTATATGGCATAATTGAGAAGAGCAAGAAATAAAAAGTAACTGCAGAAATCCTAAGGAAAGATTATTTTCTGTGGGAAAATAATATATGCTAATGAACTCTAACCCACAGATAAAGTCTGCTGCCTTAACCACAGCATGCATTTACCCAGAATTTCCCCCTATTTTGCTCTTTTATTCCATCTTATTCTCAGACTGTTTTAAGAATAAGACAACGGAGGCGAAAGGGAAGCAAAGCTTTTAAAATCTGGATCTCTAGGAGGGACTTCAATAGAAAGAGATCCTGTGGGGTGGATGGCATCTAAAGAAAGACAAAGAACTTTGGGAGCTTGGATGGAACGGTGTAGGAGTGACTGCATTGTCTTCACATCTCCTTTAATGGAAGCAACTTAGTGCAGTATCTGACAATCTTTTGGCACAGGGCGTCTAGTTGGCTGGCTGGTATTATTAACAAGGTGGCACCTATTGCAAGCAATGAAGCTGCAGTGATGAAAATCCCAACCTGTGTCAGATTTCACTGCTGCAGAGAACAGGATAATATTTTTATTTTTAAAAATGTTTTATACTGTCGTTTGAAACGTTTAAATTTTTAGATTGTATTTTATCGTCTTATATTTTATGGTTTTAATTGTTGTGAACTGCCCAGAGAGCTTTGGATATTGGGCGGTATATAAATGTAATAAATGAATGAATGAATTAATTAATTAATAATATCATGCAGCAACATTGTGGGTCCCATGCTGAGCATGGAGAACTGGTCAAATTTTGCATCTGGAGGATTATTTTATTTAAGCATTAGTTCATTCCTTCATGTTCTCTCTGAGAACATACACATTAAAACAGTATCAGCTCCAGATCTGGGCAGTGGGTGCCCTTCATGGCCCCCTCCCGGAGGAGCCCCACCTCTTTGCCACTGGCCCCACTGCCCATTAGGTTGCTTATTCCTTCTGACTTGACTCTATAGCATAAGACCATAAGAATATAAGAATATAAGAAGAGCCCTGCTGGATCAGACCAAGGGTCCATCTAGTCCAGCATTCTGTTCACACAGTGGCCAACCAGCTGTCGACCAGGAACCCATAAGCAGGGCATGAATGCAACAGCACCCTCCCACCCATGTTCCCCAGCAACTGCTGTACCTAGGCTCACTGCCTCTGGTACTGGAGGTAGCACACAGCCATCAAGACTAGTAGCCATTGTTAGCCTTTTCCTTCAGGAATTTGTCCAACCCCCTTTCAAAGCCATCCAAACTGCCCGTAGCAAATTCTATAGTTTAACTCTGTGCTGTGTGAAGAACTTCCTTTTATCTGTCCTGAACCTCCCACCAATCAGCTTCATGGGATGACCCTGAGTTCTAGTATTTTGAGAGAGGGAGAAAAATGTCTCCCTATCCACATTCTCCACACCATGCATAATTTTGTATGCCTCTATCATGTCTCCCCTTACCCCCCTTTATTCCAAGCTAAACAATCCCCGCTGTTGTAACCTTCTGTCATGGGGAGATGCTCCAGCCCTTTGATCATTTTAGCTGCTCTTTTCTGCACTCTTTCCACCTCTACCACTTCACAGAAGGAAAGGGCAGGGCCAATGGATGTGTCTCCTCCTTCTCTTTTATCACTTCCTGTAATCTTGGAGAGGGTACAGGTGAACAGGCACCAACAACAAGGAGGAGGGGGAGGAGGAGCAGAAGGCTCTATGGGACAGCAGTGGGGCCCCTGCTGGTGTGGGGGCCTTGACAGGTGTCCAGCAAAAGGTGTCACAAGGATTTCACTTCCTCAGGACCCAGTTCTCCAGGAATACCCCAGGGACCTGCTGCCTTGCATCCAGAGGCAGTTACATTGTCATTCTCAGACTCTGAGGACTCCAGCCATGAAGACATCAACACACCACAGCACCCCATTTTATTGCAGCCTGAAGTTGCTAAAATGGACCAGCCCCCTTTAAGAGGAGAGGTCTCCATCAGTGTGAGGCAGGGATAACCAGGCTAAAGAAAGGCCAAATCCCTACTGAAGGTTCCTTCACATTCTGCTCCTTGTTGGAGCAACATACAGATAAGCCTGTCTGGCTTCCAGCTCCAGCATCACTTGGAGCTTTCCACGGTGCTCTTCTACTCCAGTTCCTGAAACCTGACCTTGCTAAAAAACCCAGTCCATAGGGGAACTCTGCAACCCATGGCTCATCAGCACCTAAATGACACTAAGTCCATGCCACAGCAGAGGCAGAAAGCATCAAAATGGTTGTTCCACCTGCACTTCCTCCCACAATGCACTTCCTCCCACATTAAAGTTCTCCAAAACTCTCCAAATTCCATCTCAAAGCTCATTCCAACTTGAGTCTGTATCAGATGGCAAGTTTTTTTCTTCTTTTTGCACGAAAGTGTGTGTTTTTCCAAATGTACACATTAATTGTGCACATCTTTCAAATGTACACATTCTTCTCCCACTGATTCAAGAGTATTTGTGTGCATTTTTCAAAAGCACACATTTCTTTTCATGTGAATTTTTCAAATGTATGCATGCTCTGTTTGGTCTGCGAATCACATTGCAAGCTGGGAAATGTGCAGACTTCGACCGCAGACTGCATCCAAGTCTGTGTTCAGTTCAGAAAGTGTGAACTGGATTAAATCCTGATCAAAAAATGAACTGAACAAAATTTCTCATATATCCCTATCACACATAGGCCCAATTTTCTGAAAGGGCAATCTCACTGATCATATGTTTGGGAAGGGCATCAAAGCAGCTGGATCGAATCGTTCCTCACCAAACAGAAGATTGGTATATGCTGGCCTGGCCATTGCTGATTTTCTGAAACGTCAGCTTATGCACAGCCCAAGCTGCTGTGAACACATTCAGCTGGATTGAGGCCAATTTGTTTAACAACAGCAACATTTTTTAAAAAAATACAGTTATGTTTAAGCTAAGGATCATCTTTTTTTTTTTTTACAGGGATTCGCATTCATCTCTTTTGAGCCATTTTGTATACACCCAGTCTTTTCAATACATGTTAAGCATAAACCATTCTCTAACCAAATACTTCTAATTTGCACAGGGAAAAAAGATATGAAGAGGAGAAGGTTTTAAAATTAGATTTGCAAGGACATTGTTGACATTACCCATTCTGTTTTAAATGCAAAGATTTGCATGACACCTAGTTATCTTCACAGCAGGGGAAAAGACTGGGGCAAGTTGTAGCATTTGAATCCCAAGATTTTGAGGGAGACTTGGCAAATTGTCTATGGTGTCCCTGAACATTTATTTCCAAGAGAATACTGAAACTGGGGGCTTTTCTCTCAGGTTGCACAAATATATTATAGTGTCCCTTCTAGCAAGTACAAGTGTCTTGCAATTCTGTCGAAATACCTTGACATTAGGGGAACACTACAGAAGCTCCGTAAAGCCTAGGATGCTTGGGGTTAAAATCTCACTCTAGATTATGGACCCCCGAAGTAGGGCAGAGGGGGCTATAGTTACTTAAGATGGGACAGAGGGGGTATGTCCCCCCAGGGACAACAGGCAAAATGTACTGCTTTGTAGTCAAGGCTAATTAATAAAGAAGGAAGTGGTGCAGCCTCTTTCTAGGACCCAACAACCAACCATACCATTTTGTTGGCTGTGCCTTGGGAGCAGAGCTTTGCCTTGGAGGGTGGAGGTGAGCTGAGATCTATTATGTGGAAACGGGGGAGAGGGAGGCAGTTGAGATTGAGAGTGAAGAGGCCAAGCCATGAACAGTGAACTTCTAGTTCATAAACTATGTATGCATTTTTCAGTCCAATTAGGATCTCTTTTGAATTTAATTTTTAATGTAATACTGGACCACCTTGATCCCCTCACCTTCCACTCCCACCTTAAAAACACTTCCAGGGTCCCTGCCCTAGATGAACTAAGAGGTCATTCCTCAAACCGCTCTTGCTACTATTCACCCAGTTTTGATAGTGCCAACGATGTTCAATTCTCTTGCACAACATACAGCAGTGATATTACTAGTACTGTGCTGAAAATTTCTCCCACACATTTTTCGATCTTTCTCATTCAATTTCACAGAAGAGAAATTGCTTCTGAAAAGAAATTCAATGGTGAAGAAATTTGGGGAAAATTCTCATGGCTTGGGGTTGGGTTTCTTGGGCTTACCTTACTGAGGAGTGAGCACAAGTGCCCTGTTTTTCATTGTACAATCATCTCTCTGGCTGCCTGTAGCATCCTCAGCTTCCCACACTTCAATTAAAGCCCAGTTTAAGACACCATGAAGTAATTCCTCCCTTAGGGCTTTTTCAGATCAGGACATGCAGGCAGCTTGGGAGGCTAGCTGTCATGAGGTAAGCTCAAAAGCACCACAAAAATACATTATAAAACATCCTGAATGAGGCAAAACAATGGAAGCCTCTTTCATGGGGCGGAGAAGCTTTCAGGAAATTGGAGGGCAGAGTTTGGCAGAGCAGTAACTCCAAGTCATCCCCGAAGCTGGACACAACACTGCCCCCACTTGCACTGCGGTGGATGCAAACTGGGGGCCAGCATGCCAAGACAGCTGATCTGTTGCAGCATGAAAGCCATTGAAAACTCTTACTAAAGAAGAAAGAAGCTGTACTACAAGCTCTGCTAATGGGGAGCCCTACCTGAGAGAAACTGTTGAGAATTTCTCCTCCCCTTGGAGAAATTTGGTGAAATTGTCTCCCAAATTTATCTGCCAACAAGTAAGGTGGGGAATTTCAAGAGGCCATTTCTGCCCAGCTCTAGATATTATCTCTACTCTGATGGCTTCAAATTTAAGGAGGGAAGGCAAGACAAGGACAAAAGAAAAGGCACATTCCCATCCAGCCCTCCCCTGTTGTTCAACCAATTAAATCCAGAACTTAGCTTAGAGAAACAAAGCCCTATGAGGAGAGGCTGAAAAGAACTGGGCATGTTTTGCCTTGAGAAGGGAAGACTGAGGGGAGATAGGATAGCGCTCTTCAAGTACTTGAAAGGTTGTCACAGAGAGAAAGGCCAGGATCTCTTCCCGATTATCCAGAATGCAGGACACGGAATCATGGGCTCAAGAGACAGGAAGCCAGATTCCGGCTGAACATCAGGAAAAACCTCCTGAATGTTAGAGCAATACGACAATGGAACCAATTACCTAGGGATGCCACATTGGAGGCATTCAAGATGAGGCTGGACAGCCACTTGTCAGGGATGCTGTGACTTGGATTCCTGCATTGTGCAGGGGGTTGGACTTGATGGTCTTGTAGGCCCCTTCCAACCCTACTATTCTATGATTCTATGATTTTGTTTATAGCAAGTGGTATGCAAGCATTATTAATAAATACATGTTCAGTTTGCTGCAGCTTTACATTCCTTTGCATCCCTGCTCTACACTCCCAGTGTACCTGTGAGCATTGATAAAACCCTGCAAATAACCACTCTTGATGTCATCATAAATTAAGCGCTGTGTTGAAATCTGTCCTCCAGTTTCCCAAATGTTTTATTCCCCCATGAAAGAGGCTTCCATTTCTTTGCCTCATTCTCACGGTGATTTAGCATTTCTTTTGAACTTTTTGGGGTGGCATTTTTGAGATTACCTTCACATTGTGAGGTGGCAAAGGGTACTGTGTGTGTGTGTGCGTGCGTGCACGTTTGTTTTTCCCTTCCAGTTACACATCTCTCCATTGCTCTGCAACCTTCCAGGCTGTCTGCACTTCCTGATCTGAAAAAGACCTATGGGAAGAGTTAATTCATTATGTCTTCCCCTAGGCTTTATCTGATGCATGGGAAGCCAGGGAGGCTGCGTGAGAAAGCAGCATACATACATCTATCAGATTTATCCACAGATTGGACAGTCATCTCTACAAGCAGGTGTGAGAACAGGTGAGATTATTTTATTATGACTATCTGCCACTGCAACTTTTGCCAATAAACTGGGCATAAAAGAAAATCTGTTGTTTGTCTAAGAATTTATGCATCCGTAGGCACTCTGTAGAGCATTTTACTGCCCTTTATTACACTGTATTGGAGTTTAGAATAGAGCAAGTACAGAAATATCCACTCATTAATTATACTGATTATTCTTAGATTGTATAAAATTGAGCAGGTTTTGTAATCATGATCAGACCCTTTTATTATATTGACAATATTTATTATTGCAGTGTACTCTCTGTGTGTGTGTGTGTGTTGCTTGATAATAATACCAAGAAGACTACAAGCTACTAGAGAAAAGGCCTTTTTTGTGGTGACACCCAAACTGTGACCTTCTCCCTAGGCATGTTTACCTAGTGACTTCTTTGATGTATTTTAGACACCAGATGAAGTCCATTCCACCTTGAATATCTTTTTGCTGGTTTTAGCCGCTATTTTTTTTTCTTCATTGCTTGTTTGCTGTTTTATTTGATATGTTATTTATTATGTCTTTATAGAGTTTTGTTCTTATTAGCCACCTTGAGTTACAGTACTTGTTGAAAGGTGGGCTATAGATAAATTAGTTGTACTTAATCCATGCATCATCATCATCATCACCATCATCACCACCATCATTCGGTATTTATGAAGTGTCAGTATGTCTGAACAGAAACAGAAGAGAGAGAGAGAGATGGAGAGGGGAGTCAGAGGGAACCAAGAAATAGTTTTTGTAGCTATAATGAGGGGGAA
This sequence comes from Heloderma suspectum, assembly GCF_057233095.1. Classification (NCBI taxonomy): domain Eukaryota; kingdom Metazoa; phylum Chordata; class Lepidosauria; order Squamata; family Helodermatidae; genus Heloderma; species Heloderma suspectum. Next base: position 298,695,277 of record NC_139461.1, on the reverse strand, counting down.
AAGCTTTCTTAATTTAAGGGAAGACAAGACATCAGATAATCAGGCTATCCATTAAGCCACAGAATATTATACCTGGAGGAAACCTTAGAACTCTGGACCTAAGAGAAATCATTTTGATCCTCTGTATCACTCAGTCTTATATTATGAGCTCCACTGAGACCATATCCAGTTGAAATGTATCGGAATTTTAAAGAACACCATCCTGTGGATATGGTCCTCCAACATGGATCTCCGGGATTTATCTGGGACCCTAACTGGCCATTTCCTTAAGACAGAACCCTGTTCAATTAGAATCCTCCATTCTGGGAAGCCTACACCAATAATAAATCAGACACCCCTGGATTTCAGGTACTGAAGAAAGTAAGTCTGTTTTCTAGCCTCACAAAGAGGTCAGAATTAAAGGCAGAACCTGTAAAAGCAAGCCCTTAAAAAGATGGTTCTATGTACCTCCTGTTGCAGAAGTATGGGCCTAGCAGATGCTGTGAGTCTGTCCTGAAGGCCACTCTGAAGGTTTGAGGTCTACAGAGACAAGGGGAGAAAAGGTCAGGCTTAGAGGCCTGGAGTTTTCTTTTGGGACCGGGTAACCCTAAAGGAGAGTTTCATTTCTCTGGTTGGGTGCCAGTTTCATTTCTCCATTTAAGTTTCACTTCTTCAGGCTGAAGCAGTACTTTTGATTTTGAGGAAGGAGGGTATATCAAGAGAGGGAGAGTGCCAGTATGGATCAGAAAGATCAGGCTGTAGCCAGAGCAAGAGAGACAGAGCCTGAAGTGAGATCAGAGTCTGAACGGTGAGCAGGAAGAAGCAGCCAGTATAAGGACAGATAAGGAAATTTGCATTTTGCAAGTTTTATTTTCTTGCAATGCCTTTTGTGTCACTCAGCTCTCTTGTGCCCTTAGTTGTAATTTGTTTGCCTTAAACCTACTAGTAAACTGTTGTGGTTAAACCCTGTGTCTGGTGTGTCAGTCACCCCATGTCTGCAACCTGAATCCCACATTACTGGGAAGGGGAAGTTTAAAAGAACTCTTAAGGAGGCAAGAGATCCTTAAGGAGTTGTCAGGGGATCCAGGTCATAAGTGGAACCTTGACAGCCACCTAGCATAAAGGCCTTCAGTGGCCACCCGCTATGGTGGCCTGTGGCAATGGGCAGGGAGATCACTGCATCCTTGGGACTTGCAGAGCTGCAGCAGTTCCACCAGGAAGAATGAAAGACAGAAGCCACTACTGTGGTAGCCGCTGTGCTGTGCCAACCTGCACCCCTCTGGGAATAGGTCAAGCCAACTGGTGAGTGAAGAGGATGGGATCAACCGCAGGGCCTCTGTGTGCATCTTTTGAGTGCCCTGCTCCTCCTTCATCGGAGTTGTGCATTTGGGCTCTTCCTGGGATCACTATGGGGACCTGAAAGGACTTTGGCCAATATCTTTACTCCAGTGCTTGCAAAACACCTTGCTCTAGTAGCCTGGTGATGCCAGCAAAGCCAGGGTCCCAGGGTGGCCCCATCCCACTTCCCCTTGAGCTGGGCAGCAATGAGGTATAGGCTGACCAAGGCACCCCTCACCCTTAGGTGCCTCAAGGTAAAGATTGCTGCCCACACTACATGCCTTTTATGACCAGAATTAAATCCAATAAGCCAAATTAGGACTCCTCCCAAGGTCCAGACAGGAAAGAGTAGGCAACAAAGAGCATGGCCAATCAGGAGCGCCCCCCCCATCCTACTCAGCCTCCATAACCAGATGTCTGACTAATCCCTTACTGTGACAGTGGGAGGGTGGGAGGGTTGCTGCTAGGGATGGATGGACTCACCTCTGTCTGGTCCCTTCAGGTGATTGCCAAGTCGCTGTTACTGCCCGCCCACACAGGCCACACTGCAGGAGTTAAAGGATGGCTCAGCGACCAGCGGGGGGTGCTGCAACGCCATCTGTCCCCTTACCGAGCTGCAACTGTGTGCACAGTCGCAGCTCGTGGTTACTACCGTATATCTAAAGTTGCGTCTATGGCTATGGCCCTTAAAGGGGCAATGACTCAAGATTACAGGCATAAAGGGCCCTTTACACCTAAGTCATTGCCCCTTTACGGCAGCCAGAGACGCAACTTTAGATATGTGGAAGTAAGCGAGCCATGATTGCGCACACAATTGCAACTTGGTAACGGGACAGATGGCCTCGCAGTGCTTCCTGCCAATCACTGAGTGGACAAATGAGCCCCACACAGCCCAGCAAGCAGGGTCCATGTGACCAGGCGGAGGGGAGTCCGTGGGACTCCACCCCCTGCTCAGATTCCTATGTCATCCCTAGTTGCTGCACTGGAGAAAAGAGGCCTGTTCAGAGGCATGGCTGGCTTAAAAAGTGGCCAGCATAAACCACCTGATTTGCTGGTTCCTGTCATGGGCTCCAGCCCTTGTTCTCAGGGAACAGGGTGGGCAAAACTACCTTCGCTGAAATGCCTAGGAGTGCCAGTCTGGGCATGTCTTTGAGTCAGAGATGTACTGTAAAAATGGGAGGCTGGATTTTGTCACCAGGAAGAGCTATGAATACCCTTGGGCTTCTTAGAGGAAGGATGATGGGATAAGAAAAGTTCTGGGTGCATAGTACTCAATGCAATAAATGAATAAGGCATAAAGAGGTTTAATATTTATACAAACAATATATGGTTTCAACTTTCAGTACACAATACATGATTGCCATTTGATTCAAACCAATTTGCCTCTTGCTTGCTAGGGTTTAAAAGGTTTCAATCAATTGCATGTAAGTGTTGTTGCAGCTGCTGGCTGGCTGACCTTTGTTAAGTTGACCACTTGCTAATAGTCAGAAATGATCAGCTGATGTTTCATCAATGCGAGCCAAGGGCAAGAGATACGTGCCTGGTGGCTGAAGAATCATTCTCCCCTGCTTCAGGATGATGGCAAGTAGGCATGGACAAATCAGTTTATTTCTGGTCCGTGTCTCTTTCATATGTATTCAGCCATAGACCCATTCTGTGCAACTTCCGCAGTCAGTCTGATTTTAATTTAAAAAATACACAAATCTTCATATTTCTGTACACAATTTCCCCTAACCTATGCATTTTGTATCATTTTTCCCATAATATATGCATTTTGTATTCAACTTTCCCCTAATATTCTCATTTTTGTATGCCTTTTTTGAGCCAAGAACTGCACCACACAATTCGGAGAAGTGCATAATCTGACAAGTAGCTGCAGTCTGATCTGCGCATTTGTCCAAGAATTGCAAATTAAGATGTTTTGCTTAAAAGTGCAGACCAAATGACAATGTGAAAGAGAGAGAAGTGTCTAGCTGAAGTTAGGAGACTACCTTAATGTTGACCTTTCCTTGCATAAAGCAAAAACAGCTCTTGGGGGCTCTTGAGTGTGTGTGTGTGTATAAATAAAAGCTACATTTGTGTATTTGCACAAAGTGACGTTTGAATCCTATGTGCCAATGAGGGAAAGCAGAACAAACCTCTCAAAATGTAGCGTTTGGGTTCCTATTCGCTCATCAAACTTGGAGTATATCATTCTGTTTTTGTAATGAGATCAGTCCTGTGCCTGTGAACCCAAAAGCCCAATAAAAGGATTTTCATTTTCATCACAACTAAATTCCGATGCCTGACATTAATACAAGGTCAAATAAACAACATCACACACAAAATGGAAATAAATCCAAATTGGAAGGCTGAAAGGGCACTCATATTTTCTGGAATAGTCTGAATGTCAGTTTTTGATAGGAAGGTAATACAATAATGGCAAATGTGCCTGTTGAGGTAGTCTTTGGCGTTATGTATCAAAGTTAAATTTGTTTCAATCGGTCGTGTTTCTTGCTCAGAACAGTATCTCCTGGTATTTATAAGGCTCCCTTTAAACTGCCAGAAAAGGAGGGTTTGAAAAGGTCAGGTTCTGTTTCCTATTTCAGGAAGAATATGGTAAGTTAATAAGTGTTATTTAATAAAAGGCAAGCAATTTTTCAGGTGAATCTGCAGTGAGAGTTACCATGTATCATGTTTATTCTCACTGTACTCCTTCCGCTTGTGTTCTGCTGATATATATCCTATGGCAAAATATTCTGCTGGGTATCCAGGTAACAAATGAGAATATTTCAAAATCTGTACTGTGCTGTGCATAAAGGCAGGCATCGCAGTTTTATTATTGCAACTTAGATGCTGCCAGGCTCACATAGTAATCTCTTGAGCTCTCTATCAGGGCTGCGCTGAATATTCTTTAATTTTGATAATTACCTCAGAATTAGCATATTCGACACAGCCAGGCTGAGTATAAATAAATAAATAAATAGTAGCCAACTCTTTGTTTGTTTCCCTTTTCTATCTTTGTTGGTGGTTGCTTCTCAGTATCTTCTACTACCTCCTCCTCCTCCTCCTCTACTCCTCCCTGTTCTCTATCATTTTCTCCTCTCTCCTCTTCTTCTTCCTTCTTCTCTTCTTCCTCCTCCTCCTCCTTTACTTCTTCTTCATCTTCTCCTGCCTTTTCTTCTTCTTTGCCCTCATTGTCCTTAACGTCATTTGCTCATGCGGTATTCAATCTATTGGCTATGCTGAAGCACAAGATGTTGTTGTTTTTAAATGGACACCTGCATTGTCATCACATCACATCACAAAAATGTCAGGGCCTAATTGACAAAATCCTGTGGATCCCTACCACCTGAGCCAACCAAGTTAAATGACAAAGAAAGCAAATTGGGGCAGGGGAGGAAAAGAGTGGGCACTGAAGAACAGCTAAATAATATGAATATATTTGCAAAGAGCATAAGAATAACTGAAAATGGAAAGAGCTTTTTGACACTTATAAAAATGAACATGAACCTTGGGAGGTAATTTCAGCTCAGCCCTAATCTACATGCAATCTACATCTTCACTTCATAACCCATCCATGCCTGATTTTGAGAGCTGCTGAATATCATACTCAGAAGACATATTATTTTCAATGCCATCCATTTAAAGGGTCAGTAAAAACAACCCAATATTTTTCAATGACCTGACCATTGTCTATGCAGTTGACTGCCTGATCGGGTAAAGCAGTGTGTGGGACTCAAGGATAGGCATGGTTGGGCACCTGCCATGGGCCCACACCTTAGCAGGGACCGCTTGACAAGAACCCTTTCGAGTTGCTTCTCCTCTTCACTTTTGCAACCTGCTTGTTCACCTGCCTCACTATGGCCCAGACAATAGAGGTAGTGAGAAGGAGGATCAGCAGATGCCATGTAGGGATGTGCAAACCCATCCCCATCCAGGTTCTCTGGTCTCCTGCCCAAGCCCTGCCCCCTCTCACTAGTCCCTGGACCACACTCAAGCTCCTCCGACACTTGGCGAGCAGCCTGCACTCACCCCAGTGGCCTTGTCGAGCTCTGCGTTCACAATTTTTTGAAAAATAAAATGGCAATCACAAAAATGCACATATTTGCGAATGCATATATTTGCTTATGCACAAAAATGTGCATTTTCATGCATGCACAAATATGCACATTTTTGAAATCATTTCATTTTTCAAATAAAGCGAGTGTGGGCCGCTCACTGAGCACAGGAATGGGACAAGCGGGGGAAAGGGCTCAGTGAGTGGGGCTCAGGGGTGCAGGCAGGGGGGGGTGTCTGCTGGATTGCCAGATGGAATCGGGCACCCGCACCACCCCTAATGCCATGGCCTACTTGCTCACTAGCTATCTGCCTGTCAAGCAAGTAGGGATGTACGAAAGTGACTTACCTGTTCGTGGATTATGTTGATGGTGGGGGGGAGGCTTTCCGTCCCTCCCCCCAGAATCCTCCACGGATTTCCGCCCACTGATTTCCGGCGGATTTCCGACCGCAGACGGCTCTGGGGGAAAAAGTAAAAATAAAAATGCGTACGCAAATGGCGGCAGCTATGGCCGCTGCCATTTGCATTCCTTATTTTTGCTGTCTTAATCTATGTAAATATTTATGTAGACTATGATGGCGAAAATAAAGGGAAACGCAAATAGCGTAGCGGGCGCTATTTGCATCCCTTTTTGATTCGCCGTTTTAGCCTACGTAAAGATTTACGTAGGCTAAAACGGTGAATCAAAAAGGGATGCAAATAGCGCCCGCTATGCTATTTGTGTTCCCCTTTATTTTCGCCGTCATAGTGTACGTAAATATTTACGTAGATTAAGACAGCAAAACTAAGGAACACAAATGGCGGCGGCCATAGCCGCCACCATTTGCGTAGGCAGTTGTTGTTGTTTATTTTAACCCAGCCATGATAGGCTACGTAAAGATTTACATAGCCTATGATGTCGGGGGGGGGGGTTGTTTTTTTTAAACCCAGCCACGATAGGCTACATAAATCTTTACGTAGCCTATCACGTCGTTTTTTGTTTTTTTTTACAAGACAAATGGCGGTGGCGGCAGCCGGTCGGTAGGGATGTCAGAGAATTCCGCCACGGATCTCGGTGAGGCCGAATGCCAGTGCATTCGGCCCCCCGAACTCCGTGGTGGAACGGCCTGCCATCCCCCGCCCCCCCCCCGTGGATCCCCCCTGGGACAAGACATACCTAGGGCAGATCTTCCGGGCGGCGGCAGCTCCGGCGGCGGCAGCTGGTCTTCCAACCGGCTGCCGCCACTGCCATTTTCAGTGTTGAAAAAAAAAAAAAAGACGTGATAGGCTATGTAAAGATTTACGTAGCCTATCATGGCTAGGTTTTTTTTTTAAAAAAAAAGACGTGATAGGCTACGTAAATCTTTACATAGCCTATCACGTCTGACTTTAAAAAACAAACAAACACGCGTACGCAAATGGCAGCGGCTATGGCCGCCGCCATTTGCATTCCTTATTTTGGGCCGTCTTAGTCTACATAAATATTTACGTAGACTAAGATGGCAATAATAAGGAGGAACGCAAATAGCGTCCACTACGCTATTTGCGTTCCCCTTATTTTTGCTGTCTTAGTCTAAGTAAATATTTACGTAGACTAAGATGGCCCAAAATAAGGAACGCAAATGGCAGCGACCATAGCCGCCGCCATTTGCGTATGCACATTTTTATTTTTATTTTTTTAAGTCAGACGTGATAGGCAACGTGGCCGCCGCCATTTGCATCCCTGCTAGCCAGCAGCCGGATGTCCGGCTGCTGGCAGAGCTGGCCGGCGGCTTTGCGGAATCTCGGCGGAGCCGGCCGGCCAGGATTCTGGGGGGGAGGCGCGGAGTGCCTCCCCACCTGGCGAGGATTCCGGGGGGAGGGATAGAGCGCCTCCCCCCCCAGCGGAACCCAGCGGAGCCAGGTAAGGGCAATTTCGTACATCCCTACCGGTCGGAAGACCAGCCGCCGGAGCCGCCACCGCCGGAGCCGCCGCCGCCTGGAAGATCCACCCCAGGTAAGTCTCGTCCTGGGGGGGATCCGCGGGGGGTGGGGGGGCAGGCCGTTCCGCCACAGATTTCGGGGGGCCGAATGCACTGGCATTTGGCCTCACCAAGATCCATGGCGGAATTCTCTGCCATCCCTACAAGCAAGCAAGGGGTAGTGATGATGAGAAAGAGGAGGAGGAGCATTAGCAGCTAGTGATAATGGCAATGAGAAGGTAGCTTCGCTGAGAGAGGGGCCAATTGAGGGTGTCATGCCCACAGTCCTTCAAACTCCTGGATCCAGCACTGGGGGCAGGCAGAGCATGTTAATCCCTTCTGATCAAACACACATTATGCTAGTCATAGAGCATGTAGCTTAAATTTTTCCTTACTCTAGTGCTGGGGTGCAGAATCTTATGCCTAAAGGACAAATCCAGCACTCCTGGGGTTCCAATCTGGCCTTTCAGGGTTCCCCAAATGACTGTGGAGCCTTCGGCTGGCCCCACACCCTTTCTCTGACTGCCCCTCATTGGGTGGTTTCCTGGCTGTTGTGCAATCCCTTCTATAAGGTTGAAATGCCTCTCTTAAGGCTTAGCTCCTGCAGTAAGAGCTTTAAGTTAAAAGATGCTGGAACTTCAGGGACCAGCCTTACTCACATTTAAAGGGGAAGAGGAAATGTGATTTGCTACCTGCATTTGGGGACGATGTAATCAAACCCACTATGTGAAAATCCCCTGAGCATGGATGGCAGCTCAACATTTCATTCCGACATTTTATTAAACAATGAGCGGGTTTCCAAGGAGTTTCTGAAATGAAAGCAGCACTCCACACACTTCAAGAGATGTGATACAAAGCTAATCACTCTGTTGTAACCGTTGCATGGAGATTAAGGAGGTTTGTGAGAAGGAATCATATCCCACTTCACACCCATGAAAGCCTTTGTACTGGTGTGTTTTTCTAGCGAGGACCATTCAGTGCTACAAATGACCCGGTCTACAAAGTTTCAAACGTGTCTATAGGGATGTCATGAGTGTCCCTGCAGGGCCCACTGGACTTGCTGAGCTGAGCCCCCACCCCCACCAGCCAAGCTGCACAAGCTGCCGGGACTCACCGTTCCCGCCCGCGAGTGCCCGTAGCCAAGTCAAAAATGGCAGCTTGCTATTTTTCATAAATTAAATCTTGTACACAATGGCCAGCACTTTCCGGCCGGCCATCTTGTGCAAGATTTAATTTTAAGAAAAAAACTGTTGCTGTGGGCGCATGGCTCGGGGGGGGGAGTGGTCCTTTCTCCCTGTACCATCCCAGCTTCCATGAAGGCAGTGGCTTGATGAGTGGAAGGAGATGAGAAGGAAGCCCCTCTTGCCACCCTCCTCTCATCAAGCCACTGCCCCTGCATAGCTGGCCCGGAATGGGAGGGGGAGACAGGAACAATCCTCCCCTGCCCCTCATCCTTGGTATGTGAAGGAAGCAGTTTGATGGGAGGAGGAAGGCTAGAGGGAAGCCCCTCACACCACTGCCCCTGCATAGCTGGCCTGGGATGGGAGGGGGAGACAGGAACAATCCTCCCCCCACCCAGTACAAATACAGGGCCCCTTTTACACAAGATGGGGCTCTATATTTGTGTATATTTGCTGTTGTGCACAACAGTGTCTGTAAAGGGCCATTTCTACAACATTACAGGCCTCTAGGTTCCCCGCTATGCTCAAGGAGAGAATCCAACTATGTTCAACTTGCGCAACTGCTTACTCAACCACTTTGAGGAGAAGGAGCCAGATGCTCTGCTAGTTCATGCTCCACTAGTGCAACTGCTTGCACAACAGAAATATTTGGCAGAGCTCCACTAATGCCATTTGAGTTTGCAGAATGACACCATTGGACACTGCCCTTAGGGTGAGCACAGTACCTTTTAAATAGGCCCTTGGGAGTTTCATCTGCTGATGTTTCTCTTTGTACAGAATAAAGGGTGCATTTATTTATTACAGAGGACCAGGGACCACTGGAAGGCTACACTCCCGGGAAGAACGTCATGGCAGGGGATTGACCAGCCTGGCCCCATCGAGTGACCATAGAAGAAACAGGTGCTGGAGTTTGCTATGCCCCTCCCTAACAGAAAACACAAAGTTCTATCTGACAGTTGCCCTGGGACTGCAGAGCAACTGGCCAGCACACATCCATCAGCCAGAGACTGACGGACACTGGAACACCCCCTACCTCCCAGGAACACTCCCCTACCACCCCCTACCTCCCCATGGAAAGGGGGAAGACAAACCTGGCCTCATCCATCATCCAAAGACAGAGCAGCTTCAGGGAGTTTGCTTTCCTCCTTTCTTCCAGAAATAACACCTGACTGGTTTGACTGAAACCTGGAATGGATGCACCGCATACAAACTGGACAGGTTTCAGAGGAGGGCAACGAAGATGATCAGGGGACCGGAAACAAAGCCCTATGAGGAGACACTAAAAGAACTGGGCACGTTTCGCCTTGAGAAGAGAAGACCTAGGGGAGATAGGACAGTGCTCTTCGAGTACTTGAAAAGCTGTCACAGAGAGGGAGGCCAGGATCTCTTCTCGGTCATCCCAGAGTGCAGGACACAGAATAATGGGCTCAAGTTACAGGAAGCCAGATTCCAGCTGAACATCAGGAAAAACTTCCTGACTGTTAGAGCAATACGACAATGGAACCAATTACCTAGGGAGGTGGTGGGCTCACCCACTGGAGGCATTCAAGATGAAGCTGGACAGCCACCTGTCAGAGATGCTCTGACTTGGATTCCTGCATTGAGCAGGGGGTTGGACTCGATTGTCTTATAGGCCCTTTCCAACCCTACTATTCTATGATTCTAAGTAAGACCTAGTGACTGAGTTTGCTTTTTTCCTCCTCCCTCCCAATCCCTTTTCCTTTTGTGCCATGTCTTTTAGATTGAAAAACTGAGGGCAGGGACTGTCTTATTATTAATCTTCATAAGCTGCTCTGGAAGCCTTTTTCAGCTGAATACCTGAAATAGCAATTAAAAAATGTTTTCAATCAATCAATCAATCAATCAATTTCTCTCCTGTTTTCCTTTGCAATATGAACCCAAGTGGATTACAGTCTCAATGAATTACAACCTCAATGAAACGAACAACTGATTGGAGCAATGCAAACACTTATAAAAATAAAATCACTACAAGATGGTTTGCAACATCACAGATTAAACCATGACAGCAACACATCACCATGCTCCAAATGCTTTGAAAATGCTTTGAAAAGAAAATGTTTGCCACATAGGGATGGCGGAGAATTCCACCACGGATTTCAGTGAGGCCGAATGCACTGGCATTTGGCCCCCCAAAATCTGTGGTGGAATGGCCTGCCACCCCCCACTCCCCCGTGGATTCCCCCCAGGATGAAGCTTACCTGGGGCGGATGTTCCGGATGGCAGCGGCTCCAGCAGCAGCTCCAGCAGCGACGGCTGGTCTTTCGACCGGCTGCCGCAGCCGCCATTTGCATCCTGGTCTTTGCCATGATAGGCTATGAAAGTATTTACGTAGCCTATCACAGCAAGCCAAGGGGGGGAAAAATGCATACGCAAATGGCGGCAGCTACGGCGGCCGCCATTTGTGTTCCCTATTTTTCGCCGTTTTATCCTACTTAAATATTTACGTAGGCTATTACGGCGAAAAAAAAGGGGAACGCAAATAGCGTAGTGGACGCTATTTGCGTTCCTTTTTTTTCGCCGTAATAGCTTACGTAAATATTTATGTAAGCTAAAACAGCGGGGGGGGGGGAAGGAACACAAATGGTGCCCACTACACTATTTGTGTTCCCCTTTTTTCGCCGTAATAGCTTACATAAATATTTACGTAGGGTGAAACTGCGAAAAAAAGAGAACGCAAATGGCGGCCGCTGTAGCTGCCGCCATTTGCATATGCAGTTCACCCCACCCCCGGAAGGAAGACTGCCCAGTGGCTGGATTTCCGGCTGCAGGTGGCCCTGGCCGGTGGCTCTGCGGAATCTCCGCAGAGTGGAGCCAGCCAGGGAAGGATTTTGGGGGGAGGTGCGGAGCCTCATCGAAAAGATACGTGACTTGCATACATCCCTATTGCCACATTCCTTTACAAGACGGCCAAAGACTGAGTCAAGAAACTTCCCATGGACCCACAACTGGGTTGATCTACAATAGGGCTGTGCACCGTTTTGGCCCGAGGCCCAAACCCTGAGTCAAAATGGGCCACTTTGTGCCCCTCCTGAGGTGAAGTGGAGGGAGCACGAAGTAGCTTGGAGTGAGTTGGGGGCTCACCGAAGCGCTCGGTGTGCTTCGGAGCTTCGGCCCCAGGCCCAGCCCCCCAGACCCAGCCCCTCCCCGGTGCCTCCAGGTCCTTACCTGAGCCACTTTCTGCACGGCTGCCGCCACCACCTCCTCGTCGCTGCTGCGCCACTGCCTTCTCCACTGCTGCCGCACCGTCGCCTTCTCTGCCTCTGCTGCCACCACTGCTGTCTTCGCTGCTGTCTTTGCTGCCGCCTGCCACCGCCGCCATCTCCTGAGGCCTGGATGTATGGTGACTGGTCTTCTTCCAGGGACTTGCCATTTTTGAAATGGCGACTCCCTGCAAGAAGGGTTACCTCAGGAGCTGGCAGCAGGCGGCGGGTTGCACTCCCCACAAAAGACCAAGTGCGTAGTCTGGGAATCCTCCTGGACTCTGCCCTAACTGGGGAAGCTCGGTGGCTGCAGTGTACAGGAAAACATTTTACCAGCTAGGGATCATGCAGGCACCTGATTCCATCTGGGAATCTGGCTGACCCCCACTCCCATTCCCCTGAACCTTGCTCGACAAGCCCCTGCCCCTGCTCACCCCCTTCCTGTGCTCTCTGAGCTGCTTGCACTCACCTGGGCAGCAGCGTCGAATTCCACCATCACCATTGGGGGGGGGGAATTGACAATCACGAAAAAGTGCATATTTGCATCTACGCAAAATGGGACTGTGAATAGCCCATATAAGCAAGATTATATGCAAGCCATCGCCTGTAATCTTGCCTATATGGGCTATTCATGGCCCCGTTTTGCATACATACAAATATCCACAGTCACGAAAATGCACACATTCACATATATACAAATATGCACGTTTGCAAAACTGCGCTCATTCACGTGTATGGAAAATGGGGCCATAAATGGCCCACATACGCAAGCTTACAGGCACGCAAACACACGTAATCTTGCGTGTATGGGTGATTCACATCGGCTTTTTGCATATATGCAAATATGTGCATTTTCGCAATTGCCATTTTATTTGTCAAAAAATGGCGATTGTGGAGCCTAATAAGGCTGCCCGGGTGAGAGTAGGGGTGTACAAACCCTGTGACTTCTGGTCCAGGGGAGGGAGAAGGGGCAGGGAAATAGAGGCTTCCCTGGGCCCCACGGATTTCCCTAGACCCTTACCATATCCATTGGATTTCACAGGGTGGCTCTCCTCCTGGACATGCTGGGACCCTTCTTCCCTACAGTGGCTGTTAAGGAAGCCCTTGACAGCCGGTGTGGGGAAGAAGGGCCTTGGCAGCTCACCCAGCACTCTCTCCTTGGTCTCCTCAAGAGGAGGCCAGAGTGAGGGCATTGGGGGTGCTGCCAAGGCCCTTCCTCCCTGCGCCAGCTGTTAAGGAAGCCTTTGACAATTGGCATGGGGAAGAAGGGACTTGGCGGCACTCCAGCACTCTCTCCCTGGTCTCCTTGAGAGGATGCCAGGGAGAGAGCACTGGGGGCTGGCCGCACTGTGACCCTTCTTCCCTGCACCAGCTGTTAAGCCTGGCTGTGAGTAGGGGCAAGGGAAGGGCGGACACTGGGAGAACCCGGAGGGGGGGGGCACCCATCCATCCCTATTTATTGCTGCCTGCCTCCTTGGGAGGGCTCCTTTGCTGAAAGGCAGCCAATCAATATTTTTAATAAAGAAAGAAATATAGAGAACTATCAGAAGGAAGAGCTGGGCCACGAAGCTGCCCATCAACAAGGCACAGAGGTCAGCTGGTATTGTCTTCCTCACAAAGGTGAAATGTATCATAGTTCTATTTAAATTATAATAATAATGTCTAAATTTGCATCTATACATATAAGTTAGCATATGAAAATGTTATGCAGATCGATGCCTTCTTTTGCCCTCTTTTTTGGAGATTCGTCAGTTGCCACCCTAGCTCAACCATATGTTGAGCAGGGCTTTCATCACCTGCATACCATGGAAGTGGACTGAGGGGTCCCTTGACTTCTCCAGCCCTGCCCCCTCATCAGCATCAGATGGCTAGAGCAGGGTTGGAAAACATGTGGCCTACAACTCCTATCATTAGAGGTTTTGGCCTACAACTCCTATCATTAGAGGGAGCATGTGACTCCCTTCTTACAACAGCTTCACTGGCTACCAATCTGTTTCCAGGCAGAATTCAAAGGGCTGTTTATGACTTATAAAGCCCTATATGGCTTTGGACCAGGCTACCTGAAAGACCTCCTGCTCCCATATGACCCTGCTCAGTTCTTAAAAACTTCAGGAGAGGCCCTCCCTTTGAGACCACCACCTTCAGAAGTGCATTTGGTGGCAACACAAAATAGGGCCTTCTCAGTGGCCGTTCCCTAGCTGTGGAACTCCTTGCTGAGGGAGGCCAAGTCCACTCCCTCTCTGCTGTCCTTCTGCCGGCCAGCAAAGACTGTTTTGTTAAAGTGGACCTTTGGTGTGTAAGTGGGTCTGTTGAGTCAGATGCTGTTTTACGCCATTGTTGTGCTTTTAATTGTTTTTAATTACATTTTGATGTATTTGCTTATTGTTGTTTTTTATCAGTGATTGTAAGCTACCTTGAGTGCCATTTTTGGTAGAAAGGTGGGGTACAAATCAAATAAATAAATAATCATCTCTTGCCATTGGCTATTCTGGCTAGGGTGGATGGGAATTGTAAGACAAAACATCTAGAGGGAGAAAATTTGCCCTGGGCTAGAGGCCTACTGGACCTGAGGGCGTCTCCTCTCCTCCATTGACTTGAGTCAGCCTGCAAAGAGATGTAGGATGGGCTAGTGGCCCTTTACCCTCCAGGTGCCACAGGGTACTCAACAGGGTAACCTATTTGCCTATTTTGCCGCCCGCACTACTGTGACCTGGTGAGTCACCTAGTTTCACCTAGTCTGTGAAATTTAGCCAGATTAGAACCAGTCCCAGAGTCAGAGAATATGGAGTAGCCAAAAAAGATGCATCCAACCACCTGTCAGGGTGCATCAAAAACTGCCAACTCAGACCCTCCCCTCCAATGGGGGACTGGCTAATCACATACTGCTGTGCAGGAAGGATGAGTGGGAAGCTGCACAGAAGGGGGGGAAAGGCTGAAGGAAGAATGGAACAGCTTTATCAAGGCTTGCTTTCTGCCCTCCAATGGGGTATGCATCCCAGTCCAAGGACACTAGGCAAACCACCTCCATATGTCTCAACTCAGTGGAGGCTGGTGGCTTTGATGTCAGTGGGGCAGTGAATCATAGAATCATAGAATTGTAGGGCTGGAAGGGGCCTACAAGACCACTGAGTCCAACCCCCTGCTCAATACAGGAATCCAAGTCAGCGCATCCCTGACAGGTGGCTGTCCAGCCTCATCTTGAATGCCTCCAGTGTGGGAGAGCCCGCCACCTCCCTAGGTCATTGGTTCCATTGTCATACTGCTCTAACAGTCAGGAAGTTTTTCTTGATGTTCAGCCAGAACCTGGCTTCCTGTCACTTGAGCCCATTATTCCATGTCCTGCACTCTGGGATGATCGAGAAGAGATCCCAGCCTTCCTCTCTATGACAACCTTTCAAGTACTTGAAGAGTGCTATCATGTCTCCCCTCAAGTCTTCTCTTCTCAAGGCAAAACATGCCCAGTTCTTTTCAGTCTCTCTGCATTGGGGCTTTGTTTCCAGTCCCCTGGTCATCTTCGTTGTCCTCCGCTGAACCTTCTCCAGTTTGTCTGTGGTGGTGAATCCACTCCAGGTTTCAGTCAAAGCCAGTCAGGAGTCTAAAGGAGCTGTCCAATCTGCTTGGATAGCTCCTTGAGAGTTTGGTTCAGACTGAAGCCCAGAGCAGATTCACAGCCCCACTGACATCGGAGCCCCCAGCTGCCACTGTCTCCATTTCCCCAGGCGAATGGCAGAGGAGTGGCTTTATAACTACCATCCAGTCAAAAGGCCAATCTCAACATTCCAACGTATGTCAATCTTATTAATATTTCAGATTCTAAGGACCACATTTGCCTCCAAATTCCAAAAGTTGAAATGGATGGGTTTCTTCCTGGTGTATTCTGAGGATTTTCCCCGGCTCTTCCTTTTATGAGGAGACAAAGTGCATAGTTAAACTATGGAATTCGTTACCACAGGAAGTAGTGATGGCCACCAGTTTGGATGGCCTTAAAAGGAGGTTAGACAAATTCCTGGAGGAAAAGGCTATCAATGGCTACTAGTCCTGGTGGCTATGTGTTACCTCCGGTATGAGAGGCAGTGAGCCTATGTCCACCAGTTGCTGGGGAACATGGGTGGGAGGGTGCTGTTGCACTCATGCCCTGCTTGTGGGTTCCCAGTCAACAGCTGGTTGGCCACTGTGAGAACAGAATGCCGGACTAGATGGACCCTTGGTCTGATCCAGCAGGGCTCTTCTTATGTTCAAATGTTCTTATGAGACCATTTTGTAAGTCCCATGCTATTGCTTCAACTGGTGAGTCTGAAGGACATGGTTTGCTGAAGCTGTATCCCAAACAGTCACAAACCTGTTTGTGGTTTGTAAACCACAAAAAAATAATAATAATAATAATAATAATAATAATAATAATAATAATAATAATAATAATACCCTGTTCCTGTGTCTGCTCTGTGCCTGGAGGACAAAGTGCATTCATATTAATGCTGCAGCGTCACCTGTGATTGGATTGATAGAAATTACTTATGGTGGATTAGGAAAGCTGTTCTGTTTTCCCAATAAACAATGTTACATTATCACATTTCAATAGCTAATTCTACCACCGTGCATTTTCGCTTGAAAATTAACATGATTTTCAGGGGGAAAATAATTATGTGTCATTCATAATCCATTAACTAGATAAAAATAAAATTTAAACTGTTAGGCACACATTTTCATGCGGGGGGGGGGACCCATCTGGAGTTCTTACACTTCCCTCATGTGGCATATTAGTGTAAAAGCTTTTGTTAACTGCACTTTGGAAGTTAGTAGAAACCAGAAGCATTTTCAGAAGGAACATGGGAGATCTGGATCTCAGTTATGAAGAAAGTTAAACCAAGGGTGGGGGGGGGTGCATTCCTACCCATGATCCTTAGCACATGATATGAAAAATGGATCCCATTCATTTACAGCCCTTTCCTGGGAGCTGTATGAAAATGTGTCAATTTTGTTTATGAAGATGTGGAAGGGATAACGAAGCTTGGTGGGCTCAAAGAATGGTGTCTGGAGGTGCATTGGTGCCTACAGTCACAAAATTGCCTACCCCTCCCCTGAGAGGTTATGGGATTAAAGAAAAGTCTCCAAAAATGATGCAAGCATTAAATATTCATCTAGCCAGTAGAGGCTGGTTGCGCCAATGTCAGCGGGGTAGTGAATCCACTCCAGGTTTCAGACAGAATGTCAGGGTGGACACTGAGCCCATAGAATCCCAGAGTAGTTCTGATTCTGAGGAAGAGCAGTCGCTCCTGGGAGAGGAGCGCGCTCCTCTTTCCCAGGACCAACAGCTGACGGAGATTCCTCCCACCCACATTCCTAGTTTAGTTAGCAGTCCAGGGAGTGACCAAGCACAGATAGCAGACTTGGTGGATGCGCGACACAGACGCAGAGAGCGGCGCCAGATGGAGGGTGCGGAAAGGAGGCATAATGCCAGGTTGGCGCGCAAACAACGGCTGTGCCCAGAGGATCCAAGGGAAAAGGGGAGGGACTCTCCCTAGTCCTTAAGTTCAGGGGTCTGCCAGTAATTCCCTTTCAAACGGGGACCAACTGTTCCAACTTAGGGCATAGGTACTGTGCTGCTCAGATCTAGTTGCAATCGGTATAGTTGTTAAGTTGTAAAAGAAGAATAAAGCTTTGAAAGGAATCCCTTTGTCTGTGTCTGGACTTGGCTACTGGATTAGACTGAGAGAGGCCTCCAAGGAGCCCTTGACACAGAACCACTCAGAACTCTAAAAGAGCTACCCAAGGTGCTTCCACATCTTGGACAGTTCCGTTAGAGTTCTGGCCAAAACCCGGAGTGGATTCACCACCTCACTGTCATCGGAGCCACCAACTCCCACTGCATCTAGCACGTGGCTGAAACTCACAGAACAATTCTATGCCATTTGAGAAGTAAGCCCCAGTGAATTTAATAGAGCTTCTTCCCAGGTAGGTGTATATAGGATTGCAGCCCAAACGTTTTTTATGGATCATTATCATTATGAGGGGGAGGAGAGGAGGATGAGGAAGAGGACGATCTCTGCACCACCACTCAAAGATGTGCATGTTGATTAATCTCTGTTAATCTTGTAAGGAAACACCCAGCAGCCAAAATCACAAGCGCTCAACAGCTTTGTTCCATAATTAAATAATAAATTAATGCAACTTTAATGCCAAAGTGCTTAGGGTTATTAACTGCATCCACTGTCTCATTCCCACATCACTTGGAAGAAGCATAGCTTCTTACAGCCTCTGAGTACATTGCAGAATATAATCAGTCATGTTGTTTTAACTTAATAAAAATAATTTGACACTTCCAATAAAAAGTGGGAGATGTAATTACAAAAAGCTGTTCAAAAACAGTAAAGGAGAGTGGGTCGTTGTGAGGTCAACATGTTCATAAAGAAAAAATCCCATTTCCTCCCTCTAAACACTGTTTTATGAGCAGTAAAGGTCACTAGCAAACCTTTAGTAGGTTACATTAAGAATATAAAAGGAGCCATGCTGGATCAGACTGAGGGTCCATCTAGTCAGCTTTCTGTTCACACAGTGGTCAACCAGCTGCCCACAGAAAACCCACAAGCAGGAGATGAGTGTAACAGCACCCTCCTTCCCATGTTGCCCAGCAACTGGTTTAAAACCATATAATATGATTGAGGTGCTCTCACACGCGTCACTTCTCTGGGAGAATTGAAATGGTGGCTGACACTGCCAGTCTACAAGTAGGGATGGTGCAGGTGCCCGATTCCACCCGGGAAGCCGGTGGAACCACCCCTGCCTGCACCCTTGAGCACTGCTCATCAACCCTTTGCCCCACTTGCCCTCTGCCTGCACTCGGCAAATGGCTCGCACTCACCCTGGTGATCTCGTCAAACTTTGTGGTCACCATTTTTTGAGAAATAAAATGGCAATTGCAAAAAGTTCATATATGTGCATACGCAAATACGCACATTTCTGTGGCTGCCATTTTCTCAAAAATGGCAACCATGAAGTTTGACGAGGCCACCGGGGTGAGTGCAGGCTGCTTGATGAGTGCGGGAGGGGCTCGAGCACAGTCTGGGAACCGTTGAGTGGGGGAAGGGGCTGGGCAGGTGCCCGGAGAACCCAGATGGGGCTGGGTTCTCACATCTCTATCTACAAGAAGGTGTTTGCTTTGTTGCTTTGGTTTGGTTTGCACATGGTGTGCGCTTATGTCAATGTTCTCCATGCCACATGCCTGGTGCAGTCACAGATCATCACCTTGCTGCTCAATCCAGATTAATAAAATCTGGATCGAGTTTTATTAATTCTCCATGAGATGCCAGGTGGTGAGCCACCTTCGAAAAGCCCCTATCAGCATGTGCAAAGGTCAGGAATGCTGGGAGTTGAAGTCCAAAACATCAGAAGTCCAAAATGTTCTGCCCACCCCACTCTAAGTGAATTCCTCTAGATCAGGTTCTGGGTTTTGCTCACACCCTACAATTTACTAATCCTAATAGTTAATCCACCCAAAGACCAAGACACTTAGGCAAGAAACGAGAGAGCAGGAGACGGCATGTTGGTTCTCACCAATTTATACCTCTAGATAGGTGAGCACTTCTTTCAGCTCATGTGTTTTGTTTTTGTTTGTTTGTTTGTTTGTTTCATAAGAACTTACCAAAATTCTCAAGTTTCTTCATATATGGGACAGAAAGAACTTGAGATTTAAGAACATGAGAACTTGCGATTTGAACTTGAGAACTTGAGATTGAGAATTTGAGATTGAGAACTTGAGATTTGAACTTCAGGATTTGAGATTGAGAATTTGAGAGATTGAGAATTTGAGAACTTGAGAATTGAACCTGAGAACATGAGATTGAGAACTTGAGAATTCGAGATTTTTTTTAAAAAAAAGAATGTGGGAGAAATTGAAAGTGACAAGATTCCTCCATCCAGGGGTGGATCCTGGCTTTGAGCGCTTAGCTCTTAAATGACAGGGTTTGAATCCCTGTATATTTAGCCATGTTTGTGGTGCTGAATTAGGGTTGCCACCGCATTTTTTTCTGGCAGGTCCCTCTTTTTCAACAGCTACATGGCAGAATTGTACAACATAGTCCTCTCCGTGCTAAGAATAGCTGTACTGACTGAATTTGGCTGGTGCAGTTGGGTGGAAATTTCATTCGGTTTGTTGTTTGATAAGAATTTACCGAAATTCTCATATTTCTTCATATCTAAAACAGAAAGAACATGAGTTTGTTCTTTAATGAATATGCGAGAAATAGAAATGGATTCATTCAACTCTTCTTACAACGAACTCATCTCTAAATAAGCTCTTTCCTGGACTTGTCTTTTTTTTTCCTTGGAGGATAGCCAAGCCCACAATTGAAGGAACTTTCCCATCTGCACATACTTCTTTTCTTATTCTGTTGTGCACCCTGTTAGTCAGTTTAACATAATACCTTCTAAACACTGGAAGAGGTTTTGGCAAACAGCAGCTTCCCATTTAGTTACAATTCTTGGATTGAGTGATTATGAATAATTAGCTTCCAATTTAATTAATGTTAAACATACCGCCTCTGCATTTGCCAGGTTCCTCATGTTCACAAAAGTCTCCCAAACATATGATAGAGATTGTTTTCTTAGTGGCAAGAAACTGACTTTGCTCACACACACACACACACATATCGTCCAATGAGGCCTATGTTTGTGTACAAAATTATATAAGTTAAATGCTTTAATTATGACTCATGGGCCTTGATAACGTATAGTTAGGTAATATCTTAATTGGCTGTGATTTAGCATATAGCTTTGCATAAATCATTATTTTTCAGATTATATCTTTAGTAGCATGAAGCACTACACTGCTGTAAGCTGTCTGGCATCTGTATGCACATCAAACCCCTATAACAACAGGCAGAAATGGGAGGCAGTGGATAGGAAGCAGAGGAGGAGCAGAGCTTCAGGTATAACTAAAAGTGGAGAAGGCATCAATACCATTAAAGATGGAGGAAGCCATCTCCCTTCTGCCCCCCATCCCAACACTCCCTCAATTCATCACCCCAAGTGAACATCTGTATTGCAGGGCAGGAGAACTAGAGGCCCTCCAGATGTTGGTGGACTGCAAGTCCCATCAACCCTAGCTAACATAGCCAGTGGTGAGGAACAATGGGGGTTGCAGGCCAACAGCCTATGGAGGGCCAAATGTTGCTCATCCCTGCCTTAGTGGGACATTGGCTGGCAGATTTCTCTCCTCGTTCCATGTCAATGTCAGCAAGTTAGTTGTCAAGATTCCAAGCCCTCCCACTGAATAGTGAGGCAACAGAGACTCGCTGTACAATCCACAAAGACATTGTTCAGTAAAAACACCTCTTCACACCTGTAGCATCTTTGAAGGCTAGGAGCTGTCCTCGAAGCCTAATTAGCTAAATAAAGCAAGGCAGTTGCCTATCTGCTTAATGGACAGTTTCTCACTGTGCCTGACAGGCTTTTACTGGAGTCCTCCTTCAAGGAGTAGGGGTGTATGAACCCCACTCACCGTTCCGGTTCAGGATGTCCATGGGGGGGGGAGGTGTTCCGTTCCTCCCCCCGGAATCTTCCCGGGCCACAGCCAGACTTCCATCCGATGCTGGTCTGCGGCCGCAAATGGCGTCCGGCGTAGTGGATGCCATTTGTGTCCCAGCTTTAGCCATGATAGGCTACGTAAATATTTACATAGCTTATCACAGCTGAAGCAGGGACGCAAATGGCATCCGCTATTCCAGGCGCCATTTGCGGCCACAGACTGAGACAACGGACGGCAGCGGAGGGACCCGGACCGGCCGGTGGCAGGTAGGTTCCATCCAGGGAGAATTTCACGGGGTGGCGGAGGGGAGTGGTCCATTCTGCCACGGAGTCTGGGGGGGAGGATTCTAAAGAATCTGGCCTCACTGGAGTCCATGGCAGAATTCTCCACCATCCCTATCAGGGAGGGCCCCCCTGACCCAACTTCTGACATGCAACCAATCTGGCAGACCATCCGCCACCTCTTCTCAACTCCACCTGCTTAACTTTGTGGTGGACTCTGGTATCTGTCAATTCTGCTGCTCCTTCTGACAAAAACTGAGTTCCAACGGGGGCACGGAGGGGGAAGAAGGTCTCTGAACCTGGGCCTCCTGTTCGGAAAGCTCCCAGGAAGATTCTTCCCTGACTCCTACAGAGTCTTGGGGAATTTCCACCCCCACTCTCAGTCTTGACTGGGCTTTTTCTAGCTCTGCCTCCAAATCCAACTCAGAACCAGAAACCAAACCAGGGAGCCTGGGTTCCATCCTGACAGTACCACACCTTGAGCTGAACAAGTGGCTCAATGTGCTGAGAAGCATTTGTCTATGTGCCTTCAGATTGTCCATGTGCCTTCTGAGACACAGTTAGGGATGTGGACACTGGACTATGAGCACACTTCACAGGTAAAAATTGTGGATTGCTTCTTTTAATCTGGTGGATTTCCACCAGGTGCTTATTTCAAGGGTCAGATGTGTTCACACAGTACAGCAATTCCTCATGATCCAAAGCAATAAACTTAATTATTTGCTTGCTTAAGGCAGGGGTCAACAAATGTTTTGGGACTCTAGGCACATATGGAAATTTTAGAAACAGTCCTGGGCAGGACCCACTGGAGGCTCTGGCTCCAAGGTCAATGGGGCAGTGAATCTGCTCCAGGTTTCAGTCAGAACCAGTCAGAACTCTAAAAGAGCTATCCAAGTTTTAATCAATCCTGGATTTGTCTTATGGTTGATTGCCTGAAGTTGTTTTAGATATATGTTGCCTTTGTGTATATTGTCTGTTGGTGTGTTTTTCTATGTAAATGGCTTTTAACCTCTGTATACTGTATTTTAATGTTCTTAATCTTTGTAAACTGCCCAGAGAGTTTTACTATGAGGTGGTATAGAAATGTAATAAATAATAATAAAACAATAACAATCAGAGCCACCAACCTCCACTGGCAGGACCACAAAATGTCTCTCCTGGGGGCCTGGCTAGTCTAGGGATGGATGAGTGCCCTCCCATCTGGGTTCTCTGGGTGCCCGCCCAGCCCCCGCCCCCACTTGCTGACCCTCCAGGCTGCACTCGAGCCCCCCTCCATGCTCAGTAAGCAGCCCACAACTTACCCAGGCTCGTCCATCTCTGTTCCAATCACCATGTTTTCTAAAAAGCATGGCGATCGGCAGCCTGTGCCATAGACTTATACGCAGAATAGTGCAGTGAAACTAGAGTATATGGGCAATCCACAGCACGTTTTGCATATAAGTCTATGTGGGCACATAGACCTATACGGAAAAAGTGCTGTGGATCACCCATATACTCTAGTGTCACAGCACTATTCTGCTTATAAGGCTATAGGCACAGGCTGCTGATCACCATGTTTTTCAACACATGGCCATCGGAACAGAGACAGACAGGCCTGGGTAAGGTGGAGGCTGCTTACCGAATGCAGGAGGGTGGGACCAGCAGGTGGGGGGGAGTTCAGCAGGTGCAGCTTGGGGGGCACAGGCACCAGCAATCCAAGAGATTTGCAGACTGAAACGGGTGCCCGCACCATTCCTAGGCTACTCACAAAGAACACAGAACCTGTCCAAAACCAAAATACAAGACAGAGGCTAGGTTTCAGCCCCAGTACCAAACCACATAATTGACCACACAATGCACAACTAAATACCCATGTCACAGAAGGCAAACTGATGAGACTCAGAAACAAGTAACTTGCCAAACATACGGAGTACAAGAGAGAGGTTGGATCTCACACCCAAATGCCAAATCAAATACTTGACTCCACATAGCTACAACTTACCTCTAAATAAATTTCTCAAAAAATACGTATTCCCTCAAATTAGTAGGAAGTTCACCCACCAATGAATCCTATCAAATTAATTGCCCAAATCTATTCCTGTTTAATTAGCTCTCAATGCACTCATTTCTCTTCTGCCAAACCAACTCACCCATCTCCAAATCTTTTCTCACTCCCCCACCCACCCCAGATCATAAGCCATCCACTCAACCCACACCCTTTCTCACCACAAATCATCAGCCAGCCATGTACATATGTACAGCACAGGAAGGAAGGCAGGGCTGGCATCAGGGGTAGGCATAGCTGGACCCCTGCCAAGGACCCACACCCCAACAGGGGCCCACTGACAAGAGCCTCCTAGACTTGTTCCTCCTCTTCACCACTGCAGCCTGCTTGTTCAGCTGCCTCTCCCTTGGGCCCAGACAATGGTGCCGGTGAGAAGGAGGAGAAGGAGATGCCCCTGCCCACTTTCTCACTGGCTCTCTGCCTGTCATCCAAGCAAGTGGCAGCAGTGATGAGAAAGAAGTTGAGAAGCAACAGCAGCTGTTGACAGTGGTGATGAGAAGGTAGAATCACTAAGGGAGGGGTCCCATTAAGGGTATCTTCTCCAAGGGCCCTCAAAAACCTGGAGCTGGCAGTGCAAGCAGAGGAGAACAGGGGAAGAATATGTGTTGGACTGAAGTGTGGGCAGCTGTTCTTTGAATGTGCCTCCATTTGACTGGAAGGTGGCATTCATTTTGCTTCGTAATCCAGTTTTATGCAAAAATAAGGTTGTGTGTATAGAGAG
The DNA here is from genome assembly GCF_057233095.1 of Heloderma suspectum. NCBI lineage: Eukaryota > Metazoa > Chordata > Lepidosauria > Squamata > Helodermatidae > Heloderma > Heloderma suspectum. The sequence continues at coordinate 298,671,010 of NC_139461.1, read as the reverse complement.
GCAAAAAAAGGGTGCAACCATTTATTCCCTCTGTAAACAGACATCCTCCTAAACTGAATTTTAGCCTTTTGTGAAGAGGCCGATCAAATGTCTATTTGATTTCTAAATTCATATGTAAGCAAGAAAGATCTCTCGTTTTGCTAACTCCAGGTTTGGTCTGACAATTGGCTTTGCTTGCAGAGGAGCCAGTGGGATCACATCAGAAAGTCAACAAGAGGCAGCATCTATCTGATGAAAGAAAAGGTGCCATCAAAGTCTATCATGCTATGAGAAATGAGCAAATAATGTCAAATGAATAATTCATATACTATAACCTTTTTTTCTCTGCTTGTTAAATATTGCTAAGCTGATCTTGACACTCTTTGGGCTTCTTTGTAAGGAAATGTGAATTTGCTGGAAGTCTTGCTCACTTTGTTGGTAGGCTGGTTACAACCTTCCCGAAGCTGGTTTCCTCCAGAGGTTTTGGCTTACAGAACCCATCGTCCCTGACCATTGGCTGGGTCTGATGGGAGTTGTAGCCCAAAACACCTGGAAGGATCCAGGTTGGGGAATACTGGTCAAGGCACTAGATGCTAACCTTTTCCAGTCTGGTTGCCTCCAGATGTTTTGGCCTACACACACACACCCCTCCCCGACCCAGCCAGCACAGCTAATGGTCAGGGATGGTAGGAGCTGTAGGTTAAAAACATCTGGACAGACTCAGGTAGGGAAGTATGAGAAATTCATTTCAGTTCATTTTTGTTCAGGATTTTACCCAGTTCGCACCTCCAGACTGAACACAGACTCGGATGCAATCTGTGTAGGGATGGAAGAGAATTTCTCCATGAATCTCAGGGAGGCCGAATGCTAATGCATTCGGCCCCCCGAAATTGGCGGTGAAATTCTCCACCCCCTCGCCCCCCCCCCCAGGATGGGACTTACCTCCCTCGAATGTCCCTCTCGGCGGCGGGTCCCGGCGGCGTTTCGGCAGGGGTGGGGGCAGCGGCTGGTCTTCCGACCGGCTGCCACTGCCGCCATTACAAAGTAAATGTAAAAAAAAAAAAACACACACATGTGATAGGCTTTGTAACGATTTACGTAGCCTATCATGGCTACATTTCCAAAGTCAGCCATGATAGGCTATGTAAATCGTTACGTAGCCTATCACGGCTGACTTTGAAAAAAAAAAGCGCGTAAGCAAATGGCGGCGCCCATGGGCGCCACCATTTGCGTTCCTTATTTGGGCCCGGGTAGTCTACATAAAGATTTGCGTAGACTATGGCGAAAATATTTTTGCCATAGTCTACGTAAATCTTTACGTAGACTACCCGGGCCCAAATAAGGAACACAAATGGCGGCGCATTCTGCACATTCGGGGAGGAATTGGCGCATTTTCACATGTCCAAAATTTGGGAACTTAAAAATAATAATAATTCTGGTTCCGTGAATGAGCGTGCTGCAGAACAAAGGGAAAACACAGATGGAACAGATTTTACCCAATCTGCACATCCCTAGTTATACCTCATTCCAAGAACCTCTTGCAAAGACACTTTCTCACACACACACATTGCTGTCCTCCTCCTTCCGGTTCAAGTTAAAATCTACCCAAAGCATGCCCCATGCTGAGGAGGGAAGCAGCAGCAGCAGCTACCTCCCTCCCAGAGTAGGGAGAGCAAGGTAAGCAACACTGGCTACCTATAGCTAGGGATGGTGGAGAATTCCACCACAGACCCCACTGAAGCTGGATTCCAAAGAATCTGGCCTCCGGAGTCCATGGCAGATTGGAGTACTTACCTCTGCCTCCCTCCAGAATCCATCTGAGCCGGCTCCCTCCGTGCGGTGATCCCACAGAGCCGGCTGCCGGCCTCGCATCACTGGCAATACGGCCAGCCGCCATTGCCATGCCATATCGCTGGCTGAGTGAGGGCTAATCTGGACGCAAATGGCGTAGTGGACATCATTTGTGGCCATAAAGATGTTAGATTAACCTAAATGCAGCTGTAAATGCATTTTGGTTAATCTAACAGCTTTAGATGCACTTCAGCAATCAAGTCCATTTATGGCAATGGTGGCTGGCCATAACACCAGCAATGCAGAGGCAGCAGCCAACTCCGGGGGATTGCCATGCAGAGGAGCCAGCTCAGACGGATTCCAGGGGGAGGGACAGATCGCCTCCCCCTGTGGGTGGATTCCCACCTGGACCAGCAGGTAGGGAATCCACCCATCCCTACCTATAGCCATGTAACGTGATGTGCTCTAGCTAGACCCACACGTTCTAACAACACCCACACACCGACTTATAAGGAACCTGTAGACATTGGCAAATACAGCGTCTATGGCTGAGAAGCCAATTCCCACCCAAAGAGGTCCACCCTCAGCCGCTGCTGGAGAGGATAATGCCACAATGGCACGTTTATTGGGGTTTACAAAGATTCTTATACACAAGCTAGTTCGGGGGAAGTAGCTGAACAAATGGATTTACCACTTAAGACCAACTGGGTATGCTCCAGCCTTCACCAAGTTACGCTTTGGTGGGGAAATTAGCTGTGTTCTTGGTAGGGATGTACGAAAGTCACCAACCTTTTCGATGGGGTGATTCGTGGTGGGGGGGAGGCGCTCCATCCCTCCCCCCGAAATTCTGGCCGGGGGGGAGGCGCTCCGTCCCTCCCCCCCGAAATTCTGGCCAGCCGGCTCCGCTCCACAGGGATTCTGCGGAGCCGCCGGCCGGCTCTGCCAGCGGCCAGACATCCAGCCGCTGGCTAGCAGGGACGCAAATGGCGGCGGCCGTAGCCGCTGCCGTTTGCGCCCCTGCAGTCAGCCGTGATAGGCTACATAAATGTTTATGTAGCCTACCACGGCTGATTTAAAAGAAAAAAACGCGCGTACGCAAATGGCGGTGCCCATGGGCGCCGCCATTTGCGTTCCTTATTTTGGCATGTCTTAGTCTACGTAAACATTTACATAGACTAAGACGGCGAAAAAAAGGGGAACACAAATAGCGTAGCATCTAGCGTAGCCTATCACGGCTAGATTTTTAAAAAACACCGTGATAGGCTACATAAATGTTTACGTAGCCTATCACGGCTGAGTGGGAAAGAAAAAACAAACGCGCGTACGCAAATGGCGGCGCCCATGGGCACCGCCATTTGCGTTCCTTATTTTGGCACGTGTAGTCTACGTAAACATTTACGTAGACTATGGCGAAAATAATTTATTTTGCCGTAGTCTACGTACTCAATTTTCGCCGTAGTCTACGTAAATGTTTACATAGACTAGACGTGCCAAAATAAGGAACGCAAATGGCGGCGCCCATGGGAGCCGCCATTTGCGTACACGCGGTTTTTTGTGTTTTTTTTCCACTCAGCCGTGATAGGCTACGTAAACATTTATCCGTGGCGGTGGTGCAGCGGTGTCCGTGGCATGGAATCTGTGGCGGTGGCGTGGCAGCAGCAGCGGAAGGTACGGCAGTGGGGGCAACAGAAGGTGCAGCAGCGGCAGAAGGTGCAGTGGCGGGGGCGGTGGAAGGTGCGGCAGAAGGTGCAGTGGCGGCGGGGCGGAAGGGGCGGGGGCAACAGGGGCGGCAGGGGTGGCGTCGGGGGCGGCGGAAGGTGCGACTGTGGCGGCGGGGGCGGGGGCGGCTGGTCTCCTGGCCAGCCACGGCTGGGCGCAGTGTACACAAATGGCCATTTGCGTTCACTATTTTTAGCCATTCTAGCCTATGTAAATATTTACGTAGGCTAGAACGGCGAAAAATAGCGAACGCAAATGGCGGCCGCCGTAGCCGCCGCCATTTGCTTATGCGTGTTTTTTTTACTTTGCCGTGATAGGCTCCATAAGTATTCACATAGCCTATCATGGTTAAGTAGAGGGACGCAAACGGCGGCGGCTACAGCCACCGCCATTTGCGTCCCTGCTGCCCAGCGGCCGGATGTCCAGCTGCCGGCAGAGCTGGCTGGCGGCTCTGCAGAATCCTTGTGGAGCGGAGCCGGACAGGCAGGATTCTGGGGGGAGGGACGGTGCGCCTCCCCCCCATCGAGGATTCCGGGGGTAGGGATGGAGCGCCTCCCCCCCCCACCGTGAAGCAGATCCGCGAAACAGTAAGTGACTTTCGTACATCCCTAGTTCTTGGTGAAGCTGACCTCCTGGCTTAAAAGGAGTTTTCAAGACTGTGAGGAAGTCTTCCCAAGTCTTGAAGCACGCATGCATGCACGCGCGCGCGCACACACACACACACACACAGAGAGAGAGAGAGAGAGAAGGGAAAGAAAGGATGGAAGCCACAATTTCTACGAAGATTTTCTAAAAGCAGTATACCTTTCCTTGGGCTGAAGCCCTTTCCTGCAGAGAGGAACTAGTGCACATTTCAGTTCCTGGTCTCAGGTGAAGAGGAAGGAAAGCACAGAGCCTTGACTAAGGGAGGCAAAGCACCCACTGTTGGTTCCTTGCTCTGGCAAGCAAGGAGCTTAGCCATTTCAGCCATTTCACCATGGAGCCTTTCTTCTGGGATGATTTCAGCAGTAGTGTGGCACCTTACCCCTGGAGGGGTAAGGCACCTTATGATGTCAGCAGCATGCCCTCCCCCACCTCTGGGGAAAGGGGAATGGGGGACCAGGGACTGCCCCAACCTCAGGCTTCATATACAGTTCAGGGAAAGGCAGTGACATCACACCTCTGATAAGCCAGACAGCTCTCATAGGCACTGGAAATGGTGTTGCTTGCTGTGGGATAAAGGCTTGAGTTGGCCCTCCATCCCGTGTAACAAAAGAGGGCACTTTGGGATGATGGCTGTACTTGCTGGAAACAAAAGTCCCACTTGCTTTCTCTATTTGTTTTCCAAAAGATGACTTTACATGCTAATGACTGTCTTTAAGACAGGTGTCAAGGCTGGAGTTCAACAACAGGAGTATATTGCAGTAGTTGACTAGGTAACTTACCAGATGCCACTCTTGCTATCCAGCACATTTGTGTTTTGCTGAATTTTTACCCCTACCTTTGCCTTTGGGGAAGGCATTTTAATAGGGATGGTGGAGAATTCCACCATGGACTCCAGTGAGGCTAGATTCTAAAGAATTCGGCCCCCCGGAGTCCGTGGTGGAACAGTCTCCCCCCCCCCCGCCACCCCGTGGAATCCCCCTAGGACGGACCTACCTGGTGGTGGATACAGCATTGGCTCCAGCGGCAGCTCCGATGGCAGATGAAGTGGTGGCAGCTCCGGCCACTGCCAGGCTGCTGCAGCCGCCATTTGCATCCCTACGCTAGGCCATGATAGTCTACGTATATATTTACATAGCCTATCACGGCTAAAGCAGCAACGCAAATGGCATAGGGGACGCCATTTGCCTCCCTGCTTTAGCTGTGATAGTCTACATAAATATTTAGGTAGCCTATCACGGGCTAGCATAGGGACGCAAATGGCATCCCCTACGCAGGATGCCATTTGCATCCGCAGCAGCCTGGCAGTGGCTGGAGGCCCTGCTGCAGGTTGTCCCGGCCAGTAGCTGCGTGGAGTGGCCACGGAGTGGAGCCAGCCGGGCAGGATTCCCAGGGGAAGGAACGGATCACCTCCCCCCCATCAAGGATTCTGGGGGGAGGAACGGATCGCCTCCCCACACCTGCGGACCCCAGTGGAGCCAGGTAAGTTGAGATTCGTACACCCCTACATTTTAAGCAGTCCATCAGAAACTGAATTGCCTGATCTGAATTGCCTGAGCATCTCATGATGCTCTCAACCCCATTCCCGTGCCTTTCTCCCACCTTTGCTAAGGCTGGGGATGAGGACGCCTGGCGTTTGGGCTGTGTCTCAAAATGGAGTCAGTCCTTTTCACTCAAAAGAGAGCTACTTTGTAACAGCCTTGTTATGACTTGAGCTTGCAAAACACTCTCCCCAGCCAAGGAGCAAGCTGGTTACAGCCACCTTCCTCCCAAGCAGGGAGAGAAAAGCCTTTGCAAGCACAGGGGCACCAGCTGATTGACAGCATACCCTGCGCTTGCAAAGAACTCCTCTCACTCAGGAGGAAACTGGCAACAACCATCTCCCTGCCTGAGAAAGGAGAGATAACACCTTGTGCTTGCAAAGCCCTTTGCACTATTCCTGCTCGGAGGGAAGCAGCAGTAACCACCTAAGTGCCTGACAGGGGAGAGAAGAGCCTTTGCTCTTCTCTACAGGGTATGCAGTATGTGGAATGCAAAAGGAAGACAAAAACACACGCATGCACCCCTCAGCCATCTCCCAGTAGTCCTGTAAGTGTCGAAGCCCCACACTTGAAAATTGCTCTGAATATGCTCACACTTTCCCACAAATTTTGTATGTGATTTCTTTTTGCCCCTCCCCCCACTTGGATGGTAAAAGAATAATAATAATAATTTCAGCACAGCTCCAATTTTTATTGTGTATTTGAGGAGTTCAAGGCAGCATACGTGGCAGGTGTCCATTTTATCTCGTGCTGGGCTGAATATTTTGAAGCTTCCATTTCTGGCAGTTTGTGGGGGATGAGGATAGGGATGTCAGAGAATTCTGCCATGGATCTCAGTGAGGCCAAATGCCAATGCATTCGGCCCCCCGAACTCCATGGCGGAAGAGCCTGCCACCCCCCCGCCTCCGCGGATCCCCCCTGGGACGAGACTTACCTGTGGCAGATCTTCCGGGAGGCAGCAGCTCCAGCGGCGGCTCCAGCGGCGGCTCCAGCGGCGGCGGTGGCTGGTCTTCCAACTACCTGCCGCTGCCTCCATTTCCAGGCTTGTAAAAAAAAAAAAATGTGATAGGCTACGTAAATCTTTACATAGCCTATCATGGTTAGGTGGGTTTAAAAAAAAAAACAAGCATACATAAATGGCGGCGGCTATGGCCGCCGCCATTTGCGTTCCTTATTTTTGCCGTCTTAATCTACATAAATATTTACGTAGACTATGATGGCGAAAATAAAGGGGAACGCAAATAGCGTAGCGGGAGCTATTTGCGTCCCTTTTTGATTTGACGTTTGACAATTTGATGCCACCATTTCTATATGCACTTGCTTGTTTTTTACCCAGAGCCCTCCGCAGCCGGAAATCCGTCTGCAGATGGCTGTCGCCTGGCTGGGCCTGGCCGGCTGCTCCGCAGAGCTGCCGCAGAGCACAGCCGGCCGCGGAGGATTCCAGGGGGAACGGAGCACCTCCCCCCCCGGTGAGGATTCCGGGGGGAGGATGGAACGCCTCTCCCCCCACCATCAACATAATCCGTGAAAGGTAAGTGACTTTCGTACATCCCTAGATGAGGATGAAATGAAGGTGCCCATGAAAGAGGCTGGGGAGGGGGAGAATTTCATAGAATTTTCTCATTGGGGAAGGGGAAGGGTTTCTATTTACCTTTTAAATTCAGGAGGTGGCTGAGGGGTCTTCTTTCTTAGGGATGGTGCATGTGAACCGCCCCTGCCCGCACCCCTAAGCCCAGTTCGCCAAGCCCCTGCCCCTGCTTGCCCCCTGCCCATGCTTGGCAAATGGTCTGAACTCACACTGACAGCCTTGTTGAGCTATGTGGTCACCATTTTTTGAGAAGTAAAATGGTGATTGCAAAAATGTACGTATTTGCGTACATACAAAAATGCACATTTTTGCTAATGTGCATATCCGTGTATGCACAAAAAGCGTATTTTTCAAAAATGTGCATTTTTGCACACAAACAAATGTGTGCCTTCACAAAAATGTGCATCCCACACATGAGAATATGCCCATTCACAGAAATGTGCCTTTTCACACATACAAAAACCATGTGCATTTTTCCTATCACCATTTTATATTTTAAAAAAATGGTGACTGCAGAGCTCGATGAGACCGCTGGGGGTGATTGTTCACCAAGTGTGGGAGGGGCTCAAGCATGGTTCAGAAACCAGCAAGTAGGGGCAGGGGCTGGGCAGGCATCCAGGGAACCTGGACGGGGGTGAGTTCGCACTTCCCTATTTGTATTATTATTATTTTTTACTGTAAAAATGCCCTGTGCACTGTTGCAACATTGTGGGGTTCTAAGCATAGAGGCTTCCAGACCAGGGATGCTTTCAGGAATGCCCAGAAGGCTGCATGACATCATGTGGCCTCCTGAGTAACTGCTGTTGTGTGGAAAGTCTCTAGGCAAAGAACCCTGCATGACTGAAAGCAAGAATGGAGCTTTTAGAGCTTGTGGGGAGAAAGCTTAGAAAAAGGCTTTCCTAAAGCTCTCAAAGCCCCTTCTTGCTTGCAGCAGCGAGGGCCTCCTAGAATTTGAGTATTCTTTCTGATGGAATTTCCCCCTAGTTATTAAACGCAATATTCCAGTCTACCTAACTCCCATGACAGCTTAGCATATTATGGTGCTGCCTGTGAAGGCTGGTGGTTCCAATTTCAATGTGACTGTAAATCCACTCTGGGTTTCAATCAGAACTAGTCAGCACTCTAAAGGAACTATGCAAGGTGCTGAACCCTACCCCCTAAATAGTTTCAGCACCTTGGATAGCTCCTTTAGCATTCAGGAGGATTTTGACTGAAACCAGGAGGGGATTCACAAACTCACCGAAATTGGAGCCACCAACCTCCCGTGGTTGCTGCTGTAAATCCCAGCCTAACAGGTGTCTGTTTGTGTTATTAGCTACTTCTGGATTGCAGCATAGCCGTAGAGTGGTTGATTTGTAACTTTCATGCAAGGGAAAGCTCTGAATTTGGTTGTCATTACATGGGCACCATTTCTTACAAGTATCTATCCCCAGAGAAGCTGGGATTCAGTGACCTCAATCCATGAGCCCAAGAGTGTAATCCTATCCATACCTACTCAGAAGTAAGTGCTATTGAGCCCAATTGGGCTTATTCCCAGATAAGCATATGGTTAGTATTTCAGCTTATGGTACTCATGTGCGTACCTGGACACTGTGACCAATTTTACTCCCAACGGCACCTACTGGAATGTGTTGTGTTATATTGGAAGGTCCAGAACTGGCTTTTTGAGGTGCCTAAGACAAGCTGCAGTAGGAAGCAGGGGCCTGGAAAACTCTGCTGTACATATGGGCCTATCCATCCTGGCTAGAGAGTTGGGGTTCCCAATGGCAACCAAGATGCTCAGGCAATATATCTACTGGACCATCAAATTAATATGATACCTTAGCAGCTCAACTTTCAATCCCAGTTAGTTTAATGCAACATAGGATTTTGCTTCCAGAAGATCTCAAAGAAAAGAAAATGTGCTGGGTTGGATCCAGAGTGAAGTTGGATCGACTGTTCTAGGGGAGGTGGACTTCCTCAACCCCTTCTGCCCACTGCAGCCCCCTCAAAAAATGCTACACATAGAGTAGGAGACCCTACTGAATGGGGTGAGCTGTGGTGTGCATAGGGATGGCGCAGGCACTCGATTCCATCCAGGAATTCAGCAGACCCCCCGCCCGCCTGTGCCCCTGAGCCCAGCTCACCCCCTGCCTGCACTCGACAAGCGGCCTGTACTCACCCTGGCGGCCTCGTCGAGCTCTGTGGTCACCATTTTTTGAATAACAAAATGGCTATAGCAAAAATGTGTGTATGTGCATTTCTGTGAATGCACATATTTGTGTATGTAAAAAGGCACATTTTCACACATACACAAATATGCACATTTTTGCCATTGCCATTTGATTTTTCAAAAAAACAGTGACCGCGGAGCTCGACAAGGATGCAAGGTTGAGTGCAGGATGCTCACTGAGTGTGGGAGGGGCTCAAGCGTGGTCTGGGGGCCAGAGAGTGGCAGCAGGGGCTGGGGAGCACCCAGAGAACCTGGACAGGGGGGGTTCACACATCCCTAGGTATATGTGAGGAAGGGGGATCCCCAAAAATAAGGTGCAGGGACTAGGGATGAACAGACTCATTGTCTGGTCCCATCAGGTGATCAACGAGCCACCGTTGCCACCCATGGGAGCTGTGCCACAGGAGTTATGGGACAGTTCAGTAGCCACCCAAGAAGCACCGCAGGGTCATTGGTCACTGTACTGAATCACCATTGTGCACAGAAGGGTTAGGCGATAACTCAACATTACAGAGGTAAAGGCCCTTTACTAGGGTTGGCGGAGAATTTCTCCCCGAAACTTCGGGGGGCCGAGCACCAACGTGTTCGGCCCCCCGAACAAGTTTTGGGGAGAAATTCTCTGCACCACCCCCCCACACCCCCCCCCCAGGATGGGACTTACCTTTGCCGAATGTCCCTCCCGGCGGCGGGTCCGGCCGGCGGTTCAACGGGTCTTCGTCCGGGGCAGGAGTGGCAGCCGGTCTTTCAACCGGTTGCTGCCGCCGCCATTCCAATAAAAGAAAAAAAAAACACCCCCGTGATAGGCTACGTGACGATTAATGTAGCCTATCATGGCTAGATTTGCAAAGTCAGCCATGATAGGCTACGTAAATCGTCACGTAGCCTATCACGGGTGACTTGAAAAAAAAAAAAAAGCGCGTACGGGTAATGGTGGCCCCCATAGGGAGCCGCCATTCCCGTTCCTTATTTGTTCGCTGTAGTCTACGTAAATCTTTACGTAGACTACGGGGAAAATAAGGACAATGCTATTTAACAACGCTATTTGTTAAATCAATGGATTTAACAAAATCCCTACACCCCTTTTGACCCTAACTCTTTACCTGCCCATAACCATGGTTTTCTCCATTCAAAATCACCCCTGTGTGCCTTGTTTCAAAACTAGCCGTGATAGGCTACGTTAATCGTCACGTAGCCTATCACAGCGGCGTTTTTTTTTTTTTTTAAAAAAACTTTTTAGTTCGCGGCCAGGTGAGGCGAGGCACCTCCTCCCCGGCCTGAATTTCGGCCGGGCGAGGCGGGAAGCCTCCCCTCCAGCCTGAACTTCGCGGGGGGAGCAGCGAAGCGCCTCCCCCCCACCGCGAAAAGCTTCGAGGACAGGTAAGTGACTTTTGTCCATCCCTACCCTTTACCCCTGTGATGATGAGTCATTTCCCCTTTAAGGCAGCCATAGATGCAACATTAGATTTGTGGAAGTAACTGAGCCATGATTTCTGCGCACAATGGTGACTCGGTCAGGAGACCAAAAGCCTCACATTGCTTCCCACAGGTCGCTGAGCAAGCAAGTGACCCCCACCCGCAGCCTGGAGAATGGGGTCTGGGTGGTTTGGCAGGGGGAGTCCATAAGGTGCCACCCCCTCCTTGGACTCTTGCACCTTCCCTAGGAAGGACCTTTTATGAGTAGAACCCTTCCTCAGATCCTTCATCCAACTCACTGAGTTTGAGAATGTGTATGATAAAATAAATGCTGCATGAGAAAGGATGCCCCTGACATTCCATCCAATTTTGCATTCAAGCCAAGAGACTGATAATTGAGCTATTAGTAATATTATTTATTCATTGAGACAGGGAAGTGTTAAGCGAGACATTGGGTTGATGAACCTTAATAACCTGCTGCTCTTTTCCTGAGTCAAATTAATTCGTATTCTGTTGTTACCGCATTAACACACTGATGTACATTTTGGGAGTATGCAGAAACAACCATTGGGAACTTTGCCAATGGTTTTATATAGAGCACAAAACTGGTTAAGAGACAGGCACCACCAAAAATTGTGCAGAATTAGGAGGACCAATAATGATAGTTGGGATAGCCAGATGGGGTGATTTTTATGCTCTCATCTTTGGGTTGGATCCAACACTGCAATTCTATTGATGGAAGCAATTCCAACAGATGAACCAGAATGTGGTGGTTTCCCCATCCCCCAAAAGCCACCTGTCTGTTTTCTAAACTCTGCTCCAGAAACCCTCCAGAGCTAGGGATGCCAGAGAATTCCGCCATGGACTCCCCCAGAATCCGTGGCGGAATGGCCTCCCCCCTGCCACCCCAAGGAATCCCCAGGATGAAGCGTACCTGGTGGTGGATCCGGCGGCTCCAATGGCTCCGGCAGCAGCAGCAGATGTGGCGGTGGAGGCAGTGTCTCCAGCTGGTCTTCCAGCCGCTGCCAGGCTGCTGCGGCTGCTAGGGATGTCAGAGAATTCTGCCACGGAACTCGGTGAGGCCGAATGTCAGTGCATTCGGTCCCCCAAAATCCAAGGCGGAACGGCCTGCCACCCCCATGATCCCCCCCAGGATGAGACTTACCTGGGGCAGATGTTCCAGATGACAGCGGCTCCAGCAGCGGCGGCAGCTGGTCTTCCGACCAGCTGCCGCCGCCGCTGCTACCATTTGCAGTCTGGTCTATTCTTTTCTTTTTACACGTACATGATAGGCTCTGTAAAGACTTACGTAGCCTATCACATCTGGTTTTTTTAAAAAAAAACGGGTAAGCAAATGCCGGCGGCTACGGTGGCCACCATTTGCATTCCTTATTTTTCGCCGTTTTCGTCTACAAAAATATTTACGCAGACTATTACGGCGAAAATAAAGGGGAACGCAAATAGCGTAGTGGGCGCTATTTCCGTTCCTTTTTGATTCGCTGTCTTAGCCTACATAAATATTTACATAGGGATGGCGGAGAATTTCTCCACGAATCTTTGGGAGGCCGAGCACCGACGCATTCAGCCCCCCGAAAGTGTTGGGCAAATTCTCTGCCGGCCCCCCGCCCCCCCCCCCTAGGATGGGACTTACCGTGGCCGAATGTCCCTCTCAGTGGCGGGTCCCGGCGGCGGTTTGGCAGCGGTTCGGTGGGGGTGGGGGCAGCGGCCAGTCTCCTGACGGGCTGCTGCCACTGCCATTACACACACACACACACCTGTGATAGGCTACGTGACGATTTACGTAGCCTATCATGGCTAGATTTCCAAAGTCAGCTGGGATAGGCTACGTAAATCATCACGTAGCCTATCACAGGTGACTTTGGGGAAGAAAAAAAAAAGCGTGTACGCAAATGGTGGCAGCCCATGGGCACCACCATTTGCGTTCCTTATTTTGGCATGTCTAGTCTACGTAAAGATTTACGTAGACTACGGTGAAAATAAGGGCAATGCAAATAGCGTTCCCTTATTTTTGCTGTAGTCTACGTAAATCTTTACATAGACTAGACGTGCCAAAATAAGGAACGCAAATGGCGGCGCCCATGGGCCGCTGCCATTTGCGTATGCGTTTTTTTTTCCCAAAGTCACCCGTGATAGGCTACGTGACGATTAACGTAGCCTATCACAGCTGACTTTGGAAATCTAGCCATGATAGGCTACAGAAATCGTTACATAGCCTATCACGGGGTTGTTTTTCCCACTTTTTCTTTCGCGGCCGGGGAGACGGGGCGCTTCTCCCCGGCCTGAATTTCAGCCGGGTGAGGCAGGGCGCCTCCCCCCCAGCCTGAATTTCGGCCGGGCGAGGTGGGGCGCCTCCCCCCCCCTCGCCTGAACTTCAGGGGGAGAAGCAAAGCGCCTTCCCCCCACCGCGAAGCAAGCTGCGGGACAAGGTAAGTCCCTTTCGTACATCCCTATATTTACGTAGGCTAAAACGGTGAATCAAAAGGGAACGCAAATAGTGTCCACTACGCTATTGGCATTCCCCTTTATTTTCGCCATAATAGTCTACATAAATATTTACATAGACTAAGAAGGCGAATAATAAGGAATGCAAATGGTAGCCGCCGTAGCCGCCCCCATTTGCGTACGCTTTTTTTTTTTTAAAACCCAGACGTGATAGCCTATGTAAATCTTTATGTAGCCTATCACGGTTGAATACAGGGACGCAAATGGTGGTAGCTACAGGAGCCGCCATTTGTGTCCCTGCTACCCAGTGGCCGGATGTATGGCTGCTGGCAGAGCCAGCCGGTGGCTCCCCGGAATCCCCGCAGAGTGGAGCCGGCCGGGCAGGACTCCAGACGGAGGGACAGAGCACCTCCCCCCCATGAAGGATTCCAGGGGGAGGGACGGAGTGCCTCCCCCCCCACTGCGAAGCAGATCCGCGAAATGTTGAGTAACTTTCGTACATCCCTAGCAGCCGCAAATGGCGGCCGTAGTAGTGGCCGCCATTTGCGTGGCTGCCTTTCTTCATGATAGTCTATGTAAATACTTATGTAGCCTATCACGGCAAAGAGCATGGGCACAAATGGCAGCCGCTACGCCATTTACGCCCCTGCTCTTTGCTGTAATAGGCTACATAAGTATTTTTGTAGCCTATCATAAAGAAAGGCAGCCACGCAAATGGCGGTCACTACGACGGCCACCATTTGTGGCCGCAGCAGCCCGGCAGCAGCTGGGACACCAGACGGAGCTACCACCTCCGCCGCCACATCCGCTGCCGCCGCCGGAGCCACTACGGAGTAATAGGCTACGTAAGTATTTACGTAGCCTATCACGGTTTGGCAGCCATGCAAATGGTGGCCAGCATAGCATCTGCCATTTGTGGCTGCAGCAGTCCGGCAGCAGCCGGAATTCCGGCAGTGGCTGGAATTCCAGCTGCACCCGGCCCTAGCCAGCAGCTCTGCAGAGTCGCCGTGGAGTGGAACCAGCCGGGGAGGATTCCAGGGGAGGGACGGAGCACCTCCTCCCCACCGCGGATGCCCCAGAACGGAGAATGGTAAGTGTTTCGTACATCCCTATTCAAAACAGATTTTTGGATGCCATGCAGGGCCGCAGTGGGGAGAAGAGATGGAGAAATTCCACCTCTTCTAATGTAATATCTTGTAATGGCCTTCCACTAGTGTGAGGCATTGGATCTAATCCTGTATTACCACAACCCTCAATTCAGAATAATCTAAATTTTGCCTCGTTCTAGTGAATAGGGTTAGGGCTGCTTTACACATACATGTTCATCACTTGATGGCTGTAACATTGTGTGATGGCATGTATGATCGGGAGTAAAACCCTGAAGAATTGTCCCTACAGTGGCTGTAAATCATAGGAAGAAACCCTCAGAGCCCGAGGTTTTATCTGTTGTTTGCTAGGGAATTAAATACCATCATGGACATAAATCGTAGCATATAGAGAGCTTTCATATTGCTTCACATGCCATGTGTTTCAGTGAACTGAGGCCAGTCGTTCTGCAACACATCAAGTATACAGCAATCAATTACTGCTCTTGCTACATTTGAAGGTATCTCCTGCAGTCGTCAATTTCATTTGGATGCTTATTTAGATAAATGGGCTGCTTATATTAATGTATGTTTATGAGATAGAAGTGTTGAATCCTCCCCTCCCCCCCAATCTTTCCCCCCTTTCTTTTCTTAATAGTGTTGTAAATTATTATTGTATATGGAAATGTTTTATGTCATGTTCCTCCTCCTCTTCCTCCTTTCATGGCTTTTTTCCCAGTTACTTTTGGGGGGTTATTATTCTATTTGCTATTTCTAAAAGAAGTATAGAACAATCCAATGTAGTGAAATCAAGAGATCAACATGCATGTGTGAACCAGCCCTTAGTGAGTTCAGGTCCATGGTCAAGACAGATCAGATGAACAGATGGGTTCTCACAAGCATTCAGGGAGTTAATCTGGCACTTAGTAGTATTTAAACTCCCCTAAACTAAACAGGTGTATGCTCTCATTGTGCTAAATGGCCTAGGAAACATCAAAACTAGGAAAGGGACATAGCTCAATGGCAGAGATAATGCTTTGCATGCAGAAGGTTCTGGATCCCAGCATCTCCAGGTATAGTTGGACAAATTCCTGCCTGAACCCAGTGGAGGCTGGTGGCTCTGATTTTGGAGGGGCGGTAAAGCCATCCTGGGTTTCAGTCAGAACCAACCAGAATTCTGAAGGAGCAATCTAAGGTGCTGAACCTATTTTGCGGATGGGGTTCAGCACCTTGGACAGATCCTTTGGCCTTCCGGCTGGTTCTGACTGACACCTGCAATGAATTCACAACCCCACCGAAATGGAATCCAACAGCCTCCACTGCCTGAAGATCTGAAGAGCCAGGGCCAGGCAGTGTCAACATTACTAGCATAGATGGACCGAGGGTCTGACCCAGTATAAAGCAGCTTCCTGTGTTCCCTTGCCAATTAGGGATGGGGGAGAATTTCTCCCCGAAACTTCGGGGGGCCGAGTGCCAACGTGTTCGGCCCCCCGAAGTAGTTTCGGGGAGAAATTCTCCGCACCCCCCTGCCCCCTGCACCCCCTCCGGGACGGGACTTACCTTTCCCAAATGTCCCTCCCGGCGGTGGGTCCCGGCGGCGGTTCGTCAGGTCTTCGACAGGGGCAGAGGCGGCAGCCGGTCTTTCGACCGGCTGCCGCCGCCGCCATTCCAATAAAAGTAAAAAAAAAACACGCCCCCGTGATAGGCTACGTGACGATTAACGTAGCCTATCACAGCTGACTTTGCAGATCTAGCCATGATAGGCTACGTTAATCGTCACGTAGCCTATCACGGGGGCGTTGTTTTTTTTTTACTTTTTATTTCACGGCCGGGCGAGGCAAGGCGCCTCCTCCCCGGCCTGAATTTCGGCCGGGCGAGGCGGGAAGCCTCCCCCCCCGGCCTGAACTTCAGGGGGAGCAGCGAAGCGCCTCCCCCCCACCGCGAACAAGCTGCGAGACCAGGTAAGTGGCTTTCGTGCACCCCTAACCTCAATCTTGTTCAGGTTCTCAGTTGTTCACCACAAGGCTCATTTCATCCTGGTTCCATGTGAGCTTCTCCTTCTTTTTTCACAGATAAATTTGTGCACACATTTTTATATACATGCAGACACTGACGAACGTATGTCTGTATGCATATTAGAAATGTATTTTAGAACATTCAAATGTGCACATCTTGTCAAACACATTTCTTTTTGTTTTGGGAACACATTGCAAATTTGGAAATCTATGGATTTCTGACCACAAATTGTGTTCAGGTCTGTGTTTGGTTACTCACTGGAAAAGACCCTGATGCTGGGAAAGACTGAAGGCAAAAGGAGAAGGGGACGGCAGAGGATGAGATGGCTAGATAGCATCACTGATGCAATGAATAGGAACTTGAGCACACTCAGGGAGAGAGCGGAGGACAGGAAGGCCTGGCATGCTATGGTCCATGGGGTCACGAAGAGTCGGGCATGACTTAACGACTGAGCAACAACTGTGTTTGGTTCCAGGAAGGGCAAAATAATTAATTAATTAATTAATTTCATTTCTAGAGCATATAATACCATAAGCCCTCTGAACAGTTCACAACAATTAAAACCACAAGTTACATCATTCAAGACAATATAAACTGTAAAAGCTTAACGCTACAATATAAAAGTACAAACCAAAATAAAACCTAGCATCAATGCGTAGGGATGGACGAAAGTCCCTTACCTGATCCCGAAGCTTGCTTCGCGGTGGGGGGGAGGCGCTCTGTCCCTCCCCCCGAAATTATGGCTGGGGGGAGGCGCCCCGTCCCTCCCCCCTGAAATTCTGGCCGGGGGGGAGGCGCCCCATCCCTCCCCCTCGAAATTCTGGCAGGGTGGGAGGCGCCCCATCCCTCCGGCCGTGAAACCTCCTCTCCTGCCGGGACACAAATGGCGGCGGCCATAGCCGCTGCCATTTGCGTCCCTGCAGTCAGCCATGATAGGCTACGTAAATGTTTACATAGCCTATCATGGCTGACTTAAAAAAAAAAAAAGCGCATACACAAATGGCGGCGCCCATGGGCGCCGCCATTTGCGTTCCTTATTTTGGCACGTGTAGTCTACGTAAATATTTACGTAGACTACGGTGAAAATAAGGGGAACGCTATTTGCATTTTGCTATTAGTTTTTGGTAATCAAAAGGTGAGGAAGGTATATGGTGAGAATTGTGGAGTCAGACAAGTATAGGAAATGGGAGGGGGGGCACAATATGATCAATCTCTACTTTAATCCATGCACTGAGATGCTGGATTTAAATCTATTGAAAATCTAGCCACTTGAAAGGTACAGTCAGGGCCAGAAATATTGGAACAAGGATAACTGTTTTGGCAGTTGGCCTCTGTACACCACCACATTGAAGTTGAAAGGAAACACACCCAGATGGGGGCAAAGTCAGGACTTTCAGCTGTAATTCAAGGGCTTTGATAAAAGTGGGGCACTAACCATTCAGGAAGGACAGCCAGTAGCATACACACACACCCATCGTTGGGGGCTCATAAGTAATGGAACAAACCAACATCATTTCAAAGTTAAGGATCAACTTTAATACCTGGATGAAAATCCTTTGCAGTCAATGACTGCCTGAAGTCTGGAACCCATGGACATGACCAAATGCTGAGTTCCCTCCCTCGAGATGCTTTGCCAGGCCTTTACTGCAGCTGCCTTCAGCTGCTGCTTGTTTGTGGGTCTTTCTGCCTTCAGTCTTGTCTTCAGTAAGTGAAAAGCATGCTCTATTGGGTGGAGATCAGTGACTGACTTGGCCATTGAAGAACATCCCACTTCTTTGCCTTGAGAAACTCTTGGGTAGCTTTTGCTGTATGTTTGGGGTCATTATCCATCTGCAATATAAAGCGGTGTCCTATCAGTTTGGCAGCATTTGGCTGAATCTGAGCAGCAAGTATAGCCCTATACACTTCAGAATTCATCCTGCTGCTTTGATCAGCAGTCAGGTCATCAATAAACACCAGTGACCCGGTTCCATTGGCAGCCATACATGCCCATGCCATAACACTGCCTCCACCATGTTTGACAGATGATGTGGTATGCTTTGGATCATGAGCTGTTCCTTTCCTTCTCCATACTTTTCTCTTCCCATCATTCTGGCACAAGTTCATCTTGGTTTCATCAGTCCAAAGAATCTTATTCCAGAACTGGGCAGGCTTTTTTTAGGCATTTGCTGGCAAAGGCTAATCTGGCCTTTCTGTTCTTGAGCGTTACCAGTGGTTTGCACCTTGTTGTGAAGCCTCTGTATTTACATTCATACGTCTCTTGACTGTAGATGTTGACAATGACATGCCAACCTCCACAAGAACATTCTTGACCTGGCTAGATGTTGTGAAAGAGTTCCTCTTCAGCATGAGCAGAATTCTGCGGTCATCCACTTTAGTTGTCTTCCATGGTCTTCCAGGCCTTTTGCAGTTGCTGAGCTTGCCAGTTAATTCCTTCTTTTTCAGGATGTTCCAAACTGTTGTACTGGCCACTCCCACTGTTTTGGGGTTTTCTGATGGGTTTATTTTGTTTCCTCAGCCTAATGATGGCCTCCTTCATGTGCATGGACACCTCTTTGGACCTCATGTTGGGATTTCCAGTGAACAGCTACCAAATGCAAATGTAACAGTCAGAACCACCTCCAGGCCTTTTATCTGCTTGATTGGTCATGGGGTACCCATGGCCACACCTAGCCATGCAGCTGCTTGTCAGCCATTTGTTCCATTACATCACCCACCAACGATGGGGGTATGTGTATGCCACTGGCTGTCCTTCCTGAATGGTTAGTGCCCCACTTTTGTCAAAGCCCTTGAATTGCAGCTGAAAGTCCTGACTTTGCTCCCATCTGGGTGTGTTTCCTTTCAACTTCAATGTGGTGGTGTACAGAGGCCAACTGCCAAAACAGTTATCCTTGTTCCAATATTTCTGGCCCTGACTGTAGTTGTAGCCATTGGACCTATTGAGATGAGCATTTTAGGTGTTGCCAAGCATGCCCAGTATGCTGTCTTTGCCTCCCTCAAGATGATTGGCTGCTCTCATATATTTGATTTCCAATAAGAAGACAAGGAACAAGATCCTTCTTCCCTGCCCCAATCAATATTTCATAAGAGGGTGTTTTCTCACAAGCTAAGTAGTTCTGTTTTATAGGTCTTTTATAGAGCAATTACTGTTGCAAAGGGCTTTCATTGTGCAATTAAGACAAATGTTCTGCCACATTCATTAATTATCAGGACTCAGGGAAGGCCAAACAAAACAGAACACCCCATCTTTAAAAATAACTGCAGAATCGCTTTAGCTAGAGCACCCATGAATTGAGAAATGCAAATTGTTGTTAAACAAAATCAATGTTTGCTGGCTTCCAGCTAATCCAGATGTTCAGTTTAAAGTGTGTACCTATTATAGGTTGACCTTTCAGGGCTATCCCACAGAGCCACATTTCAAAGGCAAATGAGAAATGCCCACTCCACACAATGGATTGGGGAAAGTTTTCATTTTGGGGGATGTACCCCTGTCTGTTCTTTTAAGGCTTGATAATGGATGCATGAGAGAGGGGGGGGAGGGAGAGACTGTGGTGTAGCAGGTACAAGACTGAGTCATGAATTTGGAAGTCTTTGATTCAAACCTGCCGAGATGAGACCTCAAAAAATGGCCTTAGCTAACCTACTGTCTCTCAGTCTCATCTGCAATATGGGAACAATGATGCTGACCTGCCTTACAATCTTCTTGCAAATATTACTGAAGTCATGTATTGTAAAGTGTTTTGAGCACTCTAGCATGCTGTATACAATTATCCTTATACTGCTACAGAACTTGAAAGTGGGAGTATTTGGTCTGCAAAGAGGAGACTCAGAGGCTAACTGAACATTACATGCAAAGGCTTGTAACAGAGGCTCAATGTCTATTCAAAGAGCAGCAACTCAATGGATATTTGAATGGAGAAGTAGTGGTGAAAGAAAGAGTTAAACATGCACCCCCTTCCACTTCTCCACTCTAAGTTCCCCCATCCCAAAGTGGCTTTTCCTTTAATAAATGTTATTGTTGATCTCTGACATGTTACAACTGGGAATAGGTGAATCTGTCAGTTTCACTTTCCCCAAATTTGTATTTTTAAATCTCAAGTTCTTTCTCTACTGAAAGTTTACAAATTTATGTATATTCTTATAAAAAACGATCTGAAACAAAATTTTCACCTATCCTTAACCACCACAACTAGCCCCTTAAACAAAAGATGGAATTGACTAGTCTCCATCCATCACTAGGGATGTGAGAACCCACCCCAGCTTGGGATCTCTGGGCACCCGTGGAAGTGTGGCCCCCACTAACCCCCCCAGACCTGCGCTCAGGCCTCTCATTAGCTCAGCAAGTTGCCCAGACTCACTGCAATCCCATCTGGTGAACACCTGCCACTTCCCGCCTTTGTTGTCTGCGCAAAAAGGAAGTTTTTTAAAAATTGCATATTTAAATGTGCATTATACCTCTGATATTACACACATTAAGCTTTCCTGGCCCCAAAGTGCACATATTTAAATATGTGCATTTTTAAAATGTCCTTTTTGAGCAGACAACAAAGGCAGGAAATGGCGGGCGCTCACCAGACCTATCGCGGTGAGTCCAGGAGGGCGTGAGCGGGCAGCAAGCGAGGACAGTGTCTTGGCAGGCGCAGTCCTGGGATCGCAGATGGGGGCAACAGACTCCTGGACCTAGTCAGGCTCCCGCAGCATCCCTATCCATCACTGACATTGTCTTGTCTAGCGAAAAATCTTTACTGGAGCTTATACTGAAAGGTGACTAACAATCCTAAAACCCACTATTGCAGCACAGGAACTGATATTTACAGGTTTAAGGACTGCAGTGCTTAAGAATACCAATGTGAAGCCACAGTGGTTGTCTCTGTGTCAGCACAGGGATACAATGCCACTTCCAATCCAATGCAGGGATGGCCAAACTCACCTGCCATCACCTCGCGCGCCGCTCACCAGACCCCTGCTGGCCACCCGACCCTGCTCAATGTGCAGCGTGAGCAACCAGATGATCTACAAACACCTAGCAAGCAGCATGCAGCGTCCCACTTAACTGCAAGCCACCATTTTGCGGAAAACTGTGGGTAAGATTCTTACATAAATGGCCATTATGCACAAAATGGCAGCTGTAAATAGCATTATTTATGCAAAATTGCAGGTGGAAATGATCTAATTGCACACCGAGTGAGGCAAGTATGGGGTCCACAGACTGGCCTGTGGGGAGCCAAGCAGGAGGATGTCTTCAGGACTCCAGCTCCTTCTCGGACTTCCACAACATACCTAGTCCAATGTATTCCATCAAAATAAATGGTGGGAAGGGTGTAGGAAGGAGACAGGGCCATAACACATGGCATCCCAGAGCTCTTTGGCCTGTTAGGTTGGAAGTAAACATGGTAGAGCCCAGTGCTTTCCGAAGTACTACAGTGCCTTCCAAAGTGCCTTCTGAAGTCATGTTGCTAAGGACAGAGCCGTCCAGCAGCACTGCTGCTTCCAAATACAGGACTATCTTTTAGGTACAGCATCACATCTACTAAAGATCCTTGAGACCCATTTTTTATTCACATTTATTTATGTAATCCATCATATTCGGTAATATATTCATCCTCAAAGAAGCTCAGTATGACATACGTGGGTATTTCCCCATATTATTTTCATAACCATCACTGAGATAGGCTAGACTGAGAAATACTGACTGGCCTGAGGTCACATACATTTATTGTTTGTTTGTTTGTTTGTTTGAGTACTGCCTAATAGCCAAAGGTCTCTCGGTGGTTCACAAAAATTAAAACCAGAAAATACAGCATAATAAAATACAATATAATAGCTTAAAACTACAGTATAAAAGTACAAGCAGAATAAAACCCAGCAGCACATATTGAGCTTTGTGACTGTGCAGTGATTCAAACCCAACCCTCGGTCCCAGCCCAAGTCCAGCAATCTAACGGTGACACCACACCACACTGGCTCTTACTCAAACTGAATTCTTCAAGCATATTTGCTAGGAAGAAGATATATACATTACCATGAGTAGCATGGGAGCAACCACATAGCTGGGAGGAACCACATCACTTGAGGCAACATATAAAATGAGGCCAAAAAGAATGGCTTAATGAAGGAACAGGTGAAAGACCCCTCTCACTGCACCCTGGCAGGGTGGAAGTTGCTACAATTTGGCTGTTTCCCATGCCATGATAGGAAGGTAACATCAGAAGCCTCGGACATGCCATGGCTAGGGATGTATGAGAAATTCATTTCAGTTCATTTTTTATCAGGATTTTACCCAGTTCACACTTCCGGACTGGACACAGGTTCAGATGTGATCTGCAGTTAAAGTCTGTCCATTTCCAAGCTTGCAATGTGATTCACGGACTAAAAAAAATGAGTTTGACAGCATGCATATAATTTGAGAAATGTGCATAAAAATGTGTACTTTTGAAAAATGTGCACAAATACACTTTAATCAATGGCAAAGGAATGTGTACATTTCAAAATGTGCACAATTGATCCATACGTTTGGAAAAATATGCACCAAAATATGCCTCGATTCTCAGGTGGAAGAAAACAAACAAAGCTCACAAGGAGTTGGAACAAGCTTCGAGATGGAATTCATAGAACTTTGGCCAGCTTGACTTTTGCTGGGATGTCAGAGAATTTTGCCACGAATCTCGGGGAGGCCGATTGCCAGTGCATTCGGCCCCCCAAAATTGGTGGCAGAACGGTCTGCCCCCCGCCTCCTCCCCGGGACGGGACTTACCTTCGGCGAATCTTCCTGGAGGCGTCGGCTCCGGTGGCGGTGCGGCAGTGGTGGCTGTGGCGGCCGGTCTTCTGACCGGCTGCCGCCACCGCCATTTCCAGTTAAAAAAAAACAAAAACAAAAAAAGTGATAGGCTACGTAAAGATTTACGTAGCCTATCACGGCTAGATTTTTAAAAAACACCGTGATAGGCTACGTAAATGTTTACGTAGCCTATCACGGCTGATTTAAAAGAAAAAAAAATGCGCATTCGCAAATGGCGGCACCCATGGGTGCCGCCATTTGCATTCCTTCTTTTGGTATGTTTAGTCTATGTAAACATTTACGTAGACTAAGACGATGAAAATAATGGGAACGCAAATAGCGTAGCATCTACGCTATTTGCGTTCCCCTTATTTTCGCCGTCTTAGTCTACATAAATGTTTATGTAGACTAAGACTTGTCAAAATAAGGAATGCAAATGGTGGCACCCATGGGCGCCGCCATTTGCGTACGCACGTTTTTTTTCTTTTAAATCAGCCACGATAGGCTATGTAAACATTTACGTAGCCTATCATGGCTGACTTCAGGGACGCAAACGGTGGCGGCTACGGCCGCCGCCATTTACGGAGCCGGCCAGCCAGGATTCGGGGGGGAGGGACAGAGCGCCTCCCTCCCGGCCAGAATTTCAGGGGGGAGGGACGGAGCGCCTCCCCCCCCACCGCAAAAATCAGCCTTCAAAAAGGTAAGTGACTTTCGTACATCCCTATATTTTCACATCCTGAGCTTTGGCTGTTTCCCATGTCAGCATTCTGGGAAGAGGCAGTATGGACCTGGCTCCTCCCACTTCTCCAGGTCTTCTGATATTACCTTTGCAGCGTGGCATAGGAAAGAGCCGTGCTGAGGCAGCTCCCACACCATGAATTATGTAACACTAGCGTGGTGTAGAGGTGAGAGTGCTGGACTGGGAGCCAGGAGATCTGGGTTCTATTCCCCAGTTGGCCATGGAAGCTCACTGGGTGACTTTGGGCCCATCACAGACTCTCAGCCCAACCTACCTCACAGGGTTGTTGTTGTGATGATAAAATTGAGAGGAGGAGGATAATGTAAGCCACCTTGGGTTCCTTGCAAGAGGAAAAAAAGTGGGATATAAATGCAATAAATAAATAATAAATAACACGATAAGAAGCCCTTGGCTGTGGAAATTCTGGAGTCCCCTTCCTTGGGAGGGTTACAAGAAAAGTTAAAGGAGATGATTTGTGTGTTTGATACCCTGTTTGATGTCAGAGTCAATTGGTTTAGGTGCTCTGCTTGATCATCTATGGGTCAAACTACAAGTTGCATCAATTATGTAGCATGCAGCAGTGCTCACTCTGTGTTACTTACTCTACAGTAGGGATGGTGGAGAAATCTGCCACGGACTCCAATTAGGCTAGATTCTTTGGAATCCGGCCCCCTGGAGTCCATGGCGGAATGGACTACCCCCCCCCCCGAAATCCTCCCTGGGACGGAACCTACCTGACGGCAGCTGGTCCGGGTCGCCATCTTTGTTCTGCTGCCGGGCTGTGGAACAAAATAGAGTCCAGCGTAGGGGACGCCATTTGCATCCCTGCCATTGGCCATGTTTGGCTACGTAAATATTTATGTAGCCTATCACGGCAAAGAGCAGGGATGCAAATGGCGTCCCCTATGCTAGACACCATTTGTGTCTGCAGACCGGCAGCAGCTGGAGCTGGCCGGCGGCTCTGCAGACTCCCCACGGAGCAGAGCCGGCTGGGGAAGATTCCGGGGGGAGGACCGGATCTCCTTCCCCCGCCTGCAGATGCCCCGGACTGGAACTGGGTAAGTATTTCATACACCCCTCCTCTAGAGTACATTTGCACAATGCCAATCCAGATTAGGGCTACTGCACACCAGGAGGGGAGGTTTAGACCTTTCTCCCTCAGCTGCTTGCTTCCTGAAGTCCCTTCCTCTAGAGTAAATAACATGGAAAGGGGTGAGCTGCATGCTACATAATTAATGCAATGTGAGGTTTGACCCCCCGAGTCAATTAAATGTCCAGTAGCAGCCATTTCACTTGCCACAAAAAAAGAGAACAGCAGCAAGAAAATTTTAAGGAACTGATGAGGAAATTATGCATGTAAATGTGCAAGGAAGCCATAACAACTTAATGCAGGAAATTAACCTCTTTGTGATTCAATTTGCCCATAGGTAAAGTGGTGATAATTGAGTCTCCCCGCTTAACAGAAGTGCTATACAGATTGATTAGTTTGGGTTTATGCAGCCTTGCTCGCATACATCACAGGCATTCAGTAATGGTGTGGCTGCCGTAGCTCCACTGAAGCCATTTCACAATCCAAAGATCTGGTTGCTGAGTGGTTTTATAAGTACGAAGTGTTTTAATTACTTGATGATTGTGATTGCTTGTTTGCCGCTAATGTTTATCGGTTAGCTGCTGCCAAGTGCTGGGCAGCAGATTAGAGGGCTGCAGTGGATAAGTAATCCCTTGTATTTCCTCTCCTCCCTATGATTTTGCTGTTTCCTTACTGCCCTTGATTTCTCATTACCTGCGTTAGATAATTGCAATCTCCCATTATGGAAATGAGGCGGTGAGCTAGGTGACATCCTTCCCAAACGGCATTTTCTCTGGAGATCTTTTAAAAAGTGAGATGACACCATCTTAAGACCATTGCCAATCAATTAGAAGTGGAGTGTGAACCACCAGTGGCCAACGCTGCATTATAATAGGGGAATTACCACTAAAACCGTGGTGTGCTCAGAAAATCCATTTTCAAGCTTTAGGGATAATTCTTCTCTGATGACTCCCAGTTTGCAAAGCTTGTTTGCCAGATAACAGTGAGGAAATTTCCCTCTGTGCTGCATAATGGAGTGCCAGTATATTCAGCACTTCAAAAAAGATCATTTCAACGCTGAAGTCATCTGTCAGATGCCATAATATCTATCTTACAGGGCTGAACAAATTTACCAATCTTCTGCTCAGATATAATAATGGTGATGAATGCCTTGACAGGATGGCATGTGTTCCATCCAGCAGCAAGTGATGCTACCATGGAAAGAGATTGCACATCTTCAGCTATAGTTTAGTCAATAATCACATGCAACCCTACTGAATGCAACCCAGAGTGCCAAATTAAATGCCAAGAAGCCAGCACAAGGGTTGCAACTAGGGATGTCGGAGAAATCCACAGCAGAAGCAAATGAGTTTGAATGTTTATGAAGCTGACCCATGGATTCTGAAACAGACTTGCTGTTCCCCTGGACTTTGCAGACCATTTTTCTAACCTTCAGGAATTTTGCGCAAATGTTGTCATAGAAAAATATGGAAAAAATTAAAATACCTGGCCAAAAATGTGCATTTCCCCCATAGGCTGAAGCATAAAAATGTGCATTTGGGGGGGTTCATGTATTTTGTGGGAATTTGTGGATTTTTGCACGTGCAAATTTGTGCAAATTCGGAAACTATCCAATTCTGTCATTGGGCTAACAATGGAAAGAAAGGCACCTGACAACCTGTGAAACACAGATGAAGCAGATTTTGCACAATCTGTATATCCCTAGTCTCAACCCCATGTTTGCTGTAGCAGTGATGGGGTTAGTATTTGCAAGGGAGATTCAGTGGAAAGGATGGGATAGGGATGTCACAGGAGTCCGAGGGGGGGTGGAGTCCAGAAGACACCCCCGCCCCGCACTCAACCTCCCAGACCCTGCTCACCAAGCTACCATGTGCTTACCATGCCATTTGCTGAGTGTTGTGTGATCCATGAGTGCTTGGCTGCCACCTGTCCCCTTGCTAAACTGCCATTTTGTGAAAAAATGGCAGCTCATGGTTTTCTGTAAAAGCAATGTTGCCTAAATGGTGGCCATAAAGGGGCAATTTATGCAATATTACTGGCATAAATTTGCACCTGTAATGTAATGTAACCATTTGCACCTGTAATGTTGTATAAATGGCCCCGTTACAGCTGCCATTTATGCAGCATTACTTTTACAGAAAAATCCAAGCCACTATTTTTACACAAAATGGCGGCTCTCCATGGGGACGGGTGGTCGCTGGGTGCTTGCTGGGTGCTTGCTGGGCTGTCCAGCGGCTCACACAGCATGGTGAGCAGGGGCAGACAGTGGTGGCAGTTTGGCAAGTACCCAGTGGGGATGGACAAAAGTGAGTTCATCCATCCCAAGAAGGGGGTGCTTCCCTCTTCCCCTACTCATAGGGATGTTGGAGAAATCCGCAACAGAATCAACTGAGTTTGGAATTCTATGACTCCAACCCATGGATTACACAGTGGACTGGCTTTTCCTGAGTCACACAGATTCTGTTGATGTGTGGACTTGGTTGTTGATTTTTTTTTTAACTTTCCAGAATTTTACACAAATTTAGTTGGAGAAAAATACATAAAAAAGTAATAATAAAAAACCACCAGCTGAAAATTTGCTTTTATTCCATAGGCTAAAGCATGAAAATGCACATGGGGGGTGCACATTTTGGGAAGGATTTCTACATTTGCACAAATGAGAATTTATGCAAACGTGAATTTGTGCACATTTGGGAAATTGAGTAAAAATCTGATTTTGACAATGCACAGAGAATGGAACAAAAGGCATCTGACAATCTGTGAAATGCAGTCAGAGTAGTTTTTACAAAATACATGCATCTCTTTGCACAACTGTACCCCACTCACCTCTCCCCACCCTCTTCCTCCCTTTCCCATCTAGTTAATCCTGAGTGTGGAAAGGCTGGCTTAAGTGGATGAGAAGTGATGGGTGGATGAACATTAAGCAACCTGCACTGCCCCCTTAATCCTCCCACACAAATGCTCCTTCCATACACATTGCTGTGAATGGTTAAGAACAAGTTTGGTAATTCAGGAATATGGAGTGCTGCCCTAAGGTGAAATAAATTATAATGGGACGCTATGCGTATCCATGATTTTCTGCTCCCAAAGCAATATCCACATATTGGCTATTGTGGATAAGTATCCCAAGTAGGCAGCTCTAAAAATATTATTGACATTTCTACAACATGATCGTGCATGATCAAGACAATTGTGCGTATGATGCATGGCAAGGACTCTAATCTGTATTGATCTCTAACACTGTTTGTGTTTTGACTGGATAACATGATGTTCAGTTAAGCCAGTTGCATGTGGGATGGGAAAGAATGATTCAGATCTCAGAATACAGGAAGACTGAAATATCCACAAAACTTGGCAAGTTTTGACAGATTGGGTTGGATCCAGATATATGCTGGATGACCTGCACTGGTGGACATAGATTTCCCAGCCCCCTCCTTCCCACAGCAGCCCCTTCAGCCCCCTAAAAATGCTACACACACAGTCAGGAGACTCTGCTGAATGGAATATGAGAGACTCTAATATTGAAATTGAAATTATCCAATACACTGGAGTTCAGGGTGGATTTTTTAAAACAAATATTCCATTATTGGACAAGGTGCTGGAGCAAATGGTGGCTTCTCAGCTCCAGGGATTTCTGGATGATGAGGATTATCTAGATCCATTTCAATCTGTTTTCAGGGCTGGTTATAGGACAGAGACTGCTTTTGTCACCTGGGTGGACAATCTACTCTAGGAACTGGACATAGGGAATGTGTCCCCTGTTGATACTGCTGGACTTCTCAGTGGCTTTTAATATCATCAACCATGGTATCATTCTGGGTTCTCTGTCTGAGATGCGCCTGGAAGGCATTCTTATATGGTGGCTCCAATCCTTCTTGGAGGGGTGATCTCAGAAGGTGATGCTACAGAATTCCTGTTTGACACCATGGCTATTGGCCTATGGTGTCCCTCGGGTTCCATCTTATCCGCCATGCTATTTAACAAATACATGAAACTACTGGGAGAGATTGTCTGGTGTTTGGGGGTTCACTACCACCAGTATGGTGATGATACTCATCTCTGTCTAACCTTTCCATCCAAATCCAAAGAAACTGTTCTAGTTCTAAATCAGTGCCTGATGTTGGTAATGAACTGGATGAGGGCAAACAAATTGAAGCCTAATCCAGACAAGTAAGAAGTGTTCCTAGTTAGTCATAAGACAGACCCAGGAACAGGGACTCAAGCTGTGCTGGATGGGGTCACACTCCCACTGAAGACTCAGGCTTGCAGTTTGAGTGTACTCCTACACTTGACCCTGAACCTAGATGCCCAGGTCTCAGTGGTGGCCAAGAGTGCATTTTGCACAGCTGAGGCTAGAGATCCAACTGTGCCCATTCCTAGAGAAGTCTGATCTGGCCATAGGGATGTCGCAGACACCCGGCTGGGTCCAGTAGTCTGCCACCCCCGCTCCCTGCCCGCAACCCTTGGAACTCACCAGCCAAGCCTCTACCCTCACTCACCCCCACTCATGCCCTCCTGGACTCACCCCAACCCATCCGTCAAGCGCCTGCCATTTGGCCACCTTTTGTTTTAATAAAAAAATGGAGCTTAAGAAATGTGCATATTTAAATCTGTGCAGTTTGGGGCTGGGAAAGCTTAATATGCACAATATTAGAGGCATTATGCCTCTAATATTGTGCATATTAAGCTTTCTCAGCCCTGAAGTATGCATATTTAAATATGCACATTTTTAACCTCCTTTTTTCATTAAAAAACCAAGGCAGCAAGATGGCAGGCACTTCATGGATGGGCGCAGAGTGAGTGCGGGCGACTCGCCGAGCTTGTGGGGGCTCAAGCATGGTCTGGGGGAGGTGAGCGGTGGTGGTGCTTCAGAGGACACCTGGAGAACCTGGGCTGGAGTGGCTTCACACATCCCTATCTGGCCATGATCATGCATGTCTTAGTTACATCCCATTTGGATTACTGTAACACACACTCTACCTGGGGCTGCCTTTGAAAACAGTTCAGAAACTTCAGCCTGCTCAGAATGCTGCAGCCTGACTGTTAACTGGGGCTGGTTACAGGGAGCATGCAGCTAGGGATGGGTGCAGGAGTCCAAGGAGAAAGTGGAGTCCAACGGACTCCCTGCCCCATCCGGCCTCACCAAGCAATGGGGCACTGATGGACTGTACCGCCAAGTGCCCCAGAGCTTGGCGAGTGGCTGGGAGCAGTGCCGAGGGCTTCTGCTCCTGCCAGCTGTCAAGGAAGCCCTTGACAACTTGCAGGGACAGGCACCCAAGTGCTCCAGTCCTGTCCTCCTCAGGAGGAGAAGGCTAGAGCGCTTGGGGGTGCACCATGCTGGGCCTCATCCTGCCTCTGCTGACTGTCAAGGAAGCCCTTGACAACCTGCATGGGCAGGAGGGGCCTTGGCAGCGCCCAAGCACTCTAGGCTTGTCCTCCTCGGGAGGAGGACAGGCCTAGAGTGCTTGGGGGTGCACCATTCCAAGGACTCTGGCACTCAACCCTTGTGCGCATAAAGCCCAGGGCTTGACTGCCAGAGTCCTTGGCACACCAAGACAGGGGTGGTACGCATGGCTCAGCAGGTGGGCAGAGCAAGCAGAGAGGCTTGCCAAGTGGGTCTGGGTAGGGATGTCGCAAACGCAGTTTGGGGTTCAGGGATTCGTCAAGCAACCCCCACCCGTGACACCCAAATTGTGCCTGCCGAGACGCTGTCCTTGTTCGCCCCCCCACGCGTGCCCGCTCATGCTCCAAAGTATTCCCTGAGAACCCATTCGGTGAGTGCCGCCATTTTCACTCCTTTGCTTTCTAGGAAAAAACAGGAAGTAAAAAAAAGTGTGCATATTCAAATATATGCAGTTTGGAGCTGGGAAAGCTAAATAAGCGCAATATTAGAGGTATAATCCCTCTAATATTGCACTTATTTAGCTTTCCCAGCTCCAAACTGTGCATAATTGAATATGCACATTTTTTTTTAACTTCCTGTTTTTCCTAGAAAGCAAAGGTGCGAAAATGGCGGCGCTCACCAAACGAGTTCGCGGTGAATGCTGGGGAATTCACAGAACTTGTGGGTGGGTCAAGCGCAGGTTCATGGGGGAAGTGAGCAGGGACGCTGCTTCGACGAGTGCACAGAGAACCAAACTAGGGTGAGTTCTTACATCCCTAGGTCTGGGCCACGTGAGCGGATGGGGGAGCTCGTCAAGATGAATCCATCTGTCCCACACATGATTCTCATATTACAACAGCTTCATTGTCTACCAGTCTGATTCCAGGCAGAATTCAAAGTGCTGATGGATCAGGATTGGTTGGTGCAGGGCTATTGCTCCAAGGTTCAGACTTCTTTCCCATGCATCTTTTCCTCTCTCTCTCTCTCTCTCTCTCTCTTTAAAAAAACATGATGATCTGCTTGCGATGCTTATCTGTAGCTGTAGATGTACAACTTTTGTACGAGGCCCCGCTGTGAGTTGGCCTGGCCGGCGGCTCCGCAGACTGGCCACGGACCGGAGCTGGCCAGGCAGGATTCCGAGGGGGAGGAACGGATCTCCTCCCCCCTGTTGAGGATTCTGGGGGGAGGAACGGATCACCTCCCCCCACCTGCAGACCCCAGTGGAGCCAGGTAAGAAGGGTTTCGAACACCCCTAATCCCCAACTAAAAGGCCCATTCAGACACATTGTCTGTGGCTGCCACCACTAATTAGGAAAGATAGACCACCCCAAAGAAAACTGTCGATTCTGCAGCAGGGGATAAATGGCATTATAAAGGGAGTTTTGCTGAGGACTGCTGACCTCACAGACATGGTGAAATATCTTTTCCTCTCTCTCTCTCTCTCTCTCTTTAAAAAAACATGATAATCTGCTTGGGATGCTTATCTGTAGCTGTAGATGTATGACTTTTGAATTAAAGCCAGGGATATTTATTGCATTTCTAGATGGGCTATCATTTCACCCCATCTGCTGCAGCTTCAAGCCCCAACACCTCGTGGATTCCCTTGGGGTGGCTTCAAAGGTGACCCACCTTAATAAGTGCAGCATGCATTTTACCGCATATTTTGGAAAGAATATAAAGGAAATTTATTCATAGCGGTGGGAAGGAAGCAAAATGGAAATATATACTTTGTGCAAAGAAGAAGAAAAGGGGGGGATTCAGTAGCAACACCAATAAGACATATTAAAAATGTGGGATGTGTGGTAAGAGTCCCAAGAGTTCAAGCTCTAAATATTTATGTTTCTTTTCATGCACCCATCTGAAGTGAGAGCAATCAGGGCCTGATAAGTAAGAGGGGCTTTTTACTAAACATAACAGAGAAATATGCAGCTGATGGATTGAAATATCCATGGGTTGATAGATGGTCAAGCTGTTGTTACAAAATGAACATTCTCTTCTGGCTATTTTTCTCTTTGGTTTCTTTAACTATAGTCTTCACCATTCATTTATGTTTTGAACGCATGTGTCTTGCCTTTCCACAATTGCTCAAGGTGGCTCACAACATCAATTTAGAGCAATTTTATACAATAAAGAAAACTAATATTAAATAATGCAAACATGAACGTTACAACCTAAAATAGCAGCACCACCAAACCAAAGCACATTCCTCCTTCCATCTAACCCAAAGGCTTTCAAAGAACAGATCGCTTTTACAAAGGTGTCACATAGACAGGTGGCAGGAACAATGTCAAATCTCTTGGGGGGGTCATCATTCCTAGGGATTGGCAAATCTGTCCTTTTCAGTTTCTCTCAGTTTCTCATTTTTCCTTAAGTTTGGTTTGTCTCGGACTCTTGAGAATTTCCCGAGTCTTAAGTTCAGTTCATCCCAAACGAAGAGATGATTTTTAAAAAGTTCACCTTAGGGATGTTGTGAGTGCCTGACTGGGTCTGGGAGCCCATCAGACTCCCCCCCATTCACCCCCTCAACACAGTTTGCCAAGCCACCCACCCCCACCCCACCCACCAAGCCACACAAGCAGCTGCTCACACCAAGCAGCCACCCGCCCTCAGTGAGAGATGCCATTTCCATGCAAAATGGTGCCACATTGTTTTCTATAGATTCAAACTTACAGACATGGTGGCCCTAAAGGTGCTATTTTGGCAAGATTCCAGGCAGCTATTTGACAGGAGGAAAACAAGAGGGAGTTGAGGGAAGCCCCTTTCATTCTCTTCTTGCCATGCCAGTGCCATTGTCACCACGGAGAGCTCCTTCTCCCCCTCCCATCCTGGCTACCATGGTGGTGGCAGCTTGACAGAAAGAGAATAAAAGGGCTTCCCTCAAGCCCCTCTCATTCTCCTCCTGGCAAACCACAGCCTGTAATCTGTAACCACTGCCAAAATGGCCCCTCTACAGCCACCATTCCATAAGATTGAACTTACGGAAAACAACAGAACTGTCAGGGTTGGATCAGAGCCCAGAGAGCCCCAAAGCAGTTCTGATTCTGAGGAAGAGACAGAAACTGTGGGAGACGGACCCGCGCACTGTTCAGAGGAGCAGCCAGGGGGAGATCCCCTCCCCGTACACATTCCTGAGAGTGATAGTGACCCTGGCAGGGAGAGGGAGGCG
Organism: Heloderma suspectum; assembly: GCF_057233095.1. Lineage (NCBI taxonomy): Eukaryota > Metazoa > Chordata > Lepidosauria > Squamata > Helodermatidae > Heloderma > Heloderma suspectum. Next base: position 298,637,405 of record NC_139461.1, on the reverse strand, counting down.
CAACAGCAGTTTCTGGATGCTAGGCACTGGCGCACCCTCAAGCAGGAGATGGCAGGTGCTGAGAGGAGGCACTTAGCCTGCTTGACACAATGGCAACAGTGGTGCCCCGATGCCCCACGGGAAAAGGGTGGACTCTCTCCTCCTAGCCTAAGGATGTACAAAACACTTACCTAGTTCCATGCTGGGGCATCCGCAGTGGGGGGGACGCACTCCATTCCTCCCCCCCCCGGAATCCTCCCTGGCCGGCTCCACTCCGCGGGCAGGTCCACGGAGCCAAGAGCCAGGGCCAGCTGCAGCCGGAGTTCCAGCCGTGGCTGGGCTGCTGCAGCCACTATTTGCGTCCTTCCAGGCTGCCGTGATAGGCTACGTAAGTATTTAACGTAGCCTATAACGGTAAAGGCAGCCACACAAACGAATCCATGGCAGAACGGAGCAACCCTCCCCACTGCCCCCGCGAAAGCCCCACGAAATGGAGCCTACCGGGTGGTGGCTCCGGTGGCGGATGAAGCAGCGGTGGCAGTGGCAGCTCCGGCCACTGCCGGGCTGCTGCAGCCACAAATGGCAGCTGTCGTAGCGGCCGCCATTTGCGTCCCTATGCCGGCCCGTGATAGGCTACATATATATTTACGTAGCCTATCACAGCTAAAGCAGGGACACAAATGGTGTCTCCTATGCCATTTGCATTTCTGCTTTAGCCGTGATAGGCTATGTAAATATATATGTAGCCTGTCACGGGCCGGCGTAGGGACGCAAATGGCGTCCCCTACGCAGAATGCCATTTGCGTCTGCAGCAGCCCAGCAGCGGCTGGAGGCCCGGCTGTGGGTTGGCCTGGCCAGCGGCTCCGCAGACTGGCCATGGAACGGAGCTGGCCAGGCAGGATTCTGGGGGGGAGGAAGGATCACCTCCCCCCCGTTGAGGATTCTGGGGGGAGGAACAGATCACCTCCCCCCACCTGCAGACCCCAGCGGAGCCAGGTAAGAAGGGTTTCGAACACCACTAATCCCCAACTAAAAGGCCCATTCAGACACATTGTCTGTGGCTGCCACCACTAATTAGGAAAGATAGACCACCCCAAAGAAAACTGTCGATTCTGCAGCAGGGGATAAATTGCATTATAAAGGGAGTTTTGCTGAGGGCTGCTGACCCAACAGATATGGTGAAATATGGGGGGAACATGGGTATCTTGAATAAAATCTGTGGGCCACACACCAGCCAAACTCTGTAGGGTGCACCGGACCCTAAACTTAGTGATGATTGTCAAGCTGCCTTCAGACTTGACCAGAAGACAAGTGCTGCCTGCTCACCGCCAATAGTCCCAGCCGGGAGTCCTACACTCCAGGAATGGACACGGGAACATAACGGTAAACCACCAAGATGGCTACAACTGCTACAGCTGAATGTCAGACCCCAAAGCCAATAGCCTTGTAGGCCCCTTCCAACCCTACTATTCTATGATGCTATGATACATATCGACCCAGGTATAGGAAGCCCTTGTACTATGAGCTATGGGGTGCACCATGGCTTGCCCTGCTTAAATTCACCCCTCTCCATGAGAAGCTGTGGTGTGGTCCCTGGAAGTGCCAGCACCCAGGGAGCCCCCTTTTCCATAACCTTTGCATCCGATTATGTGACAAAGTGCTGGCACTGATGATGTCCTGGTCAGTTATATGCCTCAGGAGAAACCAGATATTGTGTAGGTGGCAGTGAAAATTAAATGCTACAACCAGAGCCATAACTTTCAGATTGCAGGAGGACTGTGTTTTAATGACATGAATGGAGGCCTTCTCTTCACACACAAAAGAATTTGAGAATTAGACATTAGGCATTCCATCAGCCCGTATAAGTGCAGCCACGTATAGGAGAAGTTCCAGTAAATGGGATCCGGAGAGATCAGACAGCCAACCCACAAACAGGCCTAGAATCCTGCATGTTGCACCTCCTTATCAATATTAACTTAACCAAATGTACCTGCTGTGACCCCTTCATGGATCACTGCCTTGTTGTGGCAAAGGGGCTTGCGCAACTCAGTGAAGCCATAAGCTATGCCGTGCAGGGCTACCCAAGACGGGCAGGTCATGGCAGAGAGTTCTGACAAAATGTGGTCCACTGGAGAAGGAAATGGCAACCCACTCCAGTATTCTTGCCAAGAAAACCCCATGGAACGTATCACAAGGCTAAAAGAGATGACGCCGGAAGATGAGCCCCTCAGGTCGGAAGGTGTCCAATATGCTACTGGGGAAGAGCAGAGGGTATTTCCAAGTAGCGCCAGAAAGAGTGAAGCGGCTGGGCCAAACCCGAAAGGACACTCAGCTGTGGATGTGTCTGGTGGTGAAAAGAAAGTACGATGCTGTAAAGAACAATATTGTTTAGGAACCTGGAATGTCAGATCAACGAATCAAGGTAAGCTGGAGGTGGTCAAACATGAGATGGCAAGATTGAACATCGACATCTTGGGAATCAGCAAACTAAAATGGACAGGCATGGATGAATTTAATTCAGGTGACCATCATATCTACTACTGTGGGCAAGAATCCCTTAGAAGAAATGGAGTAGCACTCATAGTCAACAAAAGGGTGGGAAAAGCAGTACTGGGGTACAATCTTAAAAATGATATAATGATCTCAGTACGATTCCAAGGCAAACCATTCAACATCACAGTAATTCAAGTCTATGCCCCAACCACTGATGCCGAAGAAGCTGAGGTTGATCGGTTCTATGAAGACCTACAACACCTTCTAGAACTAACACCACAAAAAGATGTCCTCTTCATCATAGGGGATTGGAATGCTAAAGTAGGAAGTCAAGAAATCACCGGGATAACAGGCAGGCATGGCCTTGGTGTACAAAATGAAGCAGGACAAAAGCTAATAGAGTTTTGCCAAGAGAACACGCTGATCATAGCAAACATTCTTTTCCAACAGCACAAGAGACGACTCTACACATAGACATCACCAGATGGTCAATATCGAAATCAGATTGATTATGTCCTTTGCAGCCAAAGATGGAGAAGCTCCATACAGTCAGTAAAAACAAGACCTGGAGCTGACTGTGGCTCAGATCATGAGCTGCTTCTTGCAAAATTTTGGCTTAAATTGAAGAACGCAGGGAAAACCACTAAACCATTCAGGTATGACCTAAATCATATCCCTTATGAATATACAGTGGAGGTGAGGAATAGATTTCAGAGATTAGACCTGATAGAGTGCCTGAGGAACTATGGACGGAGGTCCGTAACATTGTTCAGGAGGCAGCAACGAAATCCATCCCAAAGAAAAAGAAATGCAAGAAAGCCAAGTGGCTGTCTGATGAAGCTTTACAAGTAGCTGACGAAAGAAGGGAAGCGAAAAGCGAGGGAGAAAGGGGAAGATACGTCCAACTGAATGCAGAGTTCCAGAGAATAGCAAGGAGAGACAAGTAGGGATGGCGGAGAATTTCTCCCCGAAACTTCGAGGGGCCAAGCACCAATGTGTTCGGCCCCCCGAACAAGTTTGGGGAGAAATTCTCGCCCCCCCCGCACCCCGCACCCCCCCCGGGACGGGACTTACCCTTGCCGAATGTCCCTCCCAGCAGCGGGTCCGGCCGGCGGTTCGGCAGGTGTTCGTCCGGGGCGGGAGCAGCAGCCGGTCTTTCGACCGGCTGCCACTCCTGCCATTCCAATAAAAGAAAAAAAAGCGCCCCCGTGATAGGCTACGTGACGATTAACATAGCCTATCACGGCTAGATCTGCAAAGTCAGCCGTGATAGGCTACGTTAATCGTCATGTAGCCTATCACGGGTAACTTTAAAAAAAAAAAAAAGCACGTACGGATAATGGCGGCCCCCATAGGGAGCCGCCATTCCCGTTCCTTATTTGGTCACTGTAGTCTACGTAAATGTTTATGTAGACTACGGCGAAAATAAGGGCAACGCTATGGGGGCCGCCATTAGCGTACGCGCTTTTTTTTTTTTAAAGTCACCCGTGATAGGCTACGTGACGATTAACGTAGCCTATCATGGCTGACTTTGCAGATCTAGCCGTGATAGGCTACGTTAATCGTCACGTAGACTATCATGGGGGCGTGTGTGTTTTTTTAAAAAAACTTTGGAGTTTGCAGCCGGGCGAGGCGAGGCGCCTCCTCCCCGGCCTGAATTTCGGCCGGGCGAGGTGGGAAGCCTCCCCCCCCGGCCTGAATTTCGGCCGGGCAAGGCAGGAAGCCTCCCCCCCCCAGCCTGAACTTCGCAGGGGGAGCAGCGAAGCGCCTCCCCCCCACCGCGAACAAGCTTTGAGGACAGGTAGGTGACTTTCGTCCACCCCTAGAGACAAGAAGGCCTTCTTAAATGAACAATGCAAAGAAATCGAGGAAAACAACAGAATGGGAAAAACTAGAGATCTCTTCAAGAAAATTGGAGATCTCAAGGGAACGTTTTGTGCAAAGACGAGCATGATAAAGGACGAAGAAGGCAGGGACCTAACAGAAGCAGATGAGATTAAGAGGAGGTCGAAAGAATACAGAGAAGAACTATACAGGAAAGATCTGAATGTCCCTGATAGCCATGATAGTGCGTTCACTGAACTTGAGCCGGACATCCTAGAGAGTGAAGTCAAGTGGGCCTTAGGAAGCATTAGTAACAACAAAGCTAGCGGAGATGACAGTATTCCAGCTGAGCTATTTAAAATCCTAAAAGATGATGCTGTTAAAGTGCTGCAATCAATATGCCAACAAATTTGGAACACTCAACAATGGCCGCAAAACTGGAAAAGGTCAGTTTACATTCCAATTCCAAAGAAGGGCAATGCCAAAGAGTGTTCAAACTACCTCACAATTGCGTAGGGGTGAACGAAAGTCACTTACCTTTTCTCGCAGCTTTTTCGCGGTGGGGGGGAGCGCTTCGCTGCTCCCCCCGCGAAGTTCAGGCCGGGGGGGGAGGCTTCCCGCCTCGCCCAGCCGAAATTCAGGCCGGGGGGGGAGGCTTCCCGCCTCGCCCGGCCGAAATTCAGGCCGGGGAGGAGGCTTCCCGCCTCGCCCAGCCGCGAACACGAAAGTAAAATAAAAATAGCGTTGCCCTTATTTTCGCCGTAGTCTATGTAAACATTGACGTAGACTACAGCGACCAAATAAGGAACGGGAATGGCGGCTCCCTATGGGGGCCGCCATTATCCGTACACACTTTTTTTTTTTTTTTAAGTCACCCGTGATAGGCTACGTGACGATTCACGTAGCCTATCACGGCTGACTTTGCAAATCTTGCCGTGATAGGCTACGTGAATCGTCACGTAGCCTATCAGGGGACTTTTTTTTTTTTTCTTTCATTGCAATGGCGGGGGCGGCAGCCGGTCAAAAGACCGGCTGCCGCTCCCGCCCCGCTCGAACACCGGACGAACCGCCAGCCGGACCCGCCGCCGGGAGGGACATTCAGGGAAGGTAAGTCCCGTCCCGGGGGGGGGCGGGGGGCGGGGGGGCAGAGGATTTCTCCCCGAAACTTGTTCGGGGGGCCGAACACGTTGGCGCTCGGCCCCCTGAAGTTTCGGGGAGAAATTCTCTGCCATCCCTACAATTGCGCTCATTTCACATGCCAGCAAGGTGATGCTCAAAATCCTACAAGCTAGGCTTCAGCAGTATGCGAACCGAGAACTACCGGAAGTACAAGCAGGGTTTCGAAGAGGCAGAGGAACTAGAGATCAAATCGCCAACTTTCGCTGCATCATGGAGAAAGCAAGAGAATTCCAGAAAAACGTCTATTTCTGCTTCATTGACTACGCTAAAGCCTTTGATTGTGTGGATCACAACAAACTGTCACAAATTCTTAAAGTGATGGGAGTACCAGACCACCTTACCTGTCTCCTGAGAAACCTGTACGAGGGTCAAGAAGCAACAGTAAGAACCAGACATAGAACAACCGAGTGGTTCAAAATTAGGAAAGGAGTACGACAAGGCTGCATATTGTCACCCTGCTTATTTAACTTATATGCAGAGTACATCATGAGAAACGCCGGGTTGGATGAATCACAGGTCATAAGATTGCTGGGAGAATTATCAACAACCTCCGATATGCAGATGATACCACCCTAATGGCAGAAAGTGAAGAGGATCTGAAGAGCCTCTTGTTGTGGATGAAAGAGGAGAGTGCAAAAGCTAGTTTGAAACTCAACATTAAAAAAACGAAGATCATGGCATCTGGCCCCATCACTTCCTGGCATATAGAAGGGGAAGAAATGGAAGCAGTGACAGATTTTACTTTCTTGGGCTACAAGATCACCGCAGATGGTGACTGTAGCCATGAAATTAAAAGACACTTGCTCCTTGGGAGGAAAGCTATGGCCAACCTAGACAGCATAGTAAGAAGCAGAGACATCACCTTGCCGACAAAGGTCCATCTAATCAAAGCTATGGTTTTCCCAGTAGTAATGTATGGCTGTGAGAGCTGGACTATAAGGAAGGCTGAGCGCCAAAGAATTGATGCTTTCGAACTGTGGTGCTGGAGAAGACTCTTACGAGTGCCCTGGACTGCAAGGAGGTCAAATCAGTCCATCCTAAAGGAAATCAACCCTGACTACTCATTGGAAGGACAGATACTGAAGCTGAAGCTCAAATATTTTGGCCATCTAATGCAAAGAGAAAACTCTCTGGAAAAGACTCTGGGAAAGATTGCTGGGAAAGATTGAAGGCAAAAGGAGAAGGGAACGGCAGAGGATGAGATGGCTAGATAGTATCACCGATGCATAGGGATGGACGAAAGGGACTTACCTTGTCCCGCAGCTTGCTTTGCGGTGGGGGGAGGTGCTTCGGTTCTCCCCTCGAAGTTCAGGCAAGGGGGGAGGCGCCCCGCCTCACCCGGCCGAAATTCAGACCGGGAGGGGAGGCGCCCCATCCCTCGCCGGCGAAATTCAGGCCAGGGAGGAGCGCCCCGTCTCCCCGGCCACGAAAAAAAAAGTAAAAAACCCAAACAAAGACACACCCGTGATAGGCTACGTAACGATTTGCATAGCCTATCATGGCTAGATTTCCAAAGTCAGCCGTGATAGGCTTCGTAAATCGTCACGTAGCCTATCACGGGTGACTTTGGGGGGGAAAAAAGCGCGTACGCAAATGGCGGCGCCCCATGGGCGCCGCCATTTGCGTACGCGCTTTTTTTTTTCCCAATGTCACCAGTGATAGGCTACGTGACGATTTACGTAGTCTATCACAGATGACTTTGGAAATCTAGCCGTGATAGGCTACGTAAATCGTCACGTAGTCTATCACAGGTGTGTGTGGTTTTTTTTACTTTATTTTGTAATGGCAGCGGCGACAGCCAGTTGGGAGACCGGCCGCCGCCCACGCCCTCGCCGAAACGCTGCCAGGACCCGCCGCCGGGAGGGACATTCGCCGAAGGTAAGTCCCATCCCGGGGGGGGGGGGGCAGGGGACTGGCAGAGAATTTCCCCAACACTTTTGGGGGGCCGAATGCCCCGAAGATTGCCGGAATGCCCCGAAGATTCGTGGAGAAATTCTCCGCGATCCCTACCGATGCAATGAATATGAATTTGAGCACACTTCGGGAGAGAACACAGGACAGGAAGGCCTGGCGTGCTATGGTCCATGGGCTCACGAAGAGTCGGACACGACTGAACGACTGAACAACAACAACCTGCTGTGGGTAGATTTCTGATTCAGAGAAAAGTGGCCCTAACCCTGGCCCTGGAATGAATCCCAGAACCATTGTAAAATGCCCATTTCAAAGCACACTGCATCCTCCTGCCATGGGACCACCCCAGCAATCACACGAGGGGCTCAGTTTTAACTGGGGAGGGCCCCTTTGGATAGGGCTATTGCCCCATGCCAGCCTTCCTGCCTCCATTTATCCAGCCTGAGGCCCTGCAACTCTTAAATCTTGGTGGTCACTGGGGCTAGTATATAATCCACTTCCTACTGAGCCTTCTTAGTATAATAAGAAGGTCCAGGTACAGAAAACTTGTAAACAAAGTCTCCAGCTGAAGCAGGATGCCATTGAATGAAGGGGTCAAAGACCAATCCAACTGCTTTACAGAAAGTTCTGTTGGAGAACAACAAGTAGCCTGTGTGTGACACCATCTTGTGTCTCACCCTGTCCTGTTCACTATCCCCCAGCCTGTCTTGTCCTTTAATTTCTATTCACAGGAAGGGGGGAGAAGTACATCTACCAACTCTCCCTTCCCTAACTTCTCCAGTACCTGGCAGCTGTTGTTGTTGTTCAGTCGTTAAGTCGTGTCCGACTCTTCGTGACCCCATGGACCATAGCACGCCAGGCCTTCCTGTCCTCCGCTCTCTCCCGGAGTGTGCTCAAGTTCATGTTCACTGCATCGGTGATGCTATCTAGCCATCTCATCCTCTGCCGTCCCCTTCTCCTTTTGCCTTCAATCTTTCCCAGCATCAGGGTCTTTTCCAGGGAGTTTTCTCTTCACATTAGGTGGCCAACATATTTGAGCTTCAGCGTCAGTATCTGTCCTTCCAGTGAGGTGGTAGTACCGACAGTTGGAATTGCATACAGGTCATCCCTCCCTAAGGTTGAGTGAGATTGTGTCATGGGGCCAGGGCACATCAGCCCCAGCTATACCACTGCCCCATGTAATGTGCCCTAGTGGAGCACAGGCTGCTTCAGTCCCAGGTCATGCAAGCACATAACCCTTCTCACCTCAGTCCTGAGTTACCGTGGCAATGGCATAAATAGCCTGGCATGGTTCTGCCACTGCAGACACCTGGGAGATGGCTGGTGTGTGTGTGTGGGGGGGGTGATCCTGCAGGTACTAACACTGAAGTTGACCCAGCACTAGGTAAGTATAAAACAATTAAAAGTTTTAATAACACCAAGGTGCACTGAGTCCATAAGTACTGACACAGAGGTCTACAAAGCTACCGTGGATATTGCTGACCCAGATATTATACCTAATGACACAGGATGGCTTGATCCTTCGAGACCTGCAGAAGGAACTGGGCCCAAGACCTGAGGTGGAGCCATGCTGGAAGAATCTTCAATTGTGTCCAAGCATGCTGAGTCCAGAATTGCCTATGTTGAAGGCCCAACTGCCATGGATGTCACTGACACTTGATCTGATGACACAGGATGGCTTGATACTCCAACAACTGCAGAAGGAGCTGGGCCCATAACCTGTGGCAGATCCATGCTAAAAGAAGCTTCAATCATTCCAAGCTTGCTGAAACAGAAAGCACTAAGATCCGCTGGGTCTGTCTCAGAGTCAGAGTTTGTTCGGGCTGGAGCCCCCCGCCACATTCACAACAGGCAAAGGGACAGACATAATCCCTTTGTCTTTCACTACTGCCTCCAATCTAGCCAAAATGAAAGATAAATCTGGCACAGCCTGCTCATCCAAGGAAGAATCACACTTCTTCCAAGGCATGATTACCTGGGGAGGTGGTGGGCTCTCCCACACTGGAGGCAAGACGAGGCTGGACAGCCATCTGTCAGGGATGCTCTGACTTGGATTCCTGCACTTAGCAGGGGGTTGGACTCGATGGCCTTGTAGGCCTCTTCCAACCCTACTATTCTATGATTCTAAGGCCATTAGGCCGGTGGGCAAGGTGCTTTCCCTTTCCTGTTCTCACCCCCTTGCCTTTTCCCAGGTGTGTGTGTGTGTGTGTGTGTGTGTGTGTGTGATCCTGTTAATATCATTGGGTGCCTTGGCCCCAAAAGACAATTCACCCACCCCACAAGGGAACTGAAAAACACCAGGGAAAGTGTTATCCTGGGGAGAATAACAGTGTTAGGAGGCTCCCTTATACTGAAACAGACCCTCAGTTAGGGATTTCAGAGAATTCCATATGAATTTTAGATAGGATCGAATTTTGACAAATCCAGTCCATGGAATCCTCCTCAGAACGGAGAAGCCTAGTCGACCTGGACTGGAGCTCATGTGGACCTTTTTTTTTTTGTCCGCCAAACAGCGGATTTTACAAAAATAATCATGAAAATAAATCCGTAAATCAGAAATGGAAGAAGAACGCAAATGGCTTTACCCTTTTTACGATAATAAATAGGCATTTTCCCTGTGAGCCAAGGCTTTCTTTCACTGGGGCTGACTCATGAAGTCCACAGAAATCCTCCATCTTTTCTGTTTATTGTCTGTGGAAGTGAGGTGAGGTGAGGTCCGGTGAGGTGAGGTCAAGTGACTGGAAGTTACGTGGGGAATCCCCGCAAAGGGCTTTACCCTTTTTACAAAAATAAATAGGCATTTTCCCGATGAGCCGAGGCTTTCTTTCGCTGGGGCTGAGTCATGAAGTCCACGGAAATCCTCCATCTTTTCTGTTTATTGTCTGTGGAAGTGAGGTGAGGTGAGGTCTGGTGAGGTGAGGTCATGTGACCGGAAGTTACGTGGGGAATCCCCGCAAAGGGCTTTACCCTTTTTACGAAAATAAATAGGCATTTTTCCTGTGAGCCGAGACTTTCTTTCGCTGGGGCTGACTCATGAAGTCCACAGAAATCCTCCATCTTTTCTTTTTATTGTCTGTGGAAGTGAGGTGAGGTGAGGTCCGGTGAGGTGAGATCAAGTGACCAGAAGTTACGTGGAGAATCCCCACAAAGGGCTTTACCCTTTTTACAAAAATAAATAGGCATTTTCCCTATGACCCGAGGCTTACGGAGACCAATGGCAGGCGCGCGAAAAGGATTTTTCGGCAGTGCTTATGGAATTATTTACGTAAGTTTGGGGAGCCAGAAAAAAAAATGGGGGAATCTGGGGCATGCCACAGCAGAACAGGGCAGCTCTCGGCTCTGGGGATTCCTCGCGGAGCGGAGCCACTCCGCGAGGATTCCGGGGGGAGGAATCCACTCCCCTCTGTGGATTCCCCACCGGAACAGACGGTGAGGAATCCATACATCCCTACCCTCAGTCCATCTAGCACACTACTGGCAGCACTGATTGGCAGAGGATCTCGAGGGTTTCAGGCAGGATTCATTCCTTGTCTTACGTGGAGTAGCCACTGGGACCCTCTGCATGCAAAACGTATGTTTTATCACAGTGAGCCACGGCCCCTATGGGGCGGAGCGGGGGGACTCAGGCCTTGCTGCTTGATACCACACACAATGACCCTAAGAATGGGGAATGAAAATGCCTCCACCCAGCAAAAGCCAATATGGCCAACCTAGGAGGGGTGCCCCAAAAGAACGCACCACACTACTGGGCTGCTGGTTTCCACCTGGAAAAAAGGCTCCAGATCCCACACCAAACCTTTGGGCCACCAGGCCCCAGAACACCCGGCTTAGGCTGGGACCCACCGTTTTCCGAGGCAGGAGGGACAGAACGCAGGAGGATCCAAAATGGCCTCAACAGCAGCTGTGAATCCTATCCCATGCACCGGCACATAGGGATGGCGGAGAATTTCTCCCCGAATCTTCAGGAGGCCAAATGCTAACACATTCGGCCCCCCGAAATTGGTGGGGAAATTCTCCGCCGGCCCCCCGCCCCTGCGGGATGGGACTTACCGTGGCCGAATGTCCCTCTCGGCGGCGGGTCCTGGGGGCGGTTCGGTGGCGTTTTGGTGGGGGCGGGGGCGGCGGCCGGTCTCCTGACCGGCTGCCACCACCGCCATTGCAAAAAAAAAAGTAAAGTAAAACACACACACACACACCCGTGATAGGCTACGTAACGATTTACGTAGCCTATCACAGCTAGATTTCCAAAGTCAGCCGTGATAGGCTACGTAACTCGTCACGTAGCCTATCGCGGGTGACTTTGGGGGGAAAAAAAGCGCGTACGCAAATGGCGGCGGCCCATGGGCGCCGCCATTTGCGTTCCTTATTTTGGCACGTCTAGTCTACGTAAAGATTTACGTAGACTATGGCAAAAATAAGGGAACACTATTTGCATTGCCTTTATTTTCGCCGTAGTCTACGTAAATCTTTACGTAGACTAGACGTGTCAAAATAAGGAACGCAAATGGTGGTCCCCATGGGAGCCGCCATTTGCGTACGCGCATTTTTTTTTTCCAAAGTCACCTGTGATAGGCTACGTGACGACTTACATAGCCTATCACGGCTGACTTTGGAAATCTAGCCATGATAGGCTACATAAATCGTTACGTAGCCTATCATGGGTGTGTGTGTGTGTGTGTGTGTGTGTGTTTTTACTTTTTTTTTCGCGGCCGGGTAGATGGGGTGCTTCTACCCAGCCTGAATTTCGCCAGCGAGGGATGGGGCGCCTCCCCCCCGGCCTGAATTTCGGCCAGGCGAGTTGGGGCGCCTCCCCCCCCTCGCCTGAACTTTGGGGTAGAACCGAAGCGCCTCCCCCCCACCGCGAAGCAAGCTTCGAGAACAGGTAAGGGACTTTCGTCCATCCCTACGGCGGCACACACAAAAAGTCCCAGCAGAAGAACAGGCTGCTGGAGCACCAACTGACACCGTACTGTGCTGCCCCCATAGCATGCTGGGAGCTGCCACCACTGTCTCCACCGTGGCAAGATCCAGGCCGAAAAGTGACTGCCCAGCAAGGAGCAGCCTGTGGCCGAACATCTCCACCACTCCAAAGGCCGGCATACAGGCCGACACCTCATCTGCAGCGGCTGCAGGAGCCGTTCCCCATCGCCGCCACCCCTCCTCATGGTCAGCGAAGAGACTCTGCCTCTCTCTTGGCTGGAGGAGAGTGTGCACAGAGAGGTGTTGAGGAGGGGCACCGGAGAGCTGAAAGCACCTCACAGTCCCCTCCCACCCATGGTAGTGCCACTGGAGACTGCCAGTGGTGGCTTCCCACGTCTCCTCACCCCACCACCACCCACAGCACACACACCCCTGCCGCCAGGCAAGCCAGATGTGGGGTAGGGCATAGCTAACTAACTAAATAAATACGGGCAGATTGTGGGAAAATGCACTGTTCCCCATCACTTCAGACATAGGGACTGCTGTCAAATGGCTGGCTTCCTGTGATATTTGAGGGAGGTGTGCATGTGTGTGTGTGGAATTGGAGGGAAATCCTTCCTTTCTACCAGATACTTCTCATGCACTTGGCAGAGCAAGCCTACCGCTGCTGCTAGGGAAATCTGTAGACAGAGGAAGAACCACTGTCTCTAAAGCTCCGCCAGGCTCATGCTGGCAGGTTGGAAGGAAGGGAGGAGCAGTGTTCTTGCAGTGTGTGTGTGTTTGTGTGTGTGTGTGTGAGAGAGACAGAGAGAGAGAGAGATCACATTAAATGAACAAACAAAAGCCCTCCCTGTGCAAAGGAAAGCTAATTCCTTAAGGAGAATGAGCTAGCCTAGAACTCTTCTCCCTGATATCCATGCAGGAAGTGTTTAAAATGGAGGCGATTCCTCACCTGCATTTTGGAATGCTACAAGAGCCCCAAAAGTCTTGGACCTTCTGCTTTTATTCTGGATATTTGGATTGACTCTACAGGATACAGCACCAGACCTGTAGTCAGGGATGTTGTGGGTGTCCGACTGGGGCTCAAAGCCTGGTCAGAAATCGCTGTCTTGGCCCTCTGGATACGAGTCTGTGAATCCCCCCCCACACTTGCCTAGTTTGGTGCGTGCCAAGCCAGGCAAGCACAGTCCGCTTGCTTCCTCACCAAGCTGTCATTTTGTGGGAAAATGGAGGCTCGTCCTTGTTCATAAAAACATCCATCCATGAAAATGGCAGATGTAAAGGGGCTATTTACACAAGATTGGAGGCCATTTGTTACAGGCCTGTAATCTTGGGTAACTGGCCACTTTATGGCTATCATCTGTGCAAATGGATGTTTACAAAAAAGAATGAGCCACCATTTTTCTGCAAAATGGTGGCTCAGCAAGGAAGCGTGCTGCTTGTGGCCACGTGCTGCTTGCTGGGCGCTTTCTTGCAGACTGCCCAGCTCAGCACGCAGGGCAGAAAACAGGGGCAGGCAGCTGGTGGGGGTCCGGTTAGGGGTGGACGAAAGTCACTTACCTGTCCTCGAAGGACGTTCGCGGTGGGGGGGAGGCGCTTCGCTGCTCCCCCCGCGAAGTTCCGGCCGGGGGGGGAGGCTTCCCGCCTCGGCCCGGCCAAAATTCAGGCCGGGGAGGAGGCTTCCCGCCTTGCCCGGCCGCGGACGCGAAAGTTAAAAAAAAAACAAAAAACCGCCCCCTGATAGGCTACATGACGATTCACGTAGCCTATCATGGCTAGATCTGCAAAGTCAGCCGTGATAGGCTACGTCAATCGTCACGTAGCCTATCACGGGTGACTTTAAAAAAAAAAAAAGCGCGTACGCTAATGGCGGCCCCCATAGCGTTGCCCTTATTTTCGCCGTAGTCTACATAAACATTTACGTAGACTACAGCTACCAAATAAGGAACGGGAATGGCGGCTCCCTATGGGGGCCGCCATTATCCGTACACACTTTTTTTTTTGTTTAAAGTCACCTGTGATAGGCTACGTGACGATTGACGTAGCCTATCACGGCTGACTTTGCAAATCTAGCCGTGATAGGCTACGTGAATCGTCACGTAGCCTATCAGGGGGCATTTTTTTTTTTTCTTTGATTGCAATGGCGGCGGCGGCAGCCGGTCGAAAGACCGGCTGCCGCTCCCGCCCCGCTCGAACACCCGCCGAACCGCCGGCCGGACCCGCCGCCAGGAGGGACATTCGCCAAAGGTAAGTCCCGTCCCGGGGGGGTGCGGGGGGCGGGGGGGTTCGGAGGATTTCTCCCCAAAACGTGTTCGGGGGGCTGAACACATTGGTGCTCGGCCCCCCGAAGTTTCGGGGAGAAATTCTCCGCCAACCCTAGGTCCAGTAAGCAGCACATGACCCAGACCCCGTGAGTTTGCCCCTCCCTACCTATAGTATGCCATCTGAATGGACCCTTATTGGTAAGAGGAATTGAATTCCTTGGGTAAACATTTTTAAAAAGAAGACTAAATTGCATTCTCTGTCTAATTATAAAAGCTCCATCTGCATTTTGTTTTGTTTTTCATCCATTTTGAACTTAAACTGTTAATTCACAACTACCCCAAGTTTCTCCTGAGATGGATTTAATCTCAGAACACCATTTCATGCTTCATTATCCTACACTGATAGGGACTTTAGGGGATCCATTACTCACTCATAGTTTATTGTAGTTTTTTGTTGTTACTGGAAAAAAAAGAGAAAGAAAATAGTGCGTAAGGTTATTCCCTATTTCCAACATGATTCTCAACAAGTATTAAACGAAGCTATGTACCATGATGCTGTACCAGACTATTCGGGTTCTGGAGAATACCTGCTTGCCAATTCAGATAGCAAATGGTATAATTCTGTTTTTATCCAGCACCAAGTATCTTTCTAGGGTGAATATGATTAGGAGCATAAGGGTTAGATTCTAGCCCTATTCCCATGCTACTCATGTGTAGAGCATTCCCCTGTTGAAGCAGGTGCAGGGCTATGATTATACCTCCCCCACCCCCATCATTGCGTCTTCTTCCTCCAAAATGTTTGCAAAGGAACAAAATGAGGAATAAACTTACCAGGGAATATGAAGAACTGTATTCTTCCATTATGTGAGTGTATGTGTGTGTGGGGGGAGAGATTCTCTCTCAATCCAGCTGTTTCCCTAGTAAGTTTATTCCTCATTTTGTCCATTCCCTGAGCATGTGCAGAGTGTGCTTTTTATTCAAAGAAAGAGAAGCTTGCTAATCTTTCCCTTCATGCTGCATTTGTACAAGTGTGACTGCTTCAGAAAGAACTTTCCATCATACTGTCTCTTTTTCATGAGTTTCATAACAGAAGTGTGGTGTAATGGTGAGAGGCCAGCCCAAAGTCACCCAGTGAGATAACTAACAGGTTTGCTAATGAGCTGGATGTGGGAATACAAAGCTGAGCTGGGGGCAAGTGGGGTGCTGAACTCAATAAGACTTGCTTCTGAGTAGACATGCACAGAGTTGGTTCTCCTCTCCATTTTAGCCTCACAACTTCCACAACAACACTGGATGTGGAAATATAAAGCTTAGCAGGGAGAATAATACCTCGTGCAGGGCTCCAGGACCGGCATGGTCATTTTAAAAGGTTTCTTCTTTCTTTAAAACGGTATTGCTTTAAATAAAGAGTGCATCGCTCAGGCACACCTAGGGCAGCCTTGTTTTGGGAAGCCCCTAGGAGGAGGAAGTGTTGTGGCTGAAAGTAAACGGAGACGGAGGATTTCAATTTAAAAAGAACACCCACAAACAAGGCGGTGAGCACAATTCATTTTTTTAAAAAAAAAAATGAGTTATTTATTATCAGAACATACTACACTGCATTTTTATTTACTTAAATTCCGCGACTCTTTGTGGAGGACGAAAAAAAAGCCGTGTGACTGCTGGCTCCACAGGACCTCGTGGTGCCGTTCCTCAGAGGATTCCGTGGCATGGACTGAAGGGCATTCGATCCCATTTCAGTCCGTGGCGGAATTCTCTGACATCCCTAATTCAGACAACAAGCTAACTCACAGTTCAACGAACAACACACACTCAACCACTGACCGTGGGTTAGGGTGTTCTGTGAACAGCCCCTGTGCATTCAGGACATCTCCGCAGTCAGTTATGTCAGCAGCTCCTTATGCCCTGGAGTTTGATTTCCCCTCCCCAGGGAAGCCTGGAGACATGCCCGTATAACTGAAACAGTACACTTGCCACAGATTAGTCTACATGGAAGCTAGGAAATGTGCAGGTTTGCTTGCTTTCCTCTGCTCCCTGGAGGTCATGCTTGTATGAGTTTAAAGCATATGCTTAGCATTACATCAATAAGGTCCTTAAAGATTTTTTTTAATGATCTTCATCAGAGCTCTCTGGGGACATAAATTTCTCAAAGTTCAAGGAGTGAAGAAATGTCAGCAAGGGGTTCTGGATCAATAGATCATATCTGGCCACATGGGATAAAAGGAGCTGCTGTGGGGGGGGGGAGGTGTATCTCTTTCACAACAGGCCTATTAGGAGTAGCCTAAAGTTAACAAAATCAAGCTCCAGTAAACGTATCAGTGCTCAGACTTCTTTCAGCCTGAGCAGGGCTCTGTCTCAAGAACCAGTTAGCCAAGATTTAGATATGAAGAGAGCCATCTAACAAGAAGAGGCTGCATTCATCCAAAACACATATCCGTAATTTGCACCAGTGTACCTTGGTGCAAGATTTTCAAATTAGCAGCTTTTTCTTCCATGAAATATAAGGTCATCTTCCCATTTGAAAACAAAATGGGGACTCAGTTACTGCGAACAACAAGAGTAGAAAATATGATCTCCAAATTTACAGATGGATAGATCTGTTTGGTTTGGTTTTATTTACTTCAGCCTACAATATTGAACACAGGAAGAGTCGCCAACCGACCATCAAGTCTCCCAGCCTGGCTGGTTGTTTTGACCTCTGCACCAGCTGCAATAATTTTTTGTGAGTATAAAAGGCAAGCCATTTGGGCTGGCTACCAGGCTTTACTGAGGTAAGCCATTGTTATTTTTAGTTCTTAAAGTCAATAGCAGCAGTGTTATGCAGAGCTCCCCACTTACTGGGGAGCTGAGAATTGTGGAGGTGTGAGAGGCCAGTGGTGAGGAAGGAAGGAGGCTGGGAAGGCATGACAAAAATAAAAAGGCCCCCAAATTATAAGACAAACAAACAACCCAAATAGTCCTATCATTCCCCCCCCCCAATATAGGGAAAATTCTATAAAAAGAACACAAAATCAAATAAAAATCCCTTTTGCCTTCCAGTAGGGTCAGCAGAGCAATCCCCCTCACTCTGCCCCCCCCCCCATTTTTGGATACATACACAAATCAAAAAAGAAAGATAAATAGGTATTTTGAAGGGAAAAAAATCTTTTTGTGGTTGTATATATATATATATATATATATATATAAAATGCATATAACCTAAATTGAGTAAATATAGAAAGTATACAGAAAGTATATAAAAATGTATAGAGGTATATAAAGGAACATTAAGGGGAAGTTAAGGGAGAAAGAAGGGAGGGGGAAAGTGAGAGAGAAGACAGACGCTGAAGTGGACATGACCCAGTGCTTAGAAGTTTTTCTACACAAACAGCTCCAGCAGGCTTGGCAGGGGCAGAGCAGAAGGGGCAGGCCAGAGGGGAAACTTTCCCCCATATTTGTCACTCTGGTCCACCTGAGGCATTACTGTTGCCAACTCCCCCTATCTACTACTGACAGCAGTATAGGTCTTGCGGAGGACAGACATCAGTTACTGGTTAAAGGGGCTGAGAAGGACTTTTTATTTGCATGTAATTGGCAAAAATGGATGCAGGGTTTCCATCTTCCTCATTGCAAGATCATGTCAGTTATAAATACATTGCTTGGAAATTTCTGTACGTTCTTTATGGATGCTTCCTTTGATCATGTGTATGTCATCACTATGTAGGCGTGATAGGCTTTGGCCTAGATCCATCATGAGGGGGAGCAGGATTGGACTCCCTGCTCCCCATGGTGGGATCCCCATAAGGGATCTTGGCAATGGGGCACCAAGGATGACCCAGCATGGGAGTGGTGAGTCAGCCACATCCTGGGTGGTGGAAAAGGGGTACTCATTAGCAGTCTGCGCCACAGTGGGCCCCTGGCATGTGGGCCAGGAAAGAAGAACTGGACAGAAGGTGGGCTGTCCAATGGCAGGATCTGTGCCCTATGCCTCCTCCAATCCTATTCAATAAAGTTGTGGCCAATTTATTCCCACCTAAGCCTGTGTTTATAACTTGTTCCCTTCCCTTCCTTGCCCAGACCCGAATAGGTGCTGCACCACACAATTAGTTTCCAGAGGATAGACGACAATCCACATAAGAAGGTGGATTGTTTGGTGCAGGGTCTGGTGCAGGTGTCCATAAACACCTGGGTCAGACCCTGCACCAAACCCAGATGCCAGCTCTATCCCCATATGCACTCGGGAAATGCTATTAAAGGAGCTAATAATGTCACCTGCAGCATTAGGGGTTCATTCATTTGCTCATCTTCCAATGTGATGCAATGCCATATTCTATCAGCAATGCCCTTCTGCATTCTACAGAGGGCAAAAAGGCCGGTCTCTACTGAAAAGAACAAATGGACACACATCTGGCTTCAGAAATGGCCATATTCAAAAACCAGTCAGGGAGGACTGCAGCATTCAGTCCCCATACCCACCATCTCAGTGGTACATCCCAGGGAAAACTACCCCATGCCATTCTCATGTTCCAGCTCTTAAGCTGAGCTCTCTGTATGTATGGACACACTCATGAGATAGTCATGGGCAAGGCTTACAACAGATGCATTGCTGTTTGTGTGCATCGGCTGTTCAGCTTTACACTCTCAGTGGGTGAACAACTTATTTCACACTTAAATGCTTCTGCTGCATATCATGGTTTATTTCTGTTCCTAAGGAGAGCAGTAAGAAAGGTCACATTTTGAAGTGCCCAGGCTAGCTGTAGAAAACATGCAAAAATCTTTGCTTCTTTATAAAGGATCAAGGTCCCAATCCAATGCTTTGCATGAACATCAGCCAAGGCTGCATGCACATAGCCTAGTTAGTTTTTCAGAATTCCACCAACAAATTGTTTGGTGGGGAGGGGAGAGCTATAAGGACTAAAGGGAGCCCTCCTATTCGCCCCCCCCCCAATAGCTAAAAGATACTATTCTTGGGTGATAAGTCTGGTTGGAAATGCACCCATGCCACAGTTGTCTATGTGTGAAATCGCTCATCCAGCTAAGGACATGTAGAGAGGCCTGCTTCTGTGTGCATATGATCCCTAGTTAGTGCAGGACAAAAAACATGGAGAAATATATGTATGTGGTAAGGTATGTGTTAAACAGTTTGTGACCATCAACATCTACTGTCAGTTCCTAACATATTAAGAATGACAAAAGAGAAATGCCAGGACACTCTATTTCTGTAGGACTGTTTGTTCAAACTGACACACACACACTATGATGACTGTGTAAATCAACACTTAACTTAAATCAATATGTCTTTCAACATACGTGTTATGGATCAAACAATGTTGCTTATCCCCTTGGTAAGAAGTATAAACTCTATCTGGCAATCAAAACAAAAAGCTTGCTTGCTATTTTGTGATTTTTTTAGGGATGTCAGAGAATTTCACCCCGAATCTCGGGGAGGACGAGTGCCAGTGCATTCGGCCCCCTGAAATCGGTGGTGAAACGGTCTGCCACCCCCCCGCCACCCCCCGGGACGGGACTTACCTTGGGCAAATCTTCCTGGCGGCGGCAGCTCCAGCAGCAGTTCGGCGGCGGGGCGGCGGCGGCGGCTGCGGCAGCCGGACTTCCGACCAGCTGCCACCACCGCCATTTCCAGTAAAAAAAAAGAAAGTGATAGGCTACGTAAAGATTTACGTAGCCTATCACAGCTAGATTTTTTAAAAATACCATGATAGGCTACGTAAAAGTTTACATAGCCTATCACGGCTGATTTAAAAGGAAAAAAAACGCAAGTACACAAATGGCGGTGCCCATGGGCACCGCCATTTGCGTTCCTTATTTTGACATGTCTTAGTCTACGTAAACATTTACGTAGACTAAGACGTCAAAAATAGGGGGAACGCAAATAGCGTAGATGCTACGCTATTTGCGTTCCTTTTATTTTCACCGTCTTAGTCTACGTAAATGTTTACGTAGACTAAGACGTGTCAAAATGAGGAACGCAAATGGCGGCACCCATGGGCGCCGTCATTTGCATGTGCACAGTTTTTTTTTCCTTTTAAATCAGCTGTGATAGGCTACGTAAACATTTACGTAGCCTATCACGGCTGACTGAAGGGACACAAACGGCGGCGGCTACGGCCGCCGCCATTTGCAGACCCAGCCGGCCAGGATTCAGGGGGGGACGGAGCGCCTCCCCCCCAGCCAGAATTTTGGGGGGGAGGGACAGAGCTCCTCCCTCCCACCGTGAATCACCCCCTTCGAAAAGGTAAGTGACTTTCATACATCCCTTGATTTTTTTGGTCCCAATAAAGGTATGGATTTTGGAATGTGTTTAGATGGAGTTATATCAGACAGATTCTAAGTAGAGATGAATGGATCCCCACCCACCACCCACCCCAGATCTCCCTGCATCTGATTTGAAATAGGACCATTTTAATTGGATTAACTTGGATAGGGATGCTGCAGGTGCCCAATTCCATCCGGGAACCCTGTGGACCCCCCCATCAGCACCCCCAAGCCCTGCTCACTGAGCCCCTGCCTCCACTCATGCCCTGACCCTGCTCGGTGAGTGGCCCGCACTCACCTCAGTGGCCTTGTTGAGCACCGTGGTTGCCATTTTTTTGAAAACTAAAATGCCAGTCACAAAAATGTGCATATTTGCGTATGCACAAAATGCACATTTTGCGAATGCACATATTTGCATGTGCAAAAATGCATTTTTTGCAAATGCATTCGCAAACATGCGCATTTTTGCACATATGCAAATTTGCACATTTTTGCAATCGACATTTTATTTTTCAAAAAATGATGACCAGAGAGCTTGACGGGGCTATTGGGGTGAGTGTGGGCTGCTCGCCGAGCATGGGAGGGGCTCGAGTGTGGTCCAGGGACTGGCAAGCGGGGACAGGGGTTGGGCTGGCACCCAGAGAACCCAGACAGGGGTAGGTGCACACATCCTTAAACTTGGAAAATATTTCTCATGGTCCCCCATGTCTCTGGCTGCTGCACATCTGTTGGTGCCTGAAAGTCCTATTGAGTTCAGTAAGGAATCTGTGTGGGCCAAAACAGATCCATTTTTAATTGTTCCAAATTCCAGAAGTGTCTGGCTCTTATCCAATATACATTTGGGAAGTGCAGAATCCAGAAACTCGGGTGGCAACCCTACAACCACTTACCTGGGAGTAATCCCCATTGAACGTCTGAGTAGGGATAGACAAATCTGTCAGTTTTGCTTTCTCCCACATTCTTTTTGCGAGCGGAGATGGTCAAAGAAGACTCAGACAACAAAGTTTGGGTTGAAAATTGGGCCACGTTTATTGAAAATATCTGCAAAGGGGACCTAGGACGGGCACCTGACTGTGTCAGCGACTAGCTGGCACTCCTTGGGCAAAAGCACACCCAGCCTGAGTGGTGGCATCCATCTCGCCATCCCTCCGGTCTGCCCCTTCTAGGGGAGGTAGACCTTCCCCTGTCACCCCCTCCTGGGCCGCACAACACCTGGGTGCGTGAGGAGGGTTGGCCCCCCGGGCAACCCTTATCCCCCCAGTTGAGCTGCACAACCCGTTCAGGGGGCCTCAGGAGTCACCTGTCACCATAAGGTGCCTCTGCATGCACACCATCCCCAATCTCTTCCTGTTTTTGCCCGTCCTAGCCGCCAACTGAGAAGTGGCCTATAAGAGATTGGGCCTGATTTGCCTACAGGACTCACTCTACCCCAATAACAGTGTGATGGAGACAAAAAAGACTCACAGTAGAAGGCCAATTGAACTGTGAGCCAAAAATTCCTACTTAGCTCCCAAAAGTGCAACCGGTCGTAAACCCACACTGCTTAAGGGAGGGTGGGAGGGAGCCACTTGAGCGAGAGAGCTTTGGTTGGGAGGGGAGTAGAGCTCAAGGAGACTCTGCCTACCCCTCCCTGTTTGGTGGTGCCACTGGGGGCACCCAATGGCAAGCTGCCACGTCCTCTCTCCCCACCTGCCTGCAATGCCTCCCCCAACGGCCAGACAAGCTGGCGCCGGGGTTAGGGCTTTTTTTTTTTTTTTAAGATCCCAAGTTCTTTCTGTCCTGTTTATAAATAAAAATGCAGATTTTGCAAAGTTTTTATTTTTAAAAAACGAACTCAATGAAATTCTCACCTATCTGCACCAGCCAAATTCAAGAGGTACATCTATTCCCAGCATGGAGAGGGTCATGTTGTACCTGACTGCCATACAGCTGCTAAAGATGAAGAGCCTGTCAGAAAAAAAGAGGATGCAACCCTAATTTAACAAACATGGTTGAATACACAGAAATTCGAACCCAGACTTTTAAGAGCTAAGCACCTAAAACCCTCTACCTGGATGGATGAATCTATAATTTTTGCTTTCTCCCAAATTAGATTTTCATTTATGAAGAAATGTGCAATATTTGGTAGTTCTCATCAAAAAAAACAACAAAAAACAAAATCCACCTGAATCGCTACTTCTGAGCTGACATACATTGCACTATCAGTGTTTGATTCCACCCCATCTCCATTTCTTATTTGTGCATGTCCCCCTCCCGTGCTTTAAAGGTTATCATGAAGATGCCCTCTCCAATGAGACCCTCACTGTGAAATTCAAAGTGAGGAGTATGTGTGTGCACACATATCTCTGAGTGAAAAAATGGAAGCAACTTTTCTGTTTCACCATTTCCCCCTTATCAGAAATGCACCGAGCCTTATCTCACTGAATATATTCAGTGATCTCAGCTATTCATTAAAAGTAATAGAACGGAGAAATAACTTTGCTACATAGCAGCTCCAACGTCTTTTGTTTAGGTTCTTCAATAAATCATATTGTCAGGGGTTACTTTATTTTACTATTATGTCACTGTAAAAGAACTAACTATATTTTGGAGGGGAGGGGGGAGTTCCATTCCCGGTTACTTAAGCTGTGCTCTGCTAAGTTTAATACCCCGACAATTCAAGCTGTAATTTACTCCTTGGAACATGTTGTTAAGTACGCATAATGGCTTTGCATTGCCTCTTTGATCCATTGCCTTTTATAAGACACAGAAACATTCTAAATAGTCCCCAGGGAAAGAAATTTCGGTGCGGGGGGGGGGGGAGTTGGTTGGTGGTGTTTAACTATGAGTCATAATGCATAAATTACCCATCCATCCAGAAATCTCCCACATGACTCATAGACATCTTATTCGCATTGCAATTCAGCCATATGATGGGTTAGTCATTGGCCACAGTGGACTGATAGAGAAATAATAAGGTCAATCACATCATCATAGCTAAGGGAGGAGATAAGGGAGGAAACTATGCACACCAGAAGCACCGAGGAATAGCTTCAGGGCTGCTATGAGATTATACGAACACTTTGCATCAGTCCATAAGGGACTGTCATAGACAGTTACTTCATTCTGGTACAATTTGGTGTGTTAAAACCATATGTCGGTTCTTGTTGACTGGAAAGAGATGAGTGACTCAGTAAACTGTGCCTCTCCACTACAGCAGGGAAGAGTATGTGAGTCAGTGTGGCTTCAGATGCAGAGTGCTGGACCTCAACTGGGAAGAGTTATATTCAAATCCTCACTAGATTACCTTTAAACCATGGTATCCTTCTGGATAGGTTGTCTGGGTTGGGAGTGGGAGGCACTGCACTGCAGTGGTTCCGCTCCTACTTAGATGGCCGATTCCAGAAGATGGTGCTGGGGGATTATTGCTCTGTGCCATGGCAATTGTGCCATGGGGTTCCACGAGGTTCTATTTTATCCCCTATGGTGTTCAACAGCTACACAAAGCTGCTGGGGGAGGTTATCCGGAGGTGTGGGCTGAGGCATCATAAATATGCGGATGACACCCAGCTCTACCTCTCTTTCTCATCAAACCCAGGTGAGACAGTGGCTGTTCTGAATCAGTGCCTGGGCACGGTAATGGACTGGATGAGGGCCAATAAACTGAAACTCAATCCAGACAAGATGGAGGTGCTGTTAGTGGGTGGTTCGTCTGCCTGGCTAGGTGATATTCAACCTGTTCTGGAGGGGGTTGCACTCCCCCTAAAGGATCAGGTTAGTAGTTTGGGGGTGCTCTTGGATCCAGAACTGTCACTTGAGGCACAGGTGAACTCAGTGGCACGGAGCACTTTTTATCAGCATAGGCTGGTATGCCAACTACACCCTTATCTGGACAGAGATAGCCTAGCTACAGTGATCCATGCTCTGATAACTTCTCGTCTGGATTACTGCAATGCGTTATACTTGGGGCTGCTTTTGAAAATGGTCCAGACACTTCAGCTGGTCCAAAATAGGGCAGCAAGATTGTTAACAGGGACTGGCCAGCGAGCTCATATTATGCCAGCAGTACTTTTTCAGCTGCACTGGCTGCCAGTCCATTTCCGGTCCCAATTCGAAGTGCTGGTATTAACATTTAAAGACCTTAACAGCTTGGGACCTGATTACCTGAAGGATCGCCTCTTCTCATATGTGCCTGCCCAGACCGTAAGATCATCCTCAGCAGCCCTTCTCCATGAGCCCCTGCCAAAGGAAGTGAGGCGGCTGGCTATTAAGAGGGGGGCTTTTTCTGCTGTGGCACCCTGGCTGTGGAATGAGCTCCCTAGTGAGGTTCGCCTGGCACCTACATTGTATTCCTTTCAGGGCCAGGTGAAGACCTTTTTATTTTCCCAGGCATTTTAGCATTTTAGCTTTCTAGACTTTTAGCTTTGCTGTTTTAAATCTGTATTTTAAACTCCTGCACTGCTGCTAGGTTTTATTGTGGTTGTATTGTTATATTGCGGTTTTAATGTTCAATATATTTTAAATTGTTTGATTGAGTGCTCTTTGGTTTTAATTTTTGCATACTGCCCAGAGATTTTCGGCTATTGGGTGGTATAGAAATGAAATGAAATACATACATACATACATGCTTACATACATAAACCACCTCCTGTCAAGGGATGGGGGAGAATTTCTCCCTGAAACTTCAGGGGGCCGAGTGCCAACGCATTCCGTCCTCGAAGGTTCAGGGAGAAATTCTCCCCCACCCCCCCGCCACCCCCTGCCCCACCCGCGCGATGAGACTTACCTTTTACAAATGTCGCTCCCGGCGGCGGGTCCCAGCAGCGGTTCGGCAGGTCTTCGTCAGGGGCGGGGGTGGCAGCCGGTCTTTCAACCGGCTGCCGCCGCCGCCATTACAGGAAAAGTAAAAAAAAACCAACGCCCCTGTGATAGGCTACATAACAATTAACGTAGCCTATCACGGCTAGATTTGCAAAGTCAGCCGTGATAGGCTACGTTAATCATCACGTAGCCTATCACGGGTGACTTTGAAAAAAAAAAAAAAGCACATACGCAAATGGCGGCCCCCATAGGGAGCCGCCATTCACGTTCCTTATTTGGTCGCTGTAGTCTACGTAAATGTTTACGTAGACTACGGCGAAAATAAGGGCAACACTATTTGCGTTGCCCCTATTTTCGCCGTAGTCTATGTAAATCTTTACGTAGACTACAGGGACCAAATAAGGAACGTGAATGGCGGCTCCCTATGGGGGCCGCCATTTGCGTACGTGCTTTTTTTTTTTTTCCAAAGTCACCCGTGATAGGCTACGTGACGATTAACGTAGCCTATCACGGCTGACTTTGCAGATCTAGCCATGATAGGCTACGTTAATCATCACGTAGCCTATCACGGGGGTGTGTTGTTGTTTTTTTTACTTTTCTTTTGAAGTTCGTGGCCGGGGAGACGGGGCGCTTCTCCCCGGCCTGAATTTCGGCCGGGCGAGGCGAGAAGCCTCCCCCCCCGGCCTGAATTTCGGCCAGGCGAGGCGGGAAGACACCCCCCCCTCGCATGAACTGTGGGGGGAGAAGCGAAGTGCCTTCCCCCCACCGCGAAAAAAGCTGCGGGACAAGGTAAGTCCCTTTCGTACATCCCTACTCCTGTCTCTCTCTATACAGAGTGGCCCAAAGTAGGTATACAGTTGTTTAGAATGTTGATGGGAGGGGGAGAGAATGTGTGAGTAGAAGATGTGTGGGTGGAGTCAGAATAACAGTTGGGAAGAGTGAGTGACAGGGAGTGACAGTTAAATCAGTTAAGTGTGGAGAGTGAGGGGAGTGAGGCCCTTAAGTAGGTATACAGTTGTTTAGTTGTTTAGTTATTTTTTTTTATTGATATTGTGAATGATGGCAGCGAACTTGAGTCAAGAACAAAGAAAGTGGATTCAAAAACAGCACTGGAAGACTGAAAATTCTCTCCCCCTCCCATCAACATTCTAAACAACTGTATATCTACTTTTGAGCCACTCTGTAGTCCCATGCTGGGATCTGTTACTTTTATGGAATGCCATGATAGTGGGTTGTGGAGCACTGAGAATTGACTTGCATTGAGAAAGACATTTCTTATCTTTACATATTATTTAAATGAAGTGAAAATTCAAGTAAATACTTTTTATAAGAGCTCTTAACAACTGTCCCTTTCTGGTGGGTGAGAGCTAGTGATGTGTGTGTGGATCTGCCAAGTCCATTTCTGTGAACATCCTATTTTTTCCATGTCCAAATCCATTCCGTGGCAGTTCTATGCAGATGGCTTTGGTTTTTTTAATGGAAAAAAACCCATACAGATATTCTTGCATATTTTTAAAAATAATGTGAGCATTTTTCAAATTGTGCCAATTTCTGTACACAACCATCCATTGGCTAATGCATGTTTTTATGCATTTTTAAAATATGCACACTTTTCTTTGTGCAATTTTCAAATGTGCCCTTTTTTCAGATGTGCTTTTCCTGGGATACAGAATACATCACAAGTCTAGAAATGCAGAGAATTCCAAATGCAAATTTTGTCCAGTTTAAGTCCATTTCTGGACAGTGCAGATTGGAAAAGTCTGCAAAAAACAAAATCTGACAAAGCAGATTTATCACACATTCGTAGTGACAGCTTCCTGGGGCCTTAACTCTTCCTCAGCCTTAACCACCAAACCCAAAAGAGATTCAGGTAGTAATTGTGCTCCAGAGACATTGAAGAGTCAGAGTCAGTTGTTATTTTAAAAAAGAAAACACTTGCGGAAGAACTGAAGGAAGAGCTGAATGGTGAACAGATATCAATCAATAAGCCATATCTAGGGGTGTACGAACCACACTCACCCATCCAGTTCGGGGCATCTGCTGGGGGGGGGAGGTGATCCGTCCCTCTCCCCAGAATCCTCCCAGCCAGATCCACCGGCCAGGCCCATCCACTGCCGGGCTGAGGACACAAATGGCATCCGGCATAGCGGACGCCATTTGCATCCTTGCTTTATCCGTGATAGGCTATGCAAATATTTATGTAGCCTGTCATGGCTAAAGCAGGGATGCAAATGGCATCCACTACGCTGGACGCCATTTGCGTCTGCAGACTGGAGCAGCGGACAGCAGCAGATGGCAGCGGATGAACCTGGACCAGCTGGCGGCAAGTAGGGTCCGTCTGGGGAGAATTTCACGGAGTGGTAGTGGGGGAGTAGTCCATTCTGCCACGGACTCCGCGGGGCCGGATTCTAATTGAAGTCCATGGTGGATTTCTCCGCCATCCCTAGCCATATCACATCCTGATAACTTACAGTGCATTGGCTCAACTTAACAGTCTCAATCCTTTTCACTCCCCTCTCTAACACCATCAGAACTCTTTCTCGCATTCTCAACTGCTCCAGAATCCACACACACACACACACACACACACAGTGCCCTGCCCCGCCCCGCCCCGCCCCACCAGCAACAGACAAATCTGTCAAGCTTAATTTTGCTCATTTTCTCATTTTTTTCAACATTACTTGCACTCCATTCCATTTTTGCATCAAGTTATGATTTTTTTAAAAAGTGCACACAAGCATTTGTATGTACTTCTGTACACATTTTTCCAAATATACACATTTTTGCAAGGGGTTTCTTTAAAGTGTTTTTGTGCACACTTCTCCATAATATAGGCATTTTTGTGTTCAGTTTCAAGTAATATATGTATTAAGGCACATTTTTTTATTATTTGCAAACTGCACCTCAGAATTCTGAAAAGTGCAGATATCACCGTACTGCCTTCCGATTTCATATGCAGGTCCAGGAAGCGCAAATTTATTAAGTTCACATTGAAGTGCAAATGGAACACATTTCTCACCCATCTCTACTCCCTTGAAAGGTGGCCTCCTCAAACCCCAGTTCAAATGCCAACTCTCTCATTGATTTACAGGGCTGGTAACTAAAGGAGTGTATAAAAGAAATGTATATAAATCCTAATCTATATTTACGTTGTAAGACCTCCATATATGTGTGTGTGTGTGTGTGTGTGTAATACAGCAGGAGCCGTATAATGCCGTCGCCTTTACAATGTTTGGAGAAATGCTGCTTCAGGGATGTCAGCAGCATTTTAGGAAATTAAAAATCTGTCGGGAGAATAACATTCAGTTAGAGACAGACAGACAGACAGACAGAGAGGACAGATTGGTCATTAGAATAGTACGAATAAGGAATAAACATCACATTTAGACTACTGTAATACATTCTACATTGGGCTTCCCTTGAAGAGTTTTTGAAAGCTACAGTTAATACAAAATGCACCACTGTCATATGGTTCTGATAGTGCATGCTATCAGGACCATATGACACCTGTCTTGGAAAACCTGCACGGGTTGCCAATTGCTTTGCAGCCTCAATTCAAGGTAGGGATGTTGTGGGAGTCTCAGAGGGGGTTCAGTCTGATGGACTCCCCCTGCCCAGCTTCCTAGACTTCTCTCCATGGACCACCAACACTTACCTGCCCTGTTTGGTTCCCTGGGTAAGGTGCTGGGCAGTCCACGGGCGCCTGACAAGTGGGTGTGGGCACCCAACTCCTCAGTGAGCCGCCATTTTGCATAGAAATGGCAGCTTGTTCTTTTCCCTAAAAGACGTCTTACGCAAATGGTGGCCCTGAAGCGGCCCTGTACACAAGATTACAGGCATGAATGGTCCATTCATGCCCGCAATCTTGCGTACAGGGCCGCTTCAGGGCTGCCATTTGTGTAAGATGTCTTTTAGGGAAAATAACAAGCTGCCATTTCTATGCAAAATGGCGGCTCACTGAAGAGTTGGGTGCCCACACCTGCTCATCAGGCACCAGTGGACAGCCTGCCCCTCACTGTTGTGCCTCTATTTGGGATGGAGGAGGACACAAAATGCCTCAGCCTGAGAGTGTTTGGGGAGGGTCCCAGCACATGGGCAGGCAGAAGACACCCAGCTGGCCTGGTTCCCTGGGTATTCAGCCTCTGCATAATCAATCCTATCAATCCTATCACCCTATCAATCAGCCTCTGCATAAAAGACAAGCCTCAAACCCTATTCAGGTGCTGGAAGCAATTGCTGATGTTCATCCATAGCAGAAAATGTTCCTGACTGCTCCCGGACCCAGCTGTGATTATTCTCAAACCCAGAACAACTTTGACTGTTATAGAAATTTCAGTTGTAGTATGTCTGTTATCCCATGATTTTATAAGCTAGGCTATGTCTGTTTTACCTCAGTGTGAGACTGCCATGCTAAACAAAGACACAGCGCCTTATCAGAGACTCAGGAATGCCAAGAATGTGTTTACTAGAGTACAAGGCTACCTCTCTGCGCATGCCTAGATATGTCAAAGGTGCTGCCTGTCTTCTGTTTCCCTCTCAGCTAGACAAAGAGATTAGTACAGCGCAAGCGTAAGACAGCCTCAAAGGTCTTGCCTATATAAACTTTTGAATCACATCACTTGATTGTAACCTTTGTTGGAGCATTAGCCCCAAGGGTTGCCTTATTCTGCAGAATAAAATCGTGTTGGACCAGATCTCTGCCTCCTCTCATTCTCGGTAAACTAATTGGAAAGTCTACCAGGGAAAAGAACACAATTTTTGTAACATGACTATTCTCCAGTGCGCCCCTCTATCTGGTTTTATTTTTCTTGGCTTTGGACTGATACTCTTGGCTTCTTGACCTTGGGCTATTTAATGCCTAATACCAGCTGCTGCTTATTGCTCAACTAGAGTTATTTATGACACTCGTCCAGGGAACTGAACAGGAGTGGGTAAGTGGCAGCAGTTTGGCGAGTTGCATGCAGGGTGGATGTGGGGTGGTTCATCCACCCCTAATTCAAGTCCAAGAGAGGGATAGAGTCCAGTGGGCCCACCCCCACCCCTGTTCAGCCACCCGGACCCTGCTTTCTACAAGCTCCTGGCAGCTGCCCGTTCCCTCAGTGAGCCGCTATTTTGTGAAAAAATGGCGGCTTGGGTTTTACTGTAAATATTAAGGAAATGGTGGCTGTAAAGGGGTCATTTACACAACATTGCATTTATGCCTGTAATGTTGTGTCAAAGGCCACTTTATTTCCATCATTTATGCAACATTACCTTTACGGAACCACCTGAGCCATCAGTTTGCAGGAAAATGGCAGCTCTGAGCTCGCTGAGGGGACGGGCAGCTGCTAGCCACTTGCCCAGTGCCTATGGACCATGCAGCAGATCTTGCAACATGGTGTGGTGAGTAGGGCAGGAGGCCGGTGGTGGGTTGGCAGATGGGCAGTGGCTCAGACAGAGGTAAGTCTGTCCATCCCTAATTCAAGGTGCTGGTTTTAACTGTTAATTCCCTAAGAGAACAATCTTATGGTCCTTGGGTGAGCATCTCAGGGACTATAGGATGGGTTGAATTCCCCCCTCCAAGGTCAGAGTCAGCATTCCACCACCACCCATGCCAACCCCCTCACAGCTGGCATGGAGAGAGCTGTGGTATCTGCCTCTCCAAAATTGTAAAATAGGCCTCAGAGAGGGGGAAAAGGGGGTGATCCAGTGGATGTGGAGAGGAGGAGACCAGAGTGGCCAGGATACAATTTATCCTGAGCCCCCTCCAGCCTCCTTCCCTCCTTCTCCAAAGCGCCCTTGCTAAATGGGCTAAAATGGCTGTTTAGTGAAAAAAGTAAAGATCAGAGGATGGGGAGGCAGAGATTGCCTCTGCCACTCCTCCCACCCTGCCAGCTTCAGCAGCATTGGAATCTCAGAAGCCTCCATAGGATTGCACCCTAAATGGCTTAGGACCTGCCTACCTAAAGGACTGCTTCTTTCATTATGAACCTGCCTGGGTATTAAGATCTGCAGGAGAGGCCCTTTTGAGGGCCCCATTAACTGCTGAGGCCTGGTTGTCGGGTTTGCATGAAAGGTCTGTCTCCTGTGTTGCTCCCAAACTTGAAATCCTCCACCCCATTTGTGAGCAGAGAAAGAGGTGGGGGGAATTTCATGGAATTTCTCCAGAGGGAGGATAAATTCTCCAACCATTTCCCACAGATAGCGCTTTTCATAGGCAGGGATTGTAGCGCAGCTCTTTTTCTTTCCTAAGGGTCTCGAAAATTTGGGGACATTCTGCAAAGTGGCCATTTATTTCTAGCGGGGGGGGGGGGTTATGAAAAGAAAAATCCCAGAACTTTTCTGAGAAAAGTGTATTCTGATAAATTTTGGCTTGGTTTTAGTTGTCCTTTGGGGTTCCGCAACTTCCCCGTGAACTTCCAAATATTAAATTTCTGAGAGAGGGCTATGGATACATCTTGTCTCTAATGCAGGTGCAGAGATATGATTGTACAATGAAAGAAAGGATACTCATGAGCATTCCATGGCCATATGTGAGGAAAGCACAAGAACCCTGAACCCAGCCCAGAAGAATGTCTCTGTTGTTTCTTCACCTTTGAATTTCTTTTCAAAAGTGACTTCTTTTCTACCAAATTGAATATGAATGGGCAAAAACAGTAGGGAGGAAATTTTGGGCACAGCACTATATCAGATACACAAGTCACTAATGAAACCTTGTTCTGCAGTGGCTTCAGTTCCATTGGCTCCAGAGGGAAGCCTGCTTTATTTCAAGACCAGCAGAACCTACCGGACCGATATAGCCTGATTCTGTGCTCACATTTCGGACTTCATCCAAATCTCATATACATTCATAGTTCTAGTCTCTCTCTCTCTCTCTCCCCCCCTCTCTCTCAATAAACTGTACAAGGATAAAATATATATTTTTTTTAATGTTGCCCTACTTTTTTTGTCCATTGGATCCCCAAATTAGTTCCATGCCTTGACCTCCTTAGAGTAGGGGTGGACGAAAGTCACTTACCTGTCGTCGAAGGACGTTCGCGGGGGGGGGAGGCGCTTCGCTGCTCCCCCCGCGAAGTTCAGGCCGGGGGGGGAGGCTTCCCGCCTCGTCCCGGCCGAAATTCAGGCCGGGGAGGAGGCTTCCCGCCTCGCCCAGCCGCGAAAGTTTAAAAAAAAAAGAAAACGCCCCCTGATAGACTACGTGACGATTCACGTAGCCTATCACGGCTAGATCTGCAAAGTCGGCCGTGATAGGCTACGTCAATCGTCACGTAGCCTATCACGGGTGACTTAAAAAAAAAAAAAAAAGCGCGTACACTAATGGCGGCACCCATAGGGAGCCGCCATTCGCGTTGCTTATTTAGTCGCTGTAGTCTACGTAAATCTTTACGTAGACTACGGCGAAAATAAGGGCAACGCAAATAGGATTGCCCTTATTTTCGCCGTAGTCTACATAAACATTTACGTAGACTACAGCAACTAAATAAGGAACGCGAATGGCGGCTCCCTATGGGGGCCGCCATTCGCGTACGCGCTTTTTTTTTTTTTAAAGTCACCCGTGATACGCTACGTGACGATTCACGTAGCCTATCATGGCAGACTTTGCAGATCTAGCCATGATAGGCTACGTGAATCGTCACGTAGCCTATCAGGGGACTTTTTTTTTTTTTTTTTTACTTTAGTGTTCGCGGCCGGGCGAGGCGGGAAGCCTCCTCCCCGGCCTGAATTTCGGCCGGGCGAGGCGGGAAGCCTCCCCCTCGGCCTGAATTTCGGCCGGGCGAGGCGGGAAGCCTCCCCCCCGGCCTGAACTTCGCGGGGGGAGCAGCGAAGCGCTCCCCCCCACCGCGAACAAGCTGCGAGAAAAGGTAAGTGAATTTCGTCCACCCCTACTGAAAACAGATTCAGGGTGCAATCCTATTACGATGATCACAAGCTTGCAAACCCTAGTAGCTTAAGCTCATCCTATGCAGGGCAGGAAGAGTGGTAGAAGTGATTTTCTCCTCCTTGTCCTCAAACCCCACCTTTTTGCTAGATGGGCTTTTTTGCTTGTCTAGCAAAAGCATGTCAGAGTGGGAGGGAAGGAGACTTGAAGGTCGTAGGATAGCTCATATCCTGGCCTCTCCAGTCTTCTCCCCTCCTTGCCCACCACACATCCCTTCCTTCCTTCCTGAGGTTGTATTCCCTACCTTGGAGAGGGAACCAGCATGGTTCTTTCTGCACCAACTGAGGGGAGGATGGGGAGAGGGGCAGACCATGGATTCCATCCTCCAAAGTCAGGCACTGTCTCTGATCTGGGAATCCAAAGTATCCTATGGCCCCACATATACTACGGGCCATAGGATTGATCTCTCTATGGTTTAGCCATGCCTAGTAAGCCCAGCCTCAAATTAAGCCTAGGTTTTCTTTTTTTAAATCATAAAAGATCTCTGTTAAATATCTATCTCCCTTCACTTTAATAGTATAGTAGGGCAAGGAAGCTCCATCACAAGGGTTGCTGAGTTTCAAGAACCAGTGCTAAGCAGCTTCATTTCCTACTGCCCCGCCCACCACCCTCCACATAAAAGGCTCACTTCCCTAAAGAATGTTAGCATATGATTTGAGAAGCCAATAACTGACTGAACTAAGTTCAGCATAATGTGATCATTTATACTTTCAGCTTGTTCACCGGGATTGAAGTTATTTTACTCCCACAGGGGCTACACTCTATTTTAAGTGCCCATTAACTAATCCTAAACAGCAGTGGGAAAAAGGAGGGAAAGCGTGTGTGTCATCCCCATGAATACCAAGCGAATTCATGATGAGCGCTGCTGAATGCGAAATGAATACCACTATGAAAGGGACACTTGACATGATGTTGGGGGAGTGGGGTGAAGAGAGTTGCTGAAATAAGTAGCTATTCATAAAAATCAGTATTCTCTGGTAGAATGCTTTGATGCCATGCCATTATATTGAAGAGGTAGGTCTGCATTTCCAATCCAGCTCCTATCCCCCCCCACACACACACACACACACTTTCCATCAGCTTGTGTGACTGGGCTTTTGGTGTGTGTGTGTTTTTTTAAAAAAATCCCTACCTGTGCATACGTGAGAACTTGGGAACAGTGCATTCACCATTTGAGAGCAATCTATGGTATTAATTGAAACCTTCTATAAGAGGCCTCAGGCAAGCTTGCATAAAGAGGCATTTATGCATATAGGAATGTAAGAACAGATTTAATGGATGAGGCCACTACCTCAGCATTCTTTTTGCAACATTAGCTGCTTAGATCCTTCTGGAAAGCCAATAAGTATGGAATGAAGGTGATGGTTTTACCCTATTGATTGTCCCCAGCATCTGGTCTCCAGAGACATAATTTCAGGTATCCATCAGTGTGCAATGAAAACATATGGGGGGGGTGAACATATCAAAGCAGCAGGGCTCTGCCACCATCTTATACATGTTCATTAGAATATCTGCAGGGGCTATACTACATGTAAAGGTGGAGGTACTGAAACTGTACATGTGGGTGGGGGTGGTCTCTAAACACATTGTATAATAGGGTTGTGCACCGCTTCGGCCTGAGGCCCGAACCCCGAGTCAAAGCAGGCTGCTTCGGATCACTTTGAACCCCTTCTGAGGCAAAGCGGAGGGGGCATGAAGCGACCCAGGGTGGGTCGGGGGCTCTCTGAAGCACTCACATTGGCTCCTCCAGGTCGTTACCTGAGCTGCCTTCTCCACCACTGCCTGCCACCACCTTCTCTGCCACCGCTGCCTTCTCCGCACCACCTTCTCCACGCCGCCACTACTGCCTTCTCCTTGCTGCTGCTGCTGCCTTCTCCACGCTGCTGCCGCTGCCATCACTACCTTCTCTGCGCTGCCGCTGCCTTCTCCATCATTGCCTGCCACCACCACCAACTCCTGAGGTCTGGACGCATGGCAACTCTTCTTGGAGGGAGTCGCCATTTTTAAAATGGCAACCTCCTGGAAGTTGCGATTTTAAAAATGGCGACTCCCTGCAAGAACAGTCACCACACGTCCAGGCCTCAGGAGCTGCCAGCGGCGAGGAGAATGCAGTGGCAGTGGTGGAGAAGGCAGCAGTGGCACAGTGGCAAGCAGCGATGGAGTAGGTGGCAGCAAGGAGAGTGCAGAGGCAGCAGTGAGGAGAACACGGCAACAGAGAAGGCGGGGCAGAGAACACTGGAGGCAGCGGAAGAGGAGGAGGAGGCCCAGGTAATGAGCTCGGGGGTTGCGTGGGGGCATCAGGGGGGGCCCAAAGTGGTGTTTGGTATCCAAATCCCACTTCAGGTTCAGGGCCCAGTTGGGTCAGACCCGAATCAGCCAAGCTGACTTGGGCCTACCTCTGAAGCCACAAAGTAGCTTCCAAGTTGGATCGGGGGGTCCCTGCACAGCCCTATTGTATAATGAATATGTGTAAGTCAAGGGAGGAGCATGGCATTTCTTCTACCCCCACTATCATGGGTTTATCATACATGGTTGAATACCTGAAAAAGATTACTGCCTTGGAGATAAAGGTAGGGATGGTGGAGAAATCTGCCACAGATTCTCAGGACTTGTAGACTCAACATGATACAGTTCCATGGTTTTTCTTAATGAGAACTATAGAGCCAGGCATTTGAAGTAGGTACAGATCCAACTTCCAGGTCAGTAGTCACTTCCCCCCAGGACCCTTAGTGCCTTGGTTCTGGCTCACAGCTCTGAGTTTTTCCTTCCCCAAAGCCTCTGGTCATCTTGCCCCATTTAAGGAGATACAAGAAATTAGTTTCAGTTTGTTCTTGTTCAGGATTTACCCAGTTTGGTCCCAGAACCAAACACGGAACCAAACACATTTGCAGTCAAAGTCTGTATATTTCTGGGCTTGCAGTATGATTTGCAGAACAGCTACAACCACATTGTGTCCAAAATGTATACTTCTGAAAAATTTGATTTATTTTGAAAAATGTGCACAAACAGACATTAATCAATGGGAGAAAAATGCATGCAATTAAAAATCGATGTGTACATTCGTAAAAAAAACATTTATTCATTCATTCATTTATTTAATTTCTATACCGCCCAATAGCCAAAGCTCTCTGGGAGGTTCACAAAAATTAAAACCAAAGAGCACACAATAAAACAATATAAAATATATAAAACATTAAAACCACAGTATAACAATACAACCAGAATACAATCAAAATAAAACCTAGCAGCAATGCAGGGATTTAAAATACAGATTTACAACAGCAAAGCTAAAAGTCTAGAAAGCTAAAATGCCTGGGAAAATAAAAAGGTCTTCCCCTGGCACCAGAAAGAATACAATGTAGGCGCCAGACAAACCTCACTAGGGAGCTCATTCCACAGCCAGGGTGCCACAGCAGAAAAAGCCCTCCTCCTAATAGCCACCCGCCTCACTTCCTTTGGCAGGGGCTCATGGAGAAGGGCTGCTGAGGATGATCTTAAGGTCTGGGCAGGCACATATGGGAGGAGGTGATCCTTCAGAGAACCTGGCCCCAAGCCATTAACAGCTTTGAATGTTAATACCAGCACTTCGAATTGGGCCTGGAAATGGACTGGCAGCCAGTGCAGCTGGAAAAGTACTGGTGTAATATGAGCTCGTTGGCCAGTCCCTGTTAACAATCTTGCTGCCCTATTTTGGACCAGCTGAAGTTTCCGGACCGTTTTCAAAGGCAGCCCCACGTATAATGCATTGCAGTAATCCAGACGAGAAGTTATCAGAGCATGGATCACTGTAGCTAGGCTATCTCTGTCCAGATAAGGGCATAATTGGTATACCAGCCAACACTGATAAAAAGTGCTCCATGCCACTCACTGATAAAACGTGCTCCATGCCACTGAGTTCACCTGTGCTTCAAGTGACAGTTCTGGGTCCAAGAGCACCCCAAAAACATGGACAAAAATGCAGACAAATGTTCATGCAAAAAGAAAAGAAAAAAACAAAGCTCGCAATCTTATATGGACACGAGTCAGAACAAGCTATGAGATGGAATTTGGAGAACCCAGACAAGCTGGTGTTTTACTGAATCACACATCCCTAGCCATTTTCTCTCTCTGACCAGAGGATCTTTCATCCTCACTGCTGGTGCTTAGTAGAAGAATATGTCCTGGGCCTGGACATCTCTCCAGTCTCCCCCACATACTTGGTCTCGTCTTGCCTCTGCGCACCTCTGAACCTGTCAAACACCCTAGCCATTGGACTTTAAACCTCTCTGTACCACTCCTCCTCTTCTCTTGCTTTTGCCTCCTCATGTATCTTCAGCTTGCCTCCTCTTTCTCCCACCTTTGCCACCCCTGCCCCTTTTTTTAATTTATTTTTTATTTTATTAAATTTATTAATCACCCATCTGGCTGGTCACCCAGACACTCTGGGCAATGTACAGCATATAATAAAACAGTTTAAAACAATAAGATTCTGCAATAAAAACGTTTTCTAAAATACCCTAACCCACCCCAAATGCCTGCCTGAACAACCACATGTTTAATGCACAGCAGAAGCTCATTAAAGAGGGGGCATGGCGGAGTTCCCTAGGGAGGGAGTTCCACAGAGTGGGGGCCACCACAGAAAAGGGCCTCTCCCCTGCCCTTCTTCTGGGCTTAACCTTTCCTAATCAGCACTGAACCTCTTATCTATGGACCCACCAAGACCCTTCCTCCTCTGACTAGCCGTGGCAACAGTTATTGATAGACCTTTCATCCATTGATTTGACTAATCCTTTTTGCAAGGCACCTATGCTAGAAATGCAAGATACGTAGGCCAATATAGGGTACAGAATTGTTGCTTGTGGATAATACTCTTATGTGGCAGGCAATAACTTAAGGAGAGACCGGGTGTTAGTAGACCCCTTGTTCATACTGCACCATAATCAAAGCACAAGGGAGAGACCAGTGGCAGATAGACTACATGTTGCATGCATGCTTATGCAATCAAAGCCTGATAAATGCTTTTCTTTGTGATAAGATGCTTGAGGGTTTGGAATGAAGAAATAGAGGGGTAAGGAGGTGTCTAACCCCTTCCTCACCCACTGCTTATTCATTTCAAATCCACTCCCACAAGCCACTTTCCCATTCCACAGGGTTCCAAATGTGTTCACTTTTCCAAATATGCATTTTGAACCACACATAGTTAAAGCAGCTGGGAGAGGGAGGAATTGGAATGAAGAGATGACAGGTGGGAAAGCAGTTAAGCACCCTTCCTCCCCCTTCACAGCTTGCCTACTCCAAATCATCCTCACAACCCTACTTTTCTCTAAGAAATGCAGCCATTGGATGTCCATTAGACATTATGAATGGAAATGGACCCACACTGCTGTATGTCCCAGCTGTGGGCTGCTAAGGTTTGGAGGTGCCAAGATAATGATAAGCCAGACCCAGGTTTGCTTACAAGGAGCCTTTATTGAGTACTTGCAGCACACAGGCATGTCTAATGGTTGGATCAGACAGCTTCTCTGAACCCAGAGCCATGGGGTAAAATGGGTTTTATACCATACATGTCAGCAGTGAGGCAGCATGAAAGCAGCAAGCGTTAATTAGCGTTCATCTGCAATTTTCCCAGCCTAGACTTACAGTGCTTGTTCAGAAGGAAAACAATCAGAACTTTCTCAGCACAGCCACTTGTAACTCAGCATAAACATAGCGTCACTTCTCAGGCACATCCTAGGCCTTGATAAGATACTAGCCTTCATTAGCATGGAACGTGCTGAGGCCGCGCTATCAACCTTTGACTCATCTCACATGCTCAGAGGCCCACTAGCAAGGAAATTGTAGGGATGGCGGAGAATTTCTCCACGAATCTTCGGGAGGCTGAGCGCCGAGGCATTCGCCCACCTGAAAGTGTTGGGGAAATTCTCCACCGGCCCCCCGCCCCCCCGGGATGGGACTTACCTTCAGCGAATGTGACGTGACGGTGGGTCCCGGCGGCAGTTCAGCGGCGTTTTGTCGGGGGCAGGGGCGGCGGCCGGTCTCTTGACTGGCTGCCGCCACCGCCATTACAAAATAAAAAAGTAAAAAAAAACCACACACACACACACATGTCTTAGTTTGGCACGTCTAGTCTACATAAAGATTTACATAGACTACGGCGAAAATAAGGGCAACGCAAATAGACAGGCCCAAATAAGGAATGCAAATGGCGGTGCCCATGGGCTGCCGCCATTTGCGTACGTGCTTTTTTTTCCCCCCAAAGTCACCCGTGATAGGCTACGTGATGATTAACGTAGCCTATCACGGCTGACTTTGGAAATCTAGCAGTGATAGGCTACATTAATCGTTACGTAGCCTATCACAGGGTTTTTTTGGGGGGGTTGTACTTTTTATTTCGCGGCCAGGGAGATGGGGCACTTCTCCCCGGCCTGAATTTCGGCCGGGCGAGGCAGGACGCTTCCCCCCCCTCGCCTGAACTTTGGGGGAGAACCGAAGCGCCTCCCCCCCACCGCGAAAAAACCTGTGGGACAAGGTAAGTCCCTTTTGTACATCCCTAGGAAATTGCACTTATAATGAACCTAAGCCAAGCATTATGGATCTCTAGCCCCCTCTAAAACTACTGGTGACTAGGGATGGACGAAAGGGACTTACCTTGTCCCACAGCTTGCTTCGTGGTGGGGGGGAGGTGCTTCGCTTCTCCCCCCGAAGTTCAGGTGAGTGGGGGGGAGGTGCTCCGCCTCGCCCGGCTGAAATTCAGGCCAGGGAGGGAGGCGCCCCGCCTCGCCCCGGCCGAAATTCAGGCCGGGGAGAAGCACCCCATCTCCCTGGCCGTGAAAGAAAAAGTGAAGGGGAAAAAAACACCGTGATAGGCTACGTAACGATTAACGTAGCCTATCACGGCTAGATTTCCAAAGTCAGCCGTGATAGGCTATGTAAATCGTCACGTAGCCTATCACGGGTGACTTTGGGAAAAAAAAATGCATACGCAAATGGTGGCGGCACATGGCCGCAGCCATTTGTGTTCCTTAGTTTGGCACGTCTAGTCTACGTAAAGATTTACGTAGACTATGGCGAAAATAAGGGAACGCTATTTGCGTTGCCCTTATTT
The DNA here is from genome assembly GCF_057233095.1 of Heloderma suspectum. NCBI lineage: Eukaryota > Metazoa > Chordata > Lepidosauria > Squamata > Helodermatidae > Heloderma > Heloderma suspectum. Next base: position 298,596,778 of record NC_139461.1, on the reverse strand, counting down.
TCGCCGTAGTCTACGTAAATCTTTACGTAGACTAGATGTGCCAAAATAAGGAATGCAAATGGCGGTCCCCATGGGCGCCACCATTTGCGTATGTGCTTTTTTTTTTTTTTCAAAGTCACCCGTGATAGGCTACGTGACGATTTACGTAGCCAATCATGGCTGACTTTGGAAATCTAGCTGTGATAGGCTACATAAATCATTAAGTAGCCTATCACGGGTGGTTTTTTTTTTTTTACTTTACTTTTTTATTTTGCAATGGCAGCGGCGGCCGCCGGTCAGAAGACCGGTGGCCGCCGCCGCTGCCCCGCCGAAACGCCGCCGAAACGCCGCCGGGACCCGCCGCCAAGAGGGACATTCACACGAGGTAAGTCCCATCCCGGGGGGGGGCGGGGGGCTGGCGGAGAATTTCACCACCAATTTTGGGGGGCCGAATGCATTGGCATTTGGCCTCCCGGAGATTCGGGGAGAAATTCTCCGCCATCCCTATTGGTGACTTGGTTACAGGCCTGGGGCCATCACAAATGCTTGTGAAAGTAGGGTGCCTTTTTAGTAGGGATGTACGAATTCCTTACCTTGCTCCGCTGAGGAGCATCCATGGTGGGGGGGAGGTGCTTTGTCCCTCCCCCCGGAATCCTTGATGGGGGGGAGACACTCCGTCCCTCCCCCCAGAATTCTGCCCGGCCAGCTCTGCTCCACGGCCAAGCCGTGGAGCCACCGGCCAGCTCCAGCCGCCCGCAGCCGGATATCCGGCTGCTGGGCAGCCCTGCATGGACGCAAATGGTAGCTGTCATAGCTGCCACCATTTGCAGCCCTGCAGGGACGCAAATGGCGGCTGTCGTAGCTGTCATAGCCGCCGCCATTTGCGTCCCTGTATTGAGCCATGATAGGCTACATAAATATTTACGTATTTACGTACGTAAATATTACCTCCATTTGCGTATGCTGGTGTTTCCCCTCCACACCGTGATAGGCTATGTAAATACTTACGTAGCCTATCACGGCCTCCACAGGGACAAATGGCATCCCTGCATTAGCCGTGATAGGCTATATAAGTATTAATGTAACCTATCATGGCTAGGAAGAGGAGGAAGTGAATGGCGGCCGCAGGACAGCCGCCATTCACAAAGCAGCGGGACGGGAGCAGGTAAGTGCTCCGTTTCGCATGCCTTTCGTGGAGTGGGGGTGGCGGGGACTTTGCCCTGCATGTCTTTCGTGGGTTGGGGGGACTGGGGGCTTCGTTCCATGACAGATTTTGGGGGGCCTAATGCACTGGCATTCGGCGTCACTGAGATCCATCATGGAATTCATGAGTACAATAGCAGCCTCCCACTCTTGTTCCCCAGCAACTCGTATACAGAGGCATACCGTCTCTGATACTGGAGGCAATGTATAGCCATCATGACTAGTAGCCGTTGATAGACTTATTTTCCATGAATTTGTCTAATCCCCTTTTAAAGTCATCCAGGTTGGTGGCCATCACTATTCCTTATGGCAGCAAATTCCATAAGTTCCTATGTGCTGTGTAAAGAAGTACTTCCTTTTATCTGTCCTCAATCTCCCACCATTCAGCTTCATGGGATGACCCCATGTTCTTTTATTATGCTAGTGGGAGAAAAACTTCTCCCTATCCACTTTCTCCACACCATGCATAATTGTGTACATCTCTATCATGTGTCATCTTTTTTTCCTGAGCTAAACAGTTCCAGATGTTGTAAACTTTCCTCACAGGGGAGTTGTTCTAGCCCCTTGATCATTTTGGTTGGCCTTTTCTGCACCTTTCCCAATTCTACAATAGCTTTTTAGGTGCAGTGACCAGAACTGTACACAATATTCCAGGTGTGGTTGGACTATGGATTTGAATTAGAGCAAGAATGTGTATGAGCATGTGCAGACTGCCTTTCTTACCCCACAGAACAACCATAGCCAACCATGATAAGCTTAGAGTGGGTAAGATCTGGAACAGTAATAAACACGGGGGGAAGTAATTAGAATTATGGCAGCATTAGAGCAGAAGCTTAAATGAGATTCACTAAGACTCTAACATTTAAAAGCAAAATAACCAAGAGCCTTGGTGATCTCTGAGGTATTAAGAATGTTTTGCTCTTTTTAATTATTTTCAAGAGATCATTGGGCTCTGATCCCATTTATGCAGCTCTCTACTTTAAATGCTTGGTATCTAATAAAAATCCCCACATTCGCATGACATCACTGAAGATGTCCTCTGAGTCCTGGAGAACAACTCAGTGAAGCTTGGCATACTTTCCAACAATATCCCTTTAATGCACGTAGAGAAATCCATGAAAGTCATGGTTGGCTGAATTTCTTTAGTTGCAGAGAAACAGGGCCAAAAGGTTATGTCAAATCAAGTAATTCCCTACTAGCTAAGGTTTCTGTCTATGCATTTGTTTATTTTTTCTCATATTTTTACCCTGACTTTCGACTTACAGCCCCTCCCCTCCCCAGCTTACCATGTTATTAAGACAAGTTCTAAAAGTCATGAGTAAACCACTATGTAAGAAATGATTCAATGGCTCTCAAAGAAGTCTATGGCCGTAATTTCACTGCTGGTCTTTCTTCCCTTCATCACTGCTTCACAGTTTAAAACAGGGGGTAGCAAGATGGCCACGATGGCCAAGGAAGTCACTGCAGGGAACATAGCCAGCCATACAGAGAAGAAGCTCACTGAGGCTGAACAGAATGTCCAAGATCCTTCAAGAGAAAGCTGCATCTGGAAGAAATTGTAGGAGGGAAAGAGACACTCTGGCTGCCTTCAGGGCCTGCCTGGGGGCCAGGGGAGAGGGCACTTACGAATTGCCAAAAAAGAAGAAATGCATCACCAAAAAAGAGGACAAAAGGGGACACAGATTTGTATAAATACAGTATGTCACACCATAGTGTAGAAGACTGTGACCAGGTGACCTGTGTGTAGGGGTGAACGAAAGTCACTTACCTTTTCTCGCAGCTTTTTCGCGGTGGGGGGGAGCGCTTCGCTGCTCCCCCCGCGAAGTTCAGGCCGGGGGGGGAGGCTTCCCGCCTCGCCCGGCCGAAATTCAGGCCGAGGGGGAGGCTTCCCGCCTCGCCCGGCCGAAATTCAGGCCGGGGAGGAGGCTTCCCGCCTCGCCCGGCCGCGAACACGAAAGTAAAAAAAAAAAAAAAAAAGTCCCCTGATAGGCTACGTGACGATCCACGTAGCCTATCACGGCTAGATCTGGAAAGTCAGCCGTGATAGGCTACGTGAATCGTCACGTAGCCTATCACGGGTGACTTTAAAAAAAAAAGCGCGTACGCGAATGGCGGCCCCCATAGGGAGCCGCCATTCGCGTTCCTTATTTAGTTGCTGTAGTCTACGTCAATGTTTACGTAGACTACGGCGAAAATAAGGGCAACGCAAATAGCGTTGCCCTTATTTTCGCCGTAGTCTATGTAAACATTGACGTAGACTACAGCGACCAAATAAGGAAGGGGAATGGTGGCTCCCTATGGGGGCCGCCATTATCCGTACACACTTTTTTTTTTTTTTTTTAAGTCACCCGTGATAGGCTACGTGACGATTCACGTAGCCTATCACGGCTGACTTTGCAAATCTAGCCGTGATAGGCTACGTGAATCGTCACGTAGCCTATCAGGGGACTTTTTTTTTTTTTTCTTTCATTGCAATGGCGGGGGCGGCAGCCGGTCGAAAGACCGGCTGCCGCTCCCGCCCCGCTCGAACACCGGACGAACCGCCAGCTGGACCCGCCGCCAGGAGGGACATTCAGGGAAGGTAAGTCCCGTCCCGGGGGGGGGCGGGGGGCGGGGGGGCGGAGGATTTCTCCCCGAAACTTGTTCGGGGGGCCGAACACGTTGGCGCTCGGCCCCCCGAAGTTTCGGGGAGAAATTCTCCGCCATCCCTACCTGTGTGCCTTGCTCAATCTGCTTGATGGGCAACTTCAAGGCCCAGTTCTTCCTTCTGATCATTCTTTATTTTTATTCCAGACATGGACTTGGCAGTGCTTCAGGTATAGGAAATCTTCAAAATAGAGGAGTGCCTTTTGGTAGCCATTCAAATAGAGGACTGTCCTCTGTCAAAGAGAAAACATGACCATTCTAGGCCTGGCTACTTCCATTTATCATGCCCCAGCTCTCAGCTCCAGGAGCATTCAGGAGAAAGACGCTTCTGGAAGTATCTGAAAGGGGAGGCACACATTCCAGGTGCCATAAAACAGATGGAAAGCAAGAGGCAGGCAAAGAACACTTCAGGGCCTGCCCCAGATGGATTTCCCCCTCCCCCTGCCCCTCACAGGATCATCTACCATCAACTGCCCTGTGGGAAGAATTCCAGGAGAGAGGGAGAGAGAGGGAGAGGGAGAGGGAGAGGGAGAGGGAGAGGGAGAGAGAGAGAGAGAGAGAGAGAGAGAGAGAGGAAGAAAACATCAGACACCTGCTCTTGTTCCAGCTGGTCATCTTCCACTACCTCCCTGCCGCAGGGCCATCTTTCAACAACTGCCCAGCTAGAAGAACCCTGATGACTTAAAAAAAAAATTGTTAGTATTGTACATTATGATTATATTATTTTAACATTACTTGTAGGCTGCCTCAATAGTATTTCTATACCGAAAGGTGGCATATAAATAAAATAGAAGATGCTGAAGGTGCCATCCCATTTGGACCTGGGCTGAAAGGATTCATTGGCTATTACTTTGAGAATGCTTTTGTGTGAGTAGAGGAACATGGTGTGCCATGTTACCTGAAGGGGAAGGTAATCTGGGAATGAGGTGGGTTGCCAAAACAGGTTGTTGGCTTTTAAACAACACCTAATAGATCTTAAATATCTAGGCAGAGATTAGGAAGCTTTGAAAATGATTTTTTACTACACTGATATTCTTGAAATGTCAATACAATGTTTTTATTGAAATACTTATTGAGTATTTTTATGTGCTGCTGTTATAGTGCATTTATCTTGTATATGTGAACTACAATTTCTATTGTAGAAAGGTGGCATATAAATTAAAATCTAATCTAAAAGTCTTAACATACAAAACCAGCCTTCTGCCATCTCCTGCCTACCTTCAAAGGCCTGGTGAAACAAAACCATCTTGACATACATCCTCAAAAATTACCAAGGAACAGAAAGATCCATACAAGCAGCAATAGGAAGTTGGCTTCTAAAGGAGAGATCCACAACTGAAAAGGCCCTCAGTAGGGCCTTTTCTCCATCACAGGGAAATCCTGTCCATTTTTAGCTCGATGGATTCCGGTGGCACCCCTTGACTCAGCGTGCATTTGTGAGCCAAGCAGCAGGCCAGTTCCTGAAACTCAGGACCTTTACCACAATTTTTTTTCATTCACAAGCCGCGATTTGCGAGAAATTGCGAGTATAAATATTTACAGAAATCACGATTTGAGCAATATCATCAGCATAAATAGCACAATTTGCACAAAATGACAGTCATAAATGGTCTAATTAAACCATTTACCCCCAAAACTTTGTGCAAATTGCACTATTTATGACCACAATTTCGTGCAAATCATTTCTGTAAATATTTACACCTGCAATTTTGCGCAAATCACAAGTTGTGGGATTAAAAAAAAAAAAACTATGAAAAAACACGAGTTGGCCCAACTCATCAAGGGTGCTTGAGCCAGAGTATAGGGGGCTGAGCTGGCAAAAACCCACCAAATGTATGCCTCTGACATCCCTAGCCCTTAGTGGTTGCTAACCCAACTTTAGCTGAAAAAAGGGTGTTCCCATCAGACTGTAATTTGAGACTCATAAGGGAGAGGGAATCCTCTTACAGTGCAAGTATATACATGTCTATTCAGAAGTAAGCCCCACTGCAGTCAATGAGACTTATTCCTAGATGTGTAAAGCCGGGGTCCTCAACTGTTTTGGGTTGGTGGGCACATTTGAGAGAATTCTGGAATTTCAAGAGAATGTTGTGGGCACTCCCATAAAATGATGGCTGGGCAGGAGAGGGGGTGGTCCAATCATAAAATGGCTGCCATGGTGGGCATGACTGGTCAGAAAATACTCATTACCCAGAAGGCAAATTGGTGAGATTAAAAGACAAATAACTTGTCCAAGAACCTAAGTATAAAGCAGAGGTAGGGTCTGAGCTCTAAAACACAAACCACTGATTTGAATCCATAATAATTGTACTGGAGGGTAGCCCTTTGCTTTGCAGTGTGCAGCCTCCAACTTAATTTAAAAAAAAAAATCTTAAGGAATTAAATAACACTCAGGAGGGGCAGGGATCCTGATGAGCAGCAATAGAGGTGTCCACAGGAATATTGGTTCCCACAGGCACTACGCTGAAGACCCAAGAGTGTACAGGATTTCAGCCTTGAGTACCCAGGACTCAAAGATACCAACAAAGGTTTGTTTGTTTGTTTTCTTAAATCTACTGAATTCACATTTCAAGGGGTTGCAAGAGGTTGCTGAAATGGAAGCACATATTTATCAGATAGGAACCTTTTCCAGGCATTATTACATGAATGGGGTCTGGGTGGCAGAATTGATACCCATCTAAATGCATGTGAACTTCTGAATTCTAGCATCTCCACCCTCACTTACACATTCTCAAGCAATCATCAAAGGCATTGCCACTCAACATGAAACTCAATATTTATTTCTTAAAACCATTTTGATACCAATGTTAAAGGGGGGGGTTAGACTGCCATGTTTATTATTTCAGTGAAGTATTCAACTAACCTTTCTCTTCTCCCTCCCTCGCCCCCCATGCTTCACAACTGGTTCTACATCAAAAATCCTATTTGCCAACCCTGGTGTTTTGTGTGTGTGTGTGTGCGTTTTAAAGAGCAACTCTGAACATGTGCAGTTTTGCATTTAAAAGCTCACTTAAATCATAGTACTATCATGACTACAGGAATAAAATGGAGCTTGCATCTGCTGCCCTGATCCTAAACACATGTATTCAATCAACCTTGAGTGCTCATTGGAAGGACAGATACTGAAGCTGAAGCTCAAATATTTTGGCCACCTACTGTGAAGAGAAAACTCTCTGGAAAAGACCCTGATGCTGGGAAAGATTGAAGGCAAAAGGAGAAGGGGATGGCAGAGGATGAGATGGCTAGATAGCATCACCGATGCATTGAATATGAACTTGAGCACACTCTGGGAGAGAGCAGAGGACAGGAAGACCTGGCGTGCTATGGTCCATGGGGTCATGAAGAGTCGGACATGACTTAACGACTGAACAAAGCACCATTTTGTTGTAGAAAGTGTGTTTTTAAAGAAAAAAGAATAAAATGAGCATAACCTGAGATGTAACCAGGTTACATCTTATTCAGCAAAATTTATTGTTCTGTGTGTATTGGATGCCACAACATCTTTTTAATAAGGGTTTGTCTAAGTCAGCTAATTGCTGCAGGTATAACACAGCAAATGTTTCTTTTAACCATATGTTTTGGCAATGCCCAACAGTTGCGTCTTTTGGGGAGGAGGTCATTATATGGATACACTTTGTATTGGAACAGTCTATATCAATATATACTGATGTACATGTCCACTTAAATTATCTACCGGCTTCCTGGAAGCTAATGCACGGTTAGTGCAAATTGATTCTCCATGCCCTTTAGACAGCTAAAAGACTGATATTACATCTTTAGAAGGATAAATGCTCACCTCCTATTATTTATTTATCATGTGGCACATTTACATCATATTACAATAAAAGCATAGAGCATAATAAATATGAAATGTAAAATATAAAATATAAAATATAGACAGGAATATTACAAACGTATGTCTAGGTTACAGATATAGTTTTTTACTTCAGTTGTCACAGCCAGGAAATCAGCAAAGTCTCCATTGTAGGCTCGGTTTTGACACTCTGTCACTATATGTTGGATAGTTTGTTTTTCAGCCCCACAATCACAATTTGATGATGTTGTTTTGCCCCATTTATAAAGGGCATCTGCACATCTACCATGACCCGTGCGAATTCAGTTCCAGGTTGTCCATATCGCACGGGGCTGGTCAAACCCAGGTGTTTTTTCCAAGATGCAGGGCAAGCTTTGGCATTGTGGAGGGCAGTTTCCTAGCCAATGTTGTTTCCACGTGTTGTGGATATTGAAATCATCTTCTAGAAGAGCTTTAGCGGTAGAAATGGCTGGATGTCTCGATCTTAACCTGTTTTGCTCCAAGTAGGTTATGTCATTCAATATTGGTAGCTGGAGATAATCTTCCGGTATTCTTGAAGAAGGACGCTCTTTCGTCTTGCATCAGGAGGTGGTATATGGCTCAAAAGAGGCAGCCAGTATGTGGGACCTCCTATACTGCAATGGATTGAAGACCTTGCAATGTTTTTAACATTTGAACAGATGTTGTATAGATGCCAGTTGCAAATGGATACTTATATGGATATTTGGTCTGCCTTTGTTGACATTTATGTATAATCCTTAGGAAGCTGTATTTTCATATATATCTATATCCATATCTATATATCATATTCATGTATTGAAACTGATATGTTCAAATCTGTGTAGTGCAGTTTTTTCTCCTCTTTATGATTTTGTTCTGTTTTGTTGAAATTTCACAATAAAAATTAATTAGAAACAAAAAGAGAGAATAAAATGAGCATCTGCAACCCATGCACATGCCCAGTCAGGTGCTTCCTAATGTTAGAATCATAGAATCATAGAATCATAGAATCATAGAATAGTAGGGTTGGAAGGGGCCTACAAAACCATCGAGTCCAACCCCCTGCTCCATGCAGGAATCCAAATCACAGCATCCCTGACAGATGGCTGTCCAGCCTCATCTTGAATGCCTCCAGTGTGGGAGGGATTTTTAAAATGTTTAAAAATAAAGAATGAATGCAATGTCAGGCCTGGTGGTCCCTGGCTAGGCATATATGGCATTTGTAAAACCTTGTCTGCATTTTGTGGATTGTCAGGTGCCTTTTGTTCCATTGTCATCTCGTTGGCAGAATCAGGTTTTTCCCAAATCCCTGAATTTGTGCAAATTTGCATTTGCACGAATTTACTCTTGCAAAAATGTGCAAATTCCCTCCAATGTGCATTTTCATTTTTAGCCTATGGGGGAGTTGCCCATTTTCAGCTGGGTTTAAAAAACAACAACATATTTTTCTATGTCTAAATTTGCATCAAATTCCGGAAGATTAAACACATACACACACACAGTCCACAAATCCACAGAATCCATGTGGCTTGGGAAAAGCTGGTTTGCTGTGGAATCTGTGGGTTGGATTCATAGAAATCTGAACTCATCCGATCCTGTCGAGGATTTCTCTGACACCCCTAGCCTTGGTGTGTCCAAACTTGCTCACGTGCTTTTTGCCACTGCCACTATCACCTCCTGCTTTCTGGGTAATATCGGGGCTGGGTGAGCTTGGGGAGTGCCTGACTTCATTCCCAAGGCCCAGCCCTAGCTGCACCATTGCTATCTCTCCACCTGCTTGCTCGATCAGAGTCCCTTCCCAAGGCACTGTCTCTGACACATTGGGAGAAGGTGACCAGGTGTGACAGACAGACAGCCCACAGCAGCAACAAGCAAGCATTGCCACCATTAGGGCGCTGTCTCTGCAGGATGGGGACAGCCAAGGAGGTGACCACCCCCTACCCCCAGCATCCACTGCCTAAGGTGACTGTCTCAACATGAGGTAGGAAAATGAAATATGCAAACTAGCATCATTGCAACCTAAATGTCCGTCTGTTCTGGGGTCCTAAAGCTCATTGATAGAGCTCTTGTTTTGCGTATATAACCTAGAGATGTCGCGAGAGTCCATGGGGTGGGGGGAAAATCTAACTGACTCCCCCTTGTCCACCCTCCTGGACCCCACTCACCAAATTATGGGGTGCTCGCAGACCTGTTGAGTGAGCGCCCCATGGCTTGGCAAGCACCCGGCAGCTGCCCTGTCCTCCTGGCGAGCTGCCATTATGCACAACAATGGTGGCTTGGGTGCTTCCAGGTAGGTAATATTGCATAATTGGCATCTGCAAAGGGCCCATTTATGCAATGCTGCAGGTGTGAATGGAGCATTAATGCCTCTAATTTTGTGTAAATGGGTCCTTTATGGCCACCAATTATTCAACATTACCTACCCAGAATCACCTGAACTGCCATTGTTGTGCATAATGGTGGCTTGCTAGTGGACGGGTGGCCCCGCAGCTTTGTCAGGCACTCACCAAGCTGTGGTGAAGCTCGTGCAGCCCCTCAAGCAGAGACAGGCTGCAGCTCAGCGAGTACCCAATGAAGCCAGGCATGGGTGAGTCCATCCATCCCTAATGTAATCACTTTGGTTAATAGGTCTGAGGGAAAAAACCCACCTGAAATCACAGAGGACTGCTGCTACACAGAATAGACACCACCGAACTAGATGGACAATTGTTCTAACTCTTTAGAAGGCCGTTTCTTCTGTGCAAATTCTGCCAGTGCTTACAGCACAACCCTATGCATAGCTCAATCCCACTGAGTTAAGTGAAGCATTGCACCCAGGTAAGCAGTATTTCCTATTGTAGCCTTAATGTTTGTTTGGGGTTTATGTATGTTTTTAAATGCTGTAATATACCCTGTGGCTGTGGGGTTTGGGCGAACTAGATAATGAGGACCAAACAGGTTATTTCAACCAAATTGCAATTATCTTGTGGAGGAAAAAATAATAAAAAAACCCACGCTGAACACCTGTCTATGGCACAGAATTTGTGCTTTATTCTTTATTGAAGAATTCAGTGCCCAGTCCGTAACACTCTTTTCTTTTGTTGTTATTTAAGATCTACTTAATCCCATTTTCTGAAGCCCTGCTTCTACTGCCCATTTTCCCTCCAAGAATCCATTATCAGCTCCTCCCAGCTGGATGAAAAGAGGTGGCTCAGTAACTGTTTTGTCAGGTTCGCTATCTGAAAGCATTAAATCATTGATGATCTAAAGTGGCAAGTGAAGCCTTCACACCGACAAATCAAGCCGTCTCCCTAGCCTACTTTTCAGGAACTGAACTGCCTGCCATATCCACACATATGATATCGCACTTCAGCCAAGATTTTCTTTCCAGCTCAGAGAAGGAACTAAAATGCATCTCGACAATCCCACTGTAGCAATTTTATGGGTTTTTAAGAGATATTTCCACAAGCTGAAAAGACAGTGCTTGGAACAATCATTGATAAAAGCCTTTCCTTCCCCATCTCCCCACCCCAATTTTCTTTTCTTTTTTTATGTTCTCATCAAGACTCTATCTAGACAAACAAAGAATTTCACAGTGGATGTTTTTGCAAACCTCCATCTACAGCTTCTCTTCTACTCTTTAATGCCTGGTTTGGTATGTGCTGTGGGCCATGCCTGTGCTGAAATTTGGTTACCCAGTTGCTGTCAAGCTAATTGTTTCATTCTGGAATGGAGCACATTCAGTGCTTTCCCATTGGTTTTTAATTAAGGAGCAACAGATACAGTCTAAAGAGCTGTAATCAAAAGAAAGTAGACAGTGGCTGAAGAGTAAATTGGCTGATATTCCTGAAATTCATTTCAATCCAATCAATTTTTGCAATTATTTATTGTAGAGAACTAGGCTTTATAACAATCCCTGGACAGATCAGAGAGAAAAAATAGTAAACATGGACTTTGTGCAAACTAATGGCATTAGTAAATAAATAAATAAATAAATAAACAAACAAACAAACAAACAAACAAATGATGCAGCTAGGCATAGGGATGCTGGAGAAATTCGAGACCAATTAAAATTAGAGCAGATTTCTAAGAATCTGACCGGAGGAATCTACTGCAGAGTGCCCCCCCTCAGGCCATGCAGAGTCCATGGACTTTCAGATGATTACTTTCCCAAAATTCAAGCATATAAATTCATAGAAAAATATGTAAGTTTCTGTTGAGAAAACATTGAATGGAATGGGGGGGGGGAATACACTAAACATTATGTACAGAGGTAAATTATGTAAATACTTACATAAACACTCACATAAATATTTACGTAATTATTTCCATATTTTCCTGCATGTTGCAAAAAAAATCTGTCTATGGGTGGATGATGGAACGAAAGGTGCCTGACAATCTACAGAACACAGATGGAGCAGATTTTACACAGTCCGTACATCCCTAGCTAGGCGGCCACTACTACAGGGCATCATCACCATCATTGTTTTTGCATTTCATGAATGGAAGAGCTCCTTTTGTTCACAGAAAGCAGCAGAGGCTCCCCATAGAAGGAAGGCGGTGGGGATGTGATATTCTCCTTGCAGCCCCCTGCTTCACCTCTCATGTTGCTGTGGATGGTCCCCCAGCTTTCCAGAGTAGCTTTCCAGGAATCATAGAGGACTACAAGGGGGAAGAGGAATTATGAAGATCACCTCCCTGAACCCTTGCTCCAGCATGACCAGAACTCTACTAAATGCTACTCTGGATCCAACCCATAAAATGTACAGGTCCATATAGAAACAAAGTCCAACTCAAGGCCATGTAAGTTCATTATTTCCTTCATTTATTCTTTTCCTGTATACCCTGCTTTTCCTGCCAGGAGATGAGATTGGCTTATGTTTGTTTCTCACTAGGAAATCTCCCATGCAGCACTGAACTTCTTCATGTACCTTTAGATGTTTCAGTTTATGTGAGACTTCCTGTGATCTCTCATCCAAAGTCGAATCAGTTCCACACTAGGGATGCTTGAGAAATTCAATCTTTCCAAATACTTGGATGAAATGACCTGGCCCACATCACTTGAACTAAGGTGCAGATTGGACCTGAGCTATACCACAGATTTCATGCTTCTCCACATGTTTAAAAGTATCAAAAATACAGATGTAAATACATATATTGGAGCAAAATGTGGATTTTAATATGCATTGTGTGAGAAAATGCACATTTAAATATGCATTCCAGTATGTATTTTGATAACCATGTTGAGACACTTTCTTTTTACAAGATTCACAGCTTAATGTGGAAATGGAACAGAAGAACTGCATCAAAACATAAAGTGTCAAGGAACAGAAATAGAAGAGTTTGTTGATCCTATTTAGGGATGGGAAAATCAGTGAGGCTCTAGCTTATCTTCAAGTTCCACCTTGAATCTTAGTTCGCTTCATTCCCATTCCTGATTGTGCGGTTCCTTGAGCAGGAAAAGTACAAATCTTTGTGCATTATTTTTAAAATACATACCCAACAGCATACTTTCCCCCCTTAACTAAAGTTTGAAAATGCACATTTTTCCAAAATGCTCAATTTCAAAGTGTGCATTTTTTCTATAGCATGCATTTTGCAAAAGAGCACTGGAAGCTTGGAAACAGGTGAGCTTTGCCCATGAACTGCACTCACATCTGCATTCACGGATGTGAAAAGTTCTGTTCATAAACAAATGAAAACAAGATTCTTGTACATCCCAAATCCTATTCCATACCTGCTTGGCTTTAATAATACTCTGGCCTCAGACGCTCCTATGTCCAGTCTGTTACCATGAAGCTCAGCAGCATTGCTACTTTTGAGGCATAGAATCACGGAATCACAGAATAGTAGGGTTGGAAGGGGCCTGTAAGACCATCTAGTCCAACTGCCCGCTGTCTCGCCAAAGGCAAGGGTTCTTTTTGGATTCAGGAGCAATAAGCACACAGGTGAGTCAAAGTCAAAGGATTTTATTCAAAGCAGGCAAAAAGATATCAGAAAGAATATACAATACCAAGCAAGCAGTCTTCAATCAGTTGTCAGGAGCCCCAGTGGAAGGACAATGAGGAGACCCCAGTATATGGCTAGCATGTAGCACCTTCCCAGTCAGGTCTGCATCAAAGCTTCTCTTAGGCAAAACTGCGGGGCTTTTTTATACCTTGAGTGCTACGTGCCGCTTAGGACAGTACCTTAATTAATCACACCTGTTGTGCTTAAGCCACCTGATGATGTATGTCATATCTGTACCACGCAAAAGATTAGGCAAAGTGAGTGGACAATAGCCAGATGGTACACTCCCACATTCCAAGGCCGTCCCATCATTCATGTCATCCTCCTGCATACATGCCATCCCCACCTGCAACCGACTCTGAAAACTGAATTTCACACTTCACACTTTCACACCTTAAGGAGGCCTAAGTTTTAAGGTCTTCCAGGAGACATGGGAATAGAAGGAACAACTGTGGCACACCATCCCTATCTCCTTGATATACAATAGTCAGCCGGTGGTTTTCCTCTACACCCGCTCAGTGCAGGAATCCAAGTCAAAGCATCTCTGGCAAACTCATCTTGAATGCGTCCAAGTGTGGGAGAGACCACCACCTCCCCAGGTAATTGGTTCCATTGTTGTATTGCTCTAACAGTCAGGAAGTTTCTCCTCATGTTCAGCCAGAATCTGGCTTCCTGTAACTTGAGCCCATAATTCCGTGTCCTGCACTCTGGGATGATCAAGAAGAGATCCTGGCCTTCTTCTCTGTGACAACCTTTCAAGTACTTGAAGAGCACTATCATATCTCCCCTCAGTCTTCTCTTCTGAAGGCTAAACATGCCTGGTTCTTTCAGTCTCTACTCATAGGGCTTTGTTTCCAGTCCCCTGATCATCATCATTGCCCTCCTCTGAACCCTCTCCAGTTTGTCTGCATCCTTCTTAAAGTGTGGAGTCCACAGGTCTTTGAGACAGACTTGAGTTTCAATCCCACACAGCAAGGAGTCTCCACAAGTACTACTCTTCTCTTCTTGTTGTAGGCCTTGGCTTCATTGCCTCTGCTTGACTGACCTTCAGCCTCTTGCTCGCTCTCATGCAGGTTCCCCTGTAATTCTTCCTCTGCAGGCTGTCCTCCAGTCTCATCCTCAAGTACCTGGAAATGGTTCCATAGCTCCACTGCTTCCACTGGTGCAGAGTGGTGTCTAGTTCTTCTGCTCCTAACTATAACCTTTTTCCAAGGAGTATCCTCTATTCCATTTTTCCTCACCTCAGCAATTTCCTTTTCTGCCTCAGCTTGCTGTTGCTCTTCTAGCTTCTGTACTTTGCATTGCTGCTGTAGTTCCATTGTTCTGTCTAAGAACTCTTCAACTTCTCTTATTCCCTGATGGGTCACCACTCACTGCTCCAGTCCTCTTACCTTTTCTACCAACAATGTAATCAACTTGCACTTGTTGCACATGTAGGCCATGTTGTTCTCAGGCAAGAAAACAAGCATTGCACAGACTTTGCAGGTCACCACTACTGGAGAGTCTTTTCCTTCCATAGTCTCTATTCCTTTTTTGTTTCTAGCTTTCTGATGGTACTGGGATAGCCTGTGGTTTGTCCTCTATTCACTGGAGGTTAACAACAGAGTCCCACTAGTATGGAAGTGTGTGTTACAAGAAAAAGAAATTGAAAACAAAATTTGTTAGGGACCTCCCCCTTGACTTCTCCTGCTGAGCTCCTCTTTGCTTTCTCTGTTTGCTCACTTTAATCACATGCTCTCTGGGAGCTTGCATGGTTGTATAGCCCCTAGACCAGCAGGAGCAGCTACCTCTGCTGTGCTCAGCTAGGAGGTGGGAAACAGACTCACACACTATTTCCCTACTTCTCTGCCTCCATTTTCCAGGGCTTCCTTTGGTCACATGGTTGTTTAATTCTATTGGCAGTGGTGAGCTCCCCATGTAGTTTTGTTGGGTGATATCATGGCATTTTGTACAAGATGATGATTGCATAAAAACACTGGTCAATTAAAATCCCATGGATCACCTCAGCCATTGGGATTAAACAACAAGTCAGGCAAATGGGGCTGAGGGTGGTGAGGGCAGAGAAGAAGGAGGAAAATTACACCAGGACAAAGCAATCTGGTAACAAAAAACAAAACAAAACACATACCGTTTGTGGAGATGTGTGAATCAGCAAACCTCGAGCTCACCAAAGTTCTCTGAATTCCATCTCAAAGCTCATTCCAACTTCAGTCCATATCAGATGAGAGCTCCCCCCCTTTCACATGAAAATTAGTCAATATTTTCATGCATATTTTCCCAAATGTCCATATCAATTGTGTACATCTTTGGAAAATATACGTTCTTCTCCCACTGATTACATTTGTGTCCATTTTTCAAAAGTATGCATTTTTTCATACAGATGTTTCCAATGTACGCATGTTGTCAAACACATGTTAGGGGGGTCTGCACATGATATTGCAAGCTTGGAAACATATGGACTGTCATGCCCTACCTGGAGGAAGATTCATCTGAGGAAGAAGAGAAGGGTAAGAGCCAGCACAATGAAGGATGCCATGCCCTACCTGTCATGCCCTACCTGGAGGAGGATTCATCTGAGGAAGGAGGGTAAGAGCCAGCACAATGGGCCCCAGCCAGAGCCAAGCAAGGAACAGGAGTCCTTGGCTGACAGTCCTCCCCTGGAAATATTACAGGAGCAACCTGGCCCCTCTCAAACAGTTCCTGAATTCCCCCAAATGCTGGAAGCAGAGCCTGAGATAATCCATCCCTCTGAACAGCATAGAATCAGATGTGAGCAGCAAAACAACAAGAGGAAGTCACAGCGTGGGGCCTCCCTTAAAAGCAACACGCCAACCTAATTAGACAGATGTGCTGATGAATGACCAACTATAAATCAGCCCAGCTGATGATAGGGATGTCAGAGAATTCCACCACGGATCTCAGTGAAGTCGAATGCCAATGCATTCAGCCCCCCGAAATCCATGGTGGAACAAAGCCCCCCACCACTCTGCAAAAGGCACGTGAAACGGAGCACATCCCTGGTGCCGTTCGCGCTGCTTTGCAAATGGTGGCCGCATCTGCGGCCACCATTCGCTTCCCCATTTTTGCCGTGATAGGCTACATAAATACTTAGCCTATGTAAATACACCATTTGCATCCCTGCGGAGGCCATGATAGGCTATGTAAGTATTTAAGTAGCCTCACGGCAAAAAAAGGGAACACAAATGGCGCCGCCGTAGCCGCCACCATTTGCGCCCCTGTTTTTTTGCCATGATAGGCTATGTAAATATTTACATAGCCTATCACAGCGAAAGACAGGGACACAAATGGCAGCCGCTATGCCATTTGTGCCCCTGTTTTTTTGCTGTGATAGGCTACCTAAATATATGCGTAGCCTATCTAGGGATGGCGGAGAATTCCGCCACGGATTTCAGTGAAGCCAAAGGCACTGGCATTTGGCCCCCAAAACCCATGGTGGAATGGCCTCCCACCCCCCACCACTCCACAGAATCCCCCCGGGATGAAGCTTACCTGAGGCAGATGCGGAGGTGGCGGCAGCTACAGCAGTGGCTATGGCAGCAGTGGCGGCAGATGGTCTCTCGGCTGGCTGCTGCAGCTGCAAATGGTGGCCGTCGTAGCAGCCACCATTTGCGTCCTGTCAGGCTGCCATGATAGGCTACCTAAGTATTTACGTAGCCTGTCACAGCAAAGAGCAGGGACACAAACGGCGGCCTCCGTAGCTGCCACCATTTGCGTCTGCAGGCTCTGCACGCCTGCGAATGCACCCAGCCGGCAGCTCCGCAGAGTTGCCGCGGAGCGGAGCCGGCCAGGCTAGGATTCCGGGGGGAGGTGCAGAGTGTCTCCCCCCCCACCGCAAATCACCCCCTTTGAAAAGGTAAGTGACTTTCACACATCCCTAGCTGATGACAGCTCTCTGCTGCTAACAACAGGTTCTGAAACTCTGCATTGCTTTCCAAGATACTAGACCCTTGGATACCCATCTGGACAATGCTTTTGGACACCCCACTGACTGGCCTTGACACTTGATAAAATGGAAACTTGTGAACTGACCTTTGGACTGCTTTGATCTTGTCTCTGCCTGTGCCTGCAAAACCTGCTTGAAATTCCTGTGTATAACCTCGGTCTGAACTGGTTGCGCTCTCACTGCTGCTCCTGGGACTATATGTGCCTTGCCCAAGGCCCTTGCCTGCATTGAAATAGGATATGGACTTTGACCATGTATTGCATCCAAGTCCATGTTTGGTCTGGGAGGTGCAAACTTGGTAAATCCTGATCAAAAACAAACTGAAACAAATTTCTCATATGTGCCTATAGTTAGTCAAGATGGGTCTTATGCATAGCAGCTAGTATTTGAAAATCTCTGTGAGCCCTTGGCTACATAGGTAGGGCATCTAGCTTCCCCTAGGGATGTATAAAACTCACTTACCTTTTCATGGATTGATTCGCGGTGGGGGGGAGGTGCTCCATCCCTCCCCCCGGAATCCTCGATAGGAGGGGAGGAGATCCAGTCCTCCCCCCCGGATCCCTGCCCGGCCGACTCCGCTCCACAGTGGCTCCATTGAGCAGTCGGCCAGGGCCATCCGCAGCAGGATTTCTGGCCGCAGATGGGCTGCTGTGGACGCAAATGGCGGCCGCCGTAGCAGCCACCATTTGCGTCCAGCCAGGCTGCCGTGATAGGCTACGTAAGTATTTACATAGCCTATCATGGCTAACCCCCCCAAACAAACAAAAAAACCCAGCGTACGCAAATGGTGGCGGCTACGGCAGCCCCCATTTGCGTTCCCTATTTTTTGCTATTACGGAGAAAAAAAGGGGAACAGAAATAGCGTAGTGGGTGCTATTTGCATTCCTTTTTTTCCCGCCTTTCTAGCCTACGTAAATATTTACATAGGCTAGAATGGCAAAAAAAAAAGAATGCAAATAGTGCCCACTACACTATTTGCATTCCCCTTTTTTTCACCGTAATAGCCTATGTAAATATTTACATAGGCTAGAACGGCAAAAAATAGAGAACACAAATGGCGGCCGCCGTAGCCGCCGCCATTTGCGTACGCTGTGTGTTTTTTTTGTTTTTTGTTGAGGTTAGCCATGATAGGCTACGTAAATTCTTATGTAGCCTATCATGGTGCAAGGACGGCAATGGTGGTGGCAGCAGCCCTGCAGTGGCCGGCCAGGAGACCAGTTGCCGCCGCCGCTGCCAGAGCCACTGCCGCCAAATCCACGCCAGGTAAGTGCCGTCCTGGGGGGATTCTGCAGGGGGGGGCAGGAGGCAGGAGGCCATTCCACCACGGATTCCGGGGGGGGCGGATTCTAAAGAATTCTGCCTCACTGGAATCCGTGGCGGAATTCTCCACCGTCCCTACTGAAACTACCACCAAACTGCAGCAGCACAGCAATGGTGAAATATCAGTATCCCCTTTAAAAAAGGTGTGTGAGGAGTATGCACCTTGTTGTAAAACAATGGTGCTCCTGAATAGGGATGGACGAAAGTCCCTTACCTGTCCTCAAAGCTTGCTTCGCGGTGGGGGGGAGGCGCTTCGCTTCTCCCCCCGAGGTTCATGCGAGAGGAGGAAGCGCCCCGCCTCGCCCGGCCGAAATTCAGGCCGGGCGGGAGGCGCCCCATCCCTCGCCGGCGAAACTCAGGCCGGGTAGAAGCGCCCAGTCTACCCGGCCACGAAAAAAAAAAAACCACCCCCGTGATTAGGGATGGGGGAGAATTTCTCCCCGAAACTTCGGGGGGCTGAGTGCCAATGTGTTCGGCCCCCCGAAGTAGTTTTGGGGAGAAATTCTCCGCACCCTCCCTGCCCCCGCACACCCCCCCGGGACGGGATTTACCTTTCCCGAATGTCCCTCCTGGCGGCTGGTCCCGGCGGCGGTTCATCAGGTCTTCGACAGGGGCAGAGGCGGCAGCCGGTCTTTCGACCGGCTGCCGCAGCCGCCATTCCAATAAAAGTAAAAAAAAAACAAAACGCCCCCGTGATAGGCTACGTGACGATTAACGTAGCCTTTCACGGCTAGATCTGCAAAGTCAGCCGGGATAGGCTACGTAAATCGTCACGTAGCCTATCACGGGTGACTTTAAAAAAAAAAAAAAAAGCGCGTATGGCTAATGGCGGCCCCCATAGGGAGCCGCAATTCACATTCCTTATTTGGTCGCTGTAGTCTACGTAAAGATTTACGTAGACTACGGTGAAAATAAGGGCAACGCTACAGGGACCAAATAAGGAACGCAAATGGCGGCTCCCTATGGGGGCCGCCATTTGCGTACGCGCTTTTTTTTTTTCAAAGTCACCCGTGATAGGCTATGTGATGATTAACGTAGCCTGTCACGGCTGACTTTGGAGATCTAGCCGTGATAGGCTACGTTAATCGTTACGTAGCCTATCACAGGGTTGTTGGGTTTTTTTACTTTCCTTGTAATGGCGGCGGCGGCAGCCGGTCGAAAGACCGGCTGTCGCCCCCGCCTCTGACAAAGACCCGACGAAGCGCAGCCGGGACCCGCCGCCGGGAGGGACATTCGTGAAAGGTAAGTCCCATCACGGGGGGGGCGCGGGGGGGCAGAGAATTTCACCGCCGATTTCGGGGGCCAAATGCATTGACACTCGGCCCCCCGAAGTTTTGGGGAGAAATTCTCCCCCATCCCTACTCCTGAAAGCATCCAGGGACTACCTCTCCCAGGGCCCATTTACCATCAACAGCCCACTGAGAAGGATTCCAGGAGAGGGAAGGAGGTAGATGAGGACCACTTCAGAATCTGTGTCAGATCTACACCTTGTGTCATATGAGTATAATAGAATCATGGAATCATAGAATAGTAGGGTTGGAAGGGGCCTATAAGACCACTGAGTCCAACCCCCTGCTCAGTGCTGGAATCCAAGTCAGAGCATCCCTGACAGATGACTGTCCAGCCTCAACTTGAATGCCTCCGGTGTGGGAGAGCCCACTACCTCCCTAGGTAATTGGCTCCATTTTCATAATGCTTGTACAGTCAGGAAGTTTTTCCTGATGTTCTGCCAGAATCTGGCTTCCTGTCACTTGAGCCCATAATTCCGTGTCCTGCATTTTGGGATAATCGAGACAAGATCCTGGCCTTCCACTCTGTGACAACCTTTCAAGTACTTGAAGAGCGCTATCCTATCTCCCCTCAGTCTTCTCTTCTCAAGGCTAAACATGCCCAGTTCTTTCAGTCTCTCCTCATAGGGCTTTGTTTCCAGTCCCCTGATCACCTTGGTTGCCCTCCTCTGAACCCTCTCCAGTTTGTCTGCATCCTTCTTAAAGTGCGGTGCCCAGAACTGGACACAGTACTCCAGATGAGGTCTAACCAGTGCTGAGTAGAGGGGAGCAAGTACTTCCTGGGATTTGGAAGCTATACTTCTATTAATGCAGCCCAAAATAGCAGTTGCCTTTTTTGCAGCTGCATCACATGTTTGGCTCATATTGAGATTGTGATCTACAACAATTCCAAGATCCTTCTCACTTGTAGTGTTGTTGAGCAAAGTATCCCCCATCTCGTAACTGTGCATTTGGTTTCTTTTTCATAGGTGCAGATCTTGGCATTTATCCCTATTAAATTTCATTCTGTTGTTTTCAGCCCAGCACTCCAGTCCATCAAGATCACTTTGAATTTTGTTTCTGTCTTCTAGGGATGTACAAAAGTTCCGCCAGGGATCTCGGGGAGGCCGAATGCCAGCACATTCGGCCCCCCGAAATTGGTGGCGGAACGGCCCGCCCCCCCGCCCCGCCAGGATGAGACTTACCTTGGGCGGATCTTCCTGGCGGCTCCAGCGGCGGCTCCGGCAGCGGTTCGGCAGCGGCGGCTGCGGCGGCCAGTGTTCCGACCAGCTGCCGCCGCTGCCATTTCCAGTTAAAAAAAAAAAATGTGATAGGCTATGTAAAGATTTACGTAGCCTATCACAGCTAGGTTTTTTTAAAAAAACGTGATAGGCTACGTAAATGTTTATGTAGCCTATCACAGCTGACTTAAAAACAAAACAAAACGGACGGACGCAAATGGCAGCGGCCATGGCCGCCGCCATTTGCGTTCCTTATTTTGGCACGTCTTAGTCTATGTAAACATTTACATAGACTAAGACGGTGAAAATGAGGGGAACGCAAATAGCGTAGAATTTCGGGGGGAGGGACAGAGTCCCTCCCCCCCCACAAATGTCACCCTTCAAAAAGGTAAGTGACTTTCGTACATCCCTATACCAAATGTGTACTAAATAAAAATTAAATTTCTCTCTTGACCCTCCCGTCACCCCCAGTTTTTGTTTTCAATCTGTTCTGCTTTATATCATCAAACCAGAGCTCCTAAGCTTTCTGTACAAAAACATTACTTCTCTCCTCTGTTTTTGGATTGTTTCCCATCTTTGACCAGTTAAGATCCATGGCGGAATTCTCTGACATCCCTATTCAGCAGTATGTGAACCAAGAACTACCAGAAGTACAAGCGGGGAGGAACTAGAGATCAAATCGCCAACATTCGCTGGATCATGGAGAAAGCAAGAGAATTCCAGAAAAACCTCTGTTTCTGCTTCATTGACTACGCTAAAGCCTTTGATTGTGTGGATCACAACAAACTGTGGCAAATTCTTAAAGTGATGGGAGAACCAGACCACCTTACCTGTCTCCTGAGAAACCTGTACGAGGGCCAAGAAGCAACAGTAAGAACCAGACATGGAACAACCGAGTGGTTCAAAATTGGGCAAGGAGTACGACAAGGCTGTATATTGTCACCCCGCTTATTTAACTTATATTCAGAGTACATCATGAGAAACGCCGGGCTGGATGAATCAGAGGTCAGAATTAAGATTGCAGGGAGAAATATCAACAACCTCCGATATGCGGATGATACCACCCTAATGGCAGAAAGCGAAGAGGATCTAAAGAGCCTCTTGCTGAGGGTGAAAGAGGAGAGTGCAAAAGCTGGTTTGAAACTCAACATTAAGAAAACTAAGATCATGGCATGTGGCCCCATCACTTCCTGGCATATAGAAGGGGAAGAAATGGAAGCAGTGACAGATTTTATTTTCTTGGGCTCCAAGATCACCGCAGACAGTGACTGTAGCCATGAAATTTAGAGATGCTTGCTCCTTGGGAGGAAAGCTATGGCAAACCTAGACAGCATATTAAGAAGCAGAGACATCACCATGCTGACAAAGGTTTGTATAATCATGGCTATGGTTTTCCCAGTAGTAACGTATGGCTGTGAGAGCTGGACTATAAGGAAGGCTGAGCGCCGAAGAATTGATGCTTTCGAACTGTGGTGCTGGAGAAGACTCTTACGAGTGCCCTGGACTGCAAGGAGGTCAAATCAGTCAATCCTAAAGGAAATCAACCCTGAGTGCTCATTGGAAGGACAGATACTGAAGCTGAAGTTCAAATATTTTGGCCACCTAATGCGAAGAGAAGACTCAGTAGAAAAGACCCTGATGCTGGGAAAGATTGAAGGCAAAAGGAGAAGGGAATGGCAGAGGATGAGATGTCTAGATAGCATCACCAATGAAATGAACATGAACTTGAGCACACTCTGGGAGAGAGCAGAGGACAGGAAGGCCTGGCGTGCTATGGTCCATGGGGTCACGAAGAGTTGGACATGACTTAACGACTGAACAACAACAAGAACAACATGTGCTTGAACACACATTAACACATTTCAGTCAAGGCACATAATTCTTTCCAACACATTTCTTCTCTTTGGAGTAGACAGAAGTTCTATTGGTCAATAAGGAGCACCCTAGCTTGCTCATCGAGGGGGACTCAAGGTGAGATGTGAGAAACTAGCAACTTGCTGAAAACGTGTAGCCACTTCATCATTGCATAGTGTGCATAGGAGAGAGGGAAAGGATAGCCATAGAGGGGAGGAAAGGAAGATTAACAGTTTATACAACATGAAAAAGCAGCCTGAGGTAAAACAATGAGGAAGTGGGTTTCTTGTCTGTCTGTCTCTCTGTCTAATTGTGTGTGCCTGTATGTAAGAAACAGAGAAGGAGGGAGGGAGAAGGTGGAATGGCTCCAGACTTCCCCATTTTTGGCTCCAGCCAGGCCCACCACTGGCATGCCCACCACTCCCAACAGGTTTCCCCCAGTTCTTGCTTCCCCCAGATATTTTTAAGAGCTTTCCTAGAGTTCAAAAAGCCTAATTCTTCCAGGCAGCAATGCAGGGCTCTTAGAACTGAGACTTTTAGCCTGGCAGCAGTTTCTGAACCACACCCATTTTTAGAATAGAAGAAGGAGGAGGAGAACAAGAAGATGAAGACCCCCCAGTCACCTCCTATACTTAAGAGCAGGGCTGGCCCAAGACATTTTGCTTCCTGAGGCAAAGGACAAGTTGGTGCCCCTCCCATTCCATGTACAAAGACTGACTGGGCAGGAGGGACCACATCAGAAGGCAGCAAGCTATCTTAGGGGGCTTGAAGCAGGCTACAGGGCCCATAGATCTCTCCTCCAATCCCATGCTACCACCTCCCAGAATCTGCTGCTTGAGGCAACTGCCTTACTCTACCTAATGGTAGGGCTGGTTCTGCTTAAAAGGGAAATGCAAACCCTGCCCCCACCCAAGAAAATTTGATGAAATTTTCCCCCTTCCTGCAAGAGGCAGAAGAACAATGTCTTTCAAGAATTTCATGAAAGTACAGATGAAAGTTCGGAATAGCACTAACTTTATTTTATTCTGCACTTCGTATAGGCAGCCCTGCATGCAAGATGTTTCTTTTGAAATTGAATGAAATTTATTTTTCTTATTATGTAATTACTGGATGATGCACCTTCTGTACAAAGGATACCCACCCATTCTTAGTTCATATATACATTTTAAAAATCCCATTTTTCTCGAGTGCTGTATCAAACCACTCGTTTCTGTGATGGCAGGTGTAGAATTACCTTGAATATATTAGGTAACACCAAGACATTCAAAAATAGACAGAAAGCTGCTGCTTCTTCAACTCTGATTTCAACTAGACTCAGAACATAGGTCAAATGCTCCTAAAATATTCTAGGCTGAAACTATCCCCTAACAAACAGAGAGAGCTGGAAGCATATCAGGAGATAATTCCTGAAAGGATTAATTTCACATATTTTTGTCCACTCAGATATCTCCCTCTCCTATTAGTATTGTTTTGTTCATGATAGATGACTGTGATTTGTATGTGTTCTGCACTGATGTCTGCAAGTACCATTCTGCTATTTCTTCACTCAAAAAGGCTCCAGCAGCTTTTGCCTTGTTTTGAAACAAGGCACACAGGGGTGATTTTGAATGGAGAAAACCATGGTTATGGGCAGGTAAAGAGTTAGGGTCAAAAGGGGTGTAGGGATTTTGTTAAATCCATTCTGTCTGTGTTTCGCAGATTCTCAGGTGTCTCTAGTTCCATCATCCATTCACTGATGAAAGCAGTCCCCACCCACCCCACCGAGAATTTCAGTCTCCTTTGGCTAATGTGCATTAGGGCTAATGCTGTCAGGAGTGCCCCTGCTGCCTTCTGAAATCCTCATGTAGCCAGAATCAACATGCAGACAAAAGTAGGGTTGGCGGAGAATTTCTCCCCGAAACTTCGGGGGGCCGAGCGCCAACGTGTTCGGCCCCCCGAACAAGTTTCAGGGAGAAATTCTCCGCACCCCCCTGCCCCCCACACACCCCCCCAGGACAGGACTTACCTTTGCCGAATGTCCCCCCTGGCGGCAGGTCCGGCCGGCGGTTCAGCGGGTCTTCGCCGCCGCCATTCCAATAAAAGAAAAAAAAACGCCCCCGTGATAGGCTACGTGATGATTAACGTAGCCTATCACGGCTAGATTTGCAAAGTCAGCCGTGATAGGCTACGTAAATCGTCACGTAGCCTATCATGGGTGACTTTAAAAAAAAAAGCGCGTATGGATAATGGCGGCCCCCATAGGGAGCCGCCATTCGCGTTCCTTATTTGGTCGCTGTAGTCTATGTAAAGATTTACGTAGACTACGGTGAAAATAAGGGCAACGCTATTTGCATTGCCCTTATTTTCGCCGTAGTCTACGTAAAGATTTACATAGACTACAGCGACCAAATAAGGAATGCGAATGGCGGCTCCCTATGGGGGCCGCCATTTGCGTACGCGCTTTTTTTTTTTAAGTCACCAGTGATAGGCTATGTGACAATTAACGTAGCCTATCATGGCTGACTTTGCAGATCTAGCCATCATAGGCTACGTTAATCGTCACGTAGCCTATCACGGGGGCGTTTTTTTTTTAAAAAAAAAAACGTTTTAGTTCGCGGCTGGGCGAGGCGAGGCGCCTCCTCCCCGGCCTGAATTTCAGCTGGGTGAGGCGGGAATCCTCCCCCCCGGCCTGAAATTTGGCCGGGCGAGGCGGGAAGCCTCCCCCCCGGCCTGAACTTCGCGGGGGGAGCAGCGAAGCGCCTCCCCCCCACCGCGAAAAGCTTCGTGGACAGGTAAGTGACTTTCGTCCATCCCTAGACAAAAGGGCTCTTTTCCAAGGCTTTATTTCCATTCAACCTAATGACGCTTACAGATGCTAATTGCCTGAGAACTAAGTGGAAAACTCAAAGGAGCAGCCTACCAGGGATTCTAAGCATTAGGAAGGTCAGTTGGTCTCCATTTGGAGAAAAGTGCAGCAACTCTGTGAACTTAAGGAGTAGGAGGGGAGACTCCCCCGTTTCCCATGGGGCATCAGGGCACAGCTGTTGTCATCGTGCCAAGAGGGCTGAGCACCTCCTCTCAGCGCCCGCAACCTCTCACTTGTCTCTGAACCTGCACCTGCGCCTCGCGTCTAGAAGCTCAAGGTGTCCCTCCCTCTCCATGCCAGAGTCACTGTCACTCCCAGGAATGTGAGCAGGGGGAGCTCTCCCTCCAACTGTGCCTCTGAAAAAGAGCGGATTCCTCTCCCACAGATTGTGTCTCTTCCTCAGAATCAGAGCTGTTTTGGGACTCTATGGGCTCAGACCCAACCCTGACAAATGCGCAATTGTGCTAATGAGCACTTGCACTAATGTGAATTAGCATAAATCCCCCCCAAAGTAAAAAAACAGTCCACAAGTCCATGAAATCCATGTGACTCAGAGAAAGCTAGCCTGCTGAGGAATCTGCAGGTGAGATTCAGAGAAATCCATACTCAAATACACATTAGTGCAAGTGCTCATTAGTGAAAGTGTGCATTATCGCTAATGCGCATTTGCTCAAATGAGGACTGTGTAAATACCCCCCCAAGCGGAAACCCAGGCCAAAAGTCCATGGAATTAATGTAAATCCCCACCCCCAAGAGAAAAACAAATTAGTGTAAATCTGTAATTTACAAATTAGTAGAAATCCCCCTTAAGTGGAAAACCAGTGTAATTTACAAATGTAATCACAAATGTAATTTATGTAATTTACAAATGTAATTACTGTAATTTACAAATTAGTGTAAATACCACCGCCACCCCCAAGTGGAAAACCAGTCCACAAGTCCACGAAATTCACATGACTTAGAAAAAGCCAGTCCCCTGTGAAATCTGCAGGCCAGATTCATAGAAATCTGAACTCATTCGAATCTATTGCAGATTTCTTCAATATCCCTATGTGACACTAAAGCACACTTCTTCTAAGAAAAAGTATTGGGGACACTAAACACATAACTGGCAACTGCATCAGTGGGGGGAAGTTTAGCCCAGAGGTGGGCAACTTCCAGATATCGGGAGCTGCACTGCCTTCCAGATGTCACCAGGGCCCACAACACTGCCAGTGCTTGGGGATCTTGGCGAACTCTGCAATAGAATCAATGGAATTTTGTCACAGAAAAGTACATTTAAAACACACACACACAGCAACTGAAAGTGTGCATTTCCCCTATAGGTTAAAGCATGACAATATGCACTTAGGGGGGATTTGAGCATTGTGGGGAGGATTTGTGCATTTTTGCAAGTGCGAATGTATACAAGTGCAAATTCATGCAAATTGTGCAAATTGGAAAAATCCATTGCCATCAATGACCAGGTGACAGAACGAAAGGCACCTGTCAATCCATGAAATGCAGAAGGAACAGATTTTACAAAATCCATACATCCCTACCACTGCTGTTGCACTACCAAATATGCCACCAAAATCATAGAATCATGGAATAGTAGGGTTGGAAGGGGCCGAAAAGACCATCAAGTCCAACCCACTACTCAGTGCAGGAATCCAAGTCAGAGCGTCCCTGACAGATGCAGTGTGGGGGGGGGCTCCTTTCAAAAGCAGAAATTTGTGGTTTGCCAGTGAAATTCAGCAGCATGGCAGTGGTGGACTGTTTTTGAGGCTGCTTTGCTTTAAAATTGCCTCTTTTTGCCCCCGCCACTGATGAATTTTGATGGCAAACCACAAATGTGTGCTTTTAAAAGGCAGCTTCCCTGTCCCATGCCAGCACATCACCAAATTCAGTGGCTCGGGAGGGGGGAAAGGCCATGGGGATGCAAACAGCTTGCAGGCCATGTGTTGCACACCCTTGGTTTAGCCCTTTCCTCCTTGGTGTGGCCCCGACCAAAATTATCTATTGTGCTTGCTATTTGCCTCAGGAGGGAAGCTTCTCTTTTGGAGCTCCTTGCAGGTGCAGACAGGGGTACAATTTTCATTAGGACCACAGTGGGAGATGCAAGTGTTAAATGCCCCTTCCTTGCATCCACTCCCCCTCTACCTGCTATTAACTTTTGCCCTGAGAGTTTCCAGAGTCTCAGGCCAAGCACAACCACACACGTTTTGCCAGAGGAGAGCTTGCTCTAGGACTCTCCATTCCAAAATTTAGTTTTCAACTGTCTTCTTGTGGGGCTCTGGCATCCCTAAAAATCACTTAGGCAGCTGTTCAGTCTGTCCACCATCACATTGATCAGACTTTGTTCACTGTGTGCATGGTGGTTTTTGAGACTGAATTGATTACCCCACTGTAAATTCATGACCAGAATTCCATAAACCAGAGGGTAGCCTGTGTCTACTGTAAGTTTCCAAATATCCATGACCAACCAGGAAGTGAGACCATTTGGGATCCCGTTACTCTGGAACATGGTAAATAATATACCTGCTTTTACTCTATTTCATCTTCTTTCTCCTGAAACAGCTCTAAATTTATCTGTTTGTCCCCCTTCCTTCACTTGCCCCTTGCCACTGCAATTCAGCAGATCCCCAGTTGGTAATCACTTCCCAAAACCCTGCCCAGTCATTTCCCTAGCACCCTCCAAGCTTCTTACTTGGCAAAACATAACTCCCCACCTCCAACCTTTTCTGCTCTATTGTTATTATTACACATAGTCTTCTGGTAAAGTGCTGGGGAGCAAGGATACTAATCAATAATTTTCTTTCTGTAAACATTTTTGGTAGAAGAAAATTTCCATGTTTCAAATATGGTGTTTGTTATATTGTCTTGTCTTGTCTTGTATTATATTGTATTGTCTTATTTTAACCATTTGTATTTTATTTTAGTC
The DNA here is from genome assembly GCF_057233095.1 of Heloderma suspectum. Lineage (NCBI taxonomy): Eukaryota > Metazoa > Chordata > Lepidosauria > Squamata > Helodermatidae > Heloderma > Heloderma suspectum. The sequence continues at coordinate 298,567,733 of NC_139461.1, read as the reverse complement.
TTTACCCACATTCAATTCTTTTTAAATCTAAGTTCTTTTTGTTCTGGAAAATGCTGCAAATTTGGTAAATTCTTATCAAACTGAACTGGAACTATATTATCACACATCCATAGTACAATGTAAAATCTACTGGGTGTGCCCCACGCCTCTGCAAAAAGGTCCCTGTATTTTCTAGGTTCGTTGGGTGCACGTGTATGCATGTTTCCATGTACACATGTGAATGAGAACATTTGGAACCGAACATCACATCTTGTTCAACTTTTAAACACCCTTTCTCCTCACCTCTTCTCTGCTGCAAATCACCCACTCCTGAATAGGGGTGTACAAAACCCCGCTTACTTGGCTCCGCCGGGTTCCGCTGGGGGGGGGAGGCACTCCGTCCCTCCCCCCAGAATCCTCGCCAGCCAGCTCCGCTCCACGGGGATTCCATGGAGTCACTGGCCAGCTCCGCCAGCAGCCGGACATCCGGCCGCTAGCTAGCAGGGACGCAAATGGCGGCGGCCGTAGCCGCTGTTTGTGTCCCTGTGTTCAGCTGTGATAGGCTACGTAAAGACTTACGTAGCCTATCATGTCTGGGTTAAAAAAAAAAAAAACACGCCACCATTTGCATTCCTTATTTTTGGCCGTCTTAGTCTACGTAAATATTTACGTAGACTAAGATGGCGAAAATAAGGGGGAACGTAAATAGCGTAGTGGCGCTATTTGCGTTCCCCTTTATTTTCGCTGTCTTAGTCTATGTAAATATTTACGTAGACTAAGACGGCCAAAAATAAGGAACGCAAATGGCAGCGGCCATAGTCGCCGCCATTTGTGTACACGTTGTGTTTTTTTAAAAAAATAACCCAGACGTGATAGGTTACGTAAGTCTTTACGTAGCCTATCACAAATGGGGGGGGGAACAGACTGCAAATGGCGGCGGCAGCAGCCATTCAGAAGACCAGCCACCGCTGCCGCCGAAGCCGCTGCTGGAGCCGCCACCGTCCGGAACATCCGCCCCAGGTAAGTCTTGTCCCGGAGGGGATCAGCGGGGGGCGGGGGGTGGCAGGCCATTCCGCCATGGATTTCAGGGGACCGAATGCACTGGCATTCGGCCTCACCAAGATCCGTGGCGGAATTCTCTGACATCCCTACTCCTGAAACAAGTTTTCTTAGAATGGCATCAAGGCTCTGCAAACTCCCTAGGTAGTAACAGGGCTGGCAAATACCTCTGCAGGAAGGCTGCTCAAAATTATTGTAGACTGTACTCAATCAGATGGATTAAGGGTCTGACCCAGTGAGAAAGAGCTTCATAGGTTCAAATAAGGGTGGGGGGGAGTAAGTTCCAAATGGGAAGAGAAAAGGATTGTTTTCCCTTTTAAAAAAAGGATTTTAGCTTTCTGTCCAGAAAATGGATGTTGATGGAATATAATTGCTTGTGGGGAACAGTACAAAACAGCTGTAAATATTCCCTGTAGACCTGGAATAGTTCCTGCCAAGTTGTGCAGAATGCATTTGTTTAAACAGAAGCTGCATAATGATGTGGCAATGCGGCTGTCACTCGGTGCGGAAGAGTATATTAAAAAATGTACAGAGCAGAAGGGATTGCTTGCTGCATCATTGAGAAGGATCTCGGGTGCTTCAGATGTGATTAAAATTCACTGGAAAAAATATTAGTGATCCGGTGGCATATTCCCATGACCTACCAGGCAGCTTTGAGGAGCAACAAAGCCTTCCTAGTCAGGAGATGGAAGGATGGTTGATAGCAGCTGAGTGTAAGGTATCACACACAAAAGCCCTTGTCTGGCCTGAACGTAGAAATCATGGACAAGCTGATCATTCTTTCTGAATTCTGTGGTTGGCAGTGCATGGCCAGTTTTAGATGGATGAGCAATCTGTATTGTACTGAGTGTCAGGGCATAGTTGGGTCCAAACAGTTCAGGTTCTGAAACAGGTAGGGATGTACGAAAATCACTTACCTTTCGGGGATTATGCTGATGGTGCGGGGGGAAGCATTCCATAATCCTCGCCGGGGGGTGAGGCACTCCGTTCCTCCCCCCCCCAGAATCCTGGTCGGCTGGCTGTGCTCCGCAGCAATTCTGCGGATCCGCCGGCCGGCTCCGCCAGCAGCCGGACATCTGGCCACTGGCTAGCAGGGATGCAAATGGCGGCAGTCGTAGCTGCCGCCATTTGCGTCCCTGCAGTGAGCCATGATAGGCTACGTAAATGTTGAGATAGCCTATCACGGCTGATTAAAAACAAAAAACAAAAAACATGCATACGCAAATGGCGGCGCCCATGGGCGCTGCCATTTGCGTTCCTTATTTTGGCACGTCTTAGTCTACGTAAACATTTACGTAGACTAAGACGGCGAAAATAAGGGGAACACAAATAGCATAGACGCTACGCTATTTGCATTCCCCTTATTTTCGCCGTCTTAGTCTACGTAAATGTTTACGTAGACTTAAGACGTGCCAAAATAAGGAACGCAAATGGTAGTGCCCATGGGCGCTGCCATTTGCGTACGCGCTTTTTTTGTTTTTTGTTTTAGTCAGCCGTGATAGGCTACGTAAAACTTTACGTAGCCTATCACTTTTTTAAAAAAAAAACCTTGGAAATGGCCGCCGCTGCCGAACCACCGCCGCAGCCGCAGCCACCACCGCCAGGAAGATCTGCCCCAGGTAAGTCCCATCCCAGGGGGGGTGGGGTGTGGCGGGCCATTCCACCACCAATTTCGGGGGGCCGAATGTGCTGGCATTTGGCCTCCCCGAGATCCGTGGCGGAACTTTTGTACATCCGTAGAAAGAGGCAGGTAATGATTAGAGATGTATGAGAAATCTGTTTCAGTTTGTTTTTGACCAGAATTTACCCAATTCAGATCTCCCTGAACTGAATGCAGACCCAAACACAATCTTTGGTCAAAGTCCACACATTTCTAGGGATGACGGAAGAATCTGTCCAGGGCTGAAGCTCGCTGAGCTTTAGTCAGCTTGGCCCCCCAGACTTTGGCTCACTTTCCCACAAGCTGGACCAACTCTGCATCAGGCTGGGCCAGCTCGCAGATTTCTGTTTTTTATTATTTGTGTAAACCAATTTAGGGAAATCACAACTGTAATTTGTGTAATTTGCCTGAATTATGGCAAAAATTTGTGTAACTTGTGCAAATAGCTTTTTATACACACGCGCGTGCACGCACACACACACACACACACACACACAGGTTCCAGATTTCAGAAACAAACCCTGGCTCAGCTTGCAAATGCAAGCTCAGTCAAGGGCACGATGGGAAACTGTCAGGCGCCAACAGTGCTGGATTTCCTGGCAATGCACATTAGGGATGTCAGCAGAGACTTCCACCACAGACTGAAATGGGATCGAATTCCCTTCACTCCATGCCACAGAATCCTCTGCGGAACAGCACCACATGGTCCTGTGGAGCCAGCAGTCATGTGGCTTTTTTTTTCCGTCATCCGCAGAGTCGCTAAATTTTCATAAATAAAAACACGGTGTAGTATATTCCGATAATAAATACCTAAGTTTTTTTAAAAAACAAATTGTGCTCACCGCCTTGTTTGCGGGTGTTCTTTTTAAACTGAAATCCTCCATTTCTGTTTACTTTCAGCCAAAACACTTCCTCTTCCTATGGGCTTCCCAAAAGAAGGCTGTGGAAGTATTTTGGCTTAAAGTAAACAGAGACGGAGGGTTTCAATTTTTTTTAAAAAAATTAATGTTTACAAAAAATAGCAATTGTTACGGAAGTTATGCAAACTCATGGAGACAGCTGGGCACCGGAATTACGGTTGTCAGTACGGATTTATCTTCGTAATTTTCGGAGCGGAAAAAAAAAGGAGAATTCCGGGGACTTGTGAGCGGCAGAACTGGCCGCAAACTGCAGAAGTCAAGCGGCATGGAAGGTACACAATTCATACATCCCTAATGCACATTCTTATACATTTCCTAGTTTGCAATGTGATTCATGAAACAAAGAAGAAGTCTTAAAGAATGCATGGATTTGAACAATGTGCATAGTTTCCAAAAATGCACACAAACACATTTTAATAAATGGACAAAAATTAATACGTTTCAAAAATGCATCCATTTGATGCATACATTTGGGAAAATGTGCACAAAATTACATACACATTCTCATGCAAGTAGGGGAGAAAAACCAAAGCTCACCATCTGATATAGATGCAAGGCAGAACAAGCTTTGAGGTGGAATTCGGAGGCCCTTGACAAGCTTCCATTTTGCACATCCCAAATAATGATTTGAAAGGCCAGTAGGGATGTCCGTCGCTGGGAAATCTGGTTCTTTTTTTGCTTGGAGAGCTCTGCAGGATGCACAACTCACTTTGAATCTGTGAGCTGAGCTCTGGACTGTTCCCCAAACTCTGGGAATTTTTTGCGCAGTTCTGGCGGGGGGGAGCTTCTGCAATTTGTGCAAACTGTGGCCAAATTTGCACAATTTTTTTGATTTCTGCTGTAATTTGCCCAAGATTGGCTGTAATTTGCACAAATTGCAGAAAATCCCACCACCACCCTGCAAAATGCGCAAAATTCTCAGAAAATCCATGAACTGGCCCGGCTCGCTGCAAATGGAGTTGGGTGCCACAGTGTGACCTGAAACAAAGTCTGGGGGGGCAAGCCTGGGAAAATTCATCAAACTCTACCCCAAAATGCCTAATGGCCAAAGTTTCTGGAACAGGCAGTTGAGGGTGCTGAGTGCAGAGTAAGGTGTCTGTTTAACACCTTCTTTTTCCTAGGGATGTACGAAAGTCACTTACCTTTTCGAAGGGTGACATTTACGGTGGGGGGGCGGCGCTCCATCCCTCCCCCCGAAATTCTCTCCAGCCGGCTCCACTCTGCGGTTATTCTGCAGAGCCGCCGGCAGTGGCCGCCCACAGCCAGACATCCGGCCGCTGGGCAACCTGCATAGGGATGCAAATGGCGGCTGCTGTAGCCGCCGCCATTTGCATCCCTGTATTTTGCTGTGATAGGCTATGTAAATATTTACATAGCCTATCACAGCAAAAAAAACACAACAGCAAACACAAATGGTAGTGGCTACAGCGGCCGCCATTTGCGTTCCCTTTTTTTTTGGCTGTGGTAGGCTATGTAAATATTTACGTAGACTATTACGGAAAAAGAGATGGGCGCAAATGGCAGCCACTATGCCATTTACGCCCCTCTCTTTTGCCGTAATAGCCTACGTAAATATTTATGTAGCCTATCATGGCCAAAAAAAAAGGGAACGCAAATGGCGGCCGCCATAGCCACCACCATTTGCGTTCGCTGTTGTTGTTCTTTTTTGCCGTGATAGTAGGGATGGCGGAGAATTTCTCCCCGAAACTTCGGGGGGCCGAGCGCCAACGTGTTCGGCCCCCCGAACAAGTTTCGGGGAGAAATCCTCCAAACCCCCCCCGCCCCCCGCCCCCCCCGGGACGGGACTTACCTTCACCGAATGTCCCTCCCGGTGGCGGGTCCGGCCGGCGGTTCGGCGGGTGTTCAAGCGGGGCGGGAGCAGCAGCCGGTCTTTCGACTGGCTGCCGCCGCCGCCATTGCAATCAAAGAAAAAAAAAACGCCCCCTGATAGGCTACGTCACGATTCACATAGCCTATCACGGCTAGATTTGCAAAGTCAGCCGTGATAGGCTACGTCAATTGTCACGTAGCCTATCACGGGTGACTTTAAAAAAAAAAAAAGCGCGTATGGATAATGGCGGCCCCCATAGGGATCCGCCATTCCCGTTCCTTATTTGGTCGCTGTAATCTACGTAAATGTTTACGTAGACTACGGCGAAAATAAGGGCAACGCTATTTGCGTTGCCCTTATTTTCGCCGTAGTCTACGTAAACATTTACATAGACTACAGCGACTAAATAAGGAACGCGAATGGCGGCTCCCTATGGGGGCCGCCATTAGCGTACGCGCTTTTTTTTTTTTTTTAAGTCACCCGTGATAGGCTACGTGATGATTGATGTAGCCTATCACGGCTGACTTTGCAGATCTAGCCGTGATAGGCTACGTAAATCGTCACGTAGCCTATCAGGGGGTGTTTTTTTTTTAAAAATAAACGTTCACGGCCGGGCAAGGCGGGAAGCCTCCTCCCCAGCCTGAATTTCGCGGGGGGAGCAGCGAAGCGCCTCCCCCCCACCGCGAACGTCCTTTGACGACAGGTAAGGGACTTTCGTCCACCCCTACATGATAGACTACGTAAATATTTACGCAGCCTATCATGGCTTCCGCAGGGACGCAAATGGCATCCCTGCATTAGCCGTGATAGGCTATGTAAATATTTACATAGCCTATCACGGCTATAATGAGGAAGTGAATGGTGGCCGTGGACATGGCCACCATTCGCAAAGCAGCACGAATGGCAGCAGGTAGGTATCCTGTTTCATATGCCTTTCATGGGGGGGGCTTCGTTCCACCACAGATTTTGGGGGGCCAAATGCACTGGCATTCAGCCTCACCAAGATCCGTAGTGGAATTCTCTGACATCCCTACTTTTCCCAAAAATTTGCTCAGATGGGGAACCAAGCCTAGGGGTTTTATTTTGTTTTTTCCATAAGGCCAGCAGGGACCCTTTTGCCTCCCCAGGTTGCCTGATTCCTTCTGAGCAGACTGGCTGCAGTTTTCATTCTTGCCACTGTTGTGGGGGTTGCTGTGGAGCAGCAAGTCTCAGGCCAGCTAGCCCTTCCACCTGCAAGCTGTCCCATTGGTGCAGAGAGTCAATGTGCCTGGGTCCTCCTACCAGAACCACTGGCTTGAGTCCACTGGCACCTTACATTGAGGTTGCAGCAGGAAAGCTCTGGAGACTAATCAGCTGAGCAGGTGTGATTGTACAGAACGTTCATGGACATTCCAACTACTCAGGGAAGAGAACACTCAGAGCATATCCAGCCCAACTTTGGCGAGGGAAGGGAAAGTTGTCATTTTGGCTCACATTTTGGAAGCTAAAGACCAGACAGGAGAAGAAGGAAGCCTACCCACCCCCATCCTATTCCTGACAGTGAGGTCGGTATCAAATGCTGCTGAGAGGTCCAGGAAACCCAAATACTGCTGGAGGTCCAGGCGATCAACAAGGTCGCATGCCTCTGTCCTTCATTAGAGTGACCAATGCAGTTTCTATGCCAAAATCAGATCTCAGGTCACTGAAATGGATCCAGATAATCAGCATCATCCAGCAAAACATGGAGCCAGACCATCACAACATGTTTGAATAGCTTGCCAAAGTATAGAATATTTGGAATTGGCTAATATTTATTCCAGATTTTCTAAAATATACCATCTCCCTCCTTTATTTGTAAGGCAAGTAACATGATTAGGAATTATAAGAGAGGGTTTTGGTTTTGGTTTTAAAAAGTCTCTGCCTGCATATTTTCAATATTGTAGGGATGTCAGAGAATTCTGCCACAGATCTCAGTGAGACCGAATGCCAGTGCATTCGGCCCCCCAAAATCCATTATGGAACGAAGGCCCCTTGCCCCCCCACCCTGCGAAATGGGCCCAGAACAGAGCACCTACCTGCTGCTGTCTGCGCTGACTTGCGAACGGCGGCCGCGTGCGTGGCCACCATTCGTTTCTTCCATGTAGCCGTGATAGGCTACATGAATACTTACCTAGCCTATCACAGCTTCCACAGGACGCCATTTGTGTCCCTGCAGAAGCCGTGATAGGCTACGTAAGTATTGACGTAGCCTATCACAGCAAAACTAAGGGAACGCAAATGGCGGCCGCCATAGCCGCCACCATTTTCGCTCACTGGTGTTTGTTTGTTTTTTGCCGCGATAGGTTACGTAAATATTTACGTAGCCTATCATGGCAAAATACAGGGATGCAAATGGTGGCGGCTACGGCAGCCGCCATTTGCATCCCTGCAGGCTGCCCAGCGGCTGGATGTCCGGCTGCAGGCGGCCCCAGACAGCAGCTCCACAGAATCTCTGTGGAGCGGAGCCAGCTGGAGATAATTTCGGGGGGAGGGATGGAGTGCTTCCCCCCCACCGCGAATGTCACTCTTCGAAAAGTTAAGTGACTTTCGTACATCCCTACAATATTGTTATGAATGTGGATGACTATATGCAATAACAAGTCTGTTCTTAGAGGAACAGACTTATTAAAATTAAACCAACAGCACAAGCTGCCAGGATATATCTGACCTTTTCAGGAACTTCCCCAAGAGAGAACTACAAGAAGACAAGATAAGGAATTGTAACTAGGGGTGTACGAAATCCTGCTTACCTGGCTCCACCGGGTTCTGCAGATGGGGGGAGGCAATCCATTCCTCCCCCCAGGATCCTCGACAGGGGGAAGACGATCCGTTCCTCCCCCCCAAAAACCTGCCCAGCCGCCTCCGCTCCATGGCCAGGCCATGGAGCCGCCGGCCGGGTCAACCCGCAGTGGGGCCTCCAGCTGCTGCTGGGCTGCTGCGGATGCAAATGGCATTCTGCATAGGGGACACCATTTGTGTCCCTACACAAGCCTGTGATAGGCTACATAAATATTTACTTAGCCTATCACGGCTAAATTAGGAACGCAAATGGCATAGGGGATGGCATTTGTGTCCCTGCTTTAGCCGTGCTAGGCTACGTAAATATATATGTAGCCTATCATGGGCCAGTGTAGGGATGCAAATGGTGGCCGCTAGGACAGCCGCCATTTGTGGCCTCAGCAACCCAGCAGCAGCTGGAGCCGCCACCGCCACCGGAGCCAGAGCCGGAGCTGGAGCCAGAGCTGGAGCCGCAGCCAGGTAGGCTCTGTTTCACGGGGCTTTTGCGGGTTGGTAGGGCAGGGGGCTCCATTCCGCCACAGATTCCAGGAGGCCGAATTCACTGGAATTCGCCCCTCCTGGGATCCGTGGCAGAATTCTCTAACATCCCTAAGTGTAACTAAGCACTATGGACATGGAACAGCACCACCTATTGTTTGGAGATGTTCCTTATATAATCATTACATTTCATTGGATAGGCGGATTATTTGCAGTCCAGGATGATTGGCTGATGCTTCTTCAAAAGGAGATAATGACAGGAGCTGTTTTCCAGATAGGTAAGGATTGCTCTCCATATGTTAGAATGCAATGCCCATCAGAGTTTGGGAAGTGAACCAGTGAGGGGGCAGCATAGAGAAACAGTTTAGAGTCACTTTGCACTGGGTCATTGGAGACAGAGTGAGACAAAGGCTGGGTGGAGAGTTCAGAACTACAAGCTGACTCTCGGCAACTTTGGGAGGTCCAGGGGCCATTTTCATACACATGCAGCCCCTGCTATGCAGGCCATACACACCCACAGGTGCCAAAAACAGGGGAGAAATTAAAAAATAATGAATCACATGTAACCTCGTCCCTTTTGGCACACTGTAGCAGCTCTGGATTGTATTTTATTTGAAAAAGGAGGTCCCCCTGAATTTGAGGAGTACTGGAGGCTGCACCGGGAGGCCGTGGGGCCTCCATGTGGCCCATGGACCGCATGTGGCCCACATCAGCTGTAGGTGAAGCACACTGGAGCACAGGCAGTCTCTCCATGAACCTGATGCAGGACTGGTAGATTTACTGAATGCTTGTAGGAATCTGCTTCTTTCCACTATACTTCGTTCGAGTCCCCGGAAATAAAACAAGTATTGCAAAGACATGCTAAATCTCCTTGCTGTCTCGCCCAAAGAAAACAAAATGATATAGTGGGGCCTATAAGAGTGCATCGCAGTATAACATCTACTGGCATAACAGCGAGGGCTGGGAAATAGAAGGATGGGATAAGACAGACAACAGCAGTCATAGAACAAATGGATTCTGAATGAAGCATTAAGTATATATTTGAACAAAATGCAGTACAGAGAGGTAAGGTTTGAAAAAGGAATAATTTTGAAAGTATGTTGCATATTATGAGGCACTAGGGATGGAAAGATGCCCCCCATTTGGGTCCTCTGGGTGCCTGGTGAGCAGCTGCCCCCCTTGAGCACCACCACCGGGCTACCCACATCTTCCCTGAGCCATCCATGAGCACCTGTTGTTCCTAGGGATGGGCGGATTCCCTACCTGTCATTCTGCGGGGGAATCCGCCTTCAGGGGGAGGTGATCCATCCCTCCCCCTGGAATTTATCCAGGCCGGCTCCACTCCATGTCAGTCCTGTGGAGCCGGCTGCCAGGTCCACATCACTGGCGAATGTCGATACGGCCAGCAGCCATTGCCATGCCATATCGCTGGCTAAGTAAGTCTCCGGATGCAAATGGCGTAGTGGGCGCCATTTGCGGCTGTAAAGCTGGTAGATTAGCCTAAATGCAGGCATTTATGGCTGTATTTAGGTTAACCTACCAGCTTTATGGCCACAAACGTAGGGATGTACGAAAGTCACTTACCTTTTCAAAGGGTGACATTCACGGTTGGGGGGAGGTGCTCTGTCCCTCCCCCCAAAATTCTCTCCGGCCAGCTCCACTCTGCAGAGATTCTGCAGAGCTGCTGGCCAGGGCCACCCGCAGCTGGACATCTGGCCACTGGGCAGCCTGCAAAAAAAAAAGGGGGGCAAATGGCGGCCACTATGCCATTTGCGTTCCCCCTTTTTTTCTGTTATAGCCTACATAAATATTTACATAGGCTATCATGGCAAAAAAAAAAAAAGAGAACGCAAATGGCAGCCACTGTAGCTGCCACCATTTGCATTCCCTTTTTTTATCGTGATAGGCTACGTAAATCCTTGCGCAGCCTATCACAGCTTCCACAGGGATGCAAATAGCGTCCCTGCGTTAGCCGTGATAGGCTACGTAAGTATCTACGTAGCCTTTCACAGCTATATGGAAGAAGTGAATGGCGGTGCAATGCAGCACAGATGGCAGCAGGTAGGTGCTCGGTTCCAGGCCCATTTTGTGGGGTGGGGGCGGGGGGCTTCATTCCGCCATGGATTTCGGTGGCCCGAATGCACTGGCATTTGGCCTCACTGAGATCTGTGGCGGAATTCTCTGACATCCCTACACAAATGGCATCCACTACATCATGTGCATCCCTGTTTTTTGACGTGATAGGCTACGCAAATATTTGCATAGCCTACTGCTTGAACAGGGACACAAATGGCGTCCACTACATAAATCGCTGCATTTAAGCTAATCTACCAGCTTTATGGCTGCAAATGGCGCCCACTACGCCATTTGCATCCGAAGACTGACTTAGCACAGCAATACAGCACAGCAATGACTGCCGGCCGTATCGACATTCGCCAGGGATGCAGAGCAGGTGGCTGGCTCAGCAGGAACGACACAGAGACAGATCCAACCAGGACAGATTCCGGGGGGAGGAGGAAGTGCGTGGTCTGTTCTGCCACAGGCCCAAATGGTGCCGGATTCTTGGAATCTGGCCTCATTGGGGTCCGTGGCAGAATTCTCCCCATCCCTACTGGTTCCCATGGTCATCATTGTGTGTCAAAAATGGCAACTTAAGAACATCCATAAATTTAATATTGTGCACATAGTGGCGTAAAGACCCCATCTATGCAATATTACAGGCATAAATGGCTGCTATGTATGCACTATAGAAGTTACAGAAGTTCCCAAGTCACCATTTTTTCCCAAAAACGGTGACCGTAGGAATGATAGGTCCATGCGGACAGCTCAGAGTAGGTGAGGGCGGCTTGGCAAGTGGGGTGGTGGTGCTAGCAGGGGCAGTGGCTTGGTGGGCGTGGCCCAGAAATGCAAGTGCGGGGGAGTCCGTCAGACTCCTAGACTGAGCTTGGCACCTGCACCATCCCTATGAGGCACTACTCCAATCCAGTAGATATCTTTAGCTGGTACTGCATGTTCAAATGGGTGCAGTGTGTGCAATTAATTTCCCTAGCTGGACTCAGCAGCTCAGGTTGTGTGAGCATAGCCCAATGAAGAAAGTTTCTACCAATCATCTGTTTGGGAGGAAGAGGAGGCTGGATTGAGCCCTCACCACCACCAACACCATCCTTCCTCCTCCACCAAAGAACTGATCAGTGGTGTTCCATCCTCCTTTAATGGGTTCTGTTGGATCAGGGCCAGCAAGTTCAAAGCATAGGAAGAGGTAAAAGCACATCAATGGAGATGAGATATAGTAGACAAGACAACAAAAAGCCCTGTCCTCTCCACAATTTCAACAAAAGCAAAGCTTTTGAAAATAGTGAAACATTGTTCCTTAACATTCAGTTAACTCCGCATGTTGTACTTGACCTTGTTCTGCATCTGAAGAGGACAGCAATATTGAGACTGAGTTTAACATTTTAAAAAGAATGCTCTGCCATACTACCCATAGTCCTTTTGTTTGATCTGCCCTTAGATTAGAATTACATTTAAGCATCTTATAAATACTACATGTGATCAGTGCATTTGACACTGATTAGTATAGTCACTTCTGTATATCACAACTGTCCAGTGCTTAAAATCCACGACAGTGTATGAAATACTAGTGTTGAAGCCCAGCAATCAGTTAGGAATTCTGTTCATATACTTACAGCCAGATAGAACAACAGACATCTACAATGAACTGGATTAATTCATCTCAAAATATATGGTGGTAACAACTGTCCATGGGCACAGTGGGTATTACCTTGGATGTGTTCAACATGCAATGCTCTTCAGAACTTTGCAACCTCTACGACAGGCATGGTGAACCTCCTGCAGGCTTCAGAGAATCCCAATCCAGGCCACCAGCTTCCTCCCCAGACCCACTCCCTCTCCTGGCAGGGAAAAGCTCTTCTCTGGTTTTAATTGGCTACATTACTCCTACGACCACTTAAGCTAGGTTTCAACCATCTCCAGAGTCTCCAAAAGTGGACCAACCTAGCTGGTCCATTGGGAATATGAGAGTGGTAACCTGAACCTTCCTTAGTTGAAGTACCTCTTCTCAGAGTGGACAAGTGCCTTAACCAGGGACAAGACTGGGTACAGACTCCTTGGTGAGGGTGGACAAAGAACTGCTGGTATTCTTGGGGGCTAGACCCATTGCAATATGCATGTCTCTGTTCAGATGTGCGTCTGCCTTTCTGAGTATGGCCAAGTATCTTATGAGAATGATAAACCCAATCCATAACACATCAAGGTTTCTATGCCTGCACCTTAGCAGTTAGGGTTTGAGAAGCTGTGGTATAATGGGCTGGGCCATGGATCAGGATTGTTGTGAATGAGAACTGAAGGAAGACAGGAGAAACAACAGCTGAGGAGGACCCTCAGACTAGGGATGTGTGGATTGGGTAAAATCTGTTCTGTCTGTGTTTTGTGGATTGCCAGGTGCCTTTTGTTCTATCATCCACCCATTGGAATAGGATTTTTTTTTGGTTTCCCAATTTGTGCAAATTTGCACGTACAAAAATGTGCTAATTCCCCCCAAATATGCATTTTCATGCTTTAGCCTATGGGCTTAATGCGCATTTGGGGGCAGTTTTTTTTTTTTTTAATTACATATTTTTCAAGATCAAAATTTGCACAAAATTCAGAAGAGTTAGAAAAACTCATCTGCAGGTCTGCAGAATCCAGGCAACAGGAGAAATCCGGTCCTCTGAGGAATCTGCAGGTTGGATTTAGGGATGTCAGAGAATTTCTCCATGAATCTCTGGGAGGCTGAATGCCAATGCATTCGGCCCCCCAAAATTGGTGGAGAAACGGTCCACCACCACCCTGCCACCCCGGGATGGGACTTACCTCATGCAATTGTCCCTCGCGGGGGCGGGTCCCAACGGTGGTGCAGCGGCGGGGCGGCGGCGGCTGGTCTTCCGACCGGCTGCCGCCACCGCCATTTCCAAGTTAAAAAAAAAAAAAATGATAGGCTACATAAAGATTTATGTAGCCTATCACGGCTAGATTTTCAAAAAATACCATGATAGGCTACGTAAAGATTTACATAGCCTATAGGGATGGGAGAGAATTTCTCCCCGAAACTTCGGGGGGCCGAGCGCCAACACATTCAGTCCTCTGAAGGTTGTTCGGGGAGAACTTCTCCGCCCCCCTGCCCCCCGCCCCCCCCCCCGGGATGGGACTTACCTTTCACAAATGTCCCTCCCGGCAGCGGCTCCCGGCGGCGCTTCGGCAGGTCTTTGTCAGGGGCGGGGGCGGCAGCCAGTCTTTCGACCGGCTGCAACCGCCGCCATTACAAGAAAAGTAAAAAAAATGCCCCTGTGATAGGCTACGTAATGATTAACGTAGCCTATCACGGCTAGATTTGCAAAGTCAGCCGTGATAGCTACGTTAATCGTCACGTAGCCTATCACGGGTGACTTAAAAAAAAAAAAAAGCACATACAGCTAATGGCAGCCCCCATAGGGAGCCGCCATTCGCGTTCCTTATTTGGTCCCTGTAGTCTACGTAAAGCTTTACATAGACTATGGCGAAAATAAGGGCAACGCAAATAGCATTGCTCTTATTTTCACCGTAGTCTACGTAAATGTTTACATAGACTACCCGTGCCAAAATAAGGAATGCAAATGGCGGCGCCCATGGGTGCTGCCATTTGCATACACTTTTTTTTTTCTCAAAGTCAGCCATGATAGGCTACATAAAGATTTACGTAGCCTATCGCGGTGTTTTTTGAAAATCTAGCCATGATAGGCTACGTAGCCTATCACTTTTTTTTTTTTTTTTTTTTACTTCTTCCCCGCAGAAGAACTTTCACGGCCGGAGAGGCGGGGCACTCCCCCCTGGCCAGAATTTCAGCGGGGAGGGACGGGGCGCCTCCCCCCCGGCCAGAATTTCAGGGGGAGAAACGGAGCACCTCCCCCCCCACCGCGAAGCAAGCCATGGGACCAGGTAAGGGACTTTCGTCCATCCCTAGTGGATTCATTAAAATCTGAACTCATTGGGTTCCATTGCAGATTTCTCCAACATCCCTACCCCAGACTGATCCCCTTAAGTTAGCCATGTTGGGGCAGGTAGGGAAGGAGGATGAAGGTGAAATGCAATAATATGCCATTTACTTATTTAAAACCATTGCATCCCACATCTATACAAGGGCACAACAATAACCTAAAATCATATAAACTAAATACAGTCGTATAACAACAAAAACAATAGCAACAGCAACAGCAAAACAACAACAAAATTGGGGATTCTTTTAATGAAAGCTTTCACTCCCAGGAAGAGCAGCCACCCATTACAATTATTGGGTGTGTGTGCAGAAATAGGGGTGAAAATGCCCCATTCAGAGTGATGACAACACTCCCCGGTCTCATTCTGAATTAGTGTTCTGATCAAACAGACAAATCTGTTTGGCTCCATCGTGTTGTTGGCTGCAACGCCAAGAGAGATAGATTCAACCAAGCCATTTTTGAGAGGTTGCTCCACAGGTTTGGGCTGTAGCAGTGAATGCCTTTCTCTTCGCTGAAAATCACCTCCCTTCATGCATCTCAGACAGTCAGACTTAGGGATGGCGCAGGTGCCCAATTCTGTCCAGGAATCCGGCAGAACCGCCCCTGCCCACAACTCAGTGTCCCAGTCACTGATCCCCTGCCCCTGCTTGTCCCCTTCCCACGCTCTGCAAATGGCCCGCACTCACCCTGGCGGCCTCCTGGAGCTTCGTGGTCTCCATTTTTTGAGAAATAAACTAGCGATTGCAAAAATGTGCATATTTGCTTGTGTGTGAAAATGTGCCTTTTTGCAAATGTACGTATTTGCGTATGCGTGAAAATGTGTGTTTTTGCAAAAAATGCATGTTTTCACACATGCACAAATATGCGCATTTGCAAAAATTCGCATTTTTGCACAAAGGCAAATGGGCGCATTTTGCGATCACCATTTTATTTTTCAAGAAATGGTGACCACAGAGCTCAATGAGGCAGCTGGAGTGAGCGTGGGCTGCTTGTTGAGCACAGGAGGGGCTCAAGTGTGGTCTGGGGACTGGCAAGCAGGGACAGGGGCTGGTTGGGTCTTTGCTGAAATCCTTAGTAAGTTCATATGGAGAGGTATCCTGCTTCTCCATATAAGGTAGG
The DNA here is from genome assembly GCF_057233095.1 of Heloderma suspectum. NCBI lineage: Eukaryota > Metazoa > Chordata > Lepidosauria > Squamata > Helodermatidae > Heloderma > Heloderma suspectum. The sequence continues at coordinate 298,551,839 of NC_139461.1, read as the reverse complement.
AAGGCCAGGATCTCTTCCCAGAGTGCAGGACACAGAATAATGGGCTCAAGTTACAGGAAGCCAGATTCTGGCTGAACATCAGGAAAAACGTCCTTAGTGTTAGAACAATATGACAATGGAACCATTTACCAAGCGAGGTGGTGTAAATATTTATGTAGGCTAAAACGGCGAATCAAAAAGGGACGCAAATAGCGCCCGCTATGCTATTTGCATTCCCCTTTATTTTCGCCATCATAGTCTACGTAAATATTTACGTAGATTAAGACAGCCAAAAATAAGGAACGCAAATGGTGGCAGCCGTAGCCGCTGCCATTTGCGTACGCGGTTTTTGTGTGTTTATTTTTACCCAGCCATTATAGGCTACATAAATCCTTACGTAGCCTATCACGTCTTGAATAAGAAATTCTCCCCCCTGCCCCCCCCCCGGGATGGGACTTACCTTTTACAAATGTCGCTCCCGGCAGCAGGTCCCGGCGGCGGTTCGGCAGGTCTTCGTCAGGGGCGGGGGCGGCAGCCAGTCTTTCGACCGGCTGCCGCCACCGCCATTACAAGAAAAGTAAAACAAAAAACAAAAAAACGCCCCTGTGATAGGCTACGCAATGATTAACGTAGCCTATCACGGCTAGATTTGCAAAGTCAGCCGTGATAGGCTACGTTAATCGTCACGTAGCCTATCACGGGTGACTTTAAAAAAAAAAAAAAGCGCGTACGCTAATGGCGGCCCCCATAGGGAGCTGCCATTCGCGTTCCTTATTTGGTCCCTGTAGTCTACGTAAAGATTTATGTAGACTACGGCGAAAATAAGGGCAACGCAAATAGCATTGCCCTTATTTTCGCCGTAGTCTACGTAAATCTTTACGTAGACTACAGGGACCAAATAAGGAACGCGAATGGCGGCTCCCTATGGGGGCCGCCATTTGCGAGCGTGCTTTTTTTTTAAAAAAGTCACCCGTGATAGGCTACAAGACGATTAATGTAGCCTATCATGGCTGACTTTGCAGATCTAGCGTGATAGGCTACATAAATCGTTACGTAGCCTATCACGGAGCTTTTTTTTTTTTTTCTTTTGAAGTTCGCAGCCGGGGAGACAGGGTGCTTCTTCCTGGCCTGAATTTCGGCCGGGCGAGGCGGGAAGCCTCCCCTCCCAGCCTGAACTTCGGGGGGAGAAGAGAAGCGCCTCCCCCCCACCGCGAAGCAAGCTGCGAGACCAGGTAAGTGACTTTCGTACATCCCTAATTCGGCCTCACCGAGATCCGAGGCAGAATTCTCGGACATCCCTAAATACATTGCATTTGCAGAAAAAAGGACACCTTCTACTAGCAAGATGGCTCTAGGAGGCTCCAGTGATATGACTGTTATGCTATACAGCAGTATTCATAAATTATGCTGTTTGGCAGGTCTGATAACATTTTCTCAGCAATGTAGCCTCAAAACACAATGAACCATTCCTGAATACATGCAGCTAAGGCTTGGTAGAAGCAACACAATCACCATGTATGAGTGGTTGTTGTTGCTAAAATCAGAATCGTTTGATTTTTTTATCCTCAAAGCTTGTGCTCTTCCTTTCTAGTTTTCCCCTGTTGATCTTTTGAAAATAATATTAAAAGGAAAATTATGTGCGGGATGGGGGGAAGCTGTAAATATATCACTGAACCAAAATGGAACTTTAGTTGCCAGTATGAACTCACTTGGTATCAATCAACATTTTAAACACAGTTGCTGGGGTTAATTAGATTTTTGACCCCTAAAATGTGTAAGTATCTCTGATCACTTACATGCAACTGATAAATTTTGTGGGTGTGTGAGAGGCCCAGGAAGCATAACAAACAGACTGTGAATGAATGAAATCTTCATCTTCATTCTTACACGGATGGCAAATATGTACTTGACATTTAATTAAATATCCACATGTCCACCAGATCTATAATAAACTGCTTTTCAAGACCTCTAAATGTCAGGGGAAAACTCATAGTATATGAAATGTGTTTGGTTACTTTCCCTCTCCCTCCCCCGCTTCTCTGCAACTGCTTAATCTGGGAAGAAGATGGAACCATTTAAGAATTATTCAGAAGCAAACACAGACATGTTTTTTTTTAAAAAAAAATCTTGGAAGTCCTTCTATAAAAAAACATGGACCACGTAATTGTTTGCAATACTAAGAATAGAATTCCTTTGAATGGGAACATTAGTTTTGGAGATATGCCAGATATACTGCAGGATAGGTTGGAGAACAGAAGATACCAACATTAGCTACATTTATTCATTTCAGTTCAGCTGGTTGCAGTGTATTTTAATTGTCTCTCTTCTAAAACCTCTGAAGAGTCTGGAGTGATGAGGAATTTGTTTCCTGTGATATAGGGATGTGCCTCAGATTTGGATGAAACCCAAGGCTGAGCAGAATCAGACCCTTCCAGACCATTTCTGGTGCTTCCTGAGGCAAAGCTAGTTTACTTCCAAAGCCACCATAATCAAAGCTTGGGCAGAACTAGGCTTTCTAACCCGTTTATGCTTGGTGATGAAGACATTCTATGTCCTCCCCAAATAGTGTCTTTATTGCATTTCTCTAAAATGCTGGTGAGTGAGGGGAGGGAGGGAGGTTGAGTGACTAACAGCGCCTTCTAATGCTAGGGCACATTTTACCAGGAGCACAAATCACTACGCTTTGGGGAGGACAAGGATAGGACCATGAGATTCCATTCTTCCAGTGCTACCAGGTTTCACTAGCAGCCTTAAACTGCTGCTGCTGTTGTTGTTATCATCATAGCTCCCTAGCCCCTGAACCTGTCCTTCTGAAACCTCTGTGACATATGCCATTTTATACAAATTGACCCCCACCATATATATATATAAATTGCAGACAGCTTAGAAGTGGACCTAACTCAGAAACCTACAAAGTTTCAGCAGGATAGGTGCCACAACTTTCAGTAGGATAGGTGCCATGGTTTTGGAGGTAAGTCCAAAAATTGGGGATGAGCACACTCCGGGAGAGAGTGCAGGACAGGAAGGCCTGGCGTGCTATGGTCCATGGGGTCACGAAGAGTCGGACACGACTGAACGACTGAACAACAACAACAACAATGATTCCCCATCCCCAATTTTTGGACTTACCTCCAAAACCATGGCACCTATCCTACTGAAAGTTGTGGCACCTATCCTGCTGAAACTTTGTAGGTTTCTGAGTTAGGTCCACTTCTAAGCTGTCTGCAATTTTCAGTACAATGGTCCACGAGGAACATAGAGTGTGTGGGGGATAAATGTGTCTTCTTTGGGATAAACTGGACTTGGACTGGACAGTGCTTCATATAAAGGATGTCTTCAGAAAGAGGACTGTTCTCTGACAGCCCTTCAATAGAGGACTGTCCTTTGTAAAGTAGGACACATGGCCACCCTACTTTCCAGAGAGAGAACCCCAAAATACAATCCATATGCTTCCATATTCCAATTGATGCATCACTTCACAACAATCTAGAAATGTTCACTCTAACCAACTGTCTGGAGACGATTGTGGCCAGATAGTGCTCAAATGCTGTAACCTGGTACATCGCTACAATAATAACAGAACTGCCTCTTTAAATTGGGAAATGCAATGTAGAAAACCCTTCACAATTCCATGGTGTTCCCTGAAGTCCTGCCAACCCATCTGAACTATCATAACGTTATGCAGGCTGACATCATGAGATACCTCTGTCATGTTGCATCACCTCCCAGCTTGGTCAGAGTCACAGTTTCTCCCCCAGTCCCACAAGGACAGTCGCTGTAAATGCCATCATTTTCACAACAAATACCTGTAATGTATTCATGTGTCCATCACCATTGTGAGTTAGCTATCACCTGTAGTGTGAACACAAACCTAACAAACTCTGTCCTCTATTGGAGTGTTCAGAACAGAGATTACAATTAACAAAGTAAAGGATCACTAGCTTAAGACAAACCTTGGTCATCGAATTGATCCTTTGAGTGGATTACAGTGCAATTGTAGATATGGCTACTCAGAAGTAGGTCCAATTATGTTAATTCTATATATGACAGTCAACTAGAAGGTTAGAATAAGGATGGATCACCCTGTGCCCAGCCCATGCAGTGCTTGCCGAACCCCCAAAACTTACCCCAACCCAGGTGAGCAGCACAGGGTGAGCTGCTGGGTGGCTTGCAGGGTGCTCAGAAGCAATGCATGGGCATCAATGCGACAGGCATCTATGTCTGTAATGTTGCAGACACTGCCCTTTTAAGGCCCCCATTTGCATAGATGGGATACTTACAGGAAACAAACAAACAAAAATGAGCAGCCATTTGAGTGGCAAAAGGTGCTCATTGTGGGAGCGGATGCCCGCATGCTTGCCCAGCTCGGCATGCACCAACCCTGGCAGGTGCCGGCATCCACAGACTAGGGATGTACGAATCTCCTACCTGCCAGTCTGGGGGAGGGGTCTGCAGGGCAGGGGAGGTGATCCATTCCTACCCCCAGAAATCTCTTTGGCCGGTACCACTCTGCGGTGATTCCATGGAGCTGCCAGCCAGCTCCGAAGTGCCAGTGATACGGCTGCCATGCCATATCACTGGTAGGGATGGCAGAGAATTCCGCCACGGATCTCGGTAAGGCCAAATGCCAGTGCATTCGGCCCCCCAAACTCCGTGGCGGAACGGCCTGCTCCCCCCTGCCCCCCCTGCGGATCCCCCCGGGACGAGACTTACCTGGGGCGGATCTTCCAGGCGGTGGCAGCTCCGGTGGCGGATCCGGCAGCGGTGCGGTGGCAGCGGCCGGTCTTCTGACCAGCTGCCACCGCTGCCATTTCCAGTGTTAAAAAAAAAAAGATGTGATAGGCTACGTAAATATTTATGTAGCCCATCATGGCTAGGTTAAAAAAAAATGACGTGATAGGCTACGTAAATCTTTACGTAGCTTATCACGTCTGACTTTTAAAAAAAAACAAAATGCACATATGCAAATGGCGGCGGCTACGGCCGCCGCCATTTGCATTCCTTATTTTGGCCCATCTTAGTCTACGTAAATATTTACGTAGACTAAGAAGGTGAAAATAAGGGGGAACGCAAATAGCGTCTGCTACGCTATTTGCGTTCCCCTTATTTTTGCTGTCTTAGTCTACGTAAATATTTACATAAACTAAGACGGGCCAAAATAAGGAATGCAAATGGCGGCAGCCATAGCCGCCACCATTTGTGTATGCGCGTTTTGTTTTGTTTTTAAGTCAGACGTGATAGGCTACGTAAAGATTTATGTATCCTATCACGGCTGACTACAGGGACGCAAACGGCAGCGGCTACGGCCACCGCCATTTGCATCCCTGCTAGCCAGCGGCCGGATGTTCGGCTTCTGGCAGAACCGGTCGGTGGCGGCACGGAATCCCCACGGAGCAGAGCTGGCTGGCCAGGATTCCGGAGGGGAGGCGCTCTGCGCCTCCCCCCATGGCTAGGATTCCAGGGGGAGGGACGGAGCACTTCCCCCCCCCAGCAGAACCCAGCGGAGCCAGATAAGGCCAATTTTGTACATCCCTAATCGCTGGCTGAAGGGGACTACTGACTGCGGATGCAAATGGCATCCGGGATGCCATTTGCAGCCATGCTTTTCATTAACGGGATAAGCTATGCAAATATTTGCGTAGCCTATCGCGTTAATGAAAAGCATGGATGCAAATGGTGTCCGGGATGCCATTTGCGGCCGCAGTCAGTCCCCTTCAGCAAGCAATATGGCATGGCGGCTGTATCGCTGGCAATCCGGAGCCAAAGGATCAGCCTAAGAGGATTCCGCGCGGAGGCGGGGGTAAGTCTTCCATTCCGCCACGGACTCAGGGGGCCAGATGCTTTAGAATCTGGCCTCATTGGAGTCTGTGGCAGAATTCTCTGCCATCCCTACCACAGCCTAGAAAGCTGGCCATTTCTCGCTGGGCTTTGAGCCACAACAGGGTGCCCATGCCATCCCTAAGAATAAGACATGAAGGTCAATTTACAGATCATTTTGGCAAATAAGGGTGCAATCCTATGCATGTTTAGACAGAAAAATGTTCTACATCTCCTGACATTGTCCAGCCAGCATGGCTGGCTGGGGAATACCAGAAGCTGTAGCATGTTTTTCTGTCTAAACATGCATAGGGTCATGATGTAAGGGAACAGAGCTCTACTGAATATTCCACAGTTTCAATTTTCAGGGAGTGAGGTGTTTTGTTTTGTTTTCTCATCATAGAATGTTTTCCCAAAAAGCACTTCTTGTGATTATCCACATTTTTTTCCCTAGCTTGGTGCCAATGTTTCCATTCGCTACTGCTGCTTCAGTGTCATCTGGAGCCATAGCTCAGTGGTGGGGTACCTGCTTTGCATGCAGAACGTCCAGATTCAATCTGCTTCCTGCTTGAAACCCTGGAGAGTTGTTGCCATTCCGTGTCAACAATACTGGGCTAGATGGACCAATGATCTGACTCAGTATGCTCCCCAGTTGCTTCTGCCTCCTACTTCCTGGATTAGTCACTTGAGTGGCCCCATTTAATCTAGGGATGGCAGAGAATTCCACCACGGATCACAGTGAAGCCGAATGCCAGTGCATTCAGCCCCCTGAACTCCGTGGTGGAACGGCCTGCCACCCCCCACCCCCCCTGCGGATCCCCCCCGGGACGAGACTTACCTGGGGTGGATCTTCCGGGCGGCGGCAGCTCTGGCGGTCACTCCGGCGGTTGCTCTGGCGGCAGCAGCTGCGGTGGCTGCGGCGGCTGGTCTTCTGACCGGCTGCGGCCGCCACCATTTCCAGTTTTTTTTTTTTTTTTTTTTTTTTACAGAGACGTGATAGGCTACGTAAGTTTTTACATAGCCTAAAACATCTGGGTAAAAAAAAAAAAAAGGCTTACGTAAATGGTGGCTATGGCCGCCGCCATTTACATTCCTTATTTTGGGCCATCTTAGTCTACAGAAATATTTACATAGACTAAGACAGCGAAAATAAGGGGAACGCAAATAGCACCTGCTACGCTATTTCCATTCCCCTTATTTTCTCCGTCTTAGTCTATGTAAATATTTACGTAGATTAAGACGGCAAAAATAAGGAATGCAAATGGCGGCGGCCATAGCCTCTGCCATTTGTGTACGCGGGGTTTTTTTTTCCCAGAGCCCTCCACGGCCAGAAATACGGCTGCGGATGGCTCTGGCCTGGCTGGGCCTGGCCAGCTGCTCCGCGGAGCTGCCGCAGAGGACAGCCGGCCACAGAGGATTCTGGTGGGGAGGAACGGAGCGCCTCCCCCCCCGTTGAGGATTCCGGGGGGAGGGACGGAATGCCTCCCCCCACCACCATCAACATAATCCACGAAAGGTAAGTGACTTTCGTACATCCCTAATTTAATCAGGGATCACACAATGAACAGTATGATGTCACAGCATTACATAATTACACAGACCTGGCTCCATACTGATGACACTGATGAAGGCAATGAAGAGTGAGAGCAATGCAAATGCATGTGTGAACATATTTGCGAGGTGTTCTCTGGGAAGAAATCACTGAAAAGCAGCAGCTGTCTTGACACTAGGGATGTCTGAGAAATCCACAATGGAATCAAATGAGTTTGGATTTCTATGAATCCAACCTGCAGATTCAGCAGTGGACTGGTTTTTCCCAAGTCACACGGATTCCGTGGATTTGCAGACCATTTTTTAAAAACTTTTTCAAATTTTGTGCAAATTCAGTGGTAGAAAAAAAAGTAAAACTTTTTTTAAAAACCACCAACTGAAAATGTGCCTTTCCCCCATAGGCTGAATGAAAATGCACTTTGGGGGGAATTTGCACATTTGTAGGGGTGCATTTTCACAAGTACAAATTTGCGCAGATGCGAATTTGCACAAATTTGGGAAATGGGAAAAAATCCAATTCCACAAATGAGCAGACAACAGAAGGAAAGGCATCTGACAATCCACAAAATGCGGACAGATCAGATTTTACAAAATCCATACATACCTACTGGATACTACTGAAAACTTCCATAAAATACTGTGGGCTGTTTCAGTCGTGTTGTCAACTTCTTTTTTTCTTTTCTTTTTTTACATCAGAAATGGAGTTTGCCAATGAAATGGAGAATCTTGTTATGCATTGCAAATTGAGGAGATTGAATCTGAGAGCAAATAGGAATAATTTATTCATTTTGGGAATCAAAATAGGGGTTAGCAAGACATATGAAGCCTTTTGGTCCCTTATAAATGTGTTTGATTGAAATGTTATTGGTATAAAATATTATAATGTTGATGCTCAGTATTGGAAAGGAAAGAAACACAGTTCCTAAATGTCAAAATGGATGCTATCTTCCAGGAGGGTTGTGCTTCATTTCATTACAGAAGCTTCTATTATTATTATTATTATTATTGTTATTGTTATTGTTATTATTGTTATTATTGTTATTACTATTTACTTATCCCTATAATTGTACCAATAATTTATAACAGAAGTAACTCTTTCTTTCTTTGTTCCTTTGTTTCTTTGTTTCTTTCTTTCAAAATATGCATTCAAGATTCTTGTTAAAGCTCTCGAAATTCAAGAGAAGGGTTAATTAGGTTTTTTGACCCGAAGAATCTTTTAAAAACTAGTGTCCCCAGTGACTCACTAATTGCTATTTAGTGCTTAAAACTGTCTGAGAAGCAAAGTGTTTGATGCTAGAGACATGGAAAGAATGGAAATGGAGTACAAAATTCTAGGCCTGCGAAGATATAATCCTGTTTCAATAACATATTTATTTATTTTTAGTGGTCTAAACATTTTCTGAACTGCTTTCCTTTATATTTATACTGAAAACCTATATTTGGTAGGGGTGTACAGATTCCCCACTGTCTGTTCCAGTGGGGAAAACATGGGGGGGAGGCGATCCATTCCTCCCCCCAGAATCCTCCAGAGTGGTTCTGCTCCGCTTGGATTGTGGGGTGGGGGGAGGGAACTGGCTTGGGGGTGCTTACCTTCCCTCCTGCCAGCCAGAGCCATTCTCCTCCTCCCTGTCCCTGCCGATTGCTGTTAAAAAAAAGTCTTTTAAAAAAATGGCGATTTGGAAGATGTGCCCATAGACTTATATGCAAATAGAGTCATGAATCTTGCATATAAGTCTATGTGTCCATGGGCTTATATGCAAGATTCACTGCTCTATTTTGCATATAAGTCTATGGGCACATCCTGCTGATCGCATGTGCCCATAGACTTATACACAAATTAGAGCAGTGAATCTTGCGTATAAGCCTATGGACACATAGACTTATACACAAGATTCATGACTCTATTTGCATATAAGTCTATGGGCACAACCTCCCGATCGCCTTAAAAAAAAAAAGACTTTTTTTTAAGGCAATCAGCAGGGACAGGGAGGA